>NC_072790.1:116202396-117452396 GCF_028583425.1 Eublepharis macularius
GAAGAGCTCTTTTTAACCAGTCTAATTCATGCAATACCCTGGGAATGGATACAGACTCTGATTCACAGTGTTTTCCATCTCCAAACAAAGGGCTGGATCCTATGAACTGTAAGCAAGGAGCGTGGAGAAACAGATCTTTCCTACCTTTTCCTTCCCACGGTACCCCTTATGACCACCAAACAGGCATAGTTACAGATGTCCCCAGTTGTCATGAGGGCCTTCAATGAGGAGGCAGAATTGGATAAACTTGCTATCTCCATCCCTCTTCTATGAGCGGAGCCTCTTACATCAGCAGTAGCTCTTCTGTGACTAGATTGTTGCCTTTTATTACACACAATTTTGTGTTTTGTATTTTATAGAAGGGAGAGAGTCTGCTGTTTAAATTTGACAGTGAGGAAGAAAAGAGTAATGGGATGAGTGTGAGCAAATGTAATTATTCTATCAATGTTGTTCAGAATGGTCTTACCATGGTTTGCTGCTATAGACAAGAAGCTTGAAAGAAGCCCAGAGCTCATTCACACTTATATGTGTTATGTGCAGAGACAATAGTTATTTCTGGCTTTGTGGCAAACAATCTTTCTTTTGCATTTGAACTGACAACTATGGTTTGTGTTTGCCTTAGAGGCAAAGATGCCAAACAGTGGCTTAGCCTTATTCCCAGTTTGAAAACCTGGTTTAATATTAATTTTCCAGTTTAGATGTAAAGAGAAACCAGATATAACTGATTTTATTGATAGGGTGTACAGAGAATGGGGAAGAAGGAACAGGAATTGTACAAGCAACCCCTAGGCTCACTTGAATTAGCTCATGCACATAGTAGCACACAATTTGCTTTTATGTCTGAACCAAACTAATAATGTTTATATGTTCTTCACTTTCATCTCCTCCTTTTGGTTGAATTTTGCAATGTCAAAGTTTTAGTGGATTTGCCACAAATATGATATAAGCCAACAGCTCTCAGATTTTAGCAATTTAGGACCACATTTTGATTTTAAAAATTTACGGATCTCCAATATTTCCCCTCTTCCCTCACTGGGACACATTACAGGCAACTTTTCAAAGTGTGTCCAGTAAATTGCAAATAGCTGGTGGATGCTTCCATCTTCTCACATCCTCTTAACAATACAGTAAGGCAGTTATCAGCTACACTTTAAAAGCCAAGTTTAAGGGGGGGGGGAGTTTGTATTATCTATACATGGCCTGCAGGGTCAGGTCTCAGAGTGTAGCTTATTATATAGAACCACAACACAAAAAGCACTGACAGTTCTAATCAATTGCACACTTTGATTGGAAAGGACTTTGAATTAGAGACATCAAGAAACTTCTTTATTGGTTAATAACTTCTAGACAGAAGCCAGCTGAACAAGGGTGGGTGGTGAGTGGGAAGGAGCCTGGAAGCACTTGCAGCATTGTACACAAAAAATGTTCAGTTAGTTGATGACTCTTTTGCTATTATTGTCTGTGGATGTAGTAGCATCGTTTTTATGCCGGAATCCATTGCACTGGAAAGTAGAGTGACAAGCAGAAGTAATCAAGTAACTATGATGACTGCATTACAACTGTACCTCCTTGGTGCTGCTTAACCAATTAGATTACCCAGGTATTTGTTACTGATTGGGGCTATTTCTCTGAGGTGGTGTGAAAACTGGGTGACTGAAGGTCAGTGAACATCCATCCTTTAAAAGAAGGGGAGAGCCTCCAATTCCTTCCTATTCCCTTGAAACAGACGGTCCCTGGCTGTATTCTGAAGAAACTAAGAGGGCTTTATTTTTTCATCCAGATGACTCAAGAAAGGCTTGCCGTCTGACTTTGTAAGGACTCTCCTAGAGTCCCTTGTCAGCCTCAATGGGGTTTGAAACTTCTTGAATTTGAGAAATTTTTATATAACCAAAATCAGTTTGGGAGTTTAAAGCACAGATTGAGTTGGTCCAAGGTTAATGAAATGCTTTCTTGGAGCAAAGATATGTTTTGTGTACTCATACATATGCTGTAATAGTTTTTGCATTAGTCTGAAGTCAAGTGCTATGGAAAATGGAAGTTTACATTTTGGGTAAATTCATATAAATTTATTCAGTGATAGATGTACAGTTAATAAACAGATAAAGACAAAGCATATATGTTATAGATATGTATGGACAATGTATGCAAAATATTTGAACTTGAGTAACACGTATTTGCAAAATACATTAAGCATGCCAGGTTCAGAAGATGAAAATTAATGTATGAATTATTTAGCTAACACTGCTCTTTTGCCACAAAATCTGGTGTTTATTATTGTGAGCTTTTGCAGGAAACAGAAGCAGTATCAGTTGGGAAAACATTTCTTTTCAGAATTGAGAACAGTTTGGCTTTCTTGTTTCTAAGTGGAGAACCAGGTTCTTAGGTTTCTTTGTTCCAAGTCAGACAACTCCCAAACTATTTTAGCTGAACATTTTACATACTAATGGAGTCAAGGGAAGTTAAGTTGGCAGCTGTTCGTGGGATAATAATGAAGCACACTGTTTAGCTTTGCATATCTTCACTATAAAATGTGAGAAGTATTTTATAGAGACCATGGTGAGCAGGGATATATCTACTTTGTGTGATGTAAGTGCATGAACTGTGGGTGAGGAAACTTTCCTGTTTGCTTTTTCTTTATGTGAATGTAACTGGCAATCATTTTCCTGTTGCAGGTGAAGAAAACGTGCACGGATACGGATGTTTCAGAACCACAGAATTCCAGGTAGAGTAACTATACATACTGTTTCAGTGAGAAGACTGAAGTAATATGATATTATGAGGCTATTTGCCAAAATCATAGTTAAAGCTAAATATAAATTAAAATAATACAATGATCATTTATTTTCATAAACTGAAAATTATTCCTTTTTTAGAGGAGATATTAGTTGGCAATTATAAGCCTCTATGGGGTTTGAAACTTCTTGAATTAAGAGACAGAAACTAATAGACAAGTACAGCAAAAAACTACACAAACAAATAATATTATGTTTAGAATGCTTGGATAGCTGAGTTCTGTTTTTTAATGTTTATATGTGTACGATTGTTTACTTTAGTCACCATTTATATCTTTTATGCAGAGAAAAATGCTCTTAGGAAAATACAACATTTTTCGATTTCGTGTTTGTTTCATGCTTATAATACTTTTATGGTATTTTGTCTGTGTTTGGGGCAATAAAATGACTGGAAATATGCCATCCAGTATGTTCTGAAGTTACATCTGTTTTGCGTAAAATTTGTAATATGAAACAATATAGTCCTTTTCTGAGTTTCTTCATATATTCTTCTATTTCCAAATAGGTCTAAGAATTTCTAGTTTTAAAATAATCTCTGCATTCTGTATTGAGTTATCATTAACAAAAATGCCCAATAGTAAGAATGAATATTGAGATTCTTCCTGAACTTATACCTTTATAACTTCTTGTTATGTATGTTAAGTACCACTCATTGCTTTAACTACCGCTTACTGCCTTAAAGAACCAAGGACATTACAGTAGTCACACGCAAAAATCTAATTTTGTTCTCTTAGTTGACAATAAAATGTTCCAAACATATATTGTGCTGAATATAACTTAAGTCAGTTTTTGACAAGATACTTTTTCTGCTGAGATCACTCACAAATTCACTATTGGTATTAATAGCAAAACATTCCTTTGCCATTCTGTTTCATTTTGCTCTAATTAAATATCAGTAATTTTCAGTACCATTAAAAGGCTGAATGTGACTTCGTATATTTTAGCCATGAAAGCTTAAGTCATGATTTCAAGTGCTGTTCCAAAGAACAGCCTCACTTTGTAATTCATCTTTGGGGATTGCATTACCCAGGTTTAAATACTCTTTTGGATCATGAATTCCAATTTAACAAAAAGATGCATGATTATACTTGATCTACCTAATACTTCTATGGACTATTGGTCTACTCAGACTAGAAGCAGTTCTCTAAGATCTAAGGTAGAGCTGAACCACAAGAGTCAAGTTACGTGTGGCAGGTCAGTGCAAGTTTACCTGGGAAGTGTAGGAGATTTCTTCCTCTCTCCTTCCCCTCTCTTTGAGAACTACCTGCCATCTTCAGGCTCCCCTCGCTTGGTGAAGAGCCGGAGGAAGCCAGCAGCAGCAGCTATCACCAATACTTCTTCCAGACACAAGTCCCGTTTGGGGCAGGCAGGTGCTGCTCTCTCCCAGGGCACCCTGCATCCGGTGGACTGCCCGCCCGCCCCAGGAGGCTGCTACAGAGACAGCCGCTGCATCAGCGAAGCTCCAGCTGCAGCGACAAGCAGAGGGATCTGCTGCTGCTGCTGCTGCTCTGACATGCCCTTCCCCTGCCCTCCGGGAGCTTGGGCTGTGTCCGTAGCAGCTCCCCGGGGGTAGGCTGGCAGTCCGCCAGACGCAGGGTGCCCTGGGAGAGAGCAGGAGTTGCCTGCCCCGAATGAGGCCTGTGCCTGGAAGAAGTTTTGGTGATGGCTGCTGCTGCTGGCTTCCTCCGGCTCATTAGCAAGTGAGGGGAGCCTGAAGCTGGCAGGTGGCTCTCACAGAGAGGGGAAGGAGAGCAGGAGGAGTCTCCTACACTTCCCAGGTAAACTTGCGCCAACTCACCGTCTGTAACATGTCTCTTGTTGTTCGGCTCGTAGAGCGGTCTTTCACATCACCTAATGCCTGGCCCTTTTAACTGTAGATGCTAGGGATTGAACTTGTACCTTCTGTGTGCAAAGCAGAGGATCTTCCACTGAGCCACTGCCCCCCCCAGTGTTACTTCTCTAATCCTTTAACTTCAAGTTCATAGTCACCAGGTAATCTTTGTAGTTTACAGTGCAATCCCAAAAACAGTTTCCTGGGATAAGCATCATTGAATAAACTTGAGTAGGATTCTGCGTATATCTGCTTAGGATTGCATTGTTAGTAAGGATTTGAATCCAGCTCTCTAACAACTGTACCACAATGTTGAAAGTATTTTAAACAAAATAAACTTTATTCTTTTTTATGACCATTTCATAGAGAGAAACTCAACTTGGTTACCAAATGTATAAGCAAAAAGAAAGTTTCAGCAAATCCTGACTTTGTAACATATGACAAGCATACTTGCATGTTTGAACACCTTCGGTGTCTAATCCAACCATGCAATATGTGTAGCAGTACTTATAAGTTGTTATGCAGTCTGTATTATATATGATTTCCTGAAGTGTTTTTTCTATAGTCCTGTGAATCTTAGAATAAACAAAACACAAAGTTTTAAAAATATGCTGTCAAACAAGTTTCACAATTTTGCACAGCTAACTCCTGAAGGAATGTAAATATTTTAATCAATATTATTAAAGAATTCTCAAATATGAATTGGAAGTGAAAGTTTTGTAGCCATAATTTTGGTGTACATCACTAAGTAATGATAATTACATATACATTACACTAGTTGTCCAAGTCTCCATTGCTTTATTGTATTTTTATGACATCAGCTATATATAATTAACTTTGCAATATAGGATATTTAGATGACTTTTAAAACAGCTAAGCAAACTGCCTGTTGGAGGGAATGGCTTTCTCACTCATAAATGATAAAATGATGTCAATTAACTGGAATCCCTGAAGTAAATACATTTTTATTTTTTCCTTAGCTTCTGTTTCTTATATGAAAGATAGAGATCTTTTGTATACATTTTAGACCACATTTTTAAATGGTAACATTATGAGTGTATTGTGACTGTTGTCTTTGTAAAATTACTTTGGTTATAATGGTACCAGAGGCCACAGCTATAGCAAAGCATGAAGTCCAGGGCAAGGTAATTCTTCTTAAAACAACTCTTGTTAAAACATTGTACGTAAAATGAACTGTCAGCAAAAAGGGGATGCTGGAGGTGCATTCACTTTCAGAATAGCTTCTGGGCTATGAGTTAGGGCCGAAATCTTTCATTTATTTAGCTTGCTTTATTGTGTGTTGGTTTTGGACTTGAAAGTATTAGAATAAATGCAGATGGAATATGTTTTTACAGTAGGGAAGTAATTAAGTTGGGTGTGGGAACTTTGTCAGGAGAATTCTTGGAGTGACATGTGTGTATCAGCAAATTCTTTGACTATCTTGGCTTTCTCTTTCAGAAGGAAACGTATGTATATGGTGCACTTATGTAAAGGAAATTTATTAACCTAGAAAAAATATTGGGAATAATTCTTGAGGAAACTTGGTGTGCGTTTAACAGAAAGAGTGGGAGAACACACACAAAACACATACAACATGATGGTAAACAAAAATGTAAATTGTTAGTTATGATCTTTCTGAAAGACATGTACCTGTAATTTATTCTATTATATTTTATAGTACATTTCTTTTTAAAAATGGAAGAAATTTTCCATGGAAGTAATTATTTTCAACAAGAACTTGATAAATGATAACAGTGCTGAACTCTTGACATTGTGGGAAGTTATCATCAATACAGATTACATATACATTTTAGAACTCTTATTGTCAATGTATTAGGATAGGCTGCTCTACTCCAATTATTCTTTGTTTAGCTATCATCTAAGTGCCTTATAGCTGCAGCCATAGTATTGCAATTGTAGGGAACATGACCAAAATCGTTCTTGAAGTACATAGCTAACAGTTTGACTGCCAGTCTTCGTCTGGTGAGGGACACCTAAAACCAGGCTGCGTTTTTGTCCTGTGCCCTGCTTTAAAACTGTTGTATGATACAGTTTGATTTTTGGCATAGTTTGTATATGAGAGAAGCCTTATATTTGCCTTTTCCTCTGCCATCTAAATGCCTAGGGCAAATTTTTTAGGGATCTGGCATATGAATA
This sequence comes from Eublepharis macularius, assembly GCF_028583425.1. Lineage (NCBI taxonomy): Eukaryota > Metazoa > Chordata > Lepidosauria > Squamata > Eublepharidae > Eublepharis > Eublepharis macularius. The sequence continues at coordinate 116,209,177 of NC_072790.1, forward strand.
TACTAAATAGAAAAAAAAATACCAGCAGGCATGTGTATTTGGAAGGTAACAAAATAAAGTCTGTTGCGTATGTTAGTTAAGCTGTAAAGAGTTACTAATCCAAATGAAAGCCACATAATACCTTTTATTAGGACCAAACAAAACAATGTGCAAGCTTTCAAGTTAACCAGAATTCTTCGTTGGGCTGAATGTTTTAAAAAGGGGAGCGAATTTTTTCTTAATGGCCTTGTCTTGTAAGTGTGGTGGTGGAGAGTGTTGTCAAGTCAGAACTGACTTATGGTGACCCCTAGCGTGGTTTTCATGGCAAGAGAGAGACTAACAGAGGTGGTTTGCCATTGCCTGCCTTTGCAATCCTGGTCTTTGTTGGAGGTCTCTGATCCAATTACTAACCAAGGTGAACTCTGCTGAGCTTCTGAGATCTGACAAAATCAGGCCCACCTGGGCTATACAGCTAAGGGTGTCTTGTAAGTATCCTGTGTTAAATGCTGAACAGATAAATTGAAGGAGAAGAGAGGTGTGAGATAATTGTTGATAAAGCTCTGTTTAAAAAATGTGTGACATGCTCACCGAAGATGACCAAAACAGATGGACATTTTGTCTGTCTCAAGTGCCTGGGGGAGGGACACAATGTGCAAACTTGAGAGCATTGTAGAAATTTCACCCCCAAGGCTAGGGCTGAGAAGTTCAAGAGGCTCAAGGCTCTGTTATGGGAGTGGGCTATGAAGGCCTCAGATACTCCACAGAATGTTCCTCCATCATCAGGGACTGGAGCTTACCCACTGTTGGACCAAGTCTTGACTCTGTCCTTGGAACTGACACAGATCCAACACTCATCTATTCACTCTACGTCATTGTCATCAGATCCATCTCGGAGCCAACCCTGGCTCCAGACACTTGAGACTCGAAGTTTCTCCGAGGCTCCTCGAACCTATGTACTACCTTCAAAGTCGCCTGCAAGGTCTGATGCAACACCAATTATAGTAGTAAAGAAGAAAAAGCAGCAGCTGGATCTGAGTCATTCAGAGTCAAAGGGGCAAGAGCCCAGGAGTTCGACATCAAAGAGCTCGGACCCAAGGGAACCAGACTATAAGAACTCAGATCCGAAGGGAATAGATCCGAGAAGGTTGGATCTGAGGAGGTTGGATCTGAGGAGCATCGATCTGAGGGGGTCGGATCTGAAGCCTGTGAATTCGAAAAGCTTGGATCTGAAGTGCCTGGACCGACTCAAAGTGTCCTCTGAGCCCTTACAGCCCCTGCCTAAGAAAGCCAAGTACAAGTCTAAACATCTTGAGCCTGTTTCAGAGGACAGACCACAAACACCATCTTTTCATCTGAGGTCCCCATCGTATCATTCCTCAGCTGAGGAGGGTGAGTTGCAAGAAGGGTTTCTACCCGATGACCGTTGGCAATCTGATCCTGAGGACCAACAGCCTTTTTACTCACATTCTATAACCATATGGTCGCATTCCGCTCCATCTAAATATGGCTTGGAGTTTGGAGAACCCTACCATGCACCCTCAATTGCATCAGGATTTGAGGCATTTGAGGAGCATAGACGGTCAAGATCGCCCTATGAAATTTCAGAGTCTGCAGTGTCTTATCAGCTCTCCGAAAGGAATCAGGAACAGAGCCCCAGCCCCGCATCAGATTCCTCTCGTGATGAGGCACTTATGGGGACTGAACAAATTACTCCCAATGATGGGTATTGTTTATATACTGAGCAGATGTTGCAAATGGCTTGATGGTTAGAAATAGAAGTATCGGCTGTGGATCTTAAACCAAAGGATAAGATTCTGCATCATCTTTACTCAGGGAACCCTTCCAACATAGCATTCCCTATTATCAAGGGTTTGGCTGAGCTTGTCAACGCCATAAGCGAGAAGTCTGCTTCGACTCACCTGATGTCCAGAAAGTTGGAAGGTTTTTTACAAGACAAGGGATGACATTTGTGCCTTTCTGTTCAGTCACCCTCCTCTGTCATCGCTGGTGACAGTGGAGATGCAGACTCGCCAGAGGCAAGGTTCCCATACCACTCCGACTGACAAAGAGAGTAGGAAACTGGATTCCTTAGGCAAGAAGTTATATTCTTCGGCTGCTCTCAGTGTTAAAATTGCAAATTATGGGAGCCATTATGGGAGCCTACTAGATTTTCTTGTGGAACTGGCTGACATCTTTTCTTGAGAAGCTGCCTGAGCACCGAAGAGTTTTAGCCAAAGTCATCCAGGAGGAGGCTTTGAAACCCTCTAAGCAACAGATTAATGCAGAGTGTAATGCTACCAACACTTCTTCCAGGGCTCTGACATCTTCAATCATGTTGCGTAGGCATGCTTGGCTGCGCACCACTGCCCTGCCTTTGGAAACAAGGATCAGGATAGAAGATCTCCCCTTTGAAGGGATGACTTTATTTTCCGTTAGGACTGATGATTACCTCTCTCAAAAGAGGAAGGATCGTCTAACAGCTCATTCGTATGGGGTACTGCACAAATAACCTTCAACTCAGCAGTATCCATACCGACAGCAGCAATCCTACCAAGGGAAGCCATATCAATACCAACTGTATCCTCCATATACTTATAGGCAACACCAGCCCCAGCAAGGACAATACCAGAGGAGGCGGTCTAACAACCGCAGCCGCCAGAATCAACAACCACCCTCCAATAAGGAGATGCAAGGGCAAAAACAATTCTGACTAGAGCTGGGGCAGCCAGTTGTTTTTGGAAATAGACCGGCTAACTTCTCTTTGGCCTGGGAAGAGATCACCTCTGACACCTCTGTTATCAGGCTCAGATTCTCCTTGATTTTGTGTCACGTTCTCCTTCTGAGAGATTACAAGTGGAAATAAGAGAATTAATTGACAACGGAGCGATTCAGCAGGTTTCCATTGGGGAGCCCCAATGGGGTTTCTATTCCAATATGTTTCTGGTGGATAAAAAGAATGGCGGGGTTAGACCTATCCCAGATCTTAGATGACTCCATACCAAAAAAATTAAAATGGTGACACTTAATATGGGCCTTAAATTACTACTACACAATATGTGGTTTGCAGTATTGGATTTAAAGGATGCCTATTTCTATATTGCTATACATCCCTCCCATAGGCAATTTTTACATTTCATTTGTAATAATATTTTCCAATAGGTACTACCTTTCAGCTTTTCTACTGCTCTGAGCATGTTTACTAAATGCGTGGCTGTAGTAGTGGCTTAAGTATGTGTAGCTTACCTAAGGAAGCAGGGTTGCTTCATTTATCCTTATCTCAGTGACTGACTTTTGACAGCATCATCTAGTGAGAGTCTTCAGGAACACGTAGAGCAATTAGGACTAATTGTAAACTTTAAGAAGTTGTCCCTTACTCCATTTAGAAGGGTTCAGTTCATCAGGGCTGTACTGGATAGAAACTTCAATGGAGGTTTTTTCCCTTAGGAGAGGGCCTGTAGAATCCATGGAATGGTAGAGCGATTTGGCCTTTGCAGGTTCCAATCCGCCTTGAATATCCAACCCCTCCTGGGTTTGATGGTGGCCACTACTTCAGTCACTCCCTTAACCAGGCTACACATGCGCAAACTGCAGTTGTGGGTTTTGTCTGTGCATAATTTTGAATCCCAGAACCCGAAAAGGAAGTACTCGATCCCAAGGGCAGTGATAGATTTGTTAGATTGGTGAAAGAATTAGGATAATGTACTAAGGGGTGTGGAATTCAGGTCAACTCAGATAGATACGACCATTTCTACTGACACCTCCACATCAGGTTGGAGAGCACATTGCGATTCTCTGAGTACTCATCGGAAATGGTTGACACATGAGAGTAAGTTACATATTAATGTTTTGGGCAATCCATTATGCTTTTAAAGCTTTTTCAGAAAGTTCAGGTACTGATGGACAATTTTACAGCCATATTCTATTTGAACAAGCAGGGAGGTACCACTTCCAGAGTCCTGTGCGAGGAGTCCATAATTATCTGGGAATGGGATGTAGAAAGAGGTATCTCTCTACAGGCCCTACACATACGTGGCACCATGAGCATGACTGCAGACAGGCTGAGCAAGATGAAGTCGGAGAACCACAAACGGTCTCTGACAGATGCCCACCTGGAACCGGAGTTCAAAGATTAAAGCCGCCCCGAGACAGATCTCTTTGCCAGAGAGGAGAATCAGAAAGCATTGAGATTTTGCTTCAGGGGAGGAGTAGGACGTAACTCAATAGGGGATGCCTTCCAGATAACTTGGGAAGGGCATCTCTTTTATGCATTTCCCCCTTCACATTAATTGCCAGGATGGTCAGCAAGATCCAGAGGGATAGGCCGCACATTATTTTAATAATGTTGTTTTGGCCCAGGCAACCTTGGTTTCAGCATGTGATGCAACTGTCCCAGGGTCGATGGTACCGTTTTGGTATGGAACCGGACTTACTGACCCACGGAAGAGTGTGGTATCACGACCTACCAAGAATGAAGTTAACCGCATGGCACATAACAGGATAGAGACTCTTTCAGAAAGGGTGACTGAGATTGTACTTAATGCCAGGACACTAAATACTAGGAAGTCTTATGCGTTCAAATGGGAAAGTTTTATCTGTTGGATTGCCCAAAAAGAGTTAGATCCTTTCAATTGTCATATTTCTGATATTTTGGAGTTCTTGTTATCACTCAAAGATGATGGTCTTTCTAATTCATCCATCAAGGTGTATCTTGCTGCCATTTCGGCATTTCACTCCAAGGATGATGGAAAGACTATTTTTTCCCATAGTGTTTCTAAATTGTTCCTCAAGGGCCTTCAGAATATGTTCCCTCCAGTTAGGGAAATAGTTCCCCAATGGTCAGTTCAACTTGTTCTGGCAGAATTAGTACAGTCTGTTTGAACCTTTAGCTAGTTGTGACCTTTGTTTTTTGTCACTAAAAGTTGCATTTTTAGTAGCTATCTAGTAGATGGGTGAGTGAATTAGCAGCACTACGCTCTGACCCTCCTTTCTGTTAGATACACTGAGGAAAGGTTGTTTTGAGACCGGACCTCAAATTTAGGCCTAAAGTGGTGAATTAGTTTCATTTAGTTCAGGATATTTTGCTCCCAGTTTTCTTTCCTACTCCGGTTACAAAGTCTGAAAGAGCCCTACGCTTGTTAGAGGTTCGCAGGGCTTGACTTTTATACCTACATCGTACAGCTGGATTTAGAAGAGAAGCATTTGTTCATGTGTTACACTGACCCAAGGAAGGGAAATAGGGCCACAGCTCAGTCAATATCACGTTGGGTTACACATTTGACAATGCTATCTTATGGCTAACTTACCATGCCCTCTGGAGGTGAGGGCTCATTCCATAAGAGTGCAGGCATCTTCTGCTGCGCTTCCGAGGGGAGTCCATTTACGCGATATCTGCATCACAGCTACATGGTCATCATTGGACATGTTTGTTCAGCGCTGTGCCCAGGATGTGATGGAGAGGAGAGAATCAGCAGTGGGACAAGCTGTGCTGCATTCATTATTTCAATGAAGACCACTCCCACCTCCAGGTAAGAAGCTTGTGAGTCTCCTATGTGGGACTGCACAGAAGACAGACAATGAAAACAGAGTTGAATTTACCATAACTGCTGTTCATTGATGTCTTCTGTGCAGGCACACTTGCCCTCCTTCCTACCCCACTGTGTTCTTCTATACTTATTTCTAAAATCAGCTGCTCAGGAGAACTGGAGGATTGGGAGTGCCACCTTCTAGTGCCATTTTGGCGGGAAAGCCCACTCATGCGCACTGAGAAGGCGAGCCCCCCCTAGCGGACTCAGCTTTAAAACCTACCGATCAGCAGGCCTGCACAGAAGACGTCAATGAACAGCAGTTACAGTAAGTGCAACTCTGTTTTCTCAAGGTGTAAACAAGTTGCTGGTAGCCATGTTTGTTCAAAACAGTTTTGTTGCCTCTTCCCACAAGGCCAGAGGTACAACCTGACACCAGCACCATTTTAAATCTGCCTATCTGCTCAGCAGGGACAGTAATCTGTGAGGGGAAAATTTCTGTTACTTCATTATCATAGAGAGAGCACAACACATGAAGTTTAGTCTCATGGGGATCCCTATCATGCACAGGTATAGCACACTGATTACATTTATCCTCAGAAGTTGATGGGTCCAGATGGTTTCTTGATGACTCTTGGAATGCTTCCATATGACAAAATGAAGCCCTTCTGATCTCTGAGATATGGATGTAGCCCATGTACTAGACAAAACTTTCCTGGGCATCCTGTTTCGCTGAATAGAACCCAGTTATTGTTGAAGGCTTTCACGGCCGGAGAACGATGGTTGTTGTGTATTTTCCACGCTGGATAGCCGTGGTCTTGGCATTGTAGTTCCTGACGTTTCGCCAGCAGCTGTGACTGGCATCTTCAGACGTGTAGTACCAAAAGACAGAGATCTCTCAGTGTCACAGTGACACTTCTCTGCTGGTTTATCCACAGAGATACAGTGGAGCTATTTTGAGTGATGAAAATTTTGCCTAGGGCTGGTTTTAATGACAGCTCTGTTGAACCTTCAGCAGTTTGCTGAGTATGTTTGCTGGCATAAACTTGCAGATAAAATCACCTATATTTGCTCTAATCTGTATGCCAGTGATTACTATCACCTCCGATTGTCTTTGGGGTGAATCCAGGCATTGTTGCCTAAGGATGTGGATAAAGTGCTTTAAGAGATCTGCCTTATTCCCTTTGCACCTTGCTTTTCTTGCCTAATTACAGACCATGTGATATAGTGGTCAGAGTGTTTAGAATAGGGCGCAGGAGACCAAAGTTCAAATCCTTACTCATTCATAAAGTTTGCTAGATGACCGTAGGATGCAAGATGACTAGTCCATCTCTAACAGCTGTTGTGAGGATAAAATATGGTAAGCTGAACCACAAATATTGCCCTGGACACTATAGAAGTAGAGCAACATCAAAAATATGTATGTTTGTATGTATATATAATTATATCTAGCCAGGAAGAAGTAATAATTTGGTTATGAGAAGTTATAATGGCTCCTTGAGAGATGGAACAGTTCCAACTGCCCTAAACAAGGTGCTTGTGTAACCACTCTACTTGTGGACCTAACAATTGTGCCAACTGCCATCCAGTTGCAAATCTCTCCTTGATTGGGAAAGATTTCTGAATAGGTTGTAATACGCTAGTTACAAGTGCTTTCAGATTATATGTTATGGGGCCTCATTTCAATCGGTCTTCAACCATGGGTTTAATACAGCAGATCCATTAGTTCCTCTGACTGGCTATTTGTACTGGAAAAGAGGGGTGCTATCTTAATACTTCTCTGGGATGTTTTAACATTTTTTTCCTGTTTACTCTGATATCCTTAAATGCCTGTCTGGATAGGGATGTTCTGTTCCATAAAGTGATGCTTCTGCTCTGTAGTGGATCCTGTAGAGTCCTGTTTTATTCTCCATAATACTTACCATGAATATGAAACTGCTGGCTGAAATCATCCTGAGATTTGATGTGAGGTGCCATCAATAGGACAATGGCATCGACTTTTGCTCCTTTTCATCAGTGTCACATGGTGTGGTACATGCCCTGAACTGATTCTTGGAGGTGGTAATGAGTTGAATAAGGAGGACTAATAAAATTTCCAGCCTAGAAAGTGTGACTGAGTAGAAAAATGCACCAAGGAACACTGGAGTCTGTGAGGACAGGACTTCAACAGCCAATTGAAGGGAAGGAGAGCAGAGTGAATTGAGGACTGACAGTTGAGATTTGACATTGGGGAGTTGAAATAGGGACTTGGTTGGAGAAATTATCTTAATAGGAAAGAAAGATAAGGGCCAGTACAGGGGAACAAGATTCAAGTGCTGTAGCACCATAAAAGCCAACAGGGTTTCCAGGGTATAAGCTTTCAAGAATCAAGCTACCTTCGTCAGATCTGCAATGTTTCCCTCCATGCTTTGCAAAAGAACTGAATGGCAACCATGCTTAACATGTGAAGAAGCTTAATTCAGAGTCTGGCTCATGAATGTGCCAGTTTACAACCCATGTGAGGTCATGTCATGAATATCCCTGCCTAGTGATTACTATAGATATTGATCAGGGATAGAGAATGATAGCAGAGCAGCAGTCTACACAGCATGTAACATCAGAAGTCTTGTAAAATCATTTTCTTCCACCAGACGTAGAATTCCTTCTCTTTGTTATCTGCGAATGTGCCTGGCAGTAGCTGAGTAGAGCTGAAGGGAGAATGGCAAAAAGACGGGGGGCTATGTTGAGGGACCAGAGAAGTCAGAAACTGGAATGGAGGTGGTCCTGAAAAAGATGAGTGGAGGAAGTAGGAAGTCTGTATGCTTCGATGTAACAGGGAGCAGGAGAAAAATAGAAATCCTGCTTTAATTATGTTTATAGCCTAAAGAAAGATTTCAGAAATACATCATCTTTACCTTGACTATTTTCCACATCATCATTTTAAAAATCATGTTAATGAGTCCAGATGATTATTCAGACTAAACTAATACTTGGTGCATCCTGTATTATTAGAGCACCATTTTTCATTGTCCGCATTTTGGATGGCAGTTGGAGGATTCAGATGACAGCTATAGAAGAAATTCTGCAATCACCAGCATCTGGCTCTTTGGCAGATTCCTCAAGCACTTCTGCTAATGCGTTTGGATTTGCCCATGGGCCTTTTATGTGGTTGCGCTGCAGATGGGCTGTCTGAACAGCCTGGTCATTCTGTAAGATTTTTTTCTTTCCAAAAAACTTCACTGGTTCTTTGACTCACACATTCTTTCTCTAATAGATAGGATTCTTTATGAGTCTCATAAGTTTTCTGTGTTATGGTATTTCATACAAAGAACCCAGAAGGCTTGCATACATCCAAGTGTGACCCAAAATTCTGCTTGCTGTAGTGAATTATGTTTTACAATCTGTTATATTTCAGTATGTTTTGAGTCAGTATTGTTGTCAAATTTCTTTGAAAGTGACCAAATATAAGGGCAATTCCCAAAGTAAAGTAACTTTACCCACCCTTTTAAGCGTAAAATGGATTTGCCTTTCTACAATCAGCTCTCCACCTTAGGCTTTCAAAGTTCAAATCTGGATTTGGTTATAAGTGAAAATGAGTATGGTGGTCTCAACTTAGTCCTTAGGGGTTTCTTGTCTGCTGTTCAGAGGAGGCCCAGAACCGGAATTGTGAGGTTGTTGCAGGTCATGATTAAGGTATATTGATAGAGTTATGTTAGGAAAGTGCACAGAGCAGTCTAGGAATCTCTGTAGACATGTTTTTCAGCTAAATGCTTTTACGTTCTCTGAACACTAAAAAAGGCAGTGAGCCAAAAGTATGAATTCTGAGTTTTATTTTTACTGACAGTTGAGTGCTGGGGTTGCTTATTCTTTTGTCTGTAAGCTTACTGTTATTTGGTAGGTTTGCATGGCATACTGTTGTGGGTTTTAACTTTCAGGATATATTGATAAGAAAAATAAATCATGCTGTCTTACATATTTTGTGGGACTTTTAACCTCCCCTTTGGCTCTTACTACATACTCGTATTTTCTGTTTTGTCAAAATGTTTAAGTACATAAAGCATTAGTTTCTCCTAAAACAAGTATTGTGTCTTGTGCATAATGACACTGAGCAAACACCAATCTCTTTTTAAAATCTACTCTGTGGCTTATTTTTTTGTTGAATTCAACCTCACTTTTGACTTTGTATTCATTTGTTTGTCTGATTTGTGCAAATGTTCTAACTGGCAACATTTTCTCCCATGCTGTCTGGGAGGAGCAGTACTGTGTGGGGCAGCACAGCTCCAGCAAGCAAAAGAGATGGACACTCGAGCCAGGGGTATATATATAAGCATGGGAGGGAGTTCCCCAACCTCCCCCACATGTTTTTCCATTCAAGTAGCTGTGGAGGGAGGAGTTCAGTTGGTCCTCCCCTCCATTTAGTGTGAATCATGCCTGGACTGTAAATGCAAATGCCAAGGACTGGGCATGATTGACTCCTGCCCCCCCAAGCTGCGGAAGGTGCAATCAAGACAATAAGTGTATTCATGAGTCACTCACCACCCAAACATTCCAATCTCCCCTCTCTTCCATGATTTGAATCCTATCCTACAATCAAGGACCATCAATCTGCTCTGATGACTTTATAACTCCTGACTGGGAACATTTAATCAAAAGTCTAAATTCATTAGCTAAGCTCCGGTAACATTAACTAGCAACCGTTTCTTTGTGAAGCACCAGGAGAACCCAAACTTATCCCTTTGTCCCACCCCGGTAGCATCAGTGAAAGGTACTCAGACCTTTGTCATTTCCAGAAGATGACCTTTAAGGTCTTTGTCCTAATGGCTGAGTGGGTCCCCAGCCTCAGGACATGATTTGCCTTATAAGAACTTGGGCTTTGCCCCATTCAAATCGTACATGCTTACTGGGACCCATGTGTAGTGCCCTCGGAGTCTCTCTCTGAGCCCTACTCCTTGGCCGAAGACACAGGATGTTTGAAGCCCTCTTCCATGGACCACCCCTGGTTCCTGGATAAGTAATTATCACCTGAAAATCCCTCTATACCAGTTTTACCACTGCTTTTCCTCAGAATCTTGTTGCGTGTGTGTTACTTCTTGTGTGTGTGTGTTTTCCCTTTTAAATAAAAAATACTCTTTGTCTTTGAAGAACACCCATCTTGTTAGTCCCCTTGGGGAGGGGACCTTGTAAAATTGCTAGAGTATCCCGCTTTGTTATCCCTTTCTCACAGCCTTCTCCTTGCTGCAGATTCCCCCCTCTTACGTGGAAGGAGTCCCATCCAGGTAATAGGGTGTAAATAAAAAGTAGGTTGGCTGGTGGTAGGAAAGGAGACAAGAAAGTAGGGAAAGGGAGACGATAACAATAACATATGATTTATATACCGCCCTTCAGGATGACTTAACACCCACTCAGGGCAGTTTTCAAAGTATGCTATTATTATCCCCAACAACAAACACTCTGTGAGGTGGGAGGGGCAGAGAGAACTCCTAGAAGCTGTGACTGGCCCAAGGTCACCTAGCTGGCTTTAAGTGAAGGAGTGGGGAATCAAACCCATTTCTCCAGATTAGAGTCCCACGCTCTTAACCACTACACCAAACTGGCTCTCTCTGGATATGAGGGCTGCCAAAAGGAGGGAAAGAAGAAATAGCAGGGGAGGGAATACAGGGGGGAATGATGCCCCCCAGAGGTTGTTGCAAGTCCCTTACCTATATAATATTTTTATTAGTCTAACATTTTCTGTGGTATAACAACCTAATTTAACTACCTTTTAGGGATTCTACGTATTTTATGTCTTTAGACATTTTTCATATTTGTTTGGATTTCTCCTCCCTTTTGTTTGTTTGTTTGTTTGTTTGTATTTTACTTTTAAAAATGTCTTCATAATACTACAGGGACATTCAGCCATGCGCTCCATCAACTCCTGCCTACTAGGGCCATCCTCATCATCCGATGAGGACAGAGTTGGAGGAGGTTTCTTGGGTGCAGGCCGTTTCACCGGCTGTTTGCCCTTAGCAGGGCCCCCTCCCTTTTTGGGTGGCATGCTTTAGCAAGCTCAAGATGCACTACAAGTAACAAAAGTAACAGCCTTGTCCCAGTAGGTGTCACCAGGAGCCCTTGCCAGACCAGTTACAGCTCTCTCCAATAGGAGTCGCCCAAACCTCCCCAGCAACAAGCCAAGGCTGCAATGACCACACCCCCAAAGATGTCACCCCACTTTTCCCCAGCAACAGGACCAGGAGTCACCTGCAGTGCGGCTAGCACCCACCAGATGGTGTCAGCTGCACACACCCAGCCAACTGACCCCCACTTACAAAGCCAACGGACTTCTGCAATGGGGGAGGGGCAATGGGGGGAATAAAAGCCCCGGGGGGGAGCCCCTAGCGGGCCCGAAAAGCGCACCAGGCAAAGAGGAATGCCGCGGGCAAAGCCAAGCCCACCAGGGCCACTACCCGTAAACGGCTCTGAATGGCTAGCCCACCCAAAAACCCCAGGGCCCGCAAAGATCCGCGCCTAGCCTGCCGATACCGCGGCGGCAGCGCCCCACACACTCCGCCGCCGTTACCACGGCGGCGGCTCAACAACTCCGGGCCGTGCACAGCCCGCAGCAGGCCCAGCCGGCCCGGCCAAGCTCCCTGCTGCTGTGCTGCAAAGCGCCGGAGCACGGAGCAAGTCCCGACTCCTCCGAGCGCTTGAAAGAACTGACGCCGGGAAGGGGCAGAACGCGCACAAAAGCGCCAAGCTCCGCCCCTTCCCAGAACCCGGATGGAGAGGGAGGGAGTCTGCCTCCTTCTCCTTCCAAGGGCTCCAATTGCCGGCTCCCAGCTTACGCGGCGAGCCGCGGCTGGGAAAGCCGAATTCCTCATCCACATGAATTGCTCTGTATTCCAGAGAGTACTTGGTGATTCATGCTCAGTAAATAGTGTGGAATTTAGTAGGAAAACTACAGTTTCACAAAGTGGAAACTACACTTAACATTTCCTCTCACTTACTATTGTCCTGTTTGCTCTGGTAATCGTGTTCCTTATTCAGTGCCTCAGCATTCTCCTTTCCGTCAGTTACTAACTCTCAAATGCTTAGTGGTTTCAGAACAGAAGGATTTTTATCCAGCTATGCTAGTCCTGTGGTTTTGATTTGATACTTTATTTCCGTTTGTAATCGTCATCATATCATTGAGACCAATTGAAATACATTCTAACATTTGTTTTTCACCCATCATATATTCCTATTTAAATGGTGAGTAAATAAGAGTATATTCTTTTAAAATATTTTTATTCTTTTAAAAATAGTGTACTTGGTTCCCCCTGCTTTTTGATCCGTGAAAGGGCAGGGGGAGGGGGGAGAGATAATCTAATATTCTTATTGCTAGCCCCAAGTGAAAACACTGAAGGAGCAGCAGATTTCCGCCAAGAGAGGCAGGACAAGTTGCTAGGGGAAGGCTAGCCGGAAAACCCTAGGAGGCAAGCCAAAATCAATAGCTACTCATACCCAGGTTCTCTGTAGTGGCTTCCACCTTATGCAACAGCCTGCCTGAAGAGGTCAGGAAAGTTCCCATTCTCCTACCTTTCTACAAACTATGCAAAAGCGAATTATTCAGGAGGCTTTTTACTCAGGTAATAGGCAGGCCTGTGCTGTAAGAAATTGATCAGACATTTCCTGGTAAAGGTACAGGGCCTGTAGACTATAGTACTAGTTACTATCTGTTGGTGTAGAGATGCTACTGCAGGTGTTGCCACATTGTTTAATACGTTCATTTCAAATTACTTATGTGTTGTTTTTATGTTTCATATCGGTATCCAGATCTATGCTTTTTTTCACATTTCTGCAATTGATGTGGTATTGTGTTATCTGTTGAATCTACTAGTTGTTGATTGTATTGACTTATACTGTGTAATCTGTGTTAAGTCTCAGTGGGAAAGGCAGAGTACAAATAACATAAATAAATAAATAGAGATAAATAAAACCTCAGGTGCTGGAACCATGTGGGATTCCATACCTGTAACTAAACCAGAATGAAGAATAAAAGACGTCTGTGGGTAAACATCTCTTTAGGCTTCTCCACACACTTGGTTTACTCCTGATTTTTGTAGTAGTCGAATCACAAGGATTGAGATTGGTTTGGGTATAGTTCTTCTGCATGTCTTTCCTTCCTGCTGTATTTTTACAGTTATGGAGTTGTTTTATTTTGTTCTGCATGTGCCTTAAATAATCAGGATTTTCAAGCAAGGGTGCATCACAGCACTGGTAGCATCACAGCACTCTTTGTATTTTTTGTGCATGCTGATATTGCTGTATCAATATAAGTGCTTAATTTTTAAAAAAAAGATCCAGTCAAGCTGAGGGGAGAAAAATTTGTTGATCCCCCCTTTTTGCTGTTGCCAGCAATCCCCTCCTTCTGAAATTTCAGGATAAGTTACACTCTGAACTGGCAAAGAGGGATTGGAAAAGGATGAGCAGCTAAGATGCTTCTTTCCCTCAGAGTGACCCACAGCTTGATCCTAGGCATGTTCACTTAGGAGTAACTTCTGCAGTATTAAGTGGGGCTTCCGTCCAGATAATCATGCCTAAGATTACCACACAATATGAAAGATTAAGAGGAGAGGGGGAGAGAAGGTGACAGCAACTTGGAGCTACCAGAGAATTCTCAGAGCTTTTCTTCTCTCTCCTCGTTGGTGGCTCATACTTTTCCAGTCCCTCTTCCTCAGTTTGGAGTGTGACTTGCCCTGAAATTTCAGAGGGAGCAAGTACTAGTGGCAGTGAGATTGGGAATCGGGGGCTTTTTCTCCCCTCATCTTGGTTGGATTTTTTTTAAACTAAGCCCTTGAATCAATACAACAATATATGCATGTGCAAAAACTTTAAAAAGGGTGCATCTTTGCTAATCTGCCCCACCTCCTCCTCCTTGACACCCACCATGTTGGGTCTTGTGATGGAAAGATAAGTAATTCATGGAGTCATGTGAATAATAATAAAAAAAAGATTGAAAACCAGAAGAAAGGGCAAGGAGTGGTTTGATAAGGATGAATGTCCAGTCATTGGAAAGTGAGTTGGATGAGGGTAGAAGTGGGTAGGACCAACAAAACGAAAGAAACATTATGCACAAGGAACAAAGGTGGCTCAGCATCGGCTTTAAAAAAAGATGGGGTAAAAGTGGTCTCAAAACAAGGGAAAAAACAGGAAAAAAAACCAAAAAAAGTGAAAACTAAAGGCACACAAATATGTGTGGAAATCAGGAGATAAACTGAAGCAGAATGGGGCCAGAACTGACAGGAAAACCTGTGGAGATAAACCCTTTGTTGGTCTGTTCTTGAAGTCCTATGGAATGAATGGTTCAACATACCATACCAGTATGCCAGTAGAAAATGTTCCTTAATAACAGTCACTTTACTATTAAAATAACAAAGCCTGTCTGCTTCTGTTTATGATGGTCTTGTTAAAAAGTTTTGTGTGCCACTGAAATTAGCTGTTGAGTCTTATCAATTGCGGTTATTTAATTTATATAGGATTGTAGCAAGTTCTTAATGGTGCCAGACTACCTTTTGTTACATACTTGTAATAGCAAAATCAGTAACCAATAAATATCCACCAAAAATACTGTGATTCAGCATCTTTTGCAGCTTTGCAGGAAATCAGTGAGTTCAGCGCTCAAAATGCATGCATCGCATCACAAATTATAGTATTTAATCCAGAAAGTGTGCACCAGCATATCTTCTTATGTTCCAGACTTGAAGCTGACTTCAAAAATTTGATTGTTCTTTTCCTATATGTAATTTTCAGGAAAAGTATTTGTGTGTGTGTGTGTGCATGTGCGCGCGCATATAACGAATAACTGAGGGAGCTCTGCACACATTGTAATGCAAGTTGTATTGTAATAGTATTTTTTCTTCTAATAGATCTATGGAAATGCAGGATCTAGCAAGTCCTCATAATCTTGTGGGAAGCAGTGAAACACCAGGCAGTTCTAAACTGGACAAATCTAATCTCAGCAGCACATCTGTTACAACAAATGGAACTGGCGGTGAGTGAAGACCTAACTCTTTAAATCTGAAGGCTCTGGCACTTTTAGAGATAAACTAGTTCATGGTGGCAATAAATATTTCCCAAAAAGATAAGAAGGAACAGGTAGTTAAATGTATATGATTATAAAGCAAATTTTTAATTCAGGGAATGGGTGTAGCTCAGTACACCTGCTTTCCTAGCAGAAGATTCCAGTTGCAATCTCTGTTATTGCCAACTGAGGGATTTAGAAAAGCAGGTGTTGGAAAAGGCCCTTTCCTGACTGAGACTCTGAAAGGGTGCTGTTAAGAGTAGACTGCAGAAAGCTAGATGGACCAATAATGAGACTAACTGTGCAATCCTTTTAGCACTTTCTTGAAAGTATGTTCCATTATATAAACTTGAATAGGATTCTGAGAAAACCATCATAGGATGGCACTGTAAGTATAAGGCAGCATCATATGTTACAATTATCTGCAAGCTAAGAATACCTGGAAAAGGGCTAGTCTTGCTTACTGACAATCCTCTGGCCTCTAAAATTACCCTGATCTTTTCTATATATCCTTGTGTTGTTCCTACAGACCATATTTCTCTTCATCTCAACCTCTACCAGTACTGGACTCACCTTCAGTATGTCTGCATCTTAGTCCAATAATTCTTGGACTGTTTTTCTGGCCCTATGATTTGGCCTGCATTTCAGATTTGCCATTCCCATTTTAATTACTTTTTCTATTTTACTGCCCAGCCTCCAGCCTTATGCTGAAGATATGTCAATGTATCTCGAAGATACTCTGGTGTAGCTCCTAGTCAGCTCCCTGTGCAATTTTAGTTCCCCACCCCCAGACTGCACTATTTTATAATAATACGTATTATCTATATTGAATTTTTTCATATTATTTTGGGGTTCTGTGGTTTTGTTTTCTTGTGGGGTCCTCTTATTTTACTGAGTCTAACCATTGGTCCACCTAGCTCACTATTGTACATTGTATATACCTGTCCCCCCGACCTCTGTCCCCAATCCTGCTAGAGATTAAATTATGAACCTTCTATGTTTAAAGCATGTAATCTGCCATTGTCCTGTTAGCTTTATCTTGTTAGGAGAAAAGAATCAGCACTAAACAGATTTTTGCATACAGAACAAAATGGGGGAAATTTTGAAAATGATTACATTTCTTATCCAAAATAATAAAATAAAATGGTGCCTATTCCAGGTTTTATAGCTGTTTGACTATCGTTGATAACCTGGTTTGCATAGTATGAGTTACTCTTTCTACATGTTAATGGCACGCTGTTTGTCACAGCTTCGTTTCTATGTATATAAATTGCAGTTAATTCTGATTATATATATATATATATCAGAATCAACTGCAGTAAGGATGGATTTTTCTTGCAAATATAATCTCTGTGCCCCCCGCATTAACATGAATGCATTTAAATAAGTAAATGCACCTGTTTTCAATAACATTCTTTCTAATAATATAGCAGAGAAATCTACTTTTTCTGGCATGATATCCAAAAATTGTTCCAGAATATGTAACCCACATAGTTCTTTCTGTGTGATTTGAAGCATCACACAAGGAAAAACAGCTCTTAAACTGTATGTGATTATTTACCCCAATTGCCCTTAAAAACATTCTAGTGAAATGTTTTTGTTTCTGTTTTGCACTGAAAAATATTAGTGTACATTAAGCAGATATTCAGACAATGAATCATTGTATACCATTCCAATTCTCAGGAGACAACATGACTGTTTTAAACACTGCAGACTGGTTGCTGAGTTGCAGCACTCCCTCTTCTGCAACAAGTATGAGCAATCTTGGTATAGTGCATGTGTGTGGATGGCTTTATGATTGTTGTGTTGAATCTCTAATAGTTTGCTTTGTTCCTATGATTTTTTTAATCAAACGGCACTCTTCTGCTTCTCAGAACCCCTAACATTATGAGAGAAAACGGGGAAGTTGTAATATTTATTTTATTTTATTTTATTTATGTTATTTATAGTCCGCATTTCTTACTGAGGCTCAAGGCAGAGTCAATATATGCAACATCTGGGACATTCAATAAACAATGAAATAGGGTAAGCAAATACAAATTTGCAGAGATTTGAACACAAGAAAAAATCTGATACAGAATTGACACAATGCTGAAAGAGAAAATAAGCAATTAAACATGACGTAGTAAACAATGCAGATCCTAGTAGGATCATACATGCCGCAACAGATGATAGACAGTAGTATAGTCTATGTTTTTATCTCTTTACCAGTGGATCTATTTGAATCATTTCCTTACAGTACAGCCATCTTGTCTAAAAAAATTCCTGAATAATTCAGTTTTGCATAGTTTGTGGAAAGCCAGGAGAGGGGGGAGCCTTCCAGACATCATCAGGCAGGCCATTCCATACAGTGCCCAAATATAGCTCCTCACGTCAGCTCTTTATACTGCTGCTTAAAGCTCCTTATACAGCTCCTTACATCAGTCTGCCTTCCTCTCATAAGCTGCCCTTTTAGATAGTAGAAGGGAAATGAGTAGAGTCCCGTCCTATTTCCAAATCAAAGCAGTCAACCTCCCAAATACAGCTTCTTGCATCAATTTCCACCTGGTAGCAGAAAGGCATTCCCATGTAATATATTTTATATTATCTGCGTATATACCTATATCTGTAAATAACATCAAAGAAAGGCTACACAGTTTCAGCCATTTTAAAAAAAATCATACTGTTTGGTTTCTTATATAAATAGTTTTTATTTACTAAATCATAGTGGAATTGCCACATATGCATATCCAGATACAAAATAAATAAACTGTGTTAAAATTATTCAAGCATAAGTTTGTAGCTCAGTCCAGACATCTTCCCAGAAGAGGATGAAATCCTCTGGCAAATTATTCTCTTCCAGCAGGGTGATGGAGTATTTTAGGTAATAACTATATTGCTAAATTTCCACTGCTGGTGAAAACATACCTATGGAAAACTATCTTAAGGGATCACTATTTTCTGTTATACAAGATAATGGCAGATAATAAATGGTGAAAATAAATATATTAAACATACACACCTTTTCTACTCCTGTTGTCTTCCAGTTGCCTTTCTATGTCTGTTTCAGAAGGCAGCTTTATACTGACCTTACCTTATAGGTGGCTTTTTCTGTCATTTGAAGATAATTGTTTTGCAGATATATTCCTGTATGTGATGCACCATGGCCCATATTACATAGTTTGAATGGGTTAGTGGGTTGTCCTGCTTTTGAGCAGGTAGCTAAACAAAAGGGATCCTCTGAGTATAGAACACTCTCAAACAATATCCAAACCTTGAAGGTTTACACATATAAATTTTTATATTTAATACATTTTGTAAATTGTTAAATTTTTAAACCATACAAAAGTGCGATGTGCTCAAAAGTGATAATTCTACAATAAATATCTAAAATCCATCCAATCTATATCCAATAAATATTCATAAATATATAAATAATCATAAATATTTGTAAATATTCATCAAGCATCCATTTAATCAAATCCACTTATAGGACTTCCTATACAAGAATATTTTTACAAGGCCTTTATATTGATATAGCTACCAAGTTACAGATCCTGGATCAGTCTAGTGCCACTGAAGCAATAAGGAAAAGCAGGGCTTTTTTTGAGGGAGGACGCGCCGCAATGGTGTTCCGGCAGCTCTAGAATCTGCCCACATGATTCCTTCTTCTTTCGGCCCCGCGGGCTCTGCAGAGGAGGCTAAGCTGCTTTGAGTTCATTCTGCTTTCTTGAGTGAATGAGAGAGAGCAGATGCTGCTTGGGCCGGGCGCAGGCTCTGCAGAGGAGGTTAAGCAGCTTTGAGTTTGTTCTGCTTTCTTTTCATTCCTCTGTGAGTGAGTGAGAGAGAGAGAGAGAGCAAGCTGGGGCCCAGCATGGGCTCTGCAGAGGAGGTTAAGCTGTTTTGAGTTCATTCTGCTTTCTTTTCATTCCTCTGTGAATGAGAGAGAGAGAGAGAGAGAGAGAGCAAGCTGGGGCCCAGCGCGGGCTCTGCAAAGGAGAGCTAAGCTGCTTTGAGTTCATTCTGCTTTCATTCAGGGGTTTCTGCGTATGTGGGGGATGCTTTGAGTTCATTCTGTTTTATTTTCATTGGGGTAGTGGGTGGGTGGAGCTGTGTGTGTATGTGTGCTGCTTTGAGATCATTCTATTTTATTTTCATTCAGGGTGAGTGGGTGGGGCTGTGTGTGTGTGTGCTGCTTTGAGTTCATTCTGCTTTCTTTTTATTGGAGTGGGTGGGGCTCTGTGTGTTGCTTTCATTCTTTTGTTGACTGAAGTTGACATTGTTATGGTTCCCACAGCTTTGAATGCAGATTGGTTCTGTGTTTGTTAAAATATCAGTTATGGTTATTTGTATTGGTTAAAATATCAGTTATGGTTATTCCAGTTTTATGCTAGGAATGGATAGCTGTGTCCAAGTCTCAGAAGGCTTTCATCAATATATTCATCAGCATATAGGTGTTCTTATGTCTTAACAGCTGTAACTCAAATGGTTCTCCCCACCCTCACCTGATTAACATCACTGAAGTTGCAGTGGACATATGGGTGTTAAGGAAGTTTTTATGAATATTGTTTGTGTGGGATATTGGAATATTTATGAGCATTTCACAGTGTCACAACAGCTTAGCCATTGGTAAGGTAGAGTTGGCAGGCAACAAAAAAAAAGCCATTTAAACTAAGTGTAAATCTAATGCAGCTAAAGTTGAGTATCTAATTTTGAATTGCTCCAGTAAAGCAAAACCCTCCCTGAAAATTTGAAAATTCAATATTCATTAGATTAGGAATTTCAGACTCTGTGGAATTTTGAGAAAGAATTTTGGATTTTTTTTTCTACGCTGGCAGAGGGAATCTGTTAGAATTTAGATTTGTGAGATGAGTTTTGGATTTTTAGAGGCCCCTTCCTCCTCGCATATTTTAAAATACGATTCCAAAGAAATGAAATGTTTGGGAAAGGGAATGGAAGATTTCACTTTTTGTAGAGGATACAGAAAGGAAAAAACCCCTTTCTCATAATAGTGTAATTTCCCAAGCTTACTAACATTTATCTTGTTGTAATGCATTGTGCTGGGTTCTGGGAAGCGGCGTCACTTCCAGGAAGCAGTGTCACTTCTGGGAAGTGGTGTCACTTCCAGGAGTGATGTCATCACACATTTTCAGGAGCACATGTGCGCTTTGTGCACACACTTTTGATAATAGAGAGTTCCACCACCTCTTTTCCCAGAAAAAAATCCCTGAGGAAAAGTTTTCCAGTTACCTGTACACAAGCTTAGACACAGTTATCCTTTCAGAATGTAATAGTAGAGGAGTATGAGCAATGAATTAATTTTATAGTGTCATTCAGTGAAGATAATTCACCCAGGTTTGTATCAACATGGCATTGAGGCTTAATTCTGTAATGCAGTTCAGTACATGTTAGGTACCATGTCAGAGAAGGAACAAGTTTGTTTTTGTACTCTCTGCACATATTCTTGTCACTTTTTCAATCTTGTTCTGAAATACATTTTCTGGCACTGTTATTTAACGAAATGCTTACTGGAATTCATATGTACATTATTAATTTATAGACAGGGAAATCAAATTGTCAAGTAATGATACCCAAATTATTTTGCTTTTGGTGAGGATAACAGCTCATGCTTAAGACCGAACAACTCTAGTCTAGTATTTATTATGCTGTAGATGGGGGAAAAATACCCCTAAAGAGTTGTAGTGAGGAGGAAGACAACTCTCCACAAGAATGTTGTTTTTAGAAACTTACCCAGATGTAGCATAGCCTGATACAAATACCACATTTAAACCATTAGCCCTGTTCAGCCCTATAAAGTAATTGTCAGAATAAACTTAAGCAGCCTTGAACCAAGCAATAAGAATATGAAGTGAAGAGTAGTCTGGTTTAAAAAATTACAGTGTGTAGGGGTGTGCGCTTCGGGTATCCAACTCGGGTAAAATATCCAAATCGGGCTCAATTCGGAAAGATTCAGTATTTCTGAATGCTGGCTCCAATTCGGAAATACCGAATTAAAGTTTCCCGAAGCATTCATAATGCTTCGGGAAGCTTCGGGGCCCCAGGGATTAAGTTTAAAAGTCCCGTTTCTCAAGCAGCAGGGCCCTTTAAACTTACCCATTCCCCACCCTTATCCCCAATCCCCTCTTAACCTGGCACCGTGCTGGAGGAGGTGGCCCTCTTGCCTCCCCGCTGGCCTCTGGCAGTAACGGTGGCAGTGGTTCACTCTGCTGGCCAGCTGGCCGTGCCAGCCACAGCTGCGTGGCGACAGCAGCAGGGAAGGCCCTCTCTACCAGCCAGCCATGACGGCTGCGTGATGATGGCAGCAGGGAAGGCCCTCTCTGCCGGCCAGTTGCACCAGCTGCACGGCAGCGGCAGGGAAGCCTTTCTCCACTGGCCAGCTTGCCAGCGCGGCATTGTTTCCAGCCTTCCACCTGACCAGGTAAGTTGGGTGGGGGGTGAGGTTAAGGGGTGGAGGTGAGAGTTTAAGGTGGGCCTCTCCCTCCTCCCTCCCCTGTCACTTCAGTATGCTTCGAATCTTCACGGAGTATACCGAAGCAAGTTAGAAGCTTTTTCCTGCTTCGGGTAAATCCGAAGCGGGAAACCCGAAGCTTTTTCAGGTGCACAACCCTATTTGTGTGTACTTTTAATTAATACAGTTTATTCCTACTGTACCTTTGATGTGTTGTACAGGTTACAGTCTAGTTTAATCTTATTTAATCCTACTTGGCTGATATTCCAGTTCTAAGAAATATATTGAAAAGCATCCATATTTAAATATCCGTGAGATCACAGTCTTGAGAGAAAGCAACTTGCCCGATAACATCTACTGCAGGGGTCTCCAACCTTTCTGAGCCTGTGGGCACCTTTTCAATTCTGACAAAGGGTAGTAGATGCAACCACAAAATGGCACTTGTAGCAGGTGGAGCCATCCACAAAATGGCTACCACAGGAGATGGAGCCAATCATGGGCATATGTAAATCTTCAACATTTCAAACTGTTAAAAATGAAAACGTTGTTATAAAATATTTTCTTGCATATACAGTATACTTTCAGTCATGTAATGAAAGTTCTTGTGCTGTTGTGACAGCTGTTACCAAAGCAACGTTATTAAAAATCTGCACAGCTAATCAGATCTATGGTCAATTAGAAGCCCTGCTGAGTGAATGTCCCATCTGGCCCCACCCAGTTTTTAAAAATACTTGGGCATCAGGAGAGATGTAGACATGTGGAACCAGATAGGGGACCCCCTGATCTACTAATTGTCACTGTTTAAAAACATATTTGAACCTGGTCTCTCATGCCCAAAGTCAGCACCCTATCAGGTACGTTACAGTAGCATCTCATGCATGGCATGGTTTTTGTGTTGCTTTTAAACTTTGAGTTGTAAAATGGATTTATGTATTCATGGATTTATGTATATGATTTGGTTTTAAAGTAAGGCAGCTTGTTATGCTTCTTGTATTGTAGTGGATTAGGAAACTATAGGAAGTACTTTACAGTGAAATCCTAAGCAGAGGTATTCCGGTCTAAGGTTTAACTCTGCTTAGGATTTCTCTGTGAGGCTCCTGATTGCATCTGGGCTGTGGGATAGAACTTTGCAACTAATTGTAACTTCACAGCAGATAAGGCTTTATGATCACTGTAATCTCAGTCATAGCACCACTGTTTTTTCCTGTTTCACAATGTATAAAAAAAATTATCTTTAAATTAACTTCTCGTACCACAGATCCAGTATTAATGAAAAGAGGGGAAGGGGTAACTCATTGTAGAAAAGGATATGTTCATCTTAAATGTTTAAAAAGTATATAGGGGACTTCATCTATTCACCTATTTCTGATTAAAGGTGGATTATAATAAATACAATACTAAAACGATAGTCAATAAATCTCACAATTATTGTAACACAGTATAGTAAATTAACTGAATAAACCTGGAAAAACGGTATCTCAGCAGGGTAAAAACAATTCAGTTAAAATTCTATAAGACGTGCTCAGATTCCAAGTGGTTAATCTATTTACAAGTGAATTTGTTCTTCTCCCTCTGAGGCGGAGGACATCTTGATGGGTGATTCCCACCCTCTAGTCAGGGAGGCAGGAACAAGTTTTCTACTTCCTGTCTTCCTAGTGGGAGTCACCCTTTCTTTCAGTTTCATTCCTGCCTCAACAGGGAGAGCAGCTTCATCCGTGTGCTTCCTTGCCTTTCTACTGTTTTTCTTCCTTTCCTTCGCTTCTACTTTTCAGAACCTGATTCTTGCCTTGTTTACTCCTTTCTGCTCTAATTCCTTGCTGTTCTCTTTCTCCCTGCGTGCCTGCTAGAAGGCTTGCAGGGGAGGCTTTCTCCTTCCTTCCTTTGGTTGTGGTGGCCATTTCATGGCAAGACAGAATCACGGACCAGCAGAACATGCTCTATCACAATAGGATTCCTCTCCGAAGGAGCGTTTGAAGCCCCCCTCACCGCTGCTTCCTGGCAACAACCCCAGAGACAGTGGGGCAAACCGCGAGGAAGCCGCAGCTGCAGCCACTCATATCGCGAAGAGACCGGAAGTGCAAAAGGCGCTATTCCTCCCTGTGCAAAGGAAAGATGGCAGCTATTTCTGGCCTTGCAAATGAGCGCAACATTGCCAACCAGTTGAGAGGTGGCTATGGAGTGGATTTCTCCACATCCTTAAGCCAGTCTAATGGCATAAGACCCAGTGCGGGGCAGCCAAGCCAGTCTGAGATTCAACAATCATTCATGCTTCCAGAGCCCATGGCAAACAAAGGAGGGCTACTCATGAGTAATGCAATGGGATCGGGACCCGTGGTAGTACCTCAGGGATTCCTAAATGTCATTAGACAGATTATTTTTTTTAAAAAAGCTAGCTTATCTTACCTCAGAAAGCCACAGCAGCCATTTCTGGCCTTTCCAATGCTGGCAACCTTGCCAACAGACCAGGAGGTGGCTGCGGAGTGGTTTCCCACATCCAAAGCAATCAATAGGCGCAGGGCCCAGCGACAGCACCAAATAGCAATGGCTTCAGGGTCCAGTGCTGCCGATGGTCTACTTGTGAGTAAAGCAATTGGGTCAGGCACTGCAATGCTATTCCCAGATTTCCTAAACTTGATTACATAAACTGAGACTGCCAGTTTTTGTCAGAGTGCTGAGGGAAGAGAGGCATCCCTCTGGTCCTTCCTCCAGGCTTTCCACCCCCCAAACAGGGAACTGTGGAAGAGGTAATTTCTTACAAAGGGAATCCTAGCAGGCCCTCTGAGGCAGCTAGAAAGGAAACCTGTGCCAGAAAAAGAAAGGGAAACTGAAACTTATGCAGATAGTGAAGTTTTTTCTCCCTGTTGGTTCCATATATGCCTACACACCCTTTTTTCCTCCAGGGAATGGGGCCTGCTCTCCCCAAGGTTCTCAATCTCTTTTAATCAATGCAGAGTAACTTTATTCTGTAGAAACAAAGCAAAAAGCACAAGGCCTTCAGAGGCCTAGCAGGCCTTCGGCCAGCTCATGTAGACATGAGTAAACCCTGGACTGGAGTGGAACTGCTCCAGTTTTTAGTATCCTGAGACCAACATAAAACATGAAACAGACTCCACAGCATTTCAATTGCCTGTGCTGAGGGAATTTTTGCTGCAATTGTGTTCATCCTATCTCTGGAAACTTTCCTGTATGACACCATTTTTAACAAGAGACAGTTTGGTGTTATGGCTGGAGTGTTGGGCTGGGATCTAGGAGATCCAGATGCTCATGCCATTCTCCTTGGGAGACCTGCCTATGGCCTTGGGCCTGTTGTATTCTCTAGGCCTGGCTTACCTTTGGGCTTGTTATGTGGCTAGAATGGAAAGATATGAAATGTTGTATACACCTTGGAGCCCCCACTGGGGCTGAAAGCTGGGGTTTAGATAAAGCACAAGAAAAGCAAAATTACCCACGTCTGGCTTACTAACACTAATAAATCTATAATACAACCAATGTCAAGCCTCACAGTGGTTTAGATAAACACAACCATCTTTATACTCAGAAAGGTGCCCTGGGGCAAGAAGTCCTTGATGAACAAACTTTCATTGAATTGGCTACTGGCTGGGCCTCTGCAGTAACCCTTAGCAAATATATTCTTAGTTCCAGTGGTCATTATTATTGTTGTTGAGACTCTACAGATTAAATCACACCTCATCTCTATTTCACTCTCTGTAGACAGCAAATGCTATAAACTGTTAGTTTATGTGAGAACCAGAATTCTCTGTTGCAATTTTTTCTTTAAGCTACTGATGAACAGGTCATTATGACCTCTCTGCCATCCCCTTGAAGGGAGTATGAAACGTGTTTAACCCTATCCTAGGGCATAAAGGATATGGGCCAAAGTGCTTTGAATTGAGGCCATTGATCATCTCTAATAGCAGATTGCATCCTTTTAGGAAAAGATAAAAAGCCCGGTGCTTCCCTAAGAACTAACGTTTATTTGCTATGTGTTTTCGTGAGTTCAGTTTACTTTTTCAGATATGTGTGTGTTTCATAGTGACTGTTGCTGTGACTTTACAGAGACTTTGAATTCTTCAGTCCAAAGAGACAGCACTCTTGTTACAGGTAAATGCATCACTCCTTTCTCATGCCTTCACTTCCCCAGGACAAGAGGAAAAAGAGTGTACACCATATTCTTCACAGTGCCAAAAAGAACAGAGATTGGAGGGTGATACTAGACTTAAAATATTCAGCAAGTTCATAAAACTTAGGCATCTCAGTTGGAGACAATGAGATCCATCACAGAATCCCTACTAATGGAGGGCCCATAGCTCAGTGGCAGATCACCTGCCTTGCATACAGAAAGACCCAGGTTCAGACCCTGGTGTCAGTTGTTCATGGATCTCAGGGTCGACCTACCCCAAAGGAGTACCTTACTGTACTAGATCTAATGGAAGCATATCTCCACATTCTGATCTTGCCCAGGCACCAAAGATTCCTCCATCTACAGTTCAGAGTACTTCCATTTGGCCTCTCTAGAGCACTGAGGGCCTTCACAAAGAATTTGATCAACCCAGTGTAAAGCTAAGGGAGGAAAAGCATTAATCTACACACTTACCTGGATGACTTGCTGATCAGGTTAAGCTCTGCATGCCTACAAGTTTACAGTTCCTGATCAATTTACAGAGAAGTTCTTTATAATCCAAACAGTGACTAGAACATCTGGAAGCCTTGTTAGAACAACACACAATTGTTTGTTGCTAATTGAAGCAGTGGCAAAGAAGAGAAAGGATATGTCACAAGGGATCATCAAGACCAGGTATTTATTGATGACATTTGCAAAACTGATGGGTCTACTGATTCTGAGTATTGACAGTGAGGTCAACTACATGCAAGACCCTTACAGACTTCTGAGACCTTTCCAACTACAAATTATGAACAAGAAAGGTCTTTCCATTCAGTTCCCTCTCACACTAAAAATAAATAAATATATTAATAATTTTTTAAAAGGCCTCATATGGTAGACAAGTATGACCAGCCTTCTGCAAAATACTAGTCTGTCCGGGTGGGGAGCTGCATTAGAAGATCCACCAGTGCAAGGTCGATAGCCCAGCAGTGAAATGAGACCCTCTGTCAACCTACTGGGTCTTTGGGCAATTTATCTAGCCCTACTCACTGCAGACCACAAATACTAGACAAACACGTTCTAATCAGAACAGATAGTATGTCGACCAATTTCACCAGGTGCTTCCATCCTGAGGCCAAAGTAACCAATGCATTGACATCACAATGGCCAAGCATTCTGCTGTTTGCCTTCCAACCACTCCGATTCTCCTGAAGCCAATCAGGAAGATAAGAGAACAAAAACAAACAAACAAAAGTAGAAATCATATTGGTATCACCTAACTGTCCTCAGCTTCCACAGCTCTCTGCTCTTCAACAGTTGTCAACACTTACACCACTGACTTCTCCAATATCTCTGGATATGCTCCAACAATGCCAAGTTCTGCATCCACACTTGCAATAGCTACATTTAACTTCATGGAGCGAGACTCTCTTGGCTAGGTTATTCTCAAGAAGTAACCAACATGCGACTGGCCTCTAGGAAACAGTCCATTAACAGGATATATAATGCGTCATAAAAAGCCTTCACAGGAGATGCAAAAGAAAAGGGGTTAATGTCATGAAACCCATAATCAGATCCATTCCATACTTACTACAGGTTGGTCAAGAAAGCAGTCTCAGAGCCTCAACCTTAAGATGTCAGGTCACAGTCTTAACAGCAGTACTGCCATGGTAATGGAGTCTGAGTCTGTCCAGACACCTCACATATATATCTCCCCATAGTGTGATGCTCTGAAGGATCCACCACAGGTTCACCAATTTCTGACTTGGAAAATGCATACAGTTCTGTATGCTGATACTGGACACCCTTTCGAGAGCTTGTCGAGGAAATTCCTGTTATGTGCTTGAGAACTTTGTTCCTCTCCACAGATACATCTGCAAGAAGGGTATCAGAACTGGGTACCCTGTTAATTAGCTTGAGCTATGTATCTTATACGAGGACAAAGTGGTCCTGAGAACAGATCTTACCTTCATACCAAAAGTAATCTCTCCCACAGATCACTGGAATTATGTCTACTATCAGTTGACCAAATACGTTTATCCCAAAAAGAAATGTGGCATACTCTGGACATAAGACTTATTCTAAAAGCATTTCTTTATAGAACAGAGCAAATCTGGAAAACAGTTTCCTTATCTCTGTATCCTCACTGAATAAAGGAATGAGGATGTCTAAATCTGCCATTAGCAGTAACTTCAAGGCATGCGTTATTAAAGCACACAAATTTCTAAAACTAGACATACCAGTTAGAATTACTACTCACTCAATATGAAGTGCTATATCAGCACAGCATTTGCCAGACGTGCTACAGTTAAGAGATTTGCAAAGCGGCTACTTGGTCATCTGTATCTACCTTTGTTAAACACTATAAGCTGAACACTTATGAACCAGCTGATGCAGCGTTTGGCAGAAGAGTATTACAAATTTTATGACCAGATGACAATGACCCATCCAGAAAATAGGGACACTGCTCTGGGAGGTCCCATCAAGATGTCCTCCGCCTCAGAGGGAGAACAGACCATTGGATACTCACCGCGAAGGGTCCTTCTCCTCTGAGGAAAGGAGGACATCTTGCCCCTCCCACAGTCATTGTCTTTTCACTCTCTTCTGCTTGACAAATTTACTTCCTGTCCTGATGTTTCCCCTTAACATGTTTGTTCTCACCTTTCTCCTTGTTATTCAATTCTGGAATGTTGTATTCATAATTGTGACGCTATAACTGCTTTTGGAGTTGCCAAAACTGAAAGAAAGGGTAACTCCCACTAGGAAGACAGGAAGTAGAAAACTTGTTTCTGCCTCCCTGACTAGAGGGTGGGAATCACCCATCAAGATGTCCTCCTTTCCTCAAAGGAGAAGGGCGCTTCACGGTGAGTATCCAATGGTACGTTCCTGCAGTCAGATTTTCATTATAAGTAAGTTGAATTGTCAGTATAGGGTTTGGCATCTGTAAAATATGTCCGTGAGAGCATGGAGCCTTCAAATAACTATGTAAAAAACAAAAAGGTTCACAAAATGATAGTGTATTTGTGTGAGAGAAGGAGGTGGTCTTGTTGGTAATCAGAGTCACTTGGATAGAAGAGTTGGCTAGATTAAGTTCATTAAGCCTCTAAAAAACATTAAAAATACATCAAACAAAAACCCCAGGTGCCACAAAATGATATGGGATTATTGAGGAGTGGGTTATATATTTTGGCAGTCCCGACCAGAAGCGTAGCTGCTTTGGGCCAGGGGCCACCTCCCCCAGCCCAGAGGAAGAAGAGATGCAGCATGCTGTTCCTGACAATCAGAGTTCTGGAGAGGGGTGGAGCCAAGTTCTTGAGAGGCAGCTCTGCCCAAGCCCTCCTCAGCAGTTTGCCTCACTCTCAGCCTGAGCAGTGCACACCTCAAGCTCTTTCAGCCGAGCTCCTCTGAGGCTGGTTTTACTGAAGGCCCTCAGAGCTAGGTGGCAGCAGCTGCTTTGGAGGAGCTGTGCTATTCTCCTGGTTGCTTCCTTCAAACTCCAGGATGAGAGCCAAGGCCCAGCGCCAGGCTCAGTGATTTGGCAGAGACTTTTTTTCTTATTTACATTTGGGGCCTGTAGTCTTATCAGTTGGGAGGGCTAAAGCAGGGTTAGACCTAGCCCCTGCAGGCCTCTAGTTTATCTAGGCTTTGCTCCCCCCCCCCCCCCACACACACACACTTCCACTTATTGGGAGAGAGTATTTCCAGTAGCAACAGCAAAGGCCTTACTGGAGGCCACAGGGATGGTTTTGAGGGGAAATGTAGGCAGCTTGGTGGAATGTTGGACAAGTGACAGTTGAAAAGTCCATTGGACAGCAGTCGGAGAGCCAAGCTGCAAGACCAGGAAACCTACATTTCCCATCAAAACTTGAGGGACGCTGACAAGTGTCCAACTAGTGTCAGGCATCACTTGTAGTTTAGCCCTGAGGGGTGAAAAGCAGCATATGAGGCATCATCATTCTTTCCCTTCCACCCTAGGTGCTTTTGCTAGCAAAAAAAGGTCATGTGGTAGGCTGTTTGTCTCACTGCCTTCCTCCACAGCCCTTTTCTGCTAGTAAAAGTACATGGGATGGAAGAGAGGGAATGGTGAAACCCCTCCTACTACCAGCCCCCCCCCCCAGACACATGCTATTTTTAAGGTAAGAGCAGAATTACATGTTAAAAGTGAGTTAGGTTGGGGTTTTCCTTGACCCAACTCATGTTTAACATCTTGTCTAATCAAACCCAGGAAGCAGTAAGAGAAACAGTGCGCCCCCATGGCCCTTTTCTACTAATGAAGGCATGTGGAGTTGAAGAGAGGGAATGATAAAGCCCCTCCTGTCACCACACCACACAGGAGCTTACTTGGCCCACGTACACTGATTTTAATGTGAGTGACAGGTCACATGTTAAACATGTTGAACCTCTGGTTTAATTAGACCCCTAGCATACCCTGCATATCAGCTGTAGGCTCAATGATGATAAGAAAACTAATGGCAACTGATAACAAAGGCTGAGGTTGAGGCTCAGTATTCAGATTTACAATAATTTAAAGTCCTCCTGCCTCTGGCAATAGTCTTTAGTTTGTAATTTAAATTAAGAATACTATACATTTATGTGCTGATCTATATTCTTCATGGTCTGTATTCCTCAGACTAAACACTGAAAAGGCAGCTGCTGTGTACACTTCTTAATTACTGAAAGGACTTAGACTTTAAAATAGAAATGTAATTTACGAAACAATACCCTGTTTCCTGACTCAAACAATCAATTTACCAGGGATTTTTCAAGATAGGAAAAAAATTCATATACAATGCAGGGGAAGGATAATATGAAAATATCCTTTAAAAAAACAAAATGACAGGAGAAAAGAAAACATCATGTGATTACCTAGGCAGCACTACTTTCCCTGCCTAGTTGTTGCAATGAAATTCCTAAGCAGCTGAAGGGAAGGACACACGACCACACAAAAATTCAAGCCATTTTAAAATTCCCAGGGGAAAAAACAAGCACCTCCCCCTGCTGAACACTCACAACTGTTGCTCGTAACTGGCCAGTCAATTATAATTCAAACCAAGTGAAACGTAGCTATCACTAGTTTTGAAAGGCCCTCTTTCACCGTATTTGTTAGTTGCATCCTCCAAATATATATTTGGAATAACCATCGTTCTTGAGAGTATTTTTTTGCAAATATAGATCAAGTTATGTACAATATGCATTTTTCCTAAGGAAATTGGAAAAACATTAAATAAAAATGTTTCATTTGCCCCAAACAATTTTAATACATTCTTTCATACCTTTGTTATCCATTTATTTTCAAGGCCTAAAACTATACTGGATTTATTATACAGAATAAATAAAAAAAACCTTTAAAAAATGAGGATGAAGTGCATGTATTTTAAAACTGGTTGCGTAGTAGTAGATTCCACTCAGACTATACTAAATGTTTTGCTATGATTGGCATGGTAACACAAGTGTAATTTTAGAAGTAAAATCTTATGTCTGCTTATTCTTCTATGTAGTGTCTCTTCTTGCAGTGAAAACAGAGCCTATGAACAACAATGAAACAACAACAACAAGTGGAGATGGATCTCTTGACACATTTACTGGGTCAGGTAAGGGCATAGTATGCTCATGATACTGTATTAATAATTCTTGAAGAGTATCTGAAATCTGTATTAATAGCACATTAGTTTATGTCAGCAATCCTTTGTAAAAACAAACAGTGGTGTTGGAAGGTGCTAACAGTCACAGATCTTTCCAGTTTGATCTCCCAGCACTTCTTTCTGACCTCAAGAAATTTTATTCTGGAGGTCACAAGACCCATATCAACGACTAGTGATGCCGGATGGGAGGCTGTGTAGTGATGGAAGAAGGGAATCAAATCACCCTTTCTGCCTCTTTTGTCAGCACATGTCCATTGACAAAAGAGGAGGAAGGTGAAAACCTCCCCACCTCCCCCACTGCAGTGTCTTGGCCTGCATAGTGCTAGACTGTGTGACCCCAAGAATCTCCTTTCCCAAGGCTGGAATGACTGTTGAGGGGAGGAAAACATGGGAATCCTACCTAATAAAAGCCACTTAAGTAAGAATATTCAAGATGCCTTAATGAAAACTGGTTGATTTGGAAGTTGTTAACTATGTTATATTCCCAGTCAGGGAAGGAGCCATATCTTATTGTTAGACCAACTACAATCCTCCACATCTACAGTTAAAATTATCTTGTTAGAACAGCTAGAAAATCCTCTAGTTGAAACATTAGAGAATTGCTGCCAGTCAGATTAGGCAGTAACTCTGGTCGATCTCATATAAAGCATCCTATTACATTTTGTTTCTGTTTACCAGAATTGAATTAAGGCCAGTATGATAAGAATTAAGAAACCATTTCCTAGTTTGTCAGAGGGTATTAAACTATGATGCCAGTGAAAACTGAGGGAGTAAAAATTAAATGTAGAGGTGCTTTACTGACACAAGCTACTTTGCAAGGTATAGAATGAAATCTGAAATATATACAAAAGTCAGAAGATTTAAGAAATTAAGTTTAGAGCACATAGGTGCTGAAGTCAGCTTTATTAGCAGCTACAAAATCTCTCCTCAGCTTTTTAGAATGAACTATACATTTATGTTGATAATATTGTGCTGTAGCTATACTGCTAGTTTGGGGGCAGCTATCAGGAGCATGTGACCCCAATATTACAGCAATTACACATGCTACCAATCCACTTCGGAGCACAATTCAAAGTATTGATTTTGGCTGTTAAAGCCCTACATGACTGGGGACTGGTGTTACTTGAAGTGGTCTCCTTGCATAAATATGATTTATAGGGGGGAATTAGCTAGCAAGGAAGACGGCTATATGAGAGGCGGTAACTGGAATCGAATCACCTTTGTCTGCAGGGTTCCAATCCCAATAAGCCAAGCGAGTCTGGTGCTTCAAATCAATCAATAATTTTTATTAAAGGACAGAACTTTATGCACATACACACCAATTACTGGGGGGAAATAATCACGCACACCCACACACACAAAGTCCTAGGAAATGTAGCTAGAGGTGTGGGAATAGAGCAAGAGGGAGTAATTATATCTACCTATCCTGGAGAAGGGGTCCAGTCCATAGGAGAGAAGCTTCAAACGTCCCACGTCGTCAGCCCAGAGAGAGAAATGTGGAACAGCGCTTGTGGATCCAGGAAAGCAAGCAAGCATGAACAGAGAGACTCAGGGAAGTGACCCTAAGGGAGAAGCCAGGAAGCTTGCACCATTTGATTGAGGCCAGGGCCTACCTTTATAGGTAAAATGTGCTCTGAGGTGGAGGAGAGTCCTCCTAGCAGTTAGGACTAAGACTCCAATGGTTAATTTCTGGGTTGGACAAAAGGCTTTAGTACTTTGATTAATGGCTGCCGGGGTGTATGAATAGGAAGGCAAACCTAGCCAGTTAGCTGGAAGAATACACCAGAGCTAGGCGGATAGTTTTAGGTGGGGAGTACAATATCCCAGGAACGGCTGTACATACTTATGAATGCCAATTGATCAGTTCCTCAATCACAGATAGGAGATCTCATCACGGGAGGAGGGAGAGGAATGTGCTAAGTGGGGGTGACTCTGCGAGACTTTTATCACTCTGGGCCTTCCGGAGCTTGGGAGGATAGCAAGACCAGTTGCATCACAATACCTCTGCATTCCAATGCGGCATTCCTTACATGCCTGGTTCTCCAGGGCAGGATCTGACAACAGCAAGGGCTCTCTGGTGGCTGTGCTGCAGCCATTTTAAACTCCAGAGGCTTGTACACTTTTAATATCATGAGCAGTCATATAAAAACTGCTATTAAAATGGTGGAGGCTAGGCTGACTGCTCACAATTGGGTATGTGAAGGACTTCCTTATATTCCTGAATAAGATCATGGGAAGAGGTCCTGCTGAGTGTTCCAGTTGCTAAAGCAGCTCACCTCGTGGGTACACAAGACAGGGTCTTTTAGGTGGCAGTCCTACAATCATGGAACAGTTTCCCAAAGGAGGTACCCCTGGCTCTCTCTCTCTGCCAGTTCTCAGGCCTGTGTTTGAATCAACACTGAATAACTCAAACAGAGTCCATCGGTCTCGTATTGTTTAAATAACTTTATGGTAAAGTGGCATGTGTTCGCTGTGAAGAAGCTGGGGCGAAATGAGCGGAACTGAT
The DNA here is from genome assembly GCF_028583425.1 of Eublepharis macularius. Classification (NCBI taxonomy): domain Eukaryota; kingdom Metazoa; phylum Chordata; class Lepidosauria; order Squamata; family Eublepharidae; genus Eublepharis; species Eublepharis macularius. The sequence goes on from NC_072790.1 coordinate 116,243,394, forward strand.
TGCTGGCGGGCTCATTGCCAACTTTGGGAGCGCTCCGACAATTGGGGAGTGACTCCAGCCACCTGCAGCCATTTGGTTGCCAACAGTGGGAGAGCCCTGGAGCAGTGGGAGTATCCCAGGCATTCGACTTGTGAATGTAGCTATAAAGCTTAGAAACATCTTCAGGTGTTGTGGGCTCGTTAACACTGAGAGCGAAGAATTGCATTCCAATGTACATTTTTCACATACGGACTGAGCTCTAACATCTTTGAATTAGTTTTCTTCCTTGGATCTTACAAAACAGATTGAGGACTATGAGTATAATATAATTGAAAGGGATTATGAGTGTATATTGTATATGATTGGTGATTCACTGGTGTATAATTGCATATTACAAATATATTGCTATTTTGTGTATTAGTTGTATTGTATATTGCTAATGCAACACACCTGGTAGTGTGATAAGTAGTTTCTTGAGGGCTTTTTGTAGTACAGTTCTCAGAAGGCAGCTGATGATGGTTTTATTCAGAACTTTTTGTTTTATTGGCAGTCTGAAATTGTGTTTTTAAATATTGCTTTATTCATTTTATGATTGTATTTTTCAGCTTTGTTTTATTAATTTTATGCCTTATTTTTTTATATTGTAAGCTGCTTTGAGTTCCTGCAAGATGGAAAAGGTGGCTAATAAATGTTTTAAATAAATAAAAAAATAATAAATAAAGGTTAACACCAAAACTATTGCGTATTAAACTAAACAGACAATATCAGGACAGTTAAAATAGATAACCTTACTAAATATAATTAAAATAGGATTAAACCATTGTAAACATTTTACTTAATTTAAATGTGGCACATCCTACACAGAAAAAAAATACCGTACGTGGACAGAGCACTGCATTTGTTCATCATTTAATGATTTAATATAAAGTTTGATGTTAGGTGCTAATTCTGAGGAAGTCTTAAGTTTCCTATAACCTATTTTGTGGAAACCTTGACTGTGAGACCTATATTTGTAATGTTGTGATGCAGGATATTGAACAAAGAGCAGAAGTGAAGGGATCAAATGCGAAGAGATCAAATCAGAAAATGAGGAAGTACCTTAAACTGCTGTGTCGAAATCCTGATGATGATAAAAATCAATTGACTAATTAATTAGCTGATATTATAGGAGAAAATATTATATTAAAAGACAATATACAAACCTTTTACAAGAGAATACAAACTGATCACAGATAAATAAAGCTGGAAAACTCAGTTGTCAGGAGAATGGCTTGGGATGGGCAGCTTATGCTGATTGTCTGTCCCAGATGTCAGTAATTTTGCTTACCACCTTCCTTCGTAGCCATCCCTCCACTCATTCATTAGATTAATTACTATTCATTTCAGCATTTATTCTCCATCTCCCCATCTTATCATGTAGCCTGTGTGGTTTAATACATACCAATAGTGATCAAGAGGATTGTGAACCAGGAGGAGCCTGCCCCTTATCTTGTTATTACACAATAACTGTATTTCATGTTATAATAGAAAAGTTATATTAATTTGCTTTTTGCATGAGTTGAAGGATTTCCATACATCAAATTAGAGGTGTGATCTCTAAAAAAAATTCAGTTGATTCAGTTTGGTAATATCGAACTGGAAAAAAATTCAGTATTCCTGAATACTGAATTTATTCTACAGTTTAGTTCAGTAATACAGAGCAAATTCGATGAAATTTGGCCATTGTTTCCCATGGGAAACGCAGTTCAAAAATTTCCGGTGACCTGGGGTAGACGAAATTTCACCAGATTTGCAGGGGACCTACTCTTAACTGTCCTCTAATAACCCCCTCCCCCCCACATAGTTCATGAAGATTGGAACCCAGGGAGCCATTCTATACCCCACCCCAGGTGCCTCCAGCCATCTCCAATCTTCATTATTCTCTATCTGGAAAACTATGGGGGCTATCTAGGAGGCTGAGAGTGGCATTTTGCAAGCAAAATCCACTGAATTAGCAGTTGACCTACTCCTAACTATCCTCTAACGACCCCCTCCTCCCAAAGTTTCAAGGAGATTGGACCATAGAGGGTCATTTTATTGCCCCCCAAAGAAGGTGCCCCCATCCACCTCCAGTTTCCTTTATTTCCTATGGGGAAAACCTACAACTAGCCTATCTTTAAAAAAAAACTTTTTGAAAGTTCACAATGCATATTTTTAAGTTTGGTAATTTGGTAAAATTCGGTATTTTACCGAATTTTGAACTCAAATTGCACATCCCTATATCAGATGGCTGTAGTAGGAATATATTCTTGCACTCAGGTCTCCAAGTAACTCCAAGAAAGAATAATATATCCAGTAACACTAGTCAAACGTTCATTTCCTGTCGTCATAAAAAGAGTTGAATTTCTTTACAAAAAGTGTGATTATTCAAGATGTAAATAAATACAAAGCCATTTTTGAGCTTATATGGACAATTGTACTTAGCTTGCATTGTACTTATGTTGCATTGGAATGGATTTGTTTCTTCAGAACAGAATGGAGATTCTAAAATGGTTGCTAAATGTCAACTTATTGTATTTACAGTTTCACCCTAACGTTGTGTACTAGAAAATGATTAAAACTATTCCAAACTTTCCTTCATTACTTATACTTTGTGTTGGCCAAGAACCAAAGTGCTGTGAAGTTACAATATGCCCTCGCTTTTTGCAATTTGCAGTTCAGTTTCACTTATTCATGGCCTGCAGCCCAACCATGTATTGTGGCTGTTCCTGAGCCCAAACTACACATGCATTCAGTCAATATGCAGATAGTATGAGTGAGTACAAGCATGCTGTCTCACTCCCTGCCTCCTCACAGTCATCTCAACTCGATCAACCATCACAGTCCTAATGCCATGCCTAGCTGTTAATGATCTGCAGGGCTGCTGCAGCCACCAGCCTTGGATGGTTGATCTGACAGCTGCTGCTACACAGCTTCTCTGGTGGCTGCTGTAGGGCTTGGTGGTGCTGCATGTCTTATCAGGGCCCAGCAGTGATAGCCACTGCTGCATGACTCATCTGGGCTAGGTTGTGGTAAAGCTGTTATTAGACACAGGCAGGGTTCTGAAATGAGATCAAAGTCTTGAACTCACTCTGTAGGATTTTTGATGTTCCATGCCACACCAGGATCTGTGTTTAAAGCTACTTTGAATTCTAGAAATGCTTGTCATGAGGCTTTGGAAAATTCTGTTCAAGAAACTAGAGTCTAAAGGCTACTTCAGCACATTGAATTAGTTGTATGATTCTTATTGCTAGCCTGAAAAAGAATTGCTAGGCTGTTCATTACGTACTCCAATTCTGGAGGCTGATTGCTAGAACCATTATGGTATAATGAAGAAGAACTTACTTTGAAGTAAAATTATGATCGATTAGACTAAAGAAATTTTACTGCTACTCTGTGTACTACTTTAATCTTTTCAAAAGTGAATGAACAGCAGATGGCCTAATAAGTTTGCCTAGTATGGATTTGCTCCAAAGGGTTTGATTCAACATTTTCGTGTTCATATATTTAGAACACATCTGTCTTAGTTAAGACAGATGGTTAGACGAAAGAGAAACTTCGAAATTTTTGGAATCAGTCCAAGCTAGGCAGTACTCTTTAATAATTTTGAATAGGATATGATAATCATAATTTAGACTTGCTCAGAAAAAATACAGCTGTTCTTTGTACAGGCATGTATGCAATTGATGGCTACTGTACTTCAGCTGCTGATTGTTTCAGTATGAAATTAAAAGAACATGATTCTTCTGAAGAAGTAATGACTGTTTCCTGCCAATGGGGGTGTATGTGTGTAAAACATTTTGCTTTTTTATGTAGAGAGCTTTATTTGTGATGCTATCAAAATGAGCCAGGATCCAAAGGACCACAAAACTAGTTCCATGTGCCCAAGTAGACTTTTAGACTTTTTTTTTTAATTAGGCTTGTTAGTTCTAGACAGCACTGCAGTTCCTTGTCACCTCTTCTGATGTGAAACTATACTAAGTTTGAAAAAGTGTGTGTGGTATGGCATAGAAACCAACTGTCCAAAGGAAAAAGGTCACAAATTTCAATAGGGTAGTCCTTCGGAGAAGTGTAAGCAGCTTTGTTTCAAGGCCATAGTTTCTTTAGCCAGTCCTAAAATTCAAACGAAGCCATGCTGGAATGAAAACTCCAACTCAAGTTTGCTACCTACATAAAGTTTTCCTGGCATCCCAAGTTGCTTCAAGGTTCCCATGTGAACTTTACTATTCACTGCAGTGGTGGAGACATTCATGCATATAGTTGTGAATATGAATGTTCTTCTTTATTATATCCCTCACATCCTCAGGAGCTTCTTGTATGCATAGGACCTTTGTATTAAGGTAGGTGGCACCGGATTATAGACAAGCAATTTCAAATTTGGTCCATGTGAGAAATCAGGTTTCAGCAGGAAACCTGTGCTAAGTGTACAGTATTATCCTTTGGGTCTGTCTGACAATAACGGAGAGAGCTAGCTAAACAATGTAATTAGTAAAATGCATGGATTCCAAACAATACTCTTAAGAGATCCTCAGCAGCATCATGCACATGGGCTTTTGCAGTTCTTTGACTGAGGTCCTATATAGTAGAAAACTTTTTGACTCCCAAATGTTTACGTATATAAAACAACAAAGTTACTAGGCCCAATTTTTTTTTATCATACCACTACTCACACACCTAAATTAGTCATTTGTGGCCTACAAGCTAAAAAAAGAGCTAAGTTTTATAAAGCTTCTCTGCCTTCGAGCTCTTAACCAAAAATAAGCATTATAAAAAATCAAACAATAAAATAAAAGTTACCTACCATTAGTTGTTGTCAATTGGAAAAGAGCAAGAGTCCAGTAGCAGCTATAAGACTAACAAAATTAGTGGTAGGGTATGAGCTTCCATGAGCCACAGCTGATTTCTTCAGATACAGCTAGAATGTGAGTCCATTAATTCTTCGTTGAAGGGACTGGCCAGAAAAGGTCTTGAGTTGTGGGCTGTATGTGACCACCAATTGTGTTCTGGCCAGAATGACACCCAGGGACAGCTTGCTACAAGAAAAGCCCAAAGAAAATAACAGAACACCATTGGTGGTCACCTACAGCCCACAACTCAAACCAATCTAACTCATTATTAATGACCTACAACCTGTGCTGGAGTGTGACACTTTCTTCACACAGGCACTGGGGAACCGACCTTTTCTTACTTACAGACAGCTTGCTAACCTGAATCAACTACTCACCCACATTGATAAATTACTTAACACTAACATGGACTCTGGTACCAAGACCTGCAACAAACCAAGATGCCAACTTTGCTGTCATATCAATCCGAGCAACATCATCAGTAGACCCACCCAACAACATCAGCCGTACCATCTCAGGTTCATACTCCTGCTCATCCTCCGATGTGATTTACACCATCTCGTGTCAGCAGTGCCCTTCCGCTCTCTACGTTGGATAAACTGGCCAGTCCCTTTGACAAAGAATTAATGGACATAAGTCTGACATCAAGAACCAAAATATTCAAAAACCAATGGGGGAACATTTTAATCATCCAGAACATTTAGTTGCTGACCTAAAAGTAGCAGTTCTCCTGCAGAAGAATTTCAAAGAAAGATTAGAAGAAGAGACTGCTGAATTGCAACTGATAACGGACAAACAGATTTACTTAGAACACCAGGTTTTATTTCTTCAGATACTGTTATGCTAATATAGATTAAGATCATATGCCAATAATCAATACTGAACAATACTAGGCCTAGCTTCTATACTCTCTAGATGAACTTTTATACTTTGCATGAACTTTCAGTGTATTTTTTCTATGTATAAGGTAATTCAGCAGGTGTGCTTTCATCCTTTGACAATTAATTAAAATAGTGGACTCTACTGAGATTGGTGTTCCTCTATCAGAGATTCAACCAATGGTGATCGTCCAACTTAACTTTTCCTGACACTTGTTAGAGATTTGTAGTTTTGTTGTGCAGTTCAGATTATGACATAATTTTTTAACTAATTAGAAGGCTGTACTATGAAATTATGAATATTCAGTGAAGTGTCAAACCAATCAATATTTGTTTGTGCTATCATGTGAATAGACCCTAAATATTTACATATGATTAGGTATATAATTGCAAACACAGAAAGAATAAGCAGGGTACTGATGGAAGAAATCTCTTGGGAGAATCTAGGTGAGAACCTATTTCTACCTATGTATTTCATAGAAACTTTGAGCAATGTAAACTTAGGATTTATTGAGAAATGTTAGTGAACTTATTTCTTATTGCCTTTCTATGTTCTATTGTTATAGGATTCATATTAATAGCCATTTATATTTTGATTGCTTGCTTCATTAAAAACTAGGGTGTATTTTCAATAAAGTGAAATAAACTCTAGATTAGTGTCTGTGTGTTTGATAAGGAGTTGCAAAGCAATATTGAACCCTATATAAATAAATGTACTGATAAACAGCTGGTTCAAAGAACTTATCTGTTTGACAGGTCTAAAGACTAACTGTTTTCGGCTTCCCCGGAGAGAGATCCATCTTTCTCTTGGCAAGTTGAAACTTGGTTTTAGACACGGGAACTGACTCGTTACAATACTACTAAATATATTGCCGCTCCTGCAGCCTATTTTTACTTTCTTGAATCCAGTAACTCCAGAAGGGCATTTACTTTAGCTAGAAGTTTGACTCTACCCTCTGCACTTCTGGAAGGAAAGTTTAAAGCTGTCCCTTACTCTCTTAGGCTTTGTTCCTGTCCCCTAAGAGAAATTGACTCAATGGAGCACATCTTCTTTAACTGCCCAAGTCATAGTAAAATTAGAGCGGAAACCATCAGTCCATTAGTAGAAAGATTCCCTGGAAGTTACTATCTTTTGTCTGATCGGAATCACCAGACAACACGTCAAGTAGCAAGATTCTGTGCCCAGGTCTACAAGCAACGTAAATCGCATAAGGCAGACTGAATGTATTTTAACCTTTTAAACAACTAATTTATGATGATCTTATTTTTTTTAACTCTTATATTTATTCATTGTTCTTCCCCTGTATCCAGTCTCAACTGTTTTTAAACCCGGAAAACCCCCAACAACCATTGTTTTTAAACCGATTTGCAAATGGTTTTATATGTGCTGGTCGCAGACTGTAATAATAAACTTGACTTGACTTGACAACTGATAACAAAGCTCAAGACTATGCATCTACCTGGACTGAATTGAGACATTAACTTCCTGTCTCATTAGAATGCTAATCTCTCCTCACCCACTACCCCTCTGCATACCCCACCCTATTCAATCACACCTGCCTTTGTCATTTACCAGCTATTGTCATTCACCTTCTGTAATCACTCCTCTCTCCAAGATATAAGAACAGATGGACTCACATTCTAGCTGTATCTGAAGAAGTCAGCTGTGGCTCACGAAAGCTCATACCCTACCACTAATTTTGTTAGTCTTATAGCTGCTACTGGACTGTTGCTCTTTTCCACTGCTAAAACGGCTACCTATCTTGTTATCTATTATTATGCATGGTTATTTTCAAGTATTAGAGGTCTTTGCTCTGTTTTATATTATCATAGAACTTTTGATATTACTATAACTTGACATGTGTTGTGGCAACTGAGAAGATAACTAGTTATTTTTATGATTGAGAAAAGTACATGATTAATTTTTTTAAAGAGAAAGATTCTTAATGACTTTGTAACTAAATTTTCATTAAGAAAAAGCAGATCTACCGAAATGTAAACTTCTATTCCGAATACAAGCCACCAGTCAGCATTCGAAGTTTTTGATATACATGCATTTTTTTACCCTCCATAGTAGGAGCAACAAGTTTATAAATCTATTGGTGGAGCACCATACAAAGTTGTAGGGCTGTGTTTGGCTTGGTGAATCACAACTTGCAAATAAACCCTGCACTTCCACTGCATGTATGTATGTTGGTAAAATGTAGAACCCAACACTTCTAGTGTTTTCTGTTCATGTTACCTTTGACCAGAGAAATCACACTTCAATAAGATGTTTGATTTTATTTATAAAATACATTTTTGCTTGTAAATTTTAACTTCATTGGTCAATCCATTGATTCATTATGTGATTTATTTCTATTTTTCAGTAATAACAAGTAGTGGCTACAGTCCAAGATCTGTGCATCAGTACTCGCCTCAGCTATATCCCTCCAAGTTAGTGACCTTAAAAGTTGTTATTGTGTTATCTTCCATTTCAGGCCATTTATTTTGCATAAATATTTAATACAGCAAAAAAGTGAATGTTATTTGTTGCAATATAGAAAATGTATTTGTGTGTGTGTGTGTGTGTGTGTGTGTGTGTGTGTGTGTGTAGACTTAGATTAATTTCTAAATTAGGTTTGACTGCAATGTATATTTGCAAGGTAAGCTACAACCCATTTATGATTTAGATCAGAATATTTTTATAAAACCTATCTATTCCAGATGGTAGTTTAGGTTGATAATGCTAGTTAACTTGCTGTATTTTCAGTTTGGGTCTGTAAAAAAAAAGCCCTGGTATATCCATACAGTCATTGTCATTATCTATAAAATACTGGATTTACTTTAATAATGTACTAGTAATAATAATATATATATTACACTTTATATGATAAAAAATTATGACAGCAGCAAAAAACAGAAAATAAAGTGATTGGAAATGAATATCATATTGCCAGCACAATCCTGAGACGGGGGGCCAAAAGCGCTCAGGAAGGCAACGAAGAGTGATGTCAGTGTGTCCTGGACTTATGCTGGCATAAACAATGGAGCCCAGCCTCACCTGAAGGCGCCAGTTGTGGGCAGTGAGGGGAAGCGTAGGGTGAGTAGCGTGGCGGCTGCCATGTTTCCTGGCTGCGGGGCTCCCAGCGTTTGTTGCGGGTGCCTGTGCAGCTGCAGTTCAGACAGCTGGCCGGCCAATCACCGCTGGCCAGCTAGAAGCAGTCAGGGGCAAGGAGAGCCCCACAGACCTGGGAGGCAGGGCTTCCTCCCAGGTCTGTGGTGTGGGGCTTTAAGCAAGACTGCCCCTCCCCTCCATGGTGTTTCTGTTTGATGCCGGCCTGGGGGATGCCACTTGCTGTTCGCTGTCATTGCTAGCTCAGTGGACAGAGTGATGCAGCAACAGCTGATGAGCAGGGAATGAATGGAGGCAGTGGCTGACCGGCGGTGCGCGGAGGCAGCAGCTGACAAGCAGCAGTGACATTGGCCTTCCGCTCGTTCTGAGTGCTGCATGTCTGCGGGGGTTAAGCCTCGGTGTGCACCTCCAGGAGAGGCTACCTGGTAGCATGGAGGCAAGTGGAGGCATTGGCTGATGAGTGGCAGCGGTGTTGGCCTTCTGCTCGTTCTAGAGCAGTGCTTCTGCGGGGGCTCAGCCTCGGCGCGCACTCCAACACCCCAGCGCCTCCTGGAGAGACTTCTCGGCAGCACGGAGACGTACTCCAGGACCAGCAGGAGCCCTCCTGCAGCAGGCGGCTTGCACTGCTGCAGGGCAACAGCAGGGACATGAACCAGTAGGCCACATGCAGCTCCTGTGGACAGCTGAGTGTTGCTTCCCCCCCCCTTGCTCCCTTGCCCCAGGGTAACATTTACAGCCCAATGGGAGGAGGTCATGGGAGGAGCCAGTTGGTCATTGGGGCTACAGTTTACAGGGTTGCTGTCCTCCAAAGAAGGCAGCTTGGGTGGGTCCTGCCCCATCTGATGGAGTCTCTGCTGGGGCCAAGGCCACCACTAAGGCTGGCAAGTCCAGGCCCTGACCCCTTCCTCAATCAAAAAATGCTGGGGAACGCCAGGTCGAGAGCCATCCGGCCAGAGCCCCTTCTTTGCAGCAGGGACACGAGAGCTTGAAGCCTTTAGTTACTGCTCCTGCTTCAGGCAGTGATCACAGACGGGGCCCCAAATCCTTCAGCTCCTCCTGTAGGCCATCCAGTTAGCCAGGGATCGGGTTCAACCTCCAGGGATTTTCTCAGGCAGTGGAAATCCTCACTGAAAATGTCAAGCAACTGGGGGCCTTGGGGGGAGGGGTCAGCAGATGCTGTTCCTGATCCCATTGATGCACTCCCCATCATGGGAGAAGCAGGGCTGCCAGGGCGCCAGCACGGGTGCGCCAGCAGGCGGCATCCCCCTCCAGCAGCTCCAGCACAACTAGCAGCCCTGAACATGAGAGACAACCGGCACGGAAGAGGGGCCGTAACTCATGAAAGAAGGCCAGGAGGGGACGGCACCGTGAGGATACTTCAGACGGTGGGGGATGCTCAGGTGAGTCTTCTTCTGATGCCAGGTCTGGGGAGGATGACGAGGATGCCAATGTATCCCAGGCTTACGCTGGTGTAACCCCCCTTTGCCAGTGCAGTGCTGCTGTTGCCCTCTATTGGCACCCAGCCATGGTAGCGGGGCACCAGTATAACTGCAGCATAAGTCCTTCCACCGGCAGCCTGGGGGCAGGCTCAGGGGTGTGTGAGTTAGTTGGCTTCATAAACCGCTCCAGACCTGAGAACTACCCCTACTGTAGTGGAAAGTTACACCATGAAGAATGATAGCATAGCTCATAGGCGCCCATTATATGGGAAAATCGCTTGCCTTCCACCCACAGCCAGCCTCACCCAAGTGGTCCTGTGAAGCACAATATGCCAACCACCGCAGGGACCAATCAGCTCACACCCCCACAGCATCTTACTCTCCTTCCCCACACCCAATCAGCTCCCTTGACACCTACATAACCTCTGGCCAGGGTGCCCATGACCCCAGGTAAGTGGGAAGGCAACCAGAGACTCTTCTGGAAGCCTCCTGCTGTGGGGACTTAGAATGTGAGGCAGAAGAGGATGCTTGTGGAGGCGGGGCAAGAGTGCAAAGGGGGAACTTTGCGAAATATGGGGAGTGCTTTGCACTCACATATGGGAGGAGAGCTAAGTCCAGAATATCTGACTACCACCCAGGTTCCCTTGCAAGTTACCCATCTTCAGAGTCCCAGGTTCCCTTGCAGGTTACCTGACTCCTCACCCAAGGAGGGGTGAGGGTGCACTGACAGATAAGGGGGCTGTGGAGGCAATTGCCCCAGCTTGCTTGTGCAAACCAGCCTCCCCTCTACCCTCACCTGTACTCCCCAAATTTGGGGCCGTGTCCCCCCCCCCATGGCTAAGGTTCTCCTGAGGGGCACAGCCCCTGCCTGTGAGCCATCACAGCCCATGTCTGCCGCAGAGGCAGTCACCCATAGAGTTGCACTCAATACAGCTGTGGGGGGCTTCCAGCAGCCCATGATGTGGCTCTGTTGAGACTCCATTTGCTGGGTTCCTCCCTCTACAAGAGGAGAGAATGCAGCTGCAGGTCAGGGTGACTGGGTTATTGCTTTCATAATTCCTGCGCAATGGCAGTCACAGAATCCCATGACTGTCTCCCTCACAGGATCAGAACTCCAAGCTGCCACAGGAATGGAACAGCTAGATGTAGACAAGGAGCACCTTCTCGCTGGAGGGTCATCCCTCATCTGTTTGTTGGCAACACCTGTGATGAAAGAGCCACTGCCGCTGCCCCTGGCTATGGACACCCTCCCAGGATGTGGCAGACCTGGCCATGGCTTGCATGAGAACAGCCCCTCACCACATGTGTGTCTTGTTTTCCTTTCAGGCTAGTCACAACCCTTCAGAGAGACTGAGGAGCATGGCCGTTCCAGCCCCTAGTAATCCTTCTTGACTGCCATCCAAGCCAGCGGGTTCCCCAGGCAGCTCGCGAGTCTACCCCACTCCTGAGAGAGCAGCCCGAGGAATGCCCCTCCTGGCTTGACTGCTGCACTAACAGGCACAGTTGGCAACATGAATCCAGACTTCTTCACTTTTGGCAGTTCAATAAAGTCTGTGCCAAACAACCACTCTCCCCCTGTATGTTTGCTTGCCTCTGCGTAACAGTAGTTCCCCTCCAAATCTCTGTAGGGCTGCCCTTTCAAACTTCCCAACGAATGGTCTCTGGCTGTGGGTTGGGGCGGATGGGGTGGCCCAGAAGAGGCTCCAGGTGTCCTCGTGCCTTTGTATGGCTCCACTGCCAAAAGGAGCAGGTGTCCAGTGGCATCTTAGAGGCTCCAGACCCAGCCAGTTTCTCTCACTCCTTCCCCCCACTCAGATTCACAGCAGGTAGCAGTGTGAGACAGAGTGTTGCCTGTGTGTGGTGGTGGGGACCCATGTCAGACTCTTATCCTCTGACACAGCTGCTGGCATCTGATAAGCCAGGCAGAAGACCACTGCATGTGGGGAGTATGGTTGATGCTGGGGGTGGGGAGGTGGAGCAATGTGCTGGGGTCTCTGGGGCTTCTCCCCCACGAGGCCTGACCACTCTCCCTTTTGCTGTTAGAGGAGACAGGAATGGACCTCGGGAATAATGTGCTGGGGATACAACCCCAGAGCAGTGTCTCTGGTCCCGCAGGCCATCATTCCACTTTGGGGTCCATCATCCTGGGACCGGAGTATGGCTCTTGAGGTCCACCCCGCTTTCCCCTTGTGTCTGTTCGATGCAGTGATGTGCTTCAATGGAGCCGCTGCAAGTCAATAAGCATTCATGGTTCCCATCACTCCCAATGAGCCTTCCAGCCTCTCCCATGGTTTTTAATGGGCATTTGTTCCGGAACTTGCCCCTGCTTGCCTCTATGGAGCTGCTTCTCCTAGACTTGGAAGGCTGATCTTGTGCACTGGGTGCTGCTGTTCTGGTCTTACTCTTCCTGGAGAGGGTGCATGTTTCTTAGGGCAGTAGCAGCAGGAGGGAGTTTGCAAACACATGCTACATCAGCTCCCCCTCTGGCCACTGCACGAATGGATGCAGCTCTCGTCCCCAGTACGTGGCCAGACACCCTCTTCACTCTTGACAGTTCAATAAAATTTATGTTAAGCAACCACTTCTTCCCTGCCTCTTAGTTCCTCCGTGACTGACAGTCTCTCCCCCTCTCTTCTGGGATAGCCCCTCAGCACAGCCACAGGGATGGTCCCCAGTCCTGGGCTGCCAGGCAAGCACCGGCCTAGGTACCCCCCAGGTGCCATTCACCGTTTAGTGGCCGCTGCATCAGAGTCACTCATGCACCTGCTCACACATCGCTGCGCCCTTGTCACTACACTCGCCTGCTGGCTTGGGTGAGGCAGAGCTGGGGTCCCATCCCAGACCTCTTCTCCTGGAGCTTCAGTTGGGGGCAGTGAAAGGTGCTGCCGGGTTGCAATGTTATGGATCATGACACAGACAATCACAAGTTTTGTGACTGCCAGGGGCTGCCCGTATGGTACAGGCATCGAAACCACATCTTCAGCTGCTCTAATGCCTTCTCGATGACCATGCACATGCCCCGGTGAGCTTGGTTGCAGGCAGCAGTCTGCCAGCTTGTCCAACTGATACGGGTACAGGAGGAGCGACTAGCTCCAGTCATGTGCCTAAGTAGGGAAGCTGTCAGTGCCTACTACCCGTGGAACACCCCCCCCCCCCCCGGCCATCTACCCTGCAGCCAGTTCTTGCCATCTGGCCAAGTGGCAAGGAGTCAGTTAAGGCTGGACACAGCAAAGATCTGGGCATCATGGATGCTCCTGGGGAACTTAGCCACGAGGTTTGTGAGGATGCCTTGCTGGTCGCACACAGCCTGAACATTGGTGCTGTGGAAGCGGTGGTGATTCTTGTAAACCTGTGGCTTCTCTCTGGGGGCACAGAGGGTGATTTGCGTGCAGTCCACTGTGCCTATAGCATTCAGGAACCCTGTGAGGGCTCAAACCTGACCCGGATGAGGGCCAGCTTGGTCTCCTCTGTGAGGAAGTGCACATGCTCCCGGAGGCAACCAAGCATGCCATCTAGGAAGTTGTAGAGACAATGGCTTGCAGAGGATTGGGAGACCTCCAGGACTTTGGCCACCACACCTTGGAATGAGCTGATGTCCTGGAGATGGAGTGTAAGCAGCACCTTCTGCAGGACAGGAATGGTCCTGGAGGCTGGAGCTCACCCCTGGAGTGCCAGCCCAAGCTGCTCACATAGGTCCTGGATGGCTGCCCTATAGAGGCTGAAATAGTCAAGGCAGGTGCTGTCTGTGACCTGGAGGGTGCAGGTGCACTCCCACTATTGCCTGGCACTGGGCCTCCTTTGGTGTCAATGTACCACCCAATCATACAGTGCCAGCAGGAGGTGGAGTAGGCAGATGCCTGGGACCAGGGTTGGCAGGAGTAGGCACCAGATGAGGTCTTCTTGCATGGCAGCTGCAGGGGGAGGGCAGGGTTAATGGGGGAAAGTGGGGTCCGCATTTCATCTGTCCTGGAGCCCAATATCTACTCTGTCCACATGGCCCGTGACCTGAAACCTGCTAGTGGCTTCCAGCTTCTTGGTGTCCATCCTGTGGTTTGCCGGCCAGGGGCAGAGGAGATGTTCCTCTCTCTGAGCTTTCCCATGCTGCATGGCCTCGCCTCTTCATTCCTCTGGGTGTGGCATGGCCACAGTGCCCCAGAGGAGTGGCAGCCAGTGACAGGTAAACTGGACTGAGGCCGAGAAGGTGCTCCTCTACAACCTGGTGGTGGAGCACGCCGGTATCACTCTTATCCCAGCCAGGGGCGCTTTGGCCACCAGTTCCCATCAAGCCTTTTGGTACATGGTATTGGAGCAGGTGTCAGCCCTGGGGCATGCCACATGGATGGAGCTGTCCACCATGAAGCACTGGAATGACTTCTTCAGGCTAGCTTGGAAGCATGTGCACACCCTCATCGCTGTGAGCACCCCATACAAGTGGGCAGTGCATGAGGGTTTGCCCAGAATGGAGGCGATCATGCGTGTGGTGATCCCTCCTGGCATGATGGTCTGCCTCAGTATCGAGGTCCTAACTGGTGAACTCACGATGGAGGTGGGGAGCAGTACAGATTGGGCTGGACAAGGGGCCTGGGATGGGGCCAGCGCTTCTCTCTGGCCACTAGTGCCATCCCTTCTCTTGTGTAGGTAAACCGCTCCGGGGCTGTTGGGGGCCGCAGCCAAGAAGGCCGCAGGGAAAGGGTCCACTCCACCACTGGACCTGGATTTGAGCCACGAGGAGGGGAGTCGGAAGTGGAGCTGGCCAATGCACTGGATGACCCTGGCCCTCGGAGAGTGGACATGGCATGTGCTAGGGCTGAGAGGACAGGTGGCCTCTTGGGGCTCGGCTGGCATGCCCAGGACCCAAATGTCCAGCCTGACCAGCTGGTTTGTCCCCACCGGGGCTGATTGTATGCTGGCAATCTCTGCTGAAGTGTTGGCGGATTTTCAAGCCATGACCTCCTTGTGACAGGCACGACGGTAGGAATGGCTGTTTTCCAGACTCTGCATTGCTGGGACTCCAGAGCTGGTGACCACGGGGTATTCCATGCCTCAGGTGTTGGTAGCCAGTGAGGATCATGGCCCACGCTTTGGCTGTGCCATTGCTTGCCACTTGCATGCTTGTCATGGGAGCCAGGCTGCCATTAGAGGGTGCTGGTGGGGTCATCAGGTGAATGACGGGGTTTTCAGGTGTTTTCAGCAGTGGCTGTGCCAGGCTTGGCTGCCAGCACAGCTCTCCCATCAAAGTCTTTAGGGTTTGAACGAGTGGTGCTGCAGGTATGCCTGTGTGTGGCCACTGCCACTACAGGCCTCAGGATTTAGCTGCCCATTGTGAATTTTGATTGTCACGTTTTATTCAAATCCACTCTTTAGAGTCTTTATTTTCAATTCTTGGTTCGTTAATTTATTAAACCAATCAAGATAAAATGTATACTTCAATTTTTTTTACTGTAACTTTTAATAGAAAATTATGGGCTTCTTTGTTGAAATGCTTCAGTTTTTGATACTCTCTGTGGTCTCATTTTATATTGATTTGAGTTAGAGATGACAGTCTTGATGCATGTAGCACAAATACAATAGGCTGATAACTCAGTAACCCTGTCTTGATCTTGCGGACATGGAAGTGCTATTCTGACATTGATTCTGTCCCATAAGTGGTGAGATTGAGAACGAGCCTGAGGTTCATGACTCGTGGGAGCGAGGTAGATCTAGCCCCACGATGTCAAAGAAGGAGTGGCAAACTGCGCTGGAAAACTTGGACAAAAAAGTTTCGGAAGGAAATAAAGAGCTTAAAGAAATGATGCAAGAGAACTTCAAAGATTTTAAAGAGGCACTCAAATCGGAGATGGCAGAACTCACAAAGAAAATTGATCAAGTACAGAACGAACTGCAAGCTACACAGCAGAGAGTAAATGTAGTAGAGAATACAGTTGACACCTTAGCAGACGTGCAGAGAACAGAGATGAGAGGAATGAAGGGAAGAATGGCCGTAGCTGAATGTAAACAAATGGAAAAACAACTTAGAATGTGCAGAATTCCGGAGATTACAGAAAAATCAGCCCAAGAACAGATTTCAGAAATTTTGGCAGGCTACCTGGGAAGAGAGGAAGAAGGGATTGCAGCTCTCCTGGACGTGGCATACAGAATTAATTCAAAATTTGCAGCACAGAGGAAGTTACCAAGAGATATGATTGTGCAATTTACGACCAGAAGTATAAGAGAGACAATTGTAAGCCAACAATTCCAAGAACCACTAGAAGTCGATGGGAAGGTGGTGAGAATCATGAAAGAATTGCCCAGATCGGTGTTGGTGGAGCGGAAAAAATACAGAGAGCTGGTCCAAATGTTAAAGGACTTGAAAATTAGATATAGATGGGAAATACCGGAAGGACTGGCATTTGAATTTGGTGGAACAAGGAAGAACATTAGATCTGGCCATGAGATGGAAGTTTTTATTAGGGACAATGAAAAGGACTTACCAAAAAGTACAAGAATGTAACCATGGAGTGTAAAATTATATCTTGGAATGTAAATGGACTAAATTCACCTTGTAAACGTAAGGCTATTTTCCATTGGCTTCTAAAACAAAAATGTAATATAGTATGCTTGCAAGAGACACACATTAGAAAACAGGACTTAAAGTATTTAAAATTGGCAAAACTGGGAAATGAATTTGCAGCTGCCTCCAAAAAGAAGAGAGGAGTTGCACTGTACATAAAGGAGGAGCTGCAGCCAAAACTAGTTTTAAGCGATGTAGAAGCCAGATATCTAGCGGTGGAAACAATTTGGAACTCAAAAAAGATTTTGGTGATTGGAATTTATGCACCGAACGTCGCAAAAGAAAACTTTTTTAAGGACTTGCAAGGA
Organism: Eublepharis macularius; assembly: GCF_028583425.1. NCBI lineage: Eukaryota > Metazoa > Chordata > Lepidosauria > Squamata > Eublepharidae > Eublepharis > Eublepharis macularius. The sequence goes on from NC_072790.1 coordinate 116,260,528, forward strand.
CAACTAGAAGAGTTGACTTATGACCAAATAATTATGGCGGGCAACTTTAACGGAGTTACAAGCTTGGAAGAAGACAAGAAATCTAAAATTGCACAGAAAAAAAGAGGACTTTTGCCAAAGTCATTTTTTGCGATCAAAGAGCAAGAAAGTCTGGAGGATGTATGGAGGAGACAAAATCCTAAAAATAGACAATATACTTTTTACTCTGCAAGACATTTTACTCTATCAAGAATTGATATGATCTGGGCTTCCAAAGAATTGACGTTGTGGACTAGAGATGTGGAGATTATGCCTAAGGTAAGCTCAGATCATAACCCAATTATGTGGAGATTCGGAAAAAATATTAAAAAAGAGGATGGAGGATAAATGAAGACTTGCTGCAGATAGAAGACAATATGGCCTTGCTGCGAAAGGAGACCAAGTTCTTTATACAATACAACATAAATAAGGATGTATCAACTCACAAGGTATGGGACACCTACAAAGCGGTAATTAGAGGAATACTGATGGACTTAAACGGCGGAAGAGATAGAAGGAGAAAAGAAGAAAAAAGAAAGGAAATAATGGAAAAAATTAAAGCCAAAGAGATGCAACTTAAGAAAAGACCAGGGAAGAAGCGAATATATCAGGATATAAAAATATTGCAGGAGCAATTGACGGCAATGAACAACAAAGAATTGGAGTGGAATTTGAAAAAAAATGAACCAAAAAACATTTGAAGGTGCAAATAAACCTGGCAAATACCTAGCTTGGCAATTGAAAAAGAAAAAAGAGAAGAAAACTATAATTAAAATCCAAGAGGAAGATAGAATATTATTGGACCAAACAGCCATCAGTAAAGCCTTCTATAAATTTTATGCAAAACTGTACCAGAAAAAAGACGTGAACGGGTTCAATAGAGGAATACCTGGAGAAAATGAAACTACCAACGATGTTGGAGGAATGGAAAGAAAAATTAAACAGAGAAGTGACAGAGGAAGAAATAAAAGAGGCCATCCAATCAACGAAATTGGGGAAAGCACCGGGACCGGATGGACTAACAGCAAAGTTCTATAAAGTGATGGCTAATGAATTGGCACCTTTGTTGAGAGAGGTAATGAATGAAACTATGCAAGGCCAAAAAATTCCTGATTCATGGAACGAAGCTAACATATCACTGATTCCGAAAGATGGACTGGACTTGACCAATGTTAAAAATTATAGGCCAATTTCGTTATTGAACAATGACTATAAAATGTTTGCAAAAGTTTTGGCAGAAAGAATAAAAGGATGGCTGGTGGAATTCATTGCAGAGGAACAGGCAGGATTTTTACCTAATAGACAAATCAAAGACAATTTAAGGACAGTAATAAATGCTATTGAATACTATGACAAGCATTGTGATAGGGAAGTTGGTTTCTTTTTCGTGGATGCAGAAAAAGCATTTGTCAACCTGAACTGGGACTTTATGTTTGCCACTATGGAAAAGCTGCAAATGGGAGAAAGGTTCATACAAGCGGTTAGAGAAATTTACAGAGACCAAAGTGCAGCGATTGTAGTGAATGAGGACTTAACTAAAAAACTGAAAATAAGCAAGGAACAAGACAGGGTTGTCCTCTGTCTCCATTGTTGTTTATTCTGGTTTTGGAAATATTGATGGTTCAAATACGAGAGGATGATACAATCCGAGGTATAAAAATAAAGGAATTTTCCTACAAGGTCAGAGCATTTGCAGATGACATAATGTTAATAGTAGAAGATCCAATCGAAAACATGCCAAAGGTAATAGAGAAAATAAAGCAATTTGGAGATCTAGCTGGATTTTATGTGAATAAAAAGAAGTCAAAAATACTATGCAAGAATATGACCAAACAGAAGCAACAAGAACTAATGGTGACAACGGATTGTGAGGTAACTAACAAAGTAAAGTATCTGGGTATCTAACTGACTGCGAAAAATATAGATTTATTCAAAAACAACTATGAGAAACTGTGGGTACAAATAGAGACTTGATAAAATGGAATAAATTGAATTTATCATGGTTGGGAAGAATAGCAGCAGTAAAGATGAATGTTTTACCACGAGTGATGTTCTTGTTGCAAACAATTCCAATTATTCGAGACTCAAAACAGTTTGATAAATGGCAAAGGAAAATTTCAGACTTTGTGTGGGCAGGCAAGAAACCACGCGTGAAAATGAAAGTATTACAGGATGTGAAGGAAAGAGGTGGCTTCCAACTGCCCAATATAAGACTATATTATGAAGCAATATGCCTGGTATGGTTAAAAGATTGGATAATGTTAAAAAATCGTAAATTGCTGGCCTTGGAGGGACATAAAAAATTATTTGGATGGCATGCATACATGTGGTATGATAAAGTAAAAGCGGACTCGATGTTTTTGCACCATTACATTCGGAGAAGCCTCTTCACAGTCTGGAAAAAATATAAGGTTTACATGGAAGATGGAATTCCTTCATAGGTGGTTCCGTATGAAGTAATAGATCCGAGAACTGTCGATAATGAGCAGCAACGTCTAACCTACAAGGAGATAACACAAGTACAACATTCAATGTTAAGAATAAAAACAGAAGAAGAGTTGTCTCCTTGTTATGGATGGTTTCAATATAGACAGATCAGAGATCTTTATAATTAGGACTGCTTAAAAGGAGGTATAAGAATGGAAAATTCTGAACTAGAAGAAGTGATGTTACAAGAAGGCAAGAAAGAAATATCTAAGATTTATAAATTACTTCTGAAATGGCATACGGAGGATGAAACAGTTAAAATCCAGATGGTGAAGTGGGCAATAAACTTTCATAAAGAAATAACAATGGAGGCGTGGGAACACCTGTGGAAAAATACACTGAAGATTTCAACTTGTACGAATATTAAAGAGAATGTATACAAAATGATCTACAGATGGTATTTAACACCAAAGAAAATTGTGCTAGGGAATACGAATATGTCAGATAAATGCTGGAAATGTAAAAAGCATGAAGGATCATTGTATCATATGTGGTGGACTTGTGAAGTAGCTAAGCAATATTGGGGAGATATAATTGAAGTAATTAATGAGATTTTACAAATTCAAATAAATAAGAATCCTGAATTGTTGCTACTGAACTTGGGGATGGAAGCTGTTCCAATGCAGTATAGAACATTGCTATTTTACATGACTACAGCGGCAAGACTTTTGTACGCGCAGAAGTGGAAAGTACAAGAAATACCAACCATAGAAGACTGGATTTACAAATTGCTGTACATGGCAGAAATGGACAAAATGACAAGGAAGCTTAAAGATCTTGACCTAGGACAATATATTGCTGATTGGGGAAAATTGAAACAATATTTAGAGAAAAAATGGGATGTGAAAGGAGAACTGTGGCAGTTTGAGAATTTCTAAAGGGTGGTATTGTAAATGGAGGAGAGAAGTGACTTTACCATTAAGGGGGAAATTTAATTATAACAATCTAAGATAATATTATGATTAGGAAAATTTGATTTAGATTATATAGTTTAACAAAGGAAAAGTAAAATGGATACATTAGAAAATTTATACTATACACTACATATATTATGATGTATGGTGTTAGTATATTACACTGTATACTATATTGGGATGTTATATTATAATGCATGCTAGGTTATATTGTATGGAATAGTATACAACAAATACTATATTGATAGTATATTTGATAGAGAATATGCATAAAAGAACTAGAACATGCTTAGAGTAAGAGATATTATGATCTATGTGTTGCAGATAAATATATATTATGCTATATTACAATGCATGCTATGTTATATTGCATGGTATAGTATACAGCAAATACTATATTGATAGTATATTTAACATAGTATCTGTATAAAAGAATTAAAATATGCTTAGAGTAAGAGATATTATGATCTATGTGTTGCAGAAAAATATAAGTGAAATAGTATTAAGCAACAAAAGGGGGTAAGGGTTGGAAAGCTGTTGGAAGTCAATAGGGAGGGGGGAGGAAAAGGGTGGGGAACAGAACTAATTAGATATGAAGGGAATGTATGTATCAAATTTGAAAATTCAAACTCACCAATAAAAAATTTTTAAAACAAAAAAAAAATTTTTTTTTACTGTAACTTTTAATAGAAAATTATGGGCTTCTTTGTTGAAATGCTTCAGTTTTTGATACTCTCTGTGGTCTCTCATTTTATATTTATTTGAGTTAGAGATGACAGTCTTGATGCATGTAGCACAAATACAATAGGCTGATAACTCAGTAACCCTGTCTTGATCTTGCGGACATGGAAGTGCTATTCTGACATTGATTCTGTCCCATAAGTGGTGAGATTGAGAACGAGCCTGAGGTTCGTGACTTTGTTCCCTATTGGGCTCATGATGAACATCATCATCATCCTTCCTTTGCTCTTTACGTTCGTATGTATGTGCCATCAAGTCTCTACTAACTTATGGCAACCTCAGCAAGGTGCTTTCAAGGCAAGTAAAAAGCAGAGGTGTTTTGCCATTGTCTTCCTTTACATGGTACTTAAAAGGAAACATTTGGAGATGCTGCGTTTTTTGTATATTGAATATTCTCTCAAAGCAAATTCAGTGTCTATAGTCAAAGGGATTCCAATAACAGGGAATCTCTTGGTTCAGATGTCAGCTTTAGTGCATGATGAGACAGGCGCATGAGAGAAGCAAGGAAAAGGTTTATGTGCCCAAGGTGCACCCCTCTCTCACTACACAGAATTGTATAGAGAAGGGAGTAAACCTTTAGACAGCATACACATGTCAGGGTTTCACCTTAATTTTGAACAAATTTTGCTAGATTTTCCCTAATAATACATCAGATTAATAGTTACTTCATTCTGATGGGATTTTCCCTTATTAGAAGTAACTATTAAGAAAGTAACTATTAGAAAGAAGTAACTATTAATCTGATGTAGTGCTGGTTTAAAAAAGTAACTGTCTACTGAGTCCTCTTCTTTATTCCCGTGACGTTTAAGCACATATGCTTAAAAAAAAATACTGCTTTTCCCCATTTTCAGATGTAATGAACAATGGTGTGGTTCAGGAAACTTAAATAGTAGCATTACAACATGGGTCTGCCTATAGGTCTGGGGAGAGGAAGAAAAAATAGACATGGGATTGCTATGTTGGCATCAACCCCACATTGAATTAAACATCTAATGCCACTATTAGATACATTTGGGGATTAGAAAAGTTTTTTCTCTTTATGGAATTGTATTGGTGTTTAATTTTTAAAGTGATATAAAGCATGACTTCAAGGAACGCTTCCTTCGTTTCTTATATCTCACCTTTTCTTTTTGTCACTGGTGGTGTATGCAAGTAAGCATTCTAATCTCCCATTCAAGCACTGACACATGCATACTTAATTTTGGCATTTGATTTTAATGCTCTCTACCTGTGAACCCTATGGTGTGCGCTTTGTTGAAACTATTTTATTGTTTTATGTTCCATTGCTGAACCATAACACTGGAAATAAGTTCTGGATTTGCATACTGATGAAGCTTAGTAAATTTATTATCTTTGAGATAGATTCACTGTGACTGTTAAGCAAAAAGAACATTCGTTGCCGTAACTTGAGAAAACATAGCTGGTAAAGTTTTTTTTCTGCCACTTATGTCCTGGCTAATTTATGTGCTGCTGAAAGTTGTTGGCACAAGAGCACATCCATTAAAAGAAAAGGCAACCCTAAAGGGATGTGACCAGAACATCTCAGTTTTGAAGAAATCAAATTTTTGGACTTCTAAACTATTTTATTTTTATTTAGGGGGATTGACTTTCCAGGTATTTATTGTCATTACTGTTTGTATTTTCACCTCTGCTGTCTAGGCCCTATCCGCACATCCTTTCTACTCCAACAGCTCAAACAATGTCTGCCTATGCTGGTCAAACTCAATATTCGGGAATGCAGCAGCCAACAGTATATACAGCCTATTCACAGACTGGGCAGCCTTACAGTTTGCCTACTTACGGTATTTGATTTCCACTTGTTCCTTACTTTATCAAGAAAAAAAAATGGAATTGATGTGCTTTTTCTCCCCATCTATAAAAATTGGTTGAAAATTAAATCTCTTACGCAGATTTGGGTGTAATGTTGCCAGGCATCAAGACAGAAAGTGGACTTTCCCAAACACAATCACCATTGCAGACTGGGTGCCTTAGTTACAGCCCAGGGTTCTCCACACCGCAGCCGGGCCAAACACCATATTCTTACCAGATGCCAGGTCAGCAATCCATCATTCTTTACTCTATCTTACCATTTTTTAACTATTTTGGAATCCTTGCATTTCTTATGTATGTAATGAGTAACCTTAAAAATCTTGATATTTATTTTTTTAAAATCAATAATTCCATTAGTTACTTATTCATTCCTTTACCACTAATGAATAGTGAAAAATATGTTGGAAATCCAATCATTGTCCAGCAGCATAGCAGTATTTTAGATGTGTATTAGTTATTAAAATGGGCACCAAAGTTATAGAAATCTATTTTGAATCTTCAGTCACTTTCTGTGAATAGACCCCAGACATAATGAAAATCTATGTCATTTCATTTTTAAAAATCTTTCTCTTTTTTCCCACCAGGCTGATGAATTGTACATTCCATATATCTGTACTAGGAGGTCTCTTATCCTAAGTAGTCATATTTAGCTGTTTGGCACATGCATATGCTGATGCGTTAATGTTCTAAAACAACATTCCTAATTTTGAAATGTATCCCTAATATACCTATAATCTTCCTCCAATAATGATTCTATTAATCTGCAAAAACAAAAGCCCATAGATTATATTTTGCTTCTGGGATGCTAGATCTTAATATATGTCTGAATAGCACAAATTTGTTCAGCTGTTCTGATTAGAGTCCAGTATGCTCTATTTAATGTAAATATATTTTAATACTTGAACTCATTCTTCATAAACATCAAATATCCTGGCAATATAGGATGTTCTTACATCCTGATTACAAGTTGTTCTAGTACCTACTAAATTTAAGATCTCATCTGCAGCATCAACAGAAAATAGTAAGGTCATGTAGCCTGATAAAATCCCCATATTGCAAACGTTCAGGTTCTTTAGTTCTTGAGACTGCATGTATGCCTGGCCAACATAATTCACTAGTATATTCCTTGATTAAATAGATCTCCACTCCAGTTTATCAACTAAGTTGCTTTTGACATTCAGTTTGGAAAATAGAAGGAAATCTTGGTAGACAGTAAATCTTTGAAAGCATAAATATGGTACCTTTTGTAAGCATTTAAACTGTACTAGCAAAAACATACGGATCTTCCTACCTACCCCACATCCAATTCCTCTTTTATGTTGAAGGAGAATTCTGGAATATCATGTTCGTACCTCGCTCAGGTCCCAAAATGCCTGAGAAGACTAAAAGATATAGACAGATTTTCTTTACCTAATTTCCATGTTAACAACAGAGTGTGTGGGTTGCCTGTCTACGATACATGCTTCAGCGTTTTACTACTTCAGATTAAAAGGTTTCAGGTAGCAGGTAAGGGAAACTTGTTCCCAGTCAAGGCTGACAGTTCTGAGGTACCAGTGAATCTTTTAGGACATACAAGAGAGGGGCACTAAAGGACTTGTGGGTGGGTGTTTCATTCCTCTCCCCACTATTTCATTTTCTCCTTCCCTGAAAGCTCCCATACTGTCTCCTTTTTTCTCTTTCCTTATATTCTTTCCACCCACCAGCCAACCTACCTTTACCCCCACAATCTTGAATTTTCCCTCCTTCCCTCCCCTGACAGCCTCTACCCTACCTTTCTCCACAATAGGGACCCAGAGTTGCTTACATCATTCTCCTGTCCTCCATTTCACAACAGCCCTATGAAATAGGTTAAGCTGAGGGCCAAACTAGATGTTATAGCATCCGTAGTCTGACCCATTGGTGCTGATGCCATTTTACTGAATAATTCAGCCATTTAGAAATGCTGTAAGGGCCTGACCCTGATTGGGACCAGGCAATCTTGCTCAGCCCAATCTTGCCCCAGCCCAGATATGACTTTTCAAGTGCCAAAACAGCATGCATTTTTAAATGACCAAGTTCTTCTCTATACTGACATTGGCCATAATGGAAACCATAGCATCTAGTTTGCCCCTGAGAGAGGGTGAGGGGCCCAGTGTCACCTTTGAGTTTCCACAGCAAAGTGTAGATTCACACCTGGACATCCCAGATCCTAGTCTGAAACCCTAATGATTGCACCGCCCACCAGCCAACCTACTTTTATCTACCCACTTATCTTCAACTTTTCCTTCCAATAATAATCTCTCCCTGGAAAAACCCTGCATGATTCCAGCTGCTGGGCTGGGCCCAGTTGCATGGTGCCAACTGTGGAGCTGGGCACAGTTTCACACAAAGACTTGTGGGGGCACATCACTTTCCTTTACCCCCCTTCCTACACTATTTCCTTCATATCATCATCTTTCCATGCTTCCTTTTCTCCTTCCCACCCATCTTTTATCTCTCCCTCCAGCTTCAGCTATATTTATTTATTTCATTTTCTCCACAATGTGGCTCAAAAGCAACTTACAGCATTCACCTCTCCTTTATTTTATCCTCACAGCAACCCTGTGAAGTAGGTTAGCCTGCGAATGTGTGACTGGCCCAAAGTCTATCCAGTGAGTTTCCACAGCAGAGTGGAGATTCAAACCTGAGTCTCTCAAATCCTAATCTGAAACTCTAACCACTACACAATACTGGTGGTCACAGGGTGGCTGCTGTTGAACAGTAGCAAGCAGCCAGACCTGGGTGAGTCATGCAAGTCACATAGTAGCAAATCACTACTGGTGGTTGCTGTTGGGTCCCAATGAGTCCTCCTTCAAAAGCCAAAAGGGCCCTGCCCCCTTCCCCTGCCTTTTACTAACAGAAACTGAGGGTGGAAGGCTGTTGTGGTAGCCTAGCAATGGCTACTCAGGGCATTCATTTCTTAAAGCTATAGGTGCTGCTTTTATTATTATAGATTTCAGGCTTTTTTTTTTGTAGATTTCAGATTTGAAGAAATATATGCCTTGTTTGTTCATGGCTTCAGTCTCTGAATTTAAGTATTCACAGATGGGCCCCATTGAGAATTATACATATTGATATGAAAAATTAGTAACTGTGTTCCACCCTTCACTGTTTTCTCGAAACTATCAAGGCAGTATTTCAGTAGTACTAGACCACTGGGATCAACAGCCAGAAAACTGAGGAAGGTTGGTAATAAAGGGGCCCCACTGAATTACTCTGTGGAGTCAGAGGTTGTGGATGTGTGCTTCTGTAAATTTGGTTTGCTGCCCATGGAATAAAATATCGGCTCCTGATACATTTTTGAAGCATCAGATTCCATTATTCATGATATATAACTATAAATTTCCAAAATCTCGTAACAAAAAAATCACATTGGTAAATCTTTGCATTTCACTGCACATATTCTTTATTATATTTTAAGAATGAAATCTTCAGCTTTTGTCTATATTATAAGTGATGTGTTACTTACTGTGATGTGTTACTTAGCTCTTACAGGGAATTATTCTTTTAACTCTAGGTTCTAGTTTTACACCATCATCCACTATTTATGCAAACAATTCAGTCTCAAATTCTACAAACTTCAGTAGTTCACAACAGGTATGATTATTTTTTCATAAAGTTCAAAGAAAGTATTATGTATTTAAATATTTTGAATGGACAAGGATTGTTTTTAATGCTATGTTTTAGGAGAATTTTTTAAAAAAAAATATTAAATCTCAATATATTTTAAAACATTGCTTTTAATATTTTAGGATTATCCACCTTATACAGCTTTTGGCCAAAATCAATATCCACAGTATTACTCAGCATCAACATATGGAGCATATATGACTTCAAATAGCACTGCAGATGGTACCTCTTCTTCATCCTCAACGTACCAGCTTCAGGAATCTCTGCCTGGGCTGACTAGTCAACCAGGTACAGATCTTCATTCAGGTGAAAAAAACCCCTGTGTATTTCATACATTTAGGAAGTTGTGTTCAAAATTGCCAGTCATTGTATAAATACATTTTATATGTAATTATTTACAACTAATGAATAAAGAATTCTTTGTTTTAAAAATCGATATAGGAAAAAACAAACACTGACTGGCAGAGAATGGCCAGATACTGGACAAGCTGAAACTGGCAGCTCAGTCCATAAAATAAATTGGGTTTCATATGGTAGCAGTTGCTACCATCTTCTTTCCAGCCACAGGCACTCCCAACCTGGGTCAAAGTACTGTAAAAAAAGCTGCATTGCTACTCTTTGAAAGAGAGGGAAAACTGATACTTTTATATCAGAGTTATCTTTTGCCATGACTATATTAGTTCTTTATGATGCTTCCCATTAGTCTTTAACTCTTTGTAACCTTAAGCTGGTTAGCAAAACCCAGACCAGTCAAAGCACATTCACAGAAACAGTATCTTATACCAAAAGGGTAGCGCTATTAAGTCCACAGGAAATTAGAGAAACGATGAAAGAAAATAAACATTTAGCTTAGTAAAATATGACCTGTCTACTAGGCATGCAAATGTACAAGTTTTAGTGAAAAATCTTCAAAGCAAGATCACATGGAAGTCAGTTGATGATCTCTGCCTGCCCAACAAAGAGAGAAAAGGGATCATTGGGGAACCCAAATTGGATATTTAGGGGTCAAATAAAGTAATGCGTCTGAGGATGTCAGTTGACAGTTTACCAACTGCAGATTTTCCAGCCTAGTAAAGACATGACATATATAGCTATAATATGCATCCACCCACACCCCCATACTGCAGAACAAGAAGCTTGCACTCCACTTCTTGCCTTCTGCTGATAAAGAAGTTGATTGTATAACCAAGCAATACATTTTAGATAAGCCCATGGAAAACTTTTAAATATCCCCTGAAAGGAAAAAGTAGATGATATTCTTCTCGAGGAATTGTCTTCACCTAAAGCACAGAAAACAACTTGACAGACCCAAGTTCTATCCCCTGCAACAAATGTCAGTTATACCTTTTTCCTTATATCCATCAGCTGACGCTATCACAGACCTCAGTAACATTAGGCATACAATCAAGAGTTCTTGATCATGTAATGTACGCTGTCATTTGATAACAATTGTTAAAGAGTCCTCACCCCCCTGCCAGGGATAAGGATGCTTTGGGTCAGAAACAGAAACAAAGTCACGAAATTGCCAGGAAGAGACAATTCTCACGCCATCTCTGTCCTACCATGCTCTTCCAAAGTTTCAGGGAGATAGCACTTTAGAGGGCCATGTTATGGCCCCCCAAAGGTGGGTCTCCCACCACACCATTTTATTTCTACTGTGGGGAAGACTCCCACACAGCAGAAACACATGGATTGTGGCTGCCAATGGCCACAGCCACAGTCTGGCTACTACATACCCCAAGCAGCCCCTCAGAACCACACCTCCCCCCCACCAAAAAACCCTAACCACTCCTGCAGTAACTGGCCAGCCACTCTCCATTGGTTCCTGTTGTAGGAAAATACAGACTCCCACAGCAGGAACACATGGAATGTGGCATCCATGGCCACAGGCATAATCCCCCTTTCAATCTACCCCTGAGCAGGCCTACAGACCCAAAGACACGCACCCCCAAGTTCCCCACCACCCCCACAGCAGGCTGGCCAGCCACTCCCCATTGTTCTCTATGACGAGAACTTTTAAACTGTCTTTCCCAGGACAATTATGCACAGGCCAGGTGTGCCATAGTGGAGGACACACTCCTGAGTGCAAGCTCACTCCTGGGAAAGCACACCTGAACCACAGACTCTCATCCCAAGTTCCCCACTACCCACAGAGCAGGATGGCCAGCCACTCCCCATTGTTCCCTATGATGGGAACTTACCTTCACACATGCACAGGGCTCATTTGGAGGCAGAACGCCCCGGAACAGTGTTCCGGTAGATCTGAAAAGAGGTCACGTGGGGTTTGGCCCCGCCCACTTGATTCCTTTTCCTCCTCCTGTTCTTGTCTTTAGCAGCAGGCAGCAGCTTGCTTTATTTTCATTTATGACTTGTGAGAGAGAGGAGGAGAGAGAGAGAAAATGAGTGAGTAAGTGCAAGCCGAGTGGGGCTGGGCTGTAAAGGAACGTAAGCTGCTTTCAGTTCATTCTGCTCTGCTGCTTTATTTTCATTTGTGACTTGGGAGAGGGAGAGGGAGAGAGAAAATGAGTGAGTGAGTGCAAGCCGGGTGGGGCTGGACTCCAAAGGAACGTAAGCTGCTTTGAATTCATTCTGCTGCTTTATTTTCATTTGTGACTTGTGAGAGAAAGTGAGTGAGTGAGTGTGTGCCTGTGTGCAAGCAAGGCTGGCTCTCCAGAGGAGGGTAAGCTGATTTGAGTTCATTCTGCTTTAAGGAAATACCTGGAGATTTTGGGGGAAAGGGGCCTGAGGGGTGGATGTTGGCTTCTGACACTTCCAATGATGTCAGGGTGTGTGGCATATGCTAATAAATATGCTAATGAGTTATGCCAATGAGTTTCTGCAGTTATTTTTCTAGTAAATAACCCCTGCACATGCACAATTATCTCTATGATGAGAACTTTTAAACTGAGTTGCTGGGTCCTGGGGTTCCGGGGAGGAGCCCACTCCAAGCGCAGCTTTCACTACTAGGTGAAGGTTGTGAGTCACACAGTTAATGTTCTCGTGGCTCTCCTGACATTCTGCGGCCCTCATGTTGCTGCCACCATCCATCACCATGGTGATGGGGCCTTCGCCTATCCAGTCATCCAACTGTCTCATCAAGGTGGCAGCGATGTTCTCTGCCATGTGTGACACGTCGACAACCTCAGCATGGAGCAAGGCCTTGCAATAGCTGGCCCGGTGGTCTCCCATCTGTCCCTGCCTAACACTGGACACCTCACCCCCACCCTGAAGGTCTTCAGGTTGCCATCAGTGAGCAGTAAGCGAGAGGTATGCATGCTGCACAGTAGAGCAGGTCCACATGTCGGACGTGAAGTGCACAGTTCTCCCGGCAGCTTGGCACAACTGTGCCTTCACGTGGTCCCTGGCAGCCCTGAAAAACAAGGGCATCACGGTCTTGCTCAACATCATACGAGCAGGGATTGTGTACCAGGGATAGGCATCACGGAGCAACCCCAGGAAGCTGAAGTGGTTAACTAAGGAGAACGGCTCACCATCTACCACTATCATGTTGACGATGTGGCGCATGACCTCTGTTCTCGGAGGTATGGGAGGTAATGGGGGCCTCACGCCACACAGGGGAGGCGCTTACGGGCCCCCTAGGAGACACCTCCTGTGAGGTGCTTGGGGCAGACACACCATGTCTCACTCTCAGCTGGGCAGTTAGAGATGGATGAGGATGAAGGGGCAGAAATGTGGGCTCTTCCACCACAGTCTTCCTCTTCCTCCAGCACCCTCTCCTGGGCCAATTCCAGATGACTAACCTTAAGGCGTTTCATGCCGCCCTCTTCCGGATCGCGACGGGGAAAATGCGAAATATTGCGTTTCCTTGTGCGAGTTCTGCGAGATGATGCACAAAACTCGCGCGAGGAAACGCGATATTTCGCATTTTCCCCATCGCGATCCGGAAGAGGGCGGCATGAAACGCCTTAAGGTTAGTCATCTGGAATCGGCCCTGCACAGCTGTGAGAGGCCTGCTGCTTGCCTCAGAGAAAACAGGGGAGGACCGCCCAGCAGGGGGTTCCTCCTGCCGTTCCTCCAACATCCAACAGATCCCTGGGGTGAACGGGAATGCAGGAAAAGTCATGTGTCCCATGTCCATCCCAAGGGTCACCTCATGCTGCCCCTCCTCCAGCTGCTGAGTCTCAACAGCTGGAGAAGGGGGAGCCTCAGCAGCAGGCCCCCGCCCAGTGCCAGCCCCTGCCTCAGTCATCTGGGTTGGGGGTGGCCCTCCAGCAGCTGCCTCAGGAAAGAGGGCCTTGCAAACCCTCTTCCTGTCACCAGAAGCCAGGCTGGTGAATGGCAGCAGTGCAGGGGAGGGCCTCCTCCACTCAGATGGGGGGATAGCCGCAGCACTCCCCTCCCCCTCCCCTCCACCCCTCTAGACTTACCACTGGCCTTTCCCTCGAGGCCCCTCTCAGCTTCATATCTGTCATTCTTTCCCCTCCTTGAACCTACACTAACTACCTGTTTTTAAGTTTCTATAAAAGAACCCCAAATTTACAATTTAGTTTCAAAACTAATCTACCTATTTCTAAATCTATGTTTCTTGTGGCTCTGTTACTACTGGAGATGGTCAGTCAAATATCTTTTTGAACAGCCCTATTTAGTTTTGGGAACCTAAACCGACATAGCAACAGCTGAATTCCTCTTCAGGAATCAAGCTGGCCCTAAACCCCAATATAAAGGAAAACCTATTACAAAAAACATGCCCGGAAATTAGTTTTGATTTAAATAGAGGACTTGTGAGTTAGGCAGGCTAGTGGTAGGTTTCTGTCATTTAATAATACTGCCCTCTAAAATAAATTGTTAGGGAATGAAGGCTAGTTTTCCCCATTAAATAGGCTTCTGTAGGAGAAGAATCAGTAAGAGTTAGGTTGGGTTCTGTTCAAATATAAATAGGCTGCGCAATAGTAGTCCTTTAAGTTGAGTTTCCCTGCCCACCTCTGGCCTCCTTGACCCAGACACGCAGCCATGATTCTGCCTCCTTTGGTTCGGAGAAGTCCATGACACCTCAAGCCGTAATATCTGCAAGCTATTCACCTCAAAGCTCTGCAGTGAAAAAATGTAACGTTTGAAGGCAGCCTTATGTGAAAGCACTATTAAAGGAGCACAGCTGTCTCTGGCATATTACAGGGAAAAGACCTTTGAAGCTCTGGTTCAGGCCTCATTGGTGCCTCTGGATGCAGTAGCTGCTTTGGCTGAAGCCCTAACTTAGGTTCTGTCGGCTCCAACCTTGTCCTCAAGCCAGTCAAAGCCTCCCACTAAAAATTTAAGGGCAAGACAAAACATGCAGAGACACATTCACCATACTCCTTGAAGTCAAAGATGCACAAGTGTTCATGTACTTCTAAACAAAAACTGGCTTCCTCAAAGGTTGTGAGAAAAGTCTTGGGTCCAACACTGGTTCTGAAGATTGACACCCTCATCCAGTTGCCCTTCTCCTCTGTCTGTCTCAGAAGACGAAATCCCCTTGAGCTTATCTCACCATTTCCTCCTCCTCCGGCTTGTATGAAGATGCCAGATCTTGGGTCTTGGTCACAATTGATCTTATCAGATCCTTATCCACAGGAGCATAAGCATTATCAGCACCCCATCAGAGCAAACTCTGGGTCCAGTAGCACCTTAAAGCCCAACTAGATTTCCAGGGTATGAGCTTTTGAGAGTCAGAGCTCTCTTTCTCAGAGTAGATACTCTCCATATGCATCTCCATATCATTCATATTATGCCTATGGGTATGATGACTTATCTCAGCATACCCTCCACATTATTACTCTATGAACTGTGAATTCTTTGGGGACATCTTGCTTGGAAACATGCTCATCTGGTGTTCAGCTACCTGTCTGTTCTCAAGACAAACAAGAAAGCTCCAGTACCAAACTGCCAAAACTATTCCCATAGAGCATCCAAAATTCCACCTCTAATTCCAATGTAGATTCAAAACCATCACCTTCCAACCAGGTAGCAGACTATGATACTCCATCCCCAAGTGAGGATCTCCACTTATACATGGAAAATCTAGTCTGCACAGCAAGGTCTAAACTGAGGTGACCCTTTGGTTATGTATCCTGTTTTCAAGGCTGTTTGTTCCAAACAATGAATCAGGTCACTTTTCCAGTGATGAAGAGGATGTAGGACAGTGCAGCAGATGTCTGGACCAAATCAGCCTCCATTCCAGTCTGTAATGATTTTGTTTTTAAAGCTTGCATTTGGACCTTTTTTTTACAGCTCCTCCTTACATTATCTTAAACTTTTACCTCAAGAGGGCTCTGGTCACAATCAATATTCCTGTTATTTCCATACATACAGAACTTCAGATGTTTGCTACTTTAACCAGGGGTTTACCTCAAGAATATCTTCCCTTTGGTGTTTGAATCCCACTGCTAACACTACTTGTGGCAGTTTGCCCTATTTGTGTGACCTATACATTTCTGCCTCCCTGACTCTCTAAGTGTTTCCAGAAGTATTTTGCTGTCACCAAAGGCTTTTCACCTTAGTTCTCTTCAGTTTAACTGGTATTATAGGAAAGCTTATTTACAAATAGTAACATTATAGAGATTTAAAAGGATACTTTTTTGTTTAACCAAAATAGAATTTATTTATAAATACAAAAGTATTATGCTTGCAGAAAATTGATAAGTGTACTGGCTTCAGAATAAGTTTATAAGCTTGGTGGTTTCAAAAATAGTTACATATTCTTAAAGGTATATTCACAGACCCAGTCACAAAAACTAATTTTCCATACAGATCTTCACTGAATGCTCCACTCAGCCACACAGACATAGATTCACTCAGGCTTTTCCACACAACTTGACTAACCTAGACAGAATAACCTCTCTTTGAGTTACACACAGACTGACCCAGGCTCACACACAGTTTGCCTTCTTTTTCAAAAGGTGCAGTCCCTCTTGGGAAAAGGTGCTATAGAGGAAGTTGCTCTACCTCAGTGGGCAGAATCTATTCTCCTTACTTCCTCAGATGTAAAATTAGAGGGTAATCACCCCCATTCTAAATTTTAGTTTCCAAAACCAGTTTATAGTTACAAAAAGGTTTCAGATGATTTCCTTGAGAGACAGAATTTCCCTGTTATGGCCTCAGATATGGTTTGCAACCATAGATGCTTATTTTCACACTTTGGTAAAGAAAAATAAAGTCCTTGCATTTGCAGTGTGCACTCGTGTCCCTCCAATTTCCTGTTCTCTCCTTGGCCTCTCCTCAACCTCCCCCCCACATAGACCTGTTTCATACCTGTCACAATACCTGCAACAGGTAGCATCAGGACCTCTGTGCTATCATCAGGACTTTCTATTTTTTCTGTGGTGCGATACCAAATACAAGTCTTGGTCCCTGCAACTCCTCTTGGCCAAAGTAGCCTTTTTGGTGGCAGTCACCTTAGCAAGACAAGAAAGTGAAATTCAGGCTCTCAAATTGCACCTAACTTTTTGGGAGTTTCATAGAGATAAGGTAGTTTTGCACCATAGCTTTCCTTCTATTTAAATCAGGATATAGTGATACCAGGTTTTTCCCTCTCCCACTTGGATGATTCCGAGAGGGCCCTGCAGTGACTGGATATCCATTGGGCACTTCCATTTTACCATTACAGAATACAGCATTTCAAGGACAAAAAACTGTTTACAGCATTTGGGAGGTCTAAAAAAAGCGCATGGCATTTCTATCCAGGCATTATCTCAAAGGATCGTGTGCCTTATCCATAATAGTATTTCCTATCTCCCAATACTACTGTCTCTTCCACAGACCCTTTCTAGTTGGCTATGTGAATCTAACAAGTAGCATTTCTGAAAACTCTCCTCTGGAGCATGTGATCTTCAACATCCTGGCTGCAATTTAGAAGCCACAATAAGACAACAGTTTATATATGATGATTTGATTAAACTCCAGTTTAGTATAACATCAGAATGTGTGAATATATGTAGTAGCCTAACCATTTCTTCATGGCCCTTACAACTTTTCTAGTGTCTAGAAAGACCTTGTTTCTGAACTGTCTGCAGATACAAACCTTTCAGTTTGAAGTAAGCATTGGTCTTCAGGTCCAGCGTATCGGTTTCTCTACAACCACACACTGAATATTCCGTCTTGGATCATCTGAATAAAGTGTTGGAACACATACTTTATTCAGCGTACCACTGACCGTATTAGTCTGACCTCATTTTTCCTATGTAATACTTGAAGTTACACGTACCCACAGAGGCCATATACAGATATACATAAAGTTGGATCCTATCAGCTTTACTACAATCATGCTATTGAAAACTGCATTAGTAAAAAGTTATCTGCTCATCTCTGGTGTCAACAATGTAGATGGAAGTATTTTAATTGTATGAATGCTTGTTTAACTGCATATAAGAAATTAAAACTATTATTGAGTTCTGGTTCTTCCCTATTAACATCAAATTTTACAATGAAGAAA
The DNA here is from genome assembly GCF_028583425.1 of Eublepharis macularius. Taxonomy (NCBI): domain Eukaryota; kingdom Metazoa; phylum Chordata; class Lepidosauria; order Squamata; family Eublepharidae; genus Eublepharis; species Eublepharis macularius. The sequence goes on from NC_072790.1 coordinate 116,278,591, forward strand.
TAGGTTATTTGGCTAACCAGATAACATTTGAGAGCTTTGTCAAAGTAGAAGGAATATTGCCTTTTGAATAGGTAATCGATTGAAAGAATAAGACCAGCATTTTATCAGTTTCTTCAGATAAGACATGTTGTAATAGCACTTCATAATAAACTAGTAACAAATCCCATTGTGGGAAAAAAGGGGAGGGCAGGCAGGCGGGCTCAGCTCCTGATCCCCACCAGGTGAAGGGGGACAGGCATTGCCACCTGCTCTGCGCCTAATCCCAGCTGGATGAAGGGGGAGGGCATTGCCACCTGCTCTGCTTCTGATCCCTACCAGGTGAAGGGGGGAACGGGCATTTCCACCTGCTCTGTGCCTGATCCCGGATGGGTGAAGTGGGGTGGCCATTGCCGCCTGCTCCACGCCTTATCCTGGCTGGGTGAAGCGGGGGGGGGGGGCGGGTTGCCGCCTGCTCCATGCCTGATCCTGGCTAGGTGAAGGTGGGGTAGGCATTGCCCCCTGCTCTGTGCCTGATCCCAACCAGGTAAAGGGGAACAGGCATTGGTACCTGCTCCATGCCTGATCCCAGCAGGGTGAAGGAGGGTGAACATTGCCACCTGCTCTGTGCCTGATCCCAGCCAGGTGAAGGGGCAGGCATTGCCTCCTGCTCCATGCCCGATGCTGGCTGGGTGAAGGGGGGACAGGAATTGCCACCTGCTCCATGGTTTTATCGTCACTGACCAAAAGTGGGGGGGGGGGGCAGTTGGGTCTTGCTGCCTCTTCCCTACCCTAATCACTGCCTGGTGATGGCAAGGGGTGGGAGAGAGGGACGGGCCACCTTGCCTACACTTCCCCCCACAGTGCACTCTTCGGTGGTATGGGCTTCCTTGCCTGGGTTTCCCGCTGCAGTGGCACCCTCTGGAGGCACACCAGGATAAGAAGTGAGTTGTCAGGAACACGGCTTGCCTTTTCTATAATAAGATATTGGCAGCATCATTTAAAAACCCCATTATGAAAACTTCATATTAGGAATGACACCTGGAAAGATTTCTAATTTGTATTCATTAATTTTAAATTTTGAACTAATATGGACCAACAGGATATTTTCAGTCAGAAAACTATCAAGTATTTTACTGCAGAAATGACAAACTCAAAAGAAATGGTGTTGCTCTAATAGTGAGGTGAGACAGCACAAGCAGACGAGAGCTATAACACAAAGCCTGACCAATTAATATCAATCAGACTTCATAGAAGGCCTGTTAACATAATGAACATTCAAGTTTATGCCCCAACTACAGTTGCTGAGGAGGAAGAAATGAAAAACTTTTACGCAGGTGTCCAAAAAGAAATTGATCATACATATAAACAAGATATGCTGATTATTATAGGTGACTGGAATGCAAAAGTAGGAGATAAAGCAGAATCAAACATGGTTGGAAAATATGGACTAGGATCACAAAATGAAGCAGAAGAGCGACTCATAGAGTTTGTGAAGCCAACAACCTGTTCATTGCTAACATGGTTCAGGCAACCAAAAAGGCAATTGTATAAGTGGAAATCATTGGGTGGCCAATACAGGAACCAAATAGATTACATAATTGAAAGTAGAAGATGGAGAAGCTCTATTCTGTCTGTTAAAACAAGACCAGAGGTTGATTGTGGTACAGATGATGAGTTGCTAATATCAGAAATTAGAATAAAGCTGACGAGAAGTGCTAAAAGAATCATAGCGCTTCTCTAAGTAGTATTCCTGAAGAATTTAAAGACCATGTAAAGGACAGATTTGCTGTGCTAAGTTTAATAGATCGTGAACCAGAAGAACTATCAGTTGAAACCAGAGATATTATCAAGGAAGAATGTGCAAAGACTATTCCTGCAGCCAAAAGAAAGGAGAAGCCTAAATGGATGATTAAGGAAACTATTAAAATTACTAAAGACAGATGAGAAGCAAAAGCAAAAGTTGACAGAAATAGAGTTAGAATTCTACATGCAGCTTTTCAGCAACTTGTACACAGAGACAAAGAAATATATTAGAATAACCAGTGCAAAGAAATAGAAGAAAACAAAAAAGGAAGATATTTATATACTCTATATGGGAAATCAATAAAAATGTAAAAAAAAAACAATGAGAAATGGGTGTAGTAAATAAAATACATTCTAGTATATATAAATGCTAGGCTATCAAATGAAGTAAACAATTATTTAGATCACATAGACAGTGTTTCTTAATAATAAAGCGGTAGAGAAATAAGTAAAATTTAATATATTAATTTACTAAAATGCTGAAAAACTGATGAAAAAAGCTGATAAGAAAGCTCAGTGTTCTGTTTCTTGAAAGAGATCAACAGTTTATAGACTACACATTCAAAACATTGCACTCCATTTAGATGAGTGTATTTTTAAAGATACAGAAGGGCAGAAGTATGTGGTGTATTTTCAGAGTGGGAGTGAAACCATTAGTGTGAATACTTCTGCACTTAAGATATGCAGGAAGTGAGTGGGCAATTTTATATTTCAGGTGCATGAGGTATTTGAAAGCACCACTGTTTTAAAAGGTATATAAACCTGTCTTATTACATTATCACACTGGCTGTAAGTTAGTTAACATATAAATAAACATACATGATCAATATGCCATAGGGGCTAAAGCACTGGATTTTTGGATTGAGAACATTACTGTGACATTTTGTTAACCTTTTTCTTGAGCTATTTCCCTAATAGAACACCCCACCCCTTCTTATTTGCCCGTCTTTCTATTTTTTTTCTCATTCTTTCTCTTTGGCAACATCCTGTGTAAATTTCATTTTCCATGTAGGTACTAAAGGCATTTAATTGATCGGCATGATCTGACTAACTTGTAATCAGTAATTATACCTACAAGAGGAGGGTTTTTTGTGGATGATACTCTTTCATTAAAAATTTTGCGAATGACTGTTTAATAAAGAACATGGGATAGTAGAGTTTCAAAATATAATTTTTTGTAGTGCAGGAAAACTTTCTGGGTTATACGCATTAGCCATTTCCCCTAAACTATTTATAAAATGACATACTTGAATATCACTTAAGAAAAGTTAAAATCCTTGCTTAATGAAAACCTTTATTCCATTATTTTCACGTATTCAGACTTTAAAAGCACAACAAATAAACATGACACTTAAAAGGAGCTACCTGCTAGTATAATTCTTTTAAAAAACAAACAGCCTAAAATAGATGGAAAACAAATATCAGAAAAGAGTAAAACAAAATTTCAGGGCATACAAATAACATCTCTTCTTCCTTCCAGAATCTGACAGAGAATCTAATATATTCAATGATATGTTCGATTCCCTTACCTGAATAAATGCCTTTAAAATGTGATAGAAACCACACAGTGTCTTTCCCATTCTTAGGACTTCTCTACACATTGAGCTTTATAATTTCTTTGCGCTTATTTATACTATACCTTATTTAAGATTCAGGGTAGCTTACAATGGTTTGTTTTGGTTTAGTTTCGTATGGCTTATATATGAAGCCATGGTGGTTAAATGAAGCATCATGATCTAAGGCAATATGCCTCTTAAGAAAGCAATAGAAAGCTGTTTCCTTTATGGCCTAATTGTAGCCTTTCAAGAGACATTTGGTTATGTGAAGCAGCATGCTGGCATAGATGAACCCTTGTTTTGAAACCAGCAGGACTTTCAACTCTATGTTGGCAGGTTTTATGAATGCCTTAGGTAAAGAGTTATATAGTATAAGAAATGGTGTTTGCATTCTAGATAAATTAGAGCTGTGGCTATTGTCCTGTCTGTGGATATCTTCCTTTTACATGCCTTTCAGTTCAGATGTGTCTAGTTTGACTGTTCTATGAAGTTTGCCAAAGACAGAAAGCTAGTTCTGATATTGTAGCAACGTGCCCTAGAGTTATAAATAAATTACTGGTGTTCAATCATAGAAGCATCCACCTCACTAATTTTAATATTACTATTTCCAGAGTACCAACAGAAATGTGATGCTTTTGCAGATTATTTGAATTTTAATAGAACATTTTAACTGTTACTACTTCTTTGATGGTTGCTTAGTTGCTGGCATCTTTTAGAATTGTATATGTGTATGATCAAAGATTACAAACTAGGTTACAAATCACGCAGTCAGAGCCTGCCCCAGTGACTTTTTGGGTTTGTGAATCTCTCAACAATCCCTTCAAATAGCTCTGTGCATTTACTGCTTGGATGGAGGAGTCATGTTGATGTTTGCCCTCTTTCTTTAAAAAAACCAGATGTGTACTAAATAATTACTATACTAAATACTAAATTAATAAAGAGAAAAGGTTCACAAAATAGTGATGTAGCACAGGGAATGTTGTGTTGGCACTCATACATTCCACTATAACAAAAAGGCCAATAGGTGCCCATGTGATACTTATACAATTACATTTTACTCCCAGTCACCATATCAATAAATATCTAATCTGAAATTTGTCACAATGTTAAAAGAGAAAATATGAGTGCTTCGCAAGTGCAATATACTAGGGATGAACCCTGGAAAAATGTGTTTGTTTCAAATACAAACAATTCTGTTTCCTATTGAGTTATATTCCATTTTTGTTTTTTCTGAATGGAACATTGCCAGTTCACATCTAATCCATTTGTTTGTTTCTTTTGTTGTTATGAGTTTCAGCTCCATTCTATGCAATGAGTGCTTCCAAGCTCTTTAGGGCAGCTATTTTTGCAATTAATGATACCAAAATCACACAAAACACAGTTATCCCTTTAAACCATCAATCCATCAAGTTTGAGTGCACAAAACAAAGGGGTTCAGTGTTAATGGACCCCGAAGAATACTTTGGGAAGATGTCAAGGTTAGGCGAGTGCTGGGCATCTGCATTGGGCACACTTTTCTTTTTAAAGCTTGATGCAGATAATTTGTTTTTAAATAATGTTTTGGTGGATAGATGAAAGCAATCATAAGCAGGTCTGCTCAGATGTAAATTTCATATTATTCAATAGTGCTTTGTTTGATCAATGGATTGATTGACCATTCAAGTGCTTTGATAGGGGTAGGGAGACAGACGAGTGCCAGGGCAGTGTCATAAAAAAAATGCACATTCCCCCTTCTGAATGTTTCCAAATCTGATAGGCTGGGAGAGGTCTCCCCTTGCAAGAACTAACACAGTTGGCAGGGAGACAGTGTCATTGCCTGGGTGTAGCACTGAGAAAAAAAAGTTGCATCCATGTACATTGTACACATTTCCCCTTCCAACAGATTCTGCAAAAAAAAGCAGCACTAGTGCACATTGCGCAGTTCCTGCTCTCCGCCCATACCTTAAGTAAGGGCTTGCCTCTCTCCCCTTGGGATCTGACTGGTAATTTACCATTGAGTAAAACAAAATGCTTTTGGCTCAGTGCCTGCGTGCCTGCCTGCTGCTGCTGTGCAGTAAGAACTGAAACAAAACACATGAACTTTTTGGTGGGAGGGTGCCATTATATCTTGGTTTCCTGGATTCGGTTCTCCATTTTGGGTGCAGGAGCACCAAGATAAAAAGTGCATCGTTGCCAATGCAGCCTCCAGATGGTGTTGCTATGGTGGGACAGGCAGGTGAGCCGGCCCATCCATCTGGAGGGCTCCACTGCTGTGAGATGGCCAGGCGAGCCGACCCATCTCTCTGGAGGGCACCGCCAGAATTTCAGGGGTGCTAGCTCATCCCTCCAGGGGGCGCTGCTGCTGCAGGGGGGAGGCTCATCTCTCCAGAGGGTGCCACAATGGTGGGACTCCCAGCATTCCTGGGTTTTCTAGGGTCCATTTTTTTAAAACAGGCTCTGTTGCTAGTAATAACATATTTTGTAAACCTCTCTGAGTGGGTGTTTAAGTTGTCCTTGTATAAATCAAATGTTATTATTATTATTTTGCACACACACCCCTTCAAATGAACAGACAAAATATTACTGAAGAAATAATGAAGTTGGTGAACAAAAAATAAGCGATTATGTATTTGTTTTGAAATAAATTGAGACAGTTTAAATATGTAACCACTTGCTCTCTAACAATTAAAACCAATCATATAAGTGGTCTTATCTAACATAGAACCAGAGTGATTAAGAATGTCAGATTTGGATCTGGGATACTGACATACAAATGCCCACTCTGATGTGGAAGCTCGCTGGGTGATCTTGGGCCAGTCACCCTCTCCGTCTAATTTACTTCTTAGAATTGAGAGGATAAAATGGGATGAAAGCAGAATTTTGTAAGCTGCTTTAGGTTCTCATTGAAGAGGAAAGTTGGTATAAATAAAACAAACAGAAAGTGTGAAGTCATGCAAGGTGACAAGCTAGAGCAAATAATCAGAACTGACAAATAGATGAAAGGTTATATGTGCCAAACATACAAAAAATATATTTCTACTTTTGCTTTATGAAATGAACCTACCTCTTCTAGTACAGGGAGAATGCAGTCTTTCAAGCTATACAAATCTCTTCATCAAGCAAAAGGACAAAATCTCCAATTCATCATTATAAATAGAACAGGGTTTTGTTACAAACAAATGTTTTAAACACTTCAGATAGTTAGTGCTTTGCAAACATGCAATACATTGAGAAGTCATAAGCATTAACACCTTGTCTCCAGTTTTTTCATATGCACATACATGTTACTTGCATTTTTCTGTAAGGGATTTAGAGAAGTTTTCATATGCAAGCCATTATTAAAGATCAAATGAAGGATTTAAAATCTTATTTAAGGCTAAGAAAATATCACGAAGTGCTTTTGCTACTTGTAAAAAGCAAATCAAGCAATTAAACTTACACTTGTCTTAGTGGTCTTTGCTATCCAAAAATAGAATAATACCTTGCATTCAAGTAGGAGACAGCTGGCCATTCTGATTTAGAGATTATCTTAATGAAATAAACTTGGCTCTAAATAACCAGAATGTACAAGATGCAAGTGATTAGTTACAATTCTGGTTAATAGGGAATTATACATTTGTATACTAACTTGATCTAAAAATGATGCCTGGAGCAAATGGCATTGATGAATGTAAAATGGAAACTGGAAATAGTTTTTATTTATTTACTTGGTGTGGCAGAGATAGATGGAGTATAATAATTGACATCAGCTAGATGCAAACATATAGTGGAGCATGGGTTTTAAAAGTTATATTCACAAGGTTTTAAAAGTTATATTCACATATAGCTTTTAAAAGCTCAAAACTTGAGCTTTTCTGGGTGGAAAGGCAGTTAATAAATGTTGTAAATAAATAAATAATGTGTTTTTAGTGTAATTTTTTAAAATTACATTTAATGTGTTTTTAATGTAATTATTTGTCTTGTTTCTCTTTTATATTGTAAGCCTCCTTGAGCTCTTCTGGGTGGAAAGGCAGCAAATAAATGTCGTAAATAAATAATAGATAAATAAATAAATAATATGTGCTGGATCTCGCTCTCCAGGTGCATTGTACATCTGTTTGCTTTGCTATCAAATTATCAGGCAGAAAAAATACTTCTAGGGGAAGGTTTCAATAGGTGAAGATAGATACTTGTCCAGGACTCTTTGTTTGTATTTCTCACTTTGCAGAAATAGTTCTGGTGACTCGCTGAGCATGTACAGCCTTGTTCTTATTGTAACTGGCCTTAAGATTTCCAGTGGAAATGCATTTACTGATTCAAAGATCTGTTAAGAAACCACATCCAGATGTTTCAGCTAACAGATTGGGGATTGAGTGGCAACAATTAGAAAGCTTTGGATACGTCGGTGTCGTTCTTTGCTCTTTGTTAGCCTCCAGTAGAGCTTCTGCCAATGGAATATGACTCCTGGTGTGAGGAGCACAGAAGAACACCTATAATGGTTTCCACTGCAACAGTATTATAATTTCTGCAGTCTCAGCTTTGGAAGAGACTTTGCACAAGTAACATGAGGTGTCGAGTATCTGCTTTAGCTTACATTCAAAAGTTGCATATTAAAAGATCGATCTTGGATCATCTGCACAACAGGCAGCATCTAAAAGAGTAGTGTTGCTAAACCCTTCAACAATATACAGGTTTCTCATATAAAGCCATTCTGCTGTTCTCTCAGTGCTGGTAGCGGTTCCCCATGAACTTCTAACACCGTATATTTTTAAGAGTTAGCCTTGAAAATTTTATTGGTAGCTGTAGAGAAATGCTTTCTTCCCTGGATTTCACCCCAATATTTCAACCATTGAGACTGCACTCTGTGGGAACCCATCTACAGAAACAAGGGTCCACAGGTTGAGTTGTTAAACCTAAGCACAAAGCATTTTAGTGCTTACATATGCTAATAGCACTGGCCAAAGTAGGACAATGGTTTATCGTCACGCATCCTAAGACACAAAAGGCAAACTATGTTGCCGATGACTCACTTATCCCTGTGCAGGCAAGGATAAGAAGCGATCCGGGGACAAAACAGTTTGCCTCCCCGACACCACCTCGGGGCATCCAGAGGCTGTGGAAAGCCCTGACATTGCTCAGGGCTTCCAGAGGCCTGTGAAGCCCTGGCCTAGTGAGGGGAAGGCCAGGCGGGGTGGGCCTGTCCCTCCCCAGGCCGCCGCTGTGGCAAGAAGGCCAGGCCAAGCTGGCCATCCCTCCAGGTTCAAATGGGATGGTCGCTGCAGAGCACAGGAGCACTGCTGGAGTAGCGCAACAAACCCTGGAGTGTTCCTGCACTCTGCAGTGGGCCAATTTCAGCCCCTTTGAGACCAAATCAGGCCCATTGGGGGCCAAAATCTGCCAGCTGTGGAGTCTAGGAGCATTCCTGGGCCTGACGCACCACCCCAACAATGTTCCTGCTCTCCATTTTCTAGCAGCAGCGCAGCATTCATGCACTCCATTGCAGTCTTTATTTAATTTCTGTTTTTTTCTTCTAAGTTTTCTTCATAGTTCCATATTTGGTTAATATGTATATCCACTTACTTTTGTTAAGCTGAAAAATGCTTGAGGCTGTACATTGCTCTTGGTCTAGGTTTATAGCCATTTCTCCAAAATAGCATTCCACTACTTATTGAGTGCAACCTCAATAAGTAGACTACGCCATGTCCACTAGGAAAAGCAGGAAATTTACAAAGAAGTAAAAGTTCTTATTTGCAGACCTTTTTGGGAAACCTTATATGAGCAATGATGTACAAAATCATGTAGATTCCTTTCTGTTAGAAAAACAGTATAATTATGTTTTCATGAACTGTTATGTCTGCAGGAGAGTTTGATACTGTGCAGAGCCCCTCAACACCAATCAAAGATCTTGATGAGAGAACATGTAGAAGTTCTGGGTCAAAATCAAGAGGCAGAGGGCGGAAAAATAACCCATCACCCCCTCCTGATAGTGACTTGGAGGTACGTCCTTTAAGACCTTCAATTACAGCTCTAATGTGAAATTAAGGCTTTTTTAGATGTAAATCAGGTAAGTGGTGATACAAAATATTCTTAATTTGATCCGTTCCTGCTAGATGAATTTAATGTGAAGCTGTTTTCCTTGTCAATGTGATTTTTATTCTAGCAGGCTATAAAACATGTCTCTCACTACAATCTTATGCTTGTTTACTAGGAAGTAAGTCTTTGTGAATTCAATAGACTTTTTTTTCCGACTTAGAGGGGAATAATATGAGACAAGTTACCTGAGTTTTAGTGAACAAACTTACACGTTTCCCATTAGCCCTCTGTGTACTTGATCATGCAGTCACGCATCTCTTGATCCCATGGACGAATGGGCATGAATTTTATCCCAGGTCTTCCAAGATTGGGGGTGGGGGTGGGATTTAATCTCATATTACATACTGTCTTTGCTCATTTGGATGGGAAGGGGAAGGCGTCTGGCTCACTCCTCCAGGCACAGCCATGATGGGGCTACTTTGCCGGAGGGCAGTGCAGCAGGCAGACTGGCCAGGCACAAGGGCTCACAGCTCCCTGCCTGCTCACACACTTGATAGTTTCCCCACTAATATAACCTGCAGCTGAAAACATGACAAAGGAACACATACATAAGTTTATGACAGGTGGAAGTGTCTTTTCACACAGCTAAAAATTTGTGACCATTTGCAACAATTAGGGGAGGGGATGGTATAAAAGAAACAGGGAAAGGATGGCTATAATACATGATTCAAAAGCGTTGATGTCTTCTAGAAAAGCAATATGTAAAATGCTTTATCCAGGATTTTTTAACTCTGGAAAGGGAAAGAGGGAAATGCCTCTGTATGTCGTTGGTCTTCTGTGCAATCCTACATTGGGGACTGCGCAGGCACAGGCCAGCCACAGAGAAAGATTTTCAAGCTCTGAAACATTAGGGATTCTCTCCCCATTCAACACTCACGCATGGGATTTTTCTCAACGAAACACAGCGTTGCTGGGTGGAGCGACCCCTTATCCCTCAGTTCCTTTTTTGCTGCCTCTGAGGAAGGTTCTTCTGTCAATTCCTCTTCTTTTCTTCACTCTGGACTCATCTCAAATCTCAATCGGTTGTTCAATAAAAGCAAGGTTGTATATAGTGTCTCAGAAAGCACTTTTTAAAAAGAGTACAAAATGTGACACCAATATGCCACATACTGATGAACATGAGCTCTGCCTTCGTTGTCTAGGGGAATCGAACAAAGTCTCTGCCCATCAGCACTGTCAGCATTTCACTCCAAAGACAAGGAGTGATTGGACCTCCCTTCAGAAGGCAGCAATGTGGGAGATAGTGCTGTTGGGTTCTGACAGGCCAGCTGTAAAGCCATCTGCCGAGCGTGGACCCAAGCCCCGATCCGAATGACTGTAATCAGTTCTGAAAGCTCATACACTGGATCCAACACAGAACTGTTCACCGGTTCCAACTGCACTACCTGTTGAATCCTGCCTGTCCCAGGCATCAACACCTGTTTGACAGCTAAAGCACAAGGTGGATACTGCTAAGCACCAATTACCAGACCAATCCAAATGCACTGCATCGGAACCACCAATGTGAAAGTCGAACTTGAAAGCTAAGCATCCCAAAAGACCAGTCTCTGCTTCGCATCACCGTCACCACCACTAGATAAACATAAACTTGATGTGCTAGGAAGAAAAATGTATTCCTCTGAAGTCCTCAACTTTCAAATAGCTAACTATCATGCTATAATTTCCTACAACCTGTTCCTATGGGAACGTCTTTCTAATTGTGTTCAGGACATACCTGAAGATAAAAAAAGCACTTGTGAGAGTAAGGTAAGGGCACTAGGCTGGCCAAGCAACAGATGTCAGCAGGCGAACATGCAGCTGACTTCTTTGCCATATCTATGGCTTTTTCAGTAGTCTACGCCATTGCTCTTGGCTATGCTGTACTGCTCTACCACAGGATAAGGAAAACAAGATTGAGGACTTTCCATTTGAGGGTAATTTCCTCTTCTCCGAAAAGAACAATGACTCCCTGCAACAAATAAAGAAGAAACATCAGTCCATCCACTCTCTGGGGGTCATTGCTCCTCCACAACAACAACAACCACCATCCAAGTACCTATACTAGAGCCATCACCTCTACTAACAGTGCTTTTCAAGGTATTAGTACCAGCCATACTAAACTCAACGAAGTTACTCCTCTTAACCTCGAACGGGGGAAAACAGCCTACCAAGGCGAGATCGAGAAAGCCTCAACCTCAGTCTCCAAAGTCCTCTCCAGGACAGAAGCCGCTATTCTGATTGACTGTTCTGCAACCAACACATCCCTACTCCTTTATGGACAGATTAACTCCCTTCATTCCAGTTGGGGCATGATTGCAAATGATTCCTGGGTACTCAAAGTTGTTAGTCAAGGTTATTTCTTATGCTTCTCAGAATTAACCCTATTATCCCCACCAGGGAACACTTCAACCTGTTCTGCTAAGGAGCTCTATCCTACAATCATAGAGCTACTCGCCAATGGAACCATACAAAGGGTACCGGAGGAGGACCCCTCCCTGGGGTTTTAAGATACTCCTAGTGAACAAGAAGAATGGTGGAATCCATCCTATCTTGAATCTCCATGGTTTGAATATGTTTATTAACGTTGAAAAATTTCGAATGTTAACCCTAACCAGTGCAATACAGTATTTAGAACCAGTTAACAGGTTTGCTGTTATTGATCTTAAGGACACATACTTTCATATTACCATACATCCTAAGCATAAGAAATGCCTCAGGTTTTTGTACCAAGGGGAAACTTTTCAATATACTGGCCTCTTCTTTGGGTTATACTCAGCACCACGAGTATTCACTCAGTGTATGGTTGGTGAGGTGGCTATTCTTAGGTTTAAAGGGTGTTCTGTCTGTCCATACCTAGATGATTGGCTTTTTCCTTTCACCCACTCAAACCATCCAGTTTATAGGGGCTAGGTTTGATGCTTACAGTAGGGGGAGCCTTTTTACTACTGGACGGGGCAGGATCCCTCTTAGCCCTTGCTCTCTGGTTTCAGTCTAACCATTTAGAGGCTACTTGGACCAGTGTGGTCCCTTTCGCTTGTCTTCATATTAGACTCCTACAGAACTGGTTCCTCATACGCTGTGGCCCAGTCAAGGACTCGCAAAAGAGGAGGCTTTCGATCCCCAGATCCATAATCAGATCACTTACTTGGTCGTCACACAAGAAGAATCTCCTTAGGGCTATACCCTTTGGAAATCCTGCTGTCAGACATCTCCATTATCACTGATGCTTCCCTTATAGGTCGAGAAGTGCATTGTGGAAACCTCTCCTCTCAGGGTACTTGGTCAGACACAGAGGCAAGTATGCACATAAATGTCCAAGTATTACAGACAATCCATTACTCCCTTGCTTCCTTTGCAGGTCTCTTACGCTACAAAAGAGTTCAGGCACACACTGATAGCATAACCATACTTTACTACCTAAACAAGCAAGGGGGAACTGCTTCAATGACACTGTGCCAAAGCTTCAAAACAATGGCACTGGGCCATTCAGAACAATGTCCTCCCACAGGTGATACACATAGCAGGCACCACAAACAACAAGGCATACTCTAAACAGAGTGTTCAATAACACCACGAGTGGTTGATCAACAACAATGATGTACATCCCATATTCCAGAAGTGGGGATCCCCAGATATGGACCTCTTTGCAACCTCCTCCAACACCAAAGCTAAAACTTTGCTGTTTCTACAGTATTCTATTCTTTCTATTCTACACTTTCCAAACACCACAAATACCCAGAGTGTTGTGCAGAATCCATCATTTCCAAACACATTGTATCCTTATCACACCTTTCTGGCCACTCAGAGACTGTTTCCCAACCCTGTGGAACATGTCCCAGGGCCAATGCATACACCTACTGGATGTTCCGGACCTTATACATAGAGACCCGATCCTCTACCACAATGTATCCATCCTCAAGCTCTCAACATGGCTACTATCCCCCAAGCCTCCTCCTCCTCCAGAGATGTAGTCCAAATCATACTGAATTCATGCAAACCCTCCATAAGGTCCTCTTACAGGCATAAGTGGAATTGATTTACTTTCTGAATAGCGCCCACTACATTCTCTCCTTTTTCGTATCCACTAACTCTCATCTTTGAATATCTGTTATCACTACTAAAACAAGGATTGTCTGCTGCTTCCATTAAGGTCCACCTGGCAGCCATCTCTGCATTTAATGAAATGATACATGGCAAGAAGTGTTCTCGCACTACACATCTAAACAATTTCTCAGAGGCCTAATGAACGCTTCCCCCCCTCCCCCCAAGAACATCCCCAGTACCTCAGTGTCTTTAACACATACTAACACAGTGGTGTCTTTAATGCATACTAGCACAGCTCACGCTGCCCCTATTTGAACCACTGACCCACTGTGCCCTCTCCTGGAAAGTAGCCTTCCTGATAGCTCTCTTAGAAGAGATGGAGAGTTGACTTTTCTCTCCTTTTGTACAATTCTTTTCAGAAGAGGTAGTTTTATACTCAAGTCTGAAGTTTCTCCCCAAGATAGTCTCCAGATTCCACGTACACCAAAAGGTTGTCCCACCTGTACTTCTTCCCAATCTGACTTCTGAATCAGAATGTTCCCTTCATTAGTTGGATGTAAAGAGAGCTTTATTATATTATTTACACAGAACAAGGTCTTTCAGAAAGTCCAAGGCTCTTTTTGTCTGTTACTCAGGACTACAAAAGGGCCTCCCACCGCTAACCAGTCTCCTTCTAGGTGGATAGTGGCAGCTATTAGGAAGTGCTATGCTCAAGCCAGGGTTCCTTGTCTAGTAACGATCAGAGTTCACTCCCCTAGAGCACAATGATCTTCGGCTGCTCATCTCTTGGAATCTTGCTGCAAGACATCTATCAAGCCGCCCCCTGGTCCTCAGCAAACACCTTTATCCAACACTACTCCATAGACACAAATGCCAGAAGAGATGCTACAGTTGGGACAGCCATCCTTCACTCGCTGTTCCCATAGACATCTCATATCCTCCTACATTGGTGAGTACCTTGCAATACTCATGTGGGACTGCACAGGAGACTGATAACGAAAACGGGTTGCACTTACCTGAAACTGTTGTTTATCTAGTGTCGTCTGTGCAGGCACACATTCCTTCCCTCCTACCTGTGAGAGTCTCAAGTTTCATTTCCAGCAGCTTAGGGGAACTAAGGGATAAAGGGACGCTCCACCTGACAATGCTGTAATTCGGCAGGAAAAATCTCACACATGTGCATTGAATGAGGGGAGCGCCTCTACTGTTTCAGAGCTTGAAATTTTTATCCATGGCGGGCCTGCACCTGCGCAGTCTCCAATGTGTGCCTGCTCGTAAGACACTAGATGAACAACAGTTACAGATAAGTGCAACCCTGTTTTGCCATGATTTCAACCAAGTAACTCAACTTTTACAAAAAGCATTCTGTCAAACAAAGGGCTAAACCAAGTGGTGTCATGCAGTCTTTGATGATGCTCTCTATTTCATCCCAACAGAATGGAAAGTGTGGGGAGGCAATTAAGCAGACTATCCCAAGGAATAGCAGGGTTTTTAAATTGAGGGGGGGGGGAGCTCATGTAAGAAAACAAAATGAAAGTGGTTTGTAGTCACTACAGCTTTTAAGAGAACAGAGGAATACACTAGAGAAGCAATGATGAAATTGGAGAAATTGACTACTGCCTTCCCAACAAGAAGCAGGAACAGAACAAAACTGATGCTTTCCAGTAGTGACTCTATAGTTGCAAGCCCAAACATTTTTCAGATGCATCCACACATCCAATACCATGCAGACTGCCCTGAACCCGTTCTCAGGGAGGGCAGGGTATAAATTTGATAAAATAAATAAACTCATGCTCTGCATGGGGGAAAACCAGCACATGAATGTGAAACCACACATGAATTTGTACACTTGTTCAGACTTACGTAACTCGTCTTGTGTGTTTCCCCTCTAAGTCACTTTCAGATTGCGACTGTAAAGTATATGCATGCTTATTCTTTTGAGGGAGTGGTTCTTTTTTGTAACAGTCTTTTAGATATAGTCTTGGATCCAAAAAAACACAGAAGGGTACGATGGGAGTTTACAGAAACAAACTTTACAAAACTCCCTTTCCAGTTGTAACTGTGTAGGGCCATCAGTAATTCACACATGAAGATCAGAAAATCTTTGGAAATGATGCATAAAGCACAGAAACTACAATGGGAACAAGAAATTGCTGGCACTTCCTTTTCTACAATGCAAGATCTCATGTAGAAGGAAATTTCTAATTTCTCTTTCCTCTGCAGCAGCTATAATTCAGGATCAGACGGACAGGCAAAGATTCTTTCTTTGTACTTGCTTCTGTTCATGGTTATTCAACCCAAGACATAGTTTTTATGCCACACAATTAAATGAATTAATGGAATTTTATTTTACTTTCAGAACTGATAGCATACTATTCTAGATTTTCAGCCCACATCAAACAGAAGACATATCTTTGGATCCAGTACTATATTTTGTTTGAATATTCCATTGACTTCCTCTGTTGTATTTCTTCAGTACTTGTACATCAAGCTATCCATCAGAACATAAAATCCCCTTTTATTTTACTGTGTAATATTTCCAAAATTTAAAATTAACTTTTCCATATATTTTCAAATGTTAATATGGAATAATATATACCATTATATATACCATTAAATATACTTTGTACTATTAATGGCACTATTCGTTTGCTTATTCTTTTGTGCTGAAGTGGCAGCAATAACTAACTATTTCCCACATTCTAACTGCTCTGCACAGCATTACCAATATAGAAATGACTTGCTCATGCATACTGTATACTTCTCCCCACATGGTGCTTACAAAGACTTGTAGTACCATGGGACAACTCCAGCCACTTATGCATATTTAACAGTGTTTAACAATGCTGTCTGTTTGCTTCTTCTCATTTTTCTTCTCCCATATCAAGTGTCATTTGAGTTGGTACTGAGAGCAGCTTATAGTATTTTTGTCATACTGCAAGCAAGAATATGATCAAAATATGTCCAAGTGGTTTCCCTTGTGTTTTAATAGAGTATTTTCCTGATTATAGGTGCCAACTTCTAATTTCCAAAGTCTAAGTTCTGCTTGGCCTAGACTGGCACAAATGAGTTTCCATTTGTTCCATTTCAGGGACATCAAACAGTGATCTCAGCCATCCTAACCTGCAAGCAAGCCACTAGGCCAGTGTGGCCAAGGAACTCTCTATGCTGCCTTACCCAACCCTAAAGTCTTGCCTAAAGGGTTATCCTAAAGGATAACACTCCTTAGAATGTGTTTAAAAAATAGAAAATGAGCATTTCAAGAAAAAAAAATGGACTGGTTTTCTTTAGTTCTTGGCCAGTACCAGACAATGCCATGACTCAGTTTACATAAGATGGCCAAGCCCTCATTCGGCCATTCGTTCCTGAGCCTCTCACTCTGCACCTTCACTCCTCATGCACTCAGATCAAAGTTCGTTTGCAAATCAGAACTGAGTATTATGACTCGGTTTCCAGTTGTTTTGTGAGCAAGACTACTAGTTCAGATACAACAGCAAACTAGTTTGCTTAGAAAGATAAAGTGAGGAAGGAGCAGTTGAAGAAAGCTGGGAAGAGGGAGCCCATCTTGAAAATAACTGTCCATTTCCAGATGTAATAAATCAATACCCCAGGGTTGAATCAGGAGGAGATAGGCTATTTTCTCACATTACAGATGCTAATTATCTGCACTTCACACCCATGCTCTATCAAGCTAATTACATGTATTATAGCTAGTTTCCTTACACTCTAATTTTTCCTTACACTCTAATCTGCCTAGATTATATTGACTCTCCTTTTTTCACTCCTTGTATCTGATTAAGGGAGTTCTGACTCTCGAGAGCTTATACCTTGGATGTCTAGATGATCTTTAAGGTGGTACTGGACTTGGATCGATCTATTGTATAGTAAACAATTGAAAAAAGAAGCCAGTCTTAAACTAACACAATTTAAGTTTTAAAATTAGACTGAGAAGAGGTGCACGCACACTTACAAGGTTGTGTTTTTTCTTTCATTGTTATTTCACTCATTTAGTGCCCAAGATAACAGATTGCAGTCTTTTCCCTAAGTCTTTGTTTTAAGCTCAAATTTTCTAGTACTGCCTTTGTAGACTAATAATGTGATGCTTATCCATTCTCTAAATTTCTGTTTCCCAACTGATCAGTTCTGCATAATGTAGATTCCCCCAACCATTGTTTGAACCATTTTATCTTTTAGCCCTCTGCTGTGTGAAACCTTTTAAAAGTCTGTCTTTCCCTGTATAGATGAGTATTTTGCTAGTGTGAATGGGTCACGGTTGGATTTTCTTAGATAACACAGGAATTAGATGAATCCTGTTCTTAGGATTTCAGTGGTTTCTTGGGGTTCATTGACAGTCTTCAGTGCAGTTCCACATTGGGACTGTGCTTGCACAGGCCAGCCACTTGGGACAGGATTCTTTTCTAGCTTTTAGGCTATTCGGTGGGGCGATCTCGCCCTCGGACTGCTCTGAGCCAGTTTTTCCCACCAGGTGGGAAACAGTCACGTGGTGGTTGAGGTTGCTCCCGCTCCCTCAGTTTGTTTTTTGCCGCTGCGGAGAACACACATCTTCTAGTGCTAGCTTAGTTAACGTTACATAGTTTTTCTAGTTCTTGATAGTTAGGAGTTAAAGTTATTGTTGTTAATAGTTGTATTAAAGTTTAGGTAGCTGTTTTTTGGTAGTAGTGTAGCTGAGTTGAGAGAACTTGCTAATTGGGGAAGTGGGACGCAAGGGTGAGTTGGAAAGCGCTTACAGTTAACTCAGCCGTGAAACGGATCCCCCCCCCCCCATGCGCCATTATCAGGATGGTGGACAAATCTCTCTTCAAGAAATATGAAGAATGCGCCACAAAAATGGCGAAGACGGATGGCCATGCTCAGTGTCTTGCATGCCTGGGGGAAGGTCATATCATAGAACGATGCAGACAATGTCAAGTGTTCACCCCAAAGGTAAGAGCAGATCAGGCAGCATGATTAAAGGCCATGCTGTGGGAAAAGGCCATGTCTAGCTCCACAAGCTTGGCAGCAAAAAAATCTGCCCTGGCGGAGCATTTGCCACATCCACGATCCGAGGCCAGATTGGAATCAACAAGATCATCAGACCCAAAACCTATGGAATCGATGTTGGATCCTTTGGCTCCGAAGGCTTGGCGCCAACCATGCTTTCGGTCCTGTGAGACTACAGCTTTTAGACAGTCAATGACCAGTGTAATTCTGGCCAAACTGCCAAAATGTAAGCATAAGGACAAAAGTAAGAATAGGCAGTGGGTGAGTCAGATTGGAGGTCACCTACCATTGATTACAAGTTATATGCTGAGCAAATGCTGCTCATGGCAAAGTCACTTGAAATAGATGTTTCAGCACTTCAGCCGAAGGCAAGAGATAACATCCTTAAACACATCTATGCAGATACCCCAGAAGTCGTGGCTTTTCCCATGATTGAGGGATTCGTGGAAATTATGGATGATCTACAGCAAAGACCTGCATCCATTCCAATTGCAACAAAGAAGGTGGAAGTCTTATGTAAGATGAAGAGGAATAAATGTCCTTATCTGTTTACCCGCCCAACTGCCTTATCCGTGATTGCTGAAGAACTACAGGCAAAACAGAGACAAGGTAGCCTTTCCACCCCAGCTGATAAAGAGGAGAAACAATTGGATGGAGTGGATAGAAAGCTATATTCTGGATCATCTCTTACCATCAAGATGGCCATTATGAGTAGCCTTTATGAGTAGCTACCAAATTTTCTTGTGGCAAAAAATGACCACTTATGTAGATGCCTTGCCAGAGGACGAGAAACCCCTGGCCAAAATGATCCAGGATGAAGCCATCATCCTTTCGAAGCAGCAAGTCAGTACAAGCAGACACATCCTGGATGTATCTACCAGAGGCCTGAACATTGTGGTGGCATTTCGGAGACATGCGTGGCTTCACCCTAGAGCTTTGCCCCTTGAGACTAAAAAAAAAATTGAGGCTTTGCCATTTGAGGAAGCTATATTGTTCTCAGAAAAAATAGACAAGTACTTAGCAAAGAAGAAGATTGTCAGAAGACTGCATTTTACCTCTGTCTACTAGGTCACCACCATATAGGAATGTTGAAAGGAGAGGATTCCAAACCAGGAAAGAACATCAGTCATACAGATTCCAGCCTTACAAGATGCAGTATCCATATCGTGCGCTATACTCAAATTCAAATCAGCCTAGAAGGCGATCGATGGGAAGGTCAGAGTCTGGACAGCAAACTCAAACTCCAAAGGACCCCTCTCAGGGTTGCAGAGAGCAACTATGACTAGATAGCCGTTTAATAATAGCTCCTCAGTTGTTTCTGGGCAGGTTAATGCAATGTTTTGATTGTTGGGAGTCCATTACTGAGGATAGTTGGGCTTTGGCAATTATAATGGTTACAGTTCGGAGTTCAGTACTTTGCCTCCTACTTATTTACCTGGGTAAGCCCTGGTGAACATGCTTCCAGAGCTTCAAGAGGACATCCAGTCATTGTTAAGCAAAGGAACCCTTCAGAGAATAGCAACTTCTGATAACTCATTTGGTTTTTTTCTCAATTCTTTTTGGTTGACAAGAAAGATGGGGGAAGCAGACCTACATTAGATCTACGAGGCTTTAATGATTACCTGATAGTATCAAAATTCAGAATGGTCACACTACCATGGGTTATTAATATGCTTTCCCCAAATATGTGGTTTTCAGTCCTAGATTTACAGGATGCTTTCTTTCACATTTCTATTGGTCAGGATCACAGGAGATACCTTCCTTTTGTGTTCCATGATCAGGTGTTTCAGTACACAGCACTACCCTTTGACTAAGCTACAGCCCCTAGGATATTTACTGTAAGTGTGTTGTGGTGGTAGTAGCTCACCTTAGGAAATTAGGATGTGTCATTTATCCAACAGTCACCCCTGACTAAGTTTTCTATCCCCAGAAGGGTTTTACACTCTTTGCATTGGTGAATAGATATTAAAAATTTAACGGAAGGAATTCAATTTAGATTACCTACCCATGAGGTTACTCTGGCTACAGATGTGTCCCTGGAGGGATGGGGTGGCCACTGTGAGGAGGTGGTTATCAATGGTCTTTGGTCAGACAGTGAAAAGGAGTGTCACATTAATTTTCTAGAACTAAGAGCAGTGTATTATGCCCTTAACTCACTTGCAGATATGTTATCCAACAAGAAGGTTCAAATTTTCTCAGACAATAGGACAACAGTTTATTATATAAACAAACAAGGTGGCTCAGCATCAAAGAAGCTTTGCCTAGAAGCCATCCGTTATGGGATTGGGTTATTTCCCATGGTATTATACTTTCTGCCCTACATATTGCTGGGTCCCAAAACAGCAGAGCAGATTACTTCAGCAGGCTAGGGAGCTCCCACCACTAATGGGTCTTAAACGACAGATACGTAAGGGAAATCTTCAAAAAATGGGGGTCAGCAGACATAGATCTCTTTGCCACAGAGGAAAATACACAAGCCCTTCAGTTTTGTTCCAGAGGGGGCAGTTATCAGAACTCCCTGGGAGATGCCTCCCCGATAAAATGGGAAGAAGGATTCCTAGACAGACTGCATTTAACTGCATGGTTCCTAGTACACTAACTGTCCAATTTTCAGATGAAGTGGCAAATATATTAAATGCACGTAGGCTGATTAGGAAATCATTACCTTGAAGTGGAATAGATTTGTGTTTTCGGCGGATGCTAAAGGTATATCCCCGGAGTCCTGTCCCTTAGCAGACATCTTTGACTAGTGTCTTTACAGATGTCAGGTCTGGCGTCATCCTCTATTAAAGTCCATTTGGCTGCCATATCAGCGTTCCATGCCAATGTGGATGGAAAAACAATTTTCTCCCATTTTTTTATCCAAACTATTCTTGAAAGGACTATACAGCCTTCCTCCACCAAGATCTCAGGTGGTCCCACAGTGGTCCTTATCACTAGTACTGTCTAGTTTAACATTCAAACCCTTCAAGTATTTGGCAACTTGCAGTTTAGCACTACTCTCTGCTAAAGTAGCCTTCCTTCTGGCAATAATTTCTTCCAGGAGGGTCAGTGAGTTGCAAGCATTAAGGGTGGACCCACTCTTTTTACAAATCTTCCCAGATAGAGTAGGGATGCGGACCAGCCTCTGATTCCTACCTAAGGTGATCTCTAGATTTCATGTTTCACAAAGCTTGTCCCTCCCAGTATTTTTTCCCAACCCTATATCACAACAGGAAAGCACACTTCACACCTTGGATGTTAGAAGGACTGTTTTATTTTACATGGATAGGACGTCATTCAGACAGAGTCTAACATTCTTTATTTGTCATTCGGGTCTGAATAAAGGCAAGGCTGCATCATCACAGACCATAGCAAGATGGGTGGTGTCGGCAATTTGGTTGGGATACACAGTAGCCAGAGTTCCATGTCCATTAAATGTGAAAGCTCATTCTACGCAAGAAGAGGCAGCTTCAGCAGCATTCTTGAGAGGAGTGCCATTGGAAGGTATCTGCAAAGCAGCAACTTGGTCGTCAGAAGAGACATTCATAAAACATTATGCAGTGAACTTCAACTGTCATAAGGAGACTGCAGTGGGACAAGCAGTGCTACAGTTGCTATTCACCTGAGAGCATCACCCCACCACCTTGGTGAGTAACTTGCTATTCTCCCAATGTGGGACTGCACTGAAGACCATAGATGAAAACAGAATTGCACTTACCTGTAACTGCTGTTCATCTAGGTCTTTGTGCAGGCACACATTCCCCACTATGAGCTCTCTAAAGATTATTAGGGAAGACTTGCGGTGGCACAGGAGAACTGGGGGAGAAGAGGTTACCTCAACCACCACGTGACCGTTTCATTGGGAAAACCGGCTTGGAGCGGTCTGAGGGGGAGGTCGCCCCCCCTCCAATAGCCTAAAAGCTACAAAAAATCCTGTTACAAGTGGCTGGCCTACGCAAATGCAGTCCTAATGTGTGCCTGCACAAAGACCTAGATGAACAGCAGTTACAGGTAAGTGCAACTCTGTTTTACAGTTTGGAGTTAATACACTGCATTTCCCGAGCCAGTACATTTTTGGCAGTAATTTTTTTTCTGTTTTTATATCTACTGATTTTTGTCAATACTTCCATTTTCAGCGTGTATTCGTTTGGGATTTGGATGAAACTATCATTGTTTTCCATTCACTTCTTACAGGATCTTATGCTCAGAAATATGGGAAGGTAGGTAGCACATGAATGCAAGCATTAACGCTGAAAAGTTTTTATAATGTACTTTTAATTATGATTTATTCATTATACTATTGAAATGGCCAATCTACTCATAAGTTATGATATCCATAACTATCACATTGCAATAACCCTACAGAACTGCAAGATATTATTCTTATAAACATTTTATGTAGGTGTTTTGCATACCTTCTTAGAGCATTTCTTCTCTCTTTTCTTCATGTACTTTACCCCAAGTCCTTTCAGGAATTCATTTTCCAGTCTTGTCAGCTTAATCACAGACTCTGTGAGAAACTATCAGGATTGTTAAAAGCTCCAAAACAATTGCAAACAGGGAGTTTTACTTAGTTTGCTTACTTTATTTCCTCAGTATAGACTGAAAACCACTTTGTTCTGGTCTCCATTTTATCCTCACAACAACCCTGTGAGATAGGTGAGGCTGAGAGTGTGTGCCTAGCCCAAGCTTACCCAGCAAGATCAGTGCCTGGGGGCAGGAGGGATGCGAACCTGAATCTCCGAGCTCTCAGTCTGACGCTATAGCCACTACACCCCATTGAATCTCCCAGTGAAATATATATCTCAAATGGCTACTGTCTGAATGCAACAGTTGCCAGACTATTCATTCTAATGGAACTGCAGTGGGTGGTGGGAAGATTGGGTCAGGACAGTTATTAAAATCTGTGGGAGGCAGGGAAAGCTGCCTGATTTCAACTGATTCCTTGTCTACTTGGCCCAGACAGTGAAGGTGGTGTTTTGCTGTCTGGTGGGAGTCTTGAGTTAAATTAGGATAGTTATTGAAGTCTCTGGCAGAAAATAAAGTCAAGCTGATCACCTCCAACCATAGTCCTTAGCAGTTAAGATGGTAGTACAATGTCAGAACCATGTGGTTCTGTAGAAAGAATTGAATCATGCTAACCAAAAGACTCTAGGCTTAAATGGGTAGCCATGTTGATCTGTAGTAGAACGACAGGATTTGAGTTCTCTTGGCTATGATATAAAAGCTCACAGATCTCCATTCCTACTTGTGTCAGAAGAACGGGGCTCTGACTCTCAAAAGCTCGTACTCTGAAAATCTTGTTGGTCTTTAAAGAGCCACTGGACTCAAATCCAAAACATATCATAATATTTTTCTTCTATGCAAGAATATGCATGGAGGAATAATGAGTAAAATGTTACACCAGTAATAATAGCCACTTGGATTTTCAACAAAGGAATGATAGAAAATTTCGTTTCTTTTTGTTAATTTTTTTTTTTTGGCAAATCCACAGTGAAAACAAATGCAGTACACTACTGTAAATCTAGACCCTTGAATTAACAGAAATGTGACTATTTTTTTAAATACACAACTGGGTTCAGCATAATTTTTTAATCTGGATACTTCTTGAAGTTTCTTTAAAATTAAATTAAAAGTTCAAGAATTCTAGAGCTTTCTGAAAGTTAAGACCCCCCCCTTTGTTGCACACCGGTATTTTCCCACCCAAATGGCACGTGACTTGGGGAGGGGGAGCACTCTTCCCTCAGTCCTCTCTTCACTGCCATGGAGATAGGATGTGTTTTCACAGCTTTCTGAAGAAAGTCACAGACATTCGTCATAACCCCTTGAGTGAATTTTTTCGCCATGGTCCTTTTTAAAAAAAAGTACTGAATGTGATACAAAGATGGCACAGTCCAACAAACATTTGTCTTGGAGAGGGCCACAGTTTCTCTTCATGCAAGGTCTAGGCAATTTATGTCTAAGGCACGCAATAAAAGGGCAGCAAGACTAAAAGCAGCCCTTTATGAAAACACTCTTGGGGCTCCAGAGAGACAGCCTCAAAAGCGCCCGGCTGAACCAGAGAGGAGGGCTCAAACTCCATCAGTCCCATTGCTCTTGATTCAGCCATCAGATCCAGCACCCCATTCAGAACTGAGATCTTCATTGGTTCCACAAACCATTTCGGAACCACCATCTACGAAGGCTAAAAAGAAGTTAAGGCACTCTCACAAAGCCTTCCTCCATTGTAGATCACCTCCTCAGAGTTGTGGATCCAACAGGGAACAAGATTCTGAATGTGCATCACCACTGTGTACGCCATCCTCACCACACAGGATGCTACAGTCAGCATTATCCTACAATGACAAACCGATTGAAATTCCCCTAGAGTTGTCACCACTGCAGAAGGCATGTAAAGAAATTTCTAAACCACATAGAGAGAATTCTTCTCTACAGCATGGTTCCAGAAATTGGTTCCTATTATATGAGGTCCACAGCAACAGCCATGGTTCCTTTTCCCTCAAGTTCCATCACCGATGTTTTTACCTCCAGTGAGGTCAGTGGAACCAACAACCTTTCCTGCTTCCTGTGCCGCCTCAAGCTTCAAGGAAGTCTGTAAATTAGATG
The DNA here is from genome assembly GCF_028583425.1 of Eublepharis macularius. Taxonomy (NCBI): domain Eukaryota; kingdom Metazoa; phylum Chordata; class Lepidosauria; order Squamata; family Eublepharidae; genus Eublepharis; species Eublepharis macularius. The sequence continues at coordinate 116,303,592 of NC_072790.1, forward strand.
CCTTGGGCAGAATAATCTATACATCAGACAGACACACTAGCTTTCAAAGTTGCCAACTATAATGCAATCATGAGCAGATACCAGATGTCCCTATGGGATCGAATGACCCAATATAACAACTCCCTTTCGGAGGAAAATAAAACTTTAGTTATAAGGTAGTCCAAGCAGAAGGAAAACTGGCTAAGCAACACCCAAATGCAGCCCATCACGCAGTAGTCTGTGCACGCAGGTCTTTGGTGTCGGTTATAGTTTTGAGACGTCATTCATGGTTTCAGTCATCAGCATTACCGCACAAGTCAAGGGCTAAATTGGAGGAACTTTCATTTGAAGGGAAGGAGCTCTTCGGTTCCAAGTCAGATAAGTCATTGGACAAAATGAGAAAGGATAAGCTAACAGCAAAATCAGTGGGCTTTACAACCCAACTGTCTACATCCTGTAAGCCAAGGTATTTTCCCAGGCATTCATATCAGTGACAGTTTTCAAGGCCATATTGATACAAAGCAGCTCCTCAGCAGCAGACATACTGAACCCACAACCTCATCCTCTGCAGCAGAATGGCAAGAGGAGAAACAGGAACCAGTCTCAACCCATAACCAATCCATCACATAAAGGGAAATCTTTCCAACAACTAGAGGATACTGCCCTCTTCTTTAACAGCCTGGCATCATACCTTCCAGCTTGGCAGGACATTATACAAAACCCTTGGGTTTTCTCCATCATTGAGAGGGGCTAGTATTTGGAATTTACATCCATTGCATTAGATTCTAATCCAGTTGTTCCTTCCCTCCTCCTGTTTTAGAAGACGAAATAGTAAAGTGGTAAGTGAAGGGAGCCATTCAGGCAGTTCCCCAGTCTAAACACTACAAAGGTTTTTATTCATCTTACTTCACTGTGGCTAAGAAAGATGGGGGAAGGAGACCAATTCTAGACCTTAGGGGTCTGAACAAATACTTAAAGGTCTCAAAGTTTAAATTGTTGTCTCTTTCAGAAGTTATTTCATTGTAGCAAATAAAAACATGGTTTGTTGTCTTGGATCTTAGAGATGCTTACTTTCACGTATCTATAAATGACAGCTGCAGAAAATATCTTTGTTTTTCTTGCAGAGATAGGCATTTTCAATATATGGTGTTACCCTTTGATCTTGCAGTTGCGCACAGGGTATTCACGAAATATGTCTCTGTCACTGTAGCACACCTCGCTATGAAGGGATGTACCATATTCCCTTACTTAGAGGACTGGTTAATAACGGCCCCTTCCAGGGAAATATTAATTGAGCATTGAATACTAGTCTCGTCTACCATTTTCAACCATGGCCTATTGATTAATTGGGAGAAATCTAAATTGACACCATCCCAAACAGTCACCTTCATTTGTGCTGTCCTAAATGTCACACAGGGCAAGACCCTTCTTCCTACGGAAAGAGTATGTTCTATCCAGACTGTGGCCAAGCAGTTTAGCTCCTGCAGACTCCAAACTCTACATTCCTTCCAGAAATTTTTGGGTCTCATAGCCTCCACTACTGCATTGCAAAATTATTTTTTGCATAAATTTAACCCCACTGCAATGTCCCAGTGGGTGTGTTTGTCTATTCCCAGACCAATCCTCAAGTCAATGGCCTGGTGGCTCCATGGTCCAAACCTCCTTAAAGGAGTGTTCTTTGATGTGCAGTCTCATGACTTCCAAATTTTTTCAGATACATCCTTGTCTGGTTGGGGAGGCCATTGCCAAGGTATTCTCACAAGTGGACACTGGCCTCCAAGGGAAAGTAAGATGCATACAAATTTCCTTGAGTTACGGGCAGTCAGATTTGCCTTAATATCTTTTGCAGCTCTTCCGCAAGGGTGGCTACCAACAATACCACAACGCAGTTCTGCTTGAACAAGCAAGGGGGTATGAGATCATTAGCTCTAATCATAGAATCTTCAAGAATATAGTGGTACCTCACAACATCATTCTCACAGCTTTACACATTGCAGGCCATGCCAGTGAGACAGCAGATGCTCTCAGCAGGTTCACTGGGTCCAACCATGAGTGGGCACTCAAGCAACAATATTTCTACCCTATTTTTCATCTTTGTGGTAACTGCTTCCCGCCACAACAAGAAATGCCCACAATTTTGTGCCCTAGTGGTATCAGACAAGGCTTCCTTGAGAGATGCCTTCCAGATGTACTGGCAAGGAACCATTTTCTATGCCTTTCCTCCTATCCCCATCCTAAAAAGAGTTGTCTCAAATCTGTTGGCCAAATGCACAAAGTGCATTTTGATAGGCCCATTCTAGCCAAAACACCCTTTATTTCCTGTCCTGTGTCTACTGTCCAGAGGAGTGCACGTCACTCTGCCGCAAGTGGAGGACCTTATTCACAGAGGTCTTCACCTTCATTGCAATGTCCAGGCCTTGCATCTGTTGGCTTGGCTCATGGGGCATTGATGGGATGGTCAGGTAGGGTGGCCCAGGTACTCATCATTTAGGAAACCATCAACAAGGACATCATATACTCACAAATGGGCAGGTTCTCCACTTGGGCAGAAAATCACAACCTTTCCCCTCAATCCTGTTGTTTCAATCATATTTTTGAATACTTGCTTGACCTAAAGGATAGTAGGCTATCAGTTGCATCACTTAAGGTACACCTGGCAGCTATCTCAGCTTTCCATGATACTGTTGAGGATTCCACAGTGTTTTCTGCCCAGCTGTCAAGGAAGTTTTTAAAAGGCTTGTTCAGCTTGTATCCTCCTGTTACTCCACCTGTTCCCCAGTGGAGCCTGTCTCTGATTCCTTCAGCTTTGATGTATAAACATTTTGAACCTATCGCTACGTCTGATGTCTCTGTGGTTTCTTACAAGACGGTGTTTCTAGTTGCTGTCACGTTGGCTGGGAGGGTAGGAGAATTGATAGCCTACTTTGTGACCCACCTTTCTTAAAGTTTCATAACAATCATTTAGTACTGTGCCCTAGCCTTGCGTTAATTTCTAAAGTTGTTTCCTCCTTTCATCTTTCGCAGGACATTATCCTTCCTGTATTTCTCCCCAATCCAACCTAATCCCAAGAACGTACACTTCACACCTTAGATGTGAGAAGAGCTATCTTATTTTATTTACATGTGCAAAGACAGGAACTTTTTTTTGTATGCTTCTCTGGTTCCAATAAGGGAAAGCTACATCTGCACAAACTCTCTTTAAGTGGGTGGGTTTTGCAATCAGAATCTCTTATGAGAGGTCTGAAATCCCATATCCGTTGCCATTATGAGCCCATTTCACCAGGGCTCTGGCTTCTTCAGCAGCCTTGAGAGGAAGAGTTCCGATTCAGGACATTTGCAGGGCAGCAACCTGGTTGTCACCTCCCACCTTCATGAGACACTACTCCATAGACGTCAATTCCAGGAGTGAAGTGGCTGTGGGAAAAGCAGTTTTATAGTCATTAGTGTGCTGAGCTGGGCACTCTCCCGTGTGGAACTGCACAGAAGCCACAAAGATCAAAACAGGGTTGCATGTTCCTTTAACTGCTGTTCATCAAGTGGTCTTCTGTGCAGGCACACATCTCTCCCTCCTTCCCCGCTGTGGGCTGTGCTATTTCATGCCAGTTATCCACGGCAGCGGAGGACTGAAGAAGGAGCACTCCCCCTCCTTAAGACACATGCTGTTTGTACAGGAAAATACCGGCACGCAACAAGGGTGGGGGGAGCGCTCTAAGCTTTGGAAAGCTCTAGAATTCTTGTGCCTATGCAGAAGACCATTCAAAGAACAACAGTTACAGGAAAGTGCAACCATATTTATCAATTGTTTAAGTTGAAGTCTAGCCATTAAAGGTGCTTGAGTTCACTTTGTCTTAGCATTCGCCATACAAGTGATCTCCCGGAGCCGTATTTGACCTCCCACTGCATAATGAGACTTGGAGGCCAACATTTCTTTCTTGCTTTTCCATTTACGTGCAAATTTTTTCTTGGAGATTATTATGATGTAGCTTACTACATAGCTTGGTACCATACAGAAAGAGGGCACAGGAGCTGTGTTTTGTGTTACCTTCATTTTATTAGAAAAATAGATTAATGATCTCTTAAAGGTTACACTCCAATGCCACCTCTTAGTGTTCATCCACTTTGGCAAATGGGGATGTTTTTGACATAATTATTTTAATCAGTGTGCCTTGTCTGCACTATTAGTGTTGGTTCTCCTGAGATATTTTTACTTTGTCTTCTAAGAAGCATTCTAGTAGATGGCCCAATCTAGCACAGAAGTCCACAGACAGACAGTCTGGCTCCAGTTTATGCCCATTGCTAATGTAACCAAAGGCATTTGTATTTTGATATAGGGAAGTGTTGCAGCTGATCTAGTCTGCTTTGCAGTGCAGGCAGTCTTTGGCTAAATGCCATATTCCCAAGAGCCCAATGAGCTGTGTGTTTTTTTTTAAAAAAATAGCAATACATCAGGGTGTGGGGGATTTTTTAAAAGTGTTTTCAGGGCAGACGGTATGCCTGTCTACTTTAAATTTAGTTTCTCTTGCAGTCATTTGATAAATAAATGTATCTGTAGTCTTTGTTTCTTTGCCACTTCCTTACTTGCTTTCATATTTTATTCTTTTAATAAGTATAAGTTCACATGCTGAATTTTTATATATAACCAAAGCTATCACTTTTATTTGTCGGTCACACATTAGGCAACAATCTGCTGTAAAGGAAGGAAATTTGTAATGAATGTATTGCAGGGGTGGATTGGGATGTTAATAGTTCCATTCTAACCTCAAAATAAAATAGTATGATTTCATACCAAAGCAGTATTTAAATAATAATAACCAATAAAATGCTTGGATAAACCAGCATCTTGAGTGTTAAAATTATAAGAGCTAACACAGCATAGTGTAGTTGCCACATTGTCAATAAGCTGGCAATTTGAATGTTATGATCTAGTCCATTGGAACAATTTGTAATTCCATTTTACAATTTGCCAAGATATGTCATGAAATTCATCAGTTAAATGCTCACATGTACCACACACAGTTTGGGTTTTATGTTACTGTTCTGTGTTACTGTTCCCTTTTGCCCCAAACTCTGCAGCCTCTGTTCCTCACCCTTTTGGATCTAGCCAGCCATGCCCAGTCCATCCTTTTTGCCCAGTCCATCCATTTTCCATAATTGCTTATGTTTGTATTGGACTATGCTGGTTCAGGATTCAAATCCATTTGGTTTTTTTGGCTTCAAGACCATTACTTGCAATGGGGGACTATTGGAGGGTCTGGGGCAGCTGTTTATAAAGATCATGGCACCAGAATTGCACAAAACATAATCAATCAAATGAATTAGACGAGGTAGATGCCTCTTGGCACGTGTATGGTTCTCTGCACTGAGAGGGGCAAAATGGAACTGGCCATCAGCATTTTAAAAAAAACCTGTCTGCATTCAGTTCATTTTCCAACTCTTACAGTGAATGACTGACTTTTTTTTTAACCTTTCTGCTGGAAACTCTGTGTTTGCCATCCTTCCTTGTTGTGGTCTGTTGTTTGTTTCACAAAGAGAGAAAGAATAATGGTAGTTTCGCTATTATTCCCCATAGAGGAATTTTTCAGGAGAGTGGCTGTTTTTCAACCACATGACACTAAAACTGCAGCAAAGCTAGTGCTGCCTGTCCACTAAGGAATCCCCGCAAGGTAGAAGTGAATTGGACCACAAATTTTGTTCTACTGGCCACTGAGCAAGGTACTCCCAGCTGCTGCTACTTGCAGAGAAAAAAGGGCTCTGCCCACACAAAGGTGGGAGGGGAAGAAGGAACAAGCAAGAACCTCAGCTTTGCAATAATTCCCTGTGGGGGACTATTGTGCGATGTGTACGTTTGTGTGAAGTGCTTGTTTTTCAACCAAACAACACCAAAATTGCAGTGGAGCTAGGGCTGCTAGTTTACCAAAGTAATTCCAAGTGAATTGGATCAAGGATTCCAATTCTATGGTACACTGGACAAGGTATTCCCAGCTGCTACTTGCAAAGAAAAAAAAAGGGCCCTGTCCGCACAAAGGAGAATGGGTGCTCTCTGCAGCATGTTTCCAAAGGTGATTGGCTGAAAGAGCTCTGTGCTGCTCCCTTGCAAGGCTCCAGTTGGAAGTGAGAAATTTTTCCCAAGATGTCAGTAGAATCAAAGAAAAACACAAGCTCGTACAGCATTGATTGATAAGCACTTAAACTTGGTGGGGAAGGCACAGATTATTTGGGGGAGAGGTTTCATAATTCCCAGGCATTTTGGATTTGTATTATTGTTCTGAAAAATCAAATAATGATCTGAAACAGCCATTTCCATGTATGTCTTCAGCTTGGAAATTTTGTAATGCACATCCCCTTGTTATTTCTTATTTGAAAAGCAGCCTTGAAAGCTGCCTTTGGGAATGAAGGAGCATTAGAGAGAAAGAAACTGCTGTCCTTTCCCTTCCCGCCATTTGTCCACTCAAAATTATTCCTCCCGCCCATGAGGGTAAAGATATAGAAAAGCCACCACTTGAAGAATAATGCAAGGGCATTAGGCCAGTTAACATAAAGCAAAGAGGCAATGAGTGGGAGACACTATTGCAGTGGGCATTTGAGTGGTCTGCACTCATCTAGAATTCAGGTGTGCTGGAGTTGTGGAATTGCAACATCTGCAGACAACAGTTTCACTGGAATCTATAATACAGCATTCAGAGGGTAGAATCTGTAGTATACTATAGAGACTAGGAGTCTCTCTTAGGAGACGAATTACGCGAAAATGCTCAAGTGAAGGGAAACGCAATGTTAGCTGGGAAGCCAAGTTTTAAAAGAGATCGGAAGGCTTTGTCAATTTCCCCTCTCTTCAGAGCTCACACAGTTTGCTCCTAACAGGGTTTATTTCCTCTTTGCCTCCCCAAAGACTCTGTCCCCCTCCCCTCCAAACCACAAGTTGATGCAAGGGGGCAGAAAACAGCCTCCAGGGAAAGTCACCGTGATGTCATCCTCATATTGGGGGGATTCACTCGGCCGGGGGAACAGTGGTTTTAGAGCAACTTCTCCCCCCCTCCCCCCGCTCTCTTTCACCACCCCTGGTAGTATTATTTGCGAGCATCGTCCACTCCAGCTAAATGTTCATTCAAAGCAGGAGTGAAATCTCTTTCATGTGCCTGAAAGACAATCTGGCTCAGCTCAGCTCACCGCTCGCCGATTAAGTAAGCAGGTGCTTTTGTAAAGTTTATTTTGCTCAGAGATAAGGAGACAGGAGAGCTAGAAATGGTGTGTGTGTTGTTTTGAATTGGCGGCAGCAGGAACTGGTTCTCGTGCAGACTTTTATGCAGGATGTTGCTCCCCCATCCAATTACAGAAAAGGTAGAAAGAAGCACCACAGATGCTTTGTAGTACCCAAAATGTTCTTTCTTGCCTGTAAAGATCACTCCTCGGAGAGTTTATTTCTTTCCTCTTTGTCTCCCCTTCACCTCACCTTCTGTAGAGAAGTGAAACTGACAGAGCCTCCCCATCTGTCTTTTAAAACTCGGCTTCCCCACTAACATTGCATCTCCCTTCACTTGAGCACCCTTGTGTAAGAGGTCTTGTGTAGAGAGATTCTAAGAGAAGTTTCAGAGTGAGTGAGCAGGCGCCTAAGGACATAGGCTTCTTCTGTGTATATTACACAGACTAGGAGAAACTAATTGTCAACTGTAAAGACACCGGAGGTAGCTTGCGGGTTGAAAGAGGGAAGAGACTATACTTATTAAGTGAAATTCTCTTCATTCCTTTGTGTTTAATTTTTCAAATCCAGCAATCTATTTCCATTCTTCTTTTTAGGAATTTGAGTCAGTTTTTAATCAATTCCCCCTTCATGAAAAGCAAGATTTGATTTAGCTCTCTAAAAAGTAATGTTTTTATTTATATACTATAAGCATAGTTGAACAATTAAGAACAAGGTGAGCCATTAAAGAAACAATTAAATACAAGCCAGGGCTTGTCTGAACATATCCTTGTTGAATCAGACTGCTTTTTATCCTTTTTAAATCATATTACAATGGCTTAACAGCAGGCGGAAGTCCACAAGTGAGAAAATCTACACTATCACATGGTTTAAAAAAACCCTCAGAAAATCCCTTCACAAAAGAATAAACGTATATAAATCTGATATCCAAAATCACATGATTCAAAAACCAGTGGAAGAACATTTTAATCTGCTAGGACATTTCATTCCCTGACCTAAGAGTAGCAGTTCTCAGGCAGAGAAACTTTAAAGGAAAATTACAAAGCGAGATTGCTGCAATTGAGTTCATTTGCAAATTTTGGGACAATGGATCCCTCAGAGTTGAATGGGGACATTACAAATGCTAATTTTCTGCACTTCGCACCCATGCTTTGTCAAGCTAATCACAGCATGTTTTATAGCTAGCTTCCTGACACTCTAATTATACCCCTCCCACTTTCTGCCTCCTTTCTAATGAAAGGAGCTCTGACTCTGGAAAGCTCATTCCTTGGAAATATAATTGGTCTTTAAGGTGCTACTGGACCTGAATCTTGCTCTTATTCATCTTAAGTAAACCTTTAGAATTACAGCTCATTTTCGTCTCCTTGTACATTTCACGAGCTATATTCCTTCTTTTTAAGGATCCACCTGTGGCAGTGACGCTTGGACTACGAATGGAAGAAATGATTTTCAATCTTGCTGATACACATTTATTTTTTAATGATTTGGAGGTATGTATACACAGAACTTCCTTTTCAGTCATAAATTGCTTCAGATATAATCTTAGAGAAGCAGGCTTACTTGATACAACCTCTTGCCAAATTATCTGTGAATATTAGATTGACAGAAACATGAAATGATTGACAGGGCATAATATTTAATTATAATAATTCCTCCTAATAATAAAGGGAGTGGTCTCATACCGCCAGTATGGCAGTGTAAGAGGGTAACCCAGACAGAAAGGCCAGTTTCTGAATACACAAGGAATACACAATACACACTTTTTTTTTAAGAACCATTAGAAAACTCAGGACTGTGCAATCTAGCAGTATCAGTAGAATGCAGACACCTTTAATTCTTCAGATCCTATTTACAGTCTTCCAAGTCCTCTAGTAACTTTAGAAGAATATCTAACAGTTGAAGATATGCTGGAATGGAGGGGATTAAATTAGGGTTGATTCCCCTTTTCCTGGCCCAGGCTACTATAAGCTTTTAAAGACTTTTTCCTTTTTTTTTTAAGTAAAAAATCCCTGGTGGGGAGGAGGATGGAATCAATTAGGATCAGAGAGAAAAGTACTTTATCTGACCTTAATTCACCTAGAGTAGTGAGGAAGAAGGTGTCAGCTAAGAGGATGGGAAATAAATGTAACTCTTCTTCAAGACTCAAAAGACTGAGAACATGGGATATATACTTTTAAAAACAAATGTTAAAATTAAAAAAACTGAAAAATTTATGGAGGATTCCCACTCATACCTGTTTTTGTTAACAAGATGTTTAATTAACTCTCCTAAAGGAATGCTGCATTAACTTCTGCTATCAACAGGGTTTTTTAAAAAAAAAAAGTTTGTAGAACTGACCACTGTTAAAATAGAACTATTGCCATAAGGATTATTTTCAGTAACTTTACATTTAAAAAACAAATTAAAACACTTTTAAAAATAAAGTAAAACCCTTTTCATAGTATTTTAATAATGATCTTTTTAATTATTATATTATTTACCTTTAAATCCTTATTTCCAAACCATTTTACAAGGCAACTAATTGCTTATTTATTGCTAGCATGAGTCTATACAGCTCTTTTGAAAAAGGAATATTGAAATATCTTCCAAGGCACCTTTACACTTCAATACAGTTCAATCCAACACTATCCTGTATCACAACACACATTTGGGACATACTGAAGTGTAGGAAGTCACTGCTGAGAAAGCAATGGCAAGGAAGTAGGCATTTTTCATTGCTAGCTATTGAAATTTTCCATGTATTAGTATCTTTATAACTAGACCCCAGCATTTCAGTGAATATTTTGAGCACATCTACTGAAAGCCTTCCACATGATGGACAAATTTTCAGAGCCTTTAGTGCCCCCCCCTGGATTATGGAACTCATGCAATTAATTTACTCCTGTTATTTCCATTCTCCAGTCTTAAATTTTAGCTTGCTTGTGACATTCCTTTGAATATTCACTGGGTGCTTCATTTGGCAATAGCCAGAAAAGTAACCTCCAGAGAATGAAATTAGTACATAGTATTGTACATTTTGGACGTGCCTAAGTATTTGATGATAGCTGTGGACAGGAAATACCTGCAAATAGGAAATATATGCAAACTCACACAAGATTAAATTTGAAAAAAAAATCAGGAGTTAGATAATTATATGCTTAAGTTTATTTTACTTCTTTTCTCATAAATTGTGAAAACAAGTCAACCTACACTACATTTTTTTACTATCAAGGAAAGCATTTCTGTATATTTGGCAGATAATCCATACCAATTTTAGTGCTAATTCCAGCAGATAATGGTGAATAGGAGTTGTTGTTCACCCTCGAACTGAAACTTCTAAGATTCGCTATATAATAGGATTTTTGTTTTTACTGCTGTGACTCATTGTTTTTATTGGATAATGAAATTACGGCCTATTCCAAAAGGATCGTTTTTGTGGGTCATCTGTAGGTTTTGCACTCTTTAATAAAAATGTCAAGTTCTGAAACATTTCTACAAAGAACTAGTACACTGAGATGTGAGTTAAATTAATGTTACTGAAGTAAAAAAATCAGTTATTGTACATGAAATTTGTGAACACTAAGTAATGGAAAATATATTTTATCTTTCTTAGTTTTGAACTTGCACAACCAGTGGCCCACTGTGACTTGAGTGTAGCCAGTTCTGTAGCTGTTTTGAAAGGTATTTTACCTTAAAATTAATGCAGACTCTTCCCCTCGCCCCCATTTCTATTCCATCTCCTGTTATGATCAAATAACCATATCCTGATGTTATGCTACCAAATTACTAGTTTCCATTGGGAATGGGAGATAATTAATTTAAGCTGGCATCCTAAATGTGCTTGAATTACATAATAAATGAACTATGTAGTGTTAACTTCAGTGGGTTTGTGCAGGTCCAAGTATGTTCAGGACTTTAGCCTAAAATACGAGCTGTTCTTCTGGAATTTGATAGAAACAGTTGCATTATTTTCTTCCAGATGTTCTAGTATTTGGGAAAATATTAATAATTGTGTTGAAAATAATTCTATAAAACTATACATTATTCTGTAATTTTTTATCTTTGGTCATTCTTTTAGTCCTCATGTATAACATAATGACAAGTGGCAAAGTTCTTAAACTAAAGTAGTAAAAAAAGAGATGAGAAATAGAAAAACCACTTTCTCCATTTATTGATACTGCTATAGATAATTTCATATGAAGCAAAAAGAAAAGATAAGCAGAAAAAAATGCATGTCCTTGATATTTTTATTCTAGAAATTAATGACAGCCATTTTCAAAATATAATAAAAAGGAAGGAAATGAGGAAAGGAAGGACTTTTATCACTGTCATTCTCTCATATATAGCTTCATTATTAGATTGTAATGGGACATTGATCACTTAAATGTTAATTGTAAATGTGCTGCTTATCGGATTCACAACAGCCAAACTAGATATTGTGTAACTTTAGCTTATAATATGTTACGTAAAAATGTTCCATATGCCTTCAGGTCTGCCTACAACCATATCTTCCTGAACTGCTTCACTGGTTTGGGTGGGAGAGATATCTTAAAAAAATTAGGAGGGGCAAGATGATAATTAGGGTATCTATGATTTTTTTTCTGGGAGAAAGCTCCCTCAAATCCTCTTTTGCCTAAGCTTCAGTTTCTTTCAACACATCAGCATACAAACGCCATTTTCATTCTTTCCATCCTATCATTTTTAGTCAAACACAAACACAAACAAAGCCGTTATTGTATCTGTTTATTTCTCCATATTGGCAAATAACAGTTGGAGGGTGATATACATTGGGAAAGTGTCAGCTATGGCCCCAGTCTCTCCTCTTGTCCACTCACACACCCACCCACACAGCTGTTTTGATTTATTAAAAAAAAATAATCAGAAAACCCAGTCATGAATCTCTGGCTTTCTAAATTGCTTTCTAAATTGTCCTGGAGGCCTTAACTCCCTAGCCCTGCTGTAGATCAAATGTGTGGGAGCCAGAAGTTGAATAGGAAAAAACATGAAGCAATGCTCTCCAATCATCCACCACAAATAACTGACAAGCATGCTGCTGAAACAAAAGAACTAGGAACAAACCAGGCCTACTTAACATATGCTTGGGAGAAAAAATATCTGAGAAGATGGTGGTGTACAGTCACAGGTGAAACAAATTCAGGCTGTCCAACTACCTTGCCTGACAAGCATACTTTTGCAATTCATCCACATTCCCCAACTCTGCACTTCTTGAGGAAATGATGTATTGGATATACGGGAAGTTTCAGCATGTGTTAGGGTCCTTGCTTGGGCAGACGTGTGAAAAAAAACCTCAAACTGGCCTCTTGTGCTGTTAAACATATTGTATAAAGTAAAGTGTTGTCTTGTTGCAGCTACCTTGTGGCAACCACTACTGGAGTTTTCAAGGCAAGAGACTAACAGAAGTGGTTTGCCATTGCCTGCCTCTGCTTCATGACCCTGGTCTTCCTTGGTGGTCTTCCATCTAAGTTCTAACCAGCGCCAGCCTACTTAACTTCCAAGATCTGATGAGATCAGGCTAGCCTGGACCATCTAGGTTAAACATAGCATATCCCAAACTGCTTTTCTACTTGCACAAGTTATTTTGTAAGAATGTTTTGGGTTCTTATACCACCCAAAAATTAATTGCACAACTTCCTGTGCACGTGGAAACACTGTTTGGAATATACTTTTAGGGAGAAAAGCACAAGGTATTTCGCAAGCAGAACCCCTCTAATATTGCAATCCTATGCAGAATTACTCCAGTCTAAGCCTACTGAAATCAATAGGCTTAGACTGGAGTAACTCTGCATAGGATTATTCTGTAAATCTCTTTACATTTCTGCTAGCACACCACTGCATCCAAACCAATATAACAGAACAAGGATTGTCATGTACACATGATATAGGGGACAGTGTCAAGAATGACAGTGAACTGTGAGTGATTATCAAAATGAGCATTAATACTGCAGAAAGACACTCAACTAAGGAGACATCAGAAAGTAGAGATGTTTATCAAAGATTTTGCCAAATGAAAAGAAAAAAATCCCATAAAAATTTACAAAAATTACCCTTTCCTTAGCCCATGGTATTCATACAGAGACTACCCAGATGTAGATCCAGAGGAGTTAGCCGTGTTAGTCTGCAGTAGCAAAATAGCAAAGAGTCCAGTAGCACCTTTAAGACTAATCAACTTTATTGTAGCATAAGCTTTCGAGAGCCACAGTTAAATGGACACAAATCTGACATTAAAAATGGCAACATCCAGAAACCAGTGGGAGAACACTTCAATCTACCAGGACATTCCATTCAGAACTTAAAGGTCACCATAGTTCAACAGAAACATTTCAAAAACAAAAGCCAACAGGGAAGCTGCTGAATTGGAATTCATATGTAAATTTGACTCTATCAAACTTGGATTGAATAGAGACTATGAATGGTTATCTCATTACCAAAAGTAACTGCCTTCAGGCATTCTATTCAGATTGTGCCATGGAGGGGAGGGGTCACCCCCAGTCTGGTTTGTGCATTCCTCCTTTTTAATGAACTTAACTTACATGACGCTTACTCCCTGCACCCTCTCCCCCCTCCCCTCACCACCTATATATCTCTGGCCAGTTTCTTCATACCTTTCATGCATCTGACGAAGAGAGCTATGGCTCTCGAAAGCTTACGCAACAATGAAATCGGTTAGTCTTAAAGGTGCTACTGGACTCTTTGCTGTTTTGTAGGTTCTTTTGCACTGCAGAATCTCTGAGGCTGCAAAGGCTGAAGACTCTGAGACTTTTTATTCTAGGAAAAATATGAGTAAGGGGAGACGTGATAGAAGTTTATAAAATTATGCGTAGGGTAGAGAAACTGGTTAGAAGAAGCTTTTTCTCCCTCTCCCATAATACTAGGTCACCCAATGAAGTTTATGGATAGTTCAGGATTGACAAAAGGAAGGGGTTTTTTTGCTCAATGAGTGGAATTCAGTGACAGAGAATGTGGTGATGGCTGCGAACATAGCTTTTAAAGGAGGTTAGATTTATGGAGGAGAGGTCCATCCATGGCTGCTGGTCATGGTGACTGAAGGGGAGCCTCCATCTACAGAGGTGGCAAACCTCTGAATACCAATGAGGGAGAGGCAGCAGCATGTCCTCAATCTCTATATCCTGCTTGTTTGGCACTTCAGGACAACTAGTAGGCCACTGGTCTGGTCCAGCAGTCTCTGCTTATGTTCTAGTCATAATTTTGTATCACCCAACCCCATGACTGCTATTTATTGAAGTTAAAAACACATGAGAACCAGATGCCAATCTCCATCTACATTCTTGCACTGTGATACTGCAATCATAATCTCCTTAGTCTTTGAAAGGAGTTAGCTGGGAATTACCCACAAACACATTTCCCTCTTCTGATTGAACTCCAAGTAATTATTCCTGCACCTTGGGAATTCACCAGATTTTGGAGGTTATTATTTTTTATCAGTCCTTCAACACTTGAGATATCAACTTGATAACTGGGTGATTTCTAGCTCCCCAACCCCACCCCATGGACTCTCAACCATGCAGGCATTTGGAACTCCCACCTGGAGAGGCAGAAAAATGCTATGCAGGTCACACATACATGTTGCTTCTTCTCTTTACATAATTAAGGTCTTTTTATCAGTACTTTTTTGTCCCATAACTTTTAAATATTATCATTCTTAACACAAACGTGTTTTCAGTGTTGAATCTAAGTATCTGTCTATTTTCAAGTATAACTATTAACTCAACTTTTGCAGTTGCACAGTTGTAATAGTAAATTGGAACTAGAGATATAGCCATGTATGCCTGGGCAGAAATCTAGTCTGAACTGGGTGACTCAGATGGCTCTATCTGTTTCTCTTTTTAAATTATCAGAGAATTGCAGAAAGACTTAAATCATTTTAATTTTTTTAAAGTTACGTCACACACATAATTTACCTTACTGTGAAGAGCAGTAACCTCATCATTTGCAGTTCAAGTAGCTGTCTTCTTATACAAGTATACATGGAAGTGGTTGGCAAGTACATAGGTTGGGATGTACTAAATCTCAATGTTACAGAACGGGTCATTTTTAAATATATGTAATTGTAAAAGAAAAAGTGATCCTGGTTCCCACAGCAAGTTAAAGTTTCAAGTACAATGATAAACTCAGGAGTACCCCAGTTTGGAAGGAGGTTAAAGTTGATTCTGTTAAGAACATCTTACAACATGTTCATCAGAATTGTCTGATGAAGTGGGCGGCAGCCCATATAAACTGACAGATGCCACAAGACTCCTGTTCAATTTTGCTGCACCAAACTAACATGGCTACTCGACTAGAATTTGCTAAAAGAATGACAAGCTTGCTGATTAGACTTCAGTGTGCAGATTCTGCCATCTTCTGGTGGCCACAAATGCAACTCCACATTTGTATATGTAATATCTTTGAAGCATTACCAAATCATGTAACTATTGCAAACAAACTTAAAGAATTTAACAAAGAATCTTTCAACAGGAATGTGATCAAGTACATATAGATGATGTTTCTTCAGACGACAATGGACAAGACCTAAGGTAAGCCATGCCTTTAAAAAAAAACAAAATTAACAATAATATAAAATAATCTTTATTTTATAAGAAGAAAAAGTATTCACTGTGACATATTTTGGGTGTTTGCAGTACCTACAGTTTTGCAACTGATGGCTTCCATGCAGCTGCAAGTAGTGCAAACCTTTGTCTGCCAACAGGTGTAAGAGGAGGAGTTGACTGGATGAGGAAACTGGCATTCCGTTACAGAAGGGTGAAAGAATTGTATAATACTTACAAGAACAATGTAGGAGGTGAGCGTTTTTTTTAATTTTAAAACTTGTCAGTTTCATTTGTCCTCTAAATACTACCCAAGCAAATCCTCTTGATAAAACTAATGTCTTGAATTTCACATTATTGTTAAAAACATTCTGAACTTTTGGGTGCTTTGGTATTTTATTCGTACAAAAAAAACCAGAGAAAGACATTTTTTTTAAAAAAAAATGATAAAAATATTAGTAAAAATGTATTCTTGACTACAACATAGAACAGCCTTTGATACACTGTATCCCTTCATAGAGGCAGGATCATATCTCTAATGTTTTCTCACCTTAAAAAAACTCCCTTCCTGTGAAAATCAACATATGAGAGAAAGGCACCTGTACATTTTCTATGTACAGGAAAGTTAGATGTTGGGCTTCGTATAGGAACAGTCAAGTGTGATTCTTCACTTGCAATCTAAAATGATACATTGCAAATATGACTGCATTCATGATGGTTCTAAATATATAGTTCAGCTCTGTGTCTAACACACTGAAGCAGTATACAGGATGTATTATTTTTTCTTCTTATAATTTGTAAATCTTCATGTACAAACACTCAGCCTGCTAGACACAGGATGGGCAGCAATGGAGAGGCGGAATAGGAGAACAAAACACACAAAAATGCACAAGCAAAGAAGATAGTGCCTGCTACTGAAAGACAGCAGAAAAGACATCCATTAGCTCTCCCTCAGGAGGGAGTTAAATAAATGAGTTATAACCAAAGCAGATGCCTTCTATGTGATCACCACCCACCTAATTTCAGGAGGTGGGAACACCCAGAGAACTTTGGTACATGATATTAGGCTGCCAAGTTCATTGAAGAGGATGCAGTTTTTTATGTACCTTGGTCCCAGACTGCTTAGGTCAAATTCAGGTCAAAACCAGCACTTTGACCTAGGGCCGGTGGAGTTTTTGGTTTTTTTAATGCAGGTGTACGGTGTTCATTTAGAATGGTTTCTGGTTAACAACATCGCCATTATATTCTGAATAAAAATGGCTCAAACATATCTCCAATAAGCAACAAATTACATGCAGTTTAGTAAAACAAGAGAAAACAGTTTGCCAATCTCTACTGAAGAGAATCTTATCCTGACTTTGATATTCTGCAGAAAGGTCTCTCAGGTAAATAGAAAGGCGTTTTATGCTCTCTGCACTTGAAATCTGAATTTTATACAGACTTCTTAATAATGTAATGTACAAAAATTGTAGACATTCTCAATACAGTTTCAGATTTTTCCCTGACCCACAGATTTGCCCCCCAACGATTTCAGAAGAGATCCTGGAACCACCATTGGTATTTTTTGCATTCTTACAAGCAGCTGGCATATGCTTCTTTCATCTTCCTTTCTCAAAAAAGTTATAGTCAAAGTTTAAGCATTAAGTATTAGAGATTAATCAGACTTATGTTTTAGAAATATCTATCTGTGCCCACATTACATTCTTGTATGAAGCATTTGTATACACTCTGCTCAAATTTTGTATCGGCGGGTAAGCGAATTAGCTAAATATGGCTTCTTTCCATGGGAGAATTTCAGTTAATTGTTTCAAACAGTTGTGTGATGGCAAAATCTAAAAATTCCTGCTACAGCTGAATGCATTTTTGACAATACATATTTTCCTTCTCTTACCAGGACTTCTTGGCCCTGCAAAAAGAGATGCATGGCTACAGTTAAGAGCAGAGATTGAAGCCCTCACTGACTCCTGGCTGACGAATGCACTTAAATCATTATCAATTATTAGTACACGGTGAGTGGGTGGTTGTTTGCCATACAGCAGAATAGCCTCAGAACAAGGCAAAATTGATGTGGAAGAGGAAAGGGTTTTATAATGTAATAGGTTATCTTGTTATTATTTTTTTTAAAAAACTAGCTTTCTGTGTAGCCTTGTAGCCCTGTGCATGTTAAAGACTACATGCTACATATATTTTTCTGCCTATTGCACCTGGCATAAGGAGCACAAGTTCCTTGGCACTAGGCCTTATTTAAAATAAGAGCAAACATCTATTTTAATGTATATTAACACATACAGAATTCTATTTATGTCAGCGCTCCCAATACTTTTTTTCAAAATGGCCAAACTATTGGCTTGAGTTCCACTCTAAATTTCTGCTAATAAAAAAAACTTCTGCAGACTCACCTCTCATGCTGTTCCTAGGCGTCCCTTGTTCCCCAGGAACAGCATTTCAGGAGCATTTGAGGCTGCAGAGTGAGGAAGACGCACGGAAATATGCTTTTACTGATAGAAATGGCTTTCAATGACAAAAATTTACAGCAACATCCAAGCCATTGGACTCTATTAATGCTAAATCAGGAGCATTAGTATTTGTAGGCTTTTGAATCGTCTGTCTGGAAGTTCAGAGCCATGGACTAATAGAATCAAAATTTCCTTTTAAAAATAGAGAAGGGATCTGGAAGGTACTAAAGTTGTAATCCTGAAATTAGTAATATTAACTTATTTCAGTAAGACTTGGCAGGGAGTGTTTGTGTGTGTGTGTGAGAGAGGCGGGGGATCAAATTGCGGGGGACAATTTACTTTTTTGTTGTACTGGACTGCTCTAACTGTCACTGAGCTTAAGGGGGTTTCTTTAATGTAAGTAGTCAGTGGTATGTTTCTTGGGTAATCTGAAAAATTAAAGTAATTAAACATTAAGGGAAATACAATTAAGCTTCAGTGCAGTATACAACTCAGGTACAGAGCTCAGATCATTCTGTGAGCATTTTTTACATTTTTGTTAACTCAAGAGATGCACTGCTACACTAATTGTGGGAAAGCATTTTGCTTTATATGTGCGTTACGTGCTGAACACATTGTTCCACTGCTTCAAATGGTTAATTTCCTCCTGTTAAGTGATCTCTGGGCAAACATCAGAAATAGGCCTATGCTCTCAGATGCTCCCTCATTTGTTTCCTGACCCCAGAAGAATCCCTAGCAACTCCATCTCTAAAATGCACCCTTTCTCTGATTACCTATCCTGTAGGTCTAGCCACATTTCAGTTATTCCTCTGCTAACATTTTATTTATTCCTCCTATCACTATTTATAACCATAGATTTATCTGCAAGGCTCATTGTCTTGTTCTTTTAGACTAATGTTACCCATCAGAAGACTGTAGGAACTTTTCAAACGAGTTACAAGTAACAGTGAACAATAAGTAGATTCATAAGCCCTTGAATTTCACATATAAGTTGCTCACTGAGTGGCATGTAGAACATAGATTGGTGTAATCTCTAAATTATACAAAAATTCTCCATTAATTACATTTAAATGAGGAGGATATATAATCTAGTGCAATTATGAAAAAGCTTTAAATCAAGGGGTTTTTTTTTGTCATTGTTGGGCATCATATGGAGCACTTCCAGCCTTGTTTGTGGTAGAGAAAGCCCTCAAGTAATAACTGAGTTATGGTGACCCCTAGTGAAGTTTTCATGTCAAGAGACAACAGAGGTGGTTTGCCATTGCCTGCCTCTAGTAACCCTGGTCTTCATTGGAGGTCTCCCATCCAATTACTAACCAAGGCCGACCCTACTTAGCTTCTAAGATCTGATGAGATCAGGCTCACCTGGGCTATCCAGCTCAGGTCCCAGCCTTGTTTAAACATCCAGAAACATTTTATACACAAGAAACTTTCTGTGTCCACATACATATGACTTGAATTCTAGAAAGTTAGAAAATTAACAAGCAAACAACACTATATTATTAAGCTTGAGGGTTGCAAAGGAGTAGCCATGTTAGTGTTTTATAGCAAAATGAAACCAGTGACACTGTATGGAATAACAACATTTATTTTAATATGACCTTTCATGAGTCACAGCTCACTTCTGCAGATCTGTGAAAGGAATTCAAACTGGGAATTCTACTTAAGGGAAAGATTACAACTTGGAGGAAAGGGAAATGAGACAGAGAAGTTGAGTCTTTCATTTGTAAATTCTCTCTATAACTTACTAGAACAGGATATGCAAGGTGATGAAGTCAACTCAAGGAGCAGTAGTCTGAAGTTTAAGTGAAAATTAACTGATATTGGTAACAGAATTTTTATAAAATGGGTCCAATAGAGTTGTTAGAGATAGTAGTCAGTAAGGAAATTCAAGTCTCTGTTTAAGCCATAATGTCAGAATTCTTGATAAGTTCTAATTTAGCACATTCATACTGTATATTCACTTTGAAGTATTTTTGTAGAATAGTAACTTTCAGGTCTGTGGTAGAGTGTCCAGGAAGATTAAAATGTTCCACTACTGGTACCTTTTGTGATTTCTTGTATCAGATTTGTGTTCATTGATTCTCTCCTGCAGAGATGGACACATTAGTCCAATGTATAATAGAAAGGCATTGTTGGCACATGGAGGCATATTTTAAAATGGATGATGTGCAAGTTGATGAACCCAGGATGATGTAGCTGCTGTTATTTGGTCCTGAAACAGTGTTGCCAGAATGTATATGGGGACAAAGTTGGCATCTGTTGCAAGGTTTGGTTCTTGGGTTTGTTTCTCTGTTAGATGGCCCATGGTTATTGGTGAGAAGCTGTTCTAAGTTAGGGGATTGCCTGTAAACAAGGAAAGTCCTTCCGCTCAAGGCCCTTGAAATAGCAATATCCTTATCAAGGAAAGGCTGTAGGCTATCAGTGATGCATCGAAGTGGTTTAAGTTGTGAGCTGTAGGTGATGACCAGTGGTGTTCTGCTGTTACCTCCTCTGAGTTTGTCTTGTAGCAGGCTGGCTCTGGGTACCAGTCTGGGTTTGTTAATCTGCTCCTTTCCCTTATTGAGTAAGTATTATAATCCAAAAATGGTTCTCCATTCCCACTTGTGTCTGAAGAAGGTAGCTCTGACTCTTGAAAGCTTATTCTCTGAAAATCTTGTTGATCGTTAAGGTGCCTCTGAACTCAAATCCTGCTGTTCTACTGCAGACCAAGTGCTAATACCTAAGACAATGGACCATCCTGGGTTTGTACATCAGTGTATCTTGGGTAGTAGATAGAAGTCCCTGGATGAGGGTCACAGGGTGTGTCCATACCAAATTGTTCTTATTTATGAGTGGACAGCTTCTTCATAATCTTGTTCAGATTTTTCTGGTATTCCTCTGTAGGGTCTGAGGCAAGTGGTTTGTAAGAGGCATTGGAGAGTTGTCTCTTGGCCTCATGTATATAATCCACTTGTTCCAGGATGACAACTGCACCCTCTTTGTCAACTTAAGCTTTCTTTATTATGATGTCAGAATTGTTTTTGAGGCTGTCTATGGCATGCCTTTTGGCAGTGGGGTGGCCAGAGAAAAAAAATTAGCGAATGTCCTCCAGTACTTCTGCAGATCTGGCACTCAAGGACCTCTGATTTGTATCTACGGAATAATATTCTCAGATCAGAGTTGTGCAGAAGCGTAATTAAGATTTAATTTCAAAACAAATATCTTGCTGATGGGTGAGATTTGGATTAATAAATAATGTCATGCATATAGCCAGTTTGTTTTAAAGAAACTGTTACCATTACATAGATTTATGCTGTGCTTTTCTCTATAGGAGTAACTGCGTAAATGTCTTGGTAACAACAACCCAACTTATACCAGCCCTTGCAAAAGTCCTGCTATATAGTTTAGGAGGATGTTTTCCCATTGAAAATATTTACAGTGCAACCAAAATAGGTAAGAAAAATAATCTTTTAAAGTTTCTGTTCATTTGTAGTTGGGTTTCAGACCCATTTCCCCTGATAATAGAACACTTTAGGTTGAACATAAATTTCCAAGGAACTTGTCATAGATATGTATGAAGAGCCACAGGGCCAAAATTAATTGGTAATGGTAATGTACATAAATCGCATATTTTTATGAATACTGTATCAGATTACGGAAATTCTTTGGTATTTTTCACTTCAACCAAATCCCTCTATAGAAATTGGTATCTGAAGTTTGGTTCAACTTCATTGGAGCCGTGAGCTTCTTAACGTTTGAAGTTTAAAATAACTAGTTTCTAGTAAAGTGCAATTGGTATTCCCAGAAATCAAGATAACTGTAGAAATGTTAGTTTGAGAGAGACTGCACTCATGGCACAGGTGGTTATTGGAACATGACTATGACAATCGATATGCAGTTCATCTCAAGACCCTCCCACACCCATCTGCAATATTCTTCAGTGGTAGGGTGAGGCAGTATCAACTTCTGGGAAAATACTTCTTCTGGTCACAGGGTTGTTTTCCTTTTACTGAGCAGAGGGAAGGGCTTCCCTCAACAATACCCATTGGCTCTGTCTGGCTACCAGGTTGTCAACTATGTTTTCTTAGCACGAGAAAACTCCCGTTTTTTTCCACAGCCTTTTCTCTTTTCTTGAAGACATCAGAGCCTCAAATCTTACTTTTCAGACAAAGACCTCATAGATGTGAGGTCCCCTCCTTGCGTAAGCTGAGAACGTTCAGCAACAAAGAGCTTACACTTAAAGGCATTCTTCCCTTCCTACTATGGTTGGCAGAGTATAGCAGCAAAGCACTCATTGATGAAAGCCTCATGGAGGCATACTCCTCTTCCCTCTCTTGCCAGGAGGTTGTGGCCACAAAGCATTCATGGACAAAGGCCTCATGACAGCACACTTCCCTTTCTACTCCTGCCAGGATTTTTTTGACACTTACAAATAAAGTAAAGCCTCAGACATGACCTTGCAGAGAACTGCTTTCCCTTTTTTGACTGGCTAGGTTGTGTGAAGAAGCACTTGAGGCCTCACAGAGGTACTCAGGGACAAAGGGCTCTTCCCCTGCCCAGGGCCGGATCGGGGGGGCAGGGGGTAGTCTGCCCCCGGGCGCCGCCAGGGAGGGGGCGCTGGGAGCAGCTCCCAGCTGCTGGAGCGCGCAGGCGGCAGCATGGGCAGCCGTGCTGCCTTTTGCTTGCCCAGCGGGACAGGGAGTGGCTGGCTTGCAGTGCACCCCCTGTCCTGCAGGGCAGGCAAAGGGCAGCGCGGGCGCCCATGCCATTCGCTTGCCCCGCAGGAGAGGGGAAAGCCGGCCGCCCCCTGTCCCGCGGGGCAGGTGCATGGCGCGGGCAGCCTCACAGGCTCCTGTGATGCCTTTCACTTGCCCCGTGGGACAGGGGGCAGCCGGCTTGCCGAGCACCCCGTCCCGCAGGGCAGGCAAAGGGCAGCGCAGGCGCCCACGCCATTTGCTTGCCCCGCAGGAGAGGGGGCAGCCGGCTGCCCCCTGTCCCACAGGGCAGGCGAAAGACAGCATGGGGGGCTGCAAAGCCGACCGCGCCATTTGCCTGTGGAGAAGCGAATGGTGCGGGCGGCTTCCCAGCCCTGCATGCTGCCTCCGGCGCCGGCACAATGATGTCACCAAAATGATGTCATCATGCCGCGTCGGGAGCATGCGCGCGGTGCATGTGCGCACGAGGACCTACAAGCGTTGCCCCCGGCGCTGGGCACGCTAGATCTGGCCCTGCCATACCTCCCAGTGGAGGGAGAACTTGCTGCATGACTTACCTGGCAGTGTCCAGCCTTGTCTGTGTGACTTGTTTAGGCATAGGGTGGTTAAGAAGTACGATTAACTTTGCCTCCCCAGAGACAGTTAACACACAGACACAGTTATGGTCATGGCAAGCATGGAATTTATGGAACTTATGGACACAAAAGAAGGTTTCTTAGACCGATACTTTGCTTATTCCTCATCTCCTCCCAGGGCCACCTGTCTGTATAGGCAATCTAGACCTAGGGTGCTACCCCAAGGAGCACCAAAAAAGCCTTGCACTAAGCTGCCACCACCTACAGCTTCACCCTTGGTTTTCCTCTGTCCACACATGGCTGCTGGCCACCTTCTCAGCCAGCACTGGATACAGGAGCTGCAGTACCTGGCTTTGTCACAGAGCTGCTGACTATTGGGTGCAGTGAAGCTGGGATGGGAGGCTGCAGCTGGAGCAGGGCAGGCAAAGTAGATTGATTAGGGGCTTTGAAGTGACTAACTAAGATGATATTAGGACTGGGAAGGGGACAGCTGGCTCTGCCTCTCACTCACGGACTTATTATTGTCCCCACAGTCCTCACTGCCAGAGGGCTGGCAAATGAGGAGGCTGCTAAGGAGGTACACAGGTGCTTTTGGCTGTGGCGTGCCACTCGACATGCTGCTGTAGGTGCTGTTTCTCTGCAGCATGAGATGCCAGGGTGCCAAAGCCTAGCCCACTCCTCCTGAAACCTCTCTGCTCTCCAACTCCCAAGTTGACCTTGTTTATTGCTCCTCAAATTTCATGATGAAAAGGGATCATTTTTGCAAGAGGTAGTAACTGTCCCAGCAGACGCACTACTTTCTCACTCACCACTTCTAGTCCTCCCTACTTTGATTGTTTTCTGCCGTTTTTTTCCCCAGACAAGCTCCTTGTGCAGCATTATGTAAGCAGTCAGGAAGGACAGTTTTCAGTTTGTGTGTGTGTTGGGTGTCATATCTGAGGCATAACGGTCTTGAAGCAGGCAAAGGGTGAAGGAGCAGAGACTTCAAGTAATGAGTTGCAAAAGCAGAGATAAACTTTCCAGAGTAGGAATCCACCTCCTCATTAACTAAGCTGGGGAGGAGGGGAAGGTTGCCATTGGGATGATTGCACAGAAACAGGCTATGAAAGGGTCAATAGCCACCACTGAGCTTTTAGTCCTCTTTGGAAAGCAGTATCATAATATCTGGAAGTCCTGTTTCCTAAACGGGGATGCTTTGGCTCAGTGATAAAGTTTATTGAAGGCTGCAATCTTAAGCACACTTAACCTGTGAATAAGCATCAAACACAGTGGCACTTACTTCTGAGTAGACATGTACAGGATTGCTCTGCAAGTCACTTATACAAAGACAAGGCCTATGACAGTTTTTTACTTCCCAATCCACTACTATAGAACACACAGGGATTGAAAGAACATGTGTGAAAACAAATAGGAGAAAAGGAAGGAGAAGCGATTGCTTCTTTCTCTCCCTTAATTTGTTTCCTGAAAGTTTGAGACGTTCCCAGCAAATGTGCTTATACATTTCAGAGTCAGGGCATTCCTGAGTCAGGGTTAGTGGATGCTCAGGCGTTTCTGGGTCTCCAGTGGGGCATTCTATCTGTTTTCATTGCATTCCAGATGTGTGGGGGGGGGGCTTTGCATTTTTTACTCTGCCCAGGTCTGTATTAGAGTTAATGAAAGTTTTTAAAAAATGGTATCTGTTATTTGTTCATTGATTATTTTAAATACCAAGCAAATAATGTTAACATTCATTCTAGACTTCTTTGTCATTGAATTGGAGAGGGGAAGGGGGGAACCAAAGTCATAGTTTGCCTAGGCACCAAAAAACTTAACCAGCCTTTTCTCCTCCAAGCCCTGATTGCAGAGTGGCTGTGTTCTTTGTGAGAGCGGAGACTAGAGGGGGCCGTCTTAATTTCCTTGTTAAGTAATGATGTTTTGCAAAGTTACAGATGTCAAGTGGGACAGAGTAGTAGCATCATAAGTAAAAATGGACCTGCTGGAAATGCAGAACCATGCATCCAGTTCACCCTCAGTGTAGACACTAGAGCAGAGACTTCCTCCTAGACATCAGGATGCACTTTCTCAACCACCTGTTTCCCCCATCTGAGGCGGCGGGGGTGTGGTGTGGAGATAACACCCAGGGATTCCAGCCTAGTCTAGTATTCTAGTTTCCATAATAGTTTCCACTACTAAGTCATCACTTGATGATGACTTAGTAGTGTCTCGTCACAGAGTCCTGATCACAGTGAGAGTCCTTAGAAGATCTTAGTTTGAACACATAAGGATAAGAAAGGAGAGAAGGGCTGGATAATACTACTCAGTCCATAGATTTATGCATGGGTTTTCTCCCTTGAAGACAATTTAACTTTTTGGCTGTCCCTTCCTTCTTTGTGCTCTGGTGGAATTCCCCAGTTGCTACTTAGTTGGTTCAGTTGGGCCAGATGACTCTCCAGAAATTCAGCCCCCCTCCACCACCAGTGTTCTCTAGAGTTGACTGTTCTCTAGCGTCACCTGCTTTGAGCTAGTGTGCTCTCCTCTGTAAAGCATTGGTCTCTTAAGAATTTATGGCTAAATGTGTGCACTGACAAAATTTCCATTTCAATTTTGGATGCAGGGGTTCCAAACCAACTGTGCGCTATTACTGGGCGGGGGGGGGGGGTTCAGCTGGTGCACTGCCCTTATGTTATTAATAACACTGTTGAATAAAATGGAACTTACATCTGAGTAGAAGAGTCCTGTGGCGCAAAGCGCTAAGCTGCAGTACTGCAGCCCAAGCTCTTCTCATGACCTGAGTTTGACCCTGGCGGAAGCCAGGTTCAATTAGCCAGCTCAAGGTTGACTCACCCTTCCATCCTTCCAAGGTCGGTAAAATGAGTACCCAGTTTCCAGGGGGTAAAGTGTAGATGACTGGGGAAGGCAATGGCAAACCACCCCGTAAAAAGTCTGCCAAGAAAACAACGTGATGCAACGGCCCCCCATGGGTCAGTAATGACTCGGTGTTTGCACCGTTACCTTTACCTACATCTGAGTAGACCTGCTGGGGTCTTGGTTTGTTTTGCAGCACTACCCACGCACTGGCCTGTCTACCCCACCTCCATCAAAGCATTTGAATGGTTCTGTAAGGAAAAGTGCCATGGGTGATGGGGTGGGATGGTCCTTATTCTTCTCTAAAAGCCTCTTGAGTGTCCTCTCAGCCTGTCTACCTTAAACAGGAGTGGTGGGTATTAAGAATTCTGTCTGAGACTGAGAATTTCTGCAGGTCAAAGTGTAAAATGCCATACCATTGATGGACTCGTGGTTTGACTAAGCTTAATGTTTTCACTTCATTTTACAATGGAAGGGAGAAGTAGTACTCTAATATATACAGGAGCTGGCCTTCACCCTGGATTTTGGTTTTTCCCTTTACCTTGTGCAGAGATTTCTTGCAGGGGATTCCAGAGTCCACTGTCAAAGGCTACCTTTTGGAAGTGACTAGAATCACAGGATATAACACATCTGGTGTATCATGGTGGTTAAGAGAATAAACTGTGATTTCATCAGTCAGCAGCTCAGTTTTCTACTTGGTTGCCATCTTGGTATGCAGCTACAGATGGACAGCCTTCTTTCTTCCCTCAACCATAGTTTTTTACATATACTTTTTCAAAGTAATCCGTAGGCTACCTTATAGAACTGTTGTGAAAAAACGAGTAGGCAGTTCTTTAAAATTATTGCCTTATCTCTTATGTAAGCTTAAGGAGATCTAATCACAAACTCCTGCTCCTAGGATTTCAGGAACTATTGAAGTCAGGAATAGGGATGAACACAAACCGAAACACGAACCAAAGTTAACCAGGCTGGTTCATGGTTTTAGAAGAACCGCAACGAACCGCTATGATTTTTAGGGCTGTTTGTTTGGTTCTTGTTTGGGTTCATCACTTCAGACAGCCTGGATCCAATCAATCTATTCCCTAGGCCATCGGGGGATGGACTTTTGCAGACCTTCTACAGCCCTGGGAACACCAATGTCAGATCTCCAAAGCTTGATAGGCAGCTCTGGCTGCCAACCAGAGAGCTCCCCTTCTGCTCTATGCGAGCAAAAGGATATATAAACCCCATCTCTGGTGAGTAGTTACAGTTTCCAGCAGGCAGTTAGACAGAGAGGAACTGTTGTTGGATTCTCAGTCACAGAGGGGGGTATTTGAAGCTTGTGATTGAGATTCTGGTGCTTCAGGACTCTGAAACACCTGCTTATGCCACTGCCAGACTCAGCAGCCAAGCCTAGTGGGTTCTTCAGCTCAGGACTCTTACTTAGAGCACCTATCTTGGCTGGGAAGGTGCCTGGGTGGTGGGTCAGGCTCTGACCTCACCCCAACCTCTGCCACTGCCAGGCTCAGGGGCCAAGCCTAGCAGGTTCCTCAGCTGAGGGCCAACAAAGTGCTGTCTTAACAGCCACAACGCCATGAGGGTTAGAGTGGGGGACAAGGTTGGTCGTGAGGCAAAGAAGTCCAAGCCCATCCTGCTGGCCCACCAGTGCTCACCACTAGTCAGGAGATCTCAGAGGCAGAGCCTCTTCTTCCAGATCTGCTTGTGGGGATCAAAGAGGAGGCAGAAGGCTTGTTAGCATTGCCAGAGGAAGAGCAACTGCTAAAACTTTTTCAGGAAGAGGAGGAATTTCAGGGTGCTGATGAATCGGGCAGTGGGGTCATGGAGAAACATCCAGCTCCTCCACATCTCAACCACTTGGGGCTACCCCTGTCTGCAGTCCACCCCTCACTCAGTCCTCCCAGCCCAGCCACACAATGGCAGTTAAGCCTCCATCCTGACCTACCAACTCCCAATCCCCGTTTTAGGTCCACACTTTGGCAGCACTTCGTAACCCTCCCCAATGAACCCTGTGTGGCGTGTTGCTGGGCCTATGATGACCTGGTGCATAGTGGCTTGGACACCAAGCACCTGTCATCCACTGTCTTCCGTGGGCATCTGCAGAGACTGTCTGTTGCCTCTGGAGCAACAAGAACCATCCAGAGGGGGGACGAAGAGGGCTTCTGAGCAGAGAGAAGGGGGAGAGGAATGGAATTCCACCCCAAGGAAGAAGACTCACACCGAGAGTGCTGTGGGTGGGAGTCGAAATTCCAGGCAAACTATCCTTCAGGAAGTTGTTCCCTCAGGTCGGTGGCACTGCCAAACAAAAGGAGTAGGGGGAGGGCTCAGGAGGTGAGCACTTGTATAGTGTCTGAGATGATTGCCCTGGATGGACTACCTTTGTCCATTGTGGAGAGTGCGGGCTTTCGCCAGCTGCTGCATCATTTCACCCCCTGGTATAACATCCCCTTGCAGCTGACCATTGGCTAGTGAGTCTTGCCCTCCATCTACCACTCTATGGCAGAGCTGGTCAGGAACAAGTTGTCCAGAGCATGAGGGTGGACCGTGCACTTCACAGCAGCTGACCTGTGGAGCAGTCATCATGGATACCTCACCCTCACTGCCTACTGGTGGCAACCGGAGGACCTCTAGACCACCAGGGCACAATCAGGGCCCCGGGAGGAGGGAACAGCCCTGCCACCAGGCTACAGAGTGGTTCTGCTCCAGGTGCAGGGGACAGATGCTGACCACATGGGAAGGAACATTTCTGCCATGATCAAGGCTGGACTGAGGGAGTGGGTGCCTGTGGGTGATATTGTCACGGATGCTGGTAGAAACATGGTGGCAGCCCTGAATGCCGCATCCCTTGACAGCATTGTGTGCCTGGCGCACAAGATGCATTTGGTCATGAGGGATGCTCTCTGGCTGGGTAGCACCATCTAGCCCACTTGCGACCAGGGAAATTGGACATGCGTGCCCTGTTGGACAGCTGCTTGCGTCTGGCTGCCCACTTTTCCTGCAAGATTAAATCTGCCCACCAGCTACACAAGAGACAGGGGGAGGGGGAGTCCAAGCACCAGCTCCTCCAGGACTTGCTCACCTATTGGAACTCCACCTATGTAATGATTGCTTGTCTGGTGGAGCCAAAAAAAACCAATGTGGTGGAAGGTATGTCCTCTGTGCTCATTTTGCAGGGAGGGGGGAAGGAGCTCAGCATTAGCTCTATGGACTGGCTAGCTCTGTCCCAAATGGTCCATGGCCTGAAGCTGTTTCAGGACACCACTGACTTCCTCTGCTCCTACACAGATGGGGAAAGCCATCTTCCTGATCCGTAGGCTGGACCAGGTGCTGACCTAGAGCAGGGGGAAGCTCTTCTTCCCAGGGTCAGGGACTTGGTGAGAAGGTTGCAGGCAGGCATGGCTGCCCACTTGCATCCTCTCTGCCAAGAGGAAGTGTACAGACTGGTCAGTATCTGTGATCCCCATATAAAGGGCAGCATTGTGATGCACAGCGCTGAGCTCCAGCAAGAGAAGAAGAGCCTCAGCAGAGAGGTCTGGAGGATGCAGGCCAAACAATATGGCCAGAAGGAGAAGGGCATGGAAGAGGGGTTGTTGGAGGAGGAAGCAGATGAGCCCAGCGACCCAGGCCATGAGAGCCCACCCAACCAGGACCCTCCCACTACTGGTCCTCGGTGGTAAACTGAGAGGTTGACAGCATCAGGGAGGCCAGGCATGCCTTTGTGAAGGACTCGACGGAGGTGATGGTGCGAGAGTACCTTGCCGAGCCCCCTGACTCCAATCCTTTGGAGTACTGGGCACACAGAGCTGTCATCTGTGGCCATGAACCTCCTGTCCTGCCCCGCACCAGTGTCCAGAGCGAGTGGGTATTCTCTCACCTGGGAGACCTCCTGCGTGTCCGTCGCTCACACTTGTCCCCAACCCTGGTGGATCAATTGGCCTTCATAAAAGTCAACTTCCCGCTTCTGGGCTACCCCTTCTTTGACCTTGGGAATTGAATATCCAGGATCCCCCCATTGAAAGTTAAGCTTGCCCCCCCCCAAACAGTTGTCTGGGGGTATCAGGGCTCTGAGACAACCCCATCCTTGCCAAGTGCAAATGCATTCCCCTACAAGGGGAATTTTAATCTCCTTCCCCATGAGTTCTCCCATTCCCTAGTCCACTGGTGCCTGCCGCCTGCCAGCTGCATCCCAGCAGAGAGACTCCATAGCTGAGTTCATTATTATTTAGAGCACCTGTTCAGACTGGGAAGGTGCCCCTCACAAGGGGAATTTTAACCTCCTGTTGCGGAGATGGATTCCGCTGATGGAAGGCTTCCCTCTCGGCCACCCCATTGGGGAGATGGATTCTGGCGATTGCTGCTCTCACCTCGAGGGGATGGGCTTCCCCTTTGTCCTTTTCTGCCTCCTCCCCAGCAGAAAGACTCAGTCATCCAGAGCCATCCAAAGTGAGACCATGTCCCAGATGGGAAGGTGTCTGGGTGGATCAGGGCTCTGGACCACCCCCTGTCCTTGCCAGGTGCAAATAGCAGCAGTGTAGACCTCCTTTTCACTCTCAATGCTGAGGTCATTTGAGGACAACAGTTTATGAAGGTGTTGAGGTGACATGCTCACAAAGTCTTCACAGTCCACAACCTCATCTACATGTTCACAGGCGATCAGCCATGTCCATCAAGTCAATGTGGTTGTGGCTCTCTGCAAAGGATCGCACTGCCAGGCAGTTTGAGGGATGGAAGTGCAATTTCATGTACTCTCAATAAGCTTTGGCCACTACCTCCACCTGAAGAATGCAACAGTATATAAGACATTGTCAACTGTCAGAGTCAGCCAAGACGAATAGACGAATTTTTCACCAGATCTTCTATGGCATCACCATTGGAGTCTTTGATCTCTATTAACGTCTGCTTGGCTTCGGCCATTTCAGAAAGAAACATGGCTCGGAAATAAGGAACAACACAAGCCATCACTAGCTTGTGACAGGAAATTAACTTTGACCCCACCTTTTGGGAGAACATACGTTTTAAAAGCTTAATGGCTTTACATTTATACAAACAAAACTGTAACTGAGGTCTTTGCTTATGAACTTGAATGTAGTAATAGAATAAGGCTGGCATTATCAAAGCTAAAGTGCAGAGTATTTTGAACCCAAGCTATCATGAAACCCAAATACTAGTAAACTTATTTTCTAATTTCACAAGAACGGTATCAGGCTAGCTGGATAAACCTTGCCTATTTTTTAGAATCACTTTGATTTTGTTTCAATCACAAACCAAAGTGCAAATATAGAGCTGGCCTTCAAAGCATGCACTCCTTGCTCCATGACATCCCTTTGCCAACATTAACTAGGGTGTCACAGTACCATGGTTAACCCTAGCCTGGTTTCTTTGAAACGGTGGCTTGAAGAGGGTTATGTACATCTAACTTTTGAGTCTGACTCATCTTGCAGAGACAGTTTGCAAAACTTATGTTCTTATCTAATTAATCCATTTTCACTCCAAATATGGACTCCTGAACACAGCAGGTTGGATCCAACGAGCTTTCCCCCTCCCAGTAAAATAGGAAGAAGGAATTCCTCATTAACCATCAAAAGTGGCTGTGCTGGGACCATGGGACAGGCATGGCCAAAATTCAAGTGGGATGGAAGCTGTTGAAAGAAGGGGAATTTAGGAAGATAAAAAGAACTGGGTGGATCCAACCCATCATTTCTATCTCTGGAGGATCTCTCTCTGGACCACACCCTGTCCTTACCAGGTGTGAATGCATCCTCATACACACACACATACACAAAGGGAATTTTAACCTCCTTCCTTGTGTGTCCTCCTGTCCCCTAGTCTACCAGTCCACAGAATATTTCAATATGTTATACTTTTTGTCGGTATTGTTATTTAGAGCACCTGTCCCGGATGGGAAGATGTCTATGTGGGTCAGGGCTCTGCCCCACCCACCCCCCATCCTTGTCAGGTGCAAATGCACCCCTCGCAAGGAGAATTTTAACCTCCTTCCCCATGGGTTGCAGAGATGGATTCTGCTGGTGGAAGGCTTCTCTCTCGGCCACCCCGTTGGGGCAATGGATTCTGGTGGCTGCCACTCTCACCTCGAGGGAATGGGCTTCCCCTTTGTCCCTTTTCACCTACTCCCCCAGCAGAGAGACTTGGTTGTCCAGAGCCAGGCTCCAACCCCACCTCAGTCTCTGTGCCACTGCAAGACTCAGGGGCTACGTGTCTTGGTGGGTCAGGGTTATTGCCCATCTCCTGTCCATGCCAGGTGCAAATGCACCCCTCCCCCGGCACAGGGAATTCTAACTGCCTTGTGGACCACCTCTTGTCCATGCCAGGTACAAATGCACAAACACACACACAATGGGAATTTTAACCTCCTGTTGCAGAGATGAATTCTGCTGGTGGAGGGCTTCCCTCTTGGCCACCCCATTGGGGAGATGGATTCTGACTGTTGTGGCAACTCCCACCCAGGGTCGGTTTCTACATTAAAAGGCCTTTCGTTTCTGGCTTCCAGGTTCCCTGCCCATCGCCTGCCGCGTTGGGAAGATTTCTGTTCCCCCAAGGTCTCCTTCCCCCTAGGATTAACCTCCCCTCATGGATTGCCTCTGCCCTTTCCTGTACAAGAATATTCCTGTCTCCTCAAAGAACATATAGTACCCCAAAATGCCAAGTGGCAGTTGATTTGAGTCCTTGTCTCTTTAAAAAAATCTTCCTAACAAGATAAGAGTCTTTCTTTCTGTCAGGATCAAGGACTGGGATTTGTATAGCCATGCCATATCAGTCTAGAAACTCAGCATTCCAAGAGAAAAGTATTGCCTTCTTTAAAGAATGGCTTCCTCAGAACAGACAGGGTTCCTCCTCTAGGGGGCTGTGTGTTGGGGAGTCACTTGAGAATCAGTTCATGTCTTCTTTTGGCATTTGCAGTCTGATACCTTAGCTTCAATGGATCTGGTACTTAGTTTCTTTATACAAATAGTGTCTCCACTGGAAATTGCAGCACAAGTGGCATATGGTCCCAATCCCAGATTAACGGCTTTTTTACACCCTAGAAGTTGAGACTGCCCCACTCCTACAACCAAAGAAAGGAAACTTTGTTCATTCACTGTGAACTATCATCCTTGGTGGCATAGGATGGGGCAGTCCCCCTCCCTTATTTTTCGGACTGAAGTATCTTTAGCTAAGATTGTCGGTATGATAGCCTTGAGATGACTTCTGCAGAGATGCCCTGTGTAGATACTAACAAGTCTATGAAATTTAAGTTTCATTGAGACATCTCTTTCTCTGCCCTTTTTCTTGGCCCACTTGGACCATTTAAGGCTGTTGAATTATTTGCTTCATATGTACAGTTTTTCCTAGTAGAGGTTTTTCAGGAGACATCTGGGGATTCTTAAAGGAAGCCCCTCCCTCTAGAGTCACCAAAAGCTTAACAACTCTACCTGTGACCAGAGGAGGTGCTTTCCTAGAAGCTGAGAGTGCCCCACCCCTATACCACCAAGAATGGAAATTCACAGTAAGTGGACCAATACTAATTTTTTGAATCCCCTGCCTTTGGAAAGTTCTGACACACAGAAAAAGGTTAGTTTCCTCTGCATCAAAGCTTACGCACAACCTGTTCCTTATATAGAGATTAATATATTACAGAACAACAGCCCAAATACATTGGTAATATCTAGTTGTGTAACCGTCATAAATGTTCATCTGGATAGGGCTTATAGTATCAAACTTTAACAATATAGATTTTTTTCATTGATTTGTGAGAGATACATAATATTAAATAAATCTGCTTGTCAAGTTCAAACAATTTAACATGCTTTCCTCAGTTTTATCTGGGAAACAAGCCAAACGCTGTGCTAATTTACCATTTGGACAGCTGCAGTCCTTTGTAGCACTCTCCTACCCCTTTGTAGATCTTTGTGATAACTATTTTGATAGCTCAAATAAGTAGTGCATTGTTTTTTCAGGCAAAGAAAGCTGTTTTGAGCGTATAGTGTCCAGATTTGGCACTAACATAACTTATGTTGTGATTGGAGATGGCCGAGATGAGGAGCATGCAGCTAACCAGGTAACTTTTCTCTGAACTCTTTATCTCATTTATCTTCCAGGAAAAGAAAGTTGCTTTGAACGAATAATGCAAAGGTTTGGCAGAAAAGTAGTGTATGTTGTAATTGGGGATGGTGTAGAAGAAGAACAGGCAGCAAAAAAGGTAACCTGTCTCATGAAATGTTGGTGTGATACATAGATATTGATGCAAGCTTCTCTGTTTGCATTTCTGTTAGTATGGCACATTGACAAATGATTGGAATTGATAGATGCCAAAAGACATAAGGCATACGTTAAACCATTTGGATTCTAGCATATACTTTATGATGACTTGTATGATACACAAATAATCCAAAGTGCATTGATGATAGATCTGCAAAGAACTTAAGTAACTTCAAACTAATGAAATCTGCAAAGTAGATATGACGTGATCAGACGAGAGGATTTTGTGAAATTTCCTGAATAAATGTTGAAAACCTAAGCAAAGCATGTAAAAAAATCAGTCATCATGAAGAAAACTTACAAGCTGTATATGAAGAGACTAGTTAAAATCATAATATATTTCATTTCCATGAAAGGCACAACTTTTCACCCCTTTTGCATGCATAAAGCTGCCACCCTCTTCCACCTTACTGAATAAAGAAGGTTCTGTAGGCAAAAACAAAAAACCCGTGTGCACTGCTGGGTTTGCTCTGTAGCAGGTTTTTTTAACATGCAGGTTCCAAATGGTTGCTTTCAATAAGTACAGTACAGGTGCTGGGATTGTCCTGTAGTTTATTTTGAAAAAACAGGTGGTTGGTTTCTGTACTTTACAGTTGGCATGCTCTCCTCTAATTGTACCAGTTGCTTGCATGAACAGATTGGGAAGAATAAATTAATGCAAAATAGATCTGAACTGACTGTAAGTAAAGGTATTAAATTGGAGGTCACCATCTTAACATTCATACAATAAAGCGATCACATAAAAGCAGTTCTTTCACTAGTGGGAGAATAGCATGTGATGATTCAACATCTGAGTATAGTAATTGACAAGAAGTACACCTCACATAGCTTCTGATGGGCTGCTCCAACATACCAAGCACTAACAATCATATTCATACTTTGCATCTTTTGGATGGAAAAAATAGATCCAAATGTGAGTACATCACCTTGCAGGTTTTTTTGCGGACGTGAAATGGAAGTGCAAAAGGAGATACATTAGATGCCCATGTATTGGGTTGTCAGCACTTACTGTAAGATCTGAAGATATCCTAAAGTTATGTAAGCTTAATCTGCTAGAAGCTATTGAAGTTTATCAAAACAGACTCCCTATAATCTTTCCTGAGATGAGCACAAAAATACACCAGAAATTGTCACTTGGTAGATTCCCATTAGTGATTGCCTCATAAAGATATAATAGCAAATTTTGCATTATTCTACCCGCAGTACAAATGAAATAGAATTTACTTGAGCACATTCCTGTAAAATTTAAGTTCAGATCTATTTGGCGGGGGGTGGGGGTGTTGTCTGCATTTTATTAAGAAGTAATCAGAATAATTCTATGATGTTCAGTAACAGTAAATAAAAATTAGTTTAACTGTGTATGATATATCAATGAATATATTTTTCATTTCTCTTCACTTTCTTTTCCTGCCCTCTTAACAAAAACAGCACAATATGCCTTTCTGGAGGATATCTAGTCACTCGGACCTCCTGGCTCTACACCAAGCGCTGGAATTAGAGTATTTGTAACTGTTGCACATAGCTGACAACTTTTTTATATTTCACTGAATTTTTTATGTGTGATCCGATGCCTCTGGCTTTACACATATGTATGGTCTTAAGAAGGAAAAGAAATATTTGGAACGAAAATTCCAAAATGAAGAATCCAGATCACTGAATGGAATTACAACATTAATTCTATGCAAGGATGCTCCATATGGTCTTATATACACAACATTTCTGATGATTAAAAAACTATGAAAGGAGGCTGCTCGTTCACACCAAATGAGACCTAGCTAAAGTGAACAGCTTTTGCAATGGACTCAAAGTGGGAAAGCAATTATATGCATTTTCTGATCAACAAGGGTGGTATTCAAAACATTCCTCACTATGGGATATATTCTCAGCACTGAGGTTTGAGTCAAACTTTAGTCTACCTAACCCAGAAAATCTGAATTGGAATGCACTCAGACTGTACAATGACAATCTCGTCTAGATCTGTAATATGTGTAAATTATTGATGAAAATAATTTACTGTGACTTTAATTAGCAGCTGACTTGGAAGTGGATGCAATTTGTTTCATTTTGAGTGTGTGTGGGATGGGAGGGTATATAATAATTATTGTCTCTTTTATACGTTTGGCAAACAGAATGTGCATAATGATGTGTTGTGCCTTAAAAGACAAGATCTTGTTTGTGTGTTACAATGTAACATTGGTTTAAAACTATGTAGATAAAAAATAAATCTTTGTGATAATTTTTTGAGATGACCAAATTTCAAATTCAAGTAATCAAAAAGCAGTGCTGCATCCAAAGCATTTAAATACTTGTCACAGTAAGAAAAAGTATAATAATTGAAATCTTGTGTTTTTCTTTAGTTTCTTAATAATTCCACTGAATGTAAGAGGTAAGTTAAGAAAATATCAGGATGCTGAAATGTTATTGGGCTTGGTAGGGGAGAAATCACAGTGGCTTATTTCTTGAGAATCTCTTCTCTAGCCTCACCTTTGAAAATGCAAGAATCATATTTAGGGATTATTTGCACAGCAACAAGATTCATTTTTATGAAGAACATTTTTAAAGATATAGGCTACTTGCCATTTACTTTGTATCAAATTATGTTTTAACGTATTTAACAGGCAATAAGTTAAATCAGTAAAAAAGCAAAATCTGTAAAACCAATTCAGAAAGGAAAGGGGAATACTAGTCCACTTCCAGATAACGGGAAAAAAAGCCCCTGTTAATCCAAGTGATATTGCGCAGTGCTGGAAAGCTAGAAAAGGAATAATAAATATAGTTTTAACCTGCAGAAGATCAGTTTAGGATTCACTGGAACTCTCTTCCCTCTGCTTCCTCTCCTAGCTAGCTGTTAGTGTCACAGCATGGCAGTGTACTAGCAAGGACTTGCAACATTAAACCTGTGTATATAACCATTATCCAGTCAGCTGTTCCACTTATATCCAGGGTCCTTACCTGTAAATTGCTCCTGTTCTGGGCATGCATAACTATAGTGCTACTGTAGGCTACTGCTTGCAAGAAGAGGTCAATATGTACTCATCCAGCCACCCTATCTCATCTTCTCTAGGACTTGTGAACAAACTATCCTCTGCTCTAAAAATATAGGGATGGGGCCCTGTGAAAGAGGGGCAGGAGTCTTAACAGTGTACATAGGCTTCCCATTGCAAGTAATATGGGCTGAAGGTGTGCATGGGTTTGCTGTTGCAAGTAACATTGCAGTATGGTGTACATGCATGTCTGATGGCCATCAGGAAAGTAACAAGAAAGAAAGAGAACTCCACTGATGCCTGTGCTTATCCCCTCCAACAGGGGCAGCTGCATTAGAGGACTGATGGCTCATGCCTTTGGATTTCCCCCCTTTTTTAAAGTTCCAATTTGTTGAAGCAAAAAGAAATGAAATTGTCTAGAAATGCCAGAACAAGGCTAGAATATTTCAGTTTGATAATTCATTTTTAGTTTTCTTCTTTAGTATACCAGGTCAAGAAAAAAACAGAAGGTTGTATAGCCTTTCCTACTTAGCTTATTTTCCACTTTATGGTTCCACTGCCTTAATCTATCTCAAAGATGACATTTTTTCAAAGTTTTTTCTGCAAAATCTCCTTTACAATAATGACGTGTGCAGTCCTACTGTGCAGTGGCAGTATATTGTTACTCAAAAGAGTGACAAAGCAATGAGATTAAGAGACATGTATGCAGTTTTGTCTTAAAAAGCAATGAGTTTAGCCTGTACTGTGAAATGTAATGCATTCCTGTTCTCCAGTTGGTAAGATTCTTGAGTCAGCACACATGAACAGGGTACTTTATATCCCTGTGGTGGTTGTGGTGGAGAGTTTTGTCAAGTCAGAGCTGATTTGTGGCAATCCCTAGTGGGATTTTCATGGCAAGAGACTAACAGGTTTGCCATTGCCTGCCTCTACAACCCTGGTTTTCGTTGAAGTTCTCCCATCCAATTACTAACCAAGGCTGACCCTGCTTAGCTTCCAGGATCTGACGATATCAAGCTTGCCTAGGCTATCCAGGTCAGGGCCTTTATCTCCCTAAGGAACAGAAGAGGGAAGTTGATGTTCAGTTAAGGCATGTGTTTCACACATGAACTGCTTAATAATGAGAATTTAAAACCTACACTGGCTGCAAATTATATTCACATTAAGCTTCTCAGCTGTTTTCTGGCCTGTATTAAGAAAATTCATAACTAGCAGGAGAAAGAATCAGTGCTTTTCATGAATGTGAATATTCATTGACTTCCTTCAGAAAGAGTACCAAAGAAATTACTTTAGCTCAGGAGTGGCCCTGTGTTGCTGATTTCCCCCCCACCCCGGTTGACCACTAATCATGGTACCAAAAAGGAATATTTAAATCATAATATCAAATCACTAACATAACAGAGCTTCTTATTGTCTATTGGACAGGGAAAAACATTTATCCCTGGGGCGTTCATAAGGAATCTATTAATTGAATGAAATATCTCGTAAGTGCCGTCTTCCAATAATATATGATACTTAAGTGCTCTGTTTTGTCAAATCTAGCTGCAAATGTAGACTTCTTATGCAATTTTTTAACCTTTAAAAAGGTCCAGTTGAAATTTATTAATTGAAAATACGTATCCCGCACTTTTTTTCAGTATGCATTTTTCAACACTGTATGATATGCAGGGTATGACAACAGCTTTAATTTGACAAAGCAACAAAATGTCATTAGAGCTGCATATATACAGATGATAGAGTGATATGGTCGCTAGTAATTTGTTGCATATTTCATTGCACATCATCAGCTCTCCTCTACTTTGTACTTCATTGGGTCTCTTCTACACTGTTCTATTCTGATTCACAAAATTTCATATTAATCTGTATAACCCATAGTTGCAGAATATGAAGGGATCAAAAATTGCCAAACTTCTAGATGCAGAAATAAACTGTGTCAAATTAAGCTACCAAGTGACAATGTCTGCATGAACAATTGGGTTGATAATGAATGCTGCCACTGAATTTCATCTAAAGCAAAATTTGTGAAAAATTTTGAGAGTGCTGCTTAAGTGAACATCTTCAAGAATTATGGGAATTTGAAAGGAATTTTAGGACATCAGAAGGAATATAAAGGAGCTGCCAATTAGTGAAGTTATTTTGAGGAGGGTGCTTCACACATTGGTACCTAACTCAGAATTTAAGAGCAATCAAAATATTCCAAGTAAATATACACACACACACACAGAATCAGGACCCTCTTCATCATATCTTCCGACATGGGGAAAAAATACTCCATATTTTGAAGCACTGTGCAATTA
This sequence comes from Eublepharis macularius, assembly GCF_028583425.1. Taxonomy (NCBI): domain Eukaryota; kingdom Metazoa; phylum Chordata; class Lepidosauria; order Squamata; family Eublepharidae; genus Eublepharis; species Eublepharis macularius. Next base: position 116,343,415 of record NC_072790.1, read on the forward strand.
AAAGAGTGACCATTGTGCCTTTGTAGTTGATGCACCAGTATAAATGGAAAAAAAGCACTTAAATATTAAGCACTTTGAATATTGTGCTTGACATACAGAAGTACAGCACAACTGGATCTGATGTAAATAACTAAGAAAGAAGAAATAGATGGATTCAATTCAATAAACCACTACAATAAAAATAGAAAAAAATGCAATATATGCAGATTGTGCACAAAAATACATGGCATGATCTATCCCCATTGGGCTCAATGGAGCTGTTCTACCTACTAGCCTGTGGCTGAGAATCCAAGTTTCACCCGTGTGTCAGGCATTACATGATGTGAGAGGCCCATATGTGGACAGGTCCTCCAAGGACCACACGTGCAAGCCATTCATGATCTGCTTCTGAAAGTGGTAGAGGATGGACCACGTCCACTGAACTGATAGTCCAGTATATAATGTTTCTTAAGTTGCAAAAACCTGGACATACAGAAGAGATAATACAATATGTTTTCATACTTTACATTTAAGGGGAATGAGTCCAAAATCAACTGTTGAACTGCATGCTCCCAAAATGATAGGTCAAAGTGGAGAACCTAATCTGAATCTTTCCATGGCTTGAAGGAGTATAGGCAACGCCCACTACAGTTTTAGATGTGATTTTCATTTCAAAGTTGTGTCTTTCTCTTTTTTTATTTTGGAGCCATGTCTAGATGCTTGAGTTAATGTGATAGAGAAGAACTTAACTGACATGAGCCAATACTGCATTTGAACTCCCAGCAATAGCAGCCTTGTGGAACTGTTGAGGCCAAGGGTCTATGTAATGTAAGTCATAGTTTGTTTGGGGATAACATTATTTAAGAAAATGTAAATTAATAATGAAAGCTTGTAAAAATGTGTATATCTTTACTATTTCTCAATAAATACATGTGGAAATATTGTCATTTTCTGCACCATCACTGTGCTGCACCTTAGTTTTCCTCTTTGAAATCTCATTTCTGATTACATTAACATGGGCTGAGTACACAAATTGCTCTGACTAAAAGGAGCATGTACCTGTAAATATCCCTTTCCTACAAACCTGTAAATATCCCTTTCCAAAAAGTTTAATTAATGGTAACTTCTTGAGAAGGCTCCACATATGGAACTCCAGCTGTTGGATTGATAAGAGGAGCCACGTGCTGGTCTATTTGTGCACATGGTTCCCATGCCATCTCGTTTTGAATAGAAGCCTGCTTCACTATTCCGAGTTTCCCTATCTGGATTGGGGAAAATACCATTTCAGAGACCTGCCTATACTTCGGACTAAACCAGTTTGTTAAAAACTCATTCCCTCTCAGGAAAATGTAGTTTGGTATAGGGATGCTCAAACATCTGTAGATTTGACTCATGTCTTGATTCCAGGATGCTGATTCTTTCACTGACCAGGTTGGCTGTTCATGAGCAGCCTGAGCTGCTCTGAAGTGGAGTTTCCTGTTTGAAATCCAGTCAATCTCCACACACACACACTCCATGGTTGCATTGAGCAGAGAATTATTCTTGGGTACTTTTCTTCGTTTACTTCTAGTTACATAGTAGTCTTAGGGTAACAGTTGATCTACCTTACAACATTAGCTTAAACAAAAAGGGCTTGGATCTGCAAAAGCTTATGCAGCAATACATGATGACACAAGCAACATGGTTATCCCACTGGAATCCATTCGTTTAAGCCCAGTTTACATTTAGCTGAATCAAATGGAGGGGTTTTTATTACACAAAACAGAAAATATGCATGATGCTTTACAGAGCACAAGAAGGCAAGCCTCTGCCCAGAGGAGCTTACAGTCTAAGATCTGAGACAAGGAAGATGGCAAAGAGAGGGGAGAGAAAATGGAGGTGGAGAAAAAACTGGGAATGTGTTTTTGTTCCAATGACACATACATGAGCTTATTTCCTGTATGGGAGGGGAAAGTTGTGCAAAAGTTTTCACGCTTTTCCTGGGCTGCACATACTCAGGAATATGTCCTCACATGCATAATGCTTTTTTTACCTCAAGAAGATGAAAAATAAGGAACTGCACCTTATTCAGGGAGGCATTTCAGAACCTTAGGTCAATTGCAGTAAAGGCCCTGCTCCTCACAACTAACTGAGGTTCTTACCTAGGGTTGCCAGTCCCCCACTGGGGGCAGGGAATCCCCTACTCTCACCCCCATTTACCGGCCGGCAGGGGAGACGTGGAACTCTTGCGGGTGCACTCCCCTGCCACGCAGCATACTCCTGGGAGGCATGGCATACGCCTGCAGGACAGATACAGCCTGAATCGGCCCAGATTGGGCCTGAGTCAGCCCATATCAGGCTCCGCAGCAGCCCGATCTGTGCCCAAATTGGGCCAAATCAGGGCCGGATCGGGCCGCTGGTGAGTGTGTGAGCACTCCTGCACTCTGCAGCAGCCCGTTCCAACCCGATACGGGCCTGTTCCAGGCTGATTCATGCCCAATTTGCCTCCCCCCTGGAGCACGGGAGCACTCCCAGGGGTGGCCGTGGCCTACTTCCCGGAAGTGGCATCATCATCACAGGCCCAAGAGCTGACAACAGAGAAGGTAGGTGCTGGTGGGAGGACAGGAGGACATGGCAACCCTATTCTTACCTCTTAGTGTAGGATCTGACTTGCTAAATTTAGGGTTGCCAACTGGTGTGGAGAAAAGCATCCTGTCCCTTTAATAGAGGTTTAATGTGTGGAAGTGAACTGTTGACACTTTTTGTGGCATGGAGGTAAATAACATCACCTGACAAATAAATACCCTTTACTCCTCTATTAAAAGGTCAGGACATTTTTCTCCAGTCCATTGGATAACATTATTTATAACTTAAAGGCAACATTAAAATTACTTAATAAAATAGAGAAAAAATATAGTTGGTATGGATGCATCTGGGGTCCTTTATTTTTAAGTTGGCTCCTAGTTTCAAAGAAAATTTTTCAAGGCCTATCGTAAAGCCTAAGTAGTCATGAAGAACGTGTGTAGATATCAGAAGTCTTATCTTCCATCCCAGGCTGCTTTGGGGGTAACAAGTCCCCATAGCACCTTAAAGACTAAGACAATTTCAGCATGAGCTTCCGTGAGTCAAAGCTCACTTCCTCAAATGTATAGAAATGTACATCCATCACGCTGGGTTAAATTCTCAGAAGGTGGGCAGGAAACTAGCATAAAAGTGAGCATTGATTCTTGAACGCTCATACCTTGGAAATCTAGTTGGTCTTCAAGGTGATACTGGACCTAGACCTTGCTCTAGCATAAAACAAGATCAAATCAAACAAGAAATAAGTTCAATAAGAACAGGTGTGAGAAATACTTAACAGCAGAGTAGAATGAATATATGAAGAAATGAAATAGTGTGACAAATTAGCAACAGTTTGTGTATAAGGTGCCATCAAGTTGTAGCCAACTTCTGATGAGCCTTGCTGGGGTTTTCAAGACAAGATATGAAAAGAGGTGATTTGCCATTTTCTGCCTCTGTATAACAACTCTGGTCTTTGGAGATCTCCCATCAAACTACTAACCAAATTTGGCCCTACTTAGCTTCTGAGATTGGGTTAGACTGGACCATTCAGGTCACAGTTAACAACTATTAAAGGTCGGGGGGGGGGGGAGATATGTTATTTTGCCTACTATATTATATGTGCTATTAGAACCCATAGTGCATTAGGAATCCAAGGCCCCTGTTAAGTCCTGGGGAATGGGGCATGCATTGTCTTGAATTTGTGTATAAATACTAATTCAGCAGGCTTGCATTGTATCCTACCTGTGAAGTACTTTTGAAAGAGAACAATAACCTTTATATCAGTCATATCCTGGGAGGTTACAATGTTTCCCATTGATTTCTGAACATGGTGATTTTTAATGTCATATTTGTGTCCTTTTATTCTTTTGCACAAGGACTGGCTTGCTTGTCCAGTGGGGAAGCCAGAAAGGCATTGTTGACACATGGTGGCATATATGATGAGCAAGTGGATGGGCCAAGATAGTATGGCTGATGTTATTTGGTCCTGTGATAATGTAACTGAATATTATGGGGACAAAATTGTCATCTGGGTTTGTGTCTGTACGGTGATCCAAATCTGTAGGGGAGAACCCATTTTAAGTTGAGTGGTTATCTGTAGGCATGGAAAATTCTGCCGCCCAAAGCCTGTAAGAGAGATGGATCATAGCTAGGTGGTGCAAAGCATTGGTGATTTGTTTGACTGGCTTAAGTTTTAAGCTGTAGGTGACTACCAGTGGTGTTCTGTTGTTGTCTCCTTGCTGATTAGCCTAGCAGGCTAATTCTGGATTCCAGTCTGGTTTTGTTGATCTTCTCATTTGCTATAGTAGGTGAGTTCTGTAATCCTAATGTTACCTGATACATCCTTCAGGTGTGATTTTTTGTTGCTCCACTTTGGCTTCTAATCAAACCAGGCATGTTTTTGTAACACTTCAAACTATACCCTAGATAAGCTAAAGCATCTTTAAAAAATGTGTCCAGGACTGCTGTAGTAAAAACGTATATTTTGGCTTCCTTAAAGGCCACATAATTCACAGCAGAGGCAAGATTCAGACTAGGGCAATATGCTTCATAGCTCTCCTAACTACTAGGCAATGCTAACTCTCTTCTCATGTACAAGATTTAATGTATCCTTTAACAAATTTTGAACCTCTGTATGCAGCAGGGAAAAAAGGAAAAACAGCTCCCACTAATGCATGTTTCAAAGTATCTCTATCCTTTCTAGATCTATTTTTGAAAATCAGGTCTTCCTATTGTCTTGGGTTTGACAGACGCTGCTAATATTTTGATATTTAGATTTAGTTTAATTTAGAAAAACGTATAGTACAACCAGAGCCGGTGCCAGTGTTTCTGGCGCCTGAGGCGAGATACCTACTTGCGCCCCCACCCCCACTAACCAATTTTTAAAAACTGAAGAAATGTAGGAAAAATGAAAATCACAAAACTTGAAACTTTTTACATTTTTAATTTAATTTTTATTTCTTAATTTAAATTTTATTTCTAAGTAAGTATGAGAATAAATAACAACAATCTTTGTTTTTCTTTCTCAAACAGGAAACAGAAAACAAATCACAAATAACTTTGAATAAAACTGTGAACTGTGATGTCAAAATTATGTCTCTTGCATGTTTTCATTTCAGGCACGTCAAAATCTTACTTTGTGTGCCTTTTCCCTTGCAAATGTTCTCACCAATTCCTTCAGGTCAAGTGCTGATGCTTCAGTGTGTTCAATTCAGATAGTTGCCAAACCAATTAGTCTCTCCTGCAGCATTGTGGAGCGCAGGTAGGTCTTTATAAGTTTGAGTTTTGAGAAACTGTGTTTCACCGCTTGCCACTGACACCGGAAGTGTAAGAAGGATCCTCAGAGCAATAGAAACATTAGGAAAGCTATTCAGGGTTTGTTGTTTCAGTAGGAAGAGAAGTACTTCTTTTAGTGTCATATACCCTGGAAGTCTTTGGGCTACTGCTCCAAGTCCATCACACAGGTCATCAGCATCAATATCTTTGTTTCCAGTGTGCGTCAATGATGTTTCCACATTCTTGCAGGCCTTAAGTACATCTTCAGTAGTTTTTTTGTTGATACTGTATATATCATACAGGAAGCCAAATTAAATTATTGTAGCTGTTGGAATCTCTCTTCAACAGACTGTATGGCCATGTCCAAGACAGCATAATAGAAATCTACTTTAAATTTCTCCTTTGGATCTTGTGGTGCCTTGTCTAGAGCCTCATACCCAAACTGCCGTTTCGTTCTCTTTTTTCTAACTTCTGTCTCAAATTCTGGTATTATTTCTAGCTCCTTTGCAATGTCAGTCGCATCTTTTAAAACTTGTTGAAAACCCTCATCACACCTACAGCACACAAGGTAATCTTTGGTCACTTGCAATTTGTTGTAGCTGCATTCAAATCAGCTTCCACAGATGGTAGTGTCTTGCTTGTAACATTAATTTCAAAAAAGATGTTGTACCATGTAACAAGGGATACCATAAACTTGAACTTACAAATTGCATCAGCAAGGCCCTTACCTTCAGTTAGAGAAGAAGGATTTGCAGATCCAAAGCGTGTGTCATGATGGATCTCCATTAAAGCATCAAATACATGACCAAGATGAATTTTCAGTGGTTTCAAAGCATCGGTCCAGCTCTCCCATCTTGTTTGACTCAATGGCTTAACAGTTATGCCTGATACATGGCTAGTTAGAATTTGCCAAAGCTGAGTTGATGCAGAGAAGTTTTATGATAACCTCAGGCTCAGATTTTGTCTTAGAATCAGCTGATCGCATTCATGGGATGACACCAACATAACGTGCAATCATTGTCATTTGTTCTATATGACTATCATCAGGTGTGCAGTCCAGAGTAGTATTTGGCTGACTTTGTACGTGCTAAAATTTTCTCCTGTATGGCACCTGCTAGAAGCCGTATAAGCTCATTTTGGATATCTTTTCCTAAGCAGTGAACCATTGTTTCATCGTCTTGAATGCTGCGCAAATGTTCATTCATGATAGGATCAAAAAGGGCTAAATACAAACTTCAAAAAATGTCCATTGTTAGCTTTATACAACTTCTCGTTCCTACCACGAAATGCCAAGTTTTGCATGGCAAGAACTCTGACCAAACCAATCAAGTGTTCCAAGATTTGTTGCCAATACTCTTCTTCTTGCCTGATTTTCTGTTGGTTAATCTCATCAATTGTTTTTCCTTTAGATAAGCGGACATCAAGTTCCTGCCAAGTCTTGTAGGTTTCTAAATGGGCATTACTCTTCTCATGTGAAGACAGAACTCTTCTCATGTTCTTCCACTCTTGAACCTGCTTCTTGTAGACATGATGTTGCTCCAGTCCTTTTGCCAAACAGCTTACAGCAAAAACAAAAAACCACATCTTTCGAGGTGCTCCATTCATGGAGCACTTGTTCACCATTTGACATCTTCCTCTTGTAGTGCATAGGAGAAAATCTTCTGTTTTGTGAGTCTCTGGGGAAAATGTATTTTACAACCTGCTTTGGTCCCTGTTGTACTATAAGCTGTTGCAAATTATTTGCCCCCTCAGTCAGAATGAAAGGCAGACACAGTATTTGGGTTCTAAAATGGGCCGCTTTATTAAAATTACAACAATTAAACATAAACTACGGCAAGGGTTTAACTAGCGGTACAGGTCAGGCCCTGGGGTCACTCCTGGCCCCCGCTCTGACCTGTCTGGGCGAGACACCCACTGCCCTGGGTGCGAGCCATTCATGGTATGGCTGGGACCTGGCCTGGCCAGGTGAAGTGGTTTACCCCTTTAAAGTTCCCCCACCCGGCCGTACAGCAGCAGGGGGAGACTAGCTTGTCCAGGGGTTCCCCACCAGGGCATCTGTCCTTGCAACTGGGCCATACAGCAGCCAGCCACTCCTGACAGACCCCAATTCCCCACCAATGGGGAGGTGCCAAGGGTGCTCACCAGCTCGCTCAAATTTCTCCCTAACTTAAATCCTGCCACCGCAGAGGCCAAGCCTCTGCTTAGGCCTCAGGGCCCCACAAATGGCTTAAAACCTAACCTAAGCCCTTGCCGCAGGTCATTCAAAAATATACTATTGCCTCTTGTAGAGAGGTGTACACCATCCCCTCAGTAGAGGTCTGCAAACTCGGCCCGAATTTGTGGATGGAGCAAATAAATCCCCAACCCCTCTGTCCTAGCCTTGAATAGGGCTCTGTTGGCCATTCGCCTAGCCTGTTCTAAAGCATTGTGGTCCAATGCATCCTGCCACATCCGGCACGGAAGCATTGCAGACCAAAAAATCAGGATGCTGGGCCAACGCTTACTATTCTCCAGCAAGTCATCCTGCACCTGCCAAGACAGGGCCATGTCCTTCATCAAACCCAGGTTGTTATCTCCCAAATGAATGACTAGGATGTGTGAGCCAAGGTCATTACCACACGATAAATGACCAATGTGAGGCGGAGGTCCGCACCACCCATCAAACCATCAGGACACTAATTGCCTAGGCGCTGCAAGCCAGTGTGAGCCTGTAAGGAAAGGGCCATGCCCTGTAAGCCAAGATCATTACCACGCGGTGAATGACCAATGTGAGGCGGAGGTCTGCACCTCCTATCAAACCATCAGGACACTAATTGCCTAGGCGCTGCAAGCCTGTGTGAGCCTGTAAGGAAAGGGCCATGCCCTGTAAGCCAAGATCATTACCACGCGGTGAATGACCAACGTGAGGCGGAGGTCTGCACTTCCTATCAAACCATCAGGACACTAATTGCCTAGGCGCTGCAAGCCTGTGTGAGCCTGTAAGGAAAGGGCCATGCCCTGTAAGCCAAGGTCATTACCACGCGGTGAATGACCAACGTGAGGCGGAGGTCTGCACCTCCTATCAAACCATCAGGACACTAATTGCCTAGGCGCTGCAAGCCTGTGTGAGCCTGTAAGGAAAGGGCCATGCCCTGTAAGCCAAGATCATTACCACGCGGTGAATGACCAACGTGAGGCGGAGGTCTGCACCTCCTATCAAACCATCAGGACACTAATTGCCTAGGCGCTGCAAGCCTGTGTGAGCCTGTAAGGAAAGGGCCATGCCCTGTAAGCCAAGGTCATTACCACGCGGTGAATGACCAACGTGAGGCGGAGGTCTGCACCTCCTATCAAACCATCAGGACACTAATTGCCTAGGCGCTGCAAGCCTGTGTGAGCCTGTAAGGAAAGGGCCATGCCCTGTAAGCCAAGGTCATTACCACGCGGTGAATGACCAACGTGAGGCGGAGGTCTGCACCTCCTATCAAACCATCAGACCACTACTTGCCTGGGCGCTGCAAGCCTGTGTGAGCCTGTAAGGAAAGGGCCATGCCCTGTGAGACAAGGTCAACACCACGCGGCGAATGACCAGTATGTGAGGCGGAGGAACGCACCTCCCCTTAAACCCTCAGGCCACTACTTGCCTGGGTGCTGCAAGCCTGTGTGAGCCTGTAAGGAAAGGGTCATTCCGTGTGAGCCAAGGTCATTACCACACACTGAATGACCAACATGAGTGGAGGACCGCACCTAAATGACCAGGAGGCAAGGCAGAGAACTACATCTCCCAGCCACCAGGCCACTCGGGCACTGAGATGAGGGTGTGCCATGCACATCAGAACAACGGTCACATCCTATTGCTGGACCTCTATGTACCGGCAAAGGGGACCCCTGGGCATAGCTCCCGACCACCCTGGGGCCCAATAGCCTCCTAAGCCCCATTGCCTTTGGCTCATTTGCAAATGTGTCACCTGTAAGATTTGTGTCGTGAGCCATAAAGGCTCCTCATGACCCATCCTTAAGGGATTAGGCCACAACATGGTAGAATAGCTGAAAGAAGTGTCATCACATCAAAGCTGGGAGGCATGCTAAACCAAAGTTGCCATGCCTCCCCTCCACCTAAACAGGTGTACAGCAGTATTTTTTTTAATAAAATTTTTTTATTGGATTAGACATATATAAAATTTATTACAATCACATTCCCTTAAATTTTCCAATTCTAACCCCCTCCCTTTCCCCCCCCTTTTGTTGACTTCCAACAGTTTTCCAACCCCTTATCTATTCTCCCTCTACTCATTTCAAACTTATTATGCTTATTATAATATACTCTCAAACTCTTCTAAGCTTATCTATAGTAACATAGTGCTATCTCTAATTCCCTTCCCAAATGGGTAAAAGTATAACACTCTTAACTTATCTTCTTCAATAATAATAATAATAATCATTTTGATAGTCTGTACTCTATCTTACTCTTTCTAATTACTTCAAAATGGGACAAACAATTTGTCCCTCTTTATGCATAACTTCAAATACTTCTATAAACATTGCATACATTTATTATAAATCAATCAATTTGACTTATACTCTGTATGTTATTCTTTACTTTCTTTTACATATCTTGTCCTTTTTAATTAACTAATTTCTCCATTATAAAACTATCCAACAAACAATTCATGTACACGTTCAGCATAAGTCTATCAATTAGACCCACATTCTGTATGCTAATGTATATTCATTCTCCATTGTACAGTTATCTACTGGCATAAAAAATTAATTAAATTCTATCCTTATAAACCTTATGATAATAACACTATTGATACCCAACTATTCATACTGATCAAATAAAATAATTGCTTAGAATTTTTTCACTTAACTCTCTCCCCCCGGTATAGTCACTCCCCTCTCCTTTTGTTATATTTCAGTAATTATCGAACTGCCACAGTCCTCCCACCTCCCATTTTTTCACCAAATATCGTTTCAGCCTCTCCCAGTCCGTGTTAAACTGTCCCGGGTCAAGGTCTCTCAATTTTCTTGTCATTTTATCCATCTCCGCCATGTACAGCAATTTATAAATCCAGTCCTCAATAGTTGGCACTTCTTGTACTTTCCATTTCTGCGCATATAAAAGTCTAGCTGCTGCTGTCATGTAGAATAACAATGTCCTGAGTTGTGCTGGAATGTCTTCCATTCCCAAGTTCAGTAGCAGGAGTTCTGGGTTCTTATTAACTTGAAATTGTAAAATCTCACTCATTACTCTTATTATTTCCCCCCAGTACTGCCTAGCTACCTCACAAGTCCACCACATGTGATACAAAGATCCCTCATGCTTTTTACATTTCCAGCATTTATTAGACGTATTCAAATTCCCTAGCGCAATTTTCTTTGGTGTCAAATACCAACGGTAAATCATTTTGTAGAGATTCTCTTTGATACTGGTGCTTGTCGTAGTCTTCAATGTATTTTTCCACAAATATTCCCACGCCTCCATTGTTATTTCTTTATTAAAGTTTATAGCCCACTTCACCATTTGCACTTTAACTACTTCATCTTCCGTATACCATTTTAACAGTACTTTGTAAATCTTAGAGATTTCCTTTTTTTCTTCTTGTAGAATTACTTTCTCTAAATCTGAATTCTCCATTCTTATCCCTCCCTTCCCACAGTCCGAGTAGTAAAGATCTCTAACTTGTCTATGTTGAAACCAGTCATAATTTGGAGACAACTCTTGTTGCGTCTTTATTCTTATTTTAGAAGATTCTATTCGCGTTATCTCCTTATACGTTAAGCACTGTTGTTCATTATCAACCGTTCTCGGATATATTACTTCATATGGAACCACCCAGGAGGGAATTCCTTCTTGTAGGTAGTCTTTGTACTTCTTCCAAGTTGTGAAGAGGCTTCTCCGAATATAATGGTGAAAAAACATAGAATCTGCTTTTACTTTGTCGTACCATAAGTATGCATGCCATCCAAATAATTTTTTATATCCCTCTAAGGCCAGCAATTTGCGATTTTTCAGCTTCATCCAATCTTTCAACCATACCAAACAAATTGCATCGTAATAAAGTCTCAAATTGGGCAGTTGCATTCCACCTCTTTCTTTTGCATCCTGTAATACTTTCATTTTCACTCGAGGCTTCCTGCCTGCCCACACAAATTCCGATATTTTCCACTGCCATTTGTCAAAACTGCTTAGAGTCCCTAATGATTGGTATTGTCTGTAACAGAAACATCACTCTTGGCAACACATTCATCTTAACTACTGCAATTCTTCCCAACCATGACAGGTTCAATCTATTCCATTTAATCAAATCATGCTCTATTTGAGTCCATAATTTCTCATAATTGTTCTTGAATAGATCTATATTTTTTGCAGTCAATTCAATTCCCAAATATTTCACCTTATTTGTTACTTCACAGTCTGTTACTTCCATCAATTGCTGCTGTTTTAACTTAGTCATATTTTTGCATAGTATCTTTGATTTCTTTTTGTTTACATAAAAACCTGCCAAATCTCCAAATTCTTTAATTTTTTCTACTACCTTAGGCATGTTTTCAATTGGATCTTCCACAATTAACATTATATCATCTGCAAATGCTCTGACCTTGTAGGAAAAATCTTTTATCTTTATTCCACGGATTGCATTGTCTTCTCGAATCTGTATCATTAGAATTTCCAGGACCAAAATAAACAACAGTGGAGACAACGGGCAACCTTGTCTAGTACCTTTGCCAATAGTCAGTTTTTTGGTCAACTCGTCATTCACCACAATTGCTGCACTCTGGTCTCTGCAAATTTCTTTCACTGCTCTTATGAATCTTTCTCCCATTTGTAGCTGTTCCATAGTGGCAAACATAAAGTCCCAGTTCAAATTGTCAAATGCTTTTTCAGCATCTACAAAGAAGAAACCAACCTCCTTGTCACAACGCCTATCATAGTATTCAATAGCATTTATAACTGTCCTTAGATTGGCTCTGATTTGTCTGTTTGGTAAAAAACCTGCTTGTTCTTCCTCAATAACTTCTGATAACCATCCCTTTAGTCTCTCTGCCAAGACCTTCGCAAAGATCTTGTAATCATTGTTAAGTAAAGAAATAGGTCTATAGTTTTTAACATTGGTTAAGTCCTGTCCTTCTTTAGGGATCAAAGATATATTAGCTTCACTCCAAGTATCTGGAATTCTTTGATCTCTCAAAACACCATTGATCACTTCTTTTAAAAGTGATGCCAGCTCATTAACCATTACCTTGTAAAATTTAGCTGTAAGTCCGTCAGGTCCCGGCGCCTTCCCCAAATTTGTTGACTGTATTGCTTTCCTTATCTCTTCCTCTGTTACTTCACTGTTCAATTTAGCTCTCCAATCATCCGAGATTACTGGAAGCTTAATTTTCCCCAAATACGTCGCTATTGAATCTTTATTCACTTCTTTTTTGTCATACAATTTAGCATAAAATTTATAGAAAGCTCTACTAATAGCAGTCTGTTCCAGATGCACTTTATTGTCCTCACATATTTTGTTAATTGTCTTTTTCTCCTTTCTCTTCTTCAGTTGCCATGCCAAATATTTCCCAGGTTTATTTGCACCTTCAAACGACTTTTGATTCATTCTTTTAAGATTCCATTCCAATTCTTTATTATTCATTGCCGTCAACTGCTCTTGAAGGATTTTAATATCTTGATAGATTTTCTTTTTCCCTGGTCTTTTCTTTAATTGTATTTCTTTTGCTTTTATTTTTTCCATAATCCCCTGTCTCTTCTCCTCTCTTTTCTTTCGAGCTCTTCCATTTAAGTCCATTAGTATGCCTCTAATTACTGCTTTATATGTATCCCATACCTTATTGGTTGGTACTTCTCGATTCATGTTGTGCTGTATGAAGAATTTAGTTTCCCTTCTCAACATCTCCATATTTTCTCCCTCTTGTAACAAGTCCTCATTTATTCTCCATCCTTTCCTCTTAGTTCTTTTTCCAAACTTCCACATTACTGGGTTATGATCTGAGCCTACCATGGGCATTATTTCTACATCCTTAGTCCAAAGCACTAAGTCCTTTGAGGCCCAGATCATATCGATTCGTGATAGGGTAGAATGCCTTGCGGAGAAAAATGTATAATGTCTGCCTTTGGGATTCTGCATTCTCCACACATCTTCCAAAGTTTCCTGTTGCATTAATGCAAAAAAAGTCTTTGGTAATAGTCCTCTTTTCTTTTGTGCAGTTACTGATTTTTTATCTTGTTCTAAATTTGTAACTCCATTGAATTCTCCTGCAAGGATTATCTGATCATAAGAGAGTTCATCTAATTGCTTCCTTAAATCCTCAAAGAAGCTCTCTTTTGCTCCATTTGGTGCATAAATTCCAATCACCAACACTTTCTTTAAATTCCATGTACATTCCACTGCTATAAATCTGGCTTCCACATCTCTAATCATTAGCTTTGGCTGTAGCTCCTCTCTTATGTATAATACCACTCCCCTTTTTTTCTTTTTTGAGGCCGCTACAAACTCATTGCCCAACTTACCCAATTTAAGATATTTTACATCCTGATTTCTAATATGGGTCTCTTGCAAGCACACAATATCACATTTTTGTTTTAATAGCCAGTGGAAAATACTTTTTCTCTTATTAGGTGAATTAAGTCCATTTACATTCCAAGATAGTACTTTACACTCCATATTCATAGCCTTGTTGTTGGTAAGTCTTTTTCATTGTCTCTCATAAACTTTTCCATCTCAAATTCAGATCTGATGCGCTTTTTCACTCCTCCGAATTCAAAGGATATCCCTTCCGGTAATTCCCATCTGTATCTTACTTTCATGTCCTTCAAATTCTGAACTAAGACTTTATATTTTTTCCGATCAAGCAGCACCGATCTGGGTAACTCTTTCATGATGATAATCGTCTTGCCATCAACTATCAATGGATCTTGAAACTGCTTACTCACTATCATTTCTCTTGAGTTCCTTGTCGTAAATTGCACAATCACATCCCTTGGTAATTTCCTCTGGGTCGCAAATCTGGAATTTATTCGATACACCACATCAAGGATAGCCACAACCTCCTCCTCCTCCTTTCCCAGGTATTCAGCTAACACCTCTATAACCTGTTCTTGTGCTGTCTTTCCATCTATTTCCGGCAAACCTCGAAACCTCAGCTGCTTCTCCATGTACTTGCTCTCCGCAACTGCCATCCTTCCCCTTATCGCTCGCATATCCATTCGTTGCATCTCTGTAAGATTCTCCACCACCTTCTCAACAACATTAACTTTTTGCTGTGCTGCTTGCAAGTCATTTTGTATTGTTTCCATTCCCTTCTTTACTTCTGCCAATTCATTTTTTACTGTCTCTTTGACATCTTTAACTTCCCTCACCAACTCCTGTTTTGTCTCCTTCAATTCCTTTAACATTTCCAGAAATTTTTTGTCCAGGTTCTCAATGGCCATTTGCCACTCTTTTTTCGACATCGTGGGGCTTGATTTACCTCGCTCCCACGAGTCTGCATGTTTCCTTAACTCCGTGGCGTTTAAGTTTGTGTCCCTTTAAATTAATTTAAATGTCCCGATTCTTAAAAAAAGCAAAAGATGTTTAAAAAAATCCAAAATGTTGGGCGTCTTTTCTCTATGGTTTTTCTATAGTCTTTTTGTAATCCAAGATGTTCTACTTCCTCTCCTGTTGAAGTCAAAGTCCTTCCCTTTTCAAAAATGTGATTCCCTTCTTCCTGTTCTCCAATAAGGGCTGTCTCTCTCCAGCAGCTCTATCACTATGATGCACTTCCTGTTTCCCGTCTCTCCACTGCAGCTCTCGTGATGATAGAAATTTTCTCACAGCCTGCTATCACTTTCTGACCACAGGTATGAAAAACAATTGTCCAATTTCTTTAATAACTTCGTTTAACTTAGTCCTTTTTCTAAGCTATTTCATGCCGAGTCTTCCCCTCATTATATTCCGTCTGTTGCAGTTTAAAATTTCACTTTAAAAGTTCGTTACTTTAAGCAATCCATCCCGATTTGAGAGATAGTGATCTTTACCTTTTCAAGCGTCTTTCTGGGTTGTAATCACTGCTTCAATCTCAAATTCTTTTCCACCTTCTTTTCCCCTGTTGAAGCTTGGGCATGTAGGTCTTATGCCAGCCGCACTGGCCCCGGTTCTGCCGCAGAGATTTTAGCCGACATGTCTTAGGGTGGGACCTCAAGGGACGAGAGAGAGTCCTTAGCGCAGAACCCCCCCTCACCCGAGATTGACGCGCCCTGAGGTTCTTGAGCGTTCTTTGCCTGTTCTCTGCCTGAGAACAAGTGGCCGCGGGCTAGTTGTGCCCTGCCGGCCGCTAAAACAGCAGCCCGGTCAGCTCTGCACTTAGAGCTGTGTTAGACCTCCATGGATCCCAAACCAGAAGTCAGGTGTACAGCAGTATTGAAAGCCCATTGAGTGCTGGGTAAAATGGCAAACTAGATTTCCCTGAACACCTCTGCTTTCCAAGCTGGGGAGGGGGGAAATCCTGAGGAATCCAGGCCAGGGATCCACCAGCCTCAAGGGCAAGCTAACTAGGGCCACCATCAAAAGACCTTCAAGGAGGCATCGAAGAAGGCCTAAAGCACACCAACTAGCAACAGGCCTCCCTCCATAAAGTGACTCTGTTAAAGGAGTTGAGAACCCCCCATACTTAGAGGTCCTCCCGCATGCCTGCTGTAATCCTAAAACTGAGATATGGAAACTGTGGGATAATCATGGCCGTGTTAAAGCTGCGGGTGAGTGTTACATGCCCCCTCAAGAAAAGAGCTGAAGCACCCAAAAGCCACACCTGAGACAGAGCACCCGGTTGGCAGAGCCCTGCCTGTGTAGGGATGGTCCTTGAATGACAACCCAAAAGCAAAAAGTCTGCAGGCAGGACCCGGAGGAGGCAAAATGCCAACTCAGTGTCACCTTTCTGTGCCAACTGCACACCACTGATAACCTGATGGCCCAGTCGAAGCATGTGTCCACACAGGCATCATTTACTGGGCTTCTCTGGGTGGGAAGGGTGATGAATGGAATGAACTACAGGAGGCTGTCTGGTACCTGACCAAAAAGTGGGGAAGACCAGCCAGAAAGGAGGGAGCTTCCTGTCTCTAGGAACATTCTGTCCGGGGTCAGCAGCCCAGCCCCCGGACTTGCTGACAGCGAGTGGACTGAGAGGGAGTCTGGGTGAGGTATACCGCCCCTCCTTCCACAGAGCAGGGTCCTGCGGAATCCCTGGCCCCCCTGTGATGTCAGGAGCAGACCGCCCAGTGCCATGCCCAGCGGCAGTCGCAGCAAGCCCTGACACATTCTTCCTCAAAACAAGGCATTGGCACGTTTGGGAGATGCTCCATGCTGCTGAGGTACCTTCAGTTGTATAGAGCTGGATCCTCATACCAGACTACTGCTGGGCTTCCCAAAGACCCACCAGAACCTGGCACCCACACTTAGCCACCTAGGGCAGGATATGGTGGACTGAAGCCATCCCTGAGGGACCTGGATAGGCATGACATAGCCAGTCCGTGCTTCAATGAAGGGTGTGTGTGTGTGTGTGTGTGTGTGTGTGTGTGTGTGTGTGTGTGTGTGTGTGTACGTACTGATAGGAACTTGAGTGGACAGCACCTGAGCTACCCCACCATATAAGCCCATTCATGTTACCAGTGGGCACTAACCCTGGGATGTGCTAGCCAGGCCATGTTGGGCGGAAAGAGCCATGGGGTGAGGAGGCAGGGACTGACCCTCAAGGCCCCCAATGGCCAAGCATACCCCAGCCAGGGCCAAATGGACCTACCATCACTGACCACTGGATACCTGCCATAGATAGTGCCTCACAGCCATGCACTCTACAGTCTAGAATCCGCTTCCCTCACTGCCAGCATGGCAGATGCTCCCATTACCTCCTTATAAGGTGGCTGCACTGCCACTGCTACCAGCCTCCTTCAGCCATATCCATGTTGTTTTTCACAGTTCGCCAGACTCGTCGCTGCCTGAGGTGCTGAACAATCCTCCCAGGCCATATGGACCCAACTTTGTCAATCGGTTCACTGCCATGCAACCGGACTAGATTAAGGCAGGCTAGCTCAGATCAGCTACCATCCATCAGTTGCACTAAACTGTCAGAAAGGACAGATAACATCTTAGACTTCTGTGCCCCACATGACAACTTTGCAGTCTTCTGTACTCCCCCTGCCCCCAGAAGATTCCCCACCTAGCTTCCTCTTCTGGGCCTGGGCCTTTCTTGGCATCTAGATGTGCCACTAGGTCCCTGATGACACTAGTACTCAGCAGAGGCAGAAACTTGCCTCAGGGGTTTCCTGGTTGTGGGGCACGTACATGCTTCCCCTTTCTTTGGATAGCTTTCTTTGGTGGCAGTCCACCATGCTCTTACAGCAACCTACAAAGCCTGACAACTATGATGATTGTTCTCCAACATCAATTTGTTCTGTTTCTTATAATGAAATGTTATTCATCAAATCCCACATACTGCCAATCAAACGGTTAACTTCTTCTCACCCTTCAGTGTCTCTTTTTCTTTGCACAAAAACCCAGTACTTGCTAAAACAGATGCAATAACACAATATGCCACTGGTGGCACGAGTGAGAAAGCAATAATGTGTGCTACCAGCCCAGTTGTGAACCAATCTGCCCCTCAGATGTTGTTAATTTATAGGTGCTACTGGACTAGGGTTGTCAGCCTCCAGGTAGTGGCTGGAGATCTGGAATTAGAACTGATCTCCAGGTCACATAGATCAGTTCACCTGGAGAAAATGGCTACTTTGGGGGGTAGACTCTATGGAATTATGCCATGCAAAGGTCCTTTCCCTCCCCAAACCCCACTCTCTCCAGGTTTCACCCCCCAGATCTCCAGGAATTTCCCACCTTGGAGCTGGCAACCCTATACTGGACTCTTACTCTTTTCAACTGCTACAGATAGACTAACAGGGCTGCCAATCTTGATCTATATTCATTTGTGATTGTTTAAATTTGAATTTGGCAATAATAAAAACAACGCGGCTTCTGTTTCCGGATTTTCCTTTGAACCAACAGAGCTACGGTCAACCTCTGTGCACTGTGGAAGGGCCTTCTTTCCAAATACATGCACACTGTGCGGTATCTGATCCCCATGCCAGGCCCCACAATGTGGGCAGGTTGCGTCTCTCGCAGCCCCAATTCACCTGCAGCCTTTCCCTGCCCGACCTCAGTGCCTCGGGCTGCCGCCAAGTACAAGCAGCCAGTGTGCACTTTTGCTTGGAGCGGAGCCGCAGCTGTACCCCAGAGCCTCTGCCACACGTGCACCAGGGAGGCCGTGCACCAATGAGAGCGCGGCAGGGCGGGGCTCCAGTGTGTACACAGCTACCACGTGGAGCGCTGGGGAGGGGATTGGCAGCTGCAGCACTGCTGCGCTGGTGCTGGCTGGGGAGGGGGGCACAAGCATGGCATGAAGCAACCGGCACAGCCCGGTTGCTTCTGTGCTGCATGGCCCACGGGCCCAGTGCTGCTACGCTGGTACTGGGTCAGGTCGGGGGCCGGCACACAGCTCCTCCTTCGGAAAGAAGCACCTGAGGCAATTACTGGCATGGCCTCTATGGACGTGCCAGCTCTGAGTACAACACAGAGTGCAATACAGCATAATCCATTCTATTTTACAAAAAAACCTCATTCAATTTAATGTATCTTTCCATCTTGGCCCTTTTAAAACACAGTTTTGCTTTTTTTAAAAAAGGACCTTTATCTAATATCTCTTCCTGGAGATTGTTCTTTGTTTCCAAACTCTCACTTTCCCTTCTAGATCTCTAAGCCATGAATCAAACATTGTTGGGGAAACAAATGAGACACTGTCCACTGCCCCTACACACACGCACATGGGACATCAACTTGGAGAAGAGTGATTTTGACAAGTAACAAAAATGAGAAGGATGAATCCCACCTTCTTTGCTCTTAATTGCAGTCTTTGAAGCTGCTTTGCTTTACAAAAATCAGGAAAGAATCACATTAAGTACTGCATGTAGTTCAAGCCTGAGTAGCATGAAAGAAGTAGAAGCAAGGCAGCTTTTCCCAGTTGGTGGTTAGGAAGGCACTTCTATGAGTTTGGGCTAGAGTCTAAAGCCTGAGGCAGAAGTGATGCTGTGCTCTCAAAGTGCATCTTACCAATGTGGGGTTCCATGGTATCCAGTATCAAATTTAAATGAGGACACTGATTCTTACACATACAGCTTAACGCACCAGCACAACTTAAACTGGCTCTGTAGTTTCTTGGCATGCTAAGAATTGAAAACCTGACTTAAGCATGAGACTGCAGACCTGTCAATGAAAATGAAAGTCCATCATCTCTCTGTCAGTATGTGTCCACATTACTCTGTGCTATTTTAGCTTCTGATTGTGAACACCCATCATCAAATTTGGAAATCGCTTATGTTTGAAAATGACCTACTGGACTATAACGCAGTCCAGATATTTGCAAAAAGCAAAACAAAACCTTTGCCTTCCATAAATGCATTGTCTCTGCTCACAATGCATTTTGTGGTCGTCTGGAATAGCCCTGAACCAAGCAGCCATACTTCATTGAAAAGGCTGACCTCTCAAGTCCCGGTTTCATACTTAAACATAGTGCAATAATGAAACAACAAATCACTACTTGACAGTAATAAGCTGTTTGTTTAGATAGCTATCTCTCCTTATATAGGGCAGCATTTTTATGGGTGAAATGGCTCGTTTTAAAAGTTTGTCTGCAGATGCATTTCCAGTTCTGACCAGAAATTACCTCGTTTAGCAGATGGTAAAAGTGCACATAATTAATGAATTCAGTATTTTTTTCTGAAAAGCTGGTAAATACAACTTATAAGAATTTCGTCATGAAAGCTGGATTTATTAGCTATAAAATACAGAAACTTCACCAAATATGTCTCTGGGAGATTGTATTCTAAGCTGCCATCTGTATTAAACTATTTTCCATCAAGACAGAAAATTGAAAATTCTTGGGTGGCTCTTGTCCTGTCACATTCTGTTCAGATTCAAAGGGAAAGACAGTTCACCGCTTTTCTATAATTTTTCACCTTTACATTCTACTTTGCTTTCTGTGGACTTCCCCCCCCTTTCCACTTCTAAAGTCTGTCAGGTCCAGAGTTTAATTCTCCTGAAATGACCTTACATTCATCAGACCAACTATACCTAATAAAATAACATGTTTAACAATGTTAAAGGAAATCAAGCATTTTAATGTTGAATTTGGGAGGGAAAATCTTATTTATGTAGTGTTACAATAATACTGTTTACTTAGTCTCTTGCATTCTATTCATCATTTCTAATAACTTTTCACAAGATGCTTTGGAAATGGAACACTGGAATGTTAATAATCTTAGACGATCCATAAATAAAGCAACCTAATTGACCTCTTCATGTTGGCAGATGCAAAAAAGAAGGCCACATGAAAAAAAATAGATCTAATATCAAGGAGCAAAATACTTTGTAAGCTCTGGCCTGCTAACCATTTTCCTTCCAAACATTCCTCTTATTAAAACAACAAGGCAAGGATTTTATTTGTGAGAACTTATGATCAAACTCTCGACATTCCCATATTTGACACTCATATTTAATATCCACATGGAGCCAGAGAACAGGGGCAAAAGACCCACTGCCACTGCTACCCTTTCCACTGGCAAAAGCAGAGGGGAAGAGAAATGGAAGCTCCTTCATCGTCCATCTCTTGCTGTGCAGTCCCAAATGGGGGGAGTATATCCTGGAGTATAAAATGGAAATAACATTAGTTACTATAAAATTCAAACCTGGGCATAAGGCAGACAACCTTCTGTACTTACCAATTGTCTTCTGATGTATATGCAGGCAGAAACAAAGTTTGCAAAAATCTAAAGATCAGAATTAGAATCATAGTGTTGAAAGGTACCTCCAGGGTCATCCAGTCCAACTCCCTGCACAATGCAGGAAATTCACACCTACCCCCCCAACTGCCCCAGTGACCCCTGCTCCATGCCCAGAAGATGGCAAAACACCTCCAGGATTCCTAGCCAAATTGGCATGTGGAAAATTGCTACCTGACCCCCAAGGTGGTGATCGGCATTACCCTGGGCATGTAAGGCCACGAGAACTAAGCACTGATGCCGAGCAGCACAGAGGGCAATCTAAACTCCCCTCTGTCTGGAGATCAGGAGATGGGGTCACCAGCCATGTACCATTTTCAAGAGGTTCCGGAACTCCATTCCACCGCGTTCCAGCTGAAAAAAATCCCTGATTTTTAATATATTTTGCTGTTTTATTATCTGCAGTATGCAATTATTTTTTAAAAGGAACATTTTTTGCCACAAATTTTGTAAAATAATAATTAGAGTGTGGGACTCTAATCTGGAGAACCCGGGTTTGATTCCTCACTCCTCCACTTGAAGCCAGCTGGGTGACCTTGGGTCAGTCATAGCTTCTAGGAGCTCTCTCAGCCCCACCCACCTCACAGGGTGTTTTGTTGTGGGGATAATAATAACACACGTTGTAAACTGCTCTGAGTGGGCATTAAGTTGTCCTGAAGAGCAGTATATAAATAGGTTGTTGTTGTTAAAACATTGTCCTATCTTCATTTTAAAAAATCTCAATAAAAAGGTGTACAATGGCTTATGGGGATGGTGGAGGCCAAATAATAATAATTTTTAATGAAGTCCCAGTTTTATTTTTAAAATGCTAATTTATTGATAGGCAGAAATTAAATTGTCAGTAATTGTTCAGTAATTTGTCAGAAATTTGTCATTTTTCTTTTGGAATTTTGGTCAGTAAAATCAGTAATTTTGACCCTTTGACTAGTTAACACCACTGACTAATACCAAAGCCAAGATGTTTTTTTCTCTGGCAGGGAACTGCCCCAATTATCTGAGGGACACCTTTCAAATCCTTTAGACAGGCTGCCTATTATATGCAGCCTGAGTCCCATCCCCTGATTACCAAGTAACTGGGCAAAGTTTGTCAGTATAGAACTCACTGTATCACACCTTTTTGGCCCTGTCAGGAGTGGTTTCCCACCTTGCTTAGGATGACAGGAGAGCTAGTTTGGTGTAGTGGTTAAGAGCAGCAGGACTGTAATCCGGAGAACCGGGTTTGATTCTCAATCCTCTGCTTGAAGCCAGCTGGGTGAACTTCGGTCAGTCACAGCTCTCTCCAAGCTCTCTCATCCTCACCCACCTCATAGGGTGATTGTTGTGGGGATAATAATAACATACTTTGTAAACCACTCTGAGTGGGTGTTAAGTTGTCCTGAAGGGTGGTATATAAATCGAATGTTGTTGTTACATTCTCGCCCCCCCCCCCCCCAATCAGATCTCCTCCACAGGAATCAGATTTTTCATCACAGTGTGACAAAGCTGAAACTCACAGCATGGTTAATCAACATATGAAATCCTCTTTTTCTACTGAAATGCACCAAATACATGTAAGGGCTCTACCTGCAATTCCTATGGTTACAAATGGGAAAATTTCCCCACGTGGGTAAGAAATAAGGGGGAATCACCCTCCTCATGTCCACTGACAACGAATCTGGATTACCTTTTTATCCCTCACAAAAAAGGGTTTAGTAGTCTCCTCCGTTAAAGTTCATCTAGCAGACATCTTGTCTTTCCATGAACCTGTGGAGAATAAAACAGGTTTCTTTCCCCTTTATATAACTAAGCAATTTCTTAAAGTGTTGATACACACTTTTTCGGCCAATGGAGCTTGTTCTTTGTGCTAACACAACTGATGTTACCATCTTTTGAACCCACGTGTTCATGCTCTTTAGCATTACTGTCATGGAAGGTGGGCTTCTTGGTGGTGATCACATCAGCCTGAAGGGTTGGAGAACTAATCGCTCTGAGGGTGGACCCTCCATTCACCCAGTTCTTCCCCAGTTCTTCATACTAGTGTGGAATTCCTATCTAAAACTGTTTCCAGATTCCACTTATCTCAGTCTATTATGCTACCAGTATTTTTTCCTACACCAGCCTCTAATTCTGAAAGGTCTCTATATAAGCTGGTGGGGGAGGGCAGAGAGGATGCAGGGAGTAAGGGTCATGTAAGTGTAAATAAGTTACAAGAAGTCATGAAAGAGGTGGAATGCACAATCCAGGCTGGGTGGGACCCCACTCCTCCATGGCACACCTAGCCTGGATTGTGCATTCCACCTCTTCCAGGATTTCTTGTAACTTATTTACATTTACATGACCCTTACTCCCTGCACCCTCTCCCCTCAACACCTATATATCTCTGGCCAGTTTCTTCATACCCTCCATGTATCTGACAAAGAGACCTGTGGCTTTCAAAAGCTTATGCTACAATAAAGTTGGTTAGTCTTAAAGGTGCTTCTGGACTATTTACTATTTTGTTACTACAGACTAACACGGCTAACTCCTCTGGATATATAAGCTGGACATTCATAGAGCCTTATTGTTTTATTTGGACAGAATGAAAGACTTTGACAAATCCAAGAGAAATTGTGTTCCAAAAGGAACACTTAGTATCCACTTAAACACTGTCCAGGTGGATAGTATCTACCATCAAACTGATATACACTCAGGCAGGCGTGACTTGCCCTGTGGTAGTTAAAGCACATTCCTTTAAGGCCCAAGGTTTGTCAGCAGCTTTCCTGAGAGGGTTTCCTCTACACGAGATTTGTCAAGCAGCGACCTGGTCATCTGCTGACACTGAAGCATTATTCGGTGGATACAAATTCCAGACGAGAGTCGACCGTTGGAACAGCGGTCCTGCATTCTCTGTTCATTTGACAGAATACCCACCACCAATGTATGAGTAGCTTGTTACTCTCCCATGTGGGTCTGCACAGCAAGAGAAGATGACCAAAACAGGGTTATACTTACCTATAACTGTTGATCATCTAGTCTTTTCTGTACAGGCACACATTCTCTCTCTTCTTCCCCACTAAGAGTTCTGCCAATTCCATGGTGAACTCTGGCTTGTTGCTGCCTCGTTTCCCGCTGCTTTCTCAAGAACATGTCTGTAACTCCTTTCACGTGCTGTAAGTATAAAAACTCAACAGCCACCATTCTAATAAGTATACAAATAAATATATCATCAAATACAATAAATACAATAAAATGTTAAAACTCACACTACATGTGTCATATCCTACAGTCAGGGGCGGCGCAAGGGTTTACCACGTTCGTGGCTGGCCGGCCGGGCACCCCCACGTGCGCACGAGCGCGCGTGCACACCGGCCTGCATGATGACGTCACACATGATGTCATCACGGGAGCGCACGCACCGCCGCCGGCCCGATTGCTGCAGCGGGCGGCCTCCGAGCAGTCCCGCAGATGCCTGCCCGCGGTGGCTGTGCCTGGCCGGGGGCTTGTGCTGGCAGCGGCACGAGGTGGGAGGGATAGGAGGCTGGTGCTTTGTGGTACGTGCTCCCGCCCACCGTGCCTCCTCCGGCGCTCCCTCCGGCACCCCACGCCTGCGACCACCGCCTACCTGGCCTCAATAGGCCCGCTGGCCCTGCCTACAGTTGTATCATCCATGGGCTTCTTTGAAATTCATTTAATCATTACATCCGGTGAGTACTCCGTTATATCGTAAATCTCCATACAATTTAAAGTGACAGGTGCAAACTTGATAATCTCCATACAATTTAAAGTGAGAAGTGCAAAATTCATAAGTGCAAGTGCTGGCTACTCCCTACAAATAGCTGGTAAAGTCTGTATGCATTCAACCCTGTAGGGGAAAGGGTATTTTAAAGAAACGTCCAGTTTGCCTTCTTTTGAAGAAATTCCTTCTGTTTATTATTTGAAGCTGCAAAAACAATTCTTCTTCACTCCAGTAGTACGAGTTTTAATATTTTATTGTATTTATTTGAATGGACAGTAAAAAGTATAAGCAGTTAGATAGTTATGGTGGTCTTTTTCTTTTCATCTGTGCCCAGAGATAGGCTATTGCTCCTTAACTGTTAATTCTGCTTCAGACTTTTCTGCCATGGGTGGACAGACTGGCTTTGAACTTGTAGTCTCAGTTCCTGCTTATGGCACACTTGAGCTTGAATCCCATTTGTATCCACCATACCATGCTATTCAGCTCTGCTGTATAACCAACCACACTTAATTCAAATGCAATATTTTAAGACGTAAATAAAAACAAATAGTATCTGAGACATAATTCGCAAGGCCCAAGAACCAGTTCCACAGTACACTCTAAAATCCATCCAACAACCCCCTTTGACTCCACGATGCATGGGATTATGCCATTTTCAGAGTTACTAGGGATCCCTAGAATACAATTTGAAAACCACTGATCTTAATGAAAAATTCCCCATTCCATCATAAACAAGAACTTCTTGAACTATTTTTTTCTGATGCTGTATTATTTATGACAGCAGGAAGGAGTATTCAAAAGATAAATATTATCCTCCTGGTTATCTCATGCATATTGTATGTGCTCATATTAAGTGATTAATCTTTCTTAGTGATTTTTTCAAAGTTCCCATACAAGTATGTTTGCGGGAATATTTCTGTGTGTTTTGAAATGTTTCTTCCCAATTGAGACTTCCTGTTTATTTTCCATCATGTTAAGGTCTCCTGGATGTAAAGCACAACACTGAAAACATCCATCTTGAACTGAATTCATGGTTCTACCCTGAAACTTGAAAGTAAAGTAGTGCCATTCTGATTCTTAAATTTCTTTGGTAAGGTTAACATAAGATGTATCGTTTCCATGAACTATTGCTATATACTAAGATCCTTGGAAGTAACAGCCACTGGGGCAGAACTAGGTGTCATCAAATACATAGGCCATTGCCAAAAATGGAACCACTATTTCAAGTTCACGCCCAATTCCCTGTTATATGTACTGACATCCTGTGATTTACTTGAAAGAGTCTGCTATTTTTGTTGCTGTTATGATGATGCTTGCCTGTAAAACTTTGGCTTACATCTAATTATAGGTTTAAAGTCACAGGAAGGGATTGTCCTTTATTCAGTGGCTGTAAACACAGGAGGTTCAAATAAATGGGAATTCCAGAGAGAACATTTAAGAGGGAAGAAAGGGACATGAGAGATTCCTGCTTCTGTCCTGGAGGTCAACCACATGCTTGGAGAAGTCCCATTCTTTACCCACTATGAAGTTCAGCAGGATGAACTAGAGGAAAATTTTCTATTTGCAGAATCATGGACTGGGGAGAAGTAATTCTTATAGGTATACTTCCTTGCTGCCCTCTCTTCTCCTTGGGTTTGTGACATTCTAGCTCAGGGAAATTGTTGGCTAGAAATCCCAGCTAAGCATCCTCCAGTTGTTAAAAGCAATCAACATGCTTTCTTCGAGCTTGAAGTAACCAAACAACCCTGTTTGCTTGAAAAGTGAAGCTATGTCTTTTCTGTGCTGTGCTCTACTGTGACAGTGCTGGTACCTCCATCTGGTACCTTCTGGCTGTGCTCTACTGTGACAGTGCTGGTACCTCCATCTGGTACCTTCTGGCTGTGCTCTACTGTGACAGTGCTGGTACCTCCATCTGGTACCTTCTGGCTGTGCTCTACTGTGACAGTGCTGGTACCTCCATCTGGTACCTTCTGGCTGTGCTTTACTGTGACAGTGCTGGTACCTCCATCTGGTACCTTCTGGCTGTGCTTTACTGTGACAGTGCTGGTACCTCCATCTGGTACCTTCTGGCTGTGCTCTACTGTGACAGTGCTGGTACCTCCACTGCCTCATCCTTGTTGAAGTGCAGGAAACACCAAAGCCCCTACTGCAGCAATATAGACCAGGCCACATTAAGAGCTATCCATTCAGCAGCCAAATTTTCAGCAGTCTCAATGCTTCTGCTACCTCCTCCTATCAAGAAGCAGTACCTAGAACAACGCCTGTCTGGTGCCTGCTTATTTCAGACAAACTCCCAGTAATTTATGTCTCAGCCTGCTGATCACCAGCTGATCATCAGGAGAAGGCAACCCCGGGAAATGAGCCCAGGGAATGAGCTTGTGCCCCTAGCTGATGACATAACTTCTAACGCAACAGCATCATGCCACGGACAATTCGTTAACACATAGCCACAAACAACATTTTCACTGTGCTTTTGGCAGAGTGTTAAAAAATTGGCCCTGGTGCAATGTCACTTTCAGTTCACACTGTAAGTGACATCATCAGCTGGAGATGCAAGTGTGCACATGTACCAGTAAGACCATACATTCCCCCTCCCCCACTGCCCACCAGTTGCCAGGAAGGACATGGCAACCTAACCCAGCACAGACTGGTCTGCACCAGGCATACTAGTTCAGCAGCTCTGGTGTCTCCACCAGCTTGAAAATAGTAACACCAGAGGCACTGGGGCTACTATCATGGTGTGATGGTGCTCAGGCAAATTCCCATTTAAAACAATGATTTATTATCTTTCCGCTGGGCCTGCAAGACAGAGTTGTTCCACCAGGCATACGGTGGTTGAGGAGAGCATCCTCCCCCCTCAATCAGCCTCCCACCAGGGGGAATATGATCCCCCCTAGTCTGCTGAAACTTCAAACAGTTGCCACCTGCCCCCATGGGTTTTATGTCTATTGAGGGACTGTGCAATATGAATGCCGCAATGTTTTTACTGAATGTGTTTTAATGATTATGCTGCTATTTTATATTTTTTCTGTGATCCTCTCTGAGCCTATTTTCAAGGAGAGCGGAATACAAATGTGGTTAAATAAATAAATAAATAATAAAAGTAATAATGACAACTAACCAAGATTTACATGTCCTGCATATGTTAGCATGGCCAGACACAGTCTTTTGTTGTGGCTTTCTGTCTTCAAGATTTTTCATCAAGAAGTGTTTATTCACCACTCAAAACACCCACACACTGAACAGTGGATGTTCTGGGTCTTCTCTGAGATGATATTTTATTGTAAAGTGATTCAGAGCATGCTGTCACAAGCCCTTCAATGTATGGTAAGCTGCATAAACACTAAGTAGCGATCATCGCCACTGGCCTATGTAAAGCAGTCATTTTCACACATCATATAGTTCCAATTAGATGCTGGGAGACCAAAACGTATGTCATGAGATCGCCCAATATTTGGGATCTTACTTTATTTTGGGAATCCAATTTTGATTTAGAAAGAGGTTTTAACCCTTTCTCCCTGTGACATTTTGTCGATCTAAATATAGCTCTCCTATAGCTGCACGGAGGGAAGACGGAGGTACAAATGCTTCAGGTATATAGACACAAAATTGTAAACCAAACCAATGGACACCAGTTAAAGTACCCCCAATATTTTTAACTAGGAATATTCTTATAGCAGGCATATTAAATAGTTAAAATTATTAGGGTTTGCTATCATGAGATTCTAGCAATTTATGTGAATTGCTTTTTTATTTTTAACTCTGGAGCTTAGTTCATACAGTCAGCTGGAATCTGATATAAATAAAACAATAGATTCTGTCCTCACTCACTGGGAATGCTGAGAACTGAGTCAGAAACAAAATGGATGTGTTGACACTTGCCCTGTCAATAAAGGCCAACTGACTGAATAGCAGAAAGTGCAGCAGTCTCTGGAATCCAGTGCTGGCTGGCTTGTATTATTCTTTCCTACTTTGCAATCTAATTATTCAGGCCAATAATTTTCAGTCTTAGGCTGCTTCCACACACATTGGATAATCCACTTTTAATACTCTTTAGTGAACATTTGAAACTGTTTTTCCATGTGTGGAACAAAAAATCCACTTCCAAAGGATTGCTAAAGTGCATTATTCAACGTGTGTAGAAATGGCCTTATTTAGCATTTGGAAAACAGTTCAGTTTGGGATAATACTATTACTTTACTGGATTCCAGAAATGATGAATATGAGATATGGAGCTGAGTTCTCATTTGAGCAACAACTGAACTAGTTCATGTTTCTGTAGGTCCAACTATAGTCTTTTGCAACTAAGCATTTATTTTTAAGTGATGTGTGTATTTGCAGTTTAAAAATAGAGGTTAGCCTGCAGAGTAACCAGTGGGGAATGAAAACTTCCAATGTTAGACCAGCTGCTATGCCGGATCATTTTAAAAAGCCAAGTAGAATAAACATTAATCTTCTGTATCATATCCAATGTATTAAACAAATAGTGTTTACCGAGCATTTTGTCAGTCACTTGCCAATTCTGCTCATCGTTATAAGCTAAGTTCAAACAGACATGGCACACTGAAGCTCTCCAAGCATTTTGGCTAACAATAACTGGAAATTGTTAGGATCTTGTAATTTGTCATTCTGCCTCTAGACCCATCCAGTTCTCACACACAAAGTTACCACATTTTTATGGCATGTTCCTAGAGTTTTAACAGCTGCATGATGTGATTAAGTGTTTAATTGTTTCCAATCATTACATTTCCATGCCGGGAAATAATTCACCTGTCGAGTTCTACCTATCACGAGCTTGTTAAAGGCACAGAATCTCTGCCAGTAAAAAAAAGTGTGGCAACCCTACCCCTCATCTAAAAGAGAATCATGGAGAGATCTGATAGGACCAAAGGGAGGCTCATTCACCTGTTGAGTTGCTTATAAGCACATATAGGTGGATAATTAGGAATATTATTTAGTATTTCTAGAACACTGTTCGTGCTTCTAAAAGCATCCTCCATACCTTATCCCAGGACCAAATTATGCACAACTGCAGGTAACTATAGCCCACGCCCGCCCACCCACTCTAGAAGGGCACAGCTTACAGGGAACCAGTGGTGGAACAGGAATACTTTTATGATCTCCCCCTCCCACAAAGTGGCTTTTCAAACAACAGCAAAAAATTGTCAGGCTACAGTTGTATTCTTTACCACATGAGCTAGGGCAAGATTGGTGTCTGCATCTGAGACTAGATTTCAAGGAATGGTATCAATTATTAAGCATAATTTTTTAAAAAAATCTCTGTTGCCTTTTCAATTTCATTTTCTGCACAAAATCAAAGCATCTCAATTTGCTTTGTCAAAACCTAAGGCTCCACCAGTAAAACGAATGTCTAAGTAGGCCAGGATGTGGAAGGTAAAGACTGATCCAGAAATGGCTGTCAGCTTGTTACTCCATTTACAAGGAATGACAGTTTCTATTCTAGAGAGGATGAGGCAAAGAGGTCATATGGCAGGGTCTGCTTACCCAGAAGTAGTTGATAGGCATTACTTTTTAAAGCCCTGGAGATTTATTTGTTACAATGCCATCCATAACTATGAACCTGGACTGTGCTCATGGCATCACACTGCTTTAATGTCTGAGGCAGAGGATTTAGTTTAAACTCAAACTCAAAAACTTATTTTGTACTAAGTGACCATGTGATTGGCTGCGGGAGGAGGGAACGCATGTAGACAATTGTATTAAACTTTGGCAAAGAGGCATCGGCTCTAGTAACAATAGACAATCCAGAGAGCACTTCTGAGTGTTTTCGAATGCCTCAGCCAGGCAGATGCATTTGCCAGGAACAATTATTCATCCACAAAGTAGACCGGACATCCAGATTCCCTTACAAATTGGAAGGGGGGAAAGTTCTTCAGGCAAGATTATAGTCATTTTATCACATTCCACCGGATAAATGTTTATATACTGGAGAAACCCCTTCAGCTCCAAACAAATGGATAAACAAAGACCTCTTAGATAAATTTGCATTGCGTAAAAAAGACTCTTGATGGAGATAAGAAGTGAGTTTTGGCTCCACTCAAGTAAGCCACCCAAATGATATCGTTCAAGAGGAGTTAGCCGTGTTAGTCTGTAGTAGCAAAATCAACAAGAGTCCAGTAGCACCTTTAAGACTAACCAATTTTATTGTAGCATAAGCTTTCGAGAATCAAGTTCTCTTCGTCAGATGCATGGTACAGAAACTGGTCGTACTCTTTACCAGCACCTCCGGTGTTCCTATTTACATGTGTTTGGGCTGGTTTCCAATGTCATTATTTTGATGGTAAATCAGTGCTCAGTCTCTTTTATGGGATTACAGTGGCACCAGCTGTTTATCCAGGGTGGTTATTGTAATCTAAGATGATCTTTGGGGTTCTCTGCTCCAATGGTATCTAAGAGATGTAAAAGTATGCTAAATACCTGTGCACAAGAACAGACTATGCTGGATCAAATAAAGGGTCCATGTAGTCCAGCATTATCCAGCTGTGACCAGCCAGATACTTCTAGTTGTAAGTGTACACCAGAAGTTAGAAATGGTGAGATAGACCTTACTATCTTCAGGTCTCATATCAATAGATGCACAGTGAACTACTTACTTCATTTATCTATAATTGATGCATCTTCTGGCTTTTTAAGTTCTCAGGATGAATTTCTGTCTCTAAAATGTAAACATTCATATCAAAATCCTAACTTTTTGTCATAGGAATTTGAACCGTCACTTTTCTTTCCAGTTATATTAGTCACTGAAGCTAAATCTTACTGTTAATTTGTAAAAAAAAAATGTCATTGAAATATTGTGTATTTTGAACATTTAGATTCAAATTTTATTACTTTATTTTATCAATAACATTTGATGTTATTAATTCATTTTTGTTTTATTAAATACTTTATTACTTATATTCAATTTTGTTCTATCGCCTGACAAACAGTAGTTTCTAGTCTCAGTGCTGTGTGTGCGTGGGTCCAGCAAGGAGGGCAATGTTCTTCCTCTGCATCCAGAAATCAGAGCTACACAGAATGTTCCCACTGGATTTAGAAGAAATTGTTCATGCTACACTTATGCTTTCTTGGAATGTAGACACACACATATCTGAGTGTGCACAGTTGTATGATCTCACAAAATTTAAAATCTTCTCATTGCATTAGAATAAAATTCAAACATACCCATCTTTCTGCCAGCTTTAAGTCCCCCAGATCCAATGATATATTTGTGTACTGATTTTAATAGTATTAGATGAAATGTTTATTTGTTTTAATTTGTTAGGTGCCTTGTTTTAATTTGTTAGGCCCTATGAGGATAGAATATAATCTTATAAATAAATAAATAAAGCCAAGAACAGAATCCATGCGATACCTTTTATTAGAACCAACCAAATGACATGTAACAGTATGCAAGCTATGTAAGGCTTGGCCTTATGTCCACTTCTGCTTCTCCATCTGTTGCAGAGGTGATCTTCCACTACAGACTGCATTCTTCTTAGCACTAGGCACTTCTGGGCCATTTCCAGGCGGCTTACCTGCCCCCGGAATGTTGCGCCATGTTGCGGGGAAAACGCGAAATATCGCGTTTTCTCGCGCGAGTTTTGCGCGACGTCGCGCAACATCGTGCAAAACTTGTGCAAGAAAACGCGATATTTCGCGTTTTCCCCGCAACATGGCACGACGTTCCGGGGGCAGGTAAGCCATCTGGAAATGGCCCCGCTCATCCACCCAAATACCATAGGAATATGCTCTGCAGCAGAAGACTGCCTATGCAACAGAACAGAGTGCTATGCAAGCGAAAACAAAGCTTAGGGTCAAAATCATAGTCTTTAAATTTGCTTCTAAAATGCCAGGCTTGGAAATTTGTGAGCCACTCCCCCCCCCCGCCCCACACACACACTGGATTGGTCCACCAGGAACACTTTTATATGTTCTTAGTTTGGGAAAGTGCATGAAGTTGATATTAGGAAGAATTTTTAGTAGATCTTAGAGGCCACCATGGAGGATAAGGTAGGAGGCAGTCTCTAAAATCTTTGTGGCTTCAATTGTTTACAACTTAAGACCAGTGAAATGGCAAACAAGACAAGCTATTAATCTTTGTTAAATGTATAATAAATAATATAAGGACTACAATTTCAAATCTTTTTATCAAACACAAAACCCACAATAAAGGTAATAAAAGATACAAATTGAATCTTAGAACACTTATAAGCACCATATAAAAGCAATGATCTCTTACTTTTCTTGGCAGACGATATCCTATCATGAAACTGTAATTGAAAAACTGGGATGGGTACTAGCTTGGATACTGTGGAAAAGTTATCAGGCTCACAGACATGACCACTAATAAACATTCCAGATTTCTCCAAAGCTGCCTGTGGCACAAAACTATCTTCTAGCCACCAGGTAAATAACATCTTTAATTTCTTGAAGACAATGGTGGGCTGTACAAGAGGGAAGAAAACGAAGCCAATTGGTGGAGGCTAGTGTGGGAGTGTAGTTGGAATGTCAGACTGGGGAGAGGTGGGCTCAAATTCCTACTCTTCCCTTCAGATCTGGGTGACCTTCATTTGGACCAGTCATTCTCCTAGCTTGACCTAACTCACAGGTTGTTGTTCATAAAATGGCAGCCCACATCCAAACTGGGCAAGAGTGCAGCTTCTATTAGCGTTCTAAAACACTGGCAAAATCTGAACAAGGATCTCCCATTGTCCCATCTCCCACTCTGAATTATTCAAAACGTTAATTTTCTCAAATATGAAACAATAAATCATATGATGCTAATGAAGGTAGTGAAATGTTCAAGCAGTTTGATGCATCACATATAACACAGTACGGATGAATGATTAATGTTTGAAGATTTGAATACATCGTTCGTTTTAGATAATTTGTTTGACATTATGTCCTTTTTGTAATGTGTAGTACATTTTTAGTTGCAATGGGGTAACCATGATGGAGCAAAATAAAACAAAAATCTAGTTTAAGTTTTAATCTTATGAGTGAGGTAAATTAATGTTAAAAAATAAACTTCATCTATGATATCTTTTCATAAATGCCTTCTTACTTAATGGATATATTCTGCACACATTGATAAAAAAGTAACAAGAAATTTCACAACAAATATTCCCACTGAAGTATTGGCTTGGGCAGTTGGGCTGGATTCTCTGCTGAAGCTGATGCAACATACCAACTGCTTTAACAGCCACACTTTCTAAATGACTCATTTGGTCTGGAAAAATAGAGTTCATCAAGCTATTCATTGGGGTTTTTCCTAAGCATTTGTCATAGACTTCATTAGAAACCAAGGAATTAGGTCAACACAAAAGGAATTAGGTCAACATGAAAAACTATGAAAGCTTTGGCAGGAAAAAAAAACCCAGCTTGTGGGAAGACCTGAGTATCCCTTGATGAGATGTCATGTAAAATTTTTAATCAGTATCAGCATAGTGCTAAGCTATTGAGAAAGGTGTTGTCTACCTTTACACTTTCTTTAATTACTCTTTTCCAGTTTGACTAAGAAATATTAAGAACACGGTTTCCCCCATTAACTGCTTTTTCACTTGCCTATTAGCTTGGTCCTCAAATTATTTCCTGTATGAACTACATATTATGTTTACTCCAGCAATACACATTATGTATATGACCATTTTAAAAGATAGCACCAAGGATACAGTTAAAAACCTCTTCCCCTTCCCCACCTACCCCCTCTCCCCTTGAAATCTGCATAACTAGTGACTAGATAAAA
Organism: Eublepharis macularius; assembly: GCF_028583425.1. Classification (NCBI taxonomy): domain Eukaryota; kingdom Metazoa; phylum Chordata; class Lepidosauria; order Squamata; family Eublepharidae; genus Eublepharis; species Eublepharis macularius. The sequence goes on from NC_072790.1 coordinate 116,377,990, forward strand.
GAAAAAAAACAGTCTTTTGAAATAATCCTACACATACTGTGTAGTTCTGCCAAACATTTCTGGGTCCCTATGATTTGAACCACTCACTTAAAGCAGATTCTCTGTTACAAAGAACTATGAAAAACATCTTGACTTTGATCCAGCAGAGGATTTCCATGATTTTTGGTGGGGGGCTGATTCTTCCCTGCCCATGCCTCCCAGAAACACCATTCAGGGACATTAGGGCTGCAATGGGAGGAGGGAAGTAAGGAAGTCCAGGTTCCTCTGACAGAAAGCCCTTCCATATTACTGCCAGACCCAAGCCCTTTGTTCTTGCCACATTTACTTTTCTTCAAAACCTTCTCTTACTGCTGTTAGCATGCTGTTAACATGTAGCTGTTCACTGTATTTTCATTCCATTTATATCCAGGCTTTGGATGCCTTTGGAAGTCTCTGGAAGTCTTTGTGAGGCTTCAGAAGCCTTTGTAAGTGACTCACAAAGGCTTCCAGACTCTCAAAGGCTTCTTAAGCATCCCTCATGAAGTACGGTTGCCAGGGACCTGGAGTCCCTCGACAGGGGATCCCCAGGTCCCTGGCCTCTCCTGGCGGGGTATTGGGAGCCGGTACTTACCCCGGCTTCCTTTTTCACACGTGCATGCTCCCAGCTCGCGTGATAACATCATTTCTGGGAGTGATGTCATCACGTGGGGTCAAAGGGTGCCCTTGTCACAACTGCCACCCACTCTCACCACAACTGTGGCCACCGCCCGCTACAACTGCGGCTCACTCTTGTTTGGCACACAGGGGGCCATGGCAGCGAGAGTGGGCGGGGGTGAGAGCAGGCAGCGGCGCTGGCAAGAGCAGGAAGCAGTGAGAGCAGGTGGCGGTGACAGTGGGTAGCGGTGTCAGCAAGAGTGGGTGGTGGCAGAGGCAAGAGTGGGCGGTGGCAAGAGCTGCTTGCTCTCACCACCACCGCCTGCTCTCACCGCTGCTGCTCACTCTTGCTGCCAACATCACTGCCGCCACCCACTCTCACGGTGTGGGAGCATGCCCCCCAGGGAGGGAGCACCCCAGGGAGTGCACCCTCCTGCCAACCAAGTAAGTGGGCGTGGGGGGGGGGAGGGCGGATCAGGGAATCCTCTACCCCAGGCGTGGGAATGGCAACCCTATCGTGAAGACTTTGTGAAGCCCAGACCATCTGTGATTTGCAGCCAGAGGACTGCATGCCATCCCAGCAGCTGGGGGTGGGAGAGTGGGGTGAGGGGTTCAATTGCAGCAGCCCAAAAAAGGGAGGGACAGTGTCTGCAACGTGGCCCAGGACAGCTAGTAATGTCTTCCTTCTCTTTTTTCTTGAAAAATATTAAAGGGCCATGGAAGAGGGAAGATCCCACTATTTGAAACCCCCCTCTAAACTCTTGAAATTCAGGGAAATTACTTTTCAACACTCCCAGAATTCTGTGAGTTTTTATTTGAATATACCCAAATTGTTGTTCCTGATCCATGTTCTGAACTACAGTATGTTAGAATCACTGCATTCAGAGTAGCATTTAAAAGGAACTTAAATTCCCTGTGCAGCCAAGTGAGAGCTTTGCTGATTTATCTAGCCCAAGCCAGAGGTCATAGGCCATCCCTCCAGAAGGCTGAGCAAGAAAGGATGCTTTTGTACACAAGACACTGTAATAACAAAGATTTACTTTTGATGTACTGCCAGTATTTGCTGTAGAAGCAACTCTGCCCCTATTGACATATTTGCTTCTACTACAACAGGAAATCCTTAATTTAGAATGTTGCTTAGATTTGTTGCACTGAATCTTTATATACTGCGAAGATATAAAAGTATGAAAGAGTTGATGTAACAAATGAACTGCAAAGCAAAATGCTGCTCTCTTGTGGTAATATTTGTGCAACTGTACAACTGCCCTTTAATAGATACCAGAGGAAGAAGATTCACATGTTGACTTGGGGCTAGGGATGAAGCTGGAGCGGAACCAAATGTATTAATATGTGTAATAATCTGCTCATTTTCCTAAAGTTCAGAACCTTAAACTCAGGGGTACAGCCAGGGAACTCAAAAGTAGAGCCTAATACCATTTAACAATCAAACACCCTTATACTCACTCTTAAATAATACTGTGGCTCCTTTCACTCACAGGAGAGAAAAATAAAACTTACTGTTTGTAGTAAGGTTACCAGTCTCCTGGCAGGGGCAGGGAATCCCCTGCCTCTTGTTTCCCATTGCCACTTAGTGAAGAGGTTGAAGAAAATTTTTAAAATGGCCATTATTCCAATGTTGCAAGGTCACTTCCAGGAAAAACCCAGCAGTGACACCAGTTCTCTCTAGGAATCACCACATGCTCTGTGGTTTTAACATACTGTTAATTCATAAAGAGTATAATTCATAAAGAGGTGCAATGTCACTTCTTTCCCAAAAGTGACATCACTCCATTGGCCTCCCTGTATGTCCCCAACCTTAGTCTCCTGCTGGTTGCCAGTTCAGGAAACCCTAGTTTGTAAGGAACATATGATCCATTGTGCTATGGGCCTCAGTCTGGTAATCTGATCTATAGTCATCAAATTGAGCGTATTTGTCAATGACATCTGTTTTGAAGCACCCTAAATAGTGACTATAAAATGTACAGTCGGGCCATGGTGAGCCACGGGAATAATACACAAGGTCAAGAAGGGCTAGAGCTGCCACCACCCTGCTAGTGGTGGGGGATCCCCTGTTGATAACTAGTGCTTCCCATTATCACTCAACTGGTTGGGGAGAACGGGCGTCATCCTGACATGATGGCATCACTCCCCATGTACCCAGAAGTAACTTGGTCTATCCTATCAAGAATTACAAGTCCCACAGTTCCTCAGGAGGGACACCTGGCAGGAAGGACAAAGCAAAGCACCATAATACAATGGGAGCAAGTACTGTTGCTTCTTCTGGTACAATCTGCAGGCCTAAAATATATGAGTTAATGTATAATCCACTCATAGTCACAAATACACACACCATGGTGCCATGTCTGGTGGTGGCTATAGATACACATCAGGCGGCTAGAAACATAGGGAGGTAAAAAAAAGGGAATAAAAAGAAGCTAAAGGACACCAATATATCCTCCAGTTTTTCAAATCAGACAAGGCCTTTCTGCAGTCAGGCAACAATACAGTAACTAGGGAAGCAGATGAACAAAAAAAATCATGATGAAAATGATTTCAATACAAAAACTAATTTTCAGTAAAGTGTGCCTAGCCCTATGGATTTTCTGCACACTGCTAGTGATGGTGGCAGAAGCTGAAAGAATTTCAGCAAGCTAACGCTCATCAAAAACTGTATGTGTTCTACAATAAGTGACTACATTGGTGACTAAGATGGCAGCACAGATGGGAGTGGGTTCACTAGCTCCTGTCATTTTATTTTACTATTAGCTGCTCCCTGCCTTTTCTTCAGCAGTAACAGTTTTTGAATGATAAATCTAGTGCCTTGTTTACCATTTCTACCCCTCATACGAACAACTTGCAAGGAATGAACAACTGACCTGTGGGATGAACTGAGAGCGGTGAGAGCAGTGTGACGCGGCCTGACACTGAGCCAAGTTACATCTGATGCCCCATGGTGCCGTGATTCTGGTGTCGCTGCAGTGCAGCTGGCTGCCCAGTTTGCTGCCGGCTACCTGATTGCCCAGATGCCAGGAGGCCCGAGGTCCTTTCAAGAGGAACTGTAGGTCTGAGAGTTGGTATGCTGAAGAACTTGGAGGATGACATTTGAGTGATGCACCCCGGCTGACTGGTGGGTTGGAGTGAATTGCCAGGTGGACGTGTGTGTTGGGGTGAAGGGGAGAGAGTATGCTGCGGAAGCATCTGAAATCAAGCAATGAATTTGCTGGATTGGATGGGAAGACAGCATGTGAAGGTTTGGGGCAAGCAGTGTGAAGCCGGTGATGGACTCGGGGAGTGGGCATGGTGCATTACTTGCTTTGCCTGCCTCCCTCCCAGGAAGCTGGAGTAGCCTTGCATGGACCCGGAGGCATTCAGGTGGCTTTAGAGACAGCCGGAGGACTTTAGAGGCCATGGGGGCCCTTTGGGTCTGTCAGCTGAACCCGGAAAATGGGTTGTCTTGCCTCACTAGATGGATTAGAGCTGTAAATGCTGGTCTCTTTCCCAAACTTGCTGAATTGTCCGGAGCCCATTTCTGGCTGCAGTTGAGAACTTCTATGGTGTCATCTGGAACTCTTTCTACTGGGGTATGAATTAGCTTGTTTTTGAGGTGTTATTCCTTGTTCCTGAAATCAAAGTTCTGTTGTGAATGAATCGCTATTGATTGGTTTTGTAATTAAGGTGAGAGTTGGCTAGGATTATTGCTCATTCAACCAGTAGTGCTATTAGTATTATTTAATTGCATGCAGTTGTGAAACTTGATTGTATTTATGCTGTAATTAATTGGGATTGTATTTATATTTTAAAACTGATAAATGAGGTTGGAGGGGGGTGCAGGGTAATGAAATGAGAGTATTTTTAAAATTCATATCAGAGGTTCAGATTGAGGGTAAAGGTAAAGGTAAGCACTGAGTCATTGCTGACCCATGGGGAGGGGGGTGTCACATCACAACGTTTTCTTGGCAGACTTTTTATGAGGTGATTTGCCATTGCCTTCCCCAGTCATCTACACTTTACCCCCAGAAACATGGGTACTCATTTTGCCGACATCGGAAGGATGGAAGGCTGAGTCAACCTTGAGCTGGCTATTTGAACTTGGCTTCCGCCAGGATCGAACTCAGATCATGAGCAGAGCTTGGGCTGCAGTACTGCAGCTTACCACTTGGGTAGTTACTGTTATACTGTGTTGATACTTCTGTGTGTTATGTTATGGGGCAGAGGTTGTGGAGAGTGGTGGATGTGAGGGAGAAGATTGGGGTGGAGCTAGGGATCCCAGTACTCTGGGGTTGATGGAGGTATGGCAGTGGGATGCAGTCTTGGAGTGGAGGATTATTTTGCAGTAAAGAATGTGGACCTGGTGTGCGTGACTGAGATCTGGGTGAGGGACAGTGAAATGGTCACCCTGAAAGAACTGCCCCCCCACCCCAGCATTTTCAGTCCTTCATCAGTCCTGGATGGATGGTTGAGGGGGGGTGATACTCATTCAAGAATCTTTCTCCTCCAGGCCATGCCCCACACCAAAGATCATTGGCTTCATGTGGGATGCTGAGGAGACTTTGGCTATCTGTCTGGTGTACTGACCGCCTAGCACACCAGTAGCTGCCCTATCGAGCCTGCTGCAGACTCTACCAATGGGACTCTACCAATTTGTTTCAGCCCCCACGCATCAAGTGGGCCACATGCTAGATCTGATGTTTGGGATGGGGATTCAGGTGGACCTTGACAACATTGAATTGGTGCCATGGTCAGACCACTTTGTCCTGAAGCCTTGTCTGGGAGCACCAGCCCCCTCCTGCATAGGTGGCAAGCTAGTTTACACTCACCCATGGAGACGAATGGATCCAATTAGCTTCCAAAATGCTTTTTGGGATCCAATGCCCCCTGGCGGTTCATTGGATGAGCTGGTGGGAGACTGGTATGAACATGTCTCTGAAGCCATTGATGAAATTGCTCCCCATCGCCTTCTCCATCCCTGTACCAGACTAGCCCTCTAATATACAAAGGAGCTACGATGGATGAAGTGGGGACTGAGATGTGTGCTTGAGCAAGTGTGGCGGCAGAGTTGGGATGAAGAGGCAAGATAATCTTATAGAGAGTTTATAAAAGCCTATGAGGTGGCTGTGAAGGCAGCAAAGAAGGATTTCTGCGCTGGTTCCACAGCATCTGCAGGCTCACGTCCAGAGAAATTGTTTCAAGTAATATAACAACAACAACAACAACAACATTCAGTTTATATACTGCCCTTCAGGACAACTTAATGCCCACTCAGAGCAGTTTACAAAGTATGCCATTATTATCCCCACAACAAAACACCCTGTGTGGTGAGTGGGGCTGAGAGAGCTCTGAAAAAGCTGTGACTAGCCCAAGGTCACCCAGCTGGCTTCAAGCGGAGGAGTGAGGAATCAAACCCGGCTCTCCAGATTAGAGTCCCGTGCTCTTAACCACTACACCAAACTTGGTCTTTGGTCTCCTTTTCTCAGGAAGACTGCCAAATTATAAATTCAGACATTAGCTGCGAGGCTTTTGGGAGCTTTTTTGCAGATAAAATCTTGTCCCTTTGCCATGACCTACTGGTCACGGTTGATACAGTAAGGGAACTGGAGACTCCTTGGCCATCTTCTGGTCAATTTCTAGATCACTTCAGTTTAGTCTCCCGGGAGGAGGTTGACAGGATCCTGCAGCAGGTGAGGCCCACCACATGCTCCCTGGAACCCTGTCCCTCATGACTGGTAAAGGCCAGCGCGGATGGGCTGAGGGCCCCAATGGAGGCTAATGTTAACTTATCTCCAGGATTTTTCCCGGGGCACTTAAGGAAGCTGTAGTGAAACTTCTCCTGAAAAAACCATCTTTGGACCCCATTGATCCATTCAGTTACCACCCAGTTTCGAACCTCCCATTTCTGGATAAAGTGATTGAGCGGGTGGTCGTGGAACAGCTGCAGGTTTTCCTGGAGGATTCTTTTGTTCTGGACCCATTACTGTCCAGCTTCTGTCCAGTCCATGGGATGGAGACAGTGCTGGTCACCCTCACAGACGATCTTCGTAGACATCTAGATTAAGGTGGGTCAGTGCTGCTGGTTTTGTTAGATCTTTCAGCAGCATTTGACATGGTCAGCTATGAACTGTTGACCCACTGCCTTGCTGATGTGGGGATTTGAGGGACTGCCTTACAGTGGCTCATTTCCTTTCTTTACAGTCGGAGACAGAGGGTGGCGCTCAGAGAGAGGTTATCAGCACACCAACTGGTGTGCAGCATCCCACAGGGGACGATACTCTCCCCTTTGTTATTCAGTCTTTATATGTGCCCCCACACCCAGCTGGTACGATGTTTCAGACTGGGTTGTCACCAATATGCAGATGACACCAGTTGTGTCTGTTGATGGATGGCCAGCCTGACTCTGCCCTGGACATCCTAGTTAGAGCTTTAGAGTCCATGTCTGGATGGGTGAAGCAGAGTTGACTGAAGCTGAACCCTGCAAGGTCCTGTACTTGGGCCATAGGTCATTGGATTTGGGGATCCAGCTCCTGACCTTTGATGGGGCACCACTTGTGCCTGTTCCATCGGTCAAGTGTCTTGGAGTGACACTGGACTCCTCTTTATCAATGAAGGCCCAGGTCATGGCAGTTGCCCGGTCTGCTTTTTTTCATCTTCAGCAGGCCAGGCAGCTTGCCCCCTACCTTTCTACCTATGACCCAACAACAGTGATCCATGCAAAAGTCACCTCCAGATTGGACTACTGTAACTCACTTTACGCAGGGCTTCCCTTGGGTCTGACCCAGAAATTACAGAGAGTCCAGAATGCTGCTGCGTATGTCCAAATGGGTACTCCATACAGGGACATGTTACTCCAATCTTGCAGCAGCTACACTGGCTCCCCGTGGAGTTTCGGATCAGGTTCAAGGTTCTTGTTTTAACCTATAAAGCCCTAAATGGACTGGGACCAGCATACCCGAAAGACCGCCTCTCCTGTATGTACCCCAGAGAGTACTCGGAGCGGCAGGTAAATGCCTACTGGTGGTCCCTGGCCCCGGCTGGTCTCAATCAGGGCCAGTGCTTTTTCAGTCCTGGCCCCAACCTGGTGGAACTTTCTGTTGGAAGATACAAGACCTTTTATCTTTATTGTGGGCCTGCGAGACATAGATGTTCCACTAGGCATATGGTTGAGGCCAGTCCTAGATCTATCAAATAATCCTCCTTACTGGTCTTCTGTGGGGGGGGGCTATATAGCCATCTGTCCCCCCCCCCCCCACACACACATATATGAAGGCATAGTATGATGATACCAACTTGCAGTCCCCCTTTCTTCCTGTGTATGGTTGGTAGGGAAGAATGAAGTGTGCTTCCATCTTGGGATCTGGAATCTATGTTTGTTGGTAACTCTGATTTTATTAAGTTTTAAATCTTTTTAGCCTCTGTATTTATATATATTGCTGTAATGAGCCCTGAGCCCCCTTGTGGGGAAGGCAGGCTAAAAATCTAACAACAACAACAACAACAATAATAGAGCAAGTACAGTTAAGCCCTCTTGTCTAGACTGTTAACTTGTAAGAGAAATTGGGAGGAGCGGGGGCTAATTTAGGATTTTGCAATGAAAAAGGGCAGAAAAATAAATCTTTAAAGTTAATTGGCCTGATGTTTGCAGCCACATCAGTCCATTAAAATAAAAAATCCGAGTAATCCCTTGTAATTGTCCAAAGAGTTACAAAAAACTGCTTTTTTTTTTCAAGAGCGCTGGCTGTGAACCGTGGGCTAAGAGCCAAGAGCCCTTTAGTCTGCACCCAAGGGCTCACACCACTCACTATGCCCAAACTTTACAGGGAAAGGAAGACACACAGAGGCCAAATGGAACTCAGCTGCTGGTAGCCGGTTGCAGCAAGATCTTCCACACTCCTCATCCACAAAAGTAGTTTTTAGAAGATCTTTGAAGGCTGTTTTATTTAGGGGTCTGCAAAATGAAACAAATGAACCAGAGATACACCTGGAAATCACTGTTCCATTTTATTAGAGCGGCTTCTGGAATGGTGAACCAAATCCGAGAAACCAAGTTGTAATGGCGCCCACCCACTCACCCACATGCTCGTTCATTTCACTTCTTACCATGCAGCAGCAGGCAAGCAGGCAGGCACTGGGCTGGCAGCATCTTGTTTTCTTTAATGGTATTCTGCTAATTGGATCCCAAGGGAAGAGAGTCCGTTTGTTATACCACCTAATTATATCCATTGGAGAGAAGGGGGAATGTGCACGCGATTGCCTTTTTTTTTTTTTTTTTGCAGCACGTCTCAGGGCGAAGCTACAAGTGACAAATGACACTTGAACAGCAAGTGTATTTCTCCCTGTCCACTTGCGCTCCACTCAATCCACTTGCCGTTCAAGTGTTATTCGTCACTTGTAGCTTGGCCCTCAGACACTCTTCTGTCTCCCCCACCCACAGCAGGATACAAGAAAACTGTGGTCCTGTATATTGAATATTTCCAATTTTATTTTTATTATCTTGGGACAAGTAGTTTCCTTTTATCCTTTTTGTTTTTATAATCCCAAACAATGTTCTTCTTTTCTTGTTGAATGCTTAGGGAGCAATGTTCCTTTGTAACACAAGAGGGCGATATATCCTTTAGCTGTATTTTGAAATCTTGCTCTAGTGTAGAAGAAAAATCAATGATTTCCTGTATATTCATGTCCCACTGAGCCAGTAGTAGCAAGTATGTATAGCCAATAAGAGGGGGCTTTTTATTTCCAAGAATGGGAGTCTTGTGTGATTATGGAATGGCATATAAAAACTAAGTATAAAAAGTTGGATCAAGAGTGGGGTGATAGGATCCCAGAAGTTAACCTCAGACAATAAATTGGGTAGCTGCGAGCGGTGTGCATCTAGAAAAATGTTGTGATGCTTTCACATCCAGGGCTGTTGAGTGAACTGTCTATCATGATTGCCAGGTTAGTTTTCCTTTCATGATCATGTGGCTGTTCTTTTCGATGAGGAAAAGGGGGGGGATCAGAGGCTCTGGGCAGCTGGTTTTTGCACCCAACAGCACCAAAATCACACAGAATACAGTCTTCTCTGAACCATTGACTCACTGAATTTCCAATACACACGAAGAAGGGGGTCTGTGTTAATAGACCCCGAAGTAGCTGAGTATTACAGGACATGCTCCTCATTTCTGCAATGCTCATGAGGGAACTGTTCTGTGGCCTAGTCACTTTCCCAGGTTATCTGTAGTTCCAGGCTCATCCCAGTTTTCAAACTGTACTTTGGTAACAGGATGTACTCTGGTAAGGATACTCAGGGATATGGCATATGCTCTATTTCACTGTGTATGGTTCTTCGCCTACCCAGTTTAAAATGTCTTGCCTGTAGATAAGAAAGGCTGGAGAGTGTTTGGTGACCCCCTTGCAGGAGTTGAAGATGCTAAACAGAAAGAGTACTTCAAAGGCAGGCCAGTGAGTGAGATTTCATTCACTAACCCGTTGACTGATAGAAGCAGAATAAATAATAAAAAAATATAGTTATTTATTCAGTATATTTTTATTCTGCTTTTCTCCCAAAGCAGCTTACAAAAATATAATTCATATACAAATGTACAAAAAAAGTATGAAAAACAAGCAAAAAACCAAAAAGTAAACAAGACACCCTGGGCTGAAGTCCACCAGGTCAATCTGACTGGTCAAGACTACAGGCTATAATCCACGGCTAACAGGCTCGGACTAAGAGTACTTAGGCTCTTGCACTTCAGTCTGCACCCCTGATCTCACAGGCTATAGATACTTGCAGCAAGAGAGAGAGAAAAGATTCAGCCTAGTTGTTTCAAGATGGAAGCCATCTTCCCTCAATTTTTCTTCTTGTTGACAGTTATGCAAATATGCAAGATTTATATAATCAGGTTGTGGAATTCAGATTTTTGATACAGAACTTAAATTATTTGGGACGTTTTTAGAGTTTTTAGCACAAAGTACACACAGCCCTCAATAGTGTATTATCTACTGATGGGCAATAATACACACCCACACTATGTCTATCCAACCGTTTACCAAAAGAGCAGACACAAGTTAGGTCATCAAGAGAGGAGGTTATGAGTTATTATAGTCAGCCTGCTCAAAATGTCTGCTTAACAGATTGCTATTCCCTTGTGAAGTTTTATCTAGAAGGATTTCCTTCTAAGCCAAAGTGGCTGAAGAGGACTGAGAATCCAGGCGTAATTTGTTCATTTTGCCCTTTAGACTAGCTTTATTTATTTTTTTACTTTGGATCTCAATGAGGATCCAAAACAGTTTACATTATTCTCCTCTCCTCTGTTTTATCTCACAACAACCCTATGAGTAGGGTTGCCAGCTCCAAATTGGGAAATTCCTGGAGATTCTTAACTGGACTATTTTAGGTTGCTGGGGGGCAAATTTTATGTAGAAAATGAGTTTGTCTGGAAAAGCATTGTTTAACTTAGCAGTACTTCCCAGGGCCGGATCGAGGGGGAGCGGGGGGGGGGTAGTCTGCCCCTGGCACCGCCAGGGAGGGGGCGCCGGGAGCAGCTGCCAGCTGCCGGAGCGTGCAGGCGGCAGCATGGGCAGCCTCGCAGCCCCCGCACTGCCTTTCGCCTGCCCCGCAGGACAGGGGGTGGCCGGCTTGCCACACACCCCCTGTCCTGCAGGGCAGGCGAAGGGGAGCACGGCCGCCCATGCCATTTGTCTGCTCCGCAGGAGAGGGGGCAGCCGGCTGCCCCCTGTCCTGCGGGGCAGGCGCATGGCATGAGCGGCCTCGCAGCCCCCCGCGCTGCCTTTCGCCTGCCCCGTGGAACAGGGGGTGGCCAGCTTGCCGCACACCCCCTGTCCTGCAGGGCAGGCAAAGGGCAGCATGGCTGCCCACGCCCGTGGGGCAGGCGAAAGGCAGCGTGGGGGGCTGCGAGGCCGCCTGCGCCATTCGCCTGTGGAGAAGCGAATGGCGCGGGTGGCTTCCCAGCCCCGCACGCTGCCTCCAGTGCCCTGCATGATGACATCACCAAAATGACGTCGTCATGCCACGCCAGGAGTGCGCGCACGTGCGCGCATGAGGCCGGACTAGGGTTGCCCCAGGCGCCAGCAACCCTAGACCCGGCCCTGGTACTTCCACCATGAGAAATGTTTAGTGCAGGAAAAACCTGGCTCTGTCCTGATCACTAAGTCCTTTCCAGCTCGTGCATTACCATTAATATCCCACGATTGTTTTATGGCACAGTTGTAATTTGTCATGTTGGTGGGGAGGAGTCAATCAGAATAGTATATTTTCTTTAGCCCCTCCCTCTAGAAACATTAGTTGCTTAATGGAAATAAACGCTTGGAAAATGGCAGCAAACAGAAGGGTAGCAAATCAGAAAATGTGAAAGAAACTGCTCTAGCAGAAGTGGGGCAATAGCAGTGAGGGAAAGATTGCAACCTAATTGGCTTCAGCTGCCAGAGGAATAGCAGTGCCAATGCCAGATGTGTTGGAGCAGGAGCTTGAAAAGTTGTCCAATGCTGGAGGGTGTGTGTGTTTATGAACAAAACCTAAACAATTTAGCAGTGAACATAACCTGCTTTCCTGTGTAGACTGCTTCAAGTGTTGGGTTCTGATTAGGGTTGCTAGAGAATTTTGTCACTTCTGAATTTGGCCTCAAAATGCTAACTTGCAATACAGCTAAATTTTCTGCCTGCTTCATTTGAATGTTAGCAAAAGATGAGAGTTTCTCTTCACATGGCTGCATTGATTCAGTCTTCAGGAATCTGTCAGCCTTTGGTACCAACTGAATTCCTTGATGACTCTTGATGATCAGAATCAAGGGGACCATTCTGATGTTGAACTGATTTTTGTCAAGTATCCTGCAATGGGGGGGGGGGGGCGTTTAGCATATGGTCTTCTACGAAGATTGTTAATGGTCCACTAATATCTGTGGATTTATAGAGATTCAGAGTGATCATACAAAAGAAAAGAGGAGAATCACCTAGCATTGTCAGAAACAGATTCCATGGGAGTAGTACACTTGATATATTTGCCCTGGGCCTTGTGTGACCTTCAAGACTTGTGTTCCCATAAGCACCATGTCCGGGGTGGGGGGGGGGGGCTCTTTAAAAATAGTTTGGGAAACAAAGGAGTGGTGGAGAGTGAATAAGACTATTACTTTGCTCACTAAATACATACTTTATAGAATGGAAGTAAATTAAATGTTAATTATAAGATGTTAATATTTTGGGAAAGTGGCCACTGTCCCTTTGTACCCCTGGGAGTAATCACTACTTGCTTCTCTGCTTCTTTTCAGCTCCAGGAACTACTCAGCCCTTCTGAGTTGATGCCTGGCCCAACCCAGCCACCCATTGATTTAGTCTTGAAGCAATGTACCAGACTTTGGGCTGTCTAATCAGTGATGTTGTTGTAATAATGTGCCTGGGTAATGGAACAAGAGACAGGGGAGGGGAGATATGCCAGGTTCTTAAGTACATCCTGGGCATTTGTATTTGCTATCCTACCATAAGGAGGATCTTTGTGCCCATTTTCCCAGGGGAATTGTCACAAGATGGACTACATAAACCAATGACAAATTGCATGTGCCTAATCTTGTGAAATGTTTTGACTACCAAAGCTGTTCCATAGCAGTTCATTAAAAGACAAATAAAATATTTTAAGTTTACATTTTTATAAAAGGATCAGGAATGCTTTGGCTGATATCTCTCTTTCTACCAAGCATCTGTTTCCTATTTTTTAAACATTTTACAGCGTTGGTTAGCCAACTGTATATTAATAGTTGATCTTAACAGGATCAAAACACTGCAATTTCTTACCAAACGTTAGGAACTCTCTCTCTCTCTCTCTCTCTCTCTCTCTCTCTCTCTCAATGCTTTCTATGGCTGCAACCAGCATCATCTCTGCACCAACATCTGGTTTTTCAGAATATTAAAAATGATAAACATTGCCAGATGTAGTCCACCTGGCTGTCCAGTATTGACCATCTGCATAATTTGTGCTTTCTTTTTAAAACAATAACACAGACTTAATTTGGACTTTGATACTTTTGAAAAATTGTCTTCGTTGCAAGTCCAAGGCAAGATGGAAGTGGAACATAGCTAGTTGTTGTGTCTAAGAAAGATTCCTTAATAATGGTAGACATTGAAATTCTTCATTTGGTTAGCAAATGTCACATGGCTGAAGTGTGAGAGAGGTTGTGCTGAGAAGTGAACAAGAGTGGTAAGGAAACTTATCCTAGCTACCATTAAATGCTAATAGTACTCTTTTAAAAGTGTGTATTTGCCGTACAAACCTAAGTGAAGTTTATATATCTGTGACTGTTATGGCTTCCTCTCAAAATCCTGGGAACTGTAGTTTGGGGGTGTTCCAAGATTTCTCTATTAGAGATCTCTGCCATGCCTCTCAGTTCCCAGGATTCAGCAGGAATGACTGTTAAACCAGTCAAATCCAAAATACTAATATGTATTGCCACCATGGATAAACTGTCAGTTTGAATGAACTAAAATTAGTGAATAGTTCTAATTAGAGATGGGCATAAACTAGGAAAATTCCAAAACGTGCGGTTTGTGGTTCGTCATGTTTCATGAACTTTCATGAACTTGTCCTGGTTTATGAACCAGTTCGTTTGGTTTGTGAAAATGTCACTTCTGGGTCAGCAGAAGGTCTGCAGAGAGCCCATTCCCCCCCCCATTGCCTAGGAAACTGATTGATCAGTGCCAGCCTATCTGCAGTGACAAACCAAAATACGAACCAAATGAACCAGGCTAAAATTCATCACAGTTCGTGAGAAATGAGCTCCCACAAACTGCCGGTTCGCGAAACATGAACCAGCCTGGTTCGTGACAAACTTCAGTTTGTATTTTGGTTCATGCCGTCCTCTAGTTCTAATATAAGAATAGAGGAAGAGCCCTTCCAGACTGGACCATGGTACATCTAGTCCAGCATTCTTTCTTACAGGAGCCTTGGAAGGCTCACAAGAAGGAATAGAGTCCAAAGCCTCCCCTCGCTGCTGATTCCTACCAAACGCTATTCATTGTCAGGTTCTGATTGTGTTTAAGCCAAAGAGACTCCATTTTAACTTTGTCAGTATATCAAGTATGCTTCTTGCAGGTGGGAAGACTGCTGCTGGGAGCCTAGCAGAGGGAGAGGGATTGTTATCGCCTACATACCTCCGCCTTCCTGCTGTCCTTGAGAAACTTTTGAAAACTGTGGGGGAAGATGGGGCCTGAGGGGAACTGCTTATTCTGTACCTAATCCTTTGCTTGGCGTTCGTAACAATTCTACAGTTCAGCTAAGATCAATGTATCTTAGAATGTGTACTCTATTGGTTGACTATTTTCAGGAAAGCCTTTTGAAATCAATGGACTTTTGTCTTATTGTAAGAGGTGGGCTGAGTTGCAACTTTTAGCAAGCCACAGTCTGACATTCAGCAATACACCACCTCTCAACTTGGATGTCCCATTTAGCTCTCATGCTGAATAGCCATTAAAGGATTTATCTTCCACAAAGTTTGTCTAATCTCCTTTTAAAGCCTTCTGACCATTACATCCCATAGCCATAATAATCTCGGAGCAATTCATTTTCTTTCCTTAATATCTGATTAAAATACTCATTCTGTATTTGATATTGATGAAAAATTGAAACCAACATTTGTATTGTGGGGGAAGGGGCACAAAGTAATACATAGCCCAGCATGTGGGATTATTGGCAAAATGCATGCTAAGACGAGCATCGTTGAAAAGCATGGATATGTTTCATGATTATGCTGTTAAGATTCCTGTAACAACAAATAGGGCTTCCCCTGGTTGGACCACAGTCAAGAATAGCAAAAAAACCGGAGGAGAAAAATATTTTTAACTCACAATTTGAAACAGAATATATATTAGTCATGCAAGGTAAGAACCTACTAATGGTGTATTCAGTAAGTGTATAATCTACATTTCACATTAATTACATAACACAGAGCCCCCAAGCTGGGGATTCAAGGGTGTACAGGCAGATGGAAACAAAACAGGTAAGTCTTAGAGATGTTATACAAGGACTTCTGATATAATTGTTTTCTTCTCTTATATCTTTTTTTTTTTTGTAGATTATGGAAGAGTCCGAGGTGCAGATGGAGAACACAATCTCGGAGTATGCCCGGAACTACAGCCGGCACTTTATCTCTTTAGTTCTTCGTCCTTGGAGACTTCCTCAGGGGCAACCACCTTATGGTGTCACATTCCAAACTTGCCTGCTACATGACCCATTGCGACGTGGAGAAAAGTCCTTGAATTTCAGCAGACTTATGTGATGATGTGACAGAGAAAGTCTTTTATCTGACATAGGAGGGAGATATGTGTAGTTCCCTTGTCTCCAGAAAGGTGATTGCTTCCCTTCCTCAAACTTTCCTGGTAGGTAGGAGGAAATGAGCAGATGCCCATAGTGGGGGAGAGGCTAAGGAAGTCTCTCAAAACGACAATTCAGTTTTAAAAAACATTATTCTAAGTACACAGAGAGGTAGATGATTTAGGAGAACTAGAAAAGGGAAACACTTAGCTAATACCAAAACTGACAAGGATTCTCTGGTCTTCACACCATCCTTGTGAGGTGAACTAAGTATTCCAAGGTTCGAGAGCCTGTTTGGTGTAGTGGTTAAGAGCAGTGGAACTCTAATCTGGAGAACTGGGTGTGATTCCCCACTCTTCCGTTTGAAGCTAGCTGAGTGACCTTGGGTCAGTCACAGCAGTTCCAGAGCTCTCTTAGCCCCACCCACCGCACAAGGTGATTGTTGTGAGAATAATAATAACACTTTGTAAACCACTCTGAGTGAGTGTTAAGTTGTCCTGAAGGGTGGTATATAAATCTCTTCTTGTTGTTGTTATTCGAATTATCCTAAACATAATCAACAATAAGCAGAGGTCACATGTTATTATTGATTGGCCTTGCTAAGCTGATACAAGTTTCCACCGGCAATCTAAGTATCAACCAGATATCGGCATAATATGTACGCTGTTCCAAGTACTGCTGTCTTTTGCAGTTCTGTGTTATGTAAGAAAGCTGTAGTTTTTCCACATGAATTGCAAAGTTTTTCGAGATGGTTCCAAGTGCCCTGATGACAATGGGGACTACTGTTGCATTCTTCTTCCATAGTTGGGTGGTTTCTATTGCCAGATCTCTATATTCAATCATTTTTTCTTGTTCTTTTTCTTCGACTCTGGCATCCCCAGGAATTCCAGTGTTGATTTTCCAGACTTTTCGATTTTCCACGACTGTTATGTCTGGTGTATTATGTTCAAGGTACCGATCAGTTTGAATACTGAAATCCCACAAGATCTTGACTTGGTCGTTTTCTAGCACCTTTTCCACCTGATGTTCCCATGAATTCTTTGATACTAGCAAGTTATACTTTTTACACAATGACCAACAAATCAGCTTTGTGGTCCTGTCATGTCTAGCTTTGTAGTCCGTCTGTGCAATTTTGCTGTATTCAGAGATAAGGTGGGACACAGTTTCATCTTTTTCCAGGCAAAGTCGACATTTTGGATTTTCACCGATTTTCTGAATTTTGGCTTTCATAACATTTGTTTGCAATGCTTGTTCTTGTGCTGCGAAAATCAGACCTTCAGTTTCTTTCTTGATTGTACCCATCTTCAACCATGCCCAAGTTGGGCTGTTGTAACTTTTTCCTTCAATATTTTTTAGATGGTGACATTGTGCTCAAGGGCAACAGCCTGCAGGCCAGAGTCCAACACTCCAAGACAGACTGGCAGGGGCAAGGAGTGATGATACAGCTCCAAGCAGTGGGGGGAAGGAAGCCCCCTGCCCTGTACGGGCCATCAGGGAGTATCTGGGCAGGTGCCCATTGGCAGCAGGCAACTGCTGGTCCACGCTGATGGGAGCTTATTCACAAGGTTCCAGTTTACAGCCATTCTAAAGTCCAGCCTCCAAGCAGCAGGCCTCCCGCCGGTGGAGTTCAGCTCTCATTCTGAATTGAGACAGCCACCACAGCAGCCGAGGTGGGGCTGTCAGCAGACCACATTAAGGCTATTTGCAGATGGGCTTCTGGTTCCGATCCGAAATGACTATCCGGTAACCTTGATTGAAGAAATAATTGTCAGGAGAAATTAATAACTGGCCAGAAGAAGACGAACTCGAAACAAGCTTATAAGAAATAAGCCAGCAGAGACTTCCGGTTTGGGATTCATGGAGGTCTAACGCAGCTCCATTTGTGGAGCTGACCGGATTGCCGTTTTAATCGGCCAGAGGGGTGAAAATAACCCGCGGCCGACTGCTCTCAGGCGGGGAGCAGGCAAAGAACGCTCAAGACCCTAGGGTGAGTTAGATCTCGGACGAGGGGGGGCTCTACACAAGGAGTCTCCCCCCCGATCCTTGAGGTCCCACCCTGCGACGGGTCGGCTATAATCTCTGCGGCAATTTTGGGGCCAATTCGGCTGGCATAAGACCTACATACCCAAGCTTCGATCGGGGAGGGAAGTCGAGAGGAGAATTTAAGATCGAAACAGCGATTACAACCCGAGAAAGCTGGAGAGAAGGTAAAGATCGCTATCTCTTGAAACGGGACAGATTGACAAAAACAGAGAGGAAAGAAAGTAGACTTTTAAACTGCAACAGACTAGCGAAAAGGAGGTGAAGACTCGGCAGGAGTTGTATTTTAAAAGAGACTAAGTTTAAAGAAGTTATTACAAAAATCGGACTATTGTTTTGAATACCTGTGGTTTTGGAGCTGTGGGAAAAAGACACCATCGCGAGACCTGCTGTGGGAAGATGGGAGACAGGAAGTGCGTAACAACAATAGAGTGGCTGGAGGGAAGCGGCCCTTGCCAAAGGACAGGAAGTGGGGAATCGCCATCTTTGAAAGTGGAAGGGTCGTGGCTTCAGCGGAAGAGGAAGTAGGCCATCTTGGATTATAATAACATAGAGAAACCATAGAGAAAAGACGCCCGACATTTTGGATATAAAAAATTAATTTTGGCAAAGATTGGGACATTTAAAAAAAAGGAAAACGTTTAATTATACGCCACGGAGCTGAGGAAGAGAGCAGATTCGTGGGAGCGAGCTAAAGCAAGCCCCACGATGTCGAAAAAAGAGTGGCAATCGGCAATAGAAAACTTGGACAAAAAACTTATAGACATGATGAAAGAACTTAAGGACACGAAATTGGAGCTTATTAAAGAGGTCAAGGAAGTTACACAGACAGTAGAGTCGGAGCTGTCAGAAGTGAAAAAAGGTGTGGAAACGATTAGCAGTGAACTACAAGGAACGCAGCAGAGAGTTAAAACAGTAGAAGACGCGATGGAGAATTTAATAGACACGCAACAAACAGAGATGAGGCTGGTGAAGGGGAGGATGTCAGTTGCAGAAACTAAACACATGGAGAAGCAGCTTCGTTTTCGTGGTCTGCCAGAAGTGGAAGGGAAGTCAGCGCAAGAACAGATGACTGAGGTGTTGGCTGATTACCTGGGGAAGGAGGAGGAGGAAATTGTGGCTATCCTAGATGTGGCGTATCGTGTGAACTCGAGAATTGCAACCCAGAGGAAACTACCAAGGGATGTGATTGTGCAGTTTACAACTAGAAATATGAAAGAGAGGATTGTGACCAAACAATTTCAAGATCCATTGGAGATTGATGGCAAGACGATTATTATAATGAAGGAACTGCCCAGATCAGTGTTATTGGACAGGAAAAAATATAGAGTGCTAATTCAGACTTTGAAGGACATGAATATCAGATACAGATGGGAGTTACCGGAAGGAGTGTCCTTTGAGTTTGGAGGGGCAAAAAAACGCATCAGATCTGAGCGGGAGATGGAGAGATTTATCAAGGACAATGAAAAAGACTTACCAACAAAACTATGAATATGGAGTGTAAAGTATTATCTTGGAATGTAAATGGACTAAACTCACCGAATAAGAGAAAAAATATTTTTCATTGGCTACTAAAACAAAAATGTGATATTGTTTGTTTGCAGGAGACCCACATTAGAAAACAGGATGTAAAATATTTAAAATCTGGAAAATTGGGCAAAGAATTTGTAGCGGCTTCCAACAAGAAAAAAAGAGGAGTGGTGTTGTATATAAAAGAGGAGCTGCAGCCAAAATTTGTTATGAGAGATGTGGAAGCTAGATTTGTAGCAGTGGAATGTAATTGGAACTTAAAGAGAGTGTTGGTAGTCGGACTTTATGCACCTAACGGTGCAAAGGAAAGCTTTTTTGAGGACTTAAGGAAGCACCTAGACGATCTTGTATATGACCAGATAATTCTTGCTGGAGATTTCAATGGAGTGACAGATTTGGAATTAGACAAAAAGACTACAAAAGCACAAAAGAAAAGAGGACTATTGCCAAAGCTTTTTTTTGAGTTGATTCAACAAGAGACTCTCGAAGACGTATGGAGGAGAGAATATCCTAAAACCAAACAGTTTACTTTTTATTCTGCAAGGCATCTTACATTATCAAGAATTGATATGATCTGGGCCTCAAAGGACTTAGCGCTATGGACTAAGGAGGTAGAAATAATGCCGATGGTAGGCTCAGATCACAACTATGTGGAAATTTGGAAAAAGGAGAAAAAGGAAAGCCTGGAGAATAAATGAGGACCTGTTACAGGAAAGTGAGAATATGGAAACACTGAGAAGAGAGACTAAGTTTTTTATACAATACAACGTGAATAAAGAAGTACCAACCAGTAAAGTTTGGGACGCGTACAAGGCGGTTGTAAGGGGCATACTAATGGACTTAAATGGTAGAGCAAGGAAAAAGAAAGAGGAGAAAAGACAAGAGATTGAGGAGAAAATAAAGGCCAAAGAAGTACAGTTAAAAAAGAGACCAGGGAAAAAGAAAATACATCAGGAAATCAAAATTCTTCAAGAACAGTTAACAGCAATGAGTAACAAAGAATTGGAGTGGAACCTTAAAAGACTGAATCAAAAAGCTTTTGAGGGTGCTAATAAACCTGGGAAATATTTGGCATGGCAATTAAAGAAGAAAAGGGAAAAGAAAATAATAAATAAAATTTGTGAAGAAAACAAAACGTATTTGGAGCAGACTACCATTAGCAGAGCCTTTTATAAATTTTACGCTAAGCTGTATAATAAAAAAGAAGTAAACAAAGAATCAATAGCATCATATTTGGAGAAAACCAAACTTCCAGAGATCTCGGAAGCTTGGAGAAATAAGCTGAACAGTGAAGTAACTGATGAGGAAATAAATATGGCAATACAATCCGCAAATCTAGGAAAGGCGCCAGGGCCAGATGGACTTACGGCTAAATTTTATAAGACAATGGCCAATGAACTGGCACCATTCCTAAAAGAGGTGATGAACGGAGTTTTTAGGGATCAAAGAATTCCAGACACTTGGAGCGAAGCGAATATATCATTGATCCCAAAAGAGGGCCAAGATCTGACTAGCGTGAAAAATTATAGGCCTATATCACTACTCAATAATGACTATAAAATTTTTGCGAAGATATTGGCGGAGAGATTGAAGGGGTGGCTCTCGGAAGTCATAGAGGAGGAACAAGCAGGCTTTTTGCCAGACAGACAAATAAGAGACAACTTAAGGACAGTGATCAATGCTATTGAATACTACGACAAGCGCTGTGACAAAGAGGTTGGTTTCTTCTTTGTAGACGCTGAAAAAGCGTTTGACAATTTAAACTGGGACTTTATGTTTGCCACTATGGAAAAGCTACAACTGGGAGAAAGATTCGTCAGAGCAATCAAGGAAATCTATAGAGACCAGACTGCAGCAATTGTAGTGAATGATGAATTGACCAAAAAATTGACGATTAGTAAAGGAACAAGACAAGGTTGCCCGTTATCTCCATTGTTGTTCATTTTAGTATTGGAGATTCTGATGATACAAATTCGACAAGATGAGGAAATACGAGGAATAAAAATAAAGGACTATTCATATAAGGTCAGAGCATTTGCAGACGACATAATGTTAATTGTAGAAGACCCACTGGAGAACATGCCAAAAGTGATAGACAAGATCAAGGAGTTTGGAGATTTGGCAGGTTTCTTCATTAACAAAAAGAAGTCAAAGATATTATGCAAAAACATGACTAAGCAGAAACAACAATTGTTAATGGAAACAACGGATTGTGAAGTAACTAGTAAGGTGAAATACTTGGGAGTTGAGCTGACTGCAAAAAATATAGATTTGTTCAAGAATAATTATGAAAAATTATGGACTCAGATAGAGAGAGACTTGATCAAATGGAATAGATTGAACCTGTCATGGTTGGGCAGGATTGCAGCAGTTAAGATGAATGTGTTACCAAGAGTAATGTTTTTGTTACAGACAATACCAATCATCAGAGACTCTAAACAATTTGAAAAATGGCAGAGGAAAATATCAGATTTTGTTTGGGCAGGCAAGAAGCCTCGAGTGAAAGTAAAAGTTTTACAAGATGCAAAGGAGAGAGGCGGAATGCAACTGCCCAATCTGAGACTTTACCATGATGCAATCTGCCTAGTTTGGCTAAAAGAGTGGATGACATTAAAGAATAAGAAACTATTAGCCCTAGAGGGATATAAAAAAATTTTTGGATGGCACGCATACCTATGGCATGACAAAGTAAAGGTCAACTCGATGTTCCTGCATCATTTTGTAAGGAGAAGTCTATTTACAATCTGGAAGAAGTATAGAACTTACCTACAAGAAGGAACCCCCTTGTGGGTGGTTCCATATGAGGTGATAGATCCGAGAGCTGTGGATAATGAACAACAATGTTTAACGTACAAAGAAATAACTAAGATTGAAGTATCTAAACTTAGAATAAAGACGCAAGAGGAACTATCACCTAACTACGATTGGTTTCAGTATAGACAGATTAGAGACTTATACAACTCAGACTTTGCAAAAGGGGGCATACGAACAGAGAACTCGGAACTAGAGCAGACCCTTCTTAAAGAAGACAAGAAAAGAATATCCAAGGTATACCAAGTATTGCTGAAATGGTATACTGAGGATGAGACAGTTAAAACACAGATGGTGAAATGGGCTATAAATTTCAATAAAGAAATAACAATGGAGGCATGGGAATACTTGTGGAAAACTACAATGAAGACAACGACATGTATCAATATTAAAGAGAACATTTTCAAAATGATCTATCGTTGGTACATGACACCAAAGAAGATTGCGCTAGGGAATTTGAATACTTCTAATAAATGCTGGAAATGTAAGAAACATGAGGGCTCCCTCTATCATATGTGGTGGTCGTGTGAGGTAGCTAGGCAGTTCTGGGGGGAAATAATAAGAGAAATGAGTGAAATTTTACAGTTTCAAATAAATAAGAACCCAGAACTCCTGCTGCTAAACTTGGGAATGGAGGGAATTCCAGCCCATCATAGGACGTTGATTTTTTATATGACTGCAGCAGCTAGACTTTTGTATGCGCAGAAATGGAAAGTACAAGAAGTACCAACTATTGAAGATTGGATCTACAAATTGCTGTATATGGCTGAAATGGACAAGATGACAAGAAAACTGAGAGATCTGGACTCAGGGCAGTTCAACACAGACTGGGAGAAGCTGAAACAATACCTGGAGAAGAAATGGGAGGTGGGAGGAAAACTGTGGCAGTTTGAGAACTACTGAAATATAATAAAAGTATAAAAGAGAGGGGTGACTTTACCGGGGGAGGAAGAGAAATGTGAATTTATAAGCAGTTAGATTAATTGATTGAGATATATATAGATATGTATAGGTCAACTGATAGAGAATAATTAATGATAAGGTTTAAACATGAGGATTGACTAACTAACAATATTTTCTTTCTTTGACAAGATTTATATGCACCAAACTGAATGTATAGAAGAGTTAAGTTGATTGAGTATCTGAGGAGTTATATAGAATTACCATAAAAAGTTGAAATGAGTAATATATAGAGAACAAATCAAATTGTTTGATTTAAATGTGGGAAATTTTTATGGTTTATGATATATAGGTTTATATAGAATTATTCAAAACTGGAAAATGGGATAAATTGTTTATCTAAAGACGTATAGTTTGGGTGTATAATAATTAAAGGAGTTAATGATGCACTGCTTAATATAATGGAGAATGTATATCTGTTTTAGACAGAGGAATTTAATAGAAGTAAGGGAAAAGGGACAGAGGGTGGGAAAGCTGTTGGAAGTCAACAAAAGGGGGGGAAGGGAGGGGGTTAGAAACGAAAAATTAGGGGAAAATTGATTGTAATGTAAAAATAAAAATGTTCTAACCCAATAAAAAATTTTTCAAAAAAAAAAAAAAAAAGAAATAAGCCAGCAGAGCTCGTAGCCAACACAGCCAGCATCTTGCGGCGCCGCAGTGCCGTTTTCCATTCTACCCAGCGGGGAGCACAAGTTGCTTGCATAGACTTCACGCCAACCTTGTTGAGCATTCTTGGAAAGAGACTTAAAGAATAAGAAGGAAATAAAGACAAACAATAAGACTCACTTTGGACTTATGCACAAAATATATTTATTGGAAAAGGGATGGTGTAACTGAATGTATGCATAAAATTGGTTAATGAACACATGAAAAATTGAAATTAATATAGGGTGTTTTATTGTAACCCCTCCTTTTCGATCTCCTTGAGCCTTAGCGCTTTCCTTTTTCTACCAGTCATACTTGGGTTATGTCAGGAGGAGAGAAAGCACTAACTTTGTTTGATCTAGTTACAGGCATGGTGTCCCCCTGGGAGAGAAGGCCGAACGGCGTGGTGGAAACACCTGGATGAGCAAGAAATTAAGAAGTGATTCAGGGGGATGCGGTTGGGCCCCTGGGGGTCCCAGCAAAGTTCCCCAGGGCCGGTTGTGCCGGTCGCCTGCAGGGGCCAGGGGCCAGATTGGCTGGGGCTACCTTGGTTTTTTTTCACCTTTCTCTGGGCATTGAAGTTGGGAACCTTGGGGGGGCTCCAACTGTTACTACAGCTGTTAAAGCGTTGGCGGGAGTTGGGCCTGTGGCCTTCCTCCAGTGGTGGGTTTGAGGCATTGGGCTAGATCCTTAAAGGGTGAGTGGGCGCTTGGGCAGCTCACCTCGACGGATTGGGACGTAATGGCCATCCAGAATGGCTGGCAGCGGAAGAAAGCTTGCTGTGGTGCACCAGCATGGAGCTCGAGTGTTATGCATGGGACAGTGAGTGGGCCTTCTGGTGCCAATGTGGACCCATGCCCATATGCCTGGCCAATGCTCCATCTAGCTATAATCAATAAAGTTGTTGGCCATTCCAACCAAAGTACGGTGTCTGTGTGTTATTTGCCGGAATTCAGACTGACATAGCACATAGGTGACAAGAGAAGCTCACAGACTCACCAGCGGGCTGTATTGGCACCGAGGATGCAGTGGAGGCATGGGCAGCCCGGAAGAGGAGGAGCGTCCATCCCTCCTGTCCAGCCGCATGGTCAGCATCATTCCTTCAGGATTCTTGGAAGGAGAAACACGTTCCCCATCCACCCTCCGCTCTCAGGGCAGCACGGGGTGGTTGTCACAACTTTATGGGTTTGGCAGGTTTGCATAACCCAAACAAACCATTGTTGTTGTTGTTGTTGTTGTTGTTGTTGTTGTTGTTATTCACAGCTAAAAGCTGACAAAGACTTCTTTATGGATAG
Source organism: Eublepharis macularius (assembly GCF_028583425.1). Taxonomy (NCBI): domain Eukaryota; kingdom Metazoa; phylum Chordata; class Lepidosauria; order Squamata; family Eublepharidae; genus Eublepharis; species Eublepharis macularius. The sequence continues at coordinate 116,403,190 of NC_072790.1, forward strand.
TTCTTATTTTAGGGGTTCATGAGATCAGACTTTGACCAGTCAGAAAGACCAGCCTTATTGAGTGTAGATGGGCATTCCATTGTCCTCTTCCAGAGCTGTACTCGGCAGGCTGCTTGACAGCCATCTAGGAAGCATATCCTTGAGGCTTATGAAACCTGACCCAGCTTGTGAAATGGAGTTTGGTCAGCTAATATCCTCCCAATATTGAATTTTCTTGCATAGCAAAAGGAGTGTTCTTTCCCTACAGCAACTAGCTAGGGAGCAAAACATTTTTTCTCTAGTCAATTATTTTGTAATTGATTCATCATTTTTAATTTAAAAATTAAACAATGCTGCTAATGGAGTGTGTAGCTTAGCCTTGTTGTTAAATTTATATATGTCAATGAGAGACAGGAAAGGAGGGCATGAGATCTAGCTTGGGCAATGCTGGAGCAACAAACACCCACTATGAATGGAGCACAATGGACCCAATCCAATAGAAGTCAGCCATAGCAAAGGACCAAGCTATAATCAGGAAGAAGATGCTTCTTGTGGTCTTCATCCCACATGGATGAAAGAGCCAGGTGGAGGGGGACACTGATGTGAGTCTTTCCTAATGGTCATTTGCCGAGCCTCTGTGGTTCCTGAATCCAGATGTCACTAGAATGTCATAGAAAGAAGCTAAGAGAATGCAGCCTTCACACAGAGCCAAACTATACACTTGCGTTTTTAATGAGTTGGGTCAGGGTTCCCTGCAGCCACACAACAGCTGAAGGGTATGTCTTTTTAAAAATAAAAGTAGAGCCCTACAGACTCAGAATGCTGCCGCAGGAGGAGGAAGGGCTCCTGCCTTCCCCTCAAGCTGTTTTTCCTGTGCTGAAACAGTATATGAGTGGACATTTCCCCATTTTTGCTGCTCTGCATGCAAAAATACTCAATGCAGGGCAGCAAAAATGGGAAAATAATTCCTTCTCACACAGGAAAATTGCTTGGAGGGAAAAGCAGGAACTCTTTGCAACATCACCCATCCCCTGTGGTAATGTTGCGAGCCCATCTGGGCTCTCCTTTTTTTTTTTTAAAAAAAAGCCATTCTCCACACCTGCTGTGCAGCTACTGGGAACCCAAGTTTTGTCTGGGAACCTGGACCCAACTCTTTTTGTCTGGGGAACCTGTGTAGTTTAGCCCAGAGCTGCAAATCCATCAGAGTCCAGCCTTCAAGTGCTCATAGTTAATAAACTAAGTAAATGACAAAGGTTCATACTGTTTCCAGCATCTGTACACTTTGTAATGCTATTCGTATTTGTGCTTACAGTTCCAGCCTGCGGAAACTCAAGAACTCATCATATACCCTGGGCCACTAATACTTTATCATAGCAATAGGGACATGGAATCATTTTATCCCATTGGTCGGGCATAAAATATTGCTTGTGTCTAAGGTGGATAAATTAAAATTAAGCAATCAATCTAAATGAAAAATATAGATTGGTTTAGAATAATTTGTTATGTTTTCTCACCAATAAAGTTTAGACATTGCTCTTGTTTTTACATATCCTTATAATTTATTTTGGTCAAGGTGACATGAAGGAAGTGCTGGAAACCAGAAGACCTGTAAACCGGATTCATCAACACATGTTGCAAAACTAAGTCCTACCACTTGTGTGATGTCCCTAGGGATGATTTTAAATCTCTCATCTCTGCTGTTTAACTCCCAGATCCTCATTTCCTTTTTGTTTCTTCTTCTTATGTGAATCAAACCCCCAATAAAAGAGGCAATCTCCCTTCTTTCTTGTTGCCACCCCCCTTTTACCTGCACACCCACACTCTCCACTTGAATGTATATACTGCATGTGGAACACTATGAGCGAGCCTCAGTCTCCATGAGGAACACACAGAACATGGGGAGCAATTGCCAGGCTTTGTATCTCAAGATGGATCTTGCAGCAGTGATACTGGCAGGAACAGCATCAATCTTACCGCAGTGACAACTGTGGAAGAAAAAGCCCTTTTTTCCAGAAAAAAATGAGAAGGCAAGTAGTACAAAATGACTAATGCAATCAAGCCCCACCAAGCTCTCCCTGTATGGTATGCAATCACTGACAATACAATCTGAATGTTAAGTGCTCTGTGAAGGCTGAGGATCCCCAATTCAAATCTTCCCATTGTTCCCCAAATGGCTGCCACGGATAGGACTCAGTGTCATATCTTCAGTTTTGTATTGCTGCCTCTGTACTAATCCCTGGTATTCTGAAGGGACTCTCTGTTCTATGCTCTGGCTAATTTTACTTGCTTCCTCACCCAAACTTTTTGCTGAAAGATTTTCTGTGTGTGATAGTTCTATGGTGTGTGCTTTTCATCAGAATTCCTTGTATTTTTATTATTGTTCCTACATAGTCTACTATTATTGTTCCTGATAGTCTTCTAAGAGTAAAATAGTAAAGAGCCAGGTAGCACCTTTAAGACTAACCAACTTTATTGTAGCATAAGCTTTCAGCTCTCTTTGTCAGATGCATGTCTCTTCGTCAGATGCATTTGATGAAGAGAGTTGTGGCTCTTGCAAGCTTATGCTACAATAAAGTTGGTTAGTACACGGCTAACTCCTCTGGATCTAATAAAGAGTGTAATAGTAAGTTTGATACTTTTAGTAGTACAAATGTTTTAGTATAATTCCAGTGGAGGCCTAACCAGTTTTGGTGAGGAATTCCCTGCTTTTATCTCTTCCTGTATCTCTCCCTCTTTTTTCACTCTCTTTGCTCTCGCTAACAAGAGTTAAGGACACCTCTCCCAGAAAGCACTCCATCCCTTGGATTATTTCTCAGCAAACCAGATTATCTCAAATTTTACTCAGAATTTTCCCTTTTGGCTACCTATGGCTCTCAGAGGCCATGGAACTAAATGATCCTGATTAGCCTGAATGCAGTAGATCCCAACCCCAATAAGTGTGTGCTCAGTTGTAACCCTGGAAGCAGGGAAGCAGGCTGGAGCCATGTTTTTAGTCACCTGCATGGCTTCTCAGGCCATATGCTGTCTGAGATTGCATAAGAGAATCCATGTTTGATATCAAAACAAAGAACAGGCTTCAGGGACAGAAAAGCTCACTCATTGACAGGAAGATAGCCAGGTTCCCCTGGAGGTTTGGACACTCCCTTGATGATAGTTCTGTTCATTGGCTTCCTGAAATTTGTCACAATTCAGGCCATGTTTAAAGATCAGAATTTTCTGGGCAATAATTTCCATTCTAGGACCATAAGGGAATTGGCTTGACAATGCAGAATTCCCTGAAAACTAAGAAAACTAAGAAAGACCAGGAAATCAGCCATCTCTTAGCCTTAGTTAATCAGAATTGCCACTCAGGTAAATCAATCAAGCCACTACTCAGCCTTTGTCCAACAACCCTGAGCTGGCCGCCTGTCAGGTAAATTCATTGTCCCATATTGACTTTTCCATACTTTTCTCATACTTTTAAATCATTTAGAGTTCTTTCTACCTTCAACTCCTCTAAAATTCAAAACATCCAATAAGATTCAATGTTTCTAGCCTGTATCCAGTCCCACTGCAGCAGAGACACTGTCTCTTTCTCAATGCAACTGAAACTGCATAAAATCACCTCTTTGGTAGCTGTTTTCTGGATCCTGCCTGCTGCCCCAATCTCACAGTTGGTTTGCTCCTGCTGAAATCATTGAGTCTGCTCTGAGTTTTGTCTTGACTAAAACAGGCTCCTAGCACACTGGATTTCTCCTTCCTCTCCCTGATTGCTATGCAGTACAGGGAAGGTATATTTTTTTGCTCCAGATCTTATCTCCCTTTATTTTCCAATTCACACTGAACCACACAGAGAGCTGGCATTTTGCTTCTCTCTGCTAGTTAGGACCTCATTACTGGACACTCACTCATCTGTCCCGATCCCCATTTTCCTTACATTTACCCCTTTAGCTTCGAGGTAACTCCTGCTTCAAAATGACATGACTCGGGTTGATATTTTCTGGGTGTTGTTAGAAAATGTGCTATTTGCTTTACTTCTTTTAATATTTGCTAGTGTTTATCCAGGATAAGTTCTCCCTTACCCCACCTAATATTGTACCAAATCCCTCAATAAACTCTGATTTTTAAAAAGCTAATTCCCCATGCAGTCTGAACACACATGAGCACAGGTTTTCAGGGATGAGGTAACATTATAATATAGGAAAAGATGCTTCTTTTGAGATGATGCCTGCTGTGAAACTTGCAGGTATTGTCTCAGAACAAAGTATGCTTCTATTTAGTGTGTGCTTGAATGTTTCTCACTTCTGCACAACACACTTTTCCTAGGTACAGCTGACAGATGTACCCTGGGAGTTCCATGCTCTAAACTTGATTCCAAGGCACAAGGGCTATACGTTGCATTTTCTTAATAGAGCAAATAGTGGCTCCCCAGGGCTGTTTCAGGTCAGGATAATGGCATAGGGAGAAGGCTTAAATCTCCATCTCTCGGTGCTCTAGTAATGATCCAAGATGGGCTCCCATTTTCATGGCTGGAAATAAAGTTCTGACAGTGGAACTCCTAGAGTGTGACTTTCAGCCAAACCTGCGGATGTACCTGGGAAAAGTGTATCATCTGGTCCATATTAAAATGGATGTAGAAAGGCAAAATCTTAACATTCTAGTTTGGTTTGTTAAGCATAGCTTGACCTTTCTCAAGTGAAAATGTTTTTCAAAACAAACATGAAAACAGGTGATACACACTTCATTCCCATTGTAAACTTCTTGGACAAATGTGGAAATCCAAATTTGACATCAGAAATGAAAAACTGATTTCACCAAGTACATGTGCAGCATTTAAATGAGACTGTAATAGATTGTATGCATTTCATAGAATTTAACAATTGCAGTTTATTGAATGTATACTAGCAGTGGTCACATCACGGCTCTTAAGCATTTAATACTGATTCTTCAGGCTCTATAGCATCTTTAATACTATCATCAGCAGTAAAGTCCAGATTATACTATATAACAAGTATGAGTGGCCACTAAAAGGGACCTTCCTTTTGGGCATCCTAGCCTCACTCTCGCTGTAGTGCATATTTTACCTCCTGTGACCTGCCTTCATCATAGTTTGCATTTCCCCTACCTCATCCTACATCATTTTGCAAACTAAGTACATTTTCAGGGATTCCATTGTTATAAATCAAAACAAAGATTAGCTTTTTGAATCCCATTGGGTTTAATAGGAAAGAGGTCAATATCAACCTAATTCTTTCCTGTTGAAATCATTGGGATCGATGTGCTTAGCTTCAGATAGATCATGTTTTCGGTATGCATGACTTTTCAACGGCTGGGCTTTATAAGGGGGCATAGAGTGTTTTTTTGGCACTTAGTTTGCTGCTTGTTGTTTCACAGATCAAGAATATCCAAATTATATTTCTCAAGGAAAATGTGGTATTGTAGTATTTGTGTGATGATAACAGCTTGAAGTATGGTCTGCGGAGTATGGGCCATTGAGTATATTAACTAGGAAAGGTATTGTTTCCGAATAGTTGACAGTGTGGGATTGTTTTAATTTTCCAACTCAAGAATTAAGGTGAGGTTTTGACTCAGCCTCCCATTTTAAGGCTGGTGACTCAGACAGACATATGTAGGCAACTGAACACATGCATCATTTTGTCTTCTTTACTATCCATTAAGAGTTCAACAAAATGCTTGAATGGAAAGTTTAATAACAAGAGACATTTATGATGTTTACTTAAATTTTCTGGACCATTACATACAAATGACATGAGTTATTGGAGGGAGAGGATAGCCAAAAATTCTTTCTGACCACTCTGCTACACTATGAGCTGCCAGCATCTCCCCCTTTGTGGGGGGAGGGGGGAGAGGGAAACTTATGTGGCCAAATTGTAGTTTCTCAGTGGACTCTGAATACAAAAATCGCCATTTTGGCAAGGACTTACCTTTTGAAGTTTACATTACCGTGGCTATTTATTTATTTTCCCTCGGTAACAATGACAGTGGTTGAGATAAACTGTTTAATTCTAAATAGAAAACACATCTGCTCTTTCGGCATTGTTTGTGGTTGCTGGAGGGGTGACAGTTTCAACCAAGTAGCGTGCAGGACATTTTAAGTGAGATGTTGTATGACAGTTTGCAGCTGCTGAACTTGTCATTGTTAACCTTAGCAGCAGCTCCTGGCAGTCCTGCAGCATTTGAGGGCCATTACAGGGCCAATGGGCCCTTTAATAAGGTATCGCTTGAAGTGCCAAAAGTGTACAACTGTACAGTTGTACTCTAGGCAGGAACATGCACAATGCACACTCAGTAGGGTTATGAGCATGAAACATTTCCCACTATTGAAGTGGAACAGACAGATTGTATTTTTTAATTTATTTAGCTGTTTATACCTTGGTTTTCTGCCCAGTGGGGGGACTCAAAACAGCTTACAACATCATTCTCTTTTCTCCATTTTATCTTCACAACAATAGCCCTGTGAGGTAGCTTAGGCTGAGAGACAGTAACTGGCTAGCTAATTAGCAGAATTATGAGGTAAACCTTATCATGCAGGTTGCAGGTTGCAGGTGATGTATGAGTGTGTGTGTTGCTAGGTTTTTCAGAGGCAGCATTTACTACTAAGTGCCATTAAAAGGGAAAAGGAAGACATACAACTACTGAATAGATGAGAGAAGCTATATGCTGGCAAGTAATGTGTAATCCTAAACTATAGTAGTTTGGGATGGAGTCAAAGAGGGACTGTTTCAACTTTTCATCTTTTTATCAAGATTAGAAAGCTATTCCATTACATACGGTACAACCCCAAGGAGAGTTACTCCCATCTAAGCCTACTGAAATCAATGGGCTTAGACGGGAGTAACTCTCCTCAGGAATTGCACGGATTGTCTGCACACAGACATCCTACTACACAGATTGATATACATGTGAAGGTGGGATTACTTTGGGAATATAGTTTAAACACATATATATTAGTAGGTTTAAATGGAATATTAACTTTCTATATTTTGTCATGAGACTTGATTATTTTGAAGTTGTAAACAAACTTTATAGTAAAAAATAAAGGTTTTTAAAAACAAAGATCTGATTTGAATTTAATGTTCACAGCAGCAACATGGAACGATCTAGTGTTGCTCAGTTGTTTCTGAGACTAGCATGGAAATAGGAACTCTTTGGTCATCGGTGAACTGCTCAGGAGTCAGCAAATTTGCCCCCCTCCTTCCCTGCGGCACGGTCCATGCACGGTTCCTGGTCTGCAGTGAGATAGCGGGCCATTCTTATAGGTGCTACTGGAATTTTGCTCTTTTCTACTGCTACAGACAGACCTTAGCCCTCTTTTGCCAAAAGTGCTAGCTAGGTAGGTCTCTGTAATGTGGAAGGGCTGCTGGGCTGCTTGGGGATAGGAACCAGGATCCCTAAGCCAAAAAAATCAGTGTGTTCAGGAAAAGAGGAGACAACCCCACCCACATTTCCATCCCTCCCCTACCTGCATAATTGTTTCAAGCACTTGGCTGTTTAAAGCATTTTCCCTTCTCAGCTCAGTTTATGAGTGAGAATTTTATTGCCTTTAAAATGCAAAGTTTTTCTCCTATCCACTGAGAGATTGGGAGGTGAGAGATCTCATCCCTGAGAAATTCATCTCAGTTAAATGAGAACCTGAAAAGGTACAAATGAGAAAGCCTTTCCCATTGGAAAGAGCAAGATTCCAGTAGCACTTGTAACAAAATTTGTGATAGGGTATGAGCTCATACTCTACCACAAATGTTGTTAGTCTTTTTTTTCCTTTTAGCGAAAAAGGGGATAGAAGGGGAAGTCAACAAACACGCTAAGTAGCCTGCTTACATAAATGTTGTCAGTCTTATAGGTGCTACTGTAATTTTGCTCTTTTCTACCGCTACAGACAGACTTACATGGCTACCCATCTTGATCTTTCCCACTGAAACCAATATAAAGCCTCCCAAATGTCACAATGACTTCAAGCACACCCACTATAACATTAAAGAATCCAAACAAATTTTGAACACGCAAAATGAGTCCAACTGGAATCTGAATGAAATTTCAGTGCAAATTCCTAGTATTAATTGGTTCTTTGGTTTACTACCTCAAGTTCTAGAAATATATACCATCCTTGTTGATCACACATCTTCTTTTTGGTACACTAGATGTCAGATGGATTCCTGGGATGTAAATATCTAGATTCTTGCTCACAGTCACTCTGTTTTGTTGTTGTTAGTTGGGGTTTCCCCCCCCCCCAAAAAAAACTTTGAAGAGTCAAGAACTGCCAAATCCCCTAAACAGACTTTGGATTCTTTCTGATAGAACATATTAATGGATCTTGCACTCTCTTTGTGAATAGTATTATCTCATCTCTGCCAGATCACTCTTTATCAGAGAGGACCTGGAGTTCATATTAAATACAATTTATTTCTCTTGGGATGTTCCCAATTGTAACAAATATTTTAGCAAGCATTCCCAGGGAGGACACTGTGCACTAACCCCAGGGTCTCCATCCCACACAGCCCTCTTCACATTGAACAAGCTGAACTTTGTGCTGCTCTATTCAAGTGTCCAATATATTTTCAGAAACAAAGTATAAACATTTCCATCCAAGTGGAGCTGTAAATGCAATTTTTAGCCTGCCTGCCTTGTTATAGCCATGGGAGAACTTTAAAAAAAAATTACTTTACAGGAGCAAAACGGGACATTTCCCCTGGAATCTGAACTGGCAAAACTGGAAGTTATTGCCCCATCAATTCACCTGTAAAGATTACCCATGTGCTCTTTTCAAAGGCCCTGCTTGCAGCTGTGGAAAAAACAACAACACATGAATAAACTGAAGATTGTCAAATATCAAAATGTAAATGCATAGAAAGAAACCTTAATCATGAATTGCAGAAAAACCAGGTACATATATGTGGGAGGGGGCTGGGGGAGGATAGTAATTCACAGCTTAATGGCAACAGTTGAATCAAATGAACTTTGAAACTGGATCTCCTCCATTTTTTTTTCATTACTCCTACCTCAAGAGATGGAGTTTACTGTGGTAATTAGCCAATGCTCGCCTAAGCATGCTTCAGCATGGCCTGCCTCTCCTGAGAGTCGCTTGTGCAAGGGAGGCATGGTTGTATTGGACCACTTTTGGGATGTTAACAGAATATTCAATAGAATATTCACCCATTCTTGGGTGAATGGAGGTTTATAACCAAAGTCTTCTTACCGTTTATGCAACTTTTAAAAAAATGTTGGGATGGGTTTCGCTAGATTTGTAGAAATGTCCTTAGACAGCCCATCATTAAATTTGGAACCTGAATTCCGACTAAGCCTAAAGATCAAGCAGAAACACATTTTGATTGTATTTCTAAACCTGTCTTTTGTTGTTATTGTCTTTTAAAAACAGAGAGGATAGTGTGTGTTCACCAACCATTCTGAGTCATTAATGTAATGCTTTCATGACAATTCTATTATGTGTTACAGCGGAACAATTAATATGAGCCCCTGATGGAACACACTTCACCTTAAGGAACACATCTTAATCTATGAAAAAACACGTCTTACCCAGATGGCTAAAAAAGTGATTTTAAAAACAAGAGTAGATAAACATTATAGTAGTGTAAAAGAATGATCCGAAATGAGATTTCTAGAAAGAAAGATCTTAGGGAGGAACAAAGCTGGCCTCCTTGAACTCTGAAGAACTCTCAAAGAACCAAAAATTTACAAGTTTGTGTATTGCTAGTTTTTCGTTCCCAGTTTTTGCAACTGAAACAGAGAGAGACTGGGCCTTCTGTAGTCCTGTCAAATCACGTTTTTATTTTGATATTATCTGAACTATAGAAGCCTATCCATCTTTGTTGAGAGCCTTTACGATTTCCACCCACATGTGGCTTTGTTGCAGAAGGTTAGAACATTTCCTTCCCTGGGGAAAACATCAAACGTTGCAGGCTCCTTGTAAAGTTTCTATAGGGCTGCCATGTGCAGCCCTGTGGTTTTTTCTTATTAATTACAACTATTTTGATTGACCCACTTCCAAAAGATTAGACCTTGATCACCATTCTTAAAATGATGAATTATTGGATGCCTATTGAATGAGCTGTTAGACCCACCCCATGAGCTGTTGCAGACACTGTTGTGCAATGGTGCAAATGCCATAAACAGGACACAGGTCCTTGCTATCTTTTTGGAAGAAGCTGCAGCCCACATATTTCAAGTGATTGTTGGTATGTGTGCTACTTTATCTTCATTATAAAATCAACATGGATACAAGCTCTGGAAGAAATTTATGGTTTCTCCACGACACAATTAAACTATGAACGTCCCATTAGAGACTGCCAGCTTACCTCTGATAATGGCTCCTGCGCCTTTTGTTTTAATACTTATTGACTAGGCTTTTGGAAAAAGATAAGTTCTCATTTTAAAAATGTATTGTTTTAAATATACAGTATAAATACTGGTGGATTTTTAATGAAAATAACAGTGAATAAGAAATCAGCATTACAGGGAGTTAAATTTATCCATTCTCATTTGCCATCAGACAATGGTTGCTTTTTATGTCATTGGAAATGTTTGTGTTTGATAGGAATGTGCAAAATGAAACAAATGAGCTGGGAATACACCCGGAAATCACTGTTTTGTTTCATTAAAGCAACTTCTGGGACAATGAACCAAATCCAGGAAACTAAATTATAACAACACCCTCCAACTAAAAAATTTCGTGGCAGCGTCTTGTTTTCCTTAACAGCATTCACCAGTCAGATCCCCAGGGGAGAGAGCCCTCATGTTATTAATTAACTCTGTTGGTGAGAAGGGGGAATGTACACAATGCACATCAGTGCATTTTTTGTGCTACTCAGGCAATGGCATTGTCTCCTTGCCAATCACGTCCTCACAAGGAGAGACCCCTTCCCACCTATTGGAATTGGAAAAGTTTGGAAGGCAGAATTTGCAGAATTCAATCAATTCAAAATACACATCCTGGGAGTAAGCACCATTGAATAACATGGACATACATCTGAATAGACCTGTTGGGGTGCATCTTGGTTTGTTTTGCTATGCTACCCAGGCATTAGTGTTTACCTCACTCCACCAAGGTATTTGAATGGTCAGTTGCTGTGAGGAAAAGTACCTCTGGGGGGTGCAAGTGGTCTGTTCAATCAATCAATCAATCAAACTTGATAAAAACCCTGGAAGACTTCAATCATAGGCTGCAATTCTAAAGTCATTTCCCTAGCAGCAAGCACTATTAAACAATAAGGGACTTACCTCTCAGTAGACTTGTTGAGGATTGCTTCCCATTTATCCAGCATCTACCAAACATTATTTAAAAACAAGCTTAAGTCAAGCCCCCTGTGAGCCGTTCACCCACTCTGCCCTTTCAAAACTAATCCTGCCTGCTCACAGCAAAAGGAACACTTATAGAAAAAACACAAGTCTGTCTAGGCAGTAGGTGGGTTCAGACACTCATGTTGCCTGCCTGCACTTGGATGATGGAGGTTGGTGCTGATTAATGTGAGAACACACCATTTTGCAGCAGAACACTGAACATCAACAGGAAGGATTTGCCCTTTATTGTGGGAACAAAACTACAAAGCACAAGGAAACATGGCAGTAACAGGAAGGTGCAAGGGTAATAATTTATTGGCACTATCTTCACTTAAAGAAAAAAGTGAACATGAAACAGAATTGTTTTTAATGGTGTCACCCCCACCCCCACTATTTCCTTGATGGTTTATAGAAAGGAGTGTATTCTGTATGATTTTTGTGCCATTAAATGCAAAAACAGCAGCCCCAAAAATTGCATGGAAGCCCTCATTGCAAAGAAGAGAACTGAAACTCTGACTCAGTGAAGCTCCACCCTTAAAAAACCAATAACAGTACATTGTTTGTTCATAAACCCCAGGTTCAAAACTGAAATGGAAATTTTTTCAGTGAACATCTCTAGTGCTTGGGGCCACCTTCAGCCATCCTTGGAATTGTTGATGGTATTCCATGTGTGGGTTTGCTTGTATTTATGTTTTGATTGCTATTTTTTCAGGATGGATGTTTGCTCCATTATTCCTCTCCTACAGGGTTTTCTGTAGATTTGGAGGAGGTGCCTGGAGAGGGTGGAATTTATGTGGGGGAAGGAATTCAGCAGGGACCAGGTTCCAAAGCTGCCATTTTCTCTAGGGAAACTTATTTCTGCAGCCTGGAGATCAGTGGTAATTTTAGGAGAACTCCAGGTCCCCTCTGGAAGTTGGCAACCTTATTCCCATTCTCATGGCCAATAAAATCCTTTTATTTATTCCATACATTTGAAACCTTTTCTCCCTCCGATAAACTCAGTGAGGCATAGATGTGAATTTTCCTCTTTTCCTCACACCAATCCTATGAGTTAGGTTAAGACGGGGGACAGTGACTAGTTCAGTTTCAGTGACTGAATTTAATGGCGATGGAAAGTGTCAAGTCGTAGCTGACTTATGGCAATCCCTGCTGGGGTTTTCAAGGCAAGAGACGAATGGAGGTGGTTTGCCATTGCTTGCCTCTGCATAATAACTCTGGTCTTCTTTGGAGGTCTCCTATCAAATTACTAATCAAATTTGGCCCTGCTTAGCTTCTGAGATCTGATGAGATCAATAGCTGAGCAGAAATTTTAGCCCAGATCACTCTGGTCCAACCATGCTATTCTAAGCAGGGTTACACCCGTCATTCAACAAAGAAGCAAGTTTTCATCCCATGCAATGTTCCTTTCTGTGGAAATTTCTCAGGTTTCAATGCTTTTAACTTCTGTATAACACCACAAGATGTCTAAATCTAGGGATGTGTAGTGGCATCAATATGCTAGTGACACTCATAGCCATTTCTTTTTTCCCCTCAGATCCTCGTGAGGCCATGCCCATCTTTAATGAGTGCTCAAAACAGTGATGGAATGAATAAGCATAAACACAGAGATGACATTGATGATGGAATGTTCAGTTAACTGGTTGGTTAAAAATCTGTACTTCATGGGGTTATACTTCGCCTTCATAATTAGGTTTGTAGTTTGGGAATACTCTTAGACCCAGCATTTTTCCTGAATGGAGGTAGTGGCTCTGGCCCAGTGTGTTTTTTATCAGTTTTGGTTGATATTCCAGCTCCCCTGGCTACTTTACTGCAGGCTACTGTCATTCATGCTTTGATAACTTCCAGATTAGATTACTGTAATGTACTTGACATAGAATTCTAGTCCAGAAATTCCAGCTGGTTTAGAATCTGGCTCAGCTTCTGAAGGGTGTAAGCCATTGAACTTCCACTGCTAGGTGGGAGTGGAATGACTGCAAAGCAGATCCCACAACTCATGTAGGTGCTGCAGAAGAATCCCACGGCCAACGGTAGCCAATATCTCTGAGAGATGAAGGAGAATTAGTAGGGTCACACTACTGTCATCTTTCTACTGACAGAAATTATTCATCAGAGCAGACAATATTGTTTCTGCTCCAAAACTAGACCTAGAACCAAAATAATGAAGATATAGACTTTCATCTAAGAAAACATGGAGTTGCCATCCTGGTCTGTCTTATTTTTAAAGTACCTTTCTTCCAAGGAATTCACAGTGGGATACAGTTGTTCTTGTCATCTGAGGTTCCAGTAGATAACAGTGTCTTCCACACAGTTTATCTGTCTTAAGTTCAATACTTTGGGGAAGTGGTTTATTTTTCCTGTTTTCCCACAGCATCTGGTGTTTTGCTCAGCTTTTTTCCAATCTTTCTCAAACTTGCTTTGCTCCAAAGTTTTTGGAAAGATCACAGTAAAGCCTGGATGGTTGCTGTGTGGGTATGAAAATTCAGATTTTCTGGCCCCTCATGGCAGATGTTTTCTCTGACTGTTCCAATGGCAGCCATTGCCCCCCCCCACACACACACAAACTGGGGAGCTTTTTATTTATTAAAAAATCAGCACTAGAATATCATTATATAGATATACTGTTGTACCTGTCTTGCCATTTCTCTAAATTCTCAGCTTTCATTTTTTTTAAAAAGTAAGTCTCTAGCCCCTTCCCTTGTGTGGAGATTATAAGGGGAAAGGTTTGTCTCTGCAAGAAAAAGGGCTATAGACTATATTACATAGTCTATATTACATAGTATTTGACATGCCATGGAATTCACTGGGTAACCTAGAGCAAATCACTGTCTTTCAGACTAGCCTGCATCACAAAGGCTAGAAATGGAGATGGAAAGATATACAAGCTGTGCTGAGTTCCTTGGAAGAAGGATGAGATTAAAATATAATAAATAAAATGAGCAAAAATGTTGCATTAATCACAAGGCAAAGCATCGTTTCTGAGCTCTTTCCCTTGGCTTCAAGAACTCACTTAACAAATATTTGGATTGCAATCCCTACCATTTAGGAACAGAAAAAAACAGTTCATGCATTGTTGTGGTGACAGGCCAGTCATTTCTCCCTAAAACCCTCTTTCTTCTGTATCTGCAATGAAATGGTTTGTCTTTGTCATCAAAACTTCAAATGCTGGCAGCTTGTGGGAAGGCTCAACAGAGACACAGATCTCTCAACCAGGGAAGAGAGGCATAAAAATTCCTAAAGTCTGACCAGTTCACTTGTATGAAGGAGTCTTGCCAGCTAGCAGAATGACACATGAATGGTTTCCCCCAAACTTATAGACTAGCCCAGAACCCCCACAAGACTGCATGCGGGGAAGATCTCTATCTTGTTTCACTGGAATTTAGTCAATGGGATGACAGGGTGCCAGATTTTCTACTAATATACAAAAAGAGACGTCCCCAGTCCATTGTTCATTGTCTTGTCCTATCCTGTCCCATTCAGCCCATTTTACTCATATGCTGTTTTGACCTATCCCTGTAGGAGGGACAAAGAGGAGAATTGGTCCCAATGGGTAGCTCTGGTATATTTTATTTACTGACATCTCTGTACTTGCCACAGACCCCTCAATATCATTACCTCATGGAAACATGGAAAGAGTTAACTGTCCCTAATGTTTCTTTATTTTCTTTACTAGTTAACTCAAACGGGCTGCTGTCCTGAGTCCTGAATTAGCAGGTGGAGGTGTTGGACAGCTTTTAATTCAAAGCATGCCATAGCTGGTGGTAGTTGGTGGTGTGTGTGTGTGTGGGGGGGGGGTTGGTGGATTTCCCTCCTCTTGGTTAGAGCTTTCCTACATCCTGACCAAGCCACCACAGCTATCCTCACAGACCTATTTAACTGAGATTAGTTAATGGGAAGTACATGGGAATCCCATATTCTGGGCAGTAAAATACAATCATCTGCAAATTCTCAGTGAGCCTGATTCTAGAAAAGCCAAGGTTTAGGTGCTCATAGATGGAAGTATTCTTCTGGAAAGAATAAGATCTTCAAGTTTAGAAATCCTTAGTCTATTCTTTAAACAAAGATATGGGAAACTATTAATGTTTATATTTAAAAAATCCTCTTGAGGATTTATTGGTCACTGTGGAACATGAACAGTGATGTCTTGTAAAACCCTTACCGTCATCTTCAGCATTTTTGTGTGAAGCATCCCAGATATATGGAACACTAGAACAAGAATGTAATCTGATGGGCTACAACTGTTAAAACACCTAATGTAGTTTTACTGGATTTAATTCCTCATGGGTCAGGTTGGAGGAGAGAGGACTGAAAAGGTGGAGTTATTGGAGCCCAAATCAGCCTCTTTTAAAAGTTCAAAAGCTAACAGGTGTGTCCATCTCACAACCAACCGTTACTTGGTATCACACAATCAATTTTTTAAAAAGAGATTCACTTCATCAGAATTGAAACACTTTTAAATGCTTATTTACAGATTCATTTTTTTCTGTTTTTGATTTGGGAAGATTGGTTTAAAGAAACAAAGCTCTCATTATCCAAACCTCAGTTAACTAAAACACTTAAGAGTGCTATTCACACAGTCAAAAATGACTTCTTTACATGAACCCATTAGAGAAAAACATATTTGTTCTAAGATTCATATGCAGACGCAGACTTCCGAATGTACAGTTTTTACTGTCTGAGGTCAGGGAGATATGCATCTGCTGAACTTGTGTCCGTTTGAATGTGGCCAATTCTGTCCAAATCCACAATAAATTATATGACCATAAGGTTTAAAGGAATGCCCCCAATTTGAGCACTACCTCACACAAGCAGCTACAAGGGATCTACTACCAAAGTTCCTCTACAAGTTTATAACAAAAATCAGAATACCATAACAAAATATTAAGGGAGATACTATGCACAGCTGGTCTGGAAAATCAGCAAGCTCAAGCACTCAAAACCATATTAAATATACAATGATAGTAGCCAACATTAGAATGCCCACATTAGACTTAAAGCGGAACTACAAGTGACAAAAGGCACAGTTTGGACACTTGTCAGCTTCCCTCAAGTTTTGATGGGAAATGTAGGCATCCTAGTCTTGCAGCTTGGCCCTCTGACTGCTGTCCAATGGACTTTTCAACTGTCACTTGTCCAACATTCCGCCAAGCTGCCTACATTTCCCACCAAAACTTGAGGGAAGCTGACAAGTGTCCAACCTGTGCCTTTTGTCACTTGTAGTTCCGCTCTTAGATAGTAGAGACTATAGCTATATGTCCAGGAAGGCTGAACAAAGGTACAATTCCTAGGAGTCCAGGCTGTTGGGCAGCTCTAATTCAAAAGGTAATCCAAAGAGGAAGAGCAAGATCTATGTGACATCACAGCAGATAGGGACTTAAGCCACTACATAAATACAAGTAGATTGTAGAAAAACAAGTAGCTTTTCACAGGGTGAACTTCAGAGATATATTCTGACCTAAGAGTGGCAATCTTCAAACAGAGAATCTTAAAGGGGAGATTTACATGGGTAGATTACTGAATCTGAGTTCATTCACAAATTCAGAACAGTGGACTCCTTGGGGCTGAAAGGGGATATAGGATTCTTATCCTCCTACAGATGCTAATTTTCTGCATTTCCTACCCCCAAATATTTCTCCCCTGCTCTAATCAAGCTGACTACATTTTGCATTGTACCTTTGCACCTTGACTCCCTTTTTGCAACACACCTCCAAGTTTCAGACTGGGATATAAGGACTCAGGGATCTCCATTCCTACTTATATTCAATGAAGAGATCTTTACTCTTGAAAACGTATACACTGGAAATCTTGGAAATCTTATTGGGTTTTAAGGTGCTATTGGATTCATATCTTGCTGATATGCTTGTGTGATTTTTTGCCATCTAACCATTTGCATGTCAATAATTCTTCAAATTTAATATTTTATGTAGCTCTTTCAAATTTACTTGCATTTCCTACTTTTCCTATGGTTAACTTTACATGTTCAATAGATTAAAGCTTAAATCTGTCTGCCATTGCTAGCCCCTCCCTGAGTTATTGACCACACTTGCACATGTTTCAAGCACAGACAAAAGACCCCTTGACACAGAAATCTAGGAGTGCATATGGGAGCAGTTTTATATGTGTACTCTGAGCATCTTTGGTAACAAAAGTCCGAAGGGGGAAACCTTATTTGTTTTACTTTTACCTTGAGAATGAAGTCAGAATGGTAGAGGATTCATCTTAGGTGGGCTTCCTTCTATCTAATCAAAATATTTGATTGCATTATATTTGAAATAACATGTAACCTTAGAGCCTCCCTTAGCTTTTAGCCTGTCATGATGACTAAGTCCTCACTAAATTTCAAAATTACCTAGAGTTAAATGTTGTTATCTAATGTTAAAGATTTTGGAGAGGCTTTGCCAGCATTATGTTACATAATGAATGCAGAGGTAACTTTTAATGAATAATTCTTTCCAACATAGCTTAGGAGAAGAATTTAGTGATTTACATACAGTTTGGATATGCCTACCCAAACACACCTTGGATGTATTTTATTTTCTTGAGCACTGGATTTCATTTTGCTATGTTATCTGAAGTTATGTCTGCATTAAATTAAAAGACCCCATCTACCCCCCCCCCCCACACACAAAGGCCTGATTTGAAATGCTGATGAGATGTTACCCATGCTATCTTTCATGAACCCAATGTTTTATTTAAACTGAATTCTCACCTGCTTCATGTGAAAATTTAACATGCCAGAGATCCACAGCCTATGCAGCCTATGATCTGCTAATGTTGCATGTATAACAATAGCACAATTTAAATGAAATGCTGAGCATGAGGAATGTAACATAAACACATTCTTATTGTCTGATGCGTCAGGTTTAAATCAGTCCCAAAAGAGACACCGAGTACATGCAAAGTCATGCCAATAACTCCTTCTATGTCAGAGTCGCATTTAAATTGTGCCCAAGTTTGCCTTGAACTCGCCCTTTTGAGCTAGGTATATTTAGGACATGATTTAGCCAAAGCAAAGCATATTTTAATTGTATTTATTCCTACAGTTTCTAATTTTCTCCTTGCCCCGAAGTTTGAAAATAAAATAAAACTGAATCTGAAATTTTCATCACAATTAAACATTACGACCGATAATAATTAGGTGGAAAAAACAGAGAAAAATTCCTGCCAGTCCTGGATGAAATCAACACAAAGAAAAATGAAATAGAAATTCTAAATTTAGAAGCCAGGAACCCACACAAAGGACTTCCCAAAAGTCACCTCTTCTGTAAATGCTGACATGGTTTTCCTGTGTCTGTAAAACATCTCAGTTCATTAGGCAGATGTAAGATAGTAAAAGGTCCATGGTACACCGTCTTCAAGAACCCACAAAGCCTGGGGAATGCTCCCTCCAGTACCAGACATGAAGCTGTTAACCGAGCAGCCTCTTTTGTCTAATGGCAAGAACCTATTTATGGCAAACCACGCAAAACAAACACAATAGGTTTTCTATAAAATATGACAACTGCTTTAAATAGCATTGTCTCAATTAAACTTTCAACTGTATTTCTCTACTTTATGGCTGGAGTGTGAGCTCTTCTCGGATGTTTATTTCAGCAAGAAATCCATCACGCAAGGGCCCTGAAAAGAATTAATCCCCCTGCCCCTGGCACAGAACTCAGCTCCAACAATTTAGATCTAAATATTTAGTGATGGATGATACATGTTTATAGTACAGAGGGCAGCATGACATTTTAAATGGGATCCGGGGCTGCTCAAGTGAACCGACCTTGTTGAAAAGAAATTGGAAGCTGAAGCATCGCAGCTATCAGAAGCTGATAAGTCAAGCCCTTTTCTTACGTGTTTTCCTCCTTCTATTTTCTTGTTCTGAGTTTTCAAAGTCTTCTTGGGGAAAGCTGCAAACTGCTTTCCTAAAAAGAAAGGTTCTGCTGACTCTTGAACATTTGTTGGTGCATCCCATGGTTAAACTAATAGCCTCATTGGGTGTCAGCCAAAGGTTACAGGCCTCTCAAAATATTCTTGAAGGGGGAAAAAAAGTTTATCACTGAAATGAAGTTTCTCATTAGTAACCCTATGTTGTCTAATCTGTGAAATTACATGATTAACTCTTTTTGCAGAGACAGCTCCGGATGGCATTTGCAATCCCACAGGAAGTTATTAAAAGTATCACCACGATAATTTCCTTGCTTTGTACTCTGTCCTTGGGGTAAAGGAAATATATCATTAAACTAGTTCTTTATAATAAAGCCATAGGTCATGCAAAATTATTAAGTGGCCATCAAGAGTGACTATTATTTTTAAAAGGCTGTACAACTTTGGGGAGAGAGAAATGACTGAGCAGTTGGAAGAAATTCTTCTTTCCTATTATTATGATGTAGAAATGAGGAACACAATTTCTTTCTCATTTGTTCAAAGTGTTGAAATAAATATAAGTTTCTATGGACTGATATTTAACTGTATCTATTCCTAGCTTGTAAGTAAAAAAGTTGCCCGTTAAGGAAGGATTTTGAAAAGAATGTGTTTCAGCACCAAGGAAGGCAGGGTTAGTCAGATCTGAGGGCAAAAATAGATGTGCGGGCTTTTAAAGACTTGGGTCCAGGTTCCCCTGACCCAACTTGGGTTCCCTGCAGCAATGTGGCAGCATGGCTGTTAAAAAATAAAGAATACCCCAAACAGACTCAAAACATCACCACAGGGGGAGGAAGAGTTCCTGCCTTTCCCATCTCAACCATTTTCCTGCTCTGAAATAGTTATTTTCCTGTTTTTGCTGTTTCATGTGCACATAATATCCCACACAAAGCAGCAAAACCAGAGAAATACCCCACATCTGCTATTTCGGCATGGAAAAACCGCTGGAGAAAAGGCAAGAGCCCTTTTTTGCCCCCATGACGGTGTTTGGGCTCTCTTTAACAGCCATTCCCTGCAGCTGCTGTGTGGCTCTGGGGAAACCGAGTTGGACCTGAGGACATGGACCCAACTCTTTAAAAACCTGCATGTCTATTTGAGTCCTGAAACAGTGGAAGAAATGTGACTTTTCTTCACAAAAGGCTTCCTCTCATTTTTCCCTCAGAACAAGGTTGGTGTCGATAGAAGAGACCACATTATTAAAAGTACATTACAGATTTTTTCCATGAGTTTTTACCACACTTGACTTAATGAAAACCTCTCCAAACTGCTGATGTTTTCTGGCCTAAATAACTAGTGTGCTTCAAGTTTGATTACAGAAGTCATCCAACTAAGCCTCGTATTTATCCACTCCTACCTGGTAGGAGTAATCTTTGATGTACTCCTGCACACATGGTACCCGAAATTACTTCAACATTGGTGCAGTCTTTCAAGCTTCCTTGTCAAGGAGATGACTGGACCCTTTCTATATTGTACCTTGTATCAGTCTCTATGGAATCTTGTACAGCCTCTGCTTACCTATCTGTCACCATACCCCTGCCCTCCTCCCCTTTTAAACCATGGTTCAACAAGTGTATACTTGTACACTGGAGAAATTAGGGTGTTATTTTTTCCTCCTGGAGAATCTAGTTTGACCTCTTTCCTGTTTCACCTTACTTCAAAAGGTTGATAATGTTTGTACCCATACAATCCATTTTCCTTTCAATCTGTAGCAGGAAAAAACTAGAAATATTGCATTGTGAGAACAGTATGTGCAGAAACTTGTGTGATGATTAAGAATATTCTGATTTTAATGTATTTAAATATCTATTTTTGTATCATTATATTGTTGTAACACACCCAGAGACTGCTTGCAGGGAAGGCGGACTATAAATCAAATTATTAATAATAAAAATAATAATTACTTGCTTACTAAAAATATTTGGAAAACCCAGGGCAAAACTTAGTCTATGCAATGAAATACCAAATCTAATTCAGAATTGTCTTTGAGCTTAATGCAACCTGAGTCCTTAAAATGAAACAGCAAGTGACTACTTTCTGTGTTTCTAGCTGATGCACTAAAGAACAGCAAAACTGCTGTAAAACTGCCATAAAGCATACAGCTAGAAAAAGCAGTAAGACTACAGAAAATTGTGCAAGATAACTTGTCCACTTGTGCCTTTTATCTAAAGTTTTAAAGGAATTAGTTCGTATCATAAACTCTAATTAGAGCATTGCACATAAAATTTTGGAGAAAAATATTTTTTTATGAATCTACAGTTGTTTCTATTTAATAATTCTTTCTTTCTTTCTTTCTTTCTTTCTTTCTTTCTTTCTTTCTTTCTTTCTTTCTTTCTTTCTTTCTTTCTTTCTTTCTTTCTTTCTTTCTTTCTTTCTTTCTTTCTTTCTTTCTTTCTTTCTTGGAAATAAAAGTTCAAGCATGGCTAGCACACACTGTTGCCAAATCAGACACTAGCACCCTGTAACATATTACCTTAGTTTACTTGCAGACATATTTCATTTCCAATGTGGAGGATTCCATTATTCATCATGTTATGTTTTCATTGGTAGAACACCAGACTTGTAGATGATTAGTGATAACTGATGAAGTGAACCTTCGTAAAAAGTTCAGGGGATCCTGCCTTATATAAAATCCAATTTCTAAAGTCACTGCCTTTGATGTCTGACCAGGATAAACATTTTACTCGATTAAGACACTCAGGATAAAAAGGGCAAATCATATGAAAGTAAAAGCAATTCTCATTAGCATACTTTAAAAGTATTGTAAGAGCTCAAATTTATTTCCCATTTACATGAAAATGCCTTGAGTTTTTCTGAGAAAAGTAAACATTAAAATGATGCAAAATAAAATAAAATAAAGGCATTACAGTATAAATATTAATTACATTTGTCAAATTTATTTTGTGTTAAAAATCTAAGTATGAATTTTTAAAATCCCCTTTTCCATTCCATGGTAGGTAGATAAGGCTGAGAATAAGTATCTGGCCAGACGCGAGTTATTGAATTTCCAAGATAACTCCATATTTGAACACAAGTCTCCAAGTCCTTCAAGTCCAACCTTTTTACCCCAATACTGCATCAGCTCCCTATGTCACATTTACATTAGGAAAGTCACTCAGGAGACCTAAATGGAACCACTCCTGTAATCTGAGCAAGATATCCACATCTCCTGCTGCTTTTCTGATTACCTAGCAATTTACAATAAACCTCTTGATTTACATTGGAAATAGTCCCCCTCAATAAGTGAACACACATAAACACATGAAGCTGCTTTATACTGAATCAGACCATTGGTCCATGAAGGTGACTATTGTCTATGCATATTGGCAGTAGCTCTCCAGAGTCTTAGTCTTAGGTCTTTCACATCACCTCCTACCTTATCTTTTAAACTGGAGATGCCAAGATTTCAACTCGGGACCTTCTATATGCCAAGCAGATGCTCTTGTGCTGTCCCGTCCCCAGATATGTATCCAGATATCAGAGCATTAGACAACCTAATCCCTCAGCATTTTATGTATTACGTATAGACATACCAAAAACAAAGGAAGTGACATGCATTTTTCCTACAAGGGGTTGAGCAAACGTTCCTCCTACATTCAGGATGCAAATCAGAGTACAAATCAGTAAACTGAAATCTAATTCAGTTGATTATTTTCCCTCTCTCCCATACTTCAGGCAAACTGCCTTTCCATAAAGGGCTGCATCAACTTTTATTAAATTAAATGTAAAAAATTAAAATAGTTGAAAAACTGCTCAAGGGGGAGAAGGTGAGAAGTTTCATGAAGTTATTGGTTTCAGCTAATTAGAGCTGTTCACATCCTGCTTCTGCTGCAGTTCTCTGAGTTCCAACCAGAAAAAAGAAGAGAAAATATTTTCAGCATAGTCAGGCTTAGATTAGTTTTATATTAAATGCTGATTACTGTTGATGGTGCTATGCATTCTTTGTTAACATAGAAAGTTCATTTGACAGAGATACAGTACCAGGATTTCCTGGGGAAAGGAATGACTGTTAAACTAGATACACCATTTCTCTTCTACAGAGTAGATAATGAAGGGCCTATTTACTTAGGAGGACCATCTTGATATTCTGGTACCTGTCCCAGGTAAATCGCCATTCATGTTTTTGCATTTTGACAATGCCTTGCTAGTGTGAATTGCTGGAGTGGTCATTCTTCAGATTTCAGTTCCCTTCTCTAGAAGTTAAATCTCTGAGTGCACTTAGTATTCCTATCACTATGGGAATAAGCATTGTATGTTTACCCCAGAGACACTGCAGGTCTTAGATCTTGATATTTTGTTTATCTTTTAAATTTCTTTTCCTTCCATTCAACTGTCACCTGGTATTGCCATATATATCAGTTTGACCTTCTTACTTTGAATTACAGTAATATCTGGAGTAATACATTCTAACTTCTTATCTGTTTAGATTTTGAAATTCGACATGATCATAACTTCCTCATTTTCAACAACAATAACAACTTTTATTGTTATTAATGTTATTATTCATCTGTCTTTCTCACTGAGACCATGCAGATTACACAGAGTAAATCAACACGGTGAATGGCTGAGACATTCAATAAACAATACAACAGAGTACAAAGTACAGAAATTTGAAAACAAGCTGAAATCTGATAAAGATCTGATACAATGCTGAAAAAAACCTAAGCAATTTGACAAGACCTTTTAAATGACGTGGAAACTATTCAATAGGAACATGCTTACAGAAACAGACAGTACACAGTAGTATAGTCGACAATGTCTGTCCCTTTACCAATGCATCTCTCTGAACCATTTCCTTAATGCACAGTCTTATTACCTGTGTAAAAAAGCCCTCCTGAATAATTCAGTTTTGCAGTTTGAGGAAAGCTCAGAAAATGGGAGCTTTCCTGACTTCTTCAGGCAGGCTGTTCCATAAGGTGGGGACCACTACAGAGAATGTGTATGTACTGACAGGTGTTGATTTTTCCTGTTTTCAGGGTGGCAGCTGCAGAAGGTCCTGCAGAGATGAGAAAAGCTGCCATGGCAGAGCATGGGGAGACAGGCGATCCCTAGATACGAGGAACAAAGGCCATACAGGGCTTTGTATGAGAGAGCCAAAATCTTGATTGAGTCCAGTAGCTGATGATTAACCAATAAAGAGACTACAGAATGGTTGCAATATGCATGATCCACCTAGCTCCTGATAATAACTGAACTGAGACAGTCTGCACCAGACTTTGAGGGGAGGCCAATGTAGAGTACATCACAGTAGACATTATCATACCATGGATCCAGGTGGCCAGGTCAGACATGTCAAAGTAAAAGATCATCTTCCAGACTAGACTGAGTTTGTTGAAGGCATTTTTTGCGGCTGCATTAACTTGCTTTTCTAACAGCAGCGTTGGATCTAGTATAAGGTCTTAACCACATCTGCAAGAGTCAGCAGAACCCTATCAAAAATGGAAAGCATGATGTCCTTCAATATCTCCTCCTTCCCAATCACTATCACTTTCATCTTGTCTAGGTTCAGTTCCAATTGATTTGTTTTCAGCATTTGACTGCAATTGTCAGGCAGCAACTCAAGATTACTTGTCACCAGAGGATTTGGATATCGAGATATATGTCATCTGAATATTGATGGCATCCAATTCCATAGCTATGAATGATTTCTCCAAAAGGCTTTACATAGAGAGGCTGAATAACATGGAGGATAATATTATGCCTTATGGAACCTCACAAGATAATGCCCACATAGAAGACAGCTGGACTCCAGTAGCAACTTTTTTAGTCCATTTCATGAGAAACAATTTAAGCTAGTCCAAGGCACATCCTTTGATACCTACTTCTGCCTTCAAATGCCTCAGCAAGATGGCACGGTCCACTGTATCGAAGGCTGCAATATATATATATATATATATATATATATATATATATATATATGCCTCAGCAAGAGGCATATATATATTTACTCTGTCTATATTCAGATGGAGAATATCAACTAAAGCCACCAGAGCTTGTATCTGTCTCATAGCCCAGCCTGAAACCAGACTGAAAAGGGTTTAGGGCAAGAGAGTTATGTGAGAAGGCCTGGAGATGGTCTGATACTGCTCCCTCAATCATTTTGCCTAAGAAGGGCAGATTAGATAATTGGCCATATTATTTTTGTCTAGGGTTTTTTTTTTAAAGTAGTACATGGATAACTGCTTCATTGGATGTCTGAGAGAGGACACCTCAAGTTAGTGACTGATTTATGATAGACATTTATGTGGTCTTTACATGATTTTAGCAGCCAAATTGGGCAGGAATCCAGCGCACAAGTAGCAGTTTTCAGAGATGCCAGGATTTTGTCAATGTCCATTACTGTAATGGGGTCAAAATGGTCCATAAGTGGACCAGACGATGTATTAAGTATTTCTTCTGCTTCTCCTATATTACAGCCAGCGTACAGTTCACAGCATATTTATGCTGTTCTGTCAGCAAAAAACTATGTAAAGGTGTCACAGTTAATTGTTTGTTCCTGAGCTAGTAAATGTTCAGATTTAGAAGTTAGGGGATGCTGAGATACATTAAACAATTGCAATGGTCATCGTGAACCAGAAGATGCAACGGTTGTAGAGAAATATTTCTTTTCTGTTATCACCACTGCTCATAGGTCTTCCAGTGGGCTCTATTGAATGCTCTATCTGATTCAATGCAACCATGGGACATAGCCTCCCATTGCACACAGCAGTATATTTTGTATCATTAATAGATAACATGCTTGTAAGACAATTCTGTTTTTCTAATAGGTCTTTAACCAAAAGAATAAATAGTTTCTTTGCTATTAAACGAATACAGGATAGGACGTGACAAAGTTAATGGATACAAGCAGGATGAGTAGAACCTTCAGGTCTGTGAAATGATCATTGTTCTATGAGTACAGATATTATATTTCCCTCTGCAAAATATAGGTGGATATGGATCATTATTACACAGTGTTTATTTTGTGAACTTCCTTCTTGTCAAACTAAGCCCTCGCTTGCTCAAATGGACACAGAAACTAAATAGAAGCAGGTAACTGCAAAATGTGAGAAAAAGATTTTTACACATGGTTACAACACTACTTTACTTGCATAGACCATGGCTGGTCCTATTCTTATCTCATAACCAGATTCCTAATGTGGTAAAATTGTTCCTGGATGGAGGTGGGGGATTGCACAGGTTGAATCCCATGATCAGTCAGCAGAAGGTGCTGATGGTCACGGATCTTCCCAGCGTTCCGCTATTCCCAGCAGCCATTTCCAGCCATGGGAAACTAGATTCCCAGGATTGCAGGATGCACCTGGAGTAATTTCAGTGTGGGGCTGGAGGATGCAGTGGATTATGGGAAGGGGCAAAATCATTTCCTCCTGTGTGTACTTACAGGAGAGGCAGGAGGGAGTGATTTCACTGACTTCTCTTTCCCTCTGCAGTCTCTCAACCTGCTTAGTTATTACTAGAGATGGGCACGAACCGGGAAAAAAACCGAACCATGCAGTTCGTGGTTCATCAAATTTCATGAACCACGAACTTTCACGAACCTGCCCCTGGTTCACAAACCGGCTCATTTGGTTTATGAAAACATCACATCCGGGTCAGAAAACCATCACTTCCGGGTCAGCAGGAGGTCACTTCTGGGCCAGAAGAAGGTCACTTCCGGGTCAGCAGAAGGTCTGCAGGAAGTCTATCCCCTGTTGCCTAGGAAACTGATTGATTAGCACCAGGCTGTCTGCAATCATGAACCAAAAAACAAACCAAATGAACCAGCCTAAAGTTCATGATGGTTTGTCAGAAATGGGATCTGATGAACCGCGGTTCGCAAACCACGAACCGGCCTGGTTTGTGCTTAATTTTGGTTCGTATTTCGGTTCATGCCCATCTGTAATTATTACTCCATGTGGGTCCTGCAGTCCTGGGTATAAACTTTCCTGATACTGGAAATGGCTGCTGGGGCCAGAGGAAAAATATCCTTTACAGAGACCCTGCTCAGTCCTCACATTGCATCCAGCCTCATGAATTTTCTCCTATAGTTAAGAAAAAAATCCTGCACACAGAAAACTAGCACATCATATGGAAAACTAGACTAGGTCTTTCCCTCATAAGATCTAGATGTCTGTGTGCAGAAAGCTTTCCTCCACAAATATCGGGGAGTATATAGTTATGAATCTCTTCAGCAGTATGAAAAGGTATAAAGACCCCGATGAGGTCTTTGGATCTACCATGCTGAGTCTGTATTTAGCTGAACTAGTGCAAAAGGAGGAGGACATCACCATAACAACATCTTCTTGCTACAGACCAAGTCAGTCTGTGACAGCTTTATATCCTGATGAAAACATGCTTTCTCATATAGTAAAAAAACATTTTGCTAAGTTCACACAACGGACTACATGGGCTTTTTCAGTTGATGAAATTGGATAGCATGCTTTCCTTCCCCCCAAATCTCCCATCTATTCCAGAGCTGAATAGTGAAATCCTTTTTTGGAGCTCTACATAATTGTGCCAACATTCCTTACCTGTCCATTTTTGCTCACATTCACTAACAGTTAGATTTCAGTGGCACATAGCAAATGAAAAAGAGTGTTGAACAAAAGGTTTCCTTGGATCATTGAGACCAAATACTTTAAAATTCTATAAACGATGAATTTGATCTGTTTGTTTAAACAACCTTGCCTAAGAATATCACTGTAATAGATAAGTTATGCAGACTTCAATAAAATGGACAATAAAACATATCTTGGCAGAAAAACTCCCTGAGAGAAGGTCTCTGAGGGAATTATATTCTTATATATCTTCTGTTACATCTGCATTCAGGTGGTTTAGTCAGGTGGCTGGGAAAGAGACAAGAATATTTCTACCTATGTTACTGGGCACTAGCTGTCTACAAGAGAAGAAAAAACCCACATCTCTCAAGATTTTTCCTGAAGGAAAAATGGTTACCTAGATGGTGGAAGGGTAGTAGGGGAGTACCTGTTGCCAAATGGCTCTGGTTACAATGGTAGTGCTTTTCCAAGCCAAGAAAGCCTCAACTCTCTTTTATCAGGATCCCTTGTAAGTTGCTATTAAGAAGTATTTCTCAACAATCTCCTTTTTTATTAGCTGTTTGTGCCCATTATAATTTTCAAGTTGCGAGTTTGTTATGGCTGTAATATAAATAAGGTTCTAAAAATGTCTTATTTGAGGAGTTGCAGGGCTGGCTGTGCCATTTAGACCCAGATAAAAGCAGGCAAAAAGGATTTCTCTGTAATAGGGTCATTTTATATTTAATAGAACTGTCATATAAACCTACACTAACATTTAAGATGCAGTTTCTAGGCTATAAAATAAACACCATCTCTGAAATTACTGTTGGCTTTTACCTATGGGACTCAGTTTGTTAAAATGTACATATGGTACTTACATTGGCTTGTCATGTAATGTACTTCACATAAAAGTGGGCAGCAAGTGTTTCTCTCCAGATGTAGTTTTTACAAAAGTAGCACTTTATACCTTCTAGGTTTTTTTAAAACTTCCCCCGTAGGTGAGGTCAGCCTGAGAACAGATACTGGCTTTTGGATCATCTTTTAGCATCCTACTTGAACTCAGTAGGACACGTCTGGCCTGAGAAAAGCATAAAAAAATATCCAATGAGACTTTACTGCTATGGGCAACTAAACCAACACTAAAATCAGATATACCCACTGGGGAGCCAGCTTAAATGAATATTGTACAAGATTAAGGTGCATGAAAAATCCTTTCATGAACCTAGACCTTCATCCACTAGTACATGATAGTAGTAGGATGTGCTTTAATTTATATGTATATTTAGTATATATTTAACAGAATCAAATGCTAAAGGTTTTCATGAACTTCAGGATGCTGATGGGGGATTGCATATTGGAATGCATGTCCATGGGAGGAAGATCCTGAATAAAAAAAAAATAACATGCCAGAGAGAAAGCTATGCTAAGCCCAGCTCCTGGCATATTAGTTATGTCTGGGGAGGGAACTTATTTGATAGGAAAACATTTAGACATACTATTTCTTATTGTCAATGTAAAGTGGTACTGTCTAGGCAAAGCTTGAAAATGTTTAAACTGTCGAGGGCTAGCTAATTCGACAAGTTGATGATGAAAGGCAGAGTGTGTGAGTGAGTCAACTTAAATCAAAGAACATGACATGCTGGCTTATATCAATACAACTCAGGATTATACCCAACCTCTGCATGGCAGCACTTAAACTTCATAACACGGAAATAAATACACAAATACTTAACTAATAATAGCTTCATAACTTCAAACCTTCATAGAAAGACTGAAAAAGCCATCCTTAGTACTTGTAAAATTAGCATATTGAATTACTCTGAGCTGCCATTTATCCTTGTACTGACTGGCCCATGATTGTTCATATGTGAACACCAAAGAATCTAAAGTAAGAATACTCCTACTTTTATTTTTGTGCTCCAGCATTCATACTCATCCAAAGTCCCAGCACTCTCACAAGCATCTACCAGTGATGCTCCTGTGCCCATTTTTATCTCTCTCCATAACACATTCATACCAGGCAAGGAGGCACACTTGCATGATTCGGAAAAGTCTCAGAGGGGCCTTGGATTCTTTGCATAGTGAGATACACATTCATTTCCACACTAATGAAGCGCCTAATTGGCTATGTTGAATACAATAGCAAAAATAAATGGGAATAACAATGCATTTTGGTTCATTTGTTGTTTCAGCAGAGCTTCGTGGCTTTCCCTCACTTGCCATTCTTCAGACAAATGTGGGAAAGAATGGTTACCAATGGACTGCCAGTTCTCTAGAACAGCAACAACAAAACCAACAAAACCCAAGCCTGGCCTATCCCTGCATTTTCATGAAGTTTGATACGCAGAAATTAGCCAGTGAAACTTTGCGGTATATAGAATCAGACTGCTGTTAAAAGGCCTAAAGGGGCTGCTTCAAAAATTCCTGAACCATTTAACTCTCATAATTTGGTGTAGTGCACTGCTACTCAATGTGATAGTCTGCAGTGGAGGTGGGCATGGATCAGAAAACCAACTAAAATTTTGCACAGACCCGGCCGGTTCGGCATTCACAAACTGGCGGGTCATTGGAGGCCCATTTTCCATAGACCCATGGACTTTTCACTGGTCTGTAGGCCCATGGTCCGTTAAAGCCACCTGGCGCTGCTGGCAAGCAGCCAGGAGCACTTTAACATTTAAATCCCCCTTGATCCAGCTGACTGGTGACTCGCCAGATAGCTGGAGCAAGAGGAGATAGAGTTCTCCCGGCGCCACTCTCAGCATCACTCCCAGCACTATGTGCCAGCTGAAGTTTAAAGAGCCCTTTCCCTACCATGCAAGCAGCAGGGAAAGGGCTCTTTCCAGGCTTCAGCTGGCCCATTAGACTTCGGCTGACCTGCAGAAGGGGGATCTCCCCTTTGCGGGCCAGCTGGCCTCAGAAAGGACCATTTCCCTGCTGCACAAGTGGCAGGGAATGGACCTTTTAAACACCAGCTGGCCCTGGAAAGGGCTGTTTCCATGCCGCACAAGCCACTGGCAAGCTCACTAGAGCAAGGGGGGTTAGAGCACTTCCAGTGCCGCTGGCAAGTGGCACCAGGAGCTCTTTAACATTTAAACACCCTCTTGTTCCAGCTGACTGGTGGCTGCCAGTCAGCTGGAGCAAGAGGTGGTTAAAGTGCTCTGGCCCAGCTGAGACTGACGAACCAGTCGGTTCAGAAACTGGGCTGGACCATGAAAAATTCATGGTCCATGGGTCCGTGAAATGCCACATACCATGAACTCACGGCCCGTGGGTTTTTCCTGTTCCGTGCCCATCTCTAGTCTGCAGACCAGTGCCACTCCGCAAGCCCTCAGCTGCCAGTCCATGGTAAGTTCAGGAAAGAAAGAATAATATAATTAGAAAATCACACTGGAATCCCACCAACAATGATTTTCAGTTTATAAAGTTGACAATATTAAATAATAAAATGTTCAGCTACATTTAATCATGGTATAATGCTATAGTATGTATATATTATATTAACCCCCTCAAAACAGAAAGCCCAAACTAAAGCATTTTCTCTGTAGGCACAGAAAACACACTTTTTCCTTCCTGCCCGGCACAACAGCCCAGTTACCAAGGCCAGGCTGAACCCTGGGGTTTCCCAGAGCTATGGCTCAGAAAGATGAGCTGCCCCAGGGCCAACCAGTGACTCAGCAAGGTGAACCACCCAGGACCAATTTGGGGAAAGGTAAAGAACAGGTGGTGACATGTTTTAGAGGAAGGGGGGCAAATGGTCTTTGAAGGGGAGGAAGTAAAGGGCTAGGGTCTTTGGCAGGAATGGGGTAAATGGTTAGGGGGTCTTTGACATGGAGAGGGTTACAGGATTAAGGGTATTTGGCAAGGGATGAGGTAAAAGTTAGGAACCTTTGGCAGGGAGGGTGTAAAGCATTAAGGGTCTTTGGGTGTTAACAAGTGTAACAACGATACATTATGAGGGGTGCCAAGCAACAGGGTAGGGGCAACAGTAACAGGGAAGTGTGGCTCAGGCAACTATGGAGACAACTTTCTCCATAATCTGCAACATTTTGTTGTGGGACCCTGCTTGTACGAATCTCATGTTCTGATTGACTCTGGTCATGCCTGATTCAGTTATAGGTGTGCACTTAAGAAGCTTTGAGCATCTAATTTGCTTTCCTATATCAAAACATTTAACTCCTGGCTAGAGGTACACCACAGATAACGTTTTTGGTTTGTTATTGGGTATAGTACACAAATAATACAATTATGGAGTCTCTGTTTCCATTTTAAGCCTTTATTATTACAAAATAATTATGCAGTATTCTCAATATCAACTTAATCAACAGAAAACCATACCATCGCTCCTGATCTATGCACCTAGCGTGCTTTCCCTTTCTCGCCATGCTGGGTGCTCCTCTGCAGGCACCGAGCTTTGCCAGCCCTGCGCTTGCAGCGAGCACCCAGGAAGGGCACTTGGGGGGAAAGTGAAAGGGAGGAGCGAAGAAGCAGTGAGGAAGCGCCAAGGTAGAGGTGGCCCAGGACTTCCTGCTTGCCAGCTTACTCCTGAGTAGGATGGCAACTGTTAAGATGTGGTAAATCATAACTAGTGATGCAAAGCTGATGAGCGGTCAATGCACCCTACAGCATCTCTTTCTGTCTGTCAATGAAAAGAAGATGGGTCAAGGAACAAAACATCAAGGAACCAGCAAAAATGAAGATTTCACCATATGTTTAGACAGATAAAGACAACAGAGGGGAAAAAGCAGACAAAGTTTGTCAAGCCTTTCTCAAGAACCATGTATTTTACAGGATTGGAGGAGCCATTCTCTTGACTCTCTTGATGGCTGTGATTGGCTTAGCAACAGCCTGGGCAGTTACAGGTTTGGGAACTTGTTCAGTTTGTGAGGAGATTGTCACTTACGCCTTGTGCCCCAATGGATGGATTGGTTACCTGGGAAATTATTACTACTTCTCTGAAGATGAAGCAGACTGGTTTTCTAGTCTCAGAAACTGCTCTGTACTAGGGGCCTCCCTGTTGACCATTGAAACAGAGCAGGAAATGACTTTCTTGAAGCGTTATAAGGGTCCTATTTATCACTGGATTGCCCTGAAGAAAGATCGAGGGAAGCCATGGGAATGGGCAAACGGAAGAGTGTTCAACAATACAATATTCAAGATTATCGAAGGAGGGGACTGTGCCTACCTAAATGACGAGGCAGTCATGTCCTCGTGGTGCAGGACCAAGAAGAACTGGATTTGCAGCAAGCCAGGTGCTTCTGTGCAGCGAAGGAAGCAGGTGGAAGAGAGAAGTGTAAAGCAGGCCTATGAAGTCATAAATGAGGACTTCAGCAGTGGAGAGCCCAAAGTTGTTCTGTAACTTGTAAAACAACACCTTTTGGTATATGAGGCATCTATCACATCTGCTTAAATTTTACATAGGAAAATTTATTTTTGTACATTTGCTTGTTGTTTGTTAGTTCTGTTCTCAGACAAAAAGATGCGGTTTGGGTTCATCATGAGGGTCCCCTTGAGCCCCAGGAACTAGATTTCAAGAGCCGCTGTAGGCTGAAGCAGGAGGGAAGGTAGGAAAGCTCCACCCATGTGTGCTGTGCTATACTTGTGAGTGAAACGATTACTTTTTTCTCAAAAATGTTATTTTTTTATTTAAAAGTTTTGTTCAGTTCAAAAAAAGAAAAGAAAAAGAAAACCATACCATCCATTAGAACTACATAGGTCATTAAAGGAGAGCAATTAAGGGGCATGGTGCTGGCTCCGAGGGAGGACACAAGGGAAGAGAACTCCATCCCTCTCCACCCTAATTCCTCATTATAAATTGTCACAACAGAACTTAAAATCAAAAAAGGAAAAGAATATGATCAAACAAAACCCAGGGAAGAAAAAAACAAAGACAAACTTCTCTAAAAGGCTTCAGGACTTCTTCCCGATCTCGCAGCAAGCATTGGAGGAAGAAAGTGTAGCAACTAAAACGGCAGACGAGAACAGCTGGGGTAAGATTAACTTACCTATCTCTGTTGATCTTACGCTTATCAAATTACTAGCCCATATGGGAAAAAAATAATAGCTAAAATGTCAATCTTGCTCCAACCATTAAAAGAACAATTAGCAGATATAAAAACAGCTTTAGGCAAAGCAGTACAAAATGCTAACCATGCATTGGAATTAAGCACGTCACTGCAGTCTGAACTATCTGAATTACAAAAGAAAAACAAACAACTTCAAGAAAGAATTTTACATATGGAGATCTTTACAAAACAATCAAATCTTAAATTCAGAAACTTTGAAGAGCATATAACTTTAAATGTAGCTCTGCCGTCCTTTCTAGAGTCATGGCTGGTACAGCACTTGCAACTCGAAAAGGGAGCAGCCCCATTGATCACCAAGGCTTTCCGTGTGGGAACACAAAAAAATCTAAAAACTAAAAAGCCCAGAAACATTCTAGCTACACTTCCAGACTGGAAGACAAGGAGTAAAATCCTGGAAATAGCAAGAAATAAAGGCTCAATCCCTTACAAAGGTTCATATATCCTAATTCTTACAGACCTGCCATCCACACTTTTAAAGAAAAGAAGAGAACTTAGAATTATGACAGAAGCACTGAGAAAAGCTCAAATAAAATATAAATGGATTAGCTACATGAAACTTCAAGTTACAATACAAAACACCATCTACCGAGATACAGATCAGGAATCTGGAAGGCTACTCTTACAGAACATTGGCAATGAGACTCTTATGATCAGTGATAGAACCTCACAGAAAAGAAAAATGCCCAATCCCGTATCACCGGACAAGAGAAACAAGATCCCAGTGAGACACAACTAGCAAGCTAAGAACAAACAGAATGAGGTGTTAAAACCCAAGCTAAGAGCAAATCAAAATCATAATAACCTGCCAAAATGTTATGACTGTATAATATGTAAATCATATACAAAAATAGAGGTATGGTGGGGAGCGGAGCTCACAGTTAGAGCCCTCAGTTATTTTCTACAGTTCTTCAAGTTTGGTATAAGAAATACCAATAGTCTAGGGTCTCACTCTTAGGCTATAGAGAACTGTTTTTGCATGTAAATTTAATTTAATCTAGATTATAGTTTATTAATCAGTAAATAAAAATATCTATTAATCAATTGACCTAGGCATCAGTAACAGGAAAAAAAAGAGGGAATAGAGTTAAGGATGAGGGGAGGGGTGTTATTCCAGCAAGGTTTGTAAGAGTTCCAATAATGGTTACAAATCGTCATCGTTGTTTTTCCATTACTATCGGTAATCATTCTACTAAATATTTGACATTAGAACAATACTTATTCAATCATTATCATAAAAGTTTAATTTTAAATATTATCTATAGTAATAATCTGATTATCATCAATAAAGAAATACAAACTTATATCAAAGTATGATTACAAAATATACATTCAATAGTGGAGTCAGATCTTTAGAAATAACTCAAGAAAAAATATTTTCTTAATAATTTATAGCTATTCACCTTATTTAAAATCTAAAGATGGAAACACTCATTTGAAAGAAAACCTATTTGATATCATTGTATGAAACCATCCCTAATATATGTAATAGAAAACTTATTTGACATTACTGTGTAATAACTATCTTTCTTAGATTTGTAACTGTTTATTAAGTATAACTGAATAAAAAATGTAATTAAAAAAAGGAAAGCAATTACACGAGTCCAAAAAAGTGTCTTACCCAAAGAACAAAGGTTACAGGCAGGGGGCCTCATCTAACAAGCTCTCCATCAGTTTAGCTTGTCATATTTATAGAGTTTCAGAACCTTCTCTTCACAATCGCTGCTTCAGCGACACAAATTCTTGGCTAACTTATTATCTTATGATTTCATACACCAAACAAGATTATTCGTATTTGAAACATCTTCTTGAAAGTTATAACAATAGCTAGTTCATTCTTGCTACTTTTTGTTATCATAGTGTATGAAGAATTAACGATTACAAGTTTCTTATATATCTGAATATCTTTTGGCCCCCCACTAGTACACCTATAGCATTGCCAGCTTCTGTGAAGTTTGACATTCCTGCCATTCCCTGCACCTGGGTCTTGGTACATTGTATGCATTACTAGGAGTTAGATGGTTCTTCTAATCTATGTATGGCAATACAACTGTGTAACTCTATTGATTTATGCCCTCTCCAAGGTTATTTATTCTAGGCCTCTGGACTCCCTTTGTGGCCTATCTAGTTATGAGGCTGGGCTAGTCCTGTTTCTAGAGCTGCCAGTTCCCTCAGTGGGGTTGGGGAATTCCCTACCACCAGCCTCTACCCCCCACTGCCTCTCACTGGGCTGACTGGGGGGGAAAGCATGGGGAACAGGCGCAGGAGATAAAAACACTTCTGAGGCCAGCACAGAGCAGTGTGCTCCCAGGCAGGCACAATGATGTTACTTCCAGAAGTGACATCATGCCTGGCAGCCCCTCTGAAGTGCAGCAGCATGCCCATCACGGGGTGCAAAGATGTTACTTCCAAACAGCGTTGCCAGGTCACCTCAACCCTCAGCGGGAGGTTGGAGCTAGACATGGGCATGAACGGGGAAAAAACCCCAAACACCCTGTTCAACGTTTGGTGCCATCCATGAGCAACGAACAATGAACATGGACGAACATGAACTGTTCCTGGACATGTTCGTTGTTCGTGGGGGCCAAAACCACCCCCACGCACAACCCCCCCACTTTGCCCCCTCTCCCCTCAAACCCACTTACCTGGCCCTTTAAAGATCCCTTTAAACTATCAGCTGGCAGGCAGCAGGGGGGGATTCCCCCTGCCCACTGCCAGCTGATAGTTTAAAGGGCCGGGAGAGCAGTCGCACAGCCAGGCTGCCTGCCCAGTGCAAGAGAGGTGGGGAGATTCTCCCCATCCCTCTTGCACCTGGGAGAATCTTCCCAATGTCCAATACCCACCAAATTTGCAGTGGATATAGTAATCACTGTCCTCTGAAGACCCCCCACCCCAGTTTCAGAGAGATTGCACCCCGGAAAAGCATGGTCCATGTGAACACTTTCTGCTCACAGTGGCAAAATTTGGACTCTCTGGTAGAAGCTACTTTGAGAGGTTATAAATTGACCTTCCCAATGTCCAATACCCACCAAATGTGCAGGGGACGTAGTCCTCACTGTCCTCCAAAGACCCCCCAAGTTTCAGAGAGATTGCACCCCAGGAAAGGCATGATCCATGTGTCCCCCCCTTACTGTTATTTTCAGTTCAAAGTGGCAAAAATGGAACTGCCTGTTGGAAGACAACTACTTTGAGGGGTTACAAACTGCCCTTCCCAATGTACAATACCCATCAAATTTGCTGGGGACATAGTCCTTTTTTTTAATTTTATTTTTAATTGCTTACAATAGCTAACAATACAAAGGGAAGGAAGGGGGCAGAGGGAAGGAAAGAAAAAAACAACAACACCATATAACAACACTACACTACAAATAATGCTTTCCCTTCATACTGCCATTGTTTAGTATTAAAACTTTGTAAAATACTGATGGAATGGTTGACCTTGCAAAATACAAATTACAATCCAAATTAAATCTTCCTACACACACACACACACACACACACCCGGGCCTCGGATGCAGTTCTCTCTGAACAGCTGCAACCGCCGTACTCATTCCCTCCTCCCCTCCCCCTTCAGACTTCGAGTCCTTTTCTTCTTGCTTGGCCTCTTGCTGAAATTCTTGGTTTTTGCCCTCAAAGTCCCTTAGCTGATCTTCTGATATTATCTTGTAAGCTTGATCTTTGTAACTAAACCAGATACCTTCCGGAAATAGCCATTTATACTTTATTCCACGTTCCCTCAGAAGAGCTGCAAACCTTTTATACTTAAATCTTCTTTTCCGAACTAAAAATGGAACATCCTTCAGTATCTTGACCCTGTTCCCCAAAAAGTCCAGATCCGCATTGTATGAGTTATATAGGATAGTGTCCCGGATCCTCTTAGATGAAAAATCAATGATGATCTCGCGAGGCAGCTGACACTTAGTTGCATATTTTGAAGAAGCCCTACAGACCTCCAAAATGGCGCCTTTTACCTCTTCTTTAGTTGCCCTTGCGGGTGTCGCCAATAATTCCGAGGCAAGATCCTTTAAATCCTCATTTTCCTCCTCTTCCACGTTCTGGAGGCGCAAAATTGTCTGTGTTTGTTCCACTTGTAGCCCGATCAGCTGGTTCTCCACCAGCTTTAATTCTTTGTTCGTTGCCCTCACGAGTGACGCATTTTCCCGAGCAGACTTCTCTGCCCCCCCCCGCTACTTCCTTAATGGTTTTCACTTCGCTCTCAATTAAGCCCACCCTTTGATCGGTTTTGTTTAACTTGTAAACAAAGGGCTTTATGGCTTTGATAACCGACCTCTTCACTAAGTCCTCAAGAGACTCTCTTTTTCCCTGCAGGGCAGCCAAGATTGACTTGCCCAAAGCGGGACTCTGCTTTTTTGTCGCCATTTTAGGGGGGGGGAGACCGCCAGCCAAATTCTGAGACTCAGCGAGGGGGAAGAACTAGCCTTCTTAGCTTCAGATCCCACCAATCCTTCACGTACGCTTGTAATAACAGAAGGGATTCGCTTACTTACAGGCTTTCGCCTAGTTCTGCTCTTTGCCGTTTTCCATGGCCCGGCAGCACTCGAGGTGCCGCGCATGTCTGCCAGCCTCCATAGGAGCAAACGGGCAATTTACCTCCTGCATCAGTTTCAGGGGGCTCTTCCCGCAGTGCTCTGGACCCAGCCTCCCTCACTGGGAGTCCTGGGGGCTAATCTTCGCAGATCAGCCGCCTGGTCAGGCTGCTCAGGCGCTTCCTCCCGGACCTGCGGAGAGGAGCGTCTGACATGGCCGAGAAAACGAAACTGAATCATCCAATTTGCTGGGGACATAGTCCTCACTGTCCTCCGAAGACCCCCCAAGTTTCAGAGAGATTGCACCCTGGGAAAGGCATGATCCATGGCTCTCCTCCTTTAGTTCTCACTGTCCTCTAAAGACCGCCCCCCCAGTTTCAGAGAGATTACATCCCGAGAAAGGCATGATCCATGGCTCTCCTCCTTTAGTTCTCACTGTCCTCTGAAGACCCCCCCCCCAGTTTCAGAGAGATTGCACCCCGAGAAAGGCATGATCCATGGCTCTCCCCCTTTAGTTCTCACTGTCTTCTGAAGACTCCCCCAGTTTCAGAGAG
This sequence comes from Eublepharis macularius, assembly GCF_028583425.1. Taxonomy (NCBI): domain Eukaryota; kingdom Metazoa; phylum Chordata; class Lepidosauria; order Squamata; family Eublepharidae; genus Eublepharis; species Eublepharis macularius. Next base: position 116,442,057 of record NC_072790.1, read on the forward strand.
ATTGCACAACGGGAAAGGCATTATCCAGTGTTCCCCCCCCCCCTTTGCTGTCATTTTCTGTTCACAGAGCAAAAACGGAACTGCCTGTTGGAAGGCAGCTACTTTGAGGGGTTACAAACTGACCTTCCCAATGTCCAATACCCATCAAATTTGCTGGGGACATAGTCCTCACTGTCCTCTGAAGACCCTCCAAGATTCAGAGAGATTGCTCCCTGGGAAAGGCATGATCCATGAGTCCTTCCCTTCGTTGTCATTTTCTCTTCTCAGTGGCAAAAATTGGACTCTCTGGTGGAAGCTACTTTGAGGGGTTACAAATTGATGTTCCCAATGTCCAATACCCACCAAATTTGCAGGGGACATAGTCCTCACTGTCCTCCGAAGACCCCCCAAGTTTCAGAGAGATTGCACCCCAGGAAAGGCATGATACATGGGTCCTTCCCTTTGTTGTCATTTTCTCTTCACAGTGGCAAAAACGGAACTCTCCGCTGGAAGTACTTTGAAGAGTTAAAGCCAGAAGATAAGCCAGAAGGAGTTCAGACAGAGTTCAGTCTCTCCCTCCGGTTGCCAAGGGGATTGATTGCAGCAGGCTCCAGACTGTTTAGCTTGCCAAACAGCTGCCGAAGGCAAGGAGCAAGGCTTTTAACAACCACCTGTTCATTTAGGATGGGGCCTCACGAACAGCTTGCTCATGAACAGCAGATTGGGCTGTTCGTGGTTTTTTCTGTTCGTAATGCTGTTCATGCCCATGTCTAGTTGGAGCTCTGGCACTTACCTGGTGAGATCCTCCTTGTGTGTGTAGCACGAGCGCATTCCAAGCCCATGTGATGAAGTCACTTCCGGGAAGTGACATCATTGCATGGTCTCGTGCTGCCCTGGGACTGTTCCCACTCCCAGGGTGTCGATTTGGACCTGATTTGACCAGATTCGGACTGCTGCAGAGCGTGGGAGGTCCCCCCCCCTCGCATCCAGAGGGTAAGGGAACCTGGCAACCCTACCTGTTTCTGTGTTAATAGATGTCTTGAACAACTTTCTTGGTCATATCCAGCCATTGTTCCCCTGTAGTTCTAACCATATCCATGCTATTATCCTTTCATACTATCTGCATGACTCACAGCATTTCAGTCAGTCTTAAATGTGTTTAAATGGGAATATCTCCAGTATGCTACACTTGGTCTGCACACTCCCTTTCCAATTAATACAGGTAAAAGTAATTTTTCTGATGCACTACTTCCTATGCAAATATGATAATAGTATGGCACAAATATGGTACCAGTCCCTGGCCCATTGGGGAAAAAATGCCTGTCCACCACATCAGATAGTTTGAGAAGCACTAGTGTTTCTAGCCACTCTGTGGCTGGTTGCTTGCATCCTTGACTGCTTCCTGAATAGTTATGTTCTCTGGAATTGACATCATTTGTTCACTTTGTTATTACAAAGAATTCAAATGGTATTGCTGCCAAACTTGCATTCCAGGATTTCCCTACTGTCATCCTGTAAAATCTCTGGGATTATTTTTATTTACTCTCATGGCAGTGCAGCATCAGTCCTTCCTACATGGATTGTCAGAGCATGATTGAGTCACACAGAGGAACTTTGAGGAACTTGGAGATGTCAGTGATGAAATCCCACCATTTTGTATTGCTTGCCAAGTATTTATTACACATCATCCACCTTTTTAAAAAAACTTATTGAACTCAAGATGACATATGTGGAATTCTCAAGAAGTCCTTCATCTGGGCACTGACCAGACTCAGGTGTTTCCACAAAGGGACAGCCTTGTGTCGTCTTCCCATAGTGCTACAGCAATATGACTTCAACAGTACCCCATAGTTGCCCTGCCACAGTTCCCTGGCAGCAGGCATCCCCCTCCCCTCAGCCACCATGGCTTTTCTGTTTCTTTAATGAGCAAATAAATATTGTTTTATTAATGTAATATTGTACCAATCTGTGGATCAGGTAATCTGAATTCCTAGCTTCCATTTATAAAAACAGGTAAGTCTCTAGCCTTTTTGTTGCAAAGGTATGGCTTTCCCCTTACAGCTCCACAACAAAAAGGGCTGGTGACATTTTTTTAAAATTAAGGTTGAGATCAGAAGGTCTATGGATTGGTATAATATTATATTGGTATAACAATATTAAACTATTGTTGTTGTTTCTTTAATTAGAAATCCCCCACCATTGTTGGGGGTGGGTGACTAAATGACCATCATGGGGACAGTGTCAGGGAAAATGGCTGCCATGTGAACAGAAAAATCCAAATTTTCCCACCCACACAGCAGCCATCCAGGCTTTACTGCAATATTTCTTACCAAAACTTCACAGCAAAACAGGTTTGAGAAACATTGGCATTAAGGGGGAACAATGAGAACATTTTTAAATTTCAGTAGTTGCTGCTTTGATATTTTCTTCTAGGGAAGGATACTGGGACTGTTGAGGCAATAGGCAACGACAAAAGGACATGGAGGGAAGAAGCCCATTTCCCCGAAAGCTGCCTGACGTTGGACAGAATGCTGCCCTTTTGCACCTCTAAAGAAAAGGGAAAACAAGGGTTTTAGCAGCATTCCCCAAGGCTTAAGTATTTGTAAAATACATTGTGTGATATTTAGAAAACCCTCAAATGTATTAAACTAATGTGCTACTGGGATTAAGGAGTGGGTCAGGTAAGGGAAGCAGACAAGCAGACAAGAATCCCCAGGTGGCTTTCTGTTTGGACAGATACTCCTTATTTGTTGGTCTGGGATTGCTAAAAGAAAAGAACAAACATTTTGAAGACACAAATGAACATGAAGAAAATGCCACATATATCCTTACAGACAACCCTGTTAGTGACTTACAGTTTCTTCTCATTTCTTCTTTGGATTGCCTGGGAGGAGAACATTCAAAGCAGAATGGGAGTTATTGGTGATTTGGCCTCTTTGCTGATAAACTGCAGACAGACACAATGATGATTGTGGATTTTGCTCCTGTACAAAAGGACAATTGTGTGCTTGGGAGACTGGGAGCCATGAGGGGAGGGCAGAGAGAGGGTTTAACCCTTCAACACCCCCTTGTTTTTTTTCTAATCAAAAATGGACTCTTTGCACTGCAATTAGTATTTTGAAGGGGAAAATCTGTGTGCTTTTAAAAAATCTTTTTTCTTCTTCTTTAAAAAATTAACCACTTCATGGGCAACTCAGTTTTGATTAGTGAAACTGAGCTTTGCTTATATACTTATATGTATATAGACCTAGACCAGACTTGAACTCACAGCCCCCGTGGTTCCCAAGAGACATGCTAGAAGGGACTGGACCACTCACTGCAACTCCGATGTCATCTATCTGAGTGGCTAATCAGACACCATCAGTGCTGTGGGGATATGAGGAAGCCCCTCAGAGGCCCCCCTCGGAGCAGGCGCACACTGTTTTGGACAACACTCCAAGTTGCACTCAGCCCCCTGCAGTAGGAGGAAGGGGGAGTGGACTAATTGTGGGTTCAGCCTCCAAGGTGCCATTGTGCAACAGAACAAAACAGAGGCCCAGTGACACTGGAGCCACCCCAGCATCACCAGCTCTGAGACCACCAGCTGGGATGTGTGTAGAGGCAGCCCTACAGAGAAGTGGCAGGTGGGGGGGGTTGGGGCAGGGAGAAGCATGGAGCTACTGTCATCCACAGGCAAAATGAGAGAGAAAGAGAGAGAGAGAGAGAGAGAGGTGGTACAACACAGACTTTATGAAACTGCAAATCATGAAGTCGTGGTTGGCAACCAGGCAGGGCCGGATCAAGGGGGCAGTGGGGTTACCGAAGAGGGGGTGCCGCCAAAGAGGGGGTGGCAAGCCAGCCGCCCCAGAACATGGCGCGCTGTGGAGCTGGCAGTAGCTGCATGGGCAGCTGAATGGAGGACTGGAAGGCCGCTGTGCTATTCACCTGCCCCGCTGACTGGGTGCTGGCAGCAGCGCAGGGTGCCCCCTGGAAGTGTGCCGCCCACACAGGGTGCCACAGGGAAGGGAGCATGCGGCAAGCCGGCTGCCCTGTCACCGGGGAAGGGGAACGGTGCAGGCAGCCTTCCAGCCCTCCAATCAGCTGCCCAATAACCCAGTGACACTCACCTATCCAGTGTGAGAATGCTTTGCAGGGGCCAGAGATTAATTTGCTCCTGCAGCAGCAGCAGCGGCTTCTGATCCTGCATGGGAATAAGTCCCAGGGTTGCCTGGCAACCTTATTGAGGGGGCACAGAGAGGCTGCTCCCAGCCATCCAACCCACAGTTGTGCCCTGTCCTCTGCCAAAAGTCCAGAGGAGTCTGCAAACAGCCCTGTTATGGGCTGCAAACATCCGCTTCTCCCCCTCTGTCTGAGGCAGCTCTGATGAATATGCTTCACTAGGATTCTCTCTATTTATTGTGCACAGGCTAGGGTGCCTAGAGGGCCAGGCTGAGGCCATTACACTCCTCAACATGCTGCCAGACTCAGTTGTGAGGCCAGCATTTGGGAGGCAGTGCCCAGCCTTGTGAGGGGCAAATGGGAAGTGGATGTGGACAAGCAAGCCGGGGCAATCGGCTCCTCAGTTCCTTCTTACCTGTCAGTGTGTCCTCGCCCCTTCATGGGAAACCTGCTTAGGGTCTGCAATGAGAGAAGCTAGCCTAACATTCTTGTCTTTGCTCTCCCCTAGAAATTCGTGCCAAGTGCTTGCCCAGTTTTGCGAAGTGCCCACTCTGTGCTCTTCCTGCTACCAAGGTGCTTCACACTCTAAGTCTGCACAGCAAGGAGCTCTGACCCATGCCATGCCCCTACTGACTGAGTTTATGGGCATCCTGGCTGGGGTAGATGTAGGGTGGGTGGCATGATTGGGTGCTGCGGAGGGGGCTTGGTCACCAGTGGGGTGTGAGAGGATTGGTTGTGGTCGTAGTCGGCATCTCTGGGCCATTTGGGTGGGGTCATGAAGGGGGGGGGAGTTGACTTTTCCCTTTGCATAGGCACCTGTGGGCTATGTTGTCCTTTTTCATGGCATAACTGTTTACCACTTTGGGGAAGGGCATTATCAGCTTGGAGTGGCTTAGAAAGGCAACTAACTCCTGGCCCACCCCTTGGACCACTCAGAGCCAAACTACAAGTGACGCCTTACACAGGTTGGACACTTGTCAGCTTCCCTCAAGTTTTGATGGGAAGTGTAGGCATCCTGGTCTTGCAGCTGTAATGGAGAGCCAAGCTGTAAAACCAGGATGCCTACATTTCCCATCAAAACTTGAGGGAAGCTGACAAGTGTCCAGCCTGTGTAAGGCGTCACTTGTAGCTTGGCTCTCACTCCCACACTGTCACAGGGATTTATGTCCAAAGCCCACAAGTGGTTGGCCATGGTGGTCCACTGCCAGCGTAACTCAGGTTTACACCAACAGAAGTGCAAGTTATGCCATTGTAGGGGTTAGTTGGCTCCCTGAGCACTCCCCCCTCTTAGGATTGCACTGTCAATCATGCAGTCCACAAATTACATTATAAAGTGGTATAATATAAGAACAATTTTATCACATGATTAACTGTTTGTCTAGATTAGCTCTCATTTACAAGTGATAAAAGAATTTTTACCACATAGTCACATTCAATCAAAAATGTGGACAGCAAAGGAGGGATCAAATTCTCACCATTGGGCAAGGTGCTGCAGAGGACCAGCTTACGATTGCACTTGATGTGCAATTGCCTGTATTCCTCCAATCTAAATCCAAAAGGGGTTTTGCTTTAAATCAAATGTTGACCTAAGCATGCTATAGAACTATCTGAGTAATTCACAAAAACAAATACACACACCAAATCACAATAGATAAAATGTGAACTTTAAAAAAACTCTAAAAGAAAAATTGAGCTGGAATAAATTAAATGTTAAGGTCAAAATTAGTTTGTCAGTTTCAGCAACTGCCTTAAGCATGATTTCTTTTGTTTCAGCTAATTTACACTCTGACTTAACTGTGGTTCAAAGTATTTTTGGTAGCAGTCAGCCATATTGTAAGTTGCTTCATCTTTCTTGGTTCTTATCAGACTTGGAGGCAGGAAAGATAATAAAAAGAATTTTAGGTCTCTGGATGGAAAACAGTCACCCCTTGAATCATCTTAAATCAATAGTCCCTATGAGTTAACATCCCACATCTCTGTGGAGTAGGTAGTGGCAAGTGGGTAGAAATGAATAAGGGAGAGAAGGAAAGTTCTCTTGTTTTATATAAAAAGATACATTACTCTGTAAACTTAAAATGACCAAAGGCCATTGCAGTGTAGCACTTCTTTTCTTTTTATAGGTGTATAAAGTTTTGCTTAGAAATACTCCAAGCCATTTGAAGAGTGCTTTCAGGGCTCAGTGCATACTGTAAGTTGAATGCTGTCAGCACCACAGCAAATGAGAAAGATGATGGGATGTCATTACAATAAATATGCCCCTGCTGGACTTTACAGCTCTACTGCACATTGCCTTCCTTTTGTATAGTGTTACCATTAGAGATGCTACAAATATCGCAGGAAAATTGTTTAGCGATCGAATTTACCATGTCTGACTCTGATGATCAAATATGAAATGATTATTAGGTCTCTTCAGCTGGGTACTGAACAACTCGAACAGCTTGAACAGGTTGCATGTTTGTTTGTTTTTAAACTGGGCACACATGAAAATGCTGCCAGCCCAAAGTGATCACAGCCATTAACATCAGTAAGGTCTACTTAGATGAACACCAAACTGATGGATTTAGACAAACAGAGAATTAATTTATGAATGATTTATATGATCTGCAACTGATTTAATTGTCTCATTAAGCAATTGCCTGCTGAGCAGAGCAGCAGCACAGCAAGGACAGGCTGAAGAACTCAAGCGGGCTGTGTGCAAAAAGCCAACTGGGTACTACACTGTTAGGAAGGAATATGGGATAGCAACTATCTAAAAGCCATGAATGGTTGATGAACACAACTATGGGTTCTCAAGCATAAGGCCAGGGGTCACATATAGCTATACATACATACCTACGTGTGTGTGCGTGCGTGTGTGTGTGTGTGTGTGAAACTATATGTGAAAATGTGGCTCATTTTCCACTTCTGCTCTTGACAAGTGCCAATCAGAAAGCTCCATAGCCGCACACAGGGGTGAAGCAAGCAAGAGCCCTCAGGGTTAAATTTTTTATTTTCTTTCTAAGCTTGGAAAGACAAGAGAGAGCTAGTGAACAAAAAGGTGAGATGTCTAAAGGTGAGAAGAGGGCTCCAGGGTAAGAGGAATATTTCCAAATAAAGAAAGAGAGGGGTGTCTAAGCGGGGACGTGGGGGGGATGGAAGCAGTCACAGTTACCATGTTATGATAGGTTTTGGAATCAAACCAATCCGCTTCAACTCAGTATGAAATAAGCGACATTAGTGGGAAATGATAACATGACGATGATCATCAATATATCTTATTCTCAACGTGGGCCCATCTGTAGATACTTAAATCCAAAGACTGGTACAGTGGACAGATATAGCATGAAGGCAGGCCCTGCTCCCCACTGTGAAGCAGATCTTCCCTCTGTCTTCTCTCAGGTTATTTCCCAGTAAATGTGATAGAGTTAGATGTGGTCTTGCTCTTTCTGCTAACCTGAAAAGCCAACAAATATAGAAATTTGATGACAATTATGGTGTTTCCCCTCTTTTGTACTATACAAGTTTTTAAAAATGCATTTTTGACATAGCTAACTCTAGGATAGCCCTGACAAGTCCAATCTCATCAGATCTCAGAAGCTAAGCAGGGTCGACCTGGGTTAGTAATTGGATGGGAGACCTCCAATGAAGACAAGGGCTGCAGAGGCAGGCAATGGCAAACTACCTCTGTTAGTCTCTTGCCATGAAAACCCCACCAGGGGTTGCCATAAATCAGCTATGACGACAGCACTCTCCACCATCACTAACCATAGGATATGATCACTGATGTTTCCATTTACTTCTCTCTGAAGCTTTAGAATCATCTGTAAGAAGAGAAATGACAAGAAACACAGATATTACTATTATTCTCTTATTCATGGTTCTTAGTTCTAATTTCTTTCTGTTGGAAAGAAAGGTATCTTTGTCATTTCTATTCTTGGTATGTTTGTAATTTAGACAGTGGTTGTTTTTCTTCACATTTGTATTGTGTGTATTTACCTGTTGGTTCCCTGGTGTGGGAGAAAAGCAGGAAAAAATATTTGAATAAATAAGCATGAATGGTAAATTCATATATATAGTTTACAAAGTTTGCCCCATCAATAGTAGAGAGGGATGAAAAATATTTTATCTATTTATTCATATATTTATACCTTATTTCCCTCCCCAATGGGGACCCAAAGCAGCATACATCATTTTCCTATCCTCTATTTTATTCTCACAACAACCCTGTGAGATAGGTTAGTCTGAGAGAATGTAATTGGTCCAGTAAGCTTCCATGGCAGAGTGGGGATTCAAACCTGGGTCTTCCTGATCCTAGTATGACACTTTATCTTCTATACCACACTAGAAAAGAATGGAAAGCACAAGATTTTGCAATAGGGATTAGTCAGGAAAGGGCTAGATCTAGGGAACATTTGTGCAGCTGTTGGATAGCTGTTTTCTGCCCTCTAAACTCAGCTCTTTCTCTTGAACTCTGGAGAGGTTGTATGGGGCTTGCCAACTACATGTGACTACTAGTTCCTTAGAAAAAGGAAAGTTTTTTCCCACTTGAAATGAAATGCCGCTTTAACTTTATTGGTAACGAGAAAGAGCAAGCAAACACACACACACATACTACATCCATTTCCTCTCTACCAAGGAGATGGCTTAACATGGATCCATGTGGTGTGAGATTTTTCCCCTTCTGTGACATTTTTATTAAGGTTACGTATATGACCGTTCATCTTCATTCGGCTGGTGCTAATGGCTGTCTATTGGACTCCCTGCTACTGTGTACAAAGAACATATGCTCTCCCCCGACACTGCCATGTCTGCGGGTGCTCTGGATAGTTCTGCTGTCTTCAGATGAGAACCTGCTGCTGCTCATAGAAGGCCTGATCCCAACAGCTGGGAATATTCTGCTTCCAAAGACTTATCTCCCTGATAGCAGTTATGCATTGGAACAGGCAACCAGCTTGAACAGTCCCTCGGCAAGAAACCCAGGACAACATGGAAAATCCTTTTCTTTGATACTTGAAAGTTCCTGTCATCTTAGCTCTGACTCTGGGATTAAAGTAGGTACTTCTTGATAAGGGAGTTTGTTTATTGGCTGAATTGGATAAAGCCAGCAACAATCTAAAAAAGATGTATACAGTCTTTAGGACAACTTCATTCTTAGGCCCAAAAACATGGGACAAGTTGTGTGTAGTACAAAAATGTACTATTTTTGGCCAAATGCAAGCATGGTGGTTAGAATCTGCAACAAAGGTCTGTGGTGGCTCAGAGGGGTTAAGAACTTCTTAACCTATTCCCCTCTAGCAATTTTTCCAATAAAAATTTGCCTCCCTATAGCAGGGGAAAAGATATTCAGTATTTCTTTGCTGCCATTTACATCTGGACCTTCCTGCCAGAACAGCTGGGTGGCAAGGCTGTCCCAATGAGGTTAATTATTGCTCCTAGTGGGGACATTTCAGGTACAGAAAATGGCATGAGGGACGAATCTCTCTCCTCACCCCCACCCCCGTATTGTAGTCCAATCTGAATCAGGCTCCTTTGCATTTGATAACTGTACTGCGCCTAAAAAGTTGCAGAGACAGAACTCCCAGTGCACATCTGCTTTGGCCCTTAGACAACAACTGTTGGGAAGATCTTTCTCTGCCTACACATTATGTTTTGCACTTGTCCTTCACAAGGATTTTTAGCAAGACATCAGCTGCAAGATCTCCACTGGAAACATAGTTGGGAGTGGATTCAGATCAAAACCACAGCATGCAGGGAGAAGGGGCTCCTGCCATCTCTCCTTATGCTTTTTTTCCTGACCAGAAATGGGGCACTTCCACATACTCCAATTTTTTCGGGTTTTCCCTGTCCCGAAGGTGCGTCTTCCCAATCCACTTTGAGAACTCACCTTTCACATGCATCATCCTCATGCGTGTTTTGTGGGTGCTTGTTGCGAAAAAAGGTCCCAAAACAGAAAATGCATTCTTTACCTGCACCTTGTCACAAATGACGTCGATGCATTCCTGCCCAATTTTCCTTTTTTTTTTTTTGAGCTCATGTGGAATTGCACTATACCATTGTCCCGTCTTTCAGCTTCTGTAGAAACTGGGCATGTGCAGTACAGCATTCTCTACCATTGATTTCCCACTCAAAATTTTAAATGCAAAAGTGTTTCATAAATATGCGAACAGTAGAGTGGCGCAATTGCACAATTCCATATCTTACTATATAAAAGGCAAACTGACCACTCACTCCTTATCCTCATGCAGGCGTAGTACACAGGGATAAAAAGCGAGTCAGGGGCAAAATGGTTTGCCTCCCCGCTGCCTCCTCAGGCTTCCAGAGGTACGGAAAGGCTCAGTGCAGCAACGAGGCCCTCCCAAGGTCTTGCAGCAGCCAGGGGCGGGGCTCCCTGCTGCCTCCGCAGGGCCTTGGGAGAGGCATGCACAAGCTGAGCAGTGGCCAAGGGGCCAGAGGAAGAGAAGCCCCTGATCTCTTCCCTGAGCCCCCCTTTGACTGATGCTGCCAGGGGAGGCGTGGCGGGGGGGGGGGGGAGTGCTGCTAGGGACCATTGTAATTGACAGTCCAGTTGCTAAGTGATCCAATGTAGCAAGCACTGTAGTAGGATTCCCTTTATCGTAATAGTGCAAGGACTGTTTTAAAAAGTTTTTAAAAGGGGAAGGAGGTTACATGAGTGTGAATGTGAGCCAGACACTCGCATGCATCTGGGAGTAGGCGGAGTAATGGCGAGAGGAAGGGTTGGAGATCTGTGAGAGGGCTCTTCGGAAGTGAAAAAAAGCCTCCAGATGCATTGATATAGTAGATAATCACGCGAAAAAATAAGCATAAAAATGAAAACGGAACAAAACAAGTTTCACCAAAAATGCTTAAAAACCAGGATCATCACGACCTGCTTGTGCATGGGAAACGATGACGTATGTAACGAGTGAAATAACTGGCAAAGTCCCATTAGCAGGCCGTCCCATTAAGGTCTTCCTGAACTGAATCAGGCTTCCACACACTTGAGAAGTAAGTTCCCATTGGGGAACCTGCAGTTGATCTCTGACAGAAAGTCCTTGTGAAGAATAAGGATGAACCATAATACGTACTTAGGTTCTGAGACTCTGGACAGCTCTACCAGTCAAGAGTAGATACTACTAAGCTAGATCGGCCAACAGTCTGAGTCAGTGTAAGGCTACTTCATACGTTTATATATAACAAGAAAAAGGGAAGAGACCTATTCCATGAACTCATTCCATTTATGGTTCATTAGATCCTGCTCGTAATCTTTGTTTCACTCCTGCAGGTTGGGGTCTGTCTCCGCTTTCCCTAGGCTTCCTCCTTTCCACTGAAGGCTATTTCTGTTTACCTCTCTTCTAACTGGTATGATTTTGACTTGTTTTTCTTATATTAGATCTTTATTTGGTTTTTTGATCGTTCCATTACTCACGTATGAGAGAGGCCGAGCTTTTTCTAAGGATATGTCAGCACACTTTGTTTTCCCTTACTCCCAGAGACCTCGCACCTAGCTTTACTTCTTAAAATGCCCACACAAATTGCACTTTGCGATCACACTTGTCATGCCTTTGCCTTCTCTGTATTTCTTTCCCATCACAGTCAATGCTAGCAAATTTTGTAGGATAACTAGAAACAGAAACAGAAATGAAACTTGTCCAGCTTCACCCAGCACAAGGACACAGAAAGCTCTGCTTGTGGGCAATTCTTCTAATGCTCTGCAGCATTTTAGTCTTCACGCATTTTGGAGGCATTGTGTTTTGAAACAAGGAGATTCATCCTTTCCCAGATTGGTTCAGTTTTTAACACAGTAGCATATAATTCAGTTTATTAACAAAAAGATCAAAAAAGAATTTTCCATGAGTCAGATTGAAGGGATCCTCACTCTTTCATGATTTGACATGATTAAAGTAGCTATGGCTTTTGCTTTTGACCTGCAAATATTGCCAATATCCCATGGGGATAGTTTGGGTGGGTAGCAGTGTTGGTCTGCAGTAGAACAGCAGGATTTTAGTCCAGTGGCACCTTAGAGACCAACAAGATTTTTTTAGAGTGTAAGTTTTCGAGAATCATCTCTGGAGAAGGAAGCTATGACTCTTGAAAGCTTACACTCTGAAAAAATCTTGTTGGTCTCTAAGGTGCCACTAGACTAAAATCCTGCTGCCAATATCCCAATAACAGGTGATAGTGATGTATTTGTTCTTGGCAGGAGAACCTACATGTTCCATGCCCAGAAGTATTTATCAGCCTCTGGAGTCACACTCTGTTGGGTGAATTCCAGTTTCTGTGGATGATGATTTAAGTTATTCAGTTGAGGATCTCAGATATGGCCAGAGCAACATATATCCCTCATGACTGTGATTGTACTGTATATACACAGGATTTGGTCAACCATCAACATTTTCATAGTTGGAGAATTGGTTTCAGTTTTGTAATATAAATGAAACCTTACAAGAGAAAGCTTGAATTTACATAGGCAATCGCCAGACATTTCTAGTGATGGAGTGAAACTTCTGTGTTCTCCAAAGCACCTTGTATAATCTTTTCTGGTTACAGAAGAGTGTATGTAGGCATCCAGTTATGCCACTTTAAACAACTGAGGAAATTAAGGACCATCCCCCCCCCCCGCCAGCCCTTTTTGCCAACTTTTGACTCTGTATTCCCATTTTTATGTTAAGGTTTATGTGTCATGCCTGCATCCAGTATCTTTTCAACAGTATTCTTGCAGACGGTCATTTATCAGGTGTATGCCGCATGGCAGAGTGATGTTTAGAAATTCCATTTGCCATGTGTTATTCATGATCCTTGCACATTTCCTTCATTTGTCAGGGGATTTAGATCTCAGCTGTGTTTAGCTTTGGGAGCTTGAGAACAAGTCAGTCCATAGGCAGACACCTAACGATATAATTTTGAGCAGTGCAAAAGGTTTGACTGCCCTCTATCAACCTCTGTGTAGGCGACTCCTTTGAATATAGTAATGGATGGAAGAATCAGAACCATAAATCTTGGGCAAACTTCAAGGTTTCTTGAAAACCATGGCTCTTAAGCTTCATGCTCATAGATACTTGGCAGAGTGTCAGAAACATTGGGGGCTATTCATTTATCCAACACTAGCCAAAAATAACCCAAGACTCTTACGTGTCTGTTGATTTGTTTTGAAATCCATTCAGAATGGCAAGGAACTTCAAGAATTAGCAACTGGGAATTGAGAAATGAAACTTCTGAAAAATGATCTTTTTCTTTTCATCTTGTACTCTGTGGTGCTAAGTAAGCTGTGCTGTGTTTCTCCTATAAAGTGTTGCCTTGTCTTTAATAAACAATGCTTAAAGCAAGTAGATACAATTTCAGTTCCCTGTTAGTTTGCTGGGGAGCATCCTCTGAATGAAATGGTGAAGTATAGGAATCCTAAAAGATCTTACATACAAGAAATTCCATGCCTTCATTACCACTGTCCAACTCCTTTTCTCATTTCTTCATCCCTGTAGTTGTTGTTTCCATTGATTAAATGATCTAATGGGCATGGGTGTGAAATAGTTCAGCTTTTCTTTTAGAAGCTTCCTCTTTATTGATATTTCACTAATTTCAATGTTATCTTTAAAGATTTTTTTTTCAGGATGGTATCACTAGATAAAAATGTATTGCCTTTTCTGTACTATCCCCAGTGCTATGGTACTTCCAGCCCCAAAATGTCTGATATTATGGTAAAGCAGAACTCTGTGAATCTATAAGCCAACCCTCTCCCTATCTCCCAACAAGGCGCTTTTTCACAGATCTTCTGAACCATCCCTAACAAACAGTCCAGGTGTTCTTTCCCTGGAGAAAAGCTAGCTTGCTCAACTGGCTATATGGAACAATGAGGAGAAATGGCTCTCAAATGAAGAAACCCAGTATAGATGGTGTAACAGTGTGGGTCTGCACAAACTGTAAACACTGCACTAGACATGAGCACGAACAGGAAAAAAACTGAACATGGTGTTCATTGTTCGTTGCCATCCACAAACAATGAACAATAAACATTGACGAACATGACCTGTTCATGAACATGTTCGTTGTTCGTTGTTTGTGGGGGCCAGCAGGCTCCCCTCCAGCCATCAAGATCCCTACCGCACCGCTCCCAGAAACCCCACCTGAGCAGGCAGCAGGAAATGTACCAGCACCCACACCCACACCCAATCCCCCCCACTTAGCCCCTCTCCCCCTCCAACCCACTTACCTGGCCCTTTAAAGATCCCTTTAAACCCAGCTGGAAGTCGGCAAGGGGGATTCTCCCCTGCTGGCTGCCAGCTGATAGTTTAAAGGGCCCTGTCCTGCCACTTGCAAGCAGCAGGGCCCTTTAAATACCCCAGCTCCCACCCCCCTGCCCCACCCCAGCTCTGCTGGGCTTCTTCTGCCCTGTGCGAGTGGGGAGGGGAGATTCTCCCCATCCCGCTTTCACCTGGCAGAGCTGGCACCGTGGAGCTGCTTCTACCCCATGCAAGCGGGGCGGGGAGATTCTCCCCATCCCTCTGACACCAGGCAGAAGCAGCCCCACGGTGCCAGCTCTCCCAGTGCTGAGAGGGACGGGAAGATTCTCCCCCCTCCCACCAGGAGACCGAGCATGCCAGGCTGCTTCTGCCCCATGTCAGAGGGATGGAGAGATTGGGGTTTCCAGGACAACAGCAGGAGTTCAGATTTCAGACAATCCCTGCCTATGTTGCCATGGGAATTGATTGCAGGTGCCAGACTGTCTGGTTTGATGAACAGCAATGAACAGCAATGAATGAGGCTTGCAACAACCACCTGTTTGTTTAGAATGGGGCCTCATGAACAGCTTGTTTGCAAACAGCTGATCGGGCTGTTCATGGGTTTTTTCCATTCGTAATGCTGTTCATGCCCATCTCTACACTGCACGCTGGACCAATTGAAATTTTCAGCTCCTTAAAGTGTGTTACAATAATCAATTCTGGATTCTACTAAGGTATGGTTGTGACTAGGTCTGCTTTCTCCATGAAAGGTTGTAGTTGGCGAAGCTCCTTTCGCTGGCAAAAAACATTCCACACTGCTTTCAGCAGTTAGCTGTCTAATGACAGTTTTGAGTGTAAAAGTACCCTAAGTTGCACACTTCTTTGAGCGGGAATGTAACCCAGTTCACCACCAGGAGAATCTCCATTGCTGGATCATCTTTAATCCATATGTATATCCCTAGCATCTTGTCTGAATTAAACATCAGTTTATTAAACCTCTCACTCAGGAGATGAAGAACATACGGGATCACATATTTACTAGCTGAGTTCTGGGCTAAGCTTCTGTACATCCTTTCAGATATTTAGCCTGGGCATGGCTACGCCTCAAATCACTTGAGCTATCAGATGTATGACAAGCCCTGGATGTGGTCACTGCACTGTTTTTTTTTCCATTTTGTAGTTAATTTATATGTGGTGTAAGGGTTATAATAATGTCGGACTGGGATCTGGAAGACCCAGGTCTGAATCCCTACCCTGCCATGGAAGCTTGCTGTATGACCTTGGGCCAGTCACATTCTCTCAGCCTAACCTACCAACTAACAGGGTTGTTGTGAGAATAAAATGAAGGAGAGTGACATAAACTGCTTTGGGTCCCCATTGAGAGAAAAGGTGGGGTATAAATAAAGTAAATAAATAAAATAAATACGTTATTGCATTTTTACTGGAGGTAGGGAGTAAAATAAATAGACATAAATAAATTTCAGTCTTTCTGTTTCTGAACACCTATTTAGCTCTTCTACTTCTTCCCTAGATTTTGATGAAAAGATAGATAGAGCTGTGGGTCGTGTCCGTACAGATGACAACGTGCTCCAAAACTTTTCCAGCAGCTTCATGTAGATACTAAAAAGCACTGGAGAAGATAAATTCTTATGGAACCCCGTAAGGCAGTGGCAATGGGAGTGAGTAGAAGGTTGTGAACATAACTTCTGGTACCTGCCTGTCAGGAAGGAACAAAATCAGTGTAATAATCAGCCAGCTAGACCTCCAAGACTGATTTCAGATATGCTGAATAATGCACTTTCAAAACACTTTGCAATTGGATTTTACTGTGTGAAATAGGAAAATCCACTTGAAACAATTACTAAAGTGCATTGAAAGTGGAAAGTGCAGTATTCAGTATGCATGAAGAAAGCAACCCTAGTCTAACCAGATGGACTGGTCTTGACAGACACTAAACCAACATGAATACTCTCCTATTAGATCACCTCACAGGCATTTTTTGTGTTGTAACTGGGTCTGAATCAAGATTGGAAAGGATCTAGATATTTTTTCATCTGGGAATGTCTGGAATTTTTTGCCATCACTTTTTTAAAGACCTTCTCCCCCAAATTGGATACTGATTGGATACTGGCATATAATTATTTATGCGGATGGATTTGACCAGAGATTGGCTGAAGATGAGCTACTTTGTCAAGTCAGAAGGCTCAAATGGGAGTCTGGGAGGAAAAGTTACCTAACCTCACCTACCTAAGAATATAAATGTGTACACATTTAGATATTTTTACCCTCTACCATGCACCCATTTCAAAAGTGAGTGAAAGAACATAAAATAGAAAGGCTTTTTAAAAAAACCATGCAAGACTAGTATGATTTTCCATTCTGTCCAAGACACGTCATGACATCTGATAATACAATGCTAAACAAAAAGAAAGGGAAAATGTTATTTCCCCCTTCTGAAGTCCCTGGGAGGAAATAAATCTCCAAAAATATTCTTAAGGGGAGTGTGTCAAGGTCTAGTTAAGCCTCAGAAATAACTGACCTAAAAGATGGCTATTTGTTGTCGGAGGGCAGATTCCCCCCGCAAACATTCTTTTGCCAGTAATCTTGGACTAGTCAGGTATTTTCATTTCAGATGGACTTCTTGTGTGTTCTACAATTTAAAAAAAACATACATATGGAGGAATGTTCCATCCTATGGAAGAAACACCACCCAAGTATGACATGGACTTGCTTATTCCTGAAAGTCCTTTATTCCACATCTGCCTTTTCTCTTGTTTTCAGTTTTTAAAATAAACACAGAATATTTTTTCAAGTAATAGCACAATGAATCCTAATTTTTTAAGAAGCCTCTGTTGAAAAGAAACACTTCCTTGATTCCAGAACTCTACATTTCATCTCTGGTAATGCCTCTTTCTCTTGCCCCTCACTTTCCTCTGCTGTCTCCCCCATGATTGAAATTTAGATTGTAAGCTGATCTCCTGAATTTTGGACACAGAAATAGCTTTAGCACCATGTACATTAATGGATGGTGATGATGATGATGGTGATATATCAAATGTCAATAAATGTTATTTGTCCCAGTATCCCAACTATGACATGAGGCAGTAATTACACAGACACAATTGCCACCTTGGTGCTATGCTGGACTGCGTTGCGGCTAAGTAATCACCCCAGACACTTGTATGGGTTAGAAATGGCCACAACTTTATTGATTGCAGCTGTATGGAGCATTGGCCTGGCATCTAGGCAGGATCCCCGTTGGCATCGTAGGCCTGGCTGCTGACCGATGCATCACCCGCCAGCCTGCCACTGGCACCTCAGCACATGTTGTTCCATCGCCGGCTCTGCCTGGCGACCCTTGCTTCCAGATCCATCGGGGTGAGCAGTCCCACAGACCCACTCACCCTGTTGGGATCCGGCCCAATGCCTCAAAAACTGCCACAGGAGGCAGGCCAGTGGCCCAACTCCCATCAACGCTCCAGCTGCTGCAACCAAAAAAGATGGAGCCACCCCTTACCCCCAGGGTCCCTGACTTTGATGCCCAGAGGGAGGCGAAAAAAACCCAATCTGGCCCCTTGCAGGAAAAATTCCTCCCTGACCCCTGAAGGCGACCAGAACAATGGCCCTGGTGATCTCCGCCAGGGCCCTCCAGGGGGCCCACTCTCATCCCCCCTGACTGAGCTGCTCCCATTGTCATACCCGTCATCAGCATCCGTGCAGTCTCTTCTCAGGGGGTGCCGTGCCTGTAACTAAATCACACAACGTTAGTATATTCCTTCCTGACATAACCCAAATAGGCTCTGGAAGTCCACCTGCCCACGTTTTTTATCATGTCAGCGGACAAGCCCACCTCGGCAGCTGTGGTTGCTGCTCCGATGCGGAATGAGTGGGACCCGTATTCACCTGGTGGGAAGCCCACCGCTCGCAGGCTGGCCCTCAGGACAGCTGTGAATTGGTACCTTGTGAGCAGTCCGCCATTGGCTTGCACAAGGAGCTGGCCGGGTATGGCTGGGCGCCTGTCCAGGTATGCCATAACCGCCCGCTCTGGGCAAGGGGTCCCCCACCCCATGGCGTGGAGCCGAACCATCACTCTGCGCCCCAGCTGGTCAGTCTTGGACTGCCAGACTTTGATATTCAACATGCCACCCCTGATCGAAACATCTGCCCGCACCAATGCCCTGTTGGACTGATCCCCTGCTGAGGCCACCGCTAATTCACTAACGTGGAAAGCCCCGTAGAATGCTAGGCTGAAGGCCGCCTCGAATAGTGTGCCCTCAAAGGGTGAATGGCATATAGCGCCCAGTTGTTTCAATATGACCTGCAAAATGTCAGCTGTGATGGGCCACCGGGCGTCCCTGTGAGGAGGCTCCCGGCGGGCCCAGCCCACTATGGCCCTGCGGGCCAGAAAGCTGCCCATTGGGTCTGCCCGCCCCATCGCCCTGCAGAAGAATGAGATAGCAGCCACGTGCAGCCTGATGGTCTTGGGTGCATATCCAGCCTTGTCCATACGCGCCAGATATTCCAGCGGGGCCTCTTCCAGCACGTCCCCTTCCATCCGGCCAGGCCATTCAGAGAGGAATGCCATGAAAGCTGTGACCGCTGCCCCGTAAGCCCGCCTGGTCGTAGGCGCCAGTGAATTCAGCACTCCCTGCAATATCCGGTGCTCCCAAGCTCCCACAGCTCCTCCGGGAAGGGGTCTGGGTGTTGTTTTGTGTCTGGTGCCATCTCTCGAAACCTGTCTTCCTGAAAGCAAGAAAGGGCATCTGCTATGTTGTTGTCAACCACGGGTATATGGCGAGCTCCAAACACGATATTGTGTTGCAAACCCAGTAGAACCAGTCTGCGCACCATGCGCATGACACACTCTGAGCATGACGTCTGCCTGTTCACTACTCGCACCACTGCTTGGTTGTCACACCAAAAGAGAACCTTCTTGTTGCGGAACTGGTCCGTCCAGAGTGCTATTGCCGCCAGGATAGGAAAGAGCTCCAAGAACGTGAGGTCCCTGAGGATGCCCTCCCCCAGGCAGGGCGCAGGCCACCTCTGAGCTCACCACCGACCCTCCCAGCTCACTTCAAATCCCACGCCTCCAGCAGCATTGGAGTGCACCTGTAGGGATGGCCCCAGGTTGAGGGGCTCCCGCCACCAGGACATGCCGTCTGCTTTCAGTTGCTTTGTTATCCTAATGTGGTGCTGCAGTGCTGTCACCCCAGCCGTTGCTCTGGCCAGCCGTGCACAGAACAGCCTCCCTGGCACCACTACCCTGCAGGCAAAGTTCAGGCTTGCCAGGAGTGACTGCACCTCCCGCAGTGTTTTCTTCGTGGCCTTAAGCACCGATGTGACCTTTTCTTGCAGGCCTTTCAACTTCTCGAGAGGCAGTCTGCAGGTTCCCTGCACCAAGTCTATTTCTATCCCCAGGCACGATAAGCAGGTAGAGGGAGCTTCGGTCTTCTCTTGGGCCAGCGAGACGCCTAACTCCCTGGCCAACCCTTGAAACAGCCCCAGTGAGAGCAGAACCACAAGTGACAAAAGGCACAGATTGGACACTTGTCTGCTTCCCTCAAGTTTTGATGGGAAATGTAGGCATCCTGGTCTCGCAGCTTCGCTCTCTGACTGCTGTCCAATGGACTTTTCAACTTTCACTTGTCCAACATTCTGCCAAGCTGCCTACATTTCCCATCAAAACTTGAGGGAAGCTGACAAGTGTCCAATCTGTGCCTTTTGTCACTTGTGGTTCTGCTCTGAGGCTTGAATAAAAGTTGCAATCCAGACTACCCCTTGCAATGAGACAAGAGTTCATTGATTCCAAAAGGCTTTTACTGAAAATAAACAACTAATATAAGTCCACATTCCCAGATCCAAGGATCAGGGCTGAGCTTAGAAATTGTTACGAATGACAGGCAAAAGCAAAGGTACAGAATAGCAGTTCCCTGTGGGCCCCATCCTCCCCCTTAGTTCTCAAAACAATCGGCCCGAGGGTGAGAAAGCAAAAGTTTCCCAAGTGCGTCGGAAAGGCAGATATCTGTAGACATAACATTCCTCTTCTCTCTGTGAGCTTCCAGTGGAAGGCTTGCCACCTGCAAAGAAAACACTTAATATACGGACAGGATCAAAATGGAGTTTCTTTGGCTTGAACATAGTCAGAACCTGACACGCAGGAGCCTCTGGCACTCATCACTGCCAGCCAGTCCCGACATGAAAAAATCATCTAGGTAATGAGAGATGAATGGGGAGCGTGCCAGGTCTTTCAGCGCCCACTCAAGGAATGTGCTGAAGGTCTCAAAGGCTGAGCAGGCCACGGCACAGCCCATAGGCATGGCCTTGTCTATGTACCATTTGTCCTGGAATTTGAACCCCAGGAGGCACCAGTCCTCCGGGTGAACTGGCAGTAGCCGGAAGGCAGATTGAATATCGCACTTGGCCATCAGTGCGCCACAGCCGCAGGCCTGCACCAGGTTAACAGCTTGGTCAAAAGATGCACAGCGCACCGTGCAGAGCTCTGGTGGTATCGCTTCATTCATGGAAGCTCCTTTTGGGTAAGACAGGAACTCGCCTGGCGCCTTTTTCAGGACCACCCCCAGTGGGGACACCCTCAAGTTGTCCATGGGGGGCGTGTCAAATGGGCCAGCTGCTCGCCCAGCCTGCACCTCCTTTTGAAACTTGGCCACCACCACACCCGGCATGTCCCATGCGGACTTAAGGTTGGGAGCATCTGTAGCGACCTGAGGGCCCACATAAGGTATCTTGAAGCCCTCTGTGAAACCCTCCCAGAGCATGGTGGCAGCCGCCCGGTTGGTGTATCACTGCAGCCAAGGCTGGAGCGCTGCCGGGGAGACTGGCATACGGGGGAGAGAATGCCAGTCCCCCGGGCCAGCTGTCTCACTTCTTTCCTGGGCCTGGGGTAGAGCCCTGACCCCCTGCTGCTGATGCTCTGGCCCCGTCCTCCCCTCTAGCTCCATTCCCCGCTGGGCCTCCCCAAAAGGGCCATTGGGATCTGGAGCTTCTGGGGCAGTCACGCTGCGGGTGGCGGCCATGGCAATCCTCGCACACATGGTCAAAGTGGCACCTTGTCTTGCGGCAACCCCCAGCATTGAACGCCCAGCAGGGTGGCTTGGTGGTGTGTCACCTGAACCCTGAAGCCTCGGCCCTAGTGCACTCCCCGTTGCCCCTGCTGTTGACCGCCCGTAGCCAGCCCATACTGTCCAGCTGGTCCCAACGAGTGAGCTCGTTACTGGATGCCTTCTTACTGAAGGTCTCATCATATTTTAAGGTTGCCCGGTTGCCCGATGTGGCTTTGATGTGTGTGACCGCCTTCATATGCATTGTGAGGTGCCAAGTGCGTTTGGGGTATGCCGCCTGCACCACCCCGGCGTACTCGCAGTACCCCAAAATCCAATTAGTGAAAGTGCGCTCAGCCAGCCTCTCCCTGTCCTGTCGCCTGCACTTTCTTGGGGATCCGCTGTCCCCTAACAGCTCCTCTGATTGCAGCTGGGTGAATACATCCACATAGTTCCCATTTAGCATCCGTTCCCTCACCTGGGCAGGCAAATGGTACCCGATGGGGGCCTCCCCCAGACCCACTGGTGGTGGGGAATTCCCCCTCCGAGCTGAGCAGGCCTGCTCCCATGCCACACAGGCCCCTGCAGTGGCTCTCCCGCGGTGCCTGCGGCGCTGATCCCATTCAACCAGCCCTGGGACGTAGGCTGCTGCCTCCCAATAGTCCCTTGCCTTCCTTTCCCAATCCTCGTCCCCTGAAGACTCACCTCTTGACTCTCTGGATGATGACGTGCTGTGGCTCTGGCTCCTTTGATGGAACCTGCGTGTCCGTCGCCCTGAGGCCCGGGACTGACCCCTGTTCTGTCCCTGTTCCGTGTCACTCTCCCGCATGCCCTCGGGGCTCACCTTGTTCGCCTCGTCTTCATTCTCGATTGGGTCTCTGGCCTCCACTGACGGGCTCCTTGGTGCTAGGTGCTGGCCTCCTTTCACCCTGACCCTCGAGGGGGTGAGCGGCCACACGCGCACTTGCCCACTGTTGCCTTTGGGGAGCTCTGGGGAGCTGCAGCGGACGGGGGGCTTGTGGTGGACATCCCACCCCCGCCAAAAGCAGTGGAGAGTACTGCCATGCACTCCTGCATGCCTTGCCATGCTGCCTGGATGTCCATCCCTTGTTCGAGGGGGGATGCCCGGCATGCACCTGGCTTCCCATTAGGCCCCGACTGCACTCCGCTGGGAGCTTTGCAGGAGCCCCCCGCCCTGCGGGACACCCGGTGGGGTTCCCCCCATGCCTTGCGAGGGCCCCCTGCTGCACCCCTCGTGACCGGGCCCTGGCGTGTGGCCTTGGCCATTGCCTTGACGCTAGCACTCACACTTGGAGACATCCTGTCGTAAAAGAGAGAGAAAGCCCACCCTATGAGGCGGTCTGCTGGTCAGCTCGTGAGTCACCTTTGGCTTGTGCAGATAGCCGGGGCTGCCCCCACTCTGCTTCGTCTGGGGAAGGGCTGGTGAAGGGTGCCCCCCAGGCATCCTCGCCCCCCAGGCTCCAGCTTTGCTGCACGGGCCCGCTCAGCCATGTGCAGCCACCCCGCCCCCGGTGGAAGGCCCCCTGCCTTGGATGGATGGCGGCCACATGGTCCAGCATCTGCAGGTCAGCCACGGTTGCCACGCTGCAGCAGCTTCTGGGCAGCCCGCCCGTGCCCTGTCGACGGAAGGCCCCGATGCTGGAGGCCCAGCCCTGCTGCTGTGTGTGCGAGGCGAGTCTCCCCATCCTAGCTAGGGACTTGGGCTGGCCCTGTTTTGGCCCCGGCAAACAGACAGGTCGGCCACTGCCCTCCCTGCGCCACCGCCGAGGGAAGGCCCCACGAGGCTGGAGGCCCTGGCGCCGGCTGGTGGCCGTGCGATCCGGTGCCCCGTGAGCCAGCCGAGGCCACACCATTGCGTTCCAGCGGCAGCCGGGCAGCCTGCCCTGTACCGCCACCAAGGAATGGCCTTCTGGGGCCAAAGGCTGCGGCGCAGGCCGGCCGCGGCCATGCCACCCCGCTCCGGCAGTGGCCGAGCAGCCTGCCCTGCGCCGCCACCGAGAAAAGGCCCCCTGGGGCCAAAGGCCGTGGCGCAGGCTGGCCGCGGCCATACCACCCCACTCCAGTGGCGGCCATGCAGCCTGCCCTGTGCCGCTGCGCCTCTGAGGAAAGGCCCGCCGGGGCCGGAGCAGCAGGCCCTTCCTGCATGCCCGTAGTGCCCTCCGGGAGGCCGGGAGCCTCAGTGAAGCAGGCGTGGGGGGCCAGGGGCGGCAGCCGCTCGCCCTCAGCCACCCCACACCCCCCCACCCTGGGGAGGATCATGGCCCCTCCAAACAGAGGGAGGGGAGCCCCAGCATGCCACCCACCTGCTAGGCGCTGGGATGTGGGAACCATCCCACCCGAGCATCTGGCCTTACCTGACAAGCTGCTCCTGCAGATGCTCGAGTAGCAATGGCGCTGACCACACAGCTGGACCAGCGTTGGATGGACACTCCTCCTCCACTCTTTGTCCTGCCTCCACTCCATCCTGCCCCAGGTGCCAACCCAGCTTGCCGGTGAGTCAGCAGCTTCCTTTTATGTGAGGCCAACTGGTTTATTTATTTAAATATTTAAATAGCTGATCTACATCATTGCTTATTTTAATGTAAGCTGACTATTTTGAGAGCAGGTTGAACTAGGCAACCTCTTTGGGTGCCTGCTGGCCAAGCCCACCCTGGCTTCAAACTCAGCTGGTAGTATCTCCCACCTTGTTTATCCTAGCCTACACAGCCCTCCTGTGCCAAGAGGTGCCCAGCTTCATCGGCCTTTCCTGATGGACTGCAAGGCACCTATCAGGTTTCAAGGCTGCTGCTCAAAATCAAGGATGCTCCTTCACAGAGCCACCCAGTTGAACAGCATATGATGGCCTGTTCCAGATAGCGCCCCCCGCCCCATCACTGTGATGCCTTGGAGAGCTTTGGAAGCTTCAGACTCAAATCCCCACTGGCATGGAAGCTCGCTGGGTGACCTTGGGCCCATCACACAGTCTCAGGAGAACCTACCTCACAGGGTCATTGTGAGAACAAGATGAAGGAATGGAATATGATGCAAGAGGCTTTGGGAGAAAGACAGATTATAACTGAAGTAAAATGCTTACATCAATTCATCACGACTGTAATCCTGGAATGTTGTTTGAGTTCTTAGTGGCCACTAACATGTTAAATATGTGTATGTGGATTTTTGGGGTGCATTTTAAGCCTTCTTATGCAGTGCAGGATCTATGGTGACAGTACTATTCCAGTGCAGATGGGAGCTGGTAGGTATGGGGGTGAGATTTCTCAAAGGTGGCCAGTATCAGACAAAGATGCTCACTGCTTATCTAACCTCATTAGCATCATAAGATCTGACAATGCAAGGTCAACTACCTCCCCCACTGCAACACTGATATTATGCAATACCGATCGGTAAGAAACAAAGCTGCAGGATATTGCAGGAAGAAAAAATAAACACAACCTCCATAACTAAGATGTGGTTATAGGAAAATCATGTGGTGCGTCTGTCCCAACTAACTCTGCTTGGCTATGTGGTCTTACATCAACTGTGCAATGGCAACCAAGGAGGAGGGGATGGTATTATCCTTTGTGAGTCCTTCAACTTACGCAGACTTCTAGTACAACTATACCTGCCATTGACTGTATGGTCCTCTCATTGGAGACTAAAGTTAGATTCAATATTCTGCTTGTTTACCAACTGCCCAGCTTCCGCATAAGCTCTGAGCTTTTGAAGGAAGGTTTTGTTTCAGGGTTGGAGATTCAACTTGAACCATGTTCTGACCATTATATACTAAAGCAAACACACCAACTACCACAAGGAGGCAGTATAATTATCTAAATACTTATATAAATTTTTATGTATATTTCAGGCTTTAGAAATTTTCAGACATTTTAAAGTGCAACATGTGAATCATACAAAATATACATGGTCATAAACCACAATGCATATTCAGTCAATTTAGTCAATGAACAAGAACAAGTCATTCAAATTATAAACAGTCCAACTGGTGAAAGAAACACTTATTGTTTTCCATATGTCCTTTTCAGAGAGCAGACCATTCTCCGGATGGAAAAGGAGCTGTAATCAATCTTCAACAACAGCCTACGGGTCTTATGCCAGCTGATTTTCAATTCCCATTTCACACAACAAGGTTCTTCACAGGCATGATTGTCCAAACTATAATAAAGATACAATACAAATATATAATGGTCTGAAATTATTAATATAAATATAACAACACCATATCCTATCCATTTACTCACTGGTCTCTCACAAGCTTTAATCATAACACCCAGTTGGTCAGATCCGACGGAGCAATGCCATGTGACTCACAAAACACTAAACTCTTATGTATCCAGCCAATTAAAGGGACAGTAACCACAAATACATCATAGTGAATGTAGCTACAATCTAATTACAAAGTCTGTCATTTGTAAATTATCCAATATTTAAGTACACATTCTTATCAGGAAATAATATATCCAGACCATATACAAATGACAAGAAGTTGGCAATAAGGAAGTTACTTACAAGGAGCAAGTTACTTACGGAAAAATTGATTTTACAAGAAACAAGAAAATTCCATTTCATGATTCAACCCATAGGGGACCCGGCAGTTAAATTCATAAATACATTCCATTTCCAACTGTAATAATTTGCGTGAACAATCCTGTTGGGGTTTCTATTCCAAAGAGTACAGGACAGATACTTTAGTATCTCTAGCCCCATGCTGATGTTCCAAAAAATGGGCTACAAGTGGTGTTTCTGTAACTGCATTTCTGATGCACGAAATGTGCTCCTGCACTCTAATTTTCAAAGGTCTTGTGGTGCTGCCTACGTACACTAAAGGGCATCCACATTGGATAATATACACCACATTAGGTATCTTGCAGGTGGAAAATTTGTCAGCAAATTTCTTTTGTATCCTGGGGGGGTCAATTAGATCCTGAACTCTGACCACTAACTCAACACATTACAGTTGCCACAAGGGAAATGTCCCCATGGTAATTCTCTTAAGGTAGTATTGTCACAATATTCCGAGTTCACCAACATGTCCTTAAGATTTCTCGTCCTGCGATAGCCTACTGCTGGAGGGTTGGAACAGCCAGGAATACTTTCTATCAGGTGCTAATGTTTGTGCACTATCCTCCCAATGGAGGTGGCAAGTTCTGTAAAGTCAAGTGCCCATTTGATTCCCTCATCACGCACATGGGGCTTTTGAGAGAGGAGATCCTTGCATATAGGTTCCCTAGTTCTCCACCTCGCCTTAATCAATGCCCCTGCCGGATAGCCCCTAAAGGAAAAAGTGTTATCCAGTTTCATAGAGTGATTCTCAGAGTCCTCCATATTGGTAGAGTTCTGTCTCATCCTAAGGTGCTGGCCCACCAGGATATTGTGTTTTAAATGACCCAGGTGGAAAGAATCAAAGTGCAGGTAGGAACATTTGTCGGTGCTCTTCCTATATGGTCTTACTCCCAAGGAGCCAGTCGTACGTTTGAAAATAACTACATCTAAAAAACTAATGCAGTGAACATTGCCCTGCCAGGTAAACCTGATGTTAGGGTTAATTTCATTCATCCAATGCATTAAGTTCTCTGCCTGTTCCCCTGACTCCAGTATCATCATGACGTCATCAATTTAGCATTTATAAAACACAATCTGATTGATGAATGGATTAACATCATGGTGTAAAATGAAATCACTTTCCAATGATGATGTCATGATGATACTGGAGTCAGGGGAACAGGCAGAGAACTGGGCCACCTGGATCCATGCTATGGTAACAGCAAGGCTTAACTACTGTAATGCACTCTGCATAGGACTTCCCTCAAAATTAACTTGGAGACTCCAGTTAGTACAGAAGGCTGCAGCTTGGTTATTATCAGGAGCTAGAAGGAACATGAATATTAGACCCATTCTGTAGATATTCCATTGGCTATCTATCAGTTTCAGGGCTCATTTCAAGGTATTGGCTATCACATACAAAGCTCTTCACAGCCCTGGTCCTTCATATCTATGGGTCTGCCTCTCTCCCTATGCTTCATCTTGACAGCTTTGGTCATCTGAACAGGATCTTCTGCAGGTGCTACCTTGCACATGGGCAAAATCAACAGCTGTCTGTACATGTGCGTTCTCTGGGGTGGCCTTCTGAAGAGGTCAGGAAAGCTCCCAGTCTCCTGGCTTTCCACAAATAATGCAGAACTGAATTGTTCAAGAGGGCTTTTTACTGAGATGGCAGGGTTGTACAGTATGAAAGTGGTGTCAAGGGGATGCATTGGTAAGATGATGGGGACTGGACTGTAGATTTTACTGCTGTGTACTCCCTGTTGGTGTATGTATGATCCTGATTGGCTGCTTTGGTAGATAGAGACTATAGACTTTACTTCTATGGACTGTCTGTTGCTGTAAATGTGATCCTACTCAGTATTTTCTGTATTATTTAATATGTCAAGCTTAGAATTGCTTCTTCTCTGTTTCAGCATTTCTTTGGTGCTGTATTGGATTTTTGCTGGTTTAAATCTTTGCAATGTTGCATTTATATACCGTATTACATAGTTTATTGAAATTGACTGTGCTGACTCACAATCTGCCTTGAGTCTCATAAATTGTCCTGAAGGGTGGTATATAAATCGAATGTTGTTGTTGTTACTACAAGGGAAATGGCCTTTTCCAGGTTGGCTCCCTACTTCCTTCAATCAGAGGTTCACCTGGCACCTAGCCTTGCTAGTTTTAGACATTAGGGTAAAACTTCCTTTAACAAAGTTTTTTTTCAAAAAAAAAAAACTGTAACCAACAGTTTTATTGGAGGAGGGGCTATTGTTGTGGTTTTAAATTTACATTTTTAGTCCTTTTATTATATTTTCTCTTTTACATGAATATGAGCTGCCTCATGAACTCAAAAGGTTGAAAATGGGGGTTTATAAATGTTTTAAATAAACAGTGGAGAGGATAGACTAGAGATTGTGTTGAATATACTCAGAGGAGATGACTAGTACAAACTGGCCATTTTTCACACTGCAGTAAAGAACACCATTTTTTAAAAAAATCTTTTCAGAAGATTGTGTGTGTAGGAAGCAGAGAAACTGGAAAGGAGGACCAGAAACAGAGTTCTTTGGAAAGCTGAAACTAAGGATCATGAACTATGAATCATGCACTAAATATACAGCCAAAGTTTTGGATTAACCACAGTTCATTAATAGTAGACTTTTATTGCTTGTCCCGCATACGTGCCATCATTTTAAAGGCACAGATTTCTATGTTTATTTTATAGGAAGAATTTAATCTGTGTAAAAGCATAAGAGGAAGTCAGCTGTAGCTCAATGGTAAAGCATATGCTTTGCTTTAAAAGATGCCATGTTCAGTCATAGAAGCTTCAATTAAAGAATTTCACATAATAGGTGTTAGGAAAAATCTCTCTCTTCAAAAGTAAAAAAAATTCCCCCTTCAAAAGTCAGAGTAGACAATAGTGAAATAGATTCCGCTAGTCTAGACAATAATGGAATAGAAGACACAGAGGTCTGATTCAGTATCAGGTTCTCCCTTAGTTCCGTGAATGTAGTTGCTACCTAATAATAATAATAAAATGGCGCAGAGTGCTTAATTTTCTTTGAAAAGGATTATATGTTTCATTCTCATGCTTTCTGGAATTCATAGTTTCTCATCCACTTGCAAACATTTCATTTCCACAAGCTGGGTTTAACACAATGATCTGTAAATATTTATACAAGTTTTGCAAGAATACATGGTAGGGTAGCCAGGTCCCCTTACCCTCCTTGTGAGAAGAAGGGGGCTCATCACATGCCTCGCACAAACTGTTTGGGACACAAATTGTCTCGGCATGAAGTGCTGGAGCACTCCTAGGGCCTGCACAATTACATCACTCTTGGGAGTGACAGTGTTGTGCCATGCCGGGAAAGCGCCCAGGGAGGCCCGTTCCCTTACCTTTTCACCATCGGCCAAGTGAGTGGTGACAGGGAGTGAAGGGGGACTGGCAACCCTAATCCATGGGCACAGCCACATTTTCCCTGATTAGTTAATATGCCTTTATATATACCATGCTAAGTTTCACATCTTGTATTTTTAAAAGAAAAAAGGCTCAGTCATACAACTGAACCTAAATGACAAATCATTAGCCCATGAGGAAATTACCTTTAAAGTGGGGCCTGAAGATCTCCTGGACTTACAATGGATCTCCAGTTTAAGGAGATTAGGGCTGCCAGGTCCCCTTACCCTCTTGGTGGGATGGAGGAGGAACTGGCACTTACCTTGGGATCTTCTTGCACTCCCAACAAGGCCCCTGTGAAGCATGGAAGCATATAGGTTACATAATGAGGGCAAAATGCAACAGACGTTATTTAATACATTTTGAGATTATTGCATTTTAATGTTATTTTAATGAGGGTTTTTTGCATTTGTTGTTTATGTAATAGGCTACTCAACATTCCTTGGATGTTGGGGGGGGGGCAATGCAAGTCTCTCTGTGCATATGTGTAACTCTCTTGATAGTAAGTACTTTCTCTTTGTCTAAGGTGGGAATATTTCCTAACTCTTCCTGTATTTCTAGGGACATCCTTTCTTCTTGCCTCATGGCCTTCCAAGAGTAAGGATGTATTCTTCAGAGTTCCTCCCATGAAGATTCCACGTACCCGCATGCAAGCATGACACTAGATTAACTGGCCATGCCCAATAGTTAAAGTTCACCTTTAGATTAGGATTATTTCTTTCTACTCCAATAAACTGTAAATTCTATCTACCTTAATAAAACTGGAAGTTCTATCTTTTTTACAATTTGATTGCCTGAGGATTAATTACTTCACATTGGGGGAAACGCTTCTGACTAAGTAACTCTGCTACCACTCTGCTACCAAACAAAATACATCTATTTTTAGTAGTAACCCATTTGGGGCCTTTTGAAGGAAAGGCTGAGATTAAATACTCTACACTAGCCAATGGACCCAGAGAGGAACAAACATTGGCCGTTTTCACGTGCGCATAACCTCGTGGCATGAAGCGTCTTCCTAGTGTGATTTCCTGGCATGATCCCCTTTAATGGCATGATGACATCAGAAAATGCGCCATCAAATGGGATCATGCTGGGAAATTGCGCTAGAAAGACGCTTCATGCTGTGAGTTTTGCACAATTTTCTGGAGAGTTAGGGCATGTGAAAACGGCCATTGTTATTGCTGCTTTGACTGTCTTCTGCTTATAGATGTATTTAAAAGCAAAAACACATCCTCTATGTTTTGCTACCTAACAATCTTATATTCAAATGTCCTATGCTTAAGAGTAATGGAAATAGTCCCTCAAGTCCCAAGGATTCAACTACTGATAATGCAAAATCAATTTTAAATATATCAGTCAGCATGCATATTCAATCCTATTCAAAAAGAAAACTTCTGCTGATCAGCTTTTACTCTCAGAAGGGTGAAGGGGGGGACTGAATCTAGCTCTCTTTTGAATAGCCAGGTAATCAGGGTTTAGCTTTTTTCAAAGAGTTCTGCTTGCAAACTGGAACTATTGGACTGGGAAAGGAATTGTGTGTGCAGGGCCCATTTCTCATCCTAGAAACAGTCTGAGAATGGAAGTCTGCCTCTCCATGTATGAAGAGATGTGCATGCATGTAATATCGATATAAGAATATAAAATGTTATGTGTATATCACTAGGAGGGGATACACCAACAATAGACAGTGATAGCTCCCATGCTTCTGTTCCCAGAAAAGGAGGACAGAAGTCAGTTTAACACGGTAAAGCCTTCTCCCTGTCCCTCCCTCTCTAGAAACAGCCGCCACCCAAGCATCAGCTATAAATGTGGAAGCAGTCTAAAATCTCAGAGCTGAATTAAGTTCTTTTGAAGTCCACCCTTGCTAAGGGGTTACTGTTTTCCACAAGAGAGAATTAGGGTTTGACGTGCATTTTAAGGGAACACTTCAGGATTTAGAAGTGTCTGTTACTCCTGCCACGTTCTGTTTCCTCATTTTTCAGATGTCACCGCAGTGTAGAATGGAGGAGAGAATTCAGATTGGAACAGTGACTGGCCAGGTGTGCTTTTGCCAATCTATCTGATGCTATTGTTAATGAAGAAAGAAAAGTGAGCACTTTGGTGCTGGGGGCTATTGTCAGACTAGTACTATGCCCTCTGATGGGAAACAGCTGCAGAGGTTGAGGACAATACAAGGTTGAGGTCATATTTGTGACAGTCCTCTTTGCCCGTTGCTGCACAGAGCAATAGCAGGAGGATTTCTTTTTAAAAAAACAGCAACATTGGCTGTGTCGCTATGTCACCTCCAGAGTTTAACCATAGAATTTACAATGGTTTCTAGAGCTACCTTGCATCACTTCAAGGCTTGGTCATCACTCCTATGTCTTGGACTGGCAACCCATAGTAGAAGTAGTACTAGTAATAGATAATGATATGCAAATATCTGAAAGATTTGGGGTACTGTACAAAAGACTTAAAGAAGGCCTGAAAGCTAACATTCCACCAGATCATCTGCTATAAATTCATAAGCATATAAAATAAATAACGTATTGCCTTCCCAGTTATCAAAGATTTTGAAACACAGTCTGGTAGAGGAGGATGTTGATGACTGCAAAAGCCCTGGGGACTTGCTTTTGATAATGAGTTGCAGTCTATCTAATCTATCCAAGCTCTTTGACTATTTGTCCAATCTTTCTAAATTCTTAACCTCATGCTTCCTCTTTCCTCCTACTAAAGGTCCATTGGGAGAGATATTGGATACTTGGGATGAAACATTGTCATCCCAGGGCCTTTCCTCCTGTCAGCATGTACAACATAAGACCCTGTTTAGTTGTTTGCTTTAGCATAATTCTCCCGCCTCTCTGCTTGTTCACAAGAAGGCATGGCATGTGGACTTGCTCTATCACAGAAACTGAACTTCTCCACCTTTATCATATAATGCTTTTGCCAGCCAATCCTTTGTGCTCAGTTTTCACTTATTTGTTGCACAGGAAATGTTTTTTTTTCATTTGTGAAAATGATGCATTTCCCCAGAATTTATACCATAATATTTTGACAATGTGATTTTTAGCTATTTTTCCTGCATCAAAACCTCATTACCATTGCCCCCCACCACACACACACAAATGAAGTTATGGTGGCATTAAATTAGATACAAGTTAGTACAGTAATAGGAATAAAGAAAAAAATTAGCATTAGAAGGAAATTATATCTGAACTTTGATGGGCTCCTGCCTACTTTAAACTGTATTCAGTACAGACAAACTGTACTGTATTCAGTAGTACAGACAAAGAAATCAAACTCATACATTTTCTAAAAACAGCTGTCTGAAAATTCTTTGTTTTTCTATCACAACAAAACCAGAAACTCGCCGTTCACTGATAACATAAGGAGGTGGTCCACATAATATGTAAGGCTATGTGTTTCTTGTGAATAGTTCCAAGACATTTTTACCTTCTTACTTATTTACTTTATACCTGATCTTTTTCTCCAATGGGGTTCCAAAGCATCTTATGTCATTCTCGCCTTCCTTTTATCTACTTATATCCCTTCATGTCATCATTTTGTTCCTAT
Source organism: Eublepharis macularius (assembly GCF_028583425.1). Lineage (NCBI taxonomy): Eukaryota > Metazoa > Chordata > Lepidosauria > Squamata > Eublepharidae > Eublepharis > Eublepharis macularius. The sequence continues at coordinate 116,474,990 of NC_072790.1, forward strand.
CATGTCATTTCGAAGACAATGTTCCAAACATTGCCCTTCAAGAGGCTAATGTGTGAGGCAGCCCTACAAGGAAGACTGTAAACTAACAAAGAGAGGGGAAAAAACCTCCCCCATTACTGAAACTGCTGGCAGGGAAATTAATAATATTGAAACATTTCACTGTATTGAAACTGTAGCTGAAGTTTATTAGCACTGGAATATTGGCACTAATGTTCATTCTCTCTGTGATTATTCTTGAGCATTTCTAATTTTGTGTGTTGTCTGGATATTTTGGAAGTTTCAGATAGATAAATATCTGCAGAGTTTAATTTCTCAAATGTGATGTGTATGGGCACAAGTCTGTCTGGAAATCCCATCTTTGAAGCTAAATTTGCAACCTGAAGAGTTCCAAAATAAACACCATGTTGCAATACTTAAGAAAATGACATCTTACATGTGTCAGAACGTCACCAATATTTTATTAGAATGTACATGAGTGTACATTCAGAATGTACATGAATGTCACCAGTATTTTATTAGAATGTACATGAATATACATTCAGCTCCCTTCAAGTATTGCCTCTTTGGGTGGGTACCTTAGTGATAACAATGTATACATTCTAGAATGTAGAATGTAATATTTTATTAGAATGTGCATCTCACCTTTTCCAGGAATATTTCTGAAATAAAATATATAAGTAACAGTTACTTGAAATGAGTAATTGGTAGCAAGTCTATTCAACTTGAAGTCCATCTTCCAAATCCTAGATGTGTGGGATTGGTTACTTTGGGAGACAGGAAGAAACTCAGGAAGGAAAAAAAGATCAGCTACCACCACTCCTTATGTTCAGTCCTAAACAGAGTAACACCCTTCAATATTCATTAAAGTTAAAGTTAACAAAGTATGTAACTCTTTAGGATTTCACTGTAAATCTTCCCCATGCTGTCTTTTCAGGGATTCAGCAGTCACCCAATCCTTACAGGTCTGCTTCTCTCAGGTCTGCTTCTCTCACAGCTAGTTTAGCCCTTCGGGAGAACACTGAGTACAAATTACATGAAATTCAAACAGAACATATATGATCTATGAATGCAAAATATACCATAGTAGAAGCTGAGATGCTTAAATATACAAATACAGCAACTTGGAAAAGTTGAGGCCGCAGTACTCTAGTAGTCTCAAACTGACAAAAGGCATACCTATTTTGTGTTTATACTCTGCTCTACTCTAAAGCAACAAAACAACTCAGAAATTGTATGGCAGCTAAGCAACTTACATGGTTATTGTGGAAAGAGTTCTTGCTGGCAACAACTTTCTTCATCAGATGCTAAAATAATTACAAAGGGGCATGATCCAGTGCCCTGCTGAATCCTCCCTTCTTCTTCCAAAGTACACTGCTCCCAGGGATGGAATTTTCTCCTACTGACATTTCTCCCATGTGCTATACATGGAGGAAGGGTCATGTGTACCTAATGGCACTCTTAAGGCATGGATATCACAAGTGAGGGGGGAGGGAAAAGCAGGAAAAATCCATGTTCATCTGTATCTTCAATTAGTACTGCAGAGAAACCAACGTAATTTATCTATATAATAAAAGGACAAGGGGCCTCTCCCATCAGAAAAAACTAACTTGAGCATTGCCTGTGAACCATTCCCTTTTAGTCAACTCCCACTTGAGTGCCATAGGAACAGAAGCTTGCTCTTAGGAAGTACTTTTTTTTCTCACTGTGAAAATAATGGATTAGTGAAGTGACCTCTGGGGCAAAGTTGTTGGGACAAGGTGGTGGGTCAGTCAAGAAGCAATTAAACGATGTCCTTGGGGATAAAAGTATCCCCCCCAAAGGTTTTTATAAGAATTGAAGGAGTGCAAGTAAAAACAACAGCAGAGAAAATAACTATATTCAGATTTCTATCAAGAAGAAAAAATTAACACATTTTCTGACACATATTCTTTACAACAATACTCTTCTTGTCAACATTCACCTAGTAGTGAAGAAGAAAGGAAGTAAGCAACCTGGTTAATGCTGTTCTTCCCTTACCATCATGTTAATTAAAATAGCCACTCAAAATGGCAGCTCCCTTCAGTATTGCCTCTTTGGCGGGTACCTTGGTGATAACAATGGTCCTGAAAGAAATAACCTGCACTCAGTCAGAAATAATGTTTGTTTAACAGCTGAGTAGTTATAGCTACTTTATGTTCTGTTGGGCCGCTCTGCCACTGCTTCTGTTTTTTCCCATGGCAACTATTCAAAGCTGAGGAGCTTCTGCCAGAACTCACCTCACTCCATCTCCAGCTGACTTGACTGCCACTATGAGGTGGTGAGGTAACATCCTCCTGAGTAATGAAAATTGAGCCAGTTCATACAAACATGTTGAGGTCTTGATATTTAGATGGCCTGTTTTCTTCTCTGCTTTACCACTCTGGTTATTTACCACATTCTTCTGTTAGCAGTTAGACTGCTCCCTCCACTGAGGGGCAGTTTATTGATATAAAATTATAAACTCCTTTCCTCATATAGCGTAAGTGCAAGACACTGCCTGACCTGAAAGAAAACTAAATGGATGCCAGCCAGGTAAGATCCTAGAAGAGTCAGAGTGGCTGGCTGAATAAAGACCCCCCTCCTTGCCCTGAAGAGATGCATAACTTAGGACAATGAGGCTCCCAGGAAAACTCTTGATTCATCTCGTCAATGCCTGGCCTCAATTCTCCTTACCCGTTTACCCTAATCAAATAACACCCAAGCTATTCAGCAAATCTGGTAGCTTTTCCCATCCAGTACTTCCAGGATCATCAAGAACCATTTACATCTATAGTCCACCTCAGGTAGACCCATTAAGCCTCTCCCAACTCATTATCCACCTCCAGAAAATCCATTTAAGTCATTGTTTTGGGGACAAATATGTCAGCTTGTCTCAGGGAGCATTTTGCCCTATATCTGGACTCCCTAGCCACCAGTGTGTGTGTGTTTTGGATCCATCCATGCAACCCCAAATCTGTTTGGGCCTCCTCTCCTTGTGAAATGCTGGTCATTTTGCTGCTGCCTCTACAGACCTCTATCATCAAGACTGGTAACTACTGTCCTCCCTGAAACTGCTTTCTCCCCCTTTCCTCCCTGTTTTCCTCTTAGTTAGCCTCGTATGTGTGCTGTGTGCGGTTTTCTGTATGTTTGCTCTTTTATTTCTCTTTTAATTAAAAAAGCCCTTTCTGGTTGAACATCTGCCTGGTTTATTTCAAGTTCTCTTAAGGGAATGATGCCTGTAAACGTAGGTGGAAAATCCCAGTTACCCTCTCTCACTTGCCTCCTTTAAAGGTAATTCCCCCAACAAATTAGGAGACTGCCTATTTGGGTAACACTTCTGTGATCTGCCACTCAAGGTGCAAAACAGCAGCAAATATTAAATTAGGCTGTGGCATTTCCCCCCTACTCTTTAGTACCTAGTCAATAAAAAATCAAAAAGATAAGCGAGTATAACGGAAAAATACTTCCAGATTTCCTCTATTTGTCAAGCATTTTCAAAGTCAGAGGGTACAGGGACTCCCTGACCCCACATTAGTTAAAATATTTAGCAGATTATACTCCTTGTTTTGGATGTCTATCTGAGCCTTTGAGCTTTTAATGTAATTTTTAAAAACTGTCCCAGTGGGGAGGTCTAACACTCTGACCAGTTGCAGAGAAGAATGTTTGAAGTGCTTGAGAAAACTCAGTGAGGTTATAAGAAATCAACATCAGTGCACAGTCATTGCTGGAGATGATAATGCTCCAGAGTTTATATTTATTAATATTACTTTATTTGGGTCAGACTCCCACAGGAAATTCTGAGGCGTGAATGTGTCTCTCTGGCATATTTTATCTGAGATAGTTCCGTCCTTTTGGTATTGTGGGCTGATAGTGAGACAGATGAGTAGCTCTGAAAATCTCTGGTCTTTATAGAAGCTGAGGATGACAACAAGCAGGGCCTTCAACACTCTGTGAAGACAATCCATCTACTTTCTCTTGTTATCATTAAAATGTCTTTTAGACATAGGTCATGCTGGGAACCTATAAATGATGTCTGTGTATTGGGCACCTCCCGTAAAGCTGGATTCTGCTGTGATTACAATTTATCATCGTGTACTTACGGTTACAAATTCTCTTGAAATGTGTCATTGCTTGAGAGCAGCGCTCAGAACTTTTTGACTGTGATCCAAATTGCTTTGTATTCTAATATTCCCATACAAGCCCTGAACTCAGTATTTTTTTAAAAAACACTGTTATTTGACTATTTGTCTTTTATTTGATTTCCTCCCCCCACCTTTTATACTCTTATGTTAACCATTTACTTGCACTGAAACATTTTGTAATGGGAAGCTTTTCACTTTTATTCTGCTTCCTGTAATATAAGAAAGCATGATTAATGATGCATAAACTTGTACAGTTTGAGGGTTGGAAAGTTTACAAACAATGCAGCCTCTGAAAATTCAGGGAGAGATTTAAGCGCACACACCCTCATGCAGAGAAGCAAAAGCACGGGTTGATACATATCTGAATGCATATCACAGTAATCATCCAAACCCTGTTAAGCTTCTCTGATGCATCTGTAATGCAGTGGGGATGCTGCTCATCTCCATCCAGATCAACTAGTTGCAAGTACCTGGATCTAGATCAGGGCTATGGACTGTTTCTGAAATCTATCGAGCCAGCATGGCGGGGTAGTTAGTGTTGGGCTAGGAGGATTTCAGAGACCATGGTTTGAATCCACACTATGCCATGGAAGCTCACTGGATGAACTTGGGCCAGTCACACCCTCTCAGCCTAATCTACCAACAAACAGTGTCATTGTAAATATAAAATGGAGGAGAAGAGAAAGATGTAAGCCACTCTGAATCCCCATTGGGGAGAAAAGTAGGGTATAACAGTGCAGTCCTAAGAAGAGCTACTCCAGTCTAAGCCTATTGAAATCAATGGGCTTAGACTGGAGGAACTCTGCTTAGGATTGCACTGTGAATGATGTAAAAAATGTTTAGTTTTGCCTGGATCATGTCCCCAGTCCTGAGATGTGCTGCTAAAATTAACAGCCCTATCTTTACTGAGGAACACATGAACAGTACAGGATGCTGTTTATAAAGTAAATGAAATATAAACCCATTTAACTGCAAATCCCAGTGAAATCTAGGAAGCCAACTCAAAAGTGCTCAATGTTGCTAGGAGTGTCTGAGCTAAATGTAATTTCTAAACTGGCAAATCATAACACCAGCATATTTAGAATAGGTCTGGTTTTTGGTAAAGGTATTAAAAATACAGGAATGCACATCATTTGAGCCTGTGCTCATGTGCTTTGAACAGAAGAGGAGGGAGGATGGGGTGAAGCCGTGCCTGAATAAAGTGTTTCACTTGCATTGTGATGTTTTTAAGTAAACTATGAAATGGGCCACAGACTTCAAAGTACTTCCTGATTTTGAAATTGTCTGATGTAAAAGGTGTTAGCATAGGCAAAGGTTCGCAGAATAGTCACTTTTCAAAGGGAGCTCTGTAAGAGGTCAAATGCTGGGTTGGCTTGTGTGCCTGTTTCTTCCCGTTGTATAGCATATTGTGTAAACTAAATATAATGTAAAGATGCAAAAGCATCCAGAAATGTCATCTTATAGACATTGGCTTGGATATCGTCCACAGCTATGTGAAAACATTTACTTTGGGATATAAAAGCTGGAGGTTACGTGGGTGTTCTATACATTTTACACTGGAAATGTTACTACAGAGGCAGGAATCATGGGAAAACTTAAGCTTCAACACTAAACATATGTACTTGAATGTTCCATTGAGATTAATGGGAATTAATTGGTTTAGGGTTTAGTATCCAGCTGTGTTCCAAAGTTTAAGAACTTACATCCATTTTTAAGAAAAAATGTTTAGGATTCTGCTGCCAGTTTTAAAATGGCTGGTAGCATTTGTAGCATATGGCAGGGAAGATAGATCAGTTCCCAAACTAGACTAAGGGGTGCATATTTATATTATCTGTACAGTAATAAAGCATCAGCTGTTTTAGTCCAAATCTTTAAGGTGGATTCAATACTTTTTACAAAAAAAAAAAGAACTGTAAGAGGTCTCTGGGGACCAACCTGAATATTGTAATGATTAGAAGAAAAAAAGAAGGGGTGTGAAATGAGGAGAAGAAGGGTTGAACTTTCCTTACCTTCATGCTCCATTTTCTGAACACACAAAAGAAACACACACACATAGTGCTTTACACATAAATGGCTGGACATGTGAATCCATATACATAGTTCATCCTCTAATCATATGCAGTTTGACCCTGAGAAAAGCATGTTTTAGCCATATTCTTATGCATAAAGCATTTATGTAAAAATGGTGTGTGGAACAGAAAATGGTGTGCGCAGATAAGGGATAAGATTTTCCCTTCCTCTCTTCACTGCCCTTTGTTGCTTTAAAAATTATGTTCTAGTCCATCCTACAGTACCTAGTTTCACTCTCAAAAACTTTGAATAGGTTTTTCTGTTTCTGTAAAGTATTGACACCTCTTTAGAGACTGGGACTCAAACTGCTGATGCTTTCTTTCTTTCCACTGCCCATTTGAGTTGCCGATTATGGGGAGCGAGCATACATACAGAGTCTTCCTCTGCATGTAGGAGCTGTGCTTATGAGCCAGCCCAGCAATCACATGGAAGAAGAACCAGAATGCTGATGATTTCTCTCTCTTTCTGTGTATTCAGTCAAAGGGTGGAGGGGTCATGTGTGCAGGAATAGTAAGCCAGCTTCATGTATTTATGTGACAGCTCCTCGTTCTTGATCATGTTCTAGTTGCATGCGCTAGTTATGCAACAGTTAGTTCCTGCAATGAGGATAAGAATTCCCATCAAAAGATTATCACCAGACATCGATTCCATGACAAGTAAGCAACACAGTGCAGATGTTAATCCCTTTGCACACTGCATCCATGACAGGTCTGCTTTTACACACAGATCTCTTTTGCTAGATTCAGTCAGCAATGTGTGTCCCTTTGTGGATGCGTTGATAAAACAAACTCTTGAGGAAATGTGAGTTTCATATATTCTTTTTCATACATCAAAATGTCAGCTGGTTCATGACAACAATGACAAGGGAAAAATGGTCTAAATCTCATTCAAAAACTAACAATTTATGACTTGGTTACAAACAAGCAATTGCTTATCTCGGCAAAACACATATGATACCATTGTTTTACTTCATTACCATAAAAATCTCTTTTGGATATTACTGTTCTGGCCAGGGATCCCAGGTCCCCTAGTGGGGGCAGGGGATACCCTGCTTCCACCCTCCTCCCCCTGCCACCACCTGTCCAACAGAGAGGGAAAGGTGTGGGAATGGGCCTCCTGGGCATGTTCCCAGGGCAGCACCATGATGTCACTTCCAAGGAGTGACATCATCCCGCTGCCCTGAGAGCACTCCCATGTTCTGTGCTTCCAGGGCAGTGTGATGACATCACTTCCCATGAGTGACATCATTGTGCAGGTGCAAGGAACGAAGATTAAGTGAGTGCCGCCCCCCTCTAGGAGGATAAGGGAGCTAGCAACCCTAGTTCTGACTAAAGACATTAATTTAAAAACTTTAAAGTGGCATGGGAAGTTGTGTTGAGACAAAATACATGTAAAAGTGGCTAGTCATACATCTACAGTTTTTGCCTTACTAAGTTCCAGCTTCTGATTTGACTAATCTCTGTGTTTCTTTATATCACAAGGAAAGTTGTTCTTGAAGCAAAAGAACAGAAAGTTAAGATTTCAACTTAAATTGTTTTCAAACCCCTACAGAAATTTACACAGATCAAGTGTGTAGTGAAGAAAAAAAAACTAGAAGAGTCATAACTTCTCAGGTGTCTTACCAGCACTGGTAGGTTGTGGTGTCAGAGTTTTATGTATTTATTTTTAAAGATGGATGGAAGAGGAGGGGGAAGATAAAAGTAGTGAAGAAACACAGATAGGATTTGGGTAGGCAAAGGAAGAAAATAGAATACAGGGAAACTGTTGGGATGTAATGGGGCACACGGCTGACTTCAAATACAGATCACCTTAGAGAAAAATATGACCTAGAAGATGATTTTAGGTTTCCCTTTCAATTGGTGACTTTCAAAATGTGTTCTGAGGAACCCTGGGATTCCTTAGAAGCATATCAGAGGCTCCTCAATTTGAATAGCACTGTGTCCCTGTGGTGATGGGAAAATAGAATCTCTAGAACATGTCATCTTCGAATGCAAAATACATATGCAACTTCGAGAAGTTTATATAAGGCCTATACTTTCTGCCCATCCAGGTAGACAAAGAGCTTTTCTACTCTCAAAAATGCTCTCGGATAGATCCCAGGACATAACACATAAGGTTGCTAAGTTTGGTTGGATGGCAATAAAGAACAGGAGTTCGTTTACTACCAACTAAAGACAGTTTTATACTATGGTTTTATGGTACCTGGGTTTTATGATATGCTGAAATTTAAATTTTAAGCATTTTTAAATATTTTAAATATTTTAAACATTTTAAATATTTTAAGGCAATGTCATCTATTATGTTACTGAGGTATCTTTTAATCGGAATTCTCTAGTTTATCTCTGTAACATTGATCATTCCTGTAATTCTTTTGCTGGTCTAGGACCGTAATAATAAATTTAAATTTAAGCACTTTAATATCTCTGGAAGATAGCTTGCTCAGCCCTACTGATCATCTTCTGAAGAGTTCATCTGTAACAGAGCATTCTCTCTGATTTAGCTCACATATTCAGTTCACAATAGGACTAGCCAGTGTTTTGTGTGAAGTGAGCATGCACCTAAAAAATTGAACATGCCCTTTGGACTGTGCCCTGGAATCCTCTATCATATCCAGGAGTTCCTTGGCTGACTAATCAGCCTGGAAAGGATTCACACAACAAAGGAAATATGGCCAAAATAATCCCAATCACTCTGAGTGAAACTCAGGGCAATTCCATACTGGACCGGGTTGCTCCAAAAATCAGATCCCCCACCCCCAAGAACTCTGAGTTAGTGGGAAAACCTGTCTTCTCCTGGGTACCCTCTTTTCTGTTGCAATACAGAAGCCAAGAATGATCTCACACACAAGTTTAGTGTATATTATGAATAATTTTGGGTCACAATTTTTTTGACAGATAGAACAAATCTTACTTGGTGGTGGAAGGAATTACTTAACTTTCAGCATACTGAACATTACAGTCATCGTTATCTCTGAGATGTTTTTCTTGGAGCTCAATAGAAAGAAGCTTTCTAAATCCAAAGAACTTAACCAGAAAGACTACAACTACAGTTCCGGTCTGCTCTTTTCTGGCAACTTTAGAAGGAAGAGAAGTGACCTTCAGTTTGTACTAGTGAGATCTTTTGCTGTCTTTACTTGTTAGTAAATTCTGGGTAGGAAAATAAAATGGTTATCGAAAGCTAAAAATTTTAAATACTGTATGTTATAAGAGAGGCATTAATAATGGGTAAAAATGTTTTAATCCTACAATCTTCACAATCACAAGGAATGGGTGCTGGCACCAATTAGAACGGATGAGTTGTAATGACTAGTTTACTGTAATCTGGGAAGTTCCTAGTTCAAACATTGCCTTTGTAGGGCTATAGTGGTCATTCCTTACTAGGTGGAGAATATTATTAATTAAAGGGATGTGCGTTCAAATGATAACTAATCAAAACTTGAAACAAATTCACCAGCTACCAGTAGCTCACCAGCTATGCAGAGTAGCTTGTACATCCCCTAGAAGACCCAGCACAACAGCTAAAAAGTTAATTGCAAAAAACTGGAAAGGTGAGACAAATCTGTATATCAAGCAGGGCTGATTTCAAGGGGGAACGCACATGAACGCAGTTCCGGCAGTTCTCCAAACAGGTCACATGTCAAATGGCCCTGCCCACCTGTCTCTCGGCCATTTTGAGCCCGTTTCGGCCTGGATTGGGGCCAAAATGGCCCGGATTGGGCCTCTGACAGATGGTGGATCACTCTCCTGCTCAGCAGTGGCCCAATCCTGACCATTTTGGGCCCCTTCTCAGCCCCTTTTTGCCATTTTGGGCCCAATTTCATCCCTGAATGGCCAGGATTGGGTCCAAAACAGCCAGAATAGGTGATGTCAAGGGTGTGTGGCATATGCAGATCAGTTATACTAATGACACACTTCCGATGATGGCAAGAGGCATGGCATATGCTAATGAGTTATGCTAATGAGTTATACTAATGAGTTCCTGCAGCTCTTTTTCTACAAAGTGACCCCTGATATCAAGAATTAGGTGAACAAAGGTTGGCAAATTATCAGACTATTAAAGCAAAGTGAGATTGTTCACTTGAGAGATGGCAGTTAAACAAAATCTGACAATGTAGAAACCATTTTTTATTTTTTGGAGGCAAAAGTTAAATTTGAACCTGAAGGTGTTTAACTGTTACACTTAATATTAAGAAACTGTGAAATGTGGTTTGTTTTTGTTGTCCCCCACCCCCCTACCATACAGACTGCTCTCTTTCTTAAAACAGTAACCTCAATTGTTGTATCTGGGGGAGGGGAAAGGTTTTAAAAACATAATAAGCACCTAATATGTAGTGCTGCCTTAAAGTCAACAGTGATCTTGCAAAATACAACAGAAGTGGGCAGGGTGGGCAGTATGGAGCACTGTGTTTTGGGGGAGGGGCACCAGCTGTGATTTATTTTTCTAACCAGAAAAGAAGCTCTTATTCTGTGTGAAAACATTACAAATTAAAAGGCCCATATATTTTAAAAAAAACTTTTTTCAGCAGCTTCCCATTGGATTTTGCTTTTGAAATGTTTCTGTTGAACTATGGTGACCTTTAAGTCCTTGATGGAATATCTTTGTAGATTGAAATGTTCTCCTACTGGTTTCTGGATATTGCAATTTTTTAATGTCAGATTTGCGCATGTATTCTTTTCCAATGGGAAGCTGCTGAATTGGAATTCATATGTAAATTTGACTCAGTCAGATTGAATTGAATAGAGACTCTGGATAGTTATCTCATTACTAGAAGCAACTGCCACCAGGCATTCTATTTAGATTCAGCAATAGAGGGAAGGGGTCATACCCAACCTGGATTGCACACTCCATCTCTTTCATGACATTTGCAACTGATTTACATTTACATGACCCTCACTCCTTGCACCCTCTTCCCCCTATCCTCATCACCTATATATATATGGCCAATTTCTTCATACCCTGCATGCATCTGCCAAAGATTCTCGAAAGCTTATGCCACAATAAAGTTAGTTAGTCTTAAAGGTGCTACTGGACTCTTTACTATTTTGCAGCTACAGACTAACATGGCTCACTCCTCTGGATCTAGTAGGGACTCTCAAGTGAACTTAATTTCACATGTTCTCCCCCCACTCCCCAACTTTCCATGCACTCAGTCTCACAGTCGCACTTCAGTTTGCTCCACTGTTAATATCAGTTCCTCCTCAACTACTAAAAGTATCCCAGTTTCCCCTACCTCCCACATCCATTCATTGAAATGCAGATCTTAACAGTTTCTCACACCCTAAAGAAATGCAAATTGGCAAGTCAAAGGAGCCTACAGTACTTGTTCTCGCAGCTCTGCCCTCCAGACACAGTAGCAGATGCAGTCACACAAAGGGAGCTCCCATGAAAGCAGTATTAACATGCACTGAAGAACAGCCTGCATGTGAATTGAGAACCACATTGAATTGAGCATCCCCAGGTAATCTGCAACATGTATTTCCACACTGAGAGTGGGTAAATACTGTTATGGGAAATGTGAAGCTACGTTATAGACTTCTCACATGAGACACCAAAATGTGTTTTCATATATAATACATGCCTTTGAGTTTCTCGGGCAGTATTTCTACCAAAGTATGAAGACTGTTAAAACAGACCAGAAATCAGAAGGCAGCCATTTTAAAACTCTAACGAGAGAATATAATTGAGGCATTACTTTTGTGTTACAGATACAGGCATTTTTTTAAAAAAATTAAGAATCGTATAAGAACATGCCTTAAGTCTTACAACAGATATGTGAAACCTTGATTTCACTGGAGAGACAACTTGTACTGAATTTGTATCTCTGCCCCCTGTAAACTTCAGCACTGAAGGGACATGTAACATGTCATCCTAAATCTCCATTAAAAAGATGAATTAAAAGTAACGAGTTGCTTATATTTTGGGGCTTGTTATACTTGCTTGGTTTTGTCAGCTGTGAAATATACCAGCAAATCATGGTGATATATGCCAAATTAGCTAATAAGCAGACCAAAGAGCTGATTAGAAAGCATTAAAATGGTTGTAAATGGGGGGAAATGCATGTCAACTGAGCAAAAGAAGATGTTGATAATTTCAGTCTACTCCTGCATCCTAGAATTTTATGTGAAGGAATGACAAACATGGATGACAGTTGTTTACTTACACTTTCTTTGCTCCTGCTCAGAAAGTATGATAAACTTGTTTATTCTGTTGGCCGCATTTGTATTTCTGAACTTCATCAAGTCTGTTATCTTCCTTTCAATAAGCAAGACTGGCTCAAGCACAGTACACATACCCGGAAAGGGGGAGGGGAAATTGGGTGGAAGAATGGTCTTTGTCCACTTCAAAACCAAAACCGTGAAAATAAAAGCAAACAGTATGTATTACTGAGCTGAAAGTAAAGTTAATTTAGTTAAAAGTCAAAATCCTGATGAAACAGCATTTTAAGGAGCACTCAGCCTAATTTTAAACTAGTGTACTGTAGTATGACTGATGATAAACATATTATACTCTTTCTAGAATTGCTGAAAGTATAAAAGGCTTGAGGAATGCAGGTGATAATACAGAGGCTTAACTTCAGTGGATCCTATTTGCTAAATACATTTATTGCTTCCCCAGCATTTTGTTTTTTTCCTATGTTGGGAGTAGGGTTGCTAAACTGAGCATGGCAACTGGCAAGAAGGTTGGGGATGGCCTCATGAGTGTGATGTAAGTTCTGAAGAAAGCCTGCAAGTGATGGTGGGTAGCTCTAGGAATTGCAGAAAACTCTATGGTAAAGACATACAGAAATATATATCTATAATCTATATCTGTCTATGTGCCTAGACAGACAGACAGACAATCTATATTGCATATATATGGCTTGTGGTGGTACTATTATTAATACAATTATGCAAATATGAAATGACCAGGTCTCACCCAGTGACATCACCAGGGCCCACCCAATGAATTTCAGTTTTAAGGTAATGTGAACTTTGTAGGCATTCCGGTGTACTGATGGTCCCTCACTATAACATTTCTGGCCACAAGCCTGGATGTAGGGTAGTGTTACAGAAATCTCTATCAATGGTTGCCTGAACTATACAAATATCATAACAACAACAACAACATTCAAATATACCTCTCTTCAGGACAACTTAACACCCACTCAGAGCAGTTTACAAAGTGTGTTATTATTATCCTCACAACAACCACCCTGTGAGGTAGGTGGGGCTGAGAACAAGAAACTGTGACTGACCCAAGGTCACCCAGCCGGCTTCAAGTGGAGGAGTGGGGAATCAAACCTGGCTCTCCAGATTAGAGTCCTCCTGCTCCTAACCACTATACCAAACTGGTGGGATCGGACAAGTGTTTCTGGAAGTCTTTAGCTGAGCTCTTAAATCCTACAGAGGATCTGTCACATAGGAAGATTTAGAGAATAAGGGACAGAAGAAGCAGAACTCTGATAATGCAGCAGGATAAGAACTGGAATAGGATGGTTGGAAGAAGAGGGATAAGGAGAACATGAAAAGGCCAGAGGTATAAATGTGAGAGGAAAAGGAAACAGGGTGTGGGGGGATGAATAATGGAGAGGAGAGTTACATCAGCTATGATGCTGAGGATGCTTGAAATCCACACTATTTCTAAAGTGTGTATACAGTCCATTGAGAGAACATCTCGTCCAATAACAAGCCAGTAAGGATTGGGTTTCATCGACCACAACACACATGAATTACTCTACAATTTTAAATGTATTTTACAGAGGGGTCATTTCGTAGAAAAAGAGCTGCAGGAACTCATTGCATGACTCATTGGCATAACTCATTAGCATATGCTATGCCCCTTGACATCATCGGAAGTGTGTTGTTAGCATAACTGATTTGCATATGCCACACCCCCTGACCTCACCTATCCTGGCTGTTTTGGATCCAATGCTGGCCATTCAGGGATGAAATTGGGCACAAAATGGCAAAAAGGGGCTGAAAATGGCTGAAAAGGGGCCCAAAATGATCAGGATTGGGTCACTGCTGAGTGGGAGAGTGATCCACCACCCATCAGATGCCCAGTCCTGGCTGTTTCAGGACCAATCCTGACTGTTTTGGGCCTGATCCTGGCCATTTTGGGCCCGAATTGAGCCCCAAATGGCTGAAGGGGGCCCCAAATGGCCAGGATCTGGCCTGAAATGGCTGGGATTCAGCTGCTGCCAGATGGGGGAGAGTTCCCCCACCTGGCTGTGGCCTGATCAGGGCTGGTTTTGCCCCAATTCTGGAGAAAACCGCCCAATCCAGGCCAAAATGGGCCCAAAATGGCCATTTTTGGCACATTTGTGCCTTGATTGGGCCCAAAGCAGCCCAGATTGGGTCAGTGCCGGGCAGGGGAGGGGTCCCTTGCCATCCTGGCAGTTTTGGCCCTGATCCTGGCCTAAATGGGCCCCAAATTGCCACCCTAATACAGCCATTTTCCTACGTTCATTTTTGCAGTCCCTTTTGACCCTAGAAAAGTCATTCCCGGAGGTGCTGGACCTGAGCAAAGGAATAGCCATGAGAGTCAAGGGGCTGCAGTAAGGAGGCTGAAATGGGTCCGAAACAGCCAGGACTGGGTCAGTGCCAGGCTGGGGAGGGTTCTTCCACCCAGCACCAACCTGATCTGGGCCGTTTTGGCCCTGATCCGGGCTGTTTTGGCCCCAATCCAGGCCGAAATGGGCCCCAAATGGCCAAAAATCAGGTGAGCGGGGCCACCTGACACATGACCTCTGGGAGAACTGCCAGAACTGCGTTCCTGCATGTTCCCCTTCAAAATGAGCCCTGATTTTACGTTATTTATAGTCTGCCTTTCTCACTGAGAATCAAGACAGATTACACAGTGTGGGTCAATACAGTCAATGTTAAAGACATTTCAGTACACATGTAATAGGGTACATATATGCAAAGTTGCAGAGATAAACACTAGCAGAAATCTAGTACAGAGTTGAAGAAGCGCTGAAACAGAGTGTAAGTAGCTTTAACAACAACAACAACATTCAATTTATATACCGCCCTTCAGGACAACTTAATGCCCACTCAGAGTGGTTTACAAAGTATGTCATTATTATCCCCACAACAATGATCACCCTGTGAGGTGGGTAGGGCTGAGAGTTGCCAGAGTTGGCAAATGCATTATGTGCCTTGCATATAGTGCTGAGTATTTCATTTACACTTTTTTAAAAAATCCATCTGTTTTCAAAATCAAATTATATCTCATTGGAGGTACTGTGGAAATAAGCCGCTAGCCTTTTTTAAAATATTGGTATTATGTTTGATCCTGATTGTATCCTTGAGAAAATTTCTTAATCATGCCAGTGGCGCATCAGTCTTAAGATGGTTTTTGATGTAGGTCCATTGTGGTGTCTTGTTTTTCCTGGGGTTTCCTCAAGAGACGTGCTGTGTGGGTAAAAGGTAGCGGCAGTGAAAGGCAATGCCATTATATCAATAGTTCTTGTTTAACTTAATTACAGGCCCTTTCACTTCTACACCTTTCCCCAGAATTGGCAGGCAATCTGGTCTGCTGCAGCAGCCTTAGATTAGATAGGACCAATGTAAGTGACACTGTGCTGTCAAAATAAGCCTTGAATGCCTTTGAGAGCCAAACTACAAGTGACACCTGACACAGGTTGGACACTTGTCAGCTTCCCTCAAGTTTTTATGGGAAATGTAGGCAGCTTGGTGGAATGTTGGACAAGTGACAGTTGAAAAGTCCATTGGATAGCAGTCAGAGAGCCAAGCTGCAAGACCAGGGTCGAATCCACATTACTCATTCTAAGTCGCATGTTCCCCTCATTCCCCACGCAATCCCGAGTGCTGGTCACATTACCTCATTAAACAGACGCATTTCATTCACATTTCTCCCGAATATGTGGTTACAGGTTTTCAACGGGAGTTTCACGGTGGCCGTGAACGGGCCAATGTGCAATTTACGTGTTTTTTTTTAAAAACCACCCCCCTTCCGGTCTCTCTGGCCGTTCCGAGAGTTCCTATTGGCTGATTCAACTTGCAAGTGCTCCGTAGTCTGCAAAAGACTGTTTTTGAACGGACTCGCGAAACTTCCTTTTTAACTGTTTTTTATTTTTTTTTATTTTATATTACTGTAATATCGAAATTATGAAATATCGAAATAATGACACTCCAAGGAAGTGAAACTTCAGTAAAATTCAGGCACTGAACTGTCCTGCATAGGAAATGCCCACGGAAGCTTCCCGCATGCTTCCAAATTTCCAAAAAAGAAACGGGAGAGAGCCATCAGTGCTGTCAGTGGGGGAAAGAGAGGCATCATTATCTTCAATGATGTTTCTTTATAAGGCAAGATCGAAATAACGGAAAAGTGCGCTCAAAAAAATTTTAAAAAATGGGGGGGGGGGAAGGTCCCGCCCAAAAAAGCAGTTTTCGAGCGGCTGTGTGACCGGAGGAACGCGCGAGAAAGATGGATTGGAAGCAGGAATGTGAACGAAGAGGGAAAAATCACGGATTGGAGGCAAACGGAAGATATCCGATAAACATGCGAGTAATGGGTGAATGTAGATTCGACCCAGGATGCCTACATTTCCCATCAAAACTTGAGGGAAGCTGACAAGTGTCCAAGCTGTGTCAGGCGTCACTTGTAGCTTGGCTCTAACATAATAAAATCTACCCAGTAGGGTCATACTTACAGTAATAGTAGTAAAGTCTATAGTCACCAACTGCTAAAAAGTGGTAGAAGATTCCCGCCCAGAACTGCTTTCTATGATATATTGATCACATTCATGTGATCTATTATATTATAATATTATATATTAGTCATCAAGATTTGGCCTCTAGAATTCTGTCCTTTAAAGCTTATTTTGAATTTCTGTTATCACTTCTTTCATATCCCTCCTAATACACAACATACAACTATGACAACACTTCTAAATGGCAAAAATATCCGTAAGTAGTAAAATATATTGCTGTATACTGTGTTCATTCTCTTGCCAACTCTATAGTGCAATGCTGAAAATATTTATTTGCAAGTAAGGTCTTGAAATCAGTGCTCCAGTCTTCCCAGAGAACAGGCTCTCTGAAGCTGAGGACAATATTCTGTTACTAATCCGCCTCCATATCCTAGTGCAGGATGATTAATCTTAATTTGTCAAATAATTTTTTTCTCCAAACAGCAATGAAAACCACAAGGAAATTTCTAGGACAATATAGGATCCACGGAAGCCACATTAATTCTCTGCATTTTACTCCCATGAAAATCTTATTGAAGTGCTATAGAAATGGCTCAGAGAGATGTCTTGGTAAAGGGATAGGGACTATAGACTATACTAATGGGTACTGTCTGTGGATGTACATATGCTCCTACTGGGTGGTTTCGGTGTTGTTAAATTACTTCTGTAATTGCTTTATTACAGCAATTTTTCATCATCTCTGTTTTTTAGAATTATTCTGTTTTTCAAATTTCTACAACCCGTACTCTATTTATTTGTTCAATGAATGTCTTAGTTGTTGATTTTATTGACTTGCATTCTGTAATCAGCCTTGGGTCTCAGTGTGAAAGGCAGACTATAAATAAATACATAAACAAACTGTTGAAAAATTCATGAGAAGAGCAGTTTGTGGATTGAATCCTGCATTAGTAGCCTGTGGTCACAATGGGCAGAATATAGGCATCTGCTGAGCAGTTACTGCAATCATGTTTATTTTCTACACCAAATATGCAGTCACATTTCTGCATTTTAAAGAATTTGGGAAGAGAATCAAAACAGCTGTTAAGACTGAAGGTTAGGAAATAGCTTGTCGTATCTCTGCCAGAAGAATTTTGGAATAACCTTTCAATGTGATGATGAAGTAGTAGAAGAATGGAGACTAAAACATCAACTCCTCAGGTCAACAATACAAGGAAATTGACTTTAAAGCACTCTCTGGATTGTCACACATGGACAACCAAAACTCTTTGTACTCATTAATGGTTCTGGTATAAGAAAGCAGAAGTGCGACCAGATCTTGTCTGCAAGGAGATAGTGTTGCCAAAAATTTCTACCACTGCCATTCACAAATGGCCACCATCAGACCTCCTGCTCTCAAGAGCATTGCAAATAGTGGCTGATGTTGCTGTCATAGAGTGATGATCCTGTCTACAAGAACTCATCTTCACAGTGGGGCGAAACAGTGAACTGTGAAGTGGGAGCAGGCTGTTCCAAACATAAGGGGCCCGATCCAGGCCGTTTTGGCCCCAATTCAGGCCGAAACGGGCCCAAAATGGCCGAGAGACGGATGGGTGGGGCCACCTGACATGTGACCTCTTTGGGAAACTGCCAGAACTGCGTTCCTGTGTGTTCCCCCTCGAAATGAGCCCTGCTTGTAGCAATTCATACTATCCCCCCCTTCCTTTTTGCCATGGCCATTTCCTTCCTTGCACTTTCAAAAGGCACAGGAATACTCATTGCTCTGTCCAGGCACTCAGCCTTTGGTCTTTGTACTTTGCTCTCTTAGTATGCCCCAACCCCTCCTCTCCACAGAAAGAAGGATTTTTTCCTGCTGTGCAGGCCAGTCTGTAAGCAAGTCTTTCTAAATAAATAAATAAATAAATAACTTTGATATCCAGCACCTCTCCCCTTCACTATGCTTATTTTTTCATAGGAATTTGATTTATGGGTTTGGGGCCCTCTCGTGGATACATTCTTTAACGTGATGAAAAAGCAAAAGGTGACAGAAATGGAGTCAGGATTCTCAATACAGTTTTTCAGCAACTTGCACAACATACAATTATGTCACTTCTGCTCTATAAAGAAGCTTCTTGTCTAAAGGATTCTGCTACACTGTAAGCAGAATTAGAAGGACAAAAATCCTTGATAAGAATGATAGCTGGAGACATAATGTTTGACAAATATCATAAAGCTACTTAGTAAAGCTACTAAGAAACCTCTGAGCTTTCCTTTGATATAACGACTGGAATGATCATTTCTGGCTTTCTTCTCATGTCATTCTTCCCGTGTCAGCATTCAGATTTTCCAGGAGGTAAAAGACAAGAAGTTGTAGTAAATGCACTACAAAATTTTAGTGAGTAAACATCTTGCGTGTGGTGACTTGAATAGCATACCCAACTATACGGGCTTGTATTCTACAAGTCCAATCAGGAACGTTTGTCGGCCCCTGCAGCCTAAATATCCTTCCTCCAACTTAAGTGGCTCTTGTGAGTTAGTTGGAGAAAGATCTTTGGGCTGGAACAAGGCTTCAAACTTTCTTAAGTGGAGTGGATGGATACAGGCCACTCAGATACATGTGCTTAAAAGTAAGTTTTATGAGTATAGTGCAACATTTTATGACTAAAATGCAACATTTCCTTTCCATATCTAAGTATCAGAATAATCAGGACCAAGTAATTGTGGTGTGGATCCCATTCCATCATCACACTGTGGTTTCTGTCCTGTGCGCAGCTAGCACAGATGCATCCACCAGGTCTACCAGGGTTCACAAACTTCATTTACCAGTGCAAATAAACCCTCAGTAGTGATTCTAATGTGAGTAGAATTGCACCTGAGAAATATTGAAATGGTTGATACAGGCATTCAAGCCTCGTGGATGGAAACAATCCTATGCATAGCAGCTGCAGCCTGTTTTCACTAATATTTGACATTCTCCTTTGGATGGCTGCCAGTTTAAGCTGTACCCAACACTTCTTCCATGCTTCCTGTGGCTCCAGAATCCTTTGTAGCTGCTACTTGAGATTTAGATTCAGGGCAATCCAAGCCCCTTTCCTCCCCTAAATGCACAAGCATCCCACCCTAATTAATTAACCCGACAGTGATTTCATCTTTATGTTCCTGCAGCTTCCCACACTTTGCCCCCTCATTCAGCTCAAGGACATCAGCACATTCCTTACTTCATCACTTGTCAACTCCCTTCTGCCAAAGGCCAGTGTTCCCTTCCCGTGACCCACTCCTTGACTTGATCTTAATCAAAACTGTCCCATCATTGTAAGATGGCATAGGTTTATGCATGCTGTAACTAAAGCTGAACACATCAGTGCAGTTTCTTTTAAAATCCAATTAGAAAAAGGATAGGTTCTGTAGAACGAAATTGAGGCAGAAGGCATTCATTTCTGTAATTAATTGATTTATTAATTGCAATCTGTGAAATGGGTTCAGTATATTTATATTAGTGAAGTTGAAGAATGCAATCGTTAAATCACTCCCTCAACTGGTAAGCACAAAGTAAATTTACCCCTACACAGTATAAATGATTCATGGAACTCTCCACCATCCAGAAGAAATAAGAACCATTAATTAGTGGTGTGCATAAACAATTCATTTATTTACTTACATTTAAAGTATTCTGCCTTTCTCACTGAGACTCAGTTGGAGTGCAACTAAAACAATGCAGTAGAAGCGATACAATATACACAAGCAACAATTAAAACACAGTAACTGTAAACATAATTAGAGAACATTGCACTGAAAACAGTATAATACCACACTAACACAGAAATTACAGGACTGGAGGGCAATACAATACATACAATAGGCAGTGTAATACAGTCTCATTGCAAAATCAGAAGACGATATAGTAAACACAGCATAATACTTGCAATGGAGGCTGCATTAAAAATTCCACTGGCATTAACTATAACCTTAATTCACATTTTAAAAAATGGCCTTTTGACAAATTCTGTTTTACACATTCATTAGGCATATGTGCCTAACAAGGTCATTAACATTATTGACTCGATCATTCCCTCCACTCATTCATCCTTCTGGAATGTCCTGGAAGATATTTGTATATCATCAGCTACTAGGGAGGATGTTTGTGCACTATTCTTAGTGCTTAGAATGGCCTAGTATCTTATCCTGCTGCCAGCTCTTGTTGCTTGCTGCCACTCTGGTGACCAACAAGAGAAAAATAAATTTAAAAAATACCATTGGCACAATGTTGTCGTATCACTTCTAGGGAAAAACCAAAAGTGAAATCATGCCTTTCTAGAAATTGCAGGTAATTCTACAGTAAAACCTCGGAGTTTCCAATTATTCCTAGAGAAGACAGCACTTCTGGCTTTTTCTTGGAAGTGGTGTAACATCATCACATCAACACTGACCTTCATACCACCAGCAGCCTGGCAACCCTACTCCTGGGCAAGGAGCCCGAAGTACAAGTGGCCACAGATGAAAAGTTTAAGCTTAAGCCAAGGCAGGCAAGGTCAAGATTCCAGACATGATGGAAAGGAAAGAAATAGCAGTGAAAGATACTAGGCCATTCTAAGCACCAGAGTGGCAGCAAGCAACAAGGGCTGGTGGCAGGATATCTCCCACCCCAGAGGGTACCTGTCAACCCACCCAGAAACATGACCTTTGACCTGATCTTTATCGTTATTCTTGCCTCTAGCCTATTGCACATCAGATTGTTCTCTAAGAATCCTGACCTTGGCAGATCTCAGTTCTGCCTGTCACTTCAGACGTTGTGCCTTAACCTGCATTCAGACTCCTAGCATGTACTCTTTAACATGTGACATGGATACTGTGACATACAGCCAGGGCTTTTTAAAAGCTGGAATGCGGTGGAACGGAGTTCTGGCCTCGCTTGAAAATGGTCACATGGCTGGTGGCCCTGCCCCCTGATCTCTAGACAGAGGGGAGTTTAGATTGCCCTCCGCGCCATGTGACCATTTTTGCCGAGGGCGATTTAAACTTTAAAAAACTCCCCCCTTGTTCCAGCTGACCCAAAGTGATGTCATTGTGCGGTCCTGAGTTCCACCACCTCTTTTCCCAGAAAAAAGCCCTGCATACAGCCATATGCTGATTCATTCCTACCCCCCTTTGGAGAAGAGGAACTGTAAAAATTGGACTTAGCAGTTCTCATTCTGACTCTTCCATCACACACTGTATCTTTGGCTGGCTTAGGCCACAGGGAATAACAAATAGCCTAGAGAACTGGAACTTCCAGTATTTACTGTGTTGAATAGCAGACTCAGCCCAGTCAAACTGACCCAGTCAACCTGACCCAGGCTGGTATAGTTTTTTCAAAAGTTCAATGGAGTACACTTACATTTGCTGGAAAAAAGTCTTAAATTGATGAAACTGCATACAACTGTTATATCTGACTAGTTTAACATCACTGATAATGCATTCTTCTGGTTTAAATTGAGGTTTTTATATGATCCCCAAGGCTAAAAAACAAACACAGCACTAGACATTTGTTTTAATGAAGAGCATCCGCAAGCGATGTGCAAATATAAGTGTTGGTAGAAAGCCAGCAGCAAAAGCATATACAACGCCTTAACCAAGATTCTATTTAGAACTCTTATATCAAATCACAACAGAGTTATGAATGAAAATAGAAATATAATCAGAAACCTAAACACACATTTATAGTATAGGAATCATCAGATTACTTTTAATTATTGGATATAGATAAATATTTTATGGGTAATAATACAGCAAAAAATACAGGGACAATGTCAGGTGAACTTTTCCATGACCCTCGTCTATCAGAAGCAAGTTTTCAACCATACCAAATGTATTATTTAGACACACATTGCAGCTTCTGACAGCATCACTAATGTCTGTCTTGTCAATAAGAAAATTCAAGAAAATCCCATGTTATTCATTGGAACTTATGTCCAAGAAAGGAGGGTCTTTGGGGCTGCAGCCTAAAGATTCTGCTTCCATTGTCACAATAAAATTCTCATAAATGTTTTGTGTGTATGTGTGTGCAATGTTGAGCTAAATGAGGCACCGCCACTTTTAGAGTGTTTGTGATATACAGTGTCTATGGGTTTTGCTATATTTCCTTCAGTGTACAGCTTTGGAGGGAGGGATCTATGGCATTATACCCTGCTGAGGTTCTTCCCCTCCCCAAACCCTGCTTCAGGATCTACCCCCAAATTCTCCAGGAATTTCCCAACCTGGAGCTGGGCCTGGAATGAAGGCCCCTAGAGTGGAATGACAGTCCCTGGGAGCAGCTAAACTGCCCTGGGGCTGGAATGACAGCCACCAGAGTGGAATGACTGTCTCTGGGAAAGATCAAAGGGAGTGTCAAATCCAGATGATTTTAAACGGATCCTCGTGGATTCATATGATTTTTATATTGAAACAAAACAAAAAGGCCGTCATATTATAGATCATGTCCTAGTCTACAGGCAGCACCAAAACAATCATGCACCCACCGATCCATGGCACTGCCATGGCTCAAAAACATACTTCGAAAGCACGGATCCTCATGGATCCACTTTTTACATGGGCTCAGCCAAAATCTACCACACATTCCCATATCATGTCTATTGCCACAAATTGCACCCAAAAAAACATGCACTCACCACTTCGGTGCAGCACCATGGTGCAAAAACATGCTTCAAAACCATGTATCCTCATGGTCTAGTGGCAAGGAATTCCCAAAGGTGCGCTCAGATCCTCCTAGAATGAACCCAGCTATGGACAACTGAGTCCCTCTGCTGAGATGCAGCCAGGGGTTGCAGGCACTGGTGGACTAGGGGACAGGAGAACCGATGGGGAAGGAGGTTAAAATTCCCCTTGTGTGTGCGTGGGGGGGGGGGCATTCACACTTGACAAGGACAGGGGGTGGTCCAGAGCCCTGACCCACCCAGACACCTTCTCAGCTGGGACAAGTGCTCTAAGTAATAAGTATAATATATAGAAGTATTCTGTGAGTCTTCATAGGCTTAGCCCCTGAGCCTGGCTGTGGAACAGAAGCAGCCAGAATCTCTAGCAAAAGCTTCAAATACCTCCCTCTGTGACTGAAAAATCGACTCTGCAGTTTCTCCTGGTCTTACTGCCTGCTGGAAACTGAAACCATTTGTCTGAGAGATGGGGGGGGGGGATTTATTCCTTTTGCTCTCATAGAGAAGAATGAGAGCTCTCTGTTTGATAGCCAGAGAAGGTCTATGGACGTCCTCCGTTGCCTAGGGAACTGATTGCTCAGCGCTGGGATGTGGGCTTTCACAGACCAACGGATTGATGTACTAGCCCAAAAGACATTGCATCCATGAAAAACGTGTCCCACGACCCGCCCATTCGCAAACGCCAAATGGTGTCAAATTTTGTTCCATTTTTCAGTCCGTGTCCACCTCTACTTCTAATCATTACTGCTTTTCATTCACCCACCAGACTAATGAGCATCTGCCACTGTTAGAAGCAACTGCTGCTTGTTCCCTTGCCCTCTCCATCTGGCAGTGGGATAGCCCACTGACTATCTGGCAGTGGACAATGGGAGGGAGAGTAGGAACCACCATTTCTACCTTTAGTGGTATTTTGCATACCAAGGAGGAAGGGAGGAGGATGGACAGGCCCAAATTCTCCTTTCCTAGGGGCCCAAAGCCACCAGCTATAGAGATAGAGGATGCTGCACAGCAGTAGTCTTCCCAAATTCCTGGGACTTTGGTAGCTGCCCATCAATGCTGATGTTTGATGCTGATGTAACTTCTCTTTTCATGGGTTCTATGGGGCTTAAGAAGCAACTTTCACACAATTTTAAGAAATAGTTTTTCTTTTTCTTTTTTTTCCTTTTAAACTTTTTAACAATTAATAAAACACAACTTTTTAAAAAAACTAACTCATAAGTGCAACCAAACAGAAAACTTTAACTCAACAATGTTTTTGAAAAGGTAAAACAGTTCAACATTCCACGAAGTGGTGAGTCCTTTTTCATTAATTTGAAGCAACTGTATCCCAGGCTTCTGTCTTCTTGTTGGGGAATTACAGCTCTGCAAAAATAATACAAACCAAACACAATACATAAACTCCACTTTAAAACATATTGTTTGCATACAACATTTGATTACCTTATTCAAGGTGATAAGAGCATATAAATTATTAAGATCCCCAGCAACCAGCCTCCTCCTCAGCAGCCTGTCTCTAGCTTCTGACTCCACCCCACTGGGCTAACCCAATTAACCTCATAGGGGTTACACTGACCTTGGGTGAAGGTTTGGTCCCCACCTATATGTATAATGCAGGCAGGGAGAGACCAGAAGAAGAGAATGCAGACACCAAAAAAGTTAATTGCACTTTCAAATCCCACTGAATTTCAGTTGGATGTTAGCACAACTAAACAATCTCTTAATTGAGGGGGCTGGGAAATCCCATACTGATGGTCATTTTACCAAACATTTTACCAAATCTGAACTTGATGTGTAGAAAAAATCCTCCTTACCACTTTAGGAAAAAAAGATATGAATGATCAAGCTACTCCATGGTGAGAAATTAGATTGGTTGTTTGCATGGGCTCCCTGGTTTGCAGAAACTGGGAACACTGAAAATATATTCAATGCAGGCAGAACCTTTGTGAATGACAAACACGTTTTACTTGTCTAAAGTTAAAAATTATTTTTTTTAAATCCTTAATTCTAGTATTTCTGAGCTCATGGCCAAAGTCTGATCCCTCTTATCCCTTTTTCAATTTTTATAGGAATAAATAAGAGAAGTTAATCACTCGAATTAGGCTAAATTTTTCAAGAAATGTGTATTAATTCTGGTACAGGATCTTCCCTGGATTGTATCTTGCTGATGACCAAACTGATCTGTTTTGTTTCACTGGAGTGTTCTTGTCAATGGCATAAGAAAATAAACTACTGGGAATCCTGATAATCATAAGGTTCTTGTTTAATAAATTGATACAAATACATTCTGCCTTGTAGAAGGCTATTTAGACTATGATACTCAGATATACTTGTAGTTTCCATTTATACATCTATCAGTTTAAGGCTTTTCTTAATAACTCTACATTTGAAAGAGGATTCCCCTCCGCAGCAAAACAAGATACCTATAAAAATTACAAAACTCTTAAATTTACATATTTGATTTATGTTAAATGTTGTATTTTTCATTCTTTAAAAACAGTTTCTTTTACAATTGATAGAATATTAATGCTAAAATAGTGTAAGTAGTATTCATAACTAATTGCAAAACAATTAAAATTTACCTTCATAAGACCACACTGAAGGAAATCAGATATGGATTGAAAATTAGAGATTACAAGCAGTTGATCAACCATGTCATTTCATGACCAGATCCCTCTGAAAAACAGATACTTTATTTCCAGTGACAAATGCTGGGTTTAAAGTTGTGATCACGTGTGTGTATGTGTGTGTAGTGCCCTCAAGTCACAGCTGACTTATGGTGACCCCTGGCGGGATATTTTTTTAATTTTTTAATGTTATCAAAATAAAAAGAGTACAGAAAGAAAAAAGGAAAGGGAAGGGAGTAATCCCATCACAGAGATTTTACAACTATTCTCTACAAGTATTAAGTACACAAATGGAGGGGGGGGGGAAGAACTTAACCTTTATCAATATTTGTCTTTATTGAAATGAAGCTTACACCCATTATTAACTCCAATTAATATATATTTTCCCTCTATGCCACACAAACTTAGTACCTCTCCTTCTTCCCAATCAATAATAAAAATTGGTGAACAAAAAGAAAAAACTTCCTCTCTCATTATTACTACAATATCTCAGCTTATTTCCTAATATAACTAATTAACATACCTTTTAGTATAAAAATCATTTCTACTTATCATTAACTTTATACCTTTGTTACCATAATATGTATCACCAATTATATGTTCAAACATTTTCAACATTTTTATACTATAACCTCTTATAAACTGTATACAATGAATCAGTATATAATCTTGTTCCGATTTGCAAAACTGAAGCATCTTATATATTTTATCCTTTGTAAGCAAAATAAATTTCCCAATTCTCTTCAAATTCTCTAATTGGTTTTCTGTTTATATTACTGTTTTGCCATTACTGCGTATTCTGCCTTCTTGTCTTTCCAAATGTCTCTGGATGGACATTCTTCTTCCTTCCATTTGCTTGCAAATGTCACTCTTGCTGCCGTCAGCAAGTTCCTGTAATGTTTTATCAATATTTTCTGGTAATATTTCCAACAACATGGTCTGAGGTTTCATGGCAAAATCAAACTTTAGGATTCTTTGCATCTCAGCATGTATGTCTTTCCAATATTTTTTACTTTTTTTGCATGTCCACCACATATGATAGAAGGAGCCATCTGCTTCTTTACATTTCCAGCATGACCCTACATATTTCTTATCCATTTTCTTAATGTCTTTTGGTGTAATGTACCATCTAAAAAACAATTTATATCAGTTTTCCCTTAAAGTTTGGCTTGCTGTGAACTTTATGCCTTTTGTCCAGAGATTCTCCCATTGTTGAAATGTTATTTCTTCTCCAAGATTTTGCATCCATTTTATCATGCAAATTTTAACTTGTTCTGTCTGTGTCATATTGAAGTAAGAGTTTATAAATTTGACCCAGAATATGCTCCTTTTTCTGCGTGATTATATTCTCAAAGTCGGTAAGATCTTTTAAGTGTCCTCTCTTATCCCTAAGGGCTTCTTTTAGTCTAGAGACTGCCAGAAAATAAATCAACCATTGTATTCCCCCCCCCATCTTGAATTACTTGCCATGATTTTATTTTTCCTTGAGAGTTTATCATATCTTTTTTTTATTTATTTTTTTAATATCTAACATAGAAAACTACAAAAAACTACAAAAATACAAGGGAAAGAAAAAGGGGGAAAAGGGGAGGGGGGCTGGGAAAAGGGGGAAAAGCAACATACAAACAATAAACACTACACTACATCTCTTGTATTCCCTTCATGCTGCAATTTTTCTTAAAAGTTAACTTTCTAACATGCGATCAGATTAGTAGATCTTATACAGTACAAGCCATATTCAGGATCAGATCTTCTCCCCCCCCCTTGCGTCTCGGTCTCAATTCTCTCTGCGCAGCTGGAGCAGCTGTGCCCGCTCTCCCCCCCCCCACCTTCCCCTTCAGACTTTGGACGTTCATCTTGATGGAACTCCTGATGGTTGAACAAAAAGTCTGTCAGCTGGGCTTCCGATGTAATCTTATAAGTTTGATCCTTATAACTAAACAAAACGCCTTCTGGAAACAACCATTTATATTTCACATCACATTTCCTCAAGAAAGCCGCAAGTCCTTTATACTTGAATCTTCTTTTACGAGCCAAAAATGGAACATCCTTCAAAGTTTTAACCTTGTTGCCCAAATAATCCAAGTCCACATTGTACGAAATATAAAATGGTGTCCCGAGTCTTCCTAGATGAAAAGTCAATAATAATCTCGCGAGGCAGCTGCCGCTTCATTACATACTTTGAAGATGTCCGCCGGACCTCCAAGATGTCGCTTTTTAACTCTTCTTTAGTTACCTCTGCGAATGTCGCCAAAAGTCCAGACACCACATCTTTTAAATTTTCATTTTCCTCCTCTTTTACATTCTGAAGACGCAGTACCGTTTGGGCACGGTCCACTTGCAATCCTATTAATTGATTCTCCAAAAGCTTCACTTCCTTACTTGTTGCTTTCATGAGTACTGCGTTCTCGTGCGCAGACTGCTCTGCTCCGGTCGCTGTTTCTTTAATGGCTTTCACCTCGCTCTCCACTGAATCAACCTTTTGCCCCATTTCATTCAGTTTCACTACAAAGGGCTGCACAGCATCGAAAACTGCTCGTCTCACCAACTCTTCCAGAGTTTCCCCCTTCCCATGTAGCGTCGCCATCAACGATTTACTCGTTGCTGGGCTCTGCTTTTTCGTCGCCATCTTGGGGGGGGGACGCCAACTGAGTTCCGAAACTCGGTAAAGGGGGAAGAAATCCGCGCCTTCTTAGCTTCAGCTCCCACCAATCCTTCGCATACGCTTAAGAATCAGAAGGGATTCGCTTACTTACAGGCTTTCACCTTAAATCTGCTTATTGCCGTTCTCCATGGCCCGGCAGCACGCAAGGCGCTGCGCCAGTCTGCCGGCCTCCGTTGGAGCAAACGGGCAATTTACCCCCTGCCTTGCATTCAGGGGGCTCTTCCCGCAGCGCTCCGGACCCCTCGCTCCCTCACTGGGAGTCCTGGGGGTTAACCCTCGCGGG
The DNA here is from genome assembly GCF_028583425.1 of Eublepharis macularius. NCBI lineage: Eukaryota > Metazoa > Chordata > Lepidosauria > Squamata > Eublepharidae > Eublepharis > Eublepharis macularius. The sequence goes on from NC_072790.1 coordinate 116,504,090, forward strand.
TCAACCGCCCGGTCAGGCTGCTCGGACGTTTCCTCCCAGACCTGCTGAGAGGAGCATCCGACATGGCCGGGAAAACGAAACCGAATCGAGAGTTTATCATATCTTGATAAGTTATGAAGTCATTATTTTTTCTCTGATTCTTATCCGAAAAGGCGAAAATATTGGTGAAATCAATGGGCTTATTCTCATTCTAACCGAATCCCAAATTTGGATTAGGCTGTTTTTATAACATGACTGTTTTTGTTGTTTCCTTGTTCTTCTTATCACCCAAAGGTAGTTATGTAGCCCATCAAGCAGATCTGCCACTTCTAGCCGTATTAGTCTGTTCTTAGGGTTTTTTATCCAATCTGCAATCCAAACTAAGCCGGACACTTGGTAATATAACTTGATATTTGGGACCACCAGCCCACCTCTACTTCTTTCATCTTGTAAAACTTTGAATCTAACTCTTGGTTTTTTACCATTCCAAATGAATTGGTTTATTCGTCTCTGCCAGTCTTTCAGTGTCTTATTTTTGATGCTAATTGGAAACATTTGGAAAAAAAAGTTAATTTTTGGTAAAATATTCATTTTAATTGAAGAAATTCTTCCAATCCAGGACAACTTTAACTTGGACCATCTTTTTGGATTCTACTCCATAATTCCTCATAATTATCTTTAAACAATGTTTCCTTTTGCCCTGTTAGATTTATGCCCAGATATTTCACTGAGTTTACTGCTATCTCACATCCTGATGCCTCCCAAACTTTTTCTTCTTCTTGCCTTGTTAGAAACCGGGGGATTATTTTTGTTTTTCTCCTGTTAACTTTAAATCCTACATATTTTCCGAAATTCACGAGCTGTTCCATAACATATTGAATTGTATCCTGTGGGTTCAAAATTATCAGGACCACATTATCTGCATAGCATTTAAATTCTTCATCATCCACTTTCAGACATTGAATTTTAGGGTCTTGCCTTAACTTTGAAGCAAGAATTTTCATAGCCAAGATAAATAATTGTGGTGATAGTGGACATCCTTGTCTAGTGCCTTTTTCTATTTGTAATTCTTCTGTTAATACTCCATTAAGTAAAATCTTCGCTTTTTGCTTTGCATAAATTCCTTTTATCCAGTTTTCAAACTTCAAGCCACAGTTGAGATTTTGTATTACTTTGCGTAAAAAGGTCCAGGAAAGTTTATCAAATGCTTTTTCAGCATCTAGGAAGATGAATGCTGACTTGTGTCCTTTTTTTCCCACTAGCTCCATTGCATCAATTACAAATTGGACATTCTCTTTCATGTGTCTCTTTGACACAAAACCTGTCTGGTCAGGATGTATTATGTTCATTATGCATCTTCTAAGTCTTTTTGCCAAAATGGAGGTGAATATTTATAATCCGCATTCAACAACGAAATAGGTCTATACGATTGGGGCAACATTGGATCATTTCCAGGCGATATATGTGCCTCCCCCTGGCAGGATATTCATGGCTAGAGACTATCAGAGTTGATTTGACATTGCCTGCCTCTGCAGCCCTGGTCTTCATTGCAAGTCTCTCATCCAATTACTAACCAAGGCAAACCTTGCTTAGCTTCTGAGATCTGACACTTAATATCATTCAACATAATGAGACTTACTTTCATTTAAATAAGCATAAGATTATTATGCATATGCTTGTGTACTGTCTGCAGTTCCAAGTAATGTAGTTCAGTTTACTATATGAACCTTTCCACTATAGTGCAGCATGAAAAATAACTGTATTCACAGTCCCTAGGAATGCAGTTATTGGTCCAATGATCTGTCACAGACTCATAAACTCCACTACATCCACAGAGCTTTTCCAAATGGAATTCTTTAGCCATTCATCTTAGTGCAAGAACAAGAATATAGGAACAGCCCTCTTAGATCATGCCAACAGCCCACAGGCAGCACAATCCTGAGGCCAGCCATGCCGCAGGTTCCAATTTGGCCATGTACCTGCAGCACTGTTTATCCACTCCCCTTTCCTTTTTTTAAATTATTTTTTAATATCTAACATAAAAAACTACAAAAGACTACAAAAGTATAAAGGGGAGGGGGGGAAAGGGGAAAAGCAACATACAAACAACAAACACTACACTACATGTCTTGTATTTCCTTCATGCTGCAAATTTTCTTAAAAGTTAACTTTCTAATATGCTATCAGATTGGTAGGTCTTATACAATACAGATTATATTCAGGATCAGGACTTCTTCCCCCCCCCCTTGCGTCTCGGTCTCAATTCTCTCTGCGCAGCTGGAGCAGCTGCACCCGCTCTTTCCTCCCCCCCACTTTCCCCTTCAGACTTCGAACTTTCTTCTTGCTGAAACTCCTGATGGTTGAACAAAAAGTCTGTCAGCTGCGCATCCGATGTGATCTTGTAAGTTTGATCCTTATATCTGAACCAGACGCCTTCTGGAAACAGCCATTTATATTTTACATCACATTTCCTCAAGAAAGCCGCAAGTCCTTTATACTTGAATCTTCTTTTACGAGCCAAAAATGGAACATTCTTCAATATTTTAACCTTATTGCCCAAATAATCCAAGTCCACATTATACGAATTGTCTAAGATGGTGTCCCAAGTCTTCTTAGATGAAAAGTCAATAATAATCTCGCGAGGCAGCTGATGCTTTATTACATACTTTGAAGATGTCTGCCGGACTTCCAAAATATCACTTTTTAACTCTTCTTTAGTTGCCTTTGCGAATGGCGCCAAAAGTCCAGACACCAAATCTTTTAAATTTTCACTTTGCTCTTCTTTTACATTTTGACGACGCAATACCGTTTGGGCACGGTCCACTTGTAATCCTATTATTTGATTCTCCAAAAGCTTCACTTCCTTACTTGTTGCTTTCATGAGTACTGCGTTCTCGTGCGCAGACTGCTCTGCTCCAGTCGCTGTTTCTTTAATGGCTTTCACTTCGCTCTCCACTGAATCAACCTTTTGCCCCATTTCATTCAGTTTTGCTACAAAGGGCTGCACAGCATCGAAGACTGCTCGTCTCACCATCTCTTCCAAAGTTTCCCTCTTCCCCTGTAATGTCGCCATCACCGATTTACTCATTGCTGGGCTCTGCTTTCTCATTGCCATCTTAGGGGGGGGGCGCCAACTAAGTTCCGAAACTCGGTGCAGGGGAAGAAGTCTGCGCCTTTTTAGCTTCAACTCCCACCGATCCTTCGCATACGCTTAAAATCAGAAGGGATTCGCTTACTTACAGGTCTTCACCTTAAATCTGCTTATTGCCATTCTCCATGGCCCGGCAGCACACAAGGTGCTGCGCAAGTCTGCCGGCCTCCGTTGGAGCAACCGGGCAATTTACCCCCTGCATTACTTCCAGGGGGTTCTTCCTGTGGCGCCCCAGATCCAGGCTCCCTCACTGGGAGTCCTGGGGGTTAACCCTCGCGGGTCAACCTCCCGGTCAGGCTGCTCAGACAGTTCCCCCCGGACCTGCGGAGAGGAGCGTCCGACACGGCCGGGAAAACGAAACTGAATCACTGTTTATCCACTCCCTAAGGACCTTTGCAGGAGCTGAGCGCTGCAAGGCACAATGAGGTGCCCCAGCCAGGTGGCAACCTACATGGAGGGGGAGAAGGGACATATGCATGGAGGGTCATGGTCCCACTCCAGTCGTGATGAGGTCTGCCACAGGGGGTGTCTGTGTCCTGGTGGACAGACAGCAACAGCTCTGTGCCCACAGGTGCTATTTGTTGTGGGGTGCTGGACAGTCCTCCCATGGGGAACTGCTCCTCATCCACATCTGGATGTTCCAGTGCTGCCAAGGCTGTGTGGAGCATCAATATTGTGAGGGAAGGAATCAAGGAGTGATGCTGCCACCCTTCAGGGGGATGCAGGAGCGAATTCACAGACACCACAGCTTACAGCCCTGTTCTCACCTCTGTCAGGGCTCTCTCGACCCTCCCTGAGCCACAACTCTGGATGGGTTACCTGAAATGGAACTTTTCCGGGGTTGTTAGTCAGCTGAATAGGACTTAGCTTTCCTCCCCTGTGCAAGTGTTAGGGATAACCTGAATTTTGCAAAGTTCCCCATGCACACTCTTGCCTCACCACCGTGAACACTCTCTCTTGCCTCATGCTCTAAGTTTCCACAGAAGGGGGCTCTCAGGCAGAGCCTTTGGCCACGTCCCTACTTACCTGTGGTCATGGACACCCTGGCTGGAGATTATGTAGGGTCCCTGGAGAGCTGATTGGGTGCAGGGAAGGGGGCTCAGTCACCCAAAGGGTGTGAGTGGATTGGTCCCCACACTAGTAGGCATTCTATGTTCCACTAGGCCACTTGGATGGGGCCGGGCATGTGGGGGAGTCAACTTTTCCCGCACAATGGAAGCCTATGAGCTATGCCACCTTTTTCGAGGCATAAGTTTGTGCCGCTCATGGTGTGTTCCCATGCCTTAAATGGCTTCAGAAGCGGACATAGTTGCACCTCACCCCCCGGTCTGTTGATGCAGGGACTTACACCCTGCAAAGCACCCAGATGGAGTGGCAAGCTGCTGTATCTTTGTAGAGGGCTTACAATGGAGTAAATCAGGGATACACCATCATAACTCCTAGTTGGCTTCCCGGGCACTTTCAGGCGCCCCCTCAGGATTGCACTGTTAGTCTAGTATCCTATTTCCTACCCAGGTGACCCAGAAGGTCCACAGCAGCAGCACAGAAAACAAAACCCTCCCCTTTCCGCTACCCCTCCCCCCAGCAACTGGTACCCAAGCACCAGGCACATTTTTCTTATGTGGATGAACTCCTTCCATTGGAATGAATAGGGCAGACATTGTTTCAATGATTTTAATGAGTTCCTTTCTTCCTTTCACAATTGTATCCTAAACTCTGACTGACAGATATCTCAGTCTTAAAATGGTTACCAAGTAGAGGATTAAAAAGGGAAAGAGAGTAAAAATACTCATCAGAATGGCTGGAAGATTAATCTGGCATGCGAAGCTCAACACAGTCAGCAAATCATTGTGAGGAAGCAGTTCCAGAGTTGATGAGCTGCAACTGAAAAGGCCTTGTCTCATCGGTGATAGCTATGCAAGGGAGGCTGCATGGAGCATAGCCATGAAGCAGATTTTTTACAGATTATCATAAAAATCATACTGAAGCCACCTATTTCAAAAATATTTGATGCATGTTTTTGCAGGCATGATCAAGGTAATTAAACCCATGCTAAGTAGGGTTGCTCCATTCTAAACCCCTTTCTAAACCCCTTGACTTCAATGGATTTAGACAGGTATAACTCTGTTTAGAATTGCACTGTAAGAAGCGTAAAACAAATCTCTCTACACACGCCAATGCTTGTTCATATGTTGGTGAATGTTTTACAATATTTAATTGAGAATGAAGAATTAGAAAATGGTAAATATCTGTTTCCCAGTGCAATAATATGTAAAAATCAGTGGTTTACTTAGATGGGAGGGACTCTTCAAGAGACTGCATTAAGTGTCTTATGAATGAGAGAAAATTCTTAAAATGTATCTATGCAATTGTACATTGTTTGATAGGGTAAATTAGCTCTAGCCTACTTCTTAAATTTGTGCAATTACAGTTATCATAATGGTCACAAATTAACTCAACTTTCAAAAACAATCTATCCTGAATATGTTATCTGGGGTACTGAGCTTTTCACATATCTTATCTGGGCAGTACTGAGCTAAATACTTAGAGAGGGGCTAATAATGGATGAGCAGGTAGGTTATGTTCACCCACTCTAAATTTACTACAGTGTAATTGTTTTAGGAAGCAATATCTCTTTCTCAATACAAATTATATTACATGCTATATACTCAGTTTTTTTCTTAGACCAGAAATAACTTTTAGGAACCACAAACTGAGTAACATTTTTATGAAACCAAGGATGATACTCATTGGCCAAAGGACAAGCAGAGAGGAAACTTTAGACTCTTTTATATGTTGGTGGCCTCCTGGATTAGACTCATTTTATTCCTCCTTCTCACTTGTCAGTGCTAATCTGTGTTCAATTATTTACTCTTTAGGCTATCCAAAGTGATTTATTCTCAGGATAACCTAATAATGTCAAGCCCAACGCACTGCTATGCTCTGTCACCCACTAGAACACCCCACAGGTGGGGGGAAGGGGAAGGGATTGTACAGATTCACCCTGCGTTCCACATTTCATGTTACCGTCTGATAAATGACTAAACCACCAGTTTGGTAATCTAAGCTGGTTATTATAAACAACTCCCTTACACTTTCAAATAATAAGGTTATGATAGAACAATTACAACCCCAGTGCCCAGCTCTTATTTCCTGAGGTAATTATTCTCCAAAGCCTAATTTCAAGTCTGCTAGTAAGGGCAAGATATATATAAACTGAGTAATGTTTTATGTTGCTAAGGCAATTAAGAGAAACTTTTAACATCCTTTGGCTATAAAGATAAAGTTTTAAATTGTTAATTCATTGTTTATATGAGCTGAACTGATTTTTTAAAAATTTTGTATATATAACGGTTTCTTAAAGAGTTGTGTGAAACTACTTCGGCACATCACTTCAGTATTTGCCCTATTTTGATATGTAACTAGTGGGCAAGTGATATCAATTCATATTTTTGCTCTCAAGCCAAAATAACTGAAATCATAGTGCTTTCTTTACTTGGAATATTGTTTTATAATATCAAGATTGAAAACACAAACCAGAGTCCATCCACATTCAGCCAGACTTGAATTTTTTCTCCTTGACCCACATGTATGGGTTAACTTAGTCTGCTCTTAGCATCTTTCTTCTGAGCCTGGGATCATACCAGTACAGACTAGGTAGAAATCAATATATATGTATGGCTTCACCAGTATCACGTGTGAGGCCGTTTTAACATTTATTGCTATCTGAACGCCTCAGAGTTGCTTACTGCTTATTTCTTTCCACCAGTTTCTGATTCACTTTTCAATCTGAGATCAACAACTGGTTCTCTCTTCTCTAGTTGCCCACCTATCTGTCATACGAATCCCCAAACAAAAGAGTTTCATGTTTTTAGCCTCTGTAACCAGAACTTAATCCACTTCTTGACCAATTTCTTTGCTCTCCTGTATCTTTCTTAACCTTCTTTGGCTCTGCTTCATGTTCTACTAAGGGAACAGAAAGAAAGACATGGCAGGTGCCTTCTTGCACATCAGATGGAAATGGCAACAACAAGACCACTGCCCAGGCAGTAGGAATGTGTACAAAGAAGAAAGTTGGATTCTGGGCTGGTTCTTATCTCTCCTTGGATTATTTAATATTAAAATTGAAGATAGTCATTTCATAGTTTGTAGTGGGAAACATCATCAAGTATTACAGTGCTGTCCTGAGCAGAGTTACACACTTTTATTAATTGTACTTTTAAATTTCTCACTAAGATCCAAGGTGGATTACACAGTGCAGGTGAATACAATATAATGAACAGCTAGGACAATCACAGAGTAAAATACAATATGATTAACATTTTGGACATTCAATTAAAACAGATAAAATAGGGTACAGCAGCAGAAAATTTAAAAACAAGCATAAAACCGAGTTCAGAGATTGAACCTTTCTGAAACAAAGTGTAACTAATTAATTTGCCATCTTTAGCAACATGGGACTACCTGATAGGAGTATATCTACATCAGCAGACTGAACCCAGTAGCATGGTCTATAGTCCCTGTCCCTTACCAAGGAATCTCTTTGAGCTATTACTTATGACACAACTCTGAGTAGAAAGATCTCCTAAATAATTCAGTTTTGCATAGTGCGCAGAAAGCCAGTAGAGTGGGAGCTTTCCTGATTCAGGCAGGCCATTCCATAAGGTAGGGAGTGGGACTACCACAGAGAAAGTACATGTACGGGCAGCAGTTGATTTTGCCCGACTGCAGGGTGATATCTGCAGCAGGCCCCATTCAGATGAGAAAAGCTGATGCAGTAGATGTGAGATAGGTGGTTGCACAGATATGAGGAGCCAAGGCCATAAAGGACCTTGAATGTGATAATTATTACCTTTAAACCCATTGATTTTGTTACCACTAGGTTCCCTGTTTCAGGTTCCCAGGAGCTGTACCAAAAAACAACACAGGAGGGCCAGGAATCTGCTACTCCTCTGGGTAGGGAACTGCCACCAATCTCCTCTACTAATCTTAAACTCAGAGATCGAGGAAATAACATCTCAAGCTATACTGGGTATTAACCTGGAAGTCACTTGCCTGCTGAGTTCCACAAAACATTTATATGGCAACGAGGCAAAATGGACCAAGGTGCTGGTTTCAGTTTGAAGCCCAAAACTCAAAAACAACACACAGGATTAAAGAACAACTTGTTAAAATTGTGCATATACGTAAGATTATATATGTAGAAAGTATGCTAGAAAGTTTAGATAAAATACTTAAACTAAAAGTCCTAAAATACTTGGCAGGGTTCTCTGCTGACAAAACAAGATGTTACCTTACAAAAGTTATACTGCAGTCAGCATCAAAGCTCCAACAGAACACAATGGCCAAGAGCCAATATTCTATTCAGATGTTGATCCAAGAACAAATAACCATACTGAAAACTTGATTTTTATTCCTTGTTTGCTGCAATGGGCAGACTATAAGAACCAATCAGGGCCTTGCTAGGACACACAGTCATGGCTCTCTTCAACTGAGTCATGCCACACATCAGAGTAATTATCCTCAATCTGAGTTCTGATGGAATGCAGCGGATGATCTTCCCTCTGGCCACTTGGCCTTGGTGCCTGCATGATCTCACTTGGGCCACAAAAAGCTGTGCTGTGCCAGCTGCACTGACTCCCAGTGGAGTTCCAGATCTGGTTCAAGGTGTTAACCTTGGTGTTTAAAGCCCTTCACAGACTGGGACCTGCATACCTGCGGGACTGCCTCTTCCAGTACGTCCCCTGTAGGGTGTTGCACTCTGCAGACAAGCAACTCCTGGTGGTCCCCGGCCCGAAGGACATCCATCTGGCCTCAACCAGGGCCAGGGCCTTTTCTGCCCTGGCCCCGGCCTGGTGGAACGCTCTCCCGCTGGAGATCCAGGCCCTGTGGGCCCTGTTACAGTTCCGCAGGGCCTGTAAAACGGAGATGTTCCACCAGGCCTTCGGCTGAGTGCCAGCAGGTGTCCTCCTTCTTCCATCTAAGACCACCACTTGGCTGCCCTTGACCACCTGCTATGCCCGTATACGGACTCCTAATATTTGTCTAAATAGCCTGCTCCTGGACTATTTTAATGATTTTTTAAAAATTATTGATTGTGTGTTTTTGTGATTTTAATGTATTTTTTAATGTTGTTAGCCGCCCTGAGCCCATTTGTGTGGAGGGCGGGGTATAAATCAAATCAAATCAAATCAAATCAATCAATCAATAATAAAACACATCTGGGCATATGTCTCTGGGAATTGCTTTTACTGAGTTTCCCAGAATCCTTCTTTGGGTGCAGCCAAGCAGGATTACCTTAGCTTAGACTTTGGTCAAGAAGCAGGCCTGGTTCTTGACAGATTTCAATGGGTTTAGAAGGAGATAAGTCTGCTTAGAGTGGCACATCCTCCTACCACAACCCAATTGGGATATTACATCCTCCCGCCCAAATTTCAGGCATATTCCCATCGTTTAGACAACTAGAAATATCACTTACACAGTGGGCAAAGGAGGGTGTAAGTTGACAAGTGTACTGTTTCCTGTCCTTTCCTCAGATTCTCAAGCAGGGTAGAGTGAGGTCTTTTTTTAAAAACCAAAATTGAGCTCATTAATGAGGGAAGCTAACCTCTGATCTTCTTGCACTTTAACTTGTCATGCTCTGTTTCTTTCTGCATTTTCTATTAATCTGTCTGCATTTCCACAGCCGGACAAGGAATAAATATGCTTCAATCAGCTCCCTTCACCCATGCATTCAGATTTTGTTTAGAAATAGACAGAAACGCTTCCTACTTCATATGTAAGTGTGGGCAGACTTGTGCATAACACACATAATGGCTGCAGTGCTTTAAAATATAATTATGGCAATTAAGAGAACTCAGATGGGCATCAACTATTCTGCCTTTCACAGATGGATGGTATGCTCCTTCATCACCTCGGTTGTCTCCTAAAAGCGTGTTTGCTCTTCTACAGGGGTACAGAAACCTTAAAATTCTGTCTCTTTTCCACCTACTCTGAATGGCAGACAGGATACCTATCATAGGAACAGGGGGCAAAACCTGGGCCTCTGCCTTTCTGTCCTTCAGTCCTGCCTGTCCACCAGCATGTATACACAAAGCTTTTCGTCTATCTTCTGCAGGGTGAACTAGTTGGCTTCCTGTTCTGGAAGGGAGCATTAACCTTTTCCTCTTCCCTCCCTCCCATCTGTGGGCAAACTACCTATCAGGGAGAGGCTGTAGCCTCTGCCTCTATCCTCCCCACATGCTCTATCTACCTGTGAACACGTACAAGCAGAGCTTTTAGCTCTACCTAGCAAGCACAGCTTCAGAGCTCACACAAACATGGGACCTGTGCTTAGATAGATACAGTTCTCCCAAAGCCATAGTGCAATGATTGTTTTAAAAAGTTGAAATACTGTGTACAGAAGTGTGTGTTTGCTGGGAAGATCTGCTAACTGTTCTGGTTGGATCTGGCACATAGCTGATGACTCATCCTCTCCATGTGAGTCTCCACCCAGCTTCTGCTGCCTGCAAAAATGAAACTAGACAGTGAAGCTGCAGAATAGTGATCAGGCAAGGAAGCACAGGACCTCTCCTGAAGGTCAGAAATAAAGATGTTTGAATTTAGAGCAATTACTATATTTATGAACTGAGAAGCTTTGGAGAAAGATCTTGATTCGTACATTTCCAGCTGCACATTATTAGAATGACCACACAGAGAGTATCACGAAAAAATGAGAATACCAGAGAAATTCATGAAAACTAAGAACAGACAATACTTACATATATATTTTTCTTATTTAGAACATCATTTAAAGAGATATATACTTAGACACACCAGCTGCCTCTTAAGTTCAGACACGCAGTAAGCAGCCCCCCAAACTGTATTAAAGTGCTAATGCATAAATATAGTAAACCGTTCAGAAAGTCCTATGAGCTAAATTCTTAAAGTGCTAATGTGCAATATAATGAGCTGACTAGAGTGTAGATTCTTGGGCAGTAATATACAAAACATCAGAACAAGCTCGCCAGCTGAAATCATTCACTAATCAATGCACCAAGTTGCTAAGTCCATACAAAGTCCAATTCAATAACAGTTCAAGGGTGCTGTAGAGGGCACTAAGTTGTGACCCAATCAAGACTGGCCATCTGATGAGTGTACCAGTTCTTTTCAATCCCGTTTCCATTCTTTGTCAAAGATGGCAAGGTAAGATGAACCGACGAACATCCAATTCATAAACAATTATATATCCATTCTATAGAAAAAACTTAAATGTCGGCTCAAGTCCCACTTGAATTGGACTTCCTATGGACTTAGCAACTTGATGCATTGATTAGTGAATGATTTCAGCCGGCAAGTTTGCTTTGATGTTTTGTATATTACTGCCCAAGAATCTACACTCTAGTCAGCTCATTATATTGCACATTAGCACTTTAAGAATTTAGCTCATAGGACTTTCTGAATGGTTTACTATATTTATGCATTAGCACTTTAATAGAGTTTGGGGTGCTGCTTACTGCATGTCTGAACTTAAGAGGCAGCTGGTGTGTCTAAGTATGTATCTCTTTAAATGATGTTCTAAATAAGTAAAAATATATTCATAAGTATTGTCTGTTCTTAGTTTTCACAAATTTCTCTGGTATTCGCACATTATTAGAAAGCAACTCTGTGGAAACAAAAAGGTGGAAGTCTAATATTTTATTAGCCCTGAATTAACAAATGGAGAACTGCTCCATAGGAGCTCAGTAGACCAATAGGATTGATATGCTTCAAGTAACCATCCAAAAACCAAGTACAGACCAGAGAGAATGAGTGACTATGTTGTAAAGCCCTGGAACCAGTATAGTTTAAATATATGGAACCTGCTTTGCAGATCAATGTAAAGGACATTGTGAAGGTGCATATAGGTCATATTATTACTGTAGTGCCTTTGTCATGGCCTACAATTATGTCTTTTGTATATGTATACATATATGTAATAACTGAATACATAATATATAGGAATGTGTATGAGTAGAATGTATATGAGTAGAGATGGGCATGAACAACAATACGAATTTAAAAAAAGCCATGAACAGCCCAATCAGCTGTTCACGAATAAGCTATTGGTGAGGCCCCATTCTAAACGAACAGGTGGTCGTTGCAAGCTTCGCTCATTGCTGTTCATTGCTGTTTGTCAAGCCAGATAGTCTGGCACCTGCAATCAATTCCCTTGGCAACCGGAGGCAGGGACTGCCTGAACTCTGTCTGAACTCCTGCTGTTGCCCTGGAAACCCCAATCTAAGCCCAATTTAGCTTGATAGGCAGGTCTTCCTTCCAAATGTGGAGCTCCAAATTTGTTACAAGGAAGCAAAGAGCGGGGGGGGAGGGGCTCCCAGCTCTGGTTTTGTAGACAGTGAGGGAGAGACAGTTGCTGTTGGCATTTTGAGAGGGAGAGTGCATTGGAGCTTGAATTTTCTTTGTGTGTGGTGGGATAGGAATCTACCTCTTCAAGCTCCAGGGCTGCTGCCCGGCTCTGGGGCCAAGCTATTATTTATTATTGGTACATTTCCTGCTGCCTGCTCAGGTAGGGTTTCTGGGAGTGGTGCGGTAGGGATCTTGATGGCTGGAGGAGAGCCTGCTGGCCCCCACGAACAACGAACTTGTTTGTGAACAGGTCATTTTTGTCAATGTTTGTTGTTTGTTGTTCATGGATGGCAACAAACAACAAACACTATGTTTGGGTTTTTTTTCTGTCCGTGCCCATGTCTATATATGAGTACAGTAACTTGCTCCATCAAGTTACAAATTACAGCACGGTATACTGGGGATAGTGGGTGGTGGAAGAGATTATGAACATGTTTTTTTTGGCTGAGTAAAAAATAGTCCACGTCAGCTGGAGCCCATTTCCTTAAATATCTGACACATGGGTCAGGACCATGTTTATAAATGCAAACATACTCAAGAATGCATGTTGAATAATATAACAAGATGCATCAGAGGCTTTCATTGCATCACTGAAATCATCATTTGCTCAGCTGAAGCAGGAATCTCATCTCTAGCCGTTGTTTTAAAGAATGAGATCTAAATGCATACATGCACTATTGATGGGAAATTATTAGTACTGTAGTATAAATGGCAGTAATATCATAATCTCTGTTGGAACTTCTTTTCATTCTGTGCAATGAAAGTCTGCCCTTAACTCAGTCTTTAAAAAATATATATTGATTCAAGTTCAAGTCCTGCCATAATGTTCCTTTAGAGCATGTGTCTAGAATCTTTTAAACGCATAGTGCTGGGAAGCAGAACTACATGCGATTAATTAAGCAGCTACAGAAATGTGTGAGCTTGCAATCACTAAGTCTATTAAACTACTTCTAAATCTCCCCCTTTTAGAACTGATAATAACTACTGGTGTTTTGGCTTGTCCAAGGTGCAGGTTAGTAAGGCAGGAGAAAAGGGGAGATAACCTTGGAAACAAAATATTGGTTTTACACTGCAGGGTATCTATTACAACAGAGTTTCCTCTGGCGCCATCAGGTATTTGAGCAAGCATTTAGAGGGCTCCCCGTGGGGGAAAAACTGAGATGGAATTTTGGGGCTCTGGGGATTAAGGCATTAAAACGAAGATGAATATATGAGAGTAAAGTGTTTGCTAAACCTATAGCAGTCAAAAGGTTTTGCTAAAAAGTTATTCTAAAATGAGTGAAAGCAGGGAAATACTATCACTAGTATTCTAAGCACAAGAAAATCTTCACTGGGAACAATTTGTTAGTTCTGCCTTGCAAAAACAAAAATATTCAAAATTTAACAATATTTCCAGTTGTGCAAAACTTAGAATGTGAAATTTCAAATATGAAATTTTAATTGTTTAAGATTTGATTTTAGCAGCTTTAAAATAGAAATCATGTAAGTTGCTGGTTATTATTCCACGTTGACCAAAAAAGACCATTGATTGTCATTAAATATTAAACAATTGCATGTCAACTTTCAAATATTGTCAGATGTTATTATGGGATACTTTCACTATATTAATATATATTGCATGTTTAAAGACTAACAACATTTATTCCAGCATGAGCTTGTTGTAAGTCAGAACACACTTTTTCAGATGCTTCAGATGAGCTCTGAAACACAAAAGCTCATGCTGGAATAAATGTTGTTAGTCTTTAAGGTGCCACTGGACTTATATTTTGCTGCAATAGACTAACACGGCTACTCCTTTCAAATTATTTGTAGCCAGCTTACCATGGCAGCAAAAATTATGTGAGGAAGGCAGTAGAGTTGGTACAGCTATACTATGGATGGGCATATTATGTAATAGACTACACAGAGCAAACAGAGAATAATAAAAGGGATTAATCAGGCTCCACAAAAAAGGGCTCTTGTAGCCAGCATTTAGTCCCTATAGGTTTAGTCAAAAGGACCTCCACTGGAGGTCTGAAGGCTGATTCATTAGGCAAGAGCTGTCTGCTGATGCTTAGTAGAAATGTGTCTCTGATTTATTTGGGTTTACCACTATAAAGGTCTGGGAGACAGTTCTTTATCTGATAAGATTTTGACAAATTGGACATGGAGAGCCAGGGTTGGGCAGCACACAGGAAAAACTGTCCCCGATTGCTTTTTGCTCAAGCTTAGAGGTACAGCAGTTAACAATGACTTCTATCTCTGACAGAATCATGCAGAAATATCATCTCTGCTGCAAAGCCTGCTCTGCCTACTGGTGCTTATTACCACTAAATGCACGTAACCTATATTTCGCTTCGGTGGCAGGGCCAAATGTTCAGAAAATGGTCAACAGTACAGTAGTTAATAAAAATCAGGAAAGCAGCTTGAAAATCACTGATCAGAAATAGATTTTCCACACATGGCCAATATTTTTTAGTCAAAGTTTCATTACTGTGATGTAGCGTCGCTTGAAATTTCCTGTTTAATTTGCATTTTCAGTGAAAATGGAAGTCTTTGAAATTATGTGGTAAGGATAACCGTGTTGGCTTCAAGACAATGCCATGGAAGCTTCTGGGTGAATTTGGGCCTGTCACACAGTCTCAGCCTAACCTACATCACATGGTTGTTGTGAAGATAAAATGCAAAAAAGAAGAATGATGTAAGGAATTTTGGGTCTCCACTGGAAAGAAAGGTAGCGTATAATTGAAGTAAATAAAATAAATATACTGGTGCATATTTATTGAGGTTAATGAAACCTCTAGAGAGTTCTATGATAGCCTTGATAACTAGACATGAAAACAGAAAATCTGTTGATCAGGATTCCATCTGTTGATCAGGATTCCACCAGCTATGGCTGCCATTTATATTTAAAAAGAACCAGAAGGAGACTCATTCATTGACCATATTTCGTTTCATTTCATTTAGTTTGGCACTTAGTCTTAAATTACTGTTTTTTAAAGTCTTGGTCAAGTGTGACTATTTGAAACAAAATATAAGTTTCCAAAGAGGCAAACATTCAGTTTGACCAGTGTTGATAAAGTGGCTGATCAAAGGTTTGTTTTTTGATATATTCAAGGTTGCAAAAATGCAGTGGATTTTTAAAAGCATACACCCTGATTGGATAGCCCAGGTGAATCTGCTCTTGTCATATCTCAGAAGCTAAGCAGGGTCAGCTTTGGATAGTAATTAGATGGGAGACCCCCAACAAAGACCAGGGTTGCAGTGGCAGGTAATGGCAAACTGCCTTTTTTAGTCTCTTGCCATGAAAACCCTACCAGAGGCTTCCATAAGTCAACTCTGACTTGAGGGCACTCTCCACCACCACCACACATCCTGACTATTTTCACTCTTATACCCCATAGTATCTTAACCATTTTTCTGTTTTCGAAGCAAAGGATTTGTGCCTTTAGCCTGTACACTTTGTACATACTTATAATTGCTTATAACAATGGTTATTCATATCCAACCACTGGATGAGGAGAAATTCTACTTTTGTCCTTTGAATGAGACAAATATTTATGGTGACCAAAGGACTGAGTACCGCAGACCGGGCCTTCTTTACTGGGGGCCAACATTTCAAAACTCTTTCTCCACAGAGGCTTTTTTGGCATCAAATTTGTAATATTTTAAGTACCATTCTCCCCTCCCCGCCCAGATCCTTTTAAAACGATGGGAACATTTTAGCTGAAGTCCCTTATCTCAATCAATAGATGATAACAGTTACGCTGGTTGCTACTACATGTGCTTATGCTTTTGTAGTCTGTTTTACATCTTCCTGATTTTATCTGCTGATAATGGCAAACCACCTCAGTTAGTCTCTTGCCATGAAAACCCCAACAGGGGTTGCCATAAATCAGCTATCATTTGAAGGCACTTTCCACCACCAATTGTTATGCTATTGTACGTCTTTGGGGGGGGGGGGGTTAATAGTTTAAAAGGCTGCCTGCTGCATGTTTAACATGGAAAGTCAAAGCATAGGGTTCTTTAAAACATAAAATAATAAACAAAATGTTCCAGTCCTCATTGAACTAAAACCATGGTAACTCCATTCACTTTAGAGTACTGTGGTTCTAAAGGACACTTTAAACAGCATCAAACTACAAGACAAAAGTCATTTCCATGGAGAAAATTCATAATTCTCACTCAAAATATTTATTTATTTATTTACTTAAATTTATAGTCCGCCCTCTCCAACCAAGTGGGCTCAGTACAAATATGTACTGATTCTACACATGCATAAATCAGAGTACATAATGCAACAATATGTGTAAGATTGTGACACGTTATGATCTATATGCAGGACTACCAAAGCTAATGTAGGAATTTTATAATGTATGAAGTGAACCTGTCAGAAACTTTAGTTTGGATCTTGATTTTATCAAATCCCAATTTACTAGATCTAGTGATGTCTAAAGAATAAGGGAAGAAGAAACAGATTTATTTACATGTTTATGTAGAAGAAAATCCCAGCCTTCTCTTCTGGGTTGACTAATAGTTTGAAGGTCATTGTTTTATTTTTTAAGTCTACAATTAAGATTATGGTGGGTATATTTAAATATCTAACACAAGAATAAGACAAATACAGATCTTCAAAAAGGTATATCATAAAGGTGTCATGCCCATAGAAACCGGACATTGCTTAGAGACAGCACACATGCTTTGCATGCAGAATGTCCAAGATGACGTCACTGGCATATCCAGTTAAAAAGATCTCAGGCAGCATTGCTAGGAAAGGCATCTTCTTGATATCTTGGGAAATCACTGTCAACCAGAGAAGATAGCACTAGGTGTTAACAGTTTGCTACACAGTCTAGTTAGACCAATGGTTTGGCTAAAGAACTTTCTCATGTTAATGATAAAACCAAGATTGAATGCAGTTCTCTATTGAAGGGACACTCAGTAATAAGACCAGATTTTCTGCTATGTCATGTTTGGAATTATATCTTATTCTGCCACTGATCCTATTTGTGGTGTATGCTACAGCTCAAAGAAAGTAAGGAAGGGGGAAACCATCCATAAACAACTTTGAGGGCTTTAAATTAAACCAAAGCCTCTCAAAATAAACAATTTCTTTCTTAATCAGTGCAACAATGGCTTTTTGTGAAGACTACACTTAGCCATTTCCATAGGAGTGTCTTCTTATTCCATTGAACATCTTTACAGAATTCAGCTTGTGGACTATGCCTTGTGTTCCTAAAATCAAGAGAAAACTGACTATACTCAGTCTCTGATTTCAGAAAAAACTAACACTCAGATGACTGCTCATTTGTCAATGTACTTTCCCTCCCCCACTCTGACACCTCTATAATGCATCACAGAGCCATTTTGCTTTCAGAAATTTTGTTTATTCTAGTGAAAAACAGTGAGTATATTCTTCCAACCATAATAATTTTTGCTATTTATCTTTGGAGGGCAGAGAAGGGTTACCCTAAAGATAAAGGGTGAAAGCACTACCCTATAGATAAAGTTGCACTTCTTTGCAAAACATCTGTGATTCCCTAAAAACAAAGTCTTAGACATTACAGATGTGGAAATGGATATATGAGCTACTTTTAAATCAGACTAAAATGAGGTTTGCATATACACTACAAAGCCTTGAGCAAATAAACATGCCTGGCAAAAAAGTTAGGGGTGCAATCAACAATTTCAGATTAATGGCATCTTTGAAAATGTAATCCCAATGAACTCAAACTAGCAGGGAATTTAGGAAAGAAAATATTAGAGAAAGCAAAGATGAAAGATCAAACTTTTTAAAAATTTAAATTTTGTCATAGATTATAATTTAACAATTCAAATATAAAAATATACAGATTCTTATATTCAAATGAAAAAATTAAATTAACAATTTAAACTAGTAACAAGGGGAAACAGAGGGGGAAGGTAGTCTACTGGGGCAAAGGGGGTGAAGGGAAAATGAATATATTACCAGAATTTCAATACATAGGAAAGTATGTATATGGAGGGTGGGGATGAAGACAGGAGTAGAAGAACCACAAAAACTGATACTAGTTGACCACATGGGATACAGTAGGAGAGGCCATTTAGGGAAGATCAAAGCAGAGCAAGACAGGGAGCACCAGCTTGCACAAGAGGCTGGAAAGAATTGTCATCTATCTATTTTTCACCCAGGCAGTACTGGAATTGAAGATTTGTGCACAGTGCCTCAAACCAGATGCCCATATTGAAGAAATAGCAGAAGAAAATAACAATGCAATCATAATCAGTTACACCTTTCTAAACCCACTGACTTGGGTGGACTTAGAAGGATGTAATTCTAACAATCCACTTGTCAGGTTCTGCCTTGGCCATCGCCCAGTGAGGTGCCAGCCTGCCTGACTTCAGCCTTAAAGGACCTTCAGGGAATGTTTGTGGAAAGAGGGGGGTATACCTCACCCTCACACCCTACTTGCAGGTCCCTTCAACCTGACATTGTCCTGGCTGCCTTGCACGACAGCTGTCCCCATCCAGCCATCACTCCTACTCCTACTCCTACTCCTACTCCTACTCCTACTCCTACTCCTACTCCTACTCCTACTCCTACTCCTACTCCTACTCCTACTCCTGTTCATCTCCTTTCCTCCACCTCCTCTCTGCTGTTTTCTCATTCCTTCATTCTCCTCCACTCCATCACACTCCTATACAACCCACCATGCCCTGTGGGTGGACTTCCCTTATATCCTGCCCCTCATCCCAGGCTCCACCTGCCAGACCACACCCCTCTTTTGCCTTCCAGCATTGGCCTGGGCTGCCTCAAGCAGTTGCACCTGGGGTAGCTAGTTTGGCTGCATTGGACAGCTAAGCTGTGCTTTCTTGGCTGGCTGCCAAGATTCCTCTGTTCTGAGCTTCCAGCAGCCTCAGCTGGTTTCTATTACTCCTTTCCTCCCTGTTTGCAGCTTGGGTCGTGGCCCTGTGCTGCTTCTGCTGTCCTGCTGGTAAGGTAGCTGTCTGGATGGCTGTCCCCATTCCTTGTGTCTGCTCCCTCTGCCCTGGCCTTCTTCTGGCTGTCCTTACTTCCCCTGTCAGGGCCCTTAGTTTCCCACTGGAGGGTGGGGCGGTCTGGCTTCCACCTGCTCCGCTGGGGCTTGGGAGCTGCTCCATCTTCCTGTGGCTGGGTTGCCCCTTTCTCCCCTAGGGCTTTGGCAGAGCCTTCTAGTACCTCTACCCCGTTGTTGGCACTCTGGACAGGTGTGGGTGCCTGTTGCCATTTGGGGTGGGGTTGGGCGGCATGCCCCTGGCTGGTCCTTCTCTCTGGTTCCCTTCTCCCTTCCCTTGCTGTTGTCTGGAGCTGCACCCCTTGCCTGGGGCTTCCTGTGCTTGCCACCGGCATTCCATCAGCTTTCAGGTAAGGGGGCTGGGGCAAGTCCGGGGTGCTTGGGGTACTCACCCCCAAACCCCACTTCTTCCAAACAGATTTAACTATACTCCAACAGCATGGCAATTATCTGTTGATTTACCTGTCCTCCATTATTTCCTTTTAAATGTCCATCTAAGCTAAATGTATATCTTACTGTCACATACACACCTTCCCAATCAGCAGCCCTAAAATTGTCCTACTGCTGATTTGCACTGTAAAAACATTCCCATTTTAGAAGTTGACTTATTCTCACAGCATCTCCTAACCATGAAAACAGAACATATCTTACATGAGCTGTTATCTTCAGAGTAGACTTTTATTTTAAAAATATGGTGTCCATGATACCCACATCTGAAAATTCAAGTGAAAATAGGTGGAAGTTAAATCAAAAAGAGTCCAGTAGCACCTTTAAGACTAACCAATTTTATTGCAGCATAAGCTTTCGAGAATCAAGTTCTCTTCGTCAGATGCATGATACAAACTGGTCAAATACAGAAGAGGAGGGGGGAAAGGGGAGAGAAGGAGAGGAAGGACAAGATGCAATTAGGGGGGAGGCAACCAAAACATTCCTTTGCTAGTAAATGTAAACATCTCCTTTCGGTGTGTAGTCAGTTTGCCGTGTTGGTTTGCAGCAGTAAAAACATCCAATTTCTATGTAGTATAAGACCTCAATAACCACAGCTCTCCCTGCCAGATGCATCTGACAAAGAGAACTGTGGTCCCTGAAAGCCCACACCAGGCGTCACTGGGCTCCCCCAGACCACGCCACTGTAAAGGAAATCTGTTACCTGTGATAATGTGATAACCATTCATAGTCTCTATTCAGTCCCAGCTTGACAGCGTCAAATTTGCATATGAATTCCAATTCAGCAGCCTCCCGTTGGATTTTGTTTTTGAAAGGTTTCTGTTGAACCACAGCAACCTTTAAGTCTTTGGTGGAATGTCCTGGTAGATTGAAGTGTTCTCCCACTGGTTTTTGGACGTTTCCATTTCTAATGTCAGATTTGTGTCCATTTATTGTTTTGCGTAGAGGTTGGCTGGTTTGTCCAATGTACAGAGCAGAAGGACATTGTTGGCACATGAGGGCATATATCAGATTGGAGGATGAGCAGCTGTAAGAGCCAGAGACAGTGTAGTTGATGCCATTGGGTCCTGTAATTGTATTCCCTGGGAAGATATAAGGGCAGAGCTGGGCATCTGGGTCTGTTGCAGGGCCTGGTACCTGTGCTGGTGACTCTGCTGGCCGATTCATGATTGTGTGTGAGAAGTCGTTTAAGGTTGGGGGGTTGTCTGTAGGCAAGGAAAGGTCTTCCACCCAGGGCTTCTGAGAGAGAGGTATCATTTTACAGGATGGGTTGTAGCTCACTGATGATACGTTGGATGGGTTTGAGCTGGGAGCTATAGGTGACAACCAGTGGTGTTCTGTTGTTAGTTCCTTTAGGTTTGTCCTGGAGCAGACTGTTTCTGGGTACTAGTCTGGCCCTGTTGATTTGTTTCTTCACTTCATTTGGTGGGTACTGTAGTCTCAAAAATGCTTGTTGTAAATCTCTTAAGTGTGAGTCTCGGTTGAGAGCATTGGAGCAGATACGGTTGTAACGTAAGGCTTGGCTGTAGACAATAGACCAAGTGGTATGTTTAGGGTGGTAGCTGGAGGCATGTAGATATGAGTATCGGTCTGTTGGTTTCCAGTATAAGGTGGTATTTATTCGTCCATTATTAGTTGTACAGTGGTGTCCAGGAAGTGTACCTGTTGTGTAGAGTGGTCCAGGCTTAGGTTGATAGTAGGGTGAAAGTTATTGAAGTCCTGATGAAATCTCTCAAGGGCTTTCTTCCCATGGGTCCAAATGATGAAGATGTCAACCAGGGACAGCCTTGGTTAGCAATTGGATGAGAGACCTCCAATGAAGACCAGGAATCTTAAGTATAGTAGTGGTTCCAGTGGATGGGAGCTGAGGAAGCGTTGCTCCAAGGCCACCATGAATATGTTAGCATATTGTGGTGCCATGCGTGTGCCCATGGCTGTGCCATTAACCTGTAGATATAAGTTGTCACCAAATTCGAAGTAATTGTGAGTACGAAGTGACAAAGTTCAGTGGCGAGGTGTGCTGTGGTTTTGTCCGGGATAATATTCCGTATGGCTTGCAGTCCATCTGCATGTGGGATATTGGTGTACAGGGCCTCCACATCCATGGTTGCTAGGATGGTGTCATCTGGTAGGTTGTCAATGGACTGTATTTTCCTGAGGAAGTCAGTGGTGTCCCGTAAATCATGCATCTGACGAGGAGAACTTGATTCTCGAAAGCTTATGCTGCAATAAAATTGGTTAGTCTTAAAGGTGCTACTGGACTCTTTTTGATTTTGCTACTACAGACT
Organism: Eublepharis macularius; assembly: GCF_028583425.1. NCBI lineage: Eukaryota > Metazoa > Chordata > Lepidosauria > Squamata > Eublepharidae > Eublepharis > Eublepharis macularius. The sequence goes on from NC_072790.1 coordinate 116,526,352, forward strand.
AACATGGCTAACTCCTCTAGGTGGAAGTTAGAAGAATTTTGACTCAACCCTTTACAAAATGGGCTAGATCCAGCTAGATTTTCCACTGATTTGACTACCAAAAGATGCTATGCTGAAGATCATGGAATCTGCATATAAAAAAGCCACGTGGGTCAGGAGCCTGCAGTAGGAATAGAAATTGGGTGAGGTTCAGTGCTATTAAACTGGCTGAATCCAACACAATTTCAGTTCTCATTAGCAACAGATATGTAGAATGCATGAACATCATGGGCAATATTTAGACAAATGAACAGATTTATTGTCGAAGGCTTTCACGGCCGGAGAACGATGGTTGTTGGGGGTTTTCCGGGCTGTCTTGCCGTGGTCTTGGCATTGTAGTTCCTGACGTTTCGCCAGCAGCTGTGGCTGGCATCTTCAGAGGTGTAGCACCAAAAGACAGAGATCTCTCAGTGTCACAGTGTGGAAAAGATGTAGGTCATTTGTATCTACTCAGGAGGGGTGGGGTTGAGCTGAGTCATTCTGTAAGAGTTTCCCAGGGTGTGGAATGCTAATGGCGGGAGGCTTCACTGTATCCTGAGGCGGTTCTTTTGCATATGGATTGGTGCTTGATGTGCTAATCTTCTCTGCAGGGCTATTGTCGGGTGTGGAGTGTTTTGTTGGCCTGGTGTTTTTCAGAACTGGAGCCCATGCTCTGTTCATTCTTAAGGTTTCTTCTTTCCTGTTGAAGTTTTGCTTATGCTTGTGAATTTCAATGGCTTCCCTGTGCAGTCTGACAAAGTAGTTGGAAGTGTTGTCCAGTATTTTGGTGTCCTGGAATAAGATACTGTGCCCTGTTTGAGTTAGGCTATGTTCAGCCACTGCTGATTTTTCAGGCTGTCCAAGTCTGCAGTGTCTTTCATGTTCTTTTATTCTTGTCTGGATGCTACGCTTTGTGGTCCCGATGTAAACTTGTCCACAGCTGCAGGGTATACGGTATACTCCTGCAGAGGTGAGGGGATCTCTGCTGTCTTTTGCTGATCGTAGCATCTGTTGTATTTTTCGGGTGGGTCTGAATACTGCTTGAAGGTTATGCTTTTTCATAAGCTTTCCCATCTGATCAGTAATTCCTTTGATATATGGCAAAAACACTTTTCCTGTGGGAGACTGTTTTTCTTTGGTTGTTTGATTCATCCTGGGTTTGATTGCTCTTCGGATTTCATTTCTGGAGTAGCCATTTGCCTGAAGTGCGTGGTTTAGATGATTAATTTCCTCATTGAGAAAGCGCGGCTCACATATCCGTCTTGCACGATCCACTAATGTTTTCATTATGCCTCTTTTCTGTCGGGGGTGGTGATTGGAGTTTTTGTGTAAGTACCGATCAGTGTGAGTTGGTTTCCTGTAGACCTTGTGACCTAACTGAAAGTTTGCTTTGCGGATGACCAAGGTATCCAGGAATGAGAGTTTTCCCTCACTTTCTTTCTCCATTGTGAATTGTATGTTCAGGTGGATGTTGTTGAGATGATTCAAAAACTCCCTCAATTCTTCCTCCCCATGGCTCCAAATGATGAATGTATCATCCACAAACCGGAACCATACACTGGGTTTGTGGGGTGCTGATTCTAGAGCTGTTTTTTCAAAATGTTCCATGTAGAAGTTTGCTATAACTGGGCTGAGTGGGCTCCCCATGGCCACCCCATCCATCTGTTCATAGAATTCGTTGTCCCATTGGAAGTAACTGGTTGTCAGACAATGATGGAATAAGGCTGTTACATCCTCTGGGAAAATCTGATTAATCAGTGCAATAGTGTCTTTTACTGGAACCTTGGTAAACAGGGATACAACATCAAAACTGACAAGTATGTCTTGTGGATTGAGTTTCAGAGAACTGATTTTGTTGATGAAATCTGCTGAATCTTTGATGTAAGACGAGGTTTTCCCGATGTGGTCCTGCAGGAGATCTGCCAGATGTCTAGCTAATTCATATGTCGGTGAACCAATGGCACTCACAATGGGTCGGAGTGGGACTGAATCTTTATGTATTTTGGGGAGTCCATATAGTCTAGGTGGCTGTGCTTCTGTCTTGCATAGTTTGCTGTGCGTGTCGGGATGTAGTGAGGAATTCTTGATCAGCGCATTTGTTAGCCTGGTGATTTTGCAAGTGGGATCTCGTTTTAGTTTTTTGTAGGTGGAGGGGTCCAGGAGTTCCTTAATCTTCTTTTTGTATTCCTCCGTTTTCATGATCACTGTAGCATTGCCTTTATCAGCTGGTAGAATGATGATGTCTGGATCTGCATTGAGGGTCTTGATGGCATTTCTCTCCTTACGTGTTACATTGCTGGTGGGAAGCTTTGCCTTTCGTAGAATCCTGGCTGTCTCTCCTCTTATTTCCTCAGCTTCCTCTTCAGGTAGATGACGGATGGCAGCTTCTACATTTGCAATGATGTCTTCCACAGGAATTCTGGTGGGGGTGACTGCAAAGTTTCCTCCCTTTGCCAAGCTGGAGGTTTCTTCTGGTGAGAGTTGACGGTCTGTCAGATTGATGACAATGCGTGCATTGTCGAGCATTGGGCTTGTCTGTCTTTTTTCCTGTAGTTTGTTAAACTTCTGCTTCTGTCTGGATGTGTGGTTGGTAAACACTTGTTCCATCTTCCTGTAGGTGAGATTATCGACCTTGTCCCAATCCTGACTTCTCATTTTATGGCTGGTGTTGATATGCAAGCAAAATAGCTCCTTGTCTGTGGCAGCAAGTTCTCTGCGGGTAGTGTGGATTCTCTCACGTAAGAGGGCCTGTTCTAGACGGTCATAAATGCGGTTCGCCTGTGTGGTTTTGAAGATTCTTTTAGTTGTGAGAAAGGATGGAATGGTTCTTGTGTCCCTGCAGCGTAGAAGAAAGGTCAAAGAACAGAGTAGATGTGCTTTCTTGTTCCGAAGTATTTCCAATCTTCGGGTCTGTTGGAATGTTTCCTCCCCGTAGAGGTGTTCGATGTATTGTCGAAGGCTTTCACGGCCGGAGAACGATGGTTGTTGGGGGTTTTCCGGGCTGTCTTGCCGTGGTCTTGGCATTGTAGTTCCTGACGTTTCGCCAGCAGCTGTGGCTGGCATCTTCAGAGGTGTAGCACCAAAAGACAGAGATCTCTCAGTGTCACAGTGTGGAAAAGATGTAGGTCATTTGTATCTACTCAGGAGGGGTGGGGTTGAGCTGAGTCATTCTGTAAGAGTTTCCCAGGGTGTGGAATGCTAATGGCGGGAGGCTTCACTGTATCCTGAGGCGGTTCTTTTGCATATGGATTGGTGCTTGATGTGCTAATCTTCTCTGCAGGGCTATTGTCGGGTGTGGAGTGTTTTGTTGGCCTGGTGTTTTTCAGAACTGGAGCCCATGCTCTGTTCATTCTTAAGGTTTCTTCTTTCCTGTTGAAGTTTTGCTTATGCTTGTGAATTTCAATGGCTTCCCTGTGCAGTCTGACAAAGTAGTTGGAAGTGTTGTCCAGTATTTTGGTGTCCTGGAATAAGATACTGTGCCCTGTTTGAGTTAGGCTATGTTCAGCCACTGCTGATTTTTCAGGCTGTCCAAGTCTGCAGTGTCTTTCATGTTCTTTTATTCTTGTCTGGATGCTACGCTTTGTGGTCCCGATGTAAACTTGTCCACAGCTGCAGGGTATACGGTATACTCCTGCAGAGGTGAGGGGATCTCTGCTGTCTTTTGCTGATCGTAGCATCTGTTGTATTTTTCGGGTGGGTCTGAATACTGCTTGAAGGTTATGCTTTTTCATAAGCTTTCCCATCTGATCAGTAATTCCTTTGATATATGGCAAAAACACTTTTCCTGTGGGAGACTGTTTTTCTTTGGTTGTTTGATTCATCCTGGGTTTGATTGCTCTTCGGATTTCATTTCTGGAGTAGCCATTTGCCTGAAGTGCGTGGTTTAGATGATTAATTTCCTCATTGAGAAAGCGCGGCTCACATATCCGTCTTGCACGATCCACTAATGTTTTCATTATGCCTCTTTTCTGTCGGGGGTGGTGATTGGAGTTTTTGTGTAAGTACCGATCAGTGTGAGTTGGTTTCCTGTAGACCTTGTGACCTAACTGAAAGTTTGCTTTCAGTTAGGTTGTGACCATCGTTCTCCGGCCGTGAAAGCCTTCGACAATAAATCTGTTCATTTGTCTAAATATTGCCCATGATGTTCATGCATTCTACATATCTGTTGCTAATGAGAACTGAAATTGTGTTGGATTCAGCCAGTTTAATAGCACTGAACCTCACCCAATTTCTATTCCTACTGCAGGCTCCTGACCCACGTGGCTTTTTTATATGCAGATTCCATGATCTTCAGCATAGCATCTTTTGGTAGTCAAATCAGTGGAAAATCTAGCTGGATCTAGCCCATTTTGTAAAGGGTTGAGTCAAAATTCTTCTAACTTCCACCTAGAGGAGTTAGCCATGTTAGTCTGTAGTAGCAAAATCAAAAAGAGTCCAGTAGCACCTTTAAGACTAACCAATTTTATTGCAGCATAAGCTTTCGAGAATCAAGTTCTCCTCGTCAGATGCATGATTTACGGGACACCACTGACTTCCTCAGGAAAATACAGTCCATTGACAACCTACCAGATGACACCATCCTAGCAACCATGGATGTGGAGGCCCTGTACACCAATATCCCACATGCAGATGGACTGCAAGCCATACGGAATATTATCCCGGACAAAACCACAGCACACCTCACCACTGAACTTTGTCACTTCGTACTCACAATTACTTCGAATTTGGTGACAACTTATATCTACAGGTTAATGGCACAGCCATGGGCACACGCATGGCACCACAATATGCTAACATATTCATGGTGGCCTTGGAGCAACGCTTCCTCAGCTCCCATCCACTGGAACCACTACTATACTTAAGATTCCTGGTCTTCATTGGAGGTCTCTCATCCAATTGCTAACCAAGGCTGTCCCTGGTTGACATCTTCATCATTTGGACCCATGGGAAGAAAGCCCTTGAGAGATTTCATCAGGACTTCAATAACTTTCACCCTACTATCAACCTAAGCCTGGACCACTCTACACAACAGGTACACTTCCTGGACACCACTGTACAACTAATAATGGACGAATAAATACCACCTTATACTGGAAACCAACAGACCGATACTCATATCTACATGCCTCCAGCTACCACCCTAAACATACCACTTGGTCTATTGTCTACAGCCAAGCCTTACGTTACAACCGTATCTGCTCCAATGCTCTCAACCGAGACTCACACTTAAGAGATTTACAACAAGCATTTTTGAGACTACAGTACCCACCAAATGAAGTGAAGAAACAAATCAACAGGGCCAGACTAGTACCCAGAAACAGTCTGCTCCAGGACAAACCTAAAGGAACTAACAACAGAACACCACTGGTTGTCACCTATAGCTCCCAGCTCAAACCCATCCAACGTATCATCAGTGAGCTACAACCCATCCTGTAAAATGATACCTCTCTCTCAGAAGCCCTGGGTGGAAGACCTTTCCTTGCCTACAGACAACCCCCCAACCAACTCACACTGATCGGTACTTACACAAAAACTCCAATCACCACCCCCGACAGAAAAGAGGCATAATGAAAACATTAGTGGATCGTGCAAGACGGATATGTGAGCCGCGCTTTCTCAATGAGGAAATTAATCATCTAAACCACGCACTTCAGGCAAATGGCTACTCCAGAAATGAAATCCGAAGAGCAATCAAACCCAGGATGAATCAAACAACCAAAGAAAAACAGTCTCCCACAGGAAAAGTGTTTTTGCCATATATCAAAGGAATTACTGATCAGATGGGAAAGCTTATGAAAAAGCATAACCTTCAAGCAGTATTCAGACCCACCCGAAAAATACAACAGATGCTACGATCAGCAAAAGACAGCAGAGATCCCCTCACCTCTGCAGGAGTATACCGTATACCCTGCAGCTGTGGACAAGTTTACATCGGGACCACAAAGCGTAGCATCCAGACAAGAATAAAAGAACATGAAAGACACTGCAGACTTGGACAGCCTGAAAAATCAGCAGTGGCTGAACATAGCCTAACTCAAACAGGGCACAGTATCTTATTCCAGGACACCAAAATACTGGACAACACTTCCAACTACTTTGTCAGACTGCACAGGGAAGCCATTGAAATTCACAAGCATAAGCAAAACTTCAACAGGAAAGAAGAAACCTTAAGAATGAACAGAGCATGGGCTCCAGTTCTGAAAAACACCAGGCCAACAAAACACTCCACACCCGACAATAGCCCTGCAGAGAAGATTAGCACATCAAGCACCAATCCATATGCAAAAGAACCGCCTCAGGATACAGTGAAGCCTCCCGCCATTAGCATTCCACACCCTGGGAAACTCTTACAGAATGACTCAGCTCAACCCCACCCCTCCTGAGTAGATACAAATGACCTACATCTTTTCCACACTGTGACACTGAGAGATCTCTGTCTTTTGGTGCTACACCTCTGAAGATGCCAGCCACAGCTGCTGGCGAAACGTCAGGAACTACAATGCCAAGACCACGGCAAGACAGCCCGGAAAACCCCCAACAACCATCGTTCTCCGGCCGTGAAAGCCTTCGACAATACATCGAACACCTCTACGGGGAGGAAACATTCCAACAGACCCGAAGATTGGAAATACTTCGGAACAAGAAAGCACATCTACTCTGTTCTTTGACCTTTCTTCTACGCTGCAGGGACACAAGAACCATTCCATCCTTTCTCACAACTAAAAGAATCTTCAAAACCACACAGGCGAACCGCATTTATGACCGTCTAGAACAGGCCCTCTTACGTGAGAGAATCCACACTACCCGCAGAGAACTTGCTGCCACAGACAAGGAGCTATTTTGCTTGCATATCAACACCAGCCATAAAATGAGAAGTCAGGATTGGGACAAGGTCGATAATCTCACCTACAGGAAGATGGAACAAGTGTTTACCAACCACACATCCAGACAGAAGCAGAAGTTTAACAAACTACAGGAAAAAAGACAGACAAGCCCAATGCTCGACAATGCACGCATTGTCATCAATCTGACAGACCGTCAACTCTCACCAGAAGAAACCTCCAGCTTGGCAAAGGGAGGAAACTTTGCAGTCACCCCCACCAGAATTCCTGTGGAAGACATCATTGCAAATGTAGAAGCTGCCATCCGTCATCTACCTGAAGAGGAAGCTGAGGAAATAAGAGGAGAGACAGCCAGGATTCTACGAAAGGCAAAGCTTCCCACCAGCAATGTAACACGTAAGGAGAGAAATGCCATCAAGACCCTCAATGCAGATCCAGACATCATCATTCTACCAGCTGATAAAGGCAATGCTACAGTGATCATGAAAACGGAGGAATACAAAAAGAAGATTAAGGAACTCCTGGACCCCTCCACCTACAAAAAACTAAAACGAGATCCCACTTGCAAAATCACCAGGCTAACAAATGCGCTGATCAAGAATTCCTCACTACATCCCGACACGCACAGCAAACTATGCAAGACAGAAGCACAGCCACCTAGACTATATGGACTCCCCAAAATACATAAAGATTCAGTCCCACTCCGACCCATTGTGAGTGCCATTGGTTCACCGACATATGAATTAGCTAGACATCTGGCAGATCTCCTGCAGGACCACATCGGGAAAACCTCGTCTTACATCAAAGATTCAGCAGATTTCATCAACAAAATCAGTTCTCTGAAACTCAATCCACAAGACATACTTGTCAGTTTTGATGTTGTATCCCTGTTTACCAAGGTTCCAGTAAAAGACACTATTGCACTGATTAATCAGATTTTCCCAGAGGATGTAACAGCCTTATTCCATCATTGTCTGACAACCAGTTACTTCCAATGGGACAACGAATTCTATGAACAGATGGATGGGGTGGCCATGGGGAGCCCACTCAGCCCAGTTATAGCAAACTTCTACATGGAACATTTTGAAAAAACAGCTCTAGAATCAGCACCCCACAAACCCAGTGTATGGTTCCGGTTTGTGGATGATACATTCATCATTTGGAGCCATGGGGAGGAAGAATTGAGGGAGTTTTTGAATCATCTCAACAACATCCACCTGAACATACAATTCACAATGGAGAAAGAAAGTGAGGGAAAACTCTCATTCCTGGATACCTTGGTCATCCGCAAAGCAAACTTTCAGTTAGGTCACAAGGTCTACAGGAAACCAACTCACACTGATCGGTACTTACACAAAAACTCCAATCACCACCCCCGACAGAAAAGAGGCATAATGAAAACATTAGTGGATCGTGCAAGACGGATATGTGAGCCGCGCTTTCTCAATGAGGAAATTAATCATCTAAACCACGCACTTCAGGCAAATGGCTACTCCAGAAATGAAATCCGAAGAGCAATCAAACCCAGGATGAATCAAACAACCAAAGAAAAACAGTCTCCCACAGGAAAAGTGTTTTTGCCATATATCAAAGGAATTACTGATCAGATGGGAAAGCTTATGAAAAAGCATAACCTTCAAGCAGTATTCAGACCCACCCGAAAAATACAACAGATGCTACGATCAGCAAAAGACAGCAGAGATCCCCTCACCTCTGCAGGAGTATACCGTATACCCTGCAGCTGTGGACAAGTTTACATCGGGACCACAAAGCGTAGCATCCAGACAAGAATAAAAGAACATGAAAGACACTGCAGACTTGGACAGCCTGAAAAATCAGCAGTGGCTGAACATAGCCTAACTCAAACAGGGCACAGTATCTTATTCCAGGACACCAAAATACTGGACAACACTTCCAACTACTTTGTCAGACTGCACAGGGAAGCCATTGAAATTCACAAGCATAAGCAAAACTTCAACAGGAAAGAAGAAACCTTAAGAATGAACAGAGCATGGGCTCCAGTTCTGAAAAACACCAGGCCAACAAAACACTCCACACCCGACAATAGCCCTGCAGAGAAGATTAGCACATCAAGCACCAATCCATATGCAAAAGAACCGCCTCAGGATACAGTGAAGCCTCCCGCCATTAGCATTCCACACCCTGGGAAACTCTTACAGAATGACTCAGCTCAACCCCACCCCTCCTGAGTAGATACAAATGACCTACATCTTTTCCACACTGTGACACTGAGAGATCTCTGTCTTTTGGTGCTACACCTCTGAAGATGCCAGCCACAGCTGCTGGCGAAACGTCAGGAACTACAATGCCAAGACCACGGCAAGACAGCCCGGAAAACCCCCAACAACCAAATGAACAGATTCTTTATTTTGATGTGATATATTTACAAATTAAAATTGTCCATAAACTTGCCATTCTGAATCTTTGAGACGGCATGAAGTCAGTGACTACTGGAGTCAGAAGCCATGGTTACTGACTGTTTAAGAAACCCTGAAGAAGCATTTAAATTCAATTAATTCAATTTTTAAAAAAATGGAATATACCTTTTACTACTATATATAAATGCATAAAATTGGTAATAGGACCAAAATTTCCTTCCCATGTTTAAGGGACACAGAATCCACATTTATGGAGAACAGAAAACTGGTATCAACGGGCTGGCTGAGTGCAGAGGACTGGGAAGAGTTTGTGCTTACATGGCTAGTCTCTACTACAGTCCCACAGAGGTGAGGTGTGTGAACATGATAAAAAGAAAAACAGTTCTCTGCATCACCCATTCCCTTCCCACCCCCCAACCCCCAGCTTTCTATCTCCATCCTCAGCCTCACCACAGGCTTCCTGTCCTCTGCATGCTCTGGATCTGAATCTTGCCAGTAGTTTCCTATAGCTTCTTTTGAGGATCAGGATCCTGAGGGCAAAGATGGCAACTCCAAGCTCCTAGCACAGCTAGGGACCTCTAAGTGGTTCTATTTATTTGCCTAACAGCAGCCTTTTCCTGCTTCCTTTTATAGGCATGCAGGGGAGGGAGTTGTTTTCTTTTTTCTAGAGAGGGAAAGCGGGGATTAATATATACATTCATCCTGTCTTAAATCCATCTTCTGCACACCTTTCTTCCAACTTTGGAAGAAGTTGTTTTTGACATTTAAATCCTAAATTACCTGGGCCCGATTAATTACATTAAAGAGCATCTCTCATGAACTCTTGCCCCTGCATGATCCGGAGACACTTGTAAGCTGTTTAACAACATTTACAGAGGTTAAATTAACCTTCACTAAGGATCAGGTCCTTCTCACTGATGGTACCTTTAATGTGGAATTCCCTTTTCTGAGAGAAAACCATCAAACACAAGTTCCCCACACATTTACCATCCTCCTAAACAATCTTTGGAATTAGGGGTGTGTGATCTAGCATTCAAACACCAACTAATAAACTGGATTCATGCTAATCCTGCATAATCTGGCTATGCTGATTCAAGATAAAGGATCCTGGATCAGATCCAGGAAGTGGATCCTGATGCACCTAATGAGGGGAAGATAAGACTGTCTCCCTCGGTCCATACCCTCATGGCTCCCTATGCTCCTGGCTGGCTCCTCTTCCAGCTGCTCTGTCTGTTGCCTCCTGCCTCCCACTGGCCTCAAGCCACTCTCCTGTCACCTGTGAAGCTCACCTAGGCATTTTGAGCCACTTTGTGCTGCTGACGACTCACAGCTGCTCTGCCTCTGCTGCCTGCTTCTCCACAAGGGCCAGGGATTTCTATCCTACATCCACCCCTGAGGTTCAAAATATCCCTTCAAGCCACTGCCACCAGCCACCTTTTAAACTCTGCAGCTTATCTGGTGAGCCCCTTTGCTTCAGTTTGGGATTCTCTGATTTGACATTGAGGTTCTCTAGTTTGACATTGGGATACTCTGGTTTGACATTGGTTCCTTTGCTGTAGTTTGGTTTTGTTGGAATTTGTCAGTTCAGTTTGCATTGGGACTTGCCTTGGGTTGCATTTGCTTAAGGTTTCTCTTTGCCTGGAAAGCCTTGGAAATGTTTCTCCCACAGTAAACAATGGAGAGTGGCTGGAGACCACTGTGAATTATAGAACTATTATAATACCAATGAGAGACCAAAAGTGTAAGTCATCTCAAGGACCTCTTGGAAGGCTGAATTTCCCCCTCTCCTTTGTAAGACTGGGGTGATTTTAAGAGGACCAGTTCAATTTTCCCGTGGAATTCACTGGGAGGCATTGATAACTGAAATAGCCCCTATTGTTACAAACAATATCCTCCTATGGTTGTTGGGGGTTTTCCGGGCTGTCTTGCCGTGGTCTTGGCATTGTAGTTCCTGACGTTTCGCCAGCAGCTGTGGCTGGCATCTTCAGAGGTGTCGCTACACCTCTGAAGATGCCAGCCACAGCTGCTGGCGAAACGTCAGGAACTACAATGCCAAGACCACGGCAAGACAGCCCGGAAAACCCCCAACAACCATCGTTCTCCGGCCGTGAAAGCCTTCGACAATACAATATCCTCCTACCTGACTGCCAAAGCAGCTTGATATCAAACAGTGCCCCCTGAACAAGTAGGAATTTCTTTGGACACTTTCACATCAGAGGAGCCTGCCTACTGGAAGGCTCCCAAAAGCACATGGATTAAAGGCCTTTTTTACAATGTTCCCAGAGCTTCCTCTCACACACAGCCATGAGATTGAATCAAATTAGCTGGACAATAACTGGAGGTTCCAGAGCCTGCTCACAATACAGCCTGCCCTGAGAAGTCCCTGCCCCTGACTTGTACATCCACCTCCTGCCCTGGACCACAGCACATCATTCTCTTCTTTTCAGGAAAAGCAACACATCATATCCCTTTCTCTCTTTATTGCAGTTTAGACTCTCCATTTCTATTTCAATTAGGCAATATTGCTAGAATTGCATTACTGTATTTTATTGTTAGGAGGATAAATATTTTCTTATCTGAGATTCTCTCTGTGTCTTGGCTTTCTAAGGGTATTGTTCTAGAAAAGGACCTGTACCTGCAACAGACAGAAATGTGCCCATAATTATCCTGTTTCTAAAACAATCTACACATGTCAGGCCTGACATAGGATAACACTACTTTCATGTGCCCATTTCCGCTTTACCTGCTCTGGGTCCACTTTCTTAGTCATGCCAGAGAGTGATGCTAGATTGTCACAGATTTTCCTTATTATTGGTATTTATATGGTGGTGCACTATCACCGCACATGGTATTTTAAGCTGTAAATGTACATTTTCACCACACTATTTATCAGTGTTAAAACAGTTTTAAAACAGCAGATTAAAACACAAGAGAAATTTTACCCAACAAATGTAAATAAAGAATAACTTCAGTAATAACAGTTTTCCAAAAAGATTTATCCAATAATAAGGAAAGAAATGTAATTCAGATGAAAGCAGTATAATTAACTTAATTACAAGATGATACTAAAATGGACAATGTTCAATAAAAATGAAGATACAAGATCTAGACGATTTTGCAATGTGTGACTTTGGTTTATTTACCAACTGGACCAAACTCCCATAAATGCCTCTGGTTTACATTTAGCTCAAGTCACTAATGTTTAATGAGTCATTTTCCATCAATATATCTAATTCTTAACATGCTCCATTGCTGGGTACTTAAATTCAGAGACTGGAGCCATGAATAGGAGCCATGATATCAACTCCATTCTTGTCTAGATCAGACCAAGTCCCTATCTATACAATTCCACTAGATTGGTTGTGGAACTTTCATTAAACCAGCATGATTAAAATAGGCATGTTCATACAAGGGGTTTCCAGTAATTAAATGTTTCCAATGTTATATTAAATGTTGCACCACATGAGTATGCATTGTACTAAAAAAAAAGATTCCCTAAGACTAGGAAGAATGTGACAAGCAATCATAAAATTATTTTTAAGATACATGTGTAAAACCTGAGAAGGGTGAGAATAGGCTGCATAATTAATTGTGCTGATGTACGTTACTCCTAAATTATCTTTTGTGAAATAACACTTTGATCATTTTCCTAACTACACAGGCCTTATGCTATGTGTCAGCTGTTCAGTCATTTGTAATGAGTGATTCTCTTTTGATATTGTGCAAAAATGCAGTGTTGAGTCTACTCTTACCAATAACTAATCTTTTAAAAAGCTTTCCATTTTCTTCACAGTATTGTAGAGCAGCATCATGAGCTAGAAGGTATTGCATTATATATATATATATTGCATTATAGTCTACTAAATTCCAGTTATCTTTTTTAGAAGCTGGCAATGGTTGGAGGGGACTGCTGTATTAATGTTTGTAATTTATGCTTCTAAAACAAGATAATAGGAGATTGATGACTGGATCTCCTGAATCTTTTTAAAAATGAAAGACAATTGGAGTGCGGGAGCAGAATCAGATGCAGGTCACAGTGCTGTGGAGGGAGGGGTTAACCATTTCATTGCCATTCATTTTCAAAGCTGAATTCATTTTCAAAGCTGAATCCTACATCCACCTCCTTGCCTAGCAATAAGAGTCCTGAACACAGTAGATTTACTTTAAAATTAACATGTAAGGATTAGAATATATATAACACCTGGATAGCCCAGGTGAGCCTGATCTTGTCAGATCTCAGAAGCTAAGCAGGGACAGCCTTGGTTAGCAATTGGATGAGAGACCTCCAATGAAGACCAGGGCTGCAGAGGCAGGCAATGGCAAACCACTTCTGTTAGTCTCTTGCCATGAAAATTCCACCAGGGGTTGCCGTAAATCAGCTATCAATTGGAAGGCACTGTCCACCACCACCACATACATAACATGCATACCCAGGTTGTTGTTATTTCCCCAGTAGAGAACATTCAAGTGCACAAAATGTGCCTGTATGTGTTTTACCAGTACTCAGATTGTACAGAGGCCTAGTCTCTTTATTCAGGTGTTACGGATGATGTCACAGACTGCAGCTCAAGCTCCTCCCTTAGTTCCAGAGTTGCCAGGGTCGAAGTGGGAAATAGGGAGTTAAAATTCAGGAGACCTGAGTTAACTTAGGTGCCTGGGTGATTGGGTATGGTGTCCCTGAGGGATAATAGCAATATACCCGTCCTAAACAAGCATCCTGAGTATATTCCTTTGGGGAACCCAAAGTAATTTTTGCCCAGAGGGTTGTGGTGACTCTAGGCAATTCTGACTGATGTTCTGCAACTGTATTTCCAGTTCTGTTGCAGCACCCCTTATTGGATGAGAAAGCTATTTTTCTCTGCAGGGCAAAAAGTAGATTTGGGGAGTGATTTAGATTTAGAAAATAGGGTAAAAAGAAGAGTTAACCTCCCCTTCTCCTAATGACATGGCCCTGATCCATTTTAGGACCTTCTGCTGTTGCTTTTTTTAAAAAATGCAGGAAATAAGAAAAGGGATGTGGAGGGAAGCTCTGAAAACACATTTGAGCACTTGTGATTTTGAACTGAAGTCCACAGAAATCATTCAAAGGTTAATTTATTTCTGGGATATAACAGTATGGAGGAAAAAAGTGTCCTGCCACTTAATAGAGGCTTAATGTATGGAAATGAACAGTCAAGCTTTTCACAGCTTGGAGATAGATAACATCACCTGGTGAATAACACTTCCACTGAGCCTCTATTAAGGGGACAGCATGTTTTTAACATGAGGCTGTTGACAACCCTACCTGGGGTGGTTGTTATTCCACTATACTAGAAGCTAACTGTATTTATCCCTCAGTAGAGTTTATTTTACATCTAACCTCTTGCTGTTACTTTAAGGTAAGTTTAATATCTCCAAAGGTAAACATCTCTAAGTAGAGAAATAAAATGTGTACACCAACTCTAATTATATCCTAGAATTAAATCTGATGTTAAGACATTGTAGAGTCCTAGAATTAACAGTCCTGTAGGGAGAAGTACAAACTCCCCTTTTCCACCACTGCCCATAAGAAGGTACAAGAAAACACTATAAACTATGACAGATTTCCTCTGGGATTCCAGAGTCATCCAAGTAGAAGAAAACTTTAAGTAGCATTTTATTTTTCTTCCTGGGAAGCAGAGGGACTTCAGAGTAATTTAGGTTAAGGTCATTTGCTATTTGTGCTATAATGTTACCAACTATGTCTCTCTTACATCATCTCATTCAGTTAAACTCCATTCAGCTTCCGTCTAAGTATTCTAATGAGTTTGTTCCATGAATCAGTATTATTTTATTTAGGGCATTTAATGAACTTGGAATGGACTTAGAAGAGTGGATCTGCTTAGGACTACACTGTAAATACATTAGAATCACATTAAATTAATAATGATGTTCTAATATGTTACACTGAAAACAAGCACCAGCACTGAAAACTTTTTCTTTATTTTTTTTTATTTTTATTTTTCAAAATGCAAACAAACATGGAAAACTATACATTAAACATGGTCACAAGATTTACAGAACTCGTACAATTTGAGTTATACAAGATTTCAACAATTTGAGCAGGGCATGAAAGAGTTAACCTAATCATAATTTTAAAAAATTATTTTATTTTATCAAGCCACTTTTTAATGTCTGAGCCTGTTTCTTTCTTCCAATAGCTTGCAAAAACCAATCTAGCAACTGTCATCAGATGTAAAACAATACTGTGTAATAGGGTTGCCAGTCCCCCTTTCAGGGTGGGGGATCCCTCCGGCTCTGCTTACCTGGCTGGCAGGGGAAAAGGCAGGGGGACCCACCTCCTAGGGTGCACTCCTGGGCAGCACAGCATGCTCCTGCATGCCTCATTGGACTGATTTTGTCCACAAATCATCCTGATTTGGCCCCAAACGGGCCAAAATCAGCCCATTGCAGAGTGCAGGAGCGCACCAGAGCCCATCATGCCACCCTTCCAGCATTCCCATGCTCCACATTGGGCCAATTTCAGCCAAAGGGCCAAAATTGGCATGCTGTGGAGCGTGAGAATGCTCACGGGGCAGGACGAAGCCTGTGTGATGATATCACTTTCCAGAAGTGACATCATCGGGTAGCCCAGGAGTGCTTTACGTGCACGTGAGGGCTTCTCTAAGGCGAGTGCCAGGTCTCCCACCTCCCACCCGGAGGGTAAGGGGGCCTGGCACTCTATTGTGGAATTTCTTCATTGCAGGCAATGTTGCTATATTAATACATAAATCTTGATTTATATTCATAGCTTTTTTGGCCAAAAGACTACAGCAGGAGAGTAAAGCTGCCAAAAATGATAAAAATCTGCATTAGGTTGTTCACAATGCCAACATTTATTTGGACATGACTGGTAAATCATAGCAAGTTTTCAAGGAGATATATACCATTGGGCCATTTTAAAGATATTTCCCTTAAACTGAAAATACATTGAAAACTGTGAGCCATTATTTCCAGCTATGCTCAGAAATCAAATAATCCAACAAATTATCCCATTTATTTCTATAATTAGTGCACCAAGTATTTGTTCTGAGAATTATATCATAAATACATGACAGATGTTTTTTATATTTAACCAAAGTCAGATTATTGACTGAGACCTTCACCTCTCAAGATTGTAGTTTTCAGAAAACTCTTCATTTGGAGATATTCAGATAGGTTAATTTGGCCCATACTTTTTGTTAACAGCTTCAAAATAAATTATTACATTATATTCTATAAGAGATTTATAAGTGTCTATTCTAGCATTTTCCTATTTAGAGAGAGAGCTAAACTGGTAGCCTTGAATCTTATCTAAATCCCTGAAAGCAGATACCAAAGGGGAAATGTTAGGAGACAATTTATTCTTGTACTTATCCCAGCAACAGAAAAGATTATTGAAAATTATTGGAAAATAAAAATATAGCTGCTGGGCAAGCCCTCCTAATTTTACTTTTTTACTTATATTTTTTATCTCTTTTTTGTCTTTTATGGATGAAGCAAAACAAATTATTATAGACTTTTAGGAATCTACTAAGTTTGTTCTTTTTTATCTTTTCATTTTCTCTTTTTTTCCCCCCTCTTTTCTCTCTCTGTGTCTCCCCTCACTTCTTATTCCCTCTTCCATTTTTTTTCTCCCTATTTTTTCTCTGCCCCATATTAAATTTCAGTAGAAGACATGTAATGTTTTGTTTATGACACAATCATGATCATGAAATGATGATTAGGAAATAAGCCAAATTTTTACTCTTTATTTCTCTCATTTTTATTTTTTATTTATTTTTGTTTATAAAGATTTAAGATAACATTTCTCCCTATTATAACAAGATAACATTTCCCCCTATTATTTTATTTATTTATTTATATTTGATTTATATTCCACCCTCCTAATATCCTGGTATATTTTCTTTTTCCCTGGTCTTTTCTTTAGTTGTATTTCTTTGGCTTTTATTTTCTCCATAATCTCCTGTCTCTTCTCCTCTCTTTTTTTCCTGGCTCTTCCATTTAAGTCCATTAGTATACCTCTAATTACTGCTTTGTAAGTGTCCCAGACCTTATTGGTTGGTACTTCTCTGCTCATGTTATGTTGTATGAAGAACGTAGTTTCCTTTCTCAACATCTCCATATTTTCTCCCTCTTGTAACAAGTCCTCATTTATTCTCCATCCTTTCCTTTTAGTTCTTTTTCCAAACTTCCACATAATTGGATTGTGATCTGAGCCTACCATAGGCATTATTTCCACATCCTTAGTCCAAAGCGCTAAGTCTTTTGAGGCCCAGATCATATCAATTCATGATAACGTAGAATGTCTCGCGGAGAAAAACGTATATTGTCTACCTTTTGGATTCTGTCTTCTCCATACATCTTCCAAGGTTTCTTGTTGCGTTAGTGCAAAAAAAGTCTTTGGTAAAAGTCCTCTTTTCTTTTGTACAGTTGCTGATTTTTATCCAATTCCAAATTTGTAACTCCATTGAAGTCTCCTGCAAGAATTAATTGGTCATAAGAAAGTTCATCTAATTGCTTCCTCAAGTCCTCAAAGAAGCTTTCTTTTGCTCCATTAGGTGCATAAATTCCAATCACCAACACTCTCTTTAAATTCCATGTACATTCCACTGCTATAAATCTGGCTTCCGCATCTCTCATCACTAGTTTTGGCTGTAGCTCCTCTTTTATGTACAGTACCACTCCCCTTTTTTTCTTCTTTGAGGCCGCTACATAGTCATTGCCCAATTTATTCAATTTAAGATATTTTACATCCTGATTTCTAATATGAGTCTCTTGCAAACACACAATATCACAGTTCTGTTTTAATAGCCAATGGAAAATACTTTTTCTCTTGTTCAGTGAATTAAGTCCATTTACATTCCAAGATAAAACTTTACACTCCATATTCATAACCTTGTTGCTGGTAAGTCCTTTTCATTGTCCCTCAAAAACTTTTCCATTTCTAATTCAGATCAGATGCGCTTTTTCGCTCCTCCAAATTCAAAGGATATTCCTTCCGGTAGTTCCCATCTATACCTTATTTTCATGTCCTTCAGAATCTGGATTAAAACTTTGTATTTTTTCCGATCTAGCAACACCGATCTGGGTACCTCCTTCATAATAATAACCGTCTTGCCATCAACCTCCAATGGTTCTTGAAATTGTTTGCTCACAATCATTTCTTTTATGTTTCTAGTCGTAAATTGCACAATCACATCTCTTGGTAATTTCCTCTGGGTCGCAAATCTTGAATTTATTCGATACACCACATCTAGGATAGCCACAGTTTCCTCCTCCTCCTTTCCCAGGTATTCAGCTAACACCTCAGTAATCTGTTCTTGGGCCGTCTTTCCTTCTATCTCCGGCAAGCCGCGAAACCTCAGCTGCTTCTCCATATGCTTGCTCTCCGCAACTGCCATTCTTCCCCTCATCACCCTCATCTCTGTTCGTTGCGTGTCTGCAAGGTTCTCCACCGCATTTTCCACTACATTGACTCTTTGCTGTGTCGTCTGCAGGTCATTTTGTATTGTTTCCATTCCCTTCTTCACTTCTGCCAGCTCATTCTTTACTGTCTCTTTAACCTCTTTAACCTCTTTCACCAGCTCAGGTTTCATATCCCTGAGTTCTTTAATCACTTCTAAGAGCTTTTTATCTAAGTTCTCTATGGCCGATTGCCACTCTTTTTTCGACATCATGGGGCTCGCTTTACCTCGCTCCCACGAATCCGCTCGCTTCCTTAACTCCGTGGCGCTTGGCTTAGTGTCCTTTTATTTTAAATGTCCCGGTCTTTTTGCAAAAAAAAAAGCGTTTAAAGAGTCCAAAATGTCAGGCGTCTTTTCTCTATGGTTCCTCTATGGTTTTTGTAATCCAATATGGCTTACTTCCTCTTCCGCTGAAGCAGCAGCTCTTCCCCTTTCAAAGATGGCGATTCCCTTCTTCCTGTCTTCCGGCAAGGGCCGCTCCTCTCCAGCAACTCTATCACTGTTACACACTTCCTGTTTCCCGACTTCCCACAAACAGCTCTCGCGATGCTAAAGCTTTCTCACAGCCTGATATCTCCTTGCAACCACAGGTATGCAAAACAATAGTCCAATTTCTTCTATAACTCCTTTCAATTTAATCCTTTTTCTAATATAGTTCTTGCCGGATCCTCCCCTCCTTATAATCAATCTGTTGCAGTTTAAAAGTCTACTTTAATGCTTCCTTGTTTTGAGTAATTTGTCCCGTTTCAAGAGATAGTGATCTTTACCTTCTCCAGCACTTTTCGCGGGTTGTAATCGCTGTTTCAATCTCAAAATCCCATCAACTCTTCTTGCCCCTGTTGAAGCTTGGGCATGGGGGTCTTATGCCAACCGCATTGGCTCCAGGACTGCCGCAGAGATTTTAGCCGACCTGTCTTCAGGTGGGACCTCAAGGGACGGGAGAGAGTCCGTTGTGTAGGACCCCCCCTCGCCCGAGATCAACGCGCCCTGAGGTTCTTGAGCGTTCTATGCCTGTTCCCCGCCTGAGAACAGTTGGCCGCGAGCTTGATTTGCCCCGCTGGCTGTTAAAACGGCTGCCCGGTCAGCTCAGCACTTTGAGCTGCGTTAGACCTCCATGGATCCCAAACCGGAAGTTGGGTGGTAGCTATTTCCTGATAGGGAGGGACGATCCCCTCTATTCAACCAGTGGGGGGCCCTGCCCAGCGTCAACCATACACTTGGTTGTATTATGATGTTTATATTTGGCCATTTTAATAATATAAAATGTGATCGTTTTAAACTCTATTTGCACTGGAAAATGTACATGGAAAAAGTATATGGAAAATGTGTATAATAGATTTAGTAATAGAAGGGCAAGAAGAAGAATGGCATCTGGAATTTGTCAAAAATAAGCAAAAAGAAAACATATTTAGAAAGACAAGAATCATGGACTGAGAAAGGAGAACAAAGAATCCAACTCTTGGAAACCCAATGCAGAACCAATAGCCTGTGTTTGAGAGGCATACCAGAAGGTTTGGGGAGGTTAAACTTCAAAGAGAAATTTTGGGAACTGCTGCAAGACAACTTGAAGATAAAAGATTTTTTCTGATATTGACCAGTTATTTACAGTGAATTCAAGATTTGCATTCAAAAACAAACTATCTTGAGATCTACTGATTCACTTCACTTATAAGAAAACATGAGACGTAATATTAAAGATGCAAAGAGAATCCCCACTTAAAGTAACAGAAGAAGAAGTGCAGACATTTCATGAGTTACCAACAAGTATGTAAAGGAAAACAAAAGATTTTGATTTTCTGAGAAAGATCCTACAAGAGATGAAATAAAATACCCTTGGAAATACCATTTGCAGTAGACGCATACTTATTAAAAAGAAGGAAAGTAATCAAAATAGAAGAACAAGCCAAGCTACTGGCTGAAGAGGAACTGAAGGAAAATATTCAAGCAATTTAAAGTAAAATTTATTTAAGAGCTCAGGAGAAGAAACAGACATGGCATCAATATTGGGATAAAATGGATAAATAAAAAATGGCAGCAGTTAATATTAATGGACTGAACTCTCCTATGAAATATATATAAAAAATTAACCAACTTAAAAAGCAAAATGCAGATATTCTATGCCTACAAGAAACCCACAGAATATGAGCATATTTTAAATGATAAAGTATATCATTAAGTAAAGTATAACTTACTTCAGGAACAAACAAAAAGTGCAGAGTAGCTATTTATATAAATAACCCACAACTAGAAGTAATAGAAGAATTAAAAAATTCAGAGGGAAGATATTTAATTTTAAAAATGAGGTTCCCAGAAGGCAAGGTGTGTGTGTGTATGTTAGCAACAATATATGTGCCAAACAATGCTAAAGTTGTATTGTCGAAGGCTTTCACGGCCGGAGAACGATGGTTGTTGTGGGTTTTCCGGGCTGTATTGTCAGAGGTGTAGCACCAAAAGACACTGGGAGATCTCTGTCTTTTGGTGCTACACCTCTGAAGATGCCAGCCACAGCTACTGGCGAAACGTCAGGAACTACAATGCCAAGACCACGGCAATACAGCCCGGAAAACCCACAACAACCAATGCTAAAGTTAATTTTTTTGAGAATTTTTTTCAAACGATCCTAGAATTCCAAGATGAAGAAATAATGGTTTTTGGAGACTCAAACGGAGTTTGAGACCCAAAGAGGGATAGCTTCAGAAACCTTAAACGTGGGAAATTACCAGAAAATGTATTCCAGTACTAGAAAATGTTGAACTTAGAAGATGTCTGGTGAAATACATGTCCAAAAGACAGAGGTTTTATATTTTTTTCTGATAAACATCACGTGTTCAAGAATAGACATGTGAGGGATATAAAAAAATCTAACAATGAATCTAAATAAAGCAGAGATTCGCCCGAAAATATTTGTAGATCATCACCTTATAGAGGTAATTTGGCAATGGAACAGAAAACCAAGTGGAAGATGGAGATTAAATGATGCTTTTTTATTACAAGATGATGTAATAAGTAAGTGTAAAAAAGAGCTGGAAGAATTTTTTAAAATAAATACTACAGAAGGAATGTCCTCAGCTATAATTTGGGAAGCAAGTAAAGCTTTTATTAGAGGAACCCTATTAGCTGCTGCTGCCAAGAAGAAAAGACAAAAAACAGAACAAACAAAGAAATTAGTAGAAAAAAAATCCAGATATTGAAGCAAGAGCTACAAGAAAAATTCTAACAAAATATACTAGTAGAAATCAGACAATTAAAAAACCAATTAGATATGTTAGAAATGGAAGAGGCACCGTTTAAAAAAACAAAAAAAAAACAAAGGCATTTTGAACATGAGAACAAACCTAGCAGATATTTGGCATATTGTCTAAGGAAGGAGAAAGAAAGAAGAGTCATAACATGTATAAAAAAGGAGATCAAATTACATATTTCAAAAAAGAAATACAAGAACAATTTATTAAGATTTTTTCAGGACGATGTAAAAAGAAGTCTGTTTCAGAAAGTGGAATAAGAGAATATCTAAAAGACATCCCAATTACAAAATTTATGCCAGAACACAGAAAATTTTTACATCAAATATTAACAATTCAAGGCAATAAAAAATATGAAAAAGATAAAAGCTCCAGGCCTAGATGGGTTGGCAGCAATGTATTATAAACATTTTGAAGAAGCTTTAATGATACTATTACAAAAAGTTAAGAATTAGACAGTGGTGGTAGAGAGTGCCCTCAAGTCATAGTTGAGTTATGGTGACCCCTGGTGGGGTTTTCATGGCGAGAGACTAACAGAGGTGGTTTGTCATTGCCTGCCTCTGCAACCCTAGTCTTTGTTGGAGGTCTCCCATCCAATTACTAACCAAGGCCAACCCCGTTTATCTTCTGAGATCAGACAAGATCAGGCTCATCTGGGCTATTCAGGTCAGGGCATGAATGAGATAAAAGAAGGGAAAACAATAACTACGATGTGGCAAGAGGTGTACATAATGTTGATATATAAAGAAGACAGTGATGCAATGCTACACAGTAATATAGATATCTCTCTTTATTGAATATAGATTATAAAACTTTTGCTACAATAATGACAGAAAGATTAAGAAAATGCATTGCAAATGTAATACATATTGATCAGACAAACTTTGTACCAAAGAGGTACATGAAAGGTAACATACGATTCAACTGAACTTGTGAATTAGGGGGGGAAAGACATCAGCTATTTTATTTTTGAATGCAGAGAAAGTGTTTAACAATTTAACATGGTATTGTCGAAGGCTTTCACGGCCGGAGAACGATGGTTGTTGTGGGTTTTCCGGGCTGTATTGTCGTGGTCTTGGCATTGTAGTTCCTGACGTTTCGCCAGCAGCTGTGGCTGGCATCTTCAGAGGTTTAGCACCAAAAGACAGAGATCTCTCAGTGTCACAGTGTGGACCTGCCAACATCTTTTCCACACTGTGACACTGAGAGATCTCTGTCTTTTGGTGCTACACCTCTGAAGATGCCAGCCACAGCTGCTGGCGAAACGTCAAGAACTACAATGCCAAGACCACGGCAATACAGCCCAGAAAACCCACAACAACCAATTTAGCATGGGCTTTTCTACTGAATGTACTTCAGAATAGGGGTGTGTGCTTTGGGTTTCCGATTCGTGAAAAGTACCCAAATCGGACCTGACCTGTAAAGATTCAGGATTTACGAATCAGAGACAGTATACTGGGCCTGATTTGGAAATCCCGAATCAAAGCTTCCCAAAGCACTTCGGTTGCTTTGGGAAGCTTCGGGCTGGGGCTGGCTTCAATTGGCACGCGGTGAGGATCCCCCGCCGCCTGTCAGCTGAAGTTTAAAGGGCCCTTTCCCTGCCGCTTGCAAGCAGCAGGGCCCTTTAAACTTCAGCTGGCAGGTTGGGAGGGATCCCCACCGCCTGTCAGCTGAAGTTTAAAGAGTATTTTCCCTGCTGCTTGCAAGCGGCAGGGCCCTTTAAATTTTGCTCAACCCTCCCACCCCCAGCCCCCACCCCCACCCCCACTTACCTGGGCCAGCAGGGCCACTGCGGTGGTGGAGGAGGCAGCTCCAGGCCCTCTCGCCTCCCCACTGGCCTCTATGGCGGTGGAGGCAGCAGCTCTGGTCTTCCCCACCACCCACCTGGCCACTGCAGGTTGCTGCAGGTGCTGGAGGCAAGAAACCAAGAATAAGTTTTAAAATACTTCAAGATGTGAAAGAGAGAGAAGGGTTAGGAATTCCAAATATAAAATTATATTATCAAGCGACAAGTTTACTTTGGATTGTGGATTGGATTAAAAATCCAAGACAAAGAATAGTAAAATTCAGCAGACCCCTCTCAAGAGCGGCCAACACAGAGGGCCAGTGGGAGCAGCAGTGGCCAGGCCAGAATGCCGGTGGTCAGAAGACCCACCCAGCCATGCCGGCCCCAGGCAGCTCGGCAGGGCCCCACCAGCCCCACCCTGTGGACAATGCCCTATTAGGTGCAGGTTGCCGGGGTGGGGGTGGGTCAGTCAGACACCCTCTGGTTGGGCCCATCACCAACCGGGCCAAGGAGGGTGGTGATGGTTTGGAGTCCAGGGGGTGGACTAACTCTGAGGGTGGTCCCATAAAAGCAGGTGAAATAGATGGGCCAGGGAGGAAATTGTGGTGGAGCTTGGCCGGGGTGGAGAGTGAGCGAGAGAGCAAGAGAACCAGCCCCCGACAGGGGGGAGAGAGGGTGTGAGAGTGCTGTAAACCCCCAGTGTACCCCCATTCTGAGGCCTGTCCCTCTAACCTGTGGCTAAAAAGGGGCCAACCAATTATCCCAGTGAGAGCTAATTGTTTGTCCAAGGATCATTTATTTCCCTCAGGTGATCATTATTCTTTCCTCAAAGTTTTAAATTTGGAAACAAGACTCTCAGGGACTCAAATGGAGAATTTGCTTCAGATGGTTCCTGATTGTTCCCCCCACCCCTCCGCCACTTAAGTATTATCCTGTTTCTTATACCATAAGCTCTTACCGTTATCTAAATAGTCAAACACAGAACAGTTTCTTAAGTAAAATTCCACAGCACTTATTTTAACATCTAAACAAGACTACATACAGCTCCCTTATCACTACAGTTAAATTATAATTAAATTATTTTTAGCAGTCCAAACATCTGGATACCAAAAGTACCCATTAATGTTACATCATCATACCAAGCCCCCCCACCCCAATTCTAACACTGATTACCAACTTAATCAGTGAGGTAAGTCACTATTAAGCTATAACTGAAGAAACATCCTAAAATCTTATAGTTAACCACCAAAGTACAAAGCTGTGGAGACTTAAATATAGAATCTCAGAGGAAAAGTTTGAATGTCCACATGGGCAGCATGCATAGGTGGGCCTCACCTGAGGGCTGTGCCGTAGGGTCTCACCTTTCTGACACTGCCCTTACAGCACCACTCGCAGCATAGTGGTTAAGAGGTCAAGCTGCAAATCAGCGGCATAGTGGTTGCCAAGCACCATATGAGACCAGTTGTTTTAAAAACCTTTTCCTTTCCAACCACCCCTTTCCCTGGGGTTGTACTTCAGTAGTTAGCTGCAACAATAAGAGACTCCTGCCACCCCTCCCCTCTTTTATACTTTTCTCCTGGCTCTCTTATACCCCAGAGGAATGAAGATGTAGAGTGTGAGTGTGTGTGAGAGAAATTAAGGTCTGAGGGTTGTGTCTCCTCTGTGTTTCCTCCCTTCATCTGTATCAGTCAGCCTGTTCTGTGCTGTCCTTCAGCACTGGCTCCCGTCAAGTAACAAAGCAAAATAGCCTTTGGTAAATGTGTAGAATTAATGCACAGTCAGCTCACATTAAAGGATCATGAGTAAAATGACTCTTTAATAACAAAACACAGTAAGCACAGATAGTTTGGAATAATATGTAGACAGACCAGTCAGAGTGAATAAGGTAAAGGCAAAGTGTGCCATCATGTCAAAACTGACTCAGGGCAACCATGTGAAATTCTACTTTATGACATTTTCAAGGCAAGAGATGAGCAGAGGTAGTTTGCCGTAGCCTTTTCTATATAACATCTATTAGAAAGAAAATATGAAAGGTTTCTTGCTAGCTAATCCTGTACTTTCAACTGAGCCTTGGCATTCTCCTTCTTCGGCATGGGTTCAAGGCCTATTACAGCATAAAAGGGCCTGTTGCGTAAGAGGGATGTAGGCCATTTCCCCGCATCCTAAAAATAGCGCCTCACTCACAGAATACTTGCAGCTTTTCTGTGCGATTTCTGACATCACCATTTCCAAAATGAATGCAAGCAGTTATGATTCCGTTTTTTTAGCACCATGAATTCATGCAGAAAAACTGCCAGCATTCCATTAGTGGGGTGCTATTTTTGAGACATGGGGAAACAGCCATAAAGATGTCCTTTAATTGAATCCTCAGGAAATCATGTCCTGAGAAGACTCTCTTTATCAGGAAAAGAGGACAATAAAGATCTCACGTTGCCATGGAACAGAGATGGATGCCCATCATTTGGCTTAACTGTCAAACTGGACTAGAAGGATGTTTGTATGACCTTTGATGGCTCATAAAGTCTCTGGTGATGTGCCATACGTGTAACTCCAAATGGCTAAGAGATGCCATGGGATCCTGGACAGTATAAAACAAAACAACAGTTCCCGTAGTAGATATAGAGATTCTCTATGTGTACCTTAAAGTATTTTGATTTTTTTATTTATATTTTTATATAAAGTGCAAGTGCTTAAATAATAAGTGCAAACATACAAGTTAACAATAACATAAGCCACTTTCTCACAATAATTATTACGGAAGTTCTTACAGTATAATCACACAACTTACATTGCTAATATATGCTCAATGACTATATATTCCAATCCAATCCTCTGATACAAATATACAGTGCTAAATAGAAATTACAATAAATAGATTATCTAATATTTGATTCAGTCAGGCTGGGATTGAATAGAGACTATGAATGGTTATCTCATTATCAGAAGTAACTGACTTCCTTAACAGAAGCAAACTGATCTCCATATCAGAAGCTACTGTTTGCATCTACTCCTGCCTCCCCTCTCCACCTATATATCTGACCAGTTTCTTCTTGCCCTCCATGCATCTGACAAAGAGAACTGTGATTCTCGAAAGCTTATGCTACAATAAAGTTGGTTAGTCTTAAAGGTGCTACTGGACTCTTTTTGATTTTACTGTTTAGAATGTTTTTCCTTTCTTTCTTTAGTTGTGTTTAGCCTTTATGCCATGATAGGGTTAGGGTTAGGATTTCTATGCTCTGTACCATATCTAGTATAGTACAATAAAGATCTTTCTCTGTTTAAGCAGAATGCTGTATCAAAGTTGTTCCACATGTGCCTAGCTATTCATGTTTGGCAATCTGTAGGTCCTCAGAGGCTTACCAGTATCAAACTGCTAGTGAAAGGGAAGCCTGAAAATCAGTTTAGTGGTGGCAAGTATGAAGGATATATAGCCAAGGGGAGAGCAGGTATGATGTCTTGCTCTCTCATGTAAGTGCATGCACATATCTTCCCTGGGGCTACTATCATTTGATATCAGCATCTTGACACAGAATGATGGAACCCAAATAATTCTGGAATCCTGAATTCCTGTAGTACAAAACCACATATGGACAGAAATCCCAAGTGTGTGGGTGGCATTGTAGCCACACATCTATTCTTATATTGTGGCTGGTTGCCATTGAGCTTAGTATTTGAACTGTTTTGCTGTCTTTCATAAGAAATATGGTTATTATGGTTAGAGTGCTGGACTAGGATTGGGAAACCTAGGCTTCACACCCTGTTTGCTGTGGAACTGACAGGGCAATCTTGGGCCAATTGCATGCAGAAAGTTCTACCTTCAATCTCTAGCTGAAGATCCCAGGTAGTAGCTTTCAGGAAAGACCTCCTTCCCCTGCTTGTGACCATAGCCCTTTCCACACGTTAATTGCCCTGGTTCAACCCCCACCCCCCGGCTTTTCCTTAGCCTTCCCAAACCTGTTTTGCTTTAAAGTAATAGGGTTCCATCATTCCTTAAAGGGGACTTTTTCAGGGAAGCTGGAGTGGCTATTTTTCACTCAAACATCAAAATTGCAGGAGAGCTAATGCTACCTGTCCACTATAGAACCTCAAGTTTCAAGCGATTTGGACCAAGGGATCTAATTCTATGGGCCCTGACCAAGGTCCCCCACCCATCCTTCTTGCAGGGATATGGACTAGGAGGAAAATATAGCCCTGAAAAAGGGCCCCACCCACACAAAGAAGGGTAGAAGAAGCCAGCCAGACCTGCAGCTCTGCCAGGCCTTGTACGTGGCTTGCATTGGCCAGAAGCTGCAATCCCTAGGTGCGTAAGACTCACACCAGCTGCAAGCCACCAAATTCCTGTTGCCCAAGAAACCTGTTAAAGGAGAAAAACAGCCTGGGATCCTTAAAATGCTGCCCTTGGATATTCCTGAATATTTCTAAAAATATATAGGACCAGATACCGGTATTCCTGAGAATCCTGAATAGACATGGTCACGATTGGAATTACGGACTGAAAATTGCCCCGATTTTGGCGTTTGCGCCATCGGGACCGGGCTGATCGGTTCCGTCCACGGCTCCCGGTTCAGCGCTCGGGTGGGGCGCTCTATCGGGTCTCGATCGGATCGATCGGTTTACGTTCGGGATTGCAGTCTGCAGACAGTCTGGCGCCAGCCATCTGTTCCCGAGGGAACGGAGCCCCGTGGAAACGGAGCCTGGGGAATGCCGGAGCTGTTTGCCCTCCTTCTGTCACCCTGGAAACGCGAATGGAAGCCCAGCTTTCCTTGATCAGCAGGGCTTCCTTCCAACCACGGAGCAGCCAGAAAAGCGTGCGCCCGTCTCATCCATTTGGGAGAAGAGAGGGGAGGGTGGGGGAAGGGGTGTTCTTCTGTAGCCATGGGCACTCGAATCTCATCCCTGCAAAGCCTGAGAGGCAGCTCTTACGGCCAAACACAGCCCTCCTGCGTAGCAGACCCAGGCTTTATAAATAGCCATGTGCTGCGCAACAAAGTTTCACTTTCTGCTCGTGGGTGGAGTGGGACAGAGGCGAGCTCTCGCTTGCCGCTTTTGGAGAGAGAAAGCTCAAGAGAGAGAGGGGGGGAGCTTTAGCTTTGGGCTTCAGCGGATAAGGAATTAGGGAATAGGGAGCTATCTCCTCTGTTCCCCCCCCCCCGTGACAGTACCGGCACACTCCCGTGGGGACAGACCCCCCCGCCCCCTGAGGGGAGGCGGCTTGCAGCCGCCTCCACGGGCCTGCCGGGCCCGGCGGCTGCCATCCTCCTCACCCACCATTCCTTTAGCGCTGGAAACCGCGGGGCGCCCTCCTGCGTCGGCCTTTCCGATTCCCGATTCTGTATCGGAAACGGGACTTGATCGGTGAAGTTCGGGTACCTGGGTTCGGTGCCACTGCGGAATCACGATCAGCTAAATCGGGATTATTTTTTGGATCGTGCCCATGTCTAATCCTGAATACCACTCTGTATACCTGAATATTCCTGGAAATATAAGGTACTTTTCAGCAGGGGTTTTTTTTTCTGGAAAAAGAGGTGGTAGAACTCTCAAGAGGGAAATGACGAAGAAATACATGGGATTCTTTGAAATAATATTATTTTCAAGCAGTATTACCAAGTATTTTCAAGAGGTTTTGGAACTCCGTTCCATCGCGTACCACCTGAAAAAAGCCCTGCTTTTCAGGTATATACTCAGATTGGATATATATTCTAGTATGCATCATATGTGAATGTGCTTAATAGCCTTGCACCTCTCCCCCCACAATTAGCATTCAATTCATTTAAATTGAGGCATGTTGCCTTAATGTATGTGAGAACTGGGTTAGAAGTTTATATTTAGTGTTTTTTTAAGAAGCTGGAATTATCTTTCAAAACCATATTCAAGCCTAATTACTGGAAAGAAAACCAGAGGAATTATTTCTTATCAAACAGTTTCATCATGTTCTTTAACCACAAAAATGTAAAGGATTAGCCAACATAGAAACAGCATGTAAAGTGAGATTCGAAATCAAAACATTTTAATCTTCCAGTTATAAACCCATTGTAAAACATTGTTTTATTCCTACTGCTCGTGAATTTTTGGAAGAGAGAAGTTTAACATTTACTATCAATGGAAGATAACTTTATAAATGTTTGAGCTACTTCTAGATGTTTGTGCTGTACTCAGCAGTATGAAAAATATATTACAGAGCAGAACTCATATAACTGTATCCCCAATGCACTATAATTACATCACTGTGTTTATGTGCATAGACATTAACATACACACACCCTTTCTGAATCATCCTTAAGATTCCCCACAGCTTGGGGGGAGGGGGGCTGTTTCCTTATAACATGACTTGGAAGTAAAGGTCATTCTTCTGTTTATTGGGAACCTAAAAATACAGGTGGCCTATCTGGTCACAGGCCAGATTTACCATATTGTGGGAGATTTCAGATATGGACTTGGTTTGATGGGGAAAGGGTGCCCACATCTGTTTGCATCAGTATGATCATGCATCTGAGTGAAGGAGAGAACATGCTATAAAAGTTAATGAGGCAGGAAGATGTAGATCTGAACTGGAATTGTTGTTATTTAAAGCCACTGTTGATTGCACCAGTGCATCAGTGGTGGCAGAATATTGGCATTCTCAATGTAATATAAAAGAAAGTGTGAAAAGTGAATAATTTTGCTACCATACATATTAAACTCATCACTTAAATATCCCCAGGCTCTGTGTACCTTTGTCTTTTGCAGCTGTGTAATGACAATATTTCAGGAGTGAAAAAAAATATTAAAATGTCACAAATCATTTAACTTAAATAATCTACATATTCACAACTTGGCCAGCCACGTTCTTTCCTAGTATTGATTCAAGCTCCTTTTGCACTTATGGTTTAAACTGTGATTTATGAGCATTCGCCCCTATCGCAATAGCTTCGGCATGGCACTCCCATGTTCCACACTGTCAGAGGCAGTTTCGATTTGGGCTCTTGTTTTTCATTTTAGACTGGCTTTGAAGCCTCAGTGCAGTTTTGGGCTTTTGGGGCTTTGCAATTCACGTCAATCATTTTGAGTATGCATAGTAACGTTGCAATGTTGGAACCCATCCTCCACCTGTATTTGCTGATTAGGCTGTCCCATGTCCACTGGCGAGGCAATTTGTGGTGGAGTTCTGGGGGAAAACGTGTCCTTTTCCTACTTGTTCCATTTTCATTTTTTTTTTAAAGCCAAGCCAGGAAAGGGTTAAAATGCTGCTGGTTCATTCCCTCCAGGAAGCTTCCCTACTACTTTGTTTTGCAAACAGCTATGCAAAGGGCTTGGTTTTTTTAGGGAGGGAGGAAATGAAAAGCAGCCATTTAACCCTTTCCTAGCTTTTAAAGCCCGGAGGAAAAGGCAGTAACGTTACAACACAGCAACGTTACAACACTTTCCTAGCCATTTAACCCTTTCCTGGCTTTTAAAGCCAGGAGGGGATCAGCAGTAACGTTTCTACACAGTAACGTTACAAACCGTTCCTGGCTTTTGAGAGAGCGAGCGAGAGAGAGAGAGAGCACATTCCCTAGAGAGAGGAAGGGGAAAGCAGCCTTTTAACCCCTTCCTGACTTTTAAAGCCAGCAGAGAGTAAGTAGCAAGGTTAGGAATAGTTCCTGGCTTTGAAAAAAAAATAAGAGAGTGTGTGTAAACCTGGGAGGAAAGACGCCAAGGGAGAAGCAGCCTTTTTTTTTTTTACCCTTACCTTATCCCCCTTCCTCGCTTTACTAATAAAAATGGCGGACAAGGAGTTCAGAGAGCTGAGAAGGGTGGGACTGGTTAATTCTGCACAGACCAATCAGCTCCAGAGGAAAAGGAGGAAAAGTAGAGGGGGAGAAGAGAAGCAAAAAGGGGACAAAAGTGTTCACGTTGACATAAATTGGGCCAGCCATGACTGGGCAGTGGCTTCAAAAATAACATCACAGTATGTCCACAGGAGGAAAAATCAGGGATACCGCAGACAAAGAGCAGTACTGCATCCCATGACCACTTTTCAAGTGTGAAACCCGTGCAAACAATGGAATGTGGAGCAGGTACTGAAACGCTTTAAAGTCCCAGTATGAAAGGCACCTCAGAGTTGTCATCAAATAATGCAAGCCTCATGTTTCAATAAAGCTCTGATCATTTAACATCACCTAGACTGGGCTCAAATTTCAATCATGCCCCTCCTTCATTACAAAAAGAAAATATATTGAATTTTCCATATAAAGCAGCCAAGATAAGCAGAGACCATTGACTTTATGCAGAGAGTAGGCATACTTTACAGACATTGGGGAATGGAAAGGAGAGTCATAGGACCACACCAAGTAGTGGAGTCCAGTTGAAAAAAACCAAATACACTTATCAACTTTTGCTGAGCACAAAGATAACAGAACTGGATATGGAACCAACAGGCTTTCTGCACGCTTTGTTGTACAACTCAGAATTTCTCCTGCGGATTCAACATCAACATTCTGCTCTGCCCCTTTCTTCAGCAGCAAGTAAAGTTAGCAGTCTCATCCAAATGCCATCTCAAAAACCTCCTCTCCTAGGTGAAGTCCATCTGATTATTAATAATAATAATTATAATAATAAAACATTTAATTTATATACTGCCCTTAAAGTCCACTCAGCGGTTTATGAAGTATGTTATTATTATCCCCACAACAATCACCCTGTGAGGTGGGTGGGGCTGAGAGAGCTCCAGGAGAGCTGTGACTGACCCAAGGTCACATACCTGATTACAAGCGAAGTGGGGAATCAAACCTGGTTCTCCAAATTAGAGTTCCACTGCTTTTAACTACTGCACCAAACTGGCTATTAACTTGAAAGTAAAATCTATCTCCAAGCCACCGCAAGAAAAAGAATCCCTAGACAGTTATCCAACAAAACCTGACCTGGCCCAATATCCAACTAAGGTAGAGAAAAAGGAGTGAAGAGACCTGAACCTCTTAACAGTGCTAGACCTCAATCCTAAACTAAACTCATTACATCCTTGTTGCCACCATCATGTAATGAATCATACATGTTTGAAACAGCCTTTATCTGGAAGCTAGTACCACTGATGTCCAGAGGATGTGAGTCTTACTACATTTTTATAGAGCTGGGTTTGGCCCTATCAAGAGGGCCAAACCAGTCCTTTCTATCTTCCCTAGTCTGAGGGTCTTAAAACTGAAAAGGCCTCCTCTGCTATCGTTTCTGCCTAATCCAGGCTTAGAAATGCATGCATAGAAGTCTCAGTGGCTCATTGTCTCTTATCCCTACATTGTCTGCTAAAGATTGGATTAGACAATGCAACAAGCTATGGTCACTCTTGTTCAAAGACATGAAGAACTTCAACTGGATATTTCTGATACCCTCAAGCTAGGAGAGCCTCCTTGCACAAGTTTATAGTATCAGTCATTTGGTCCATAAATCTTTGCTATGGAAACAGCCATTTAGCAGTCCACCTGCACAAACAACAATCAGGCACAAAAATTAAGAAACTCCATAAATCCCAGGCCTGATGATTAGTAATTCTGGGGGTCTGTAACAAAGGATAGGCTAAAGTAACAAATCCAAATAAATAATTAAGCTTGAAAAGCTGTCAATTTGTTTAGTTCACAGTGCAGAGAAAATACAAGCAGGACACACTTAACATAACATGAAATTAAGGATAGTGAATTCTGAATGGAGCATAGGGTCTGTGGATGTGCTTTCTTAATATACATATCTACATGTGTTAGAGAGGGGGTTCAGTTTCGTTCCTTGCTTCTTCAAGCAAACGCAGATAGGCTGCCACTAAGAAGGGGTGATCAATAGTATGCAATAACATTTCTTCAAACAATAGGCAGCTTTTTATTTATCCTAAGTTGAGATTCTCATGGAACTTGGACCATTTTCAGATACCAGTAAGCCCCAACAAAATCGCGCAAAACTTACGGCACGATGGCGTCTTCATAGCACAATTTCCCCTCATCATGATCCTGTTTTAATGGTGCAATTTCTGATGTCATTGTGAAATTAAATACGATCACGACAGGAAATCGTGCTATGAAGATGCCATCATGCCATGAGTTTTGTGTGATTTTCCGGGGGTTTATCAGCATGTGAAAACATCCTTGGTCTTGCAGATAATTCAAAACATATTTGCCCTCTTCCCGCTATAAAACAAAGTAAGAAGAGAATGTTGCAATATTTCATAACCAAATGGCCCAGGATGGATTTTGATATCCAACTTCTTTCTCAACTAGCAAAGATTTTTGAGTTGCTACAGGTAAGGTTACCAACTGCTTGGGGAAAAAAAGATGCCCTGTCCATTTAATATAGGCTTAATGGGTTGTTCTTTGCCAGGTGATATTATTTACTTCCCAGACATGAAAAAAGTCAGCTACCCATTTCTATATATTGTCTCTATGAAAGGCAACCCCAAAACCGTTCCCCTCAGTAGTATTTCCTTTTCCTTTTCTTTTTTAGTTTGTCATTTATAATCCACCTTTCTCACTGAGACTCAAGGCGTTTTACATAGTGCGAGATTAGTACAGTCAATATCAATTTGGAACCCCAAGAATACATCACAAGAATATAGCCTGGATCTGCTTAACACGTGAGTTGAACAACTTGATCCAAATAGGGATACCATAAAGTAATTGGTACACCATGTTGGCACTAAAAACTTTCACGGCTCCAGGGACAAATTGGTTTCCCTTCACATAAGAAAACCTAATAATCGCAAACTACTTTTGGCCAGCTTTAATGAACAACAACAACAACAAAATTTATTAGCCAGAAGCCATCACATTCTTGGAATCAATTCAAAATTACATGATTCCACATCAGTGAGACACACGCCATTTTAAAACAAATATTGAAAAGGTACATATTTCAACAAATTACCACCTTTAGAAATTTACTTATAAAATTGATCAGTCCTAAAAGCATAATTGTTTGGCAACAATATAAAATATCCAGGCAATCATTAAAATTGTAGGTTACTAAAATTTACATAATATAAATACCTAAAATTCAAATTACCTTATATTATCAAATTATAACAATACTCATCTAGGATTCTGCACACTAAGCCAGGATTTCCTCCTATTAATGACCATCCAGCCATATTTTGCCACTTGGAGCGTCATTTCCCTATTCCTGTCTGCTAACACGATTGTAATATAATTTTTTTCTCTTTTTCCCTGGAAGACTATCAGTTATAGGTTTAATATATATTTCCCTAATATGATCATATATTTTACACTCAGCTTTAATGTATGTTTCCTCTGAGCTGTCCAGTTGTTATTATACTGTAAAAGGACTCCCAAGTATTTGAAATATTTAACTTGCTCTATTGGGTTGCCATTAATGTACCAAGTTAAGTGTCTCCAAAACCTCAAAAACACCAAGATTTTTGATTTTTTTGAAGTTGACAGAGAGCAAGTTGGCCTCACAATAAGGTGTAAACTTAAGCAGAAGTCACTTAAGAACTTTTTGAGCGCAGGATAATACAACCGCATCATCTACATACAATAAGGGGACTGCTTGAGAGCTCAGTTTAGGAAAGGATGCAGAGGAGTTAGCCATGTTAGTCTGTGGTAGCAAAATCAAAAAGAGTCCAGTAGCACCTTTAAGACTAACCAATTTTATTGTAGCATAAGCTTTCGAGAATCAAGTTCTCTTCATCAGATGCCTGATACAAAGACTGGTCAAATACAGAAGAGCAGGAGAGAGAAGAGGCAATTAGGGGGAGGAAGGGGGAGGGAGCAATCAAAACATTCCTTTGCTAGTATATGTAAACATCTCCTTTTAGTGTGTGTATCAGTTGGCTTCAAAGGAGTTTGCCCTGTTAGTTTGTAGAAGCCAAACAGCTAGACCATCCAATTCCAATGCAGTATGGGCCTTCGATAACCACAGCTCTCCCTGCCAGTTGCATCTGACAAAGAGATCTGTGGTTCCCGAAAGCCCACGCCAGGTGCCACTGAGCTCCCCCAGACCCCACCTCTGTAAAGGAAATCTGTTACCTGTGGTAATGTGATAACCATTCATAGTCCCTATTCAGTCCCAGCTTGACAGAGTCAAATTTGCATATGAATTCCAGTTCAGCAGCCTCCCGTTGGATTTTGTTTTTGAAAGGTTTCTGTTGAACTACAGTGACCTTTAAGTCTTTGATGGAATGTCCTGGTAGATTGAAGTGTTCTCCCACTGGTTTCTGGACGTTTCCATTTCTAATGTCAGATTTGTGTCCATTTATTCTTTTGCGTAGAGGTTGGCTGGTTTGTCCAATGTACAGAGCAGAAGGACATTGTTGGCACATGAGGGCATATATCAGATTGGAGGATGAGCAGCTGTAAGAGCCAGAGACAGTGTAGTTGATGCCATTGGGTCCTGTAATTGTATTCCCTGGGTAGATATAGGAGCAGAGCTGGCATCTGGGTCTGTTGCAGGGCCTGGTACCTGTGCTGGTGACTCTGCTGGCCGATTCATGGTTGTGAGTGAGAAGTCGTTTAAGGTTGGGGGGCTGTCTGTAGGCAAGGAAAGGTCTTCCACCCAGGGCTTCTGAGAGAGAGGTATCATTTTCCAGGATGGGTTGTAGCTCACTGATGATACGTTGGATGGGTTTGAGCTGGGAGCTATAGGTGACAACCAGTGGTGTTCTGTTGTTAGTTCCTTTAGGTTTGTCCTGGAGTAGACTGTTTCTGGGTACTAGTCTGGCCCTGTTGATTTGTTTCTTCACTTCATTTGGTGGGTACTGTAGTCCCACAAATGCTTGTTGTAAATCTCTTAAGTGTGAGTCTCGGTCGAGAGCATTGGAGCAGATACGGTTGTAACGTAAGGCTTGGCTGTAGACAATAGACCGAGTGGTATGTTTAGGGTGGTAGCTGGAGGCATGTAGATATGAGTATCGGTCTGTTGGTTTCCGGTATAAGGTGGTATTTATTCGTCCATTATGTAGTTGTACAGTGGTGTCCAGGAAGTGTACCTGTTGTGTAGAGTGGTCCAGGCTTAGGTTGATAGTAGGGTGAAAGTTATTGAAGTCTTGATGAAATCTCTCAAGAGCTTCCTTCCCATGGGTCCAAATGATGAAGATGTCATCCAGGAATCTTAAGTATAGTAGTGGTTCCAGTGGATGGGAGCTGAGGAAGCGTTGTTCCAAGTCCGCCATGAATATGTTAGCATATTGTGGTGCCATGCGTGTGCCCATGGCTGTGCCATTAACCTGTAGATATAAGTTGTCACCAAATTCGAAGTAATTGTGAGTGAGTACGAAGTGACAAAGTTCAGTGGCGAGGTGTGCTGTGGTTTTGTCCGGGATAGTATTCCCTATGGCTAGTAGTCCATCTGCATGTGGGATATTGGTGTATAAAGCCTCCACATCCATGGTTGCTAGGATGGTGTCATCAGGTAGGTTGTCAATGGACTGTATTTTCCTGAGGAAGTCAGTGGTGTCCCGTAAATAGCTGAGTGTGCTGGTGGCATAGGGCCTGAGGATAGAGTCCATGTATCCTGAGACTCCTACCGTGATAGTGTCTCTTCCTGAGACGATGGGGCATCCTGTGTTACCCGGTTTATGGATTTTGGGTAGTAGGTAGAATTTTCCTGGCCGTGGTTCCTGGGGTGTGTCCGTATGGATGCATTCTTGTACGTCCACGGGAAGAGTCTTCAATATTTTATTGAGTTCTCTTTTATATTGCTCCGTAGGATCAGCAGGTAGTATTTTATAGAATGTTGTGTTGGAGAGTTGTCTTTCTGCTTCCTGTATATAATTCTGTTTGTCCATGATGACCACTGCTCCGCCTTTGTCGGCTTCCTTGATTACGATGCCAGAATTGTTTTGGAGGCTGTTTATGGCATCTCTTTCTGCATGGCTGAGGTTCTGCTTTAGGTGTTGTTGTTTGTCAATTATTTCAGCCTGGGTGCGTCGACGGAAGCATTCAATGTAAAAGTCCAATGAAGAGTTCCGGCCTTCAGGGGGTGTCCATGTGGAATTCTTTTTTCTGGAGTTTTGTAACGATGATTGTGTATTGCTGGGTTGGGAGAGTGATGGTTGCTGTGATGGTGTCTGTTCAGTGCTTTGTTCCTCATTTTGTTCAGCAGAGTAGCTGAAGAATTCTTTCAGTCTTAGGCGTCTGAAATAGGCCTCCAGGTCTCCACAAATTTGTATGGTTTGTGTGGGTCTGGCTGGGCAAAAAGATAGTCCACGTGAGAGTGACCATCAACCGCACAGTTTAGGAAAGTGACCATCAACCGCACATAGAGTAGGATCTAAGTTGTTCATAAATAGATTGAATAAATGAGAAGCCAGAATTCAGCCTTTCTTAACTCCATGGTTTATAGGGACCTTAGATGTTAACTGGCTTGAGCTCCTGTGTCTGACTTGACAGCTCTTGGATGAATATAATTTCCAAATCAGAAATAACAATCATTTTTCTATGCCCGTCATATGTAGCTTATCCCACAGGAGGTTCCTAGGTATTGAATCAAAAGCCCCTTTTAAATGTAGAAAGGCAGTAAATAGTTCCCCCCACCCCAGCACCACTGTGTTTGCCTGCCAAACAGGCAAGGGTTATACTGTAGTTTAATGTTGATTTGCCCTCAAAGAATTCAATCTGTTCAACTCCCAAGAGGTTTTGATCTGAGATCCAGGAAATAAGTTTGGGTAACAGATACCTAGCATAGAGCTTGCCCACTACTGAGAGTAGGTTGATCGGGCAGTAATTTCCTGGGTAGCTGAGGTCTTACCTGAAACTATGCCTAACTTAATTCATGGGACAAACCACAGGTGACATAATTCAAGTTCCTGGCAATGTTAAAAGAACCAAGGCATCATCCTAGATGCTCATGAAGGAAGGTGACTGGGCAGCGCAGAGAAGTAGGATCTGACTGATGTAGGAGGTATGCTATTAAAAGCAACCCATACCAGATTGCTGTGTAGATGATATGGATTAAGGGGACTGAATTTGGAATTGCAAGATATGCAACATGTCAGACAACGGCCTAGTTCAGCTTTATCCTGTTTCTCTGGTTTCCCTCAAATTCAGAAAACCCAAGAAATGTGTTTGGTGATTTTTTTTTCAGACAAAAAATTTATTGGAAAAGAAAGACAATAACAGCACATAAAAGGTAATAAATATTGCTCCTCTCCATCTCCTTACTTACTTTATACTCAGCATTTTATATTCAACATTTTAAAATATTAATTTTCTAATTAGTCTGCTTCCACAAAAACTATTCTTAGTTTTTCTTAATTACCAGCTACATATTCAAAAAAGACTTTCCATTTTTTTTCTGAAATTCTAAGATTGGTCTTTTATGCATCTAGGAAGTTAATTTAGCCATAGATGCATATTGACACAGTTTGTTCATCCACTCAGACACATCTGGACAAGAATCTGCCTTCCATTTTGTTACAAATACTACCCTTGCTGCTGTCACTATATATTTTAAAAGTTTGCTATATACTTTTGTAATATTACTAGGTAAGATATTTAATAATATATTTTTAGGATTCAACATAAAGCAAAACTTTAATATGTTGCATTTCTACTTAAATTTTTACCCAATATCTTCTTGCCTTCTTACATGTCCACCACATGACAGAACATTGCATCCGTACATTGGCATTTCCAACACATTCCACTATAATCCTTATTGGTTCTTGCAAGATCCTTGGGAGTGATATACCATCTAAAAACATTTTGTACCAATTCTCTCTTAACATTTGAGTGTCTGTAAATTTGATTTCTTTTCTCCATAAGTTTTCCCATTGACTCATAGAAACACTTTCTCCAAGATTTTGCATCCATTTTATCATACAATTTTTAATTTGTTCCAATTCTGATATGTTTGGTGATTAACAAAGTCACAAATATATTTAGATGTTTGAGTCTTCGCCTGACTCTGGTATGAACAACTGCAAAAAAGGCTTCAAAAGTTTCTTCAGGATCTCAGACCACTCAAGATAGATGCTTGAGAACTCAGAGACTGGCAGGGCTAGCTGAGGGAAGATATATTACTTGGTACTAAAGAACTCCTCCGTTCCTGCTCTATAAAATATTTTGAACCCATGAGTGCAAAAATCAGAGAATGGGATCCTTATTTATTATTTACTTTATTTATAGTCTAACTTTATTATTTAAACTTGGTAATAACTCTTTATCAGTACATCATTGGCATTGTTGACATGATGGTATGATGGCTATCTGCCCTGAGCCCACTGGATCCGCCCTGAGCCCACTTGGTTGGGGAGGGCGGACTATAAATTTAAGTAAATAAATAAATAAATATTACAGTGATCTGTGGTTGCCCCTGAGGAAGTCCGTGAGATGAAATCTGACATTCCAGTCGGCCTCAGCTTGGGCATTTATCTCTGTGGATCCCTGGTTCTGGAAACAAGCCGAAGACATCTGCAAAAGGGAAAAAGAGAGAAAATTTGAACATCTAAAAAGGACATAAAACTACTGACTTACCTTGCATTTTGAACTCAGAGTTGTTATCCTGCTTCCTTTGAAGACATGGAAGGGGAGTGTTTTGTCCCTATTGGACTATTCTTTTGTACTTGCATTTGAATTGTATGTTCATTGACGTGTACTTATGAGTGTAATGAGTGTAATAACTGTGAGCACTGATTGAGCATTGTAACTTTAAATGGATTAATTTACTATTCTCCGGGTGGTTTTCCACTTTCTGGTTGAGCAATTGTGCCGGGAATTGCCTTTCTGGTTTGTTACTATTTGGCTTTATATTTTAGCTGTGAATTCTCTGGGTGCTTTGGGATAGTCTTTATTTCTCAGTCCCCTATCTGTATAATTAGAATATTTACAACCTACCTCCCAGGATGTGGTGAGTAGAGATGGGCACAAACAGAAAAAAAACCCGAACATGATGTTCGTTGCTCGTTGCCATCCATGAACAGGGACTCACGAACAACCACGAACATGGCCCTGTTCACGAACATGTTCATGGTTGGCTCTTCGTAGGGGCCAGCAGGCTTTCCTCCAGCCATCATCCAAGTTTTGTCAAGATCCCTACTGCACTACTCCCAGAAACCTGACCTGAGCAGACACCAAGAAAGGTACCAATAATAAATAATAGCTTGGCCCCAGAGCCTGGCAGCAGCCCTGGAACTTGAAAGGGTAGGTTCCTACCGCACCACTCCCGGAAACCCTACCTGAGCAGGGCAGCAGGAAAGGTACCAATAGTAAATAATAGCTTGTTTACTTACTTTATATCTTGCCTTTCTTTCCAATGGGGAACCAAAGTGGTTTCCATTATTCTTCTCTCCTCCATTTTATCCACACAACAACCCTGTGAGGTTGGTTAGGCTGAAAGTGGCCCAAGGTCACCCAGCAAGCTTCTATGGCAGAGGGGGGATTTGAACCTGGGTCCTCCATATCCTTGTCTGACACTATCCACTACACCACGTAATAAAATATGCTATCAGGAAATGTCTAGGTGGCTAGCTATGTTGGTCTGCAGTAGAACAGCAGGATTTGAGTCCAACAGCACCTTAGAGACCAACAAGTGTAAGCTTTTGAGAGTCAGAGCTCCCTTCTTCAGGAAATATCTAGGCATACAATAGTGCCAGTTACAATTTTAAATCCAATTATCTCTTCTGGGTGCAGCAGCTCCCATGTGAACACCCCAAGTTCCCCCATTCTCTTCAAAGGAAAGTGAGGGTCCATTCATGCAATGGGATGATATAAACAGGAAGTTCTGCACATACAGAAGCTCAACATATACATTCCAATCAGTATACATGTCCAAAACTGGATCAAGAACTGTAATTTTATTTACATACCACTTTTTTGCTAAAATCCTCAAAGCAGTTTAAAGAAATATAAAAATTCCAATTGAAATGACAACATGGATTAAGACAAGGAATTAAATTTATCTTTAACTGGTGTTGAAAACAATACAAATAAATTGGTGGTGTTTTTCAGGGAGTTCTTCCCAAAATTCCTGTGCAGTAACAGAGGAAACCTATCTCCCTGTAGAAGCAGATCTAGCTTCCTAATATGTTATAGTTTGATTGTAACCAATAGAGTGAATAATAACAGAGAAAGCATGTAGCACATGTATGTAGTGTGTGCCATCAACTTACAACCAACTTATTAGCAACCCTGTCAAGGGGTTTTCAAGGTAGTAAGGACAAGAGATAGTTTGCCATTGCCTTCCTCTACAGTGTCTTCCATGGTGGTCTTGAATTTGAGTATCAACCCTTATTAACTTCCAGTATCTGATGAGAGTGGGCCTATATCATGCCACCATCCCACTCAACGCTCACATACAGACAATATATTATTAATTGAAAAGGCAGCAAGGTTTGGCTAAAATATTTGAATGCCTTTGACATCCTCACAATCTAAGATTCACTGTGCCTAGGGCTACTGAGGGAGAATTAGCAGGGTCAGCTTCCAAGGGCTCTGGTTACCCTGCAGGCCTTCAAGCCAGGAAGACACGTCATTTGTTTTCATATGGGGTCTGTGTGTTGCAAGATGGGAGCCCAAAGCTTGTCTTAGTCTGGGGACCCATGATGGCTCTCAGTAAGCCTGTTTTTATGCTACGGACTCCATCCAGTCCTTCACAGAGACAGTGTGTGTGGGGAGGGGGGAGTTCTTTACAGGGCACAGGTCTATTCCTGCATTGTGTGGGCACAGGCATGCCAAGCAATAGGAGACCTGTGCATGCAACCAAGCAGAGGGATCAAGAATGAAAGAGGACTATAAAGCTCTTGGAAGGCAGCTGAAGACAGTGGGGGCACAGGTGGTATTCTCTTCTATCCTTCCTGGCAAAGGAAGAGGAATGCGAAGGGAGCA
This sequence comes from Eublepharis macularius, assembly GCF_028583425.1. NCBI lineage: Eukaryota > Metazoa > Chordata > Lepidosauria > Squamata > Eublepharidae > Eublepharis > Eublepharis macularius. Next base: position 116,568,876 of record NC_072790.1, read on the forward strand.
GACCATACTCGAGGTGAATTGTTGGCTGAGGTGGTGGTGCCGGCAGGAGCGCTTTGGGTTCTGGGACCACAGGATAAGTTTTCTCAGAGAAAGCCTTCTGGTACATGATGGGCTTCACCTCTCAAGGTCAGGGAAGAAAATGTTTGGAAAGAACCTGGAGAGCTTCATCAGGAGAGCTTTAAACTGATGCCACAAGGGGAAGGGGACAATCTTCATGGAGATTTCAATGAAGAAGTAATAACAGCGGGGTCCCACTTAGGAAGGACAGATAAAAAAAATAGGGACAAGGCTACAAGTGCCTATATACCAATGCCCAAAGTACGGGTAATAAGAAGGAAGAGCTTGAGCTTCTCTTGCAAACAGAGGGCTACAATAGAGTAGGAATTACTGAGACTTGGTGGGATGATTCCCATGACCGGAATGTGCTAGTGGATAGGTATGAGTAGAAAAGGAGGCAGAGTGGCATTGTATGTGAGGAAAGGGCTTGATTGTCAGGAAGTTCTGGAGAATGTGGTTGACAACCCAGTGGAAAGTATATGGGTGGAAATATGGGAAGGAAGGACAAAGGGTATTGTTGTTGGAGTCTTCTACAGATAGCCTGATCAGGGAAAGGAAATGGATGCTGCCCTCCTTGAACAGATTGGTAGAGTATCCATACATCAGAACCTTATAATTATGGGTGACTTCAACTTCCCTGGTGTGTTGGGAGACAAGCTCAGCAAAGCGACAAGAATCTCACAACTCCCTGACCTGCCTGGCTGATAACTTCCTTTTTCAAATGGTGGAGGAAGCTAAAAGGAGCTCAGCCACACTAAATATTAACCAACAGGGAGGAATTGGTAGATGGGGTGAAGGGGGTAAGGAACTTAGGGGGAAGTGACCATTTCCTCCTTAAATTCCAGTTGCTGTGGGGTGGCCAAGGAAGTTCATAGCCAGACTTGCAGGTTATATTTTCGTAGGGCCAACTTCAATGAACTCAGAGGCTTGATGAGAGTCATTCTGTGGGGCAGTGTTCTGGAAGGGAAAGGAGCAAGTGAAGGGTGGACTCTTCTCAAACATGAGCTTTTGCAAGCTCAAGCCCTCACTATTCCAGCAAGATGGAAACATGGTGAGGGCTCCAAGAAACCAACGTGGATGAACAGATAGCTCCAGAATAAACTAAGGGAGAAAAAGGAAATGTTCAGGAAATTGAGAGGAGGACAGACCTCTAAAGAGGAATATATGAGGGTTACTAGGTACAGCAGATCAGCCATCAGAGAAGCCAAAGCTCAGTATGAGCTGGGTCTGGCTAGGGGGGCTCGCTACAATAAGAAAAACTTCTACAGATATGCAGGGCTTTTTTCTGGGAAAAGAGGTGGTGGAACTCTCTATTACCACATGTGTGCATGCAAAGTGCACACGTGTGCTCCCAGAATGAAGCAGAATGAACTCAAAGTAGCACACATACACACACAGGCCCACCCTCCCACCCACCCCTGAATGAAAATAAAACAGAATGAACTCAAAGCAGTACACACATACACAGAAACCCATGAATGAAATGAAAGCCGAATGAACTCAAAGCAGCTTAACCTCCTCTGGAGAGCCGGCCCCAGCAGCTCTGCTTGTGTGCTCTCTCTCTCTCACTCACTCACACACAGAGGAATGAAAAGAAAGCAAAATGAACTCAAAGCAACCTAGCCTCCTCTGTAGAGCCCGCACCCAGCCCCAGCTTGTTCTCTCTCTCTCTCTCTCTCTCTCACACACACACACACACACATACACACACACACACACACACACACACACACACACACACACACACAGAGGAATGAAAAGAAAGCAGAATGAACTCGAAGCAGCTTAACCTCCTCTACAGAGCCCACACCGGGCCCCATCTCTCTCTCCCCCCACTCTCTCTCCCTCTCATTCTCCCTCTCTCTCTCACACACACACACAAACACACACACACAGAGGAATGAAAAGAAAGCAGAATGAACTCAAAGCAGCTTAGCATCCTCTGTAGAGCCCGCACCAGGCCTGAGCAGTGTCTCCTTGCTCTCTCTCTCTCCCTCTCATTAACTCACAGAGAGAGAGAGAGAGAGAGAGAGAGAGAGAGAGATGGGGGGAATGAATAGAAAGCAGAATGGACTCAAAGCAGCTTAACCTTCTCTGCAGAGCCCGCAGGCCGAAGATGGAAGGAATCACGTGAGCAGATTCCAGAGCTGCTGGAATGCCGTTCCAGGGTGTTCTCCCTCAAAAAAAGCCCTGTAGATATGTGAGAAGCAAACGCAAGGTAAAAGAGGCAATGGGACCACTGTTGGGAGCGGAAGGAATAACTCTGATGAAGGACAGAGAAAAAGCAGACAGGCTTAATGACTGGAAGACTGTGGACTGGACTATAGGACAGTTCAGTGGATAGGGAACTGGTTAGAGGACTGCACCCAAATAGTGGTGGTCAATAGCGTTTCATCAGATTGGAGGGAGGTGTCCAGTGGGGTGCTGCAGGGCTCGGTTCTGGGCCCGGTAATATTTTTATCAATGATTTGGATGAAGGGGTAAATGGGCTACTCATTAAATTTGCTGATGATACCAAACTGGGAGGAGTGGCAAACACCCAAGAAGATAGAGTTAAAATTCAACAAGACCTGAATACTCTAGAGAAGTGGGCAGTTGTGAACAGGATGCAATTCAAAATAGGTAAGTGCACAGTATTACATCTGGGCCACAAAAACGTGAAGCACAAATACTGGATGGGGGATACACTTCTGGGTAGTAGTGTATGCGAAAGAGATCTTGGGGTAAGAGTGGACTGTAAACTAAATATGAGCAGTCAGTGTGATGCGGTGGCAAAAAAGGCAAATTCAGTCTTGGGTTGTATCAAAAGGGCCATTGCATCGAAATCACAGGAGGTCATAGTCCCTGTCTATACTGCCCTAGTCAGGCCGCACCTGGAGTAGTGTGTGCAGTTCTGGATGCCTCACCTCAAAAAGGATGTGGACAAAATCGAGAGGGTGCAGAAGAGAACGACGAGGATGATCAGGGGTCTGGAGACTGAGCCCTGAAGCAATGGGCTTAAATTACATACAGAAAAGTACTGGCGGGATATTAGGAAAAACTTTTTCATGGTCAAGAGTTGTTCAAAGGTGGGATCAGCTGCCTAAGGAGGTGGTGATCTCCCCTTCACTGGGAGTTTTCAAGAAGAGGCTGGATGAATATTTGTCAGGGATGCTTTAGGCTCATCTTGCATTGGGCAGGGGGTTGGACTAGGTCTGTATGGCCCCTTCCAACTCTGTGATTCTGTGATTTTGTGACTCCACTGGGATATAGATGGTGAACCCATTCCCTGTAGTGCCTATTATGTTGCTTGTATTCATGTCATGAGAGAAGGAAGGGGTAAACAAGATCCTGATGTCCCCTGGGGATCCTTTTATTCAAGGATGCTGCACCCTTGCCACTAATTGTACTAATCTCACACTATGTAATCCGCCTTGAGTCTCAGTGAGAAAGGCAGAATATACATAACATAAAATAAAATAAAAATAAAATAAATATTCAAGCACCTCCCTCAAAGAATGTATCTTGTATGAGTTTCTGTGAATGACTGGATATCCTTACAGACATATAAAGGAACTGGACAAACATATACATCTAAAATATAGACACTGGAAGCTGCAACTCAGCATGAATATTTGATTTAAAGGCAGCTTGTGAGGCAATCTTTAACATGGATGAGAACTGTCTGTTTTAGTATTTTATTTAATCATAAGGAGAAAAACTAAAAAGAAAAAAATATTTAGAACTATGAAAATTTTTTAATACTCTATCTACACTGTCAGCACTACCTAAGAGAAAAATCTCTGCGTTCTCAGCAAAGCAGTGATGAATTGCATCTCACACCACAGCTGTGAATAAGAGACACTCCAGTATCTATCATTCCCATTTCACAGATGGGGAAACTCAAACCCTGAGTGGTTAAACTGACTTGCCAAAGGTCACACAGGAAGTCCATAGCAGAACTGAAAACAGAATCCAGATCTCTTGGCTCCACACTGCAAGGCTTAATCTCAAGTCAAGCAGGCTTCTGTGTTTCAAACTTTTCTTCCTTGGGAACAAGCTAGTAAGTTAGGAGAGAGGCATTCTCTAATAATCAGCATGAAACAGATCCTGTGCATATTTGCAGAGGAGTTAGCCGTGTTAGTCTGTAGTAGCAAAATAGAAGAGAGTCCAGTAGCACCTTTAAGACTAACCAACTTTACTGTAACAAACTTTTGAGAATCAGAGTTCTCTTCGTCAGATGCTTATTTGCAAACCCTACCATCCCAACTCAATGGGATTCACTTTCCATTAGCAAAAAAAGTTTGGGATTTGCAAACTTTTTATTTTTTGCAGGCTCCTGGCTTGATTTCTAACTTTTGAGAGCAATGGGGGTAGTCAAGATTGCAATGATACCAAGATGGAGCCTCCTTGTTCAGAAGCAGTCTGTGTCTGATTAACAGGTTCTGGGGGTGAGCACCAGCAGATGACTGATGCCTTCATGCCCTGCATATAAGCTTCTGAGACGCATCTGAGAGCTGCTGTACCATAATGGTTAAGTGGTTTGGCTGGGAATCAGCATTCTACTGGATTGAATCCCACTCCTGCCATGAGCTCAGTAGGTGGCCTTGAGTAAGCCACTCCTCTCATCTCCAGCTCCCCAGCTGTATTGTGGGGATAACAACACCACTAACTTGTTCTCTGCTCTGGGTGAGGCACTAATCTGTCTAGAAGAGTGGTATATAAGCACAGTTATTATTATTATTATCTGGTTGGCTGCTGTGGGAAACAAGCTAGATGAAGCTTTGGTCAGATCCAGCAAAGCTTATGTTCTCTTATTGATTTTTATTCCCTTATTTCTTTATTTCCATACTGCTTTTATATTAGTGGTGTACAAAATATATAAGGAAAAAAAGCAAAGATCAACATTTGTAAAAAGCTGCACAACCTCCCTGCTTTGCATACAAACGGCAAGAATGAGAACTATCTCCTGAAAGGTAAAAGTGATGCAGCTTCCCAGCTTCTGAAGGAAAGAAATTCCATAGTGTTGGGGTGACTACTGAAAAGTCCCTGCTCCTGATGACCACCAGTCTGGCATCAGCCTATGTTGGTATTTGGAGCAGGAGCTCCATAGGAGGACTCTAAAAGCAAGATTGGTGGTACAGATGTTTTCTTGGTTATTCCACTGCCAGACTGTTTATGGTTTTAAATGCTAAAACCATCATTTCTAATTAACCCTGGAAAGAAATTTATTTATTGTGTTTCTATTCTGTTTTTCTCTAGATGCAATGAGTAGCCAGTAAAATTTTAGCACTGGTAGCATGTACTCTCTCTTGCAGAAAAAGACAAGTCAGCAGCAATTTGGACTTTCAAGTTACCAGACAGCCTTCAAGGGCAACCCCATGTACAGTGCATTACCATAGTATAAGCTAGAAATGATGAAGGCACGGATGACAGTGGCCAACATGCTCTGTTTCAGTAGCGGGCAGATCTGGTGAATCAGCAAAAGACTCTTCTTGTCTCTTTAGGGCCTTCAATGTTTGAAACAGCATTTTGAGCCAAGGAATTAGCTGGCAACCATAGCAGTTCTTTGAGAACCAGTCTTATATCATCTCTCATATAATTCACTTTCATCACTGCACAGAGGTCATCTATGCTTAGGCATGCTTCCCACACTCCTTTTCACAGACATCCCAATCCTCTACATGTTTATTCTGAAAAAAAAATGCACTAAGTTCAATGGAGATAGCATCCAAGTAATTTTCTAGAAACAGACAGCTTTAGCATGAACAGGATTAAAAAAAGATTGTGTAAAGTCTGTCCAAAGAAGGCATGGTGACATAAACTGTGGATTACATGCTATTGGTCCTTCCCCATATACATTGCTGCTTTCCCTCATCTGACAACTAGAAAACTGCAGGGGCTATGCAAAGTTACTGCATACTTGCAAGGAACAGGTGCGCTAGATAAAAATGTAAGATATGCAAAGCACCACTGCACCATGTGATCAGTTTCCCCCCACTACTGAATTCCTTAAACTTAAACCACACCTTGTCTACATTGTTTTACAATCACATAAAACTGCCTTAAAATGAACAAAACCATCAGTTCAACAAGGTCAGTATTGTCTTCTCAGACTGGCAGCAGTTCTCCAGGGTCTCCCATCCACCCACCTACCCTTCTTGCTTTTTTAAATGCAGCTGCCAGGGATTGATCCCAGGACCTTCTGCATGCCACACATTTGCTCTACCATTGAGCCACAGCCTCCCTCTGAAAAAGCAAATCCTCTCATTGGACAACTTGTTCCTTGGGCTCAATGGTACTAATTGCAGGTAGAAAGAGGTTCCTTGTACCACTTTGTAACCTGAATATCAGAACAAGCATCCTACATCTTCTAAGCTGTTGTAAGTAATAGCACCAATCCATATGCAAAAGAACCTCCTCAGGATACAGTGAAGCCTCCCTCCATTAGCATTCCACACCCTGGGAAACTCTTACAGGATGACTCAGCCCAACCCTACCTTCCTGAGTAGATATAAATTACCTGCCAACTTCTTTCCCACACTGTGACACTGAGAGATCTCTGTCTTTTGGTGCTACACCTCTGAAGATGCCAGACACAGCTGCTGGCGAAACGTCAGGAACTACAATGCCAAGACCACGGCTATATAGCCCGGAAAATCCACAACAACTATAGTTCTCCAGCCGTGAAAGCCTTCAACAATACAGTAATAGGATTATGTGCAAGATCCTGGTTCAGACAGGAACTGATTTCCCTTGGCAAGTTACTGTTTTCCAAATTCTCCCTTCACTGTGGTGGAAAGCGCTGTCAAGTCTCAGGCATCTTATGGCAATCCCATAGGGTTTTCAAGGCAAGACACCAACAGAGGTGGTTTGTCATTGCCTGCACTTCCTTGGAGGTCTCCCATCCAAGTACTAGCCAGGGCTGCCTGTGCTTAGCTTCCGAGATGTTAAGATCAGGCTAGCCTGGATCATCCCAAGTCAGGGCCAGCATTCACTATCCAGCTATAACACAGGGAAAATAACATCTGTCTCCCTTACAGGGCTGTTGTAATTACCATGTGAACTACTGTTTTAAAAAAAAACTATTAGTGCTTGCACATATCCTTGCTGGGTAAAAATAAAATTGGCATTGAAGCCACTGGACATAAAATGTGTTGGAAATATGAGTTAGCCTTTACATTCTGAGATGGACAAAACCCAGCAACACAGACACACCCTTTAAAATAAGATGCACCCCCTGGGACACCTGCAATCTACGCCTTCTGTACACAAGCTGCACAATGGGATGGTAGAATTCTGAGGGGATAGCAAGAGCTGTACCACTACAGAGTGCGCATGAGTGAGAATCCCATTGGTAATCTTTCCCCATGTAAAAACCAAGGTGGACTATATATGAAATATTTTTTTTTAAAAAACGCCACATTGACAAATCAGGCAGCGCATAACTCTTCCCACACTATGCCAGTTTGCCACTTAATGGGTTCTTAAGACAGGCAAACTGGGACCAACGTAACACACACACACACACATCCCGCAGTCTGAAGTGCAGCCGTCCATTCTAACTCCTCAACAGCCTGCCAGTCCGTCTCCTGGTGTTGCACGAGTAGATCAGGCCCTGGGCTGGGTCCTACAAATGCCGGACGGGAGAACTGACAGGAACGGTGCTGGGGTGGATGTCCCCGTCCCTCGCGCTTCTTTCCCGTCGGGTGTGCAATGCGCTGAGGGGGAAGCCGCAGGGAGCCGCCTCTGGAAAGCCCCTCCTCGGGGCTGCCGCCGGCCCCTCCCCCTCCCTCCCCAGATAAATGCCTCAAGTGTCCTCCTCGCCCAATCCCTCCCGCCTCGCTCGCTCTCTCTGGGCTCCGGAGGGGTTCCACGCGGCGGGCTCGGCCTCCTCCGCCCCCCGCCCCCCGCCGGGGGCCGCCAGGAGGGACCATGTCCACGGGCTCCCTGAGCGATGCAGAGGACCTGGCCGAGGGGGAGATGCTGGACTGCCAGGCTCTGAAGAGGGGCGCTCGCTCACCTCCTCCCGCCCACCACGAGAGCCCTGAGGAGGGCGCCATGGGCGAGTTGGGCTCTCCGGCCAAGGCCCGCGGGGCGGCCGCGGGCAAGAGGAGGAAAGGACCGGGCAAGAAGAGCCCCCTGAGTGGCGTCGGCCAGGAGGGCAAGCAGGTCCAGAGGAACGCGGCCAACGCCCGGGAGAGGGCTCGCATGCGCGTCCTGAGCAAAGCCTTCTCCCGCCTCAAGACCACCTTGCCCTGGGTGCCGCCCGACACCAAGCTCTCCAAGCTGGACACCCTCCGCTTGGCCTCCAGCTACATCGCCCACCTGAGGCAGATCCTGGCCAGCGACAAGTACGAGAACGGCTACATCCACCCGGTCAACCTGGTAAGTCGCAGAGAGGCCTGCTGGGACCTGAGTTCGAATCCCCGCCCGGCCGCGATGCGCGCCGGCTGACCGGGGCATAGCTCCGCAGACTCAGGCTGACCTACCTCACAAGATCGTTGTAAGGATAAAGTAGAGAGGAAGGGCGGAGTAAAGGTCCAGGATTGAAAGCGGCGGGATGGGCGGGGGAGACGGCCGTTTGAAAGCGCTTGGGCGAGAGGCTCTCTTCGCCCAGTCCGGAGACATCACCGCCTCGTTGCCTCCCCACTGCGAGGAAGGGAGAACGAATGGCTTCGACCTGGTGGCGCCAACCCACCGCTCCCACTTCGGCCGAAGCGCTGAGATTTCTACCAACTGTGCGGCAGGGGAACGGAGCAGCGGTGTGGCCTCAAGCGCCGCCGCCCAGAAGTTTGGTGGGAAAGAGGCTTGTGCGGGATTGCTGAGCCCGCGCAAGAGCTCTCGGTTGCGCTCCACTCCAGTTAATTCGGAGTCACTAGTAATGGTGGGGGCGGGGGGGCAGTTCCCGTACACATACATTGGGACGCTAAGAGGTAATCCCAGGTTTGATTTAGCCGCTCCGGTCCTCTGTCCGCTTTTTAAAACTCTCGGGGTGTTTTTCTTCCTTCACCTGGAAATTAAACGACGTCTAGCAGAAACAATCGGTAATTTTTAAAGGCCAAGATTTACAAACGGAGCTAGTGTCGCCGTGCACTTCCACGTCCTCTAAAGATGCGCGGCTAATGAACAGACAACGAGGCCGGGCTCCCGCTGTTTATTTCCCACGTATTCTAGCTCTGCCTGAAGTTCAAGATGCAGTTCTAGAAACACAAGAAAAAAGAAATTTAACTAGTGGCTCCTAACTGCCTCTTTTTGCCGTCAAAATTAATGTGTAAACTATATCTTCACAGGGAGGGTGCGAATTTACAGACAATCCACCTCAATTTTTTAAACTGATTTCAGCGATTGGGTTTACAATCCACATCCAGTTCGGGACGGAGGTGGGGGGCGGGGAGGATTGGTGGCTCCGAAAACTTGCAGGCGGTCTAGTTTTTTTCTTGTCAGCACAGCATGAGATTCAAATGGGGATTCTAAGATAAAATACCATTTCGTGAATGTTTATTTGGGCAACTGAAGCATCCAGCATTGGTAACATAGAACCCCAGCTAGCTCCATCAGAACAATTAAGTAACTGCCTCTGTGAGTTTCCTTTTTCATGTGTCTTCATTTAAATGTAATGACCAGTGGAAGAACTAGATTAATTTTCTTACATTAAAGTAATTAAAAAATTTAAGAAATGAAGAAGGCATAGACTGAGTGTGGCCAGTGATCTGGGCGAGGCTCTTATCTTTTTGTTGTTGTTGTTCATATAATTACTAATAGTGCTTACAACAACAATAGTAGCAAAGAAGCCATTAATCTACAAATACTAATATTAATAATATTATTACAAATAAATGGACTAGTATTATTGCTGATATTAGTGATTTGTTAAGCTGATATCCAATTAATCAGGAAATGCCAAATAATTGAAAACAAACATGTTATGTCCAGTGTATGTTCCTTTGTGATATGAAATGGCTGGGCTGTGATAATTTTATTGTACAAATATTGTTTTATCATATTATTAGAGCAGCAGATTTATTGCGTAGATTTTTAACTGAAATTATTATTAGAGTTTTTAACAATATGAAGTAACTGAGCTGCTTTTCCTTCAAAGATGAAATGAGATTAATCTAATGGATTTTTGGAATTAGAAAATTATAAGTTTTATGTGATCATTTAAAAGTCTCTCGACTTCAACAGAACAGAAATCCAAAGTACTTAGTATAAGAAAAACTGGATCTGCTGGCTGAAGCACTTTTAGAAACAGATAAAACGGTTATCATTTTCAAAACAAAGCCTCAGTGGAGAGAAGCCGTGCCTTGACATTACCCAGTAGAGATTGGACAGGGTTTTTTAAATCAGTCTGCCACAGTCTGCCTTTTGTGACTTGAGTTAATTACATGTTTAGGAAAACATTATCACTTCTATCAAATGTGACACATGGTGGTATCTAGAATGAATAAAGCATGACCCATCACCTTGAGGATTACAGAGAATTATGATGGGAAGGAAGGAGGGAAAAAGAAGAGAGAGAAAAATGCCTTTGTGCAGTGAAACATTTTAAGATTGCATGTCGACTCTGTGCAATACAGTGGAGCCATTTTAGACCTGGCTACGCTCAGTAGCTGAAACTGTCCAGCCTAACCACTTCTTATTATTGTTTAAAAAGAACACCTGGATAGTCTATGAAATTCTGGCAGTTGGTTCTGCTTTATCACAGTTCAAGTGCTACACCATTTGAAATATACTGATCTCTGGTTGTTCTCCCCTCCCCCCCCTTCCCCTGTACTTTGTTTTTCTCCCTGGCTATAGACCTGGCCCTTTATGGTTGCTGGCAAACCAGAGAATGAGCTGAAAGAAGCAGTGAACACAACTCGGTTGTGTGGTCCTACAGCATCCTGACCCTGGATTTTCAAGCATGTGAATGCTAGTCTCCTATGTGTACCTGCTGGCGTATGTGTGTATGTCTGCATGAGTACGAGTGGGAAGAATGGAATGAAGAGGGAGACAACATGAAAGAACTCTAAAGATGAACAGAAGACCAAATGCACCATGCCAAAAACCAAATCCACTACCCTGAAGAACATATATTTAACTTCATTAACTTGTATATATTTGAGCATCCTGCAATGGGGCCTTGCTGGTTCAAGGGCTGTTCTCTGGATTCAACCAGACTTTACTATGTTCTACCTTTTTGTCCCCTACTTTGTGAAAGACACTGATTCCTAGAATCGCTTCTGATAATCACATCTCTCTAAAAGAATTACGTTAAAAGATACTCTACGGATATATTTTCTTCAAATAGGTTTTGCTATATTTTCTGTGAATAAAAAAGAAATCCTTAACGGGAAAGAAAAATAAGACCGAATGATTTCTTTTTAAAAAATTGTTTTAAAAAGAGGATTTTGTTGCTGAAAGACTATGGTATCACTGGTTGACCTACAAGCAAGTTAATCTTAACATGAAATGATACATCATAATACAAAACCATTTGACCTCAGATTATGAAATATTTACATTCCTAATTAAGGAGAAGTAGATGGGGCCCTTATTAGAGAGAGTGGGTGATACGGAAGAAAAAGAGCAACCAGTGGCTGCCAAGCTCTTCCCCAAGAAAGGGGGGAAACGTTTCAAAACCATGTATCAATACAGTTTCTTCAGGAATTGGACAGCTTGTAAAGTTAGCAGCCTAATCCATAAACCAGTTAATGCTGAGGAATTGGATTTTGGAGCATTTTCACACTTGCTACATGAATGCCTTTTAGTCTAAAAATTACCAACATTGTTAATATGCAATAAGAAACTCAAGAAATGCAATTTTAAATAGTTCATCCATGTTTATTTAAATTGTTTAAAACATTTCTATTCTGCCTTTCTGCTTCAGTTAAAAGAAACATAAATAACTGAGGACTAATGTAAGACAACTGATCTAAGAACAGTTAAAACAGCAGCATAGCCGCAGAAGGATAAGAGAGGGAGGAAGCCTCAGGTTTTCAGGGATTTCACAGCACACAACCCTAACTATACCTTTTGGTATGGCACATCCTTTTCAAATGTTACTAATGTAGGATAGAAAATTGAACTGGCCTGGCTAGAAGAAGGCCCCATTTCTTTCATGTAATAAACGGTGCAATCCTAAGCAGAGTTACTCCAGCCTAAGTCCATTGATTTCATGGGTTTAGACTGGAGTAACTGTTTAGGATTGTGCTGAAAATGTTTCTGGGATTAACTGAGTCCCATTTGAAAGTGTCCCTGTGATTTCAATGGGTCTTACAGCTGTATAGGTGTCTAGGGTTGGGGCAATGGTTTAAGTTACTTCAGTGGGATTTAAATTCTGGCTTTAAATATCTCTACTAGAAAGTAGACTCCATTTTCAGTGGAATTTACATTCCATAAAGTTCTTAGATCAGGCTCTTAGTTGTAAATAAATCCAGTTGAATTCAGTTTATATCCTAGTTGCTTGGTTGAGCTGAGCTGTGGATATTGCTTTCTATATGTTTTCTTGCTCTTTGTAAAACCAAATATAAAATACTGTATTATACATAATACATATTATACAAGATTTACACATGCTAAGAAGAGCTACATTCAATGACATTTTGGATCCATGGAGAATGTAATCAATAACGGCAATTTATTAAGGCAGGAAGTAAGAAACGGCAGTTACATTATCTCTCAGATCAGACAGCAGCCTTATTACTATATCATTTATGTGTTGGAATTAAACATCCTGCTCATGAATGGAAGTGGCTTTGGTGACCATTCGTGTTAAGTTTGAACACCTCCTGAAAGCACTGCAAAACCTACCTGTTTGGACTGGTCTTTGAAACTCAGGGCTAAATTAGGAAAGGATGGATACATTTCAAGACATTTGATAAAATTTTAATGTTTTGTCTCTGCTTGCCATCTACCTGAGATACAGGACTGGGCAAGCAATAAATCTAAATAAGTAAACCAAGTAATAGTTCTATTTAGCAACTATTATGGTATACACACACATTCATAATACTTCTTGCATGCTGCACACATACATTCCTGTTTGCCACTGATGATCACTGAAGTATGTAAAAGGGAAGAGTCATGCCCACTATTGTGTTCTGTCAAAATGTGACTCATTTTGTTGTCTGATGGATTGCTGACTACAGTTAGACACTTTGCATGATACGTTTTGGGCAAGAGGTATAACAATGTTTCCTTTTCAGACTCTTCTAACCATCAGGATGAGTTAGATTATTTGTTTACCAACTTTCTTTGTGTTATGTAATTACACTTTAACTGTTCTGATATGTGCATGAATGAATCTTCATTTAGCAAAATTTATTCATTTATGTTTCCCCCACCTTTCAATACAAAAAAACGAAGGTGTTTTAAAAATCTTGAATAAAAACCAGTTAAAAGCAATACAAGCCATAAAACTGCAGTGAAACTTAAGTTCACAGACACTAGTTTATTATATATCCGGTGACACTAAACAATGTAGTGGCAACAAAATTAGAATATCATTGTGATGATAAACGGGGCGGCCGGGAGAGAACCATGCATCTCACCATAAACTTCTTGGAGGAAAAACAGAAGTAACTTTACTTTGCCTTTTCTCCAAGGACCTTAGGATGGCATGTGTGATTCTTTCCCCCCACTTATTTTCATAACAATCCCCTAAAGTAGATTAGGTTAACAGAAAAATCACCCAATGTCATGATTGAATGGGGATCTGAACCCTGATTTTCCTAGTCCTAGCCCAACATAGTAAACAATATCCCAGTGTGCCTCTTCCTATATTACTGTATTGATTTTAATATGAAATATATTTCATATTTCTTAAAGATTCTGGGACTCAAGCTTAACTGCAAGTCATGACCTGGAATCTTTTCTCCCTAATCCCGGAAGATTACTTGCAATATTCTTCTGTATGTGCTGCAAAGCACTCTTTATTTTCCTTCACATGTTTCACAGCTGAACCCCAGTACTGAAGCAAAACTAGGGTGAGATACAAGTTGAATATAGTTTGGCCTACTGGTGGCATAAAGCCTTCTGCAAAAATATGACAGGGTAGCATGATCACATTATATGAGGATAGAGTCCAGGGCAGTACGCAGAGAGAATTTCAGCAAAACTAGGAAAATTGAGTTATTTCAATGGGAAAATCCCCCTACATGGTCCAGCCTTAAGGTGCCTTGGCTTTTTAATTTAAACATCTTTCGATAGATCTGATTTGTTACTCTGTGAGAGATTAAACTGAGAGATAAACAGAAATTACTGAGCTCTTTCCCCTGAACCAACTCAGTTCAGAGGCAGCTGATGCGCCAGAACCCAGAGAACTGTTTAATGTTTCAAGGTTATGACCGGACTGTTTACAAGATGTCTTCAGTTATTTATACTGTTATTACCAGCAGAGGGGCTTTAAATTTCCATCTCAATTGCTCTTTCGATATAAATATATATTTTTCTGTTCTGTTCAATTGGGTATCCAGGTATTTTATTGCATTTTTGCTTTGGAAAAATTGTGGGGGGGAAGAGGTACAGAATAACATTTCTGCAGGAGAAATCACTGCTAAAAGGAAAGTTTGGCTTGGAATTATACAAAATTCAATTCAAGTTATGCAAATAAATAAAGAATATTTGTTAAAGATATGGTAATGTGAGGAAGGTGACATGCTTTATGCTTAAGGTCACTTAACAGATCAAACAACAGTGTCTTGTGGCACTTTAAAGACTTAACTAATTTATTCTGGTATAAGATTGTATGGGCCAGAGCACACTTCATTAGTTTTATTAATATGGTAAGTATATGTACCCTGAGTACTGAAAAGAAGGGGGAAAGAGTTTTCTGTGACAGTCAAGCAGTGCAGAGACAATTGTATGTGTCACTGTATTATGCAGATAGGATCGTGTATATACAACCCTACTCCTAGCTAGGAGTCTCTGGTGATGAATTGGCATAGCAAGATCAATAATGTAAATAAACAGCTAAAGAAAGGTAATTGCTTTCTGTAGAACTAAAAATTCCTTAAATTTTTGAGACCACATTCCACAGTTTCAAATTTGCTAATTAATTCCAATGTGATGCTTCCTGTGTGAAATTGTTACCCAAGTGGGAATTCTGAGTGGTACCAGTGATTGAAGGAATGCTTATTATTCTGGTTTAATTAAGACAAAGAGTATGATCATATGACTATGGCAGAATACACATTTGGTACCCGGTATGGAAAATGTCACCCATGTATGTTGTGCTAACTAATCCAGAATAGCTAGTATTACCCTTCTGTTCTTGGGACCAATGTAAATCCTAAGTAAATGTACTTGGACTGCATTCTTAGAAGCCCAATATTAGAAATACATATATATTCATTGTGTTTACACAGTTCTGTAGAGCTATTGAATGGGAGGACAGAACTACAAACAATGAAAACATTTAGACGCGCACTCATTGCATGCTAGCTGCACATTTTTTCCCCCTCCAGGGCTGAGCTCAGAAAAAATTGGGTCCAATTATCTCAATGGTGTCACAAGATTCTTTTAAAAACTCAGAACAAAATTAATATTAAATGTAAAACAAATATATACCATATAGCAATGCTCAAAATTTTAAATACATTAGCTTGGACCCCAACACTCCTTTCCATTGCATAAGTGATCACCAACCGAGAGGAGCTAATTTCAGGGAGAGGAGCAGTGAGGTGGTGGTGGTAGGTTGGAAAGTTCTATTCAACAAACAATTTTATTTGGTTGGTATGAGTCATGTAGGCAATACAAATAGTAATGTTCCAAACTAAATTAGATGTTATTATTTTTTAAAATACATTTTCTTTGACACTAGATATAAAAATTTTCTGTTCTGTTTAGGAGGAAGTCAGTGCAATGATATCAGACTAATAATGATAGTGTTAACAGTTCCTATAAAGTTCAGTATTACTGATTTAAAAGGAGGCTTTAACTGGCTCCTCTGATGCAGTAAAACATAAAATGGGTTTAAACTAAACTATAACATTCTATATTGATTTCTTGAAGTTTGTGAATCTACAGAGGGAGAAATAATGAAAACCAGTCAGAACAGTGGTTAATATCAATTATTTCAGCATTTTTTCAAGCTCTGGATGTATTGGATTTCTGCTTGTTCTCAAATTGCTGCCATCCTCATCCTATTGTATAGTTTATTGAATGTTCCCATCATTGACTATATTGACTTATATTGTGTAATCCTCCCTGAGTCTCAATCAGAAAGGCAGACTATAAATAATGTTAATAAACTAAAATAAATATGTCAGATGATTATGTGGGAGAACTTAGGTTCAAATACCCAGTCTGCTATGAAACTTGCTAGATGACCTTGGGCCACTTATCCCAGCCTAATCTAGTTTACAGGGTGGTTGTTACGAAGCCAGAGTGGAGAACCTGAGCTCACTGGAGGAAGGGTGGGATAAAAACATACTTAATAGTTTAAAGGAACAATTCTTCAAACAAGTGACTTGATCTACAGGCATGTTGGAAAAGCAAAAGGCAAATAATGTTTCTAGTTCCCAAATAATGCACCTACCAAAAAAAAAATACTCAGGATCAAAGATACAATTTTCCAGCAGGAGTTTGGGCATTTTCCTCAATGAATAAACAAAAAAAGTTTTATTTTGTTTATACCCAGTGCTGGCTATTTATTTGCGTTGCAATACTTCCTGAACCATTAGAATCTATTAGAGTATTGTTACTTCAACAGGATGTGGATTGAAGATTTTAGAATCTATCCGTGTTTGCCAGCTTCCTATTTCTGTGTTTCATTTCTCTCTTGATCTGCCCCAGCAAAACAGGAGGCCATGAGAGTCTAGTCCAATGCTACACATGTGACTTGGACACAGTCATGATATAACTGCAATCTTATAGCCTTCTGATTATTGGAAGAGTATTCTACAGTGAAAATTTTTTTAAAAATCAGTTTGCCTGAATGTTTGATATCAGTGCAGTTTACTGCTGCTGTTATTGTTACCATTATTATATTTTAATAAAATGTTTTATTTACATACTCAAAGCACTTTACAATAAAACATTAAAAACATTTTTAAAAATAAAACTTTACATTCTAAAAGGTCATGAAAGGACAGGGATTTCCACAAGGTCAGCACTGTTCATCAAAAAAGTTGCACTTTACAATAAAACATTAAAAACATTTTAAAAAATAAAACGTTACATTCTAAAAGGTCATGAAAGGACAGGGATTTCCACAAGATCAGCACTGTTCATCAAAAAAAGTTGCACTTTACAATAAAACATTAAAAACATTTTTAAAAATAAAATGTTACATTCTAAAAGGCCATGAAAGGACAGGGATTTCCACAGGGTCAGCACCGTTCATCAAAAAAGTCTTTCACTAAGTTCTCAACCAGAAAAAAGTACCGGTGTTCTGCTGGAGTTTATTCAGCTTTAGAAGGGCTGTGATTGGTTGCAGACTAGACGTGGGTGCGTACCAAAAAAATTTAATGAACCAGCAGTTCGCAGTTCGGTGCCAACAACGATCCCGAGATCGCAAACTGCAACAAACATTTTCCGTTGCCGAACTGGTTCGCGGTTCGTTGGACGTGAAACGGCCTCCGTGGTGCTTACAGAGCCCATATTCCCGGGAAGTCTTTTGCAGGCTCTCCTACAGCCATCACCCAAGTTTGGACAAGATTGCAAAAAGGACCTTGGAGTTATACCCTCTCCAATCCAAGGCCCCCAGGAAACTCCCATTTGACACAATTAGAGCCACTGGTTGACGTTGGCCCAGTGTACAGAAGGTGGGTGTTGATGGCGGCCGCAGCAGCCCTGGCATCAGAGGGAGGGAGGGACTAGAGCCCTAGGCCACCACTCCCACAGACCTGAACAGATCAGGCACTAATGTGAGCCCTCAGCCAAGGTGGCCACCAAGCTTGGCCCCAGGGCCTGGCAGTAGCCCTGGCACCAGAGGGAGGGAGGGACTAGAGCCCTAGGCCACCACTCCCACAGACCTGAACAGATCAGGCACTAATGTGAGCCCTCAGCCGAGGTGGCCACCGAGCTTGGCCCCAGGGCCTGGCAGCAACCCTGGCACCAGAGGGAGGGAGGGACTAGAGCCCTAGCCCACCACTCCCACAGACTTGATCCGATCAGGCTCTGATCAATAATCAATGTGAGCCCTCAGCCGAGGTGCCCACTGAGCTTGCTCCCAGGGCCTGGCAGCAGCCCTGGCACCAGAGGGAGGGAGGGACTAGAGCCCTAGCCCACCACTCCCACAGACCTGATCCGATCAGGCTCTGATCAATAATCAATGTGAGCCCTCAGCCGAGGTGCCCACTGAGCTTGCTCCCAGGGCCTGGCAGCAGCCCTGGCACCAGAGGGAGGGAGCGACTAGAGCCCTAGCCCACCACTCCCACAGACCTGACCCAATCAGTTACTGATCAATAATCAATGTGAGCCCTCAGCCGAGGTGCCCACTGAACTTGGCCCCAGAGCCAGGCAGCTGCCCTGGAACCAGAGGGGAGAGATCCCT
The DNA here is from genome assembly GCF_028583425.1 of Eublepharis macularius. Classification (NCBI taxonomy): domain Eukaryota; kingdom Metazoa; phylum Chordata; class Lepidosauria; order Squamata; family Eublepharidae; genus Eublepharis; species Eublepharis macularius. The sequence continues at coordinate 116,587,393 of NC_072790.1, forward strand.
ATCCCCAAAATCCAAGCTGAATTATACTCAGTCTCTCTCCCCAAAGGCTAGCAAGTGGCAAGCAAGAGCTCTGTCCCACTCCACTGCCTGCTGAAAGAGAAACCCAGCCTGGGAGCCCACGGCTATTTATAAGCACAGGTCCCATTGAGCAACGCAGGAGGTCTGTGTTTGGCCGTCAGAGCTGCCTATCAGGGTTTGCAGGGATGAGATTGGAGTGCCCATGGCTACAGGACACCCCCTTCCCCCTCCCTCCCCTGGGTGTCTTTTCCCAACTTGTAACCGCTTTGCAGCTCCGTGGTTGGAAGGAAGACCTGCCAATCAAGATAAGCTGGGCTTCCATTCGGGTTTCCAGGGTGACAGAAGGAGCGCAGACAGAGTTCAGGCATTCCCCCGGCTCCGTTGATTGCTGGCACCTGAGTGTCTGGCTTCCTGAACCGCGGCCGAACGCACCGAACCAGGCCTCTTCCGAACACTGGTTCGTTGGCTGTGGATGATCATGAACCGCCGGATTGCGATCACGCGATCACCATTTTCGTGGGTTTTTGAAGTTCATAATGTGGTTCGTGCCCATCTCTATTGCAGACATAGTTGGTATTCTTCGCTGGGGAGGGGATTTGTCTTTTCAGTCTCCATGTATGAGGGTGTTTTAAAGTTACATTGAGATAGTTGCTGGAATAACATTACACAAGCAACAGGGTCATGACCAAGACTGGAAAAGGCTTAGAATACTGGCTTAGCCCCACTGCACTTACAACATGCCCCTGACTCCGCTCAACTCTACATGTACACTGAAGTTTCACTGGTGTGTCTTGGAGCTGGCATATATTGATATGCTAGTGTATCTTCTACTTACACCGTATACTGGGGAAAGCTTTAATTGCCATCCTAAACTGTTCAGAGAAAGTTTAGGATTTTGCTGTTAATCTAGAACAATACATAAATTACATAATATATATTCACCGAAACCATCAATGTTCCCCACTAACCACCAAAGCAAAATGCATGACACACAAGTTTTCCTGCCTTCCATGCATAACAGCAAATGGGAGTCAGTCAGTAGTGGAATTATATAATGTGCTTTCCTTTATTGAATGGTACAGAAGAGAGTAGATCCACACCAGTGCTTTAAACTCCAGTCATGTATTGGCTGTCATGTAACATTCCAGCCTCCATCTCTTGACTGTAAGCAGCACGTCTAGAACCACAGAGAAGCAAAGCATGAAAGTTGTAAGACAAGATAAAACCCCCTTCTCTAACTGATTCTAATAATCACATAGATTTGATAACTGGAGCAAGTAACCAATCTTCCCATCAAACTTCATCGGGAAATAAGGGGCTTTTCTTTAACAAATGCTGAGTTTGTATTTTGGTGCTCCTTTCTGATTTGCAAATATTGTGGATGATTATGCTTCTGCTTCCACAAATCTACATTCAGAAGCAGCTACTTAATTACCTGTGAGAGAATATAATTGAACTATCCAATGAACAGCTATTTTCCTTGCTGCATTCCTCTGCATTTTGGGGGAGTTTTCACATAACTGAATACAGCTCATGGGGTTCCCAGGGCTTTTGTCTTTGGACCAAATTACACATTCAGGTTTTTTTTAATGAGTTAGGTCCAAGTATCCCACAACAGCTGTGTCAAATGACCTTTAAAAACTAAAGGAGAGCCCAAATAGGCTTACGATGTTACCATACCCCCCCCCCCACTAAACCATTTTCCTGTGCTAAAACAGCACAGGAAGAAATTTCCCAATTTTTGCTGCTTCATAAGAGTATTTTGTACACAGGGAGTAGCAAAAATGGAAATAACCCCCTTCCTGTGCTGTTTCAGTATGGGAATACACCTTGTGGCAGGAGCCCTTCCTCCTGCAACGGTGTTCTGAGTCCATTTGGACTCGCCTTTATTTTTTGAAAGCCATACCTCACAGCTGCTGCGTGGCTGTGGGATATCTGGATCCAACTCATTAAAAACTGAATGTGTGGTTTGGCCCTATGATATGGAGCCAAAGAAGACCTCCTTTGCTCCAACAATAAGGGAAGTGTAGGTCGTAGGAGTGTCCACTCCACTTGAAGCCAACCCTGAGAACTGAATACCTTTATTCCCCCCTCCTTTCCACCCTTTAACATACTTTTTCAGTTCTGAACTGAGCCACAGCATTCCAAGCACCCTGTCTCTGCTGTGAAGGAAGAGGGGTTTCCAGGCCACAAGGAGGGCCCAGTGTAACTGCTGGTGTGTTGGCATTTCTATGCTTAGGTGACAGAGGTGGTGATGGTGCAATCAGCAGTGAATGGCATGGGAACTCTATCTGTAGATACTGTTCTTTCCTACCTCCTCCCTGCTTGCTGCTCCTTCCACAGCAGGGGTAGTTTTTCAGAACCTTTGTGGAAGCAGCCAAGATCCTCAATGGTTTGCTTAGTGTATGATTTCCTTCAGTTGCTTGGAACTTAATATTCGATTTCTGTCATGTACCACAAGGTGGCAGTCCTGAATTCAAGCTAAATAAACATTTTGTTTGAGGATTCTATGCAACAAAAAGTTGTGTCAAAAAGGTAACAATACTGTACGTATTTTGCTCTAAAATAATGTTTTAAGATAACCCAAATAAAAAGAAAGCAAGTTTACCTGCATGTCCTTAGTTTACTTAAATGTTTTGTACGATGGTCAACTGGGAGTTGAGAAAAAATATAAGGAGCATTGTTTCATCCTTGCTTAATCTGCTTTTAGTATGAGATTTCAAGAGGCATGAGCAAGGTGTTTGAAAGTTTATCTCACCAGATGTCAGATATAAACTTGCTTTTTTAAAAATAAAAATTTAAATTTCTCAGGTGCCAAAATCCACCAGTTACAAAAACTGCACATAGATTAGTAAATGTATCGTGTATTTCAAATACAAAGATATGCTTTTTTTTGCTACTACTGGAAATGCGCCATCATAATCAGTTTCCAAGAGTAATTCAAAGTACTGGCGGGAAGTAATATTTACACACCTGACTCAACATATTTAGGTCCTGAGGTCAGCTGGGGAAATCTTGCTAAGAGAAGCTAGATTTTCTTAAGTTTGATTGGTGAGGATCTACTTTGCAAAAGGACCTTCTCAGCTACAGTCACCAAACTGTTCATTATTGGCCTGGTATGCTCTGAAAATTCACTTCTAGTAATACAAAGGTTTTCGAATCTTAGTCTAGTTAGAAAGCAAGATTCGGGTCCAGCAGCATCTTCTAGAGATTTCCAAGGTATGAGATTTCGAGAGTCAAAGCTCCCAATCTAGTTAGTGAGATAACACCATTTGACAAGTATGTTGCCCAGTAAAAATGCCCTATTCTGGGTATGTATGCAGTCAGGGCTTCTTCATATGTACGCTATCTCGAGTTTCTTAATGTGGACAGCGCCTTAGGCTTTTGGAAGGACATGTCCCATAATTTCACAGAAATGGTCTGAAATATATATCGTTTTCAGAAAAGTCAGCACATCTCACAATTCGATATGCATCATATTTCAGGTTTCTGAGTGGTTTTGGAAGTACCCACTCGCGATAGTTAGCCAGTGAGTTAATTCACAAGTCATCGACCCCTTTATCTACTTAGTTCCTGAATGGTGAGACCACTAAAGTCGCCATAACTCGGTAGCGACTCGACAGCACGTTCTTCCTGAACACTGAAGGAACAAAAGCACACACACACACACACACCGGTGTCACAGCTGTTACACTCAATTACGGCTTCCTACAGACCGAAATATACAGTTCTTATTGTTTTTAGCACACACCCCGGAAGCCCCACCCCGTTGTTCACGCCCCCACCCGCCTTCTGCTCAGGCCTCCCACCGCCATCTACAGGCGTTGTCTTCGAGACCGGAAATGCATCTTGCCAAGAGAGAATATCCGGTTGCCGCTCTAGGCGGCAGCAACGGGATATGCGTCTATGGTGTCCGCGCGCTTTGTGATGTTTTATTGTGTCGCGGAGATTCCGGCGGCCTGGAGACCCGGAACAGTAAGAGGAAGCGGAGGCGGCGGTGGCGGGTCGCGCAGCAACGAATCGTGCGGGGGTGGGGGCGTGAGCCCGCTGGAACACGGTGAGGAGGAGAAGGAGGAAGAAGGGGAGGGGGAACCCGAGCAAAGTCGACCGTTGGGTGGCTCAGTCATAACGGTCAGGGCGTTCATGACCGTTTTGCGCCGGGGTGAGGGATGGGATTGGGCCAGGATGGGGGAGGGGGCCTCTGAGCGGCTTCTCTTTACCCAAACAGACTGTTTTCAGAAAGGAGCTCTCTACGTGGGAACGATGCTCTGATTTGGATATCTGTGTTTGTGTCCTACTCAGTCACCTTGTTCTCAAAATTGTGCTCGTTTTAGGCATCAAAAGAGTCTCGGCTTTTCCTTCACTCTTCCTCCTCTTTTCTTTTTCCTCCTTTTACGGCTTTCCCTACACACAGAAAATAAATGTAAGATCATAATCTTTTGAAAAGGGAGAAAAGAAGAAAGAGTGCAGGTAACTGAGCCTGCTTCTCTCCTCCACACCAACACAGATGTCTGTTTCCTGGCAACCCCAGTAACTTAAACCGTCTATAGTTTATGAATAACGATCTGATCTTTCATTGCCATCCCGTTTTTAAAATATGTATTTATAGTTGCTAGCAGGACAGAACAAGCAATTACCTTGTTTTACTGTCTGAGATCTAGTTGAAATATTTTTGTTGATAAACTAAATGCTGCTCCAGTTCAAAATTCCATATAGGATTGTGTTGTAATGTACATGAGCAAGACTGTATAATAGATCAATTAATCCTTTAGTGTGTTTTCAGTACAGATCAACCAATCATTTTTAAGGAAAGGGATTTTTCCTTTGGGTTTTGTTGATCTTCTGAAATGATACCCTGGATGAAAACCACAGGTTTTTTATCATTGAAATGGTCATATTAGGATTATGATTCATTTTGGAAAAAAATAGTTCATGGCTTTAAAAATTTTTTTTTTTAAAGCTGGTTCCAAAAGATGACAGTTCAGGTTTATAACTGCTTTGAGCAGGACTCTGGAGAGGTGGCATAAAAATCTTGTAAATAAATAAAAGGTTTTGGAGACTAATATGTATCATGTCTATTGGCAACACTACCAAACCTCATGATTTGTGGTAAAAAATCAAAGAAACTTCTGCATGATTATACAACTAGCCTCTTCATTTTAAAATTTTTATAAAATACTCCCTTTAAGATTGATTTTATGGGAAACATTGGGTTACGCAGATGATTATCTACTGATTTCATCTGTTGGAACAGTAGAATGAAACTGGGTGCTTTGTGAACCAGGGCTGCGTATATAGTGATGTTTTGATACTGATAATCCATATTTAAAATAGATGCCATTTTTCACAAAGAACAAATGAAGGTTTAGGTAAAACATTCCCAACTTATATAAGTTTCCTCTTTATCACATCATGGTCCTGTAGTTGCCTTTGCATCTACCTATAACTGCAACTAGCAGTGTACTCTATCATTAAAGGCATACCTGTTATAATCCATCCCTATGACATGTGCAACCTACTCAAATTACATTCAAATGAAGTGTTTTAAAATGTCAGTGGTGTCCAGTACATGTAATACTCCAGTCCTTAAGCCCAGCTAACTAATGGGGCTAATGAGCTGATGCAAAGTACTTCAGCTTAATTGAATTGTTAATTTTTGTTGTCTGCCAGCAGGCAACAAATTTTGTCTTTGGATCAAGTCAGATGTTGCCATTTTTTCCAGACAGGATCACTTCTGTCATGGGTTCCTGTGGCTTGATACTTGTTAAGTCCTGTTGTATAAAATTTTAGAGCACACAAAAAAGAAGGAAGTTTCATTTATGTTTATAGGTTTAACTTTAACATTAATTGAATTTTTATACCTCCCATCTCCCGAAGGACTCAGGGCGGTTTGAGGGTCAATCACTGTAAAGTGTAGTATATTTAGTAAGCATTTCTTGGTCGATGCATTGGTATCTCTTCTCCACCCTTCTTTGCTAGAATTCAAAGTGCTGATTTCAGTAGAGATTCTTTGCAGGAAGGAAGATGGAAGGAATGAAAAAGAGGAAATGGTTGGCTGATTGTGAACAAGGGTGAGATAGAGAAGAGGGGACTAGTGTTAAAGATAGAGCAAGAAAGCTGGTGGGGCTCACTTCACAGTTTGAGATTGTGTGCTTTAACTGAAAGTGACATTATAACCCGACAACACCTTTATGTAAATCTATACATAGTGGGGGATGTAGTAGTACATCCAAATGTTAGAATAAAATTTAAACAAGGATTACATATAGAGTCTTACGGTGAATATGCCTAGTCCATTCTTTGTTTACCACTCAAAATCTTCATACTACTGTCGAATGTGTTCAGAACTTCCTATAATCAAGACCAGACTTCCATGAAGACAATTAAAATACTTTGCTAACATCACTGAATTTCTTTTATACAGAAGCCAATGCTATTTAGTGCAGATTGTTTTTAGTGTTCTTCCTAATTCCTCTCCTTTGTATAAATTACTAGTGTATGCAGGTTCAAAAGAGTAGAGGGAGTGAGTTCATCGCCACTTTCAGTTATTACAGTTTGAATTCCTTTTCTTTTTAAAAATAATCAAACTTAGTGAAGATTTCATATATTGTTTACAGTGCTTGAATTATTGGAAATTTTGCATTAAATGCATTTTGTTTGTTTTTTAAGGATTTTTGCAACAGCACCATTTCTTGGGCACATCAGTCCTAAATGTGTGCTGTGTTGTGGTCATAGCCAGTTGATTACTTCCCTGCACCATAATTGTGTAGTCCTACTAAATGGTGCAACAATGTGAGTTCTGCAATAAAACTATATGGTACAGAGCTTGCTTTTAATTCACTTGTGTAAATAATTCCTTAAAAGTTACTGGTCCGCAAACATTTTTAATAAGTTGACTGCCCACATAGACCTCTGCTAGTCATCTGTGACATACTGATGGCTAGAGAATAATAATTTAAAAATGTCTCCAAGTTTACAAGGTTATTTTGCTAGTTGCCTTAAGAACATTTGCTCATTGCAAGAGAATGACCTTTATTAGCATGCTTTTAATTTATCAGTGGTAGCAATATTCAAAGTGAAAACATTAATTGGTTTAAAAACTAATTGTATTCCAGAGCTAGTAAAGTATGCCCATTGCAAGTTATGCCAATCAGAAAATATTGTTCTGAAATTTTAAAAAGTCAGTTATTGGGCATCGCATATTAAATGAATGTCTGCTAATATAGAACAATGAATGGAAGCATTGTTTTTGTGACATGCTGAAGTCCATCTGCCACTGGCTTTCAGAAAGAGTTGAGAATTTTGCTTGTAGATTTCCCAAGAATCCTCAATGGGAGTCAGTAGAAAGAACTTATTTCTCCTAGCTGCCAAACTGGGTTGCAAGCTGGTATCTGTGAGCTTTTTTTTAAGGTGGGGGTGGGGAGGAGGAAGCTTTTCAAAGAAAGGAATATGCTGCATTTTTCTGAGGTTCCACTTTTGAATCTGTAACACTATTTTTTTCACTCACATACTACTGAATTTCTAATGCTTATTTCTTGCTGTAGAGCAGCTGTTAGAAATTGAACCTTAGAGAATTATGATGGTAGGATAAAGAAAAATGGTCAATATTTTAATACTGCTCTGCATTTTCCCATAGTTTCTGTACATAGAACTAGTTTAAGCACTTCTTACTAGCTGTCATTTAGGTGCCATAATACAATAAAAGCTTTTTACAGTATTATGGCAGAACTCATGGATAATGGGGTGCTTATTTCTGTGCCCTGCCCCCTACCTGGAGGCATCCACAGTGACCAAACCACACCCCAGTGAGAATGCCATGGCAACAGTCCCTACAGCTGGCATGGCCCTTTCCCCTGAGTAACAGATGCATCCTATTCAGCTTATAGACAAGCAGAACAGCTGCCCAGGAGCTTTCCAGCAGAGCTGGTTTTCACCAGCTGTATGCAGGGTGAGAGGGAAGCAGACACCTGAGAATTATGTCATCTGGAAGTACCAGATGTCAGAAGCCTGGCAACAGCCAGATGCATCAGGCCGGTCCTCTGGAGAGACAGGGATGGGGTTCAAGGGGGCATGGGGACTGAGGAGGAGGAACTGCTGGTTAACTGAGTGTTATGGATAGTAAAATGCCAGATGATAAAACTTCTATTGTAATACCTACAAGAAATGTTTTCTGTAATATAAGGAAGATTAGTAAATTCCATCCTTTCCCACAGGAAGATGATGCCATCCTAGTTAATGTGCTTGTGTTCCTCCTGTCTGTGCTACAGTTATGGAGTATTCTTGGGCATCATACCATGAGCTATGAACAAACCAGCTAATTCCAAAAGCAGTGGCACAATTCCTTCAGCACAGAGGAACAGGAGTAAATATTCAGTTCTCTGTTTTATTTATTAATTAAACTATATCTTGCCTTTCCTTATGGCTTTTTTGTAATATATACTCTTAAACTACTGGAGTTCTCTGGGGCTTGTGAAACTCACCAAGGAGAAATCCATAAATCTCTACACCTTATATTAATGGGAAACATGAAGAACTTACTCCTGCTGTTCCTATTTTTCTGCATCTTTGTAACATTCAGAGGACTTCTTAGATTGGGACCAGAAGCCCCAGCCATGTCCCTCAGCCTGACTGCACCATGGATGAAGTTGCTTTGCTGCAGGCAGTGATTTTTTAGAGGCTAGTCCACATCTACAGGTTTCTCAGAAACACAGAATATAGCCATTGTTAATCTATGCTGCAGATAAATATGGAAAATATAACAATTCTAACCCTAGAGTACGAAAGGAGCTTTAGCACTATGCAGAACAATTGGTCACATGCTCAGTTTGTTCCTAAGAAAATGTTAAAGGGGAATGAAATTCATCTTTCAGATGATAACAATGTTTGTACTGCTGAAGCTCAATCTCATTCGTTTTCTTATCTTTGTAGCAATTAGGTGCCACACTACCTTGGATCAAACGTTTCACTTGGCGGTTAAAGACATAAGATTTTCATTAATTACAGCTTTTGCCCCTGCAGAATATATTGTGTGCACTTGGCTTATTCATTCTGCTTTTCCAAGGAATGCTGTCTTTTAAGGGATTGAGGCACATGTTAGACTTTTTTTAGGCAATTGTTTGAACTTTATTTCTTGACTTTTCCAGGATGTGATCTTCATGGTGTCGTGGTGGAAATCTGAGTTTTAAATTACCCCAATGGATGCAGAGAGTGATGTTGCATTGGACATTTTAATCACTAATGTAGTGTGTGTCTTCCGAACAAGATGTCATTTAAACTTGCGAAAGATTGCTTTAGAAGGAGCAAATGTGATATACAAGCGTGATGTTGGGGTAGGTGATTTATTTCAACATTTGGAGTTAACATGTCGTGCTCCTCTGGCATAATTTGTATTGTTTCATTTCTATGCAAAGCACTATTTTAGTATGATTTGTAAACAGGATTCCTATCAAATTTGCTGGTTTAAGCAATATCATCATTGCTATCAAAATGCAAGGCTGGAAGTAATTTGGTATAATGCTACTTGGATGAGAGAGAGATAAAGCTCAGTTTCTGTTTATTGTGGTGCTGATCGCTATATAAATTTATTTAAATGTTTACATTTCACCTTTCCTTCTGGTTCAAGGCAGCTTTTTTCTTTATGTGAGACATTTCAATAATATGTTATATATAATGCTTTGAGGAAAATGTTGCTGACATACGTAGCATGTTGTTAAGATGGGGGGAATAGTGAAAACCAGAGACAGCTAAATGCACTTTTTTCAGGGGGGAAATATATGCAGGGGTTTTAATAGTATGAGTCATCTACACTCACTGTGGAACCCAGTTATTCAAAACCCCATAACAATTGCCACTGTCCTTAGCATAATTTAAAAATATTCAGGCCTGAGGGCAATCTGTTGTTGGTCCTCATAGTTAGTTCTTTGTTTTACATTGGTTACTTAAACAGTAATCATTCTGTGCATAATCAAAAATGAACTATAATATGTTCACAAGTAAAGAGCAGTAGATGCCCACTATACCAAGTTTACAACTGAATTTTAATCTGCATTTTGTATATAGCAATTGGTTTTATTATTGAGGTTATCCGTATGTCTATGCCATTATCAACTATTTGTATTTGATCTTGTTTTGGTTTATGAAAATACTGGTTATTAGACATTGTTCAAGAAATGATAATCTTAATTAATTTTCAAAAAAAATGTAAACACAGAAGTGAAATTTAGAGATAAAGTAAAATTTGCAAAGCAAGAGAGGATGTATAGCTTTAATATTGCAGACAAACGTTTGCTTTACTTAAGTTTTTATTGCTTATAGGAATGTCTCTGTTTTATTAACTGAAATTGTTTGTAATTACTTTGTTACCCTGTTTTATATTTTGATGAGATCTACTCTGAGCCTGTTTTACAGGGAGAGTGGAATACAAGTGCAATAAATAAATAAATAATCTAGAACGAGAGTATAGCAAGATAAATCACATTCCATTCACTTAATAACAACAAATGACTATGATGAGTTTCAGTCTGGTGATGGTGACATTAAGATTTGTAGTTAAATATTCTGGTTTTTTTACATTGAGAAGTTCTCAATCTGAAATTTTCCCTAATAATTGCAGAAAGTATTAATGAAGCTTAGGAAGCCCAGGATTACAGCAACAATTTGGTCCTCAGGGAAAGTAATTTGCACAGGGGCTACAAGGTACATTTCATCTTTATTATTACATGTTTCTTTTTGAATTTGAACAGTTCTGTAACCAGTTGCTTATTTATTTTTCAACTCTAGTGAAGAAGAAGCTAAATTTGGTGCCAGACGATTAGCCCGTAGTCTGCAAAAACTAGGTTTTCAGGTAATTCTTCCAGTGAAATAAAATTTGGTTGGCATGTATATCTTATGTTTGAATTTAGACAATTTATGTTTTAATAGATTTGCTTCCAGTAGACCAGATGATTAGTTTCACTGCTGAGGATTGTTCCAGGAAAATACAAGGAGAATGAAGGGGAAAAGGAAGCTTGTGTAGACATGGAATTCTGCTAGTGTTGATCCAGACTGCTTTCAAGTTGACTGCAGACATCATATTTATATAGCTTTCATAAAGCAACATAACAATTTTGATTGAAGTGTCCCCATCTTGTGACATGATGAAAACCACTGGGGAAGTTGTGTTCTGTTAAATTTCCTTCTGGTGACTTGGATTGTTTTCAGTATTGCAGAAAATACCTTGACAAATCTAGAAGGGATGACAGTAGATTTTTGTAGTTCTTATGACTGAGGTACATTTTTGCATATTTTTGCTTTGAATTCTTGCTAGTTAATATAGCATACCACTTCTTTGTTGCTAACAGTGCAGTAATAAAAGGACATGCCAGCTGAATTTATGATTAATTGCAAATACCAATCCCTGTTATTTTCCTCTATCCTACTCAGTAGCAAAGAGATTGTTTAATGTAAAATTGGAATCCAATTTTTTTTGCAGTATGTGATGAATGTGATAACTTGATATTCTTATTTTGATCCAGTTTTCAAATAACTTTAATTGAACTCCATATCGGAGCTTGCGTATACAAACTGAGTGCAGCAGTTAGAATATAATGAAAATAGTACCTCATGAAAATGCAGATTTTCTGTTTGATAGGGAAACATATCCTTTCCCTTTCTTCTGAAATGATCTAGTTACTTAGCTTTAGTTCATTCATTGTCCTTCTGATGAATGAACTATATATAGGAGTCCTTTTAGGAGTCCTTTTCTACCTGCTTTGGAATTCCAGACACTAGCTGGCAAGTGCAGGCATTTACTGTATCTTGCTCTGTATGCTCAAAAGGGAGAAAAGAGCAGGAGCAAATGCTCCCCAACCATCTGTTCTGTTCAGAAATTGTAGACACCTTTGTAAAACACCAGTTTAGTTCCTCATTCACTGTCCTTATTCACTATGCCTAGTCAAGGGCAATCAGCTGCTGAAAAGATTAAAATAACCTGAAATTCCATTTTGAATAGAAAGTTGCAGAAGTAATAATTTGTTTGAAATGCAATAAAAGTACAACTTAGAATATTTCAGTAGCATCGGTGATTCTTGACTGGCACTGCAGCAATTAGAATGAATTGCACCACATTGATCAAATCAACTGATCAGTACATTTCAGCCATGCTCCAATTCTGATACCCTTTTTGAATTTTTTTTAATAACAAAGGGCAAATTCCACCAAAATTGAGCATTTTAGGTCCCATTCTCTATTGATTGCTGCCATCACCTTCTTTCGCATTGAAATCAACGATTCCTCAGCCTTCTAAAACCTAATTTTAGAAACTTGTATTTTATTCAGTATTGTAGTAGATAGCTTAGATGGTCATAAGGCAAAAATGTGAGCAGTTGATCTTCAGATTAAATATCTAATATTTCCTCTTGTTCTTTTCTTTATGAAAGGTGATTTTTACAGATTTTAAAGTTGTTAATGTTTTAGCAGTATGCAACATGCCCTTTGAAATCAGATTGCCAGAATTCACGAAAAACAACAGGCCTCACGCTAGGTACAGTAGACTTTAAATCCTATCTCCCTTGTTTTCCGCATATGTTCTCCTACTGTTTTAGTGAGCATGCTTTATTTACTTTCTAGTTATGAACCTGAACTTCATCCTGCAGTGTGCTATAGGATAAAGTCTCTCAGAGCTACATTACAGATTTTTTCTACAGGAAGTATCACAGTTACAGGTATTAATTTACTCTTTTACAAGAAACTGTGTGTGGGAACTTAAATCATTAAATGCTTTTGTAGAATAAGGCATCAGCATGTGTGGGGCTTCTTTTTTTACAATGGTAACAATTTCAGTAAGAATGATGCCATCTGGTTGTGACAAGAACTACAATATGTTTGAAAATGCAACTCACTTTTCAGTGGTCTGTGGGTGGGATGAACTAATATACTTGCAAATGGTCCTATACACTTACTCCCAGGTACGTCCATTTAGACTGATTTCCATCCACTACAGCGAACAAGAGTGGATTGGTTTGTAGATTGCATTTATATTTTCCAGAGATTACCTGGATATATCCGAGGCCACTACTTTTAAAATGCAAAGTGTGGGAAGTAGTCCTTGGAAAGAAAGTATCATTGCAAGAGGTGTGTGTCCCTCCATTGTATGGACCTCATTACCAAACCAATCTCCTATTCCTTGGTTTTCAATTGGGTCAATTGGAGATCAGCCAAGAGAGTTGAAGAGTGAAGTGTGTCTTACTGGGAATGACATGGATGAATGCTGATATGCCCTGAACGGATTTGCTGTTTCTGTATTCTGCTTAAAACAGTTATACAATATTGGAATTCCCTCCTCGGAGATTCTTTTGTTCCCTTTTATCACTGTCTTCTGCTAGTAGGTGAAGACTTTTCTGTTTTGTTTGGCGTTCTCTCATTGACCCTTTCCCCCATTAATGTGTATGTGCTTACATTTGTATTTTGTTTATATATATATATATATATTTGTTTTAATGCTTTGACAGTTTGTCACCTTGGAGACCCTGAACTGAGTTGAAAGACAGCATAACTTTTTAAATAAATGATTAATCCATTTTTAGAATTATGACTTTGGATACGGGTAGAGCTCAAATATAGCCCACATCAAGGGAGTGGGGCTTTTGTTTTCATGTGTAGGCTGATTCTTTCTCATGTTATGTTTTTATTTACCCTCAGGACCAAATGTAAAGGCTGTTGCCACTGCAGTGGAACAGATCTATCCATTTGTGTTTGAAAGCAGGAAAGAAATTTTATAACTTGCCACTTCGTGGTTAGGCGACCTAACCAAGCACCTTCTAAAAGACTGCTGAACATTGGACTTAAAGCAAAAACAAGAGGGTGGGGGTGGGGAAAGGACAACTGGACCAACACAGCTGAGGAGGTGCAAACTTTTTGCCACAGTGATAAACTCCAGTCCTTTTTGGATTTTATTTTGAACAGTGCTGTATTGTAAAAACAAAAGTTTACAAGAGATGAAATTGCTGCTTTTTACAAGACATTCTATTTATTTCTGCAGTAATTTCTCTATGTGTTCATAAGCAGAATTGTCACGATATGCACTAACTTTGAAGACACTTCTTTAGTTTGAGCTTGTGTTTTATTTGTGAATAGTCTTTTACATTTTTGTACGCTGACTGTTGGGCACCAAAGAAGCTGTAGACGTTACACTTTTTCACCTAACAAACGTGCACAAATAAAGGTCTGCAAAATCTCTCTTCATACCTGTTCCGTTACATTCCTTCTCCCTTTTCTATTAACCATTGTATATTGGCAAAGTAGCTTTAGAACTCTGTATGTGTAATCTTTTGCTTATATTTTGTTCCAGTTCTAGTGTGTATGTAAAGTGATCAGTAGCAGACTAGACTGAAATTGGCAGATGCTTAAGTTCCAAGGGCAAAATTTGGCTTGCTATATTTTTTTCTTGTAACTAAATGCAGAATTTGGAGGATTGCCTTCCTGCCATGCTAAATGAGAATGTACTTTGCGTCGTAGTGAACTATAGTGAAGAATGTGATTAATGAAGAGAGAAATTTTCATTCTGAGGCACTTGCAGTTGTAAAATCGGCCATCCCTGTCTGCTTTCCAGATGCAAGTTCTGTTTTTGTTCTTTGAAGCCATGCTATGACTTACTTCCACTGACTGATCTGAATTTTCAGGAAAGACCGTCTTTTGCATTTGTTCCATCTTAATCTTCTAAACAACTGTCCACATATTTGCCAAATGTTACTATAGTACTGTTATACAGTTAAAAAATTGCTAACAAGCACGAAAGCTTGGCTTGGCATGTAATGAAAAGCCAGTATTGAGTTTCTCAATACATTTGCATATGGAACAGATGAGAGGTAAATCATAATGAAAATGCTATTCTTGCCATCTACAATAAATATGTAAAACTGTGCCTATGTTTCTTTCATGTATCTAAGCCTCAGGAAGGGGACTGCATGTGGATATAAGTACTGCAAGTAACATGTATTCAGGTCCTGGTTTTGCACTTCACATTGAAATTGCTCAGTTGAGCAAACTAAACAAAATCTTGGTGAAAGCATGGTATTTTTAATAAGGTGATTCTTTATGTCCTTACAAAATATCGAAAGGAGTAGGGAAAATGATACATATGCAGAATGGCACTGTTGATCCCAACCAAAAAGTGCTATAAAAAATGTCTTCACAGAAAAGTTTGTACCCATTGGTTTTTTTTGTCCAAGAAAGAATTCCCAATGGTCCTGTGTAATAAATAATAAATAAAGTGTCAATGGTACTTCTTTAGTTGGTGAGTATATTTGCTGCAGCAAGTTTTCAGGCAAGATGCCCCCCCTCCCCCAGTATTTGTAAGTGTGCATATGCAATACCAGTTGGGTTGGCAGTTTGAGCAAATTGTTACACAGTAATGGGTACAGTAAAGCTTTTAAAAAGTGATAAAACACTGAGTTAAATAATATAATTTGGATGACAAACTGTCATTTTAGGAATGCTTGACTTTTCTAGAACTTTCACTTACAATGTCAAAGTAGCTACTTTGAGTGTAATGAGGCAATTGAGAGTAAAGAGAATTATTAAAAACAATTTAAGAAAAGTCATTTCAGCTTTTGGGTACTAAGGAGTACAGGTGTGTTTTTTTTAAAGTCTTATTTTCAAAAACAAAATGCATTTGTAACAGGTAATAGAATATATATCCTTTCACACCATATGTGAAGCACAAGACCTTTCCTGTATTCCTCTCTGTTCTTGCAGCCGCTTCTGACTGCTAGAAAGAGGATTCACAGGACCTGTGAAGAGGACTAACTGCAGGGGAGGGGGGCAGGGAAGGAGTGAAAAAGGACAAAGGGGTGAAATCACTCTTCATTCTGCAAGTGTAACTCTAAGGAAATGAATTGTTTCATCTTCTCCTTTATCATTCCTGCTGTATAGCTGCTCCTCTGCATGAATCCTGGAACCCCAAAAAGGGGGCTAGAAGAGGTTGCAGGAATGGAGAGCAGCACACAAAACCTCAGTGTGCTTTCTGTACACAGATACAAGCCAGTATTTCTGGATTAGATTTTATCTGCGGGTATTAATGTCACTAGCATGGTCTAGAAAAGTAGCTAAAAATACAAGGCTGGTGATCAATGACAGTGAACAAATGGCTGTGACATGTTACTGACCCATACTGAGTACCTGCTAAACTTATACTGTTGTGTGGCATTTCCCTGTTACAAGATATTGCACATTTTTTTTAGCTGCTTCCCATCAAGATACTACTTGGGGTTTGGCTAACGTAGCATCTAAGACTGGACGGTATTGGGAAGGGGGTGGTGATAGGATTATGGGTTTAATTTTCTGACTTGTTTTTAAAGTGTTACTAGAAAAAAGGTGTAATTGATTATTCTTAGAAAGAATATGGTAGGTTGATGAAATACTGTCAATTTTACTAGTTGTAAAAGCAGCCATTTAATACATGACTTTTTAAATCAAGAGTTTATTCATTTATTTATATTGAATTTATAGTCCACTCTCCCTGCAATGCAATGGATTTGTTCTTTTTACAGTAGTCATCGCAGCACTGCTAACTGCTCCTATAGCCATTTCTCATCCCATTCCTTAGTTAGACCTGAGGATTTTAGAAATTAGAAGTTTGCATAAGGTTTCAAACCAGTAACCTATGAAGTCCATCCCCCCATTTTGGCCAGATATAGTACCCTAAAACATTAGTGAAAGATATTTCTCTGAATTGTGGAGTTACAACCTGTTGTGCTGAAAAAGAAGCCTTCACAAATTTCCAATGTTGATATCTTGTATAACATTTGTAAGATTTTATTCTATCAGTTCCCATAAACTAATAATTAGAGGATTGTATTTATGTGCAAAACTTTACAGTACTTTTACAGTTGCCACCGGCAAAAAAGCCCATTACTAAAACAGAATATAGAAAAGCTTATTTATACTAATTATATGAACATAGTGACTGCATAATGTGAACAATGAGCCATTTTGTCTTCTTGAAAAAAATTTTTTTTCCATTGGATACATGCATCTGCCTTTCTCTAGTAGAGTTGTTCATGGGGTTATTTCTTGGAAAGTTCTATAGATATCAGTTGATCCTGGTGATGATTCATCTTGCAAAGGGTACTCTTTCTATGGGTTCTGGAAAAAAGGAAGCATATCAAAATAATACATATTTATTCAAACCATTTCTGTCCCTTTGAGTAACATTAATGTCAGTTATAATTTCCTATAGTAGTTGGTGAAATAGGTCTCAGCCAGTAGCTTATTATCATTTACTAAATGGAATAAAGTTTACTTGAATTAAAGGAACACTTATCATCAGACATGGCGTGACCAGTACAACTGGGCAAGCAATTATTTGTCAAATGATTAAAGGCACAGTGAATGTCTAAAACTCTGGTTATTGCCAAACTTTACTTTTAGCATAGGATTTTTAAAATGTCCTATATAATGTCTATTTTTGCAATATTCTCCATAGCAGTATACAACATGTTATAATGTACTGTGT
Organism: Eublepharis macularius; assembly: GCF_028583425.1. NCBI lineage: Eukaryota > Metazoa > Chordata > Lepidosauria > Squamata > Eublepharidae > Eublepharis > Eublepharis macularius. The sequence goes on from NC_072790.1 coordinate 116,604,902, forward strand.
CAAGAAAGCTCAAAGTCATAGTCAAGTAAGGGCTGAGAGAGCCAATGTATACTGGTAAACAGATATTCAGTGGCTCAGGAGCCACATGAGGCTCTTGGACATGCACTTAGGGATCTTTTGCGCACTGCTCCCCAATGTTTCAGGAAAGTGAGCAAGGCCGTTACATGGTAGGTCTTTGTGGTTGCCACCTTGAAACACTGCAGGAACAGAAGGACAGGGAAGCAGCCAGTCCCCCTGAGCTGTGGGCCAGCGATGGAAGTCTAGGCCCGTCTGCTCCCCAGGATCTGGGGAGGGAACTCACTGGAATATAATGCGTAAGTTCAGCCTCCAAAGCAGCCATTTTTTCCAGGATTTTGCAAAACCATTTACTGCTCTCTGTCATCTAGACGTCACTTGTAATTCCGGGAGAACAGGCCCCACCTGGAGGTTGGCAGTCCTACTTGAGAGTAAAACCACCCTGGTGACAGCCACCCAGGAAAAGAGTTGGGCAACGGTGGGGGCTGGTAGTTTTAATCCCTTTCTCCCCAGTTAGCTTGCTCTCCATTGGCACCTTGGCAATCTTCACTTCATTGTCTGAGGTACTACACCTCATGATGATGAGAGAGCGAGAAGGCAGAGACAAGCCCTTTCCTTCACTCTAGATAGACAAGGGCTAGCTAGTTAAATTCAACAGTAGTGAGGAGGGAGAACCCTACATGCCTCGAAGTACTGACAACTTAAGAGATTGTAGTTAATATGCTTAATATTAAGTTATGTTTTAGATAATTATATGTGTCTGTCTGGTGGGGTGGCACTCAGGACATACTGCAATCATGTGGCTCTCTTGGTTGATGGTAAATGTGAATGTAGCTCTCCGTGAGCCATGGAGTGAGGTATCACTGTTTGCATCTACTCCGCCCTCCCCTCTCCACCTATATATCTGACCAGTTTCTTCTTGCCCTCCATGCATCTGACAAAGAACTGTGATTCTCGAAAGCTTATGCTACAATAAAGTTGGTTAGTCTTAAAGGTGCTACTGGACTCTTTGATTATAGTATAAGACTAGATCAGAGAGGTCCAGGTTCAAACCCTCACTTAGCAGTGAAGCTCATTGGGTAGCCTTTGGACAGTCAAGTAACCTACCTCACGGGGTTATCAGTATAAAATGGGCATAGTAGATCCATGGTTTGGATCCTAAACCTTGCTTGTAGTTGTGCGGCATTTAAGGACTGTGTATATTAGGTCTTGGGGGTTAGTTCCTTTGCCTTCACTTCAGTTATTATATCACTTGCCCACTAGATGGCACGTTTTGCTTGGTTTTTAAGAGAATTATACACAGGGATTTTGCAAACCTATTTACTGAAGTGGAAAAAAACTTTTTCATGTGGTCTAATACTGCAATATGCTGCGGAAAAGACCACCAAACTTCTAACGTGGGAATTAATATACTTAAAAACAAATTGTTGTAAAGGCTGCAGTGAAATAAATGGTATTTGATTCTGCAGATAGTTTCAGGTGGGTAGCTGTGTTGGTCTGCAGTGGAAGAGCCAGTAGTACCTGAAAGACCAACAAGAGTTCCAGGCAGGAGTCATTTCGTAGAAAAAGAGCTGGAGTAACTCATTAGCATAACTCATCAGCATATGTCACGCCTCTTGCCATCGCCGGAAGTGTGTCAGTATAGCTGATTTGCATATGCCACACCCCCTGGCATCACCTGTCTGTTTTGGACCCAATCCTGGCCATTCGGAGCCGAAATTGGGCCCAAAATGGCAAAAAGGGGCTGGAAATGGCTGAAAATAAGGTTGCCAGCTCCAAATTGGGAAATTCCTGGAGATCTGGGGGGTGAAACCTGGAGAAGTCTGGAGAAAGTGGGGTTTGGGGAGGGAAAGGACCTTGGCATGGCATGATTCCATAAAGTCCACCCCCCAAAGTAGCCATTTTCTCCAGGTGAACTGATCTCTGTGGCCTGGAGACCAGTTGTAATTCTGGGAGATTTCCAGCCACTAGGAGGCTGGCAGCCCTAGCTGAAAAGGAGCCCAAAATGGTCAGGATCAGGCTGCTGATGAGCGGAAGAGTGATCCACCACCCATCAGAGGCCCAATCCAGGCCGAAACGGACCCAAAATGGCTGAGTCAGGTGGGCGGGGCCACCTGACATGTGACCTCTTTGGGGAACTGCCAGAACTGCGTTCCTGTGTGTTGCCCCTCAAAATGAGCCCTGGTTCCAGGGTATAAGTTTCAAGAGTCAAAGCTCTGTAAGTCTATACCTGGACATTTTGTTGGTCTTTAAGGTGCTGCTGAACTAGAATCTAGCACTTCTGAAGATGTGTTTTTGAATTGTGTCAATATGTACAAGCCTAAAGTTGTCAGTCACTGAAAATACAGCTTCCTTAACCAATAAACATAATTTGGGAAGTCCTAGAGCCCTTATATATTGGAGCCATGTTTTCAAAGAATGTCAGGTTTCAAAGTATTATTTCCCAATTTGTTGTGTTCCTAGCAAAGAGGTGCTGTATGTGGTTCTTTTTGTACAGTTTATGTGCAGTATTATTAAAAAGAATAATTTTGGACTTTTCTTATGAAATACCCCCTTTAATTTTTTTTAGCTTGTGAATCTGTTGTAGCCTAATCTTGGTTTTCCCTGCTATGACATCCAGTAAAATCAGACTTTATAAACACAGCAACAACTAAATTATAAACATACTGTTAAAATAAGGGTTTCTTGGCAGGTGTAGGAGAGAAGGAATGCCCCCATTCAACATTCGAGTGCTCCATGCTGCACTGAGGGTCAAACTAGGTAATATATAAAACAACACCTGACCCAACTTGCAGCCATATGTAACGTTAAGAAACAAAAGCTCTCAAGTGCTCTGGGTCCCATTTTGGCTCAGAAACACAGTGCCAGGGAGGAGGGTTGGGAGGGGGGGATGTCTTCCTTGCTGTGGGGCTCTACATTTACTGCTTTTCTGCCACCTTTATGTTTCCACCTTTGATACCCTTTTAGAATGACATATACATTTTTTTATTTGTGATTACAAAAAAATACAGGAAATACCTTTTAAAAATATAAACCTGTACCTTCACATCCTGTCTACCTGCTCACTTGCTTTGGTTATGCCTACCATGTTATTTCTCTCTTAGTACTGGGTTTCTATTGCTTATAATGGAGGGAGATAATAAATGCAAAAAAAATATTTTTTTGCACTGTTCCAACAAACCTACAGCTTCAACCTCGAGAAAGATAACTTATGAATCAATGGCTTTATGTCCAGAATAAATCTGAGAACAAATGGAACAAGGTTTATAACAGTTATTCTTCAGACTGATCAGAGTTGCCTAACATCACACCTTTTGAGAAAACAAATTAGATGGATTACAAAAGTCACCTGAGGCTCACTCAATTGTCCACACCCTAAAACCCCAGAAGGTCTCAAATCTGGGTTGAAGTAACACTATGTTAGCTTTATGGGAAAAGGCTGGGTAAGTGTATTAGAAATTAGATTTTATTGTTACATGCAGGCTAGGAAGGAGAAAGGATGACATGTCTGCTTTTTATTTTCATATCATTTACAGATGCTAGTGTGTTCTCTATAATTGTGATTCTGGTTTATCTGTTCAAGAGTAACCAATATGATTTGAAATAAGACAACAATAATTATTGGCAGGGATACAAGACCTGGAACAAATAAACTTCTGACAACTTTCAGTCAGAATAATCATAACATACTAAATGATGACTGAAGAAACAGATAATTCTTTACTCAGACTTGAGGTTTAGTAGTTAATGCATAGCTTTAAAACAGTCAGAGACTTTTGGTTTTCATGTGCCTGTTTTAAGTAATGTCACCTGCCCTATTTGTGGGGTTAACTCTGTAACACCCCCCCCCCCATGTTAAATAAAAAAGATCCTGAATGCGAAAAGCCAGCATGGGCGACTTATCTTTGTCTTAGCTACAATGCAGCATTTCCATGAGTGCGACTATCTCACCTTTCCCCTCTCATGTACTTGAAATGCTGCTCTTGGAGGAGAAAGGGCCCCGGAACAGCATTTGGGAGGGCAGTCACGCTACAGTGGGAGTGCAAGGTGAGAAAGTCAAACCCCATGGGCAGAAATCTTTCCACCCATTAAATGCCATGCTGGATAGAAGCCCTTTCTGTATCATCACTGTGCAAAAGGTTTCTGACATGGGAAAGTATTTAAACCTGCAACCCTCCTTCCTTCTCACCCCACCCCCCACACAACTTCAAATGATACAATAATAGGCTGTATTATGTGCTGTTTCTGCACATTTGAACAATCCCTTGATTATGTTAGAACACTGGAACAGTGTTGGTACCAATGTGGTTATTAGAATATTGCCCTGTACTTACTGTTTTGCAAGTAATATGGAAATTTGCTCTAAGGAACACCCTTTTGTCTCAGGTATGAAGACAATGACAAATGCCAATGATGCTAGGCTCATCAAAGCATAAATAAAATACACCCATGGTAAACCAATTAGGTCTAAGAAGGAAAGAGAGAAATATTATCATTAAGACCGTATAGTGTAAGAGGATATATCAAAGGCTGGTTTGTTTAGACAAGGAATCTGAAATTGTGCAGAAAGACTTTTATAGGTTGCTTTAAAACGTAAGTTAAACATACATGTTGATCATGAACAAGAATTCAGTATGTCTGATAAACTTCAATTTCAGGTTGCTTCCTTTCCTACTCCTATAAAATGAAAATATAATGCATTCCAGTGTATTTAAATAGGCTTAACCATGCGATACATTTTCCCCCATCAGGATCTGCCTTCTGAATGGAGGTAGGGGTCATGGCTCAGCAGGAGAGCATCTCCTTTGTATGCAATAGATCCCAGGTTCAATCCACGGCATCTCCAGTTTAAAGGATCAGGTAGCAGGTGATGTAAAAGATCTCTGCCTGAGATCCTGGAGAGCTGCTGCTAGTCAGAGTAGACAGTATGGATCTTGATAGACGAAGAGCGTGACTTGTATTTGTGAGATAATTTCAGTACAAAGTTCCCAGTCAAATGTGTCGGTTGTTTGTTTAATTAATTTCTGGTCCACCTTTCTCACTGAGACTCAAAGTGGATTACACAGTGTAAGTCAATGTGATCAACAGGATGGAACATCTAATAAACAATGTACTGGGACTATAGAAATCTGAAAGAAGCACAGATGTGAGGGAAAGGGCCAACAACAGAAAGTTACAGCAGCACTTCCAGAAGTGGAAATGTTTGAAAGTCCAATTTTGTTGATTCCCTGATGTATTATATTAATGAACTCATTGAGGGGCTCACAAATTCTTCAAGCAGAAGGCCTCTGGGCTAGGAAAAAATCTCTCTCTGTGAGCTGTTTCAAACATGTATGATTTACAGATGTACTGTGAACAGTTGAGAAATGTGTTCATTTCTTTTACCAAATGTCCGTTCCTCAAACACATGAAAAAAAGGAACACATCTTCTGGCATTGTTTCGGCTGCAGTGCTTACCTACTGTAGTTTTGTAACACGTATGCACTACATATCCACTTAGAATCTCAGTAAGAAAGAATATAAATCAAGTCAATAAAAAGAATATAAATCAAGTCAATAAAAAGGTTACATCTGTTGGACAGATGAAACATATGCCACCATGGCTGAAGCAGACTGCTGATAAAAGTTAAGCCTTTCCTACTTTTAGGTTTTACAACTGGAAAAATAGAGGAAGCACACCATGGTTGCCAGGCAACCAATGTCATCTGCAGGCAACTATATTGCCAGGTGAAAACAATTTCTTCCCATGTCTATTAATGCACAATATAAGTCTCCACCATATTTTTGAACTTTAGATATTTCAAATGATGCTATTTCTACATTTTAAAGGATCGTGATTTATATGCAGGCAAAATTCATTGCATTCATCCACAGCTGTGTGAATTCGAGATTTATCAGTCTTACCTGTTATAGTCAAAAAAGTTGATGAGATCAAGAGATTTACACCCCAGTTCACACTTGAGGTTAGAGCAATTGCTCTTCCTCTGATTCCACCAGGAAAGATTTCACTCAATACCAGCCAGGACACTGAAATAAATAAGTAAATAAAAACCATCTTAAGAATGTTCAGTGGTAAGAGTCATTTGGTCCAGGTTTACCTATCAAAAGAACTGATTGTGGCATTTAGTCATGGATGCTATACTTGCAGGATTGGTACCACAAGTGGGAATAGAAGTCAGATTTTGGTCTGGCCCAGGCAGGAGTAAAAGAGCTGTGTGCCTGGCTTTGGCACACACTGAAGGTTGCCTGCTGGCGTGGAGAAAAAATGCCCCATCCCTTTAATAAAGATTTAATGGGTGGAAATAGGCAGCTGAAGGTTTTCGTGGCATGGAGGTAAACAATGTCACATGGTGAATAACATTAAGCCTCCATTGAAGGAACAGGACATTTTTTCCTCCAGGCAGTTGGCAACCCTGCCTACACGTCCGCTTGCCTCCCCAGTGCTGTACTGTTGCCTGCTCTGAACTTGGAAGGTTAAAAATAGAACCATCCCTAAGTACAGGGAGCTGTTTGTGCACTTGGTGGTGGAGAGACTTCAGCTCCTGGCAGGGCACGTGCTTTGGATGCAGAAAATACTGGGTTCCATTCTTGGTATCACCAGCTAAAAGGATTCCAAAAGGTAGGACTGAGAAAGATCCATTGGCTGAGGCCCTCCAGAGCCACAGCCAGTCACAACTGACAACGAGAGGCTAGATGGACTGCTAATCTGTGTAAGAGGTAGCACTATGTGTTTATATGTACTGAATATTTACTAAAATGGCACTGTCTTGACTTGTAGCATATTTGCCAAAACCTACATTAAATAATGATTGGGGTAGGACACAATGACTACTGGAACAGCATTGTATAGCAGCACAATATTATTATCCTGGCATTTCAATCATAGTGAAGATGTTGCATCATTCCATAATTCCTATCTCTATTAAAGCACAAGTCACTGAGTATTAGTAAAGACAAGCAAGGTACCTGTAAGGGCCTGTGGAGGAATCTCATTTTTCCATGTATTGCCCTCCCTTCTACTTCTTTGTCTTGCTCCCAGCAGCCCCCATAGCCTCTCCCCTTTTCTTGATTCCTTCTCTCCTTCCAACCTACTTTTAGCTGCCCTCCAGTCTTCAGGTTTCCCTCCTTGCTTTCCTTCGGAATTCTTTCCCTATGTAAGGTCTGGCTAGTGGTGGGCACTATACTTGGGCCCAATGAGTCCTCCTTTATCAGTGGACATGAAAGGGAAATAGAGTTGCCAGGTCCCCTTTCCCTCCCGGCGGGAGAGAGGGGGACCTGGCACTTACTATGCTAATCTCTCTAGTAGTGCCTGCCAGCCTGGGAGGTTTTTTGCCTCCCAGGTCCAGTTCCCGAGAATCCCTGCCCCCCTTGGCCAGGTGGGTGGTGGCAGGGAGCAGAGGCTGGGAGCCAAGGATCTCCCCCCACTGGGGGACTAGCACCCCTAAAGGAAGGGGTAGGGGTAGTACCTTTTCCAGGGCTGTTTTAGGCTCCCAGTCTACCCCTTCTCCCCCTACTCCATACCTTTGCTTCAAAGAAACCCAAGGATTTGAAGGTTTGGCAATATTGTTGCCTAGCAGCCCCACAAATGAAAGCTCAGTGGACATTCTTTAATTAAAGCTACAGGTTTTGTTTCTATTATTTGGGGGGTGGGAAATCAATCCCCTTATGTATTATTTTGCATTTCAGATTTTTATGCAAACCTGGAACTTTCTTCAAGTTTGTAGAGAAATCCCCCGTCTGTCTGTAGTTCCATTTTGCAAATCTAGTGATCAAATTATCTGTGATTCAGATTACGACCGAATTACATATTACGACTGAATATTTAAAGCTTGCAACTCTACATAGAAGGAATTTATTTGATTCATCTGACCTGCTTGTTCATACAGGCAAATTAGGCTGCTGCTGTGGACAGCAGTATTCTGAGAGCACCCAACGCACCAGAAGTGTATTGTTTCTTGCAAAGCTCTCTATAAGATTGCCAACTGACCAGGAAAAAATGTTCTTCCCCTTTAATATGCAGAAATGGGCAGCTGAATCTTTTTTTAAAAAAATGGAGGTAAATAATGTCAGCTGATTATTGTTTTAGATCAAACTGACATTTAAAGGGACAGCTAGACTAACAAGTTTAAAAGCTGACAAACTTAAGGCCTCTACAGGAACAGAGAATACACTCCAAGATCCTGAAGACTTTGGGGGCACTTTTTCAGTTTACAAAAGAATGCTGCCAATGCTTCTTGATGACTAGAACAACAACAAAAAAGATAGCTCAATTTACATTATACTATAGAAGCCAAAAATATTCTAATACGGAAACTTGCTGCAATAGCTAATCAGGAGTTCCCTGTGTCATGTACCCATATCAAATACATTTATAAAATATTTTTAAGCTCTACAAGTTATGGTTATGTATGATCCATCCAAACTTAAGCACTTTTCAGTCCTATTAAGTCTATGGAACAATTCAGCATGTGCCTAAACTCGTCCCTAGTGCCTAGCATTGCTAACACTTAAGTACTGGAAATGCTTAAATTCAGTTCCAGGAGAACAAGGTAGGTACTCTGTGGGTGAGGGGTGGTGGTGGTTAAGGGTCATGGGAGAAGCTACTGATTTAGAATCACATGCATCATATGAATATTGATGATCAGGTACCCTAAATAAATTATAGTTTTAGGTGGGTAGCTTTGTTGGTCTGTAGTAGAAGAGCAAGATTTGAGTCCAGTAGCACCTTAAAGACCAACTAGATTTCCAGGGTATGAGCTTTTGAGACTCATACCCTGGAAATCTAATTGGTCTTTAATGTTCTGCTAGACCCGAATCTTGCTCCTAAATTGATGAGTGATTGTGGGTCTGGAGAAGAAATTAATCAAGAGTTCTGTAAAACCAAACATATTCTGGTAGTGCTGGTTTGTAAATCAAATGTTTTGTAAATCTTAGTTGATGACAGATATTTCTTGTTTGGTAGCTCCTTGGCATTGTCATTTTTTCCCTACTTCTAAGCATCAACTAGTCTCCTGCTCTTAGCTCAAAAAAGGAAGTTGAGGGGCTCTATCTGTCATTAATAGCTGAGCTTCCCAGCACCATTCAGTTGAGAGTCTATATTTAAAAATAAGAAAGAATGGGATTAGACTAACTTTAATCTCCTAACCCCCTTCCTAGATGACATTCTGATATAAGATTAAAAGCATCTACTAGTATCTATTACTATGTTTGGGTTTAATAATTAGTTAGGAACCACACAATTGTTTTACTAGGTCAAATAAGTAGGATGTGAGATGCACATCCCTAGTACGATCCCCCTAAGAAAGCCAGTTATGGAAGCACTTTATTAATATTGTGGTAGATAATTGAAAATAAAATAGCTTATCTCTGATCTGATTGTTCCTTGTTTTGCAATTCTCTGACTTCCTTCTTATGTGCCATACTACAAAGTATGCTTGTCTATAGACTGGGAGAACTATCTTCAAAACAGACATTAAACTCAAGCTAAAGTCTCCACAGACTTGACTCAGCTATGTATGCTAGCTGTTCAGGTGTGGTATATGTCTCCTGAACATATACCTGAATGGCATCCATTTAGGAGCTTAACTTTTTTATCCTTTGTCACTATAATGAGTTCAGCAATACGGCTGAGATCTAAATAATGCAGAAAAGGTTAACACAACTGACCATTTTCTGACTTTTCTGTAATGGTCAGGCTCAACCTATTAAAAGCTGGTTTCAAATTGTAGAGTTCAAAGTACTTGAAAAGATTGTTGGATTTCAAAGGAATGCATTGTACACAGAAAAAAAAGATTAGAGTGACTTATAGTTTAGAAATGAATGAGGTCGGAGATATAAAAGCCAATGAAAGAAATGGCTTATTAAAGGACTGATGCAAGGTTGAAGGAAAATAAGGGAAGGGATTATCTTTCAAGCAATGAAGGTACAGTATTGGGAGAGGGCTCTAAATATATGAAACTAAAACAACCAAAAATTGAAAACTTCTCTGAGAGAAAGGAACTCAGAAGGTACCACTAATGGTTAGATGTTCTATGAGAGCAAATTCCTTTATGACAAGTTGGGAGCAGTGGCACCAAGAGGGGACAGTAGACAGTAGAGGGGGGGGGATTCCAGGGGCCTGTGCTACCCTGGGGAGGGGAGGGTCTATGGAACCAGGCAAGTCATATAATGTGATTTGTTTGCTTATGAATTTTGATTGGATTGGGTCCGGGTAGTATGAAAGGGAGTAGAATGCATGGACTGTCCATAAATACTGAGTGCTTGAATTACGTCCATGTCAGACTAAATAAGAAAGATGCTGCATCTTAACTTGGAGATTCTGCCTTTAAGTTCCCCAAAGGAGCAAGAGAGGATTCAGTGCAGCTACTGCACCTCTCACCCTGCAACTCCCTCAGTCCCTACAGTCAGATTCCTTGTTTTGGCTGAGGAGCAGGCAAGCAGACTGATGGATATATCACAACAGCCTCAATCACAGTCTTGGGGTATTCTGTGGTGCAGGAACAATTTCTGGGTTACAAATCTACAACTTGATTTTTCAAAAAGAAAGCAAAAAAGTAATCTAGTGGCTCAGAAACAAAAATCATATCATTTTACAAGTCTGATCCTAAACTGGGCATTTTAAGCAAAGATGCCAACATAACATACAGGACAAGAAAAGTTTCAGCTGGTCCCTTTTCACAAAGAACAATTATTCAGAGTAATACAAACATGTTCTCGTTTGGGCTTCAGGTTCCTTGCTTTGGTACAGGCAATGGCACACAAACTGTTCATTCTGAAAACAGGGACATATTTCCCATAGTTCAAACATTATGGGCCAGGAAGTTCTGACAGTAGCAACTGTGTAAATAAAGGGCTAACGGGCATTCATGCCAGTGAATCCACTGATCACTACTAACATTGCAATCCTAAACCCATTGAAATTAATGGGCTTAGGCTGGAGTAACTCTTAGGATTGCACTGTAAATGTCCTCCGAAGATATTAAACGCAGACACCTCTGATATTCCTGTGACTAAAGGAATAAGTGGCTGCTGAAGAACTACCAAGGACTGAAGGTTGCTCCTTTTTTCCCCTACAGAACACTATCTGCCTATCCCAACATGGCTGACAGAAATATATTACTAGCACAGCCTTTCCCATTATTCTGTTACAATGCCTGAAAAAACTTCACCAAAGGAATCGCCATCTATCATACGGCTACTATAAAGGCAAAGAAGACTGTGGCGAATCTTGCATAATCCTATTTATATGCCCTATTGTTCACAAAATTGGAGGGACTAAAGTAAGGCTGCTGAAAAGGAGGGACTAGGTTCAGTTAGAACAGACAATGCTGACTTTCATAGATTGATAGTCTGACTCAATATAAGGCAACTTCACAAGAGAGTAGGGGGAGAAAATTTGGGTGGGGGGGCTAGTCACTCCACGGGGAGCACAGAACAATACACGTCATATGATTTGTTTTCATATGATGTTTGGATTGGATCTAACTAGTATGACAGCCAACTAGCACCCCAACCCCTGATGCTGCTTGGTAGACCAGCAGGGGAGAAAATAAAGCAAAATCCACAATTGCATCGATGGTGTGATGTCATTTCTGGGTTGAATCTCTGGAACTGCTTTAGGATTCAGCAGAAGCTCTATGGTAAAACTATGGACTTTCTGCCGAATCCAAGAACGGTAGGATGTTACTTCTGGGTTCAGCCTGGAAATGACATCATGCCGTCGATGGGACAGTGCCCCATGTCCCCGTCCCCCAACCCCAGTCTCCCACTGGGTGCCAGCCATCAGCTGGCAAACCTAGTGCCAACCCTGTGGGGGATCTTTGCCTGCTAGCCTGCAGTGGCTCTCAGTAGCATTAAAGAGTGTTAAAAGTATGGATTCCCTCAACAGAGACATGAAGATTTTCATATATAGTTGGGCTTATAGATGTAGAACCTGGTAGTTATTTTGGATAAATGAATTATAAATTATATGAAAGAATGAAACTTTTAAGTCTCTGCTACAGAGTCTGATGCTTATTCCTAGCAGGGAAAACTTATTCCAGGTTGGTTGTTGTGGGTTTTCCGGGCTGTATTGCCGTGGTCTTGGCATTGTAGTTCCTGACGTTTCGCCAGCAGCTGTGGCTGGCATCTTCAGAGGTCAGTGTCACTTCAGTGTCACTGAGAGATCTCTGTCTTTTGGTGCTACACCTCTGAAGATGCCAGCCACAGCTGCTGGCGAAACGTCAGGAACTACAATGCCAAGACCACGGCAATACAGCCCGGAAAACCCACAACAACCATCGTTCTCCAGCCGTGAAAGCCTTTGACAATTATTCCAGGTTGATTTTCTAAACACCAGACATAGTAGAATCAAAAGGTAATGAAGACGTTAGTGTATTTTAGAACAGATACATCAAATTGCCTAAAGCAAAGCTAGCACCGTATTTTTTAAAGTGTACCGCAACATTGATTTATTACACTGATAAAGTATTACAGTAATTGATTGAAACAGATAGCAAATGGGATGTTGAATTGCTTTTAATCAGATTTAATTAGTGTAAAATAAACAAAAAGCTGTTTTTTATTTCAGTTGGGGCCTCATTGTGTATAGGACAAATTGGAAAGGAACAGCCCAGATGCTCACTCATTCAGGACTCTTTTACAATGCAAAAAGGGCTTCCATTGATCTTTTCATTTTTAATTTTCCCTTCTACACTCACTCTATGTGATGCTTGTACACTTTTGATCAATGTTATTAATGAAAAAAACTGGATACTGAGTAGTTCATAGCAAGATAAATTTGTTTCTAATGTTATAGGAAAAGGATGGGGAGCCACACCTGTCCTCATTCCAATGACACCTATAAAATAATTGGGACAAATTAGTACTCCAAATATATAGATTTTATGTCTGTTTAAAGGATAGTTTCTCCCACAGAATACTGAGAATTGTAGCTTGGTAAGGAAGCTGAATATTAGAGAATATTCAGCTGGCCCTGGTTGTAGTAGCACACTACCCAGGGTTCCTCAGGAAAAGACAATGGTATTAAGCCAGTTTTTAAATTCATACATGGTCTTGAATAGTATTTTGTATCACTGGTTAGAAAAAAAAGGACAACTTTAACTATATTAAACAAATTATTACAAAAATCTGAGCTCTTGACTGAGTGTGATCTTCTGAAAAAACAGGTTTTAAAGAATTCAGTAGTTTAAGCAATGTTTCTATAGAGTTTTATATAGCTCTTCTATAAGACTCCTGCAACTAGGAGAAGACCTAAAGGCATTAACTTTAGACAACTGTAAATGAAGTCTAATCTACATGAAATTATATAAAAATTTGTTTTCTTAAACTTGTATTCTACTTCTCAGCTCAACCTAAGCATAGGTTTATCATACAAGCACACAAATGAACAAGTTTAAAATCAATTCCTTCTGGAATGCTAGAACTATATGGGCAATAGCAGCTCAATGTAAACTGCTGAGTAAAATTCTATGGCATCAGATCCCTGCTGAGCTGCCTCCACTACTCAAATTCCATCATCCCCAGACACTGCCCCAAATCCAAGCTAGAGTTGGCTTTCATTTTTCCCCATTTACTGCAGAGAAAATATAAACCTCATTCTTCTCCAAAGTAAAAGGGAAACTGTGGGGTGGTTGTAAGTTAAACATCTATCTGGACACTTCCCTGTAGTAGGGTTGCCAGCTCCAGGCTGGCAAATTTTTGGAGATTTGGGGGGTAGAGCTTGGAGTAGGCAGGTTTGGAGACAGGAAGGACTTCAGCAGGTTATTATACCATAAAGACCGCTCTCCAAACCAACCAGTTCTCCAGGGTAACTGATTCCCGTAGTCTGGAGACCAGTTGTAATTCCAGGTAGTCTCCAGGCACAACATGGCAAACCTACCCTGTAGCCACTATGGGAAGGCAGGTAAAGCTAAATTCCACTTTTAAAATGGTAGTACTATGCCCCACCCCCTTCAGTCATTTACAGGGCTTTTTTGCTTCTTTACAAAGCTCCACTATACTACAGCTGCTGCTAGACTTGGTACATTGTTACAGATGTGTAAACATTTTTACTTCTCCTTTGGCTTTGCTGTAAATGTAGAGCTTTCAACTTCAGTGATGTATGTGTGAGAATGTTTCTTCAGTGCTTAGTCATCAGTCAAACAACTTATGAAAGTAAATTTAAAAACAGTATCTGCAACACTTACTTGGTCCAAGGCTTACGGAGAAAGCAGCAATGTAAACAAGCAAACTGACCAAAGAGAGCCATTTGAGAGCCTCTGGAACTCCTGCAGCTCCTGTTGCTATATGGAATTCTGCCTGGCTTGAGACAGAGGCTGTGACTCCTGCCATAGCTGTCCTGTTCGGCGTCCCTGTATTAGAACGTTCAACCTCCCATTGTGAAATTCTGCCAGATGAAGCCATGCCAACAAATTGGTCCTCAAGAGTTGCATTTGCAGTGGCCAGCTTTTGCACCTTCTGGAATGAAGAATCTTCCAAAGTTTGGTTTTTACAAACAGTAGTAAAATTCATGTGTATGTTAAGTGTCACCACACCCATGGTGACTAATGACACAGACATGAGGGATGAACCAATACAGAGAAATGTCTTGCTTCCTATGTGGTCCACAAAAAGAGTAGCTGGGATTGTACTGATCACTTTGACCACTCCAACACCAGTAGAGGCCAGACTAGCTGCCTCATTGCTCTGAAATCCAGCTGACTTCAAAACTGTTGATGCATAAAATAAGATGTTAGGCTGTCCTGTTGTCTGGACAAAGAACACTAGAGTGATTCCTATCAGCATCCGGGCCCTCATGTTGTCTTTTGAATGGAATAGATCAAAGAAAGTGTACTGGTGCTCATCTTTCAAGGAAGATTTGATCATAGCAAGTTCTTCAGTAGTGTCTGAGGTTTTCCTGAGCTTTCCAAGCACCCTGCTAGCAGCTTCATCAAAGCCTTTCATAACCAGGAACCGAGGACTTGGTAGAAGGAAGTATAGAGCAATGGCTTGCAAGGTGCCCAGTGGAATAACAAGGCCAAAC
This sequence comes from Eublepharis macularius, assembly GCF_028583425.1. Taxonomy (NCBI): domain Eukaryota; kingdom Metazoa; phylum Chordata; class Lepidosauria; order Squamata; family Eublepharidae; genus Eublepharis; species Eublepharis macularius. The sequence continues at coordinate 116,619,939 of NC_072790.1, forward strand.
ATGTACTTCCAGCCATGGTAAACACTGGCAAATGCATAATTTGAAATGTAAGCAAAAAGAACACCCACTACAATCATGAGTTCATTCAAAGACACTAGTAAGCCTCTTCTGTGCGGTGGGGCAATCTCAGCGATATACACACATGTTGCAATTGAGGACAGTGAAATGGAAACCCCTATCACAATCCGTCCTATTATAAGCAGTCCATATGAGGCAGAAAGGATCAAGACTAGACTTCCCAGTACAAGTAAACAAGATGCCATCATAATGGTAATTCTTCTGCCATATTTATCTATCAGGAACCCACCAGTCAATGAAGCTAGCAAAGCGCCAATTAGAAGAGCACTTACAACCATTTCCTGTTGTTGACACGAAAGTGCTAATATGCTAGTTAGCTGAAGAAGAGCTCCAGAGATAAGACCAAGTTCATAACCCATCAAAAGTCCACTGACAGCAGCAATGGCTGATGACAGAAGAGTAAGCATTCCAAAGCCTGCAATTAAGAGAAATGAATAGAATCGAGTTAGTACATCTTCATCATCAGGAGCCAATATTGTGTGGTGGTTAGAGTATTGAACAAGGGCAGGAGTCCTAACCTTTCTGAGACTGCAGGCACCTTTGGAATTCTGTCACAGGTTGGTAGGCAATACCACAAAATGGCTGCTGCAGGAGACGAGACTAATTGCAAAACGTCAGGGAATGAGGCTAGGCATAACTCTAACAGAACTCTTCAACATTTCAAGCAGATGCTCCAGTTAACAAGATGCCTTTTGCAATGAATATATTGTGTAAAAACGTTTCATTTATATACACCACTTACCTTCAGTCACATAGTAAAGATCCTTGTGCTGTGGTGGCAGTTGCTGCCAAAGCAAAATTTTTAAAAATCTGTACAGCCAATAAGACCTTCAAAGGCTAATCAGAAGCCCTGCTGGCTGAAAGCCCCATCTGGTCCTACCCACTTTTTAAAACACTTGGCAGGCACCATGAAAGGTATCGGCAGGTGCCCTGGTGTCCATGGGTACCTCACTGGGAACCTGCAAGACCCAGGTTCAAATTCAAACTCTTCCATTAAATTTGCAAGATAACCTTGGACTAATCACTCTCTCCCAGCCTAATTTACCTCATGGGATTATTCTGAGGGCAAAATGGAGGAGAGATCAAGTGTGTATCTTGTAATTGCTTGGAGAAAGGGCATGGTAGAAATATACTAGATCAAGCAGACCAAGTTTATATGATTTTTGGTTTCAAAAATAATGACCTGCTTGGGCAGCAGAGAAAGCCCAGAGGAGAAAAGGAGTAAAATCTAGTAAGTTATCATATGGACGGGCAGGAGTGAAGCCTAGTGAACATGGAGTGGAGGGAGGGGTGGAGGGATGCTCAAGTGGCACCAAATTACTGGGACACAATAGAGAAAAAATGGCATTCTCCTTTTGTGAATTTAAAAGGCAGCAGTTAGTCAAATAATATTGAAGAACATTTTCCATCCACTGGCTTTAGCATGTACAGAAGAACCAAGGTTAACTGTGCTAGAGTTATTTATCTGCAATACAGCACACAGTAATAGCACAGGCAATTTGTACAATCAAAACAGTTCTGATAACAAGAATGCCAGTTCTGATAGCATTTGTTTGCACTGTAGACATTAATGAACTAGAAATTGGATTCTTTGTTACATACACTACAGAACAGACATCAGATGACTGTCTTCTAAGGACTAAGAGCACCCAAATTACAGGTTACAATGAAAGCATGGCTACTGTTCATTCATATGTCCCTAGCAATGCTTATTTAAAGATGCATGACACTACTTTCAGAGAAAACCTGGAAGCGATGATGGTAGCTCTAGGAATTGCTAGAAACTCTATGGTAAAACCATAGAATTTCTGGTGATTCCTAGAGCTACTGCCTTTCCTTCTCTGTCTTCCCTGGAGGCAACACCATCATGCTTCATATGCCAGTGAGTTTTGTTTTTTCTCTTCCCCCCACCACTGCTCAGAGCAGCACTGGGCAAGTGAAGCTCAGGGTGGGAATCTCTGTATGCCATGTATCATTGTTCCAGATTATCTTAAGGTTTTGAAGTATAAGTAAGGGTAAGTCCATCCTATGCTTTACAATTGTCTAAGATGAAAAGTGGAGAAGGTAGACAGAGGGAACGTTTTCTCCTGTCCTATAATATTCTAACTCAGGAACACTTAAAGAAGCTGATGGGCAATAAGTACTAGACAGATATAAGGAAATATTTCTTTGCTCAGTGAGTAATTAAATTGTGGAATTCAGTGCTTTTGGATGTAGTAATGGCTACAAGCATTAAAAGAGAGATTCATGGACGTAGGCTTGCCATACCCCAGTCCGGGGCAGAGGAGCCCCCATCCCAACCTGCTAGCCCCTGACCCCACTCACCTGGTTGGCGGTGGGGAGGCACAAGGGGAAAGAAGCACATGCACATGCTCCCACGCTCCCCTGTCACACAGGCAATGGAGGAGCCACAAGACACATTGACACCCAGTTGAGTAAAAATTACCATTTAGAGGCAATTTTTACTCAACTGGGCTTTGGCGTGCCCCATAGTGCCTTCATTGTGCTCATTTTTCAGTGTGATGGAGGAGCCATAGGTCACACTGAAGCCCATTTGGAGGCAATTTTTACTCTACTGGACTTCAGTGCACCCCACAGCTCTTCTGTAGTAAAACTTCTGAAGGAAGGCACTGGCAAACCACCTTGGCTTCTCACCTGACTTGAAAGCCTCTTGCTGGGTTTTCCATAAGTCAATTGCAACTTGATGGCACATGCAAACACACACACACAAACCTCTGAAACTCAATGCTAGGTGACAACATCAAGGCAAGGTGATCAGCCTCTTTGCTTTGATTCTTGGGTCCGCAGAGTAACTGGGGAGGGGCTACTGTGTGAAACAGAATGGTGGACTAGATGCACCACTGGTCTAATTAAGCAGGGCTCTGCTTAAGTTCTTATGATAGCAAGATTTCTGGGAAGAAAACTAAGAAGCCGCTTGGCTGTGTATACAACCCATAAGCTAACAGGTCTGTTTTAGCCATTTTAAACATCAAGGCCGTTTTCACACGTGCCCCAGGAGATCGCGCAAACTTATGGCATGAAGCATCTTCCTAGCACGATCTCCCAGCATGGCCCTCTTTAATGGCCCGATGACATCAGAAAAAGGACTATTAAACGGGATCATGCCAGGCAATTGCGCTAGGAAGACGCTTTTATGCCGTGAGTTTCACGCGATCTTCCAGGCACGTGGCCGTGTGAAAATGGCCCAGATCAGGGAATTTCTAAGATTTCTAGTATATAATGATGCAACAAATAATAAAAAGCATCTGGATTATCAATCTTTTCAGCAGCAGATGCAGGACAGGCATAAGGGGCTGGGATGGTCAGGTACCTGCTGAGAAGGGTTGTCAGGCTTCAGCCAGGAACCCCTAGGAGCATTTAGGGCACAAGGACTGGTAAAATCTTTGAATTTTTGCAAACCCTAGTGTCCCATAACATCACTTCTAGTTTTTTAAAAAACTTTTTTTAATATGAGTTTTATTAGGTTTTCAAAAATACAAAAAAAGAAAAGAAACGTTTTAGTATCAGATTCGTGTACAAGATAGTCATATGGTCAATATTTCAGAAAATTTGCAATATAGACATCAATCCTTAGAAAAGGAAACTGAATAACCGGACACCGCCCCCCTTCTTTCTTTCTTTATATAGTACACAGTCCATTTAGATCTCTCCAAGCACTTTTTAATTTCCTTGCTTTTAACCCACCGGTTCAGTTTCCTTTCTCATTCCTAGCAATTATTTATATTTTAAGTGAGCATCTTTTAAGGCACATTTCGATCCTTTAGTTCTTGAGCCTAGGGTACTAAGCCCTTAGTCCTTCCAGAAATAGAGCAGAGAGGAGAAAAAAAGAACAGAAAATAGAAGCGAACATCCACATCATTACATTCGATTGTTAGTCCCATTATTTGTATATGTCATTAACTAAATATTTTCTTAAAGGGGAGAAGTATACAAAGAAATTTTTATAACAGCCTACCCTCGATCTTTCATATATCAGATCTCAAGCCACCTAAGATTTAATACTTGTATTTTCATTATGAAAAGGCAGAAGAAAAACAAAGCAAATATATAGGCAGGCTTAGCTTAACCTATAGTATAGGTTTTAAAAAATTAACACAATTATAAGGTTCCTTCTACCTCCCTAGTGTTTCCCCTGTTAGACCTAACAGTTATCTTATCTCACAATCATTCTTATCCTTTTATTTAAAGAAATAAAAAGAATTCCAATAAAGAACATAAGAAAAAAGAGGGGAAATAAAAGACACCCAAGACCTGTTTACTGGGTCATACTTTGAATTTCATTTTTGTTCCTCTTGTCTCTCCCTCTAAAATAGCATTATGGCTCCTTCCTTCCTACAATACTTTTATTTAGGGGAAAGAAAAGAGCTCCAACAGAAGGAAAAGGAAAAGAAAAACAAGAAAGGGAGCAGAAGACTCCAAGAATCCTTTTACCACACTCCCTCTAATCCAATAGCAAAACATAAACAATGTCTAACATGTTAAAAAGAGGGGGGGAAACATATAGAGTTATATTAGGTCTATGTTAAGATTGATAAAGCAAAAAAAAAAAGAGTTTCTTTCCTAGTTTCTTTCCAGATTCTCTAGGTTTTTATATCAACACAATTTAAGAAGAATTCAGAACATATATAAATCGCAATATATCCCATATACCCTCTTTATTTATCAAAGTCCCAGGATCATGATTTAAGTTCCATCTTCTTTCTTCTTCTTTCTCCCTCTAGAGTAGTGTTGCAGCTCTTTCTTTCCGACGATCAGCCACAAGCGGCTCTTCTTGCTTTCTAAGCATCCCTGCAAGGTGTCGATGAATACATTGTTATGTCTCTGATTGTCTTTCTTCATCTTTGTGATGTATTTCTTAATTGAAGTACGTTGTGTGCTTTTTGCTTTGTACAGAGGCAATACACTAGATCTCTTCCTCACAGCTTCCTTTCCACGCTCCTCCCCCTTCTTCTCCCCCTTTCGTACTTTCACAGAAAAAGACTGAATTTCTACTCCATTTTGTTGTTTCTCCTCCAATTTTCTTTCAAATAAATCTGTCCCATCAAAGTTTTCTTCTAATTTGGCATCTAACACAGTGCCCTTGTCTGATTTCAATCCAAGTGTCTCATCTGCTTTTCTTAATGCATCATCCATCAGCTTAGAGATTTGCTTCAGCTTTGAAAATATCTCTTCAGAAAGCACCATTTTATTCACTCACTTTCAGATGCTCAATCAAAGATCTCTTAAAACTGGTAAAAAGCTCCTTTGCTCTTGCTGCTTATAGTTCAGGAGATTTTTGCTCCCCAGCTCTCTCCCAGGAAAACTCTTTTTGCAATCACTCTTCAGTGACAGTCCCCTGGTTCATAAAGCAGGTGCTTCTCCGGAGGATAATAAAAAAAACCCTCATCAAGCTGGATAGCCCTCGTAAAGCCATAAACAATTCTCTTACTTGGAGAGATGTCAAGTAGAATCACTCTTTTTCAGTCATTCAGTTGTCCTTACTTCTATCTTGTCAGGAATCTCCACTTTATTTTCACTTGTTCAGAATCCTGGGGTTCGTAGCTTGAAAGCCAAAAGGCTTCTTTCACGGTCCTTGCCTTTTGAGCCTGTGTGGGGGCTCCACAGGGGGTTGCCAGTCTCCCTTGAGCTCCTCCGCCTTGCTCTGGCCTGCCCCCCTCTCCATGGGGGGGTCTTGGGGACCCAAATCCTCAAGTCCCAAGGAGTCAGGAAGATAATGGCACTGAGCTCATAACTCAGCTGCCATGATAGCGCCATGCCATACCAGAACACCAATGTGTCTAAAAAACTTTTTGTTTTAGAAAATTGAATACATTAATTAACAATAATAACAATAGCTATAAAGTTAAACAGAGAAAGAAAGAGAGAACTTGAGATGTTTCTTGGTACACATTTAATTAACAATATTCCAGGTTTGAAATGGCATTGGCCTTAACATATCTGCAACACTTAAACAAGACAATAGTGAGGAGAACAGCAAAATATAGTGAATGGGTCATGTAAGTAAAGTATGTTATTTTTAACATTTAACTTAGTCGTATATTCAATAATGGAGACCATTCCTCCAAAATAGTTGATTGAAAAGTAACTGATGCTGTTGTCTTGAGATGATCAGTGATTTTTTCCATCAGATAATGGTCCCAGATTTTGTTATGCCACATTTTTAATGTTGGGGATTTGGGACTCTTCCAAACGTTAGCTATGGTTGTCTTGGCTGCAGCTAGTAGAATAGCAATTATTTTACTAGATTTTTTTCGGCAAATCAAAGTCTGACCATAAATTTAGTAAGATTGTTTCTGGGTTCATAGGGATAGTGTACCCAGTGATCTGTTCTATTCGAGATGGTACTTTAATCCAAAACTGTTTTATTGGCTTACAATGCCACCAGCAGTGTATGAAAAAGCCAGTTTCTCCACATAATTTCCAGCATTTAGGAGAGATTCCTTTGTTGATATGGTGAAGTTTAGAGGGAGTGAAGTACCATCTATTTAATAGTTTGATGGAGTGAAGTCTGATGTCTATTGAATTTGATTTAAAGATTGGAGTATTCCAAATTTTAGATTTGTAGATTTGATATATTCAGATTACAGTCTAGATTCCAAGCTTTCATATTTTTAAAGGTTTTAATAAAAACTGATATGTTATATAATTTTGAAATAGCTCTTTTATAGATTTTAATATTGGGTTTTTTATAAATTCCATCAATTTGCATAGGAAAGTATTGGTTTATTAAATGGCTGACTTGAAGGTATTGGTACGATGGAAGCTGTTTACTTATCTTAGTTTCCAGTTCTTGTTTTAGCAAAAGCTGTCCATTTTTGGTTATGTCAATTAAACGATTAAGGTTGTTTTCTCTCCAGAGGTTGAAAGAGTTATGATGAATGGCAGGTGCAAACCAGCTTTGGCCTACAAAAAAAGAAAGTGGGAAAACATGCGGTGCCAATTTATCCCATATTTGTTAACGTGTTGAATAAAAATAGATTGCTTTGGATTATTGGAGGGCACTCCAACTTATTGTTCCATAAGGATTCTTGTAAAGTCCTGAGGTGAGTATACATACTTTCTATGGCTAGCCAATCAGCTTGATGTGTATTGCTTAGCATGATTAATATGTAGGAAAGTTCAGAAGCTTCGTAATAAAGTTTGATGTCAGGGATACCCAAGCCTTTTTTTGAAGCTGGAGTGCGGATAACATTGACATTTATTCTGAGTTTCTTTCAATTCCAAATAAAATTATTGAAAAGGTTTTGCCACTTTTTTAGTGATTTTGGTGGGATGTAAATAGGTATAGTCCTAAAATAAAATAAGAGTTTAGGGAAAATTAGGTATTTGACCAAATTAATTTTGTCTAACTAGGACAGATTTACATTTTCCCAGCTACCTAAAGACTGAATAGCACTGTGATAAAGTTTTGAATGATTATATTTTATTAGGCCCTTAAGCTTTAATAGTATATTTATTCCCAGGTATTTCCACAGCCCATAATCCATTTATAAGAGAATGTTTTCACAATGTAGTTGGTATCTTCATGTGACAGATTAATAGGGTATAACTCTGTCTTTGAATTATTGATCAATAATCCTGAAATTTTGCTGAATTCAGCTAATAATGCCTCTAGAGTCAGTCATGAGTTTTTAGGAACTGAAATAAAGTAATCAGCAAATAAGCTGAGCTTATAAATATGTTCTTTAAGGGTTATGCCTTTAATTTGAGGGTAGTGTCTAATCCAAGAGACTAGTGGTTCTAGTACTATGGCAAACAAAACTGGGGATAAGAATAAGAATGATTTGTTTAATAAAAGTGATTTATTAAGTTCCCAATTTGAGTGTTTCCTATCTGATAGTACATTTACCAAAGTGCATTCAAGTCCAGGCATATCTGTCCAGAGTTTATCTCTAATATGTGAAGAGGAAGCCTTGTTTCATAATCCAGAGGATGGAAATATTTAGCCAGTTTGGTGTAGTGGTTAGGAGTGCAGGACTCTAATCTGGAGAACCAGGTTTGATTCCTCACTCCTCCATTTGAAGCCAGCTGGGCGAGCTTGGGTCAGTCACAGCTTTTAGGAGCTCTCTCAGCCCCACCCACCTCACAGAGTGTTAGCTGTTGTAGGGAATTATAATGACATACTTTGTAAACCACTCTGAGAGGATGTTAAGTCATCCTGAAGGGTGGTATATAAACCGAATGTCATTATTATAATCTATTCTTGTGTGTGTTTTGTGGGTGGGTCAATAAAATGTGTAGTCTCTTACTCCAGGATGCAGTAGTCACCAGATATCATGCAAACCAATTGTATTCATCAGAGTTGCTAATTCAGGGGCGGTTTTCTTTTTCTGCTGGTGGCACTGTCATCTTGAAGATCTATCTCAGAGTTGATAACAGAATTAAAATCTCCTCCAATGATTAACTGACCCTCAGAAAAATTGTTCAATTGCATCATTGTTTCTTCAATAAAATGTAATTGGCCCTGATTTGGGGCATATAGAGAAGCCAGGATAACCAGTTCATTATCTACTTTGCTTTTTAAAAATAAAAATCTGCCTCTGGCAACTCTTATAGAAATTATCAAGGAAAATTAGGTGTGTTTAGATATCAAAATTGCTATACCCCATGATCTGGATGAGCCAGAGCTTGGTATTGTTGCTCATACCAAGTTGAACTAAAAATTGAGGTACTTGGCTTTTTAAAATGTGTTTCCTGTAAAAATAAAATTGATGGTCTTAATCTATTTAAGGCAGTCATTCTTTTAACTTTGATTTTATTATTTAAGCCACTGCAATTGACAGAGATGATTTTATAGTGAGAATTTACATTTTGTATACAACATATTAGCAAGCCCATATAAAAGGATCATTGCTATAGGTAACCAGCGGAATGATTTTAACATAACTATTAGATCATTTTGCTCCAACTTTCTATAAGCTATGTAAATGACAAACTGTGATTCTAAAGAATACCTTCTTTGACAATACCATTAACAACATTTTTATCATTGAATTTTTCTTGTTCCTTCCACAACACATAATGAAAATTAATAACAACCCTCCAAATCCCCCCACCCACTTTTTTTTCTTTTTCTTTGTTTCCTCACTAAGATGAACTTCTTCAGGACTACTGACATGAAAGGTCAGAATGGTAGAGGTGTAGAATCCTCACCACCTGAAGGACCCTATCGAATTGGGAATAAAAAAAAGTCAGATCCCCCCTTCCCACTCTGGCCAGAAAATCTGTAATATAAAAATACCACAAAGATAGAAGAACAGTAAGAATAGGAAGGACAGAAGTACAAAGATATTAAATTTAAACAGCAAAGAGATTTTGAAAAACGCCTTTTGTTTAAGAAACTTTTTTCACAGGGATTTGCTCCACTTGGATGGAGATACAGTGCCTTTTCTCTTCTCAGGGGATGGTACCTGGAGTTTTTCAGAGTGTATAGCCAGATTTAGTTCCTGAAGGAGCTGTTTGCCTGAGTCCAAGTCACTGGCCTGAAGATTTTTGCCTTGGTGAAAGACTTGGACTTTTGACGATGCAATCCATCTATATCTGACGCTAGCAGCATTTAACTTGGTTGTTATAGGTTTGAGTTCCTTGTGCTGAAGAAGAGTTTCACTAGCAAGGTCTTGATATACTTGGATTTTCTTTTCTTTGTATGTAAAGAAGCCTCTCTTTCTTGCCTCTTGAAGTACCTTCTCTTTGGTGCAGCTATTCAAAATCTTGATTATGATGTCTCTGTTAAGTGGAGGCTTAGAACTGCATTTGGGGCCCAGTCTATATGCCCTCTCAATGATAGGGGCAATACCACCCTCAAGCTTTAGTTTTTGTGCCAGCCATCCTGCCAGAAAAGTTGCTAAGTCTGTAAGGCTCTCTTCTGATTCTTCAAAGCCTCTAAGTTTTAAATTATTATACTTAATTTTATTTTCCATAACAATGTGCATATTCTTTAGCCAGGTTTCATCCTCTTGCAAGCTGCGTGTCTCTTATTGGACAGTTAGACTTAATGCCAAAGCAGTTTCAGCAGTTTAAGAAACCTGAGACGGAGAATCTTTAATTTCTTGTAGTTGCTCAGCCATGGATTTAAGCAGATTTCAATTCTGCTGGCTATTCTGTCCTCCAATTGGTTTTATTTTTGAGTTCTGCATCAAGGGTTTGAATTTCATTTCCCTCGGCAGCACCTACAGTTGCGGTGGCCATTTTGTTTGATTTCAAGCTCTCTGAGCCGGTACCATTATTGGGCTCCCCGGCTGGCAAAAAGGTTTTTACAGACGGGGCAGGGTTTACAGACTTACCTCTGCTTCCCCCAGACTTTCCTATCCTTTTTTCTTATTTTCAATGCTGCAAGGCTATTTTAAATCTGCCGGGGGCGGGGGTTGTGAGATCAAAAGCCCACTCCTTAGGTGTCCAGCATTGCCGCACTCGATGCCACGCACTATCACTTCCAGTTATCACTAGTAGTAATGTCAGTGTGCTGGCTGGCACAATGCCAGCGCATGCCCCCATTTCTTCCCACTGGCATTTTAGGCATCAGCAGACAATGTACTATGTTGAGGCCCAACACAGCAGAGGGCCCACTACTGACCAGATATTCTAATTTCACCATGAAATGGACAAGTGACCAGAGTTAAATGTGATGTCAAATGGGGCTTCTGGGATGCCTCTCATTTGCTGATGGGAGGAGCACCTCTAGAAGGGACTGGTTCTCTATCACTGCCATTCTCTGCAGCCAGCCTGAGGCACCTCTCCTCCCACCAGGAAATGGGAGAATGTTCTGAAGGCCCGTGAAATATGATGAGGCAATGGCAGTGCTTTTATTGGGGAGGAGGGGGCACAGGAGGGCATCTTCCTTAGGAGCCTATAAAACCTGGGCCAAGCCCTGTTTACAGGGCTTTTTTCTGGGAAAAGAGGTAGTGGAACTCAGTGGGTTGCCCTCGGAGAAAATGGTCACATTTTCAACAAGAAATTTCAACAAGAAAATGGAGATCAGAGGGTGGGGCCACCAGCCATGTGACCATTTTCAAGAGGTTCCGGAACTCCATTCCACTGTGTTCCAGCTGAAAAAAAGCCCTGCCTGTTTATATGCCTAGCCCATTGTGATTTCGGTTCTAAATAACAGAAATTCCAGAACCAAAGAATTTCCTTTCTAGATCACACTATGGTTGGTGCAGTCCAGCATTCTGTTTCCAAAAGTGGTCATCCACATTCCTCTGGGAGCTCACAATGGCAAGATGGTGATAGCCATCCCGTTCTTTGTCCCCAGAATTTGGTACTCAGAGGTATACGCCCTCAAGCAGGAGCTTTGATTTAGCCACTCCTCTCAGCCCCAGCTCCCCAGCGGCATTGTGGGGATAATAATAACACTAACTTGTTCATCATTCTGGGTGAGGTACTAATCTGTCTAGAAGAGCGGTATATAAGCGCAGTTATTATTATTATTATATAAGACCTGTATATACTTTTCCAATTATTTGTATGGACATCACAGCTAGTTACTATCTTGTGCTAGTGAGCTCTGTCAGTTAGTTAAGCACTGTTGTATAACATTCTACTGAGTAAAGTGCATGTCTGGACTCATTTACAGATCCCTAATTCCAGCCTCTTGATTATTAATTAGTTTAGATAACTAATTTTGTTTCTAAGAGCTACAGTGAAAAAGGAGATCTAATGCAGAACACATGCCATTTTATTTCCAAGTTGCCAAAGTAAACTTAGCCTTCTACAGCTGCAAAGGCTGTTTATTATCACAAGGCAGAAGAAACTGCTCACATTCTGCCTCCAATGCACTCTTTGTACTGCTCATTCTTGTTTATTATTGGGCACTCTTTGATGGATAGTTGTTGCTTATTATTGCCAGGCCCTCTCTTTCCATCAGCCTAATCGTTTTTCCCAGCATGATGTCCCACAACAGGAGGTCAAAAGAAGTAAATCCCATTTTTTCTACAAAAAGACCCTGAAAACATGACCCTGTGACTCTATAGAGGAAAAGGAAGGGCACTCAGTTTATGATGACTGAAGAAATCTTCATTTCTTACCTTTACAAAGGTAAAGGTAGTCCCCTGTGGAAGCACCAAGTCATTACTGACCCATGGGGGGACGTCGCATCACGACATTTTCTTGGCAGACTTTTTATGGGGTGGTTTGCAAACCACTTAATTGCCATAACCATGATTTATTTATTCATTATATTTGTACACTCCCTTTTTGGACCAAATGGGTCTGTAAGGCAGCTCACAGCAACACTTGGAACATTTTAAAAGTCATTGTAAGACAATGCTAATATCAGAGTCACAATAGCAGAGTCACATTTAACTAAAAGCAAATACTGAAATTCTTCAGTTACAGAGCAATAAGCCACTAACCCAATAATCTTCTTTTCTTAGACAATGGAATGTTTAGCAACTGCATAACTGAGGTCCAGTTCATCGACCAAAATGTCAGTTGGGGTTAATGGCCAGTGTGGCAACTTGCACTTCTCTTTAAGGGGCAAGAGTAGATCTTGGGGTACTTTGAAATCCATGGCTACAGCTGGAAGTGCACATGGCACATGGTGCCTTTAACCAGCTTTGATTCATAGGGTTGCCACACTGTATGGTTTTACAGCAATTCCTAGAACTACCCATTGTTACTTCAAGATCGTACCCAGAAGTGACATAGTGATATTACCAATGTCACTAACATCACATGCCCCCATTTCCCTGTCCCCCAACCCTCCCACTAATTGCCAGGCTGGTTGCAAGACATCATTCTGGGTTTTATCACCTTTTTCCAGTGATTCATACAGAGGTGTGACATAATTTCCAGGTTTTCCTGGAAGTGATATTACTCTAGAATTTTTGCTTTCTTTTGCCATCCTCTGGAGTGCCAGGGCAGGAGATCTCTCTCCCTGCCCCAGTGGACATATGGCAACCCTGGCTACAAATTGAGTAAACAAAAATAAATTTTAAAAACCGCTTTCATGATCAGGCCTCCCATTTCACTGTATTAGAGGAAAAGATGACAGTAAGGTCCAGGCCTTCCATTCTTCAGTGAGGGATCTCCCACCCCCAACTTCCCAACACCATTCATCTGAGAAAATAAAGGAGAAAATGGGGGCTAACTGCCCTGTGTCTGCACTCTCTGGCAATATAACAACATTGACGGCAGATGCACTGACGTCACTTCCTTTGTGCCTGGAAGGGACATCAGCAAGCCTCTGGTGAAGCCATGGTTTGGGGGCAAAAGCCATAGAGTTTTTGCCCCAAAACCAGAGTAGTTCTGGTAGGCCATTGACATGATTACATCACTTCTGGAAGAGATATCAATATATCACCAGGGTATGCGTGCACCAGCTAGTAAGTCTCCCCCACTGCTGCTCACATTTCCTCCAACTCCCTGTGGTCTCCTATCCCATGCCAAATAGGATCTGGCAACCGTGGGAAAGTCCATTCCACTGGCTTGTCTTGAACCAACAGATATTTGGGTTTCTCTTATCACAGAACTATCTCTTGCAATGGTCATTATAAAACAGTTTTATAAATTATCTATGAATTTACTCCTATTTGCTTGTTTTCTTCTTTTTTTCTGTTCCCTTTTCCTTTGTGGTGTGCACATTATATTGTGGGCAGTTGTTCTGAACTGTAAACTTCCTTTAAAAGAAATAAAATGGAGTTGTTTATGAGGACTGTTCTATAAATGTAACAGGGCCATACCATAACAGATTGGTTCAGAAAGGCATTTTATAAATGGAAAGGGACTGTGGACTGTGTATAGGATGTATTACTGTATTTACTCAAATGCAGGACTAGGGTTTTTCCATGTATACCATCAATAAAAAGAGAAGGTGCTCTCAAATTCACATACAACTAACAGTTATGTCTAATAATAAAAATATTTTTGTGTATAACATTGAGAGGGTCATCTTACATTCAGGGTCATCTTCCTTGTAAATAAGGTATCTGTTTGCTGCACATATTATCCTATTATCACTGTATTAGGGTTGCCAGCCTGGCTTTTCACCCCAGCAGTGTTACCCAAATAGGCAATCTCCTAATTAGCTGAGGGAATTAGTTTAAAGGAGACAAGTGAGAGATGGTAACTGGGATTCTCCACCTATGTGTACTGAGATTATTCCCTTAGAGAACTCTCAAATAAATCAATCAGAAGTTCAACCAGAAAGGATTTTTTTTTATTAAAAGAGAAATAAAAGGGCAAATGTACAAAAAACCACACACAGCACATATACAAGGCTAACTAAGAGGAAATCAGGGAGGAGAGGAAGAAAGCAGTTTCAGTGAAGGCTATAGTTACAAGTCTCAAAGGCAGAGGTTCACGGAGGCAGCAGCAAAATGACCAGTATTTCACAAGAAGAAGAGAAGGCCCAATGGATTTGGGGGTGCATGGACAGATCCAGAACACATACACACACACTGATGGCTAGGAAGTCCAGTTATAGGGCAAAATGCTGCCAGGGGGAAGCTGACATCTTTACCCCCAGAGGCTTAATGAGTCTACCTGAGGTAGACTATAGGTGTAAATAGTACTTGATGACCCTTTGAGTACCAGATGGGAAAAGCTACCAGGTTTGCTGAATATATTGGGTGTTGTTTGATTAAGGTAAATGGGTGATGGGAAGTGAGGCTGGGTACTGATGAGATGAGTTATTAGTTTCCTGAGAGCCTCATTATCCTAAGTTATGCATCTCTCTGGGGCAAGGTCCTGGTCTTTAGTCAGCTAGCTGCTCTGACTACTTTTAAAATATTTTCCAGGCTCTTACATGGCTGACATCCATCTGTTTTATTTCAGGCCAGAGGCCATTTCCACATGTCCTTATAGGCATAGTCTACCCTCGGCACTCTGGCAGCTTTCCCCCAACCCTCCATACATTTACAGTTGCAAAACATATACATGCTGTTTTGTAACTGCCTTTTCTGCATCATTACAGGGATCAGTTTCTCTAGTGTTTTCTTCTGCTGCAGGTTGACAAAACAGCTTTTTCCCATTATTTTCCATTCCATTCTTTCCCATTCAGTGCTCTGAAGAACCTTTCTATCTGCACCCAGTTCCTCCCCCAAAACTCTTTCCCTTCCTTATTGGATTTCTGTTCAGCCGCAGATGCCTCATTGCAAAAGCAGCAGCATACAATTGTGCGTGTGCCAACAAAACAAAATTTGAAAGAGAGGTGGGAGATTTTGTGCCACAATGACAAAAGTGCCCGACACCCCCCCCCCAACTGCTTTTGTTTGAGACTGTTTGGAGGCTGTCCAGTGACCTCACAATGAAAGGTAAGCGCTTGTGGGGACTGTGTGAGGAGCATGAAGTTTTGGAGCAACTCAGCTAAACACAAACTTAAAAGTGGGAAAAGGGCGGGAATGACGGGCTATGTGAAAATGGCCAGTGTCTTGCACTTATGCTATATGAGAAAGGGGGTTTATGATTTTATATCTATAAACTGCCTCTCAGCAGAAAGAGGAGTCTGTCTGCTAACAGGGGCAAAAATAAGGAGGGGAAGTAATGCCACATAACATCACAATATTATTTCTGGTTTTACCCCGAAGTGATGTCGCAATACTGTATAATTCCTCAATCCTGTATGGTAAAAGCCCAGTGATTTGGGGAACTTCTAGAGCATCATATAACATTTATTAGTTAGGGAGGAAAAAATTAGACAGGGTAGAGATGACAATCTTCATAACAGTACAATTTACCAAAAATTCACACTTTACATGAAATGTCAGCCCTTCAAAATAGTTGTGAGCTTAGAAAGATATGAAGACACAATGATCAACTGATCTTCAAAACTATGCAAGTGAGAATGAAGTGAGAACATAACACCAAGTTTTTTAAAAAAATCACAAATTGGCCAACATTTCCAAAGCCAGTTTTTTTGAAAGGAATTTTTTTTAATAAGCAGTTGTTAAATCCCCAGCAATGAACCTTGTTTTCTTTATTGAAATGAAAGTGGAGGAGGATGTCACTGTCTGCTAAAACACAGAGGATTTTTTCCCATCATGGCTTTCAGACTGGAGCAATTATTTTTGATGTTCCATGCAACATAATTCTGCAATTGTCCTATTTCCCAGTTTTCCCCATCCTCAGTATGCTCTTTCCCAAACTTGCTTTAATTTTTATGGGAAGAATATGGTCCAAGTGCATTGGCATGCCCTCTGGAATGAACGGTGTACCTTTTCCCACCCTGCAAATATCTTGCTTATACTGGCACAATTTTCCTGCTGTCAGCTCTTCACAGGTGCCATTTCCCTGGCATTTTTTTCTTATTGCACCACTGTATTTTTGAGAGATTTCCTTAAATTTTTAATTGCTATAGCACTATAACTATCTATTCCTATAGCCATATATTAAAATTTGAAATAAATAACTGGCAATAGACTGTTATAACTGTTATTGTGATAGATGTGGTCAACAAATTCCTAATCACCAGTGCAAAGTCACTGTAGAGTATATGTGGAAGAGAAAAGAAAGAGGGAACAAGGCAGAGGGAAGTGTGCAGTAAACTCCCACCTGTAGAAGATCCATCACCAATGTGCATGCAGGGCAATGAAAGTGTCCAGCATGTGGAAGCAGACAGTTTTTCAACATATCTTTTTAAAAACCTAGTATCTCATTGGAAATATTTTGGTACCCAGTGAAATATTTTTCCAATCTTATACTTGCTTGATCAGGAAAGAAAGGCTTATCTGCTACATTGATAACTTGTGCCAGTGTTTAATCTCCTCTCACCACCACCCCCTGCCCCTTCCAGGATCTTGGGTCATGGTACAGAGTTCATTTGTGACAGAGGGTTTAAAAACATTTTCCTTTTCTTGTCTTCTTTAAACCAGATTGTTTTTTTTTCTGACTGTTAATGGGCTAAATTTTGTTCTGCTTGGCAACAGACTTATTTCAAAATATCATGCCTAAGTGCTGGATATGTTTGTATGTGGCTTCTGAGAAAAAAATAGATCAGGTACAGTATTCATCTTCTGTAATGTGAAATCAGGGATTGGTCAAACAGACAAATATATTGTAAACCATGTGCATCCTGTCCAGTAAGTTTATGTTTATGTATTGATGCTTATTCATTTGAGATTAATACATAGCATCTTAAAATAGGTCACCCCAAAAGCATTATTCTTTGGGTTGATTATCAGAAACCAAATGATGTGGCTTAAAGGATCTTAAGTTCTTGGGAGGGTTATCCTAAAACCTCTACATTCTGTGAACAAAATTCAGTCACTTTTTAAAAAAAATTCTTCTTCCTAGGACTAAATGAGTGCCTTCCACAAAGATTGTAGGATAGCTATGTTAGGTTGGTACATCCAAGCCATGTAGTGTCTTATGACACCTTACAGACAAACAAACATATTATGACACACATTTTACATAAGCCAGAGACTGATTTGTAAGGCTAAGTGTTCTGCAATGTTATGTAGCACACTTATGTTCTGGGAAAACTGGACCTTCTGACCTGTCTTTGTAATAATTCCCCCACCCCACCCTTCTCTGTTTCTCGCTTCTATAAGAGGGGTTCCCAATACAGTGCCAATGGGCACCATAGCACCTGCTGACACCTTTTTCACCTGGGGTGGGGTGGGACTTTTGCACAATACTGCACAATATTGGTTTTATTCTCTCTCTCCTCTTTTCCAGTGTATTTTAATTACCCTTTTCCTCCACTGTGGAGATAGCTCAAATGAAACAGTTTTATGGGAGTGCTATTGCATTGTGTTGTATGAAGAGATTAACATCTCTCTCTCTCTCTCTCTCTCTCAGCTTTTATATGTATTATAAGTACCTGCTGATGGACACTGGTGGTCAGCTGACATTGCTAGAGATACAAGTCATACTTATCAGCCAGTCTGTGAGTTGGAAGGAGCTGTAGCCCTCAGCAGAGTTACACATTTCTAAATCCATTGTAACTGTCATCCTAAGAATACTTTCCTGAGAGCAATCCCCTTTGATTCCAACCTATGTTGGATTCCAAATAGACCTGTTTAGGATGCCACTATAAATCTAGTAACAGTAGGATACAGAACTAGCATGAAAAAGGTTTGTGTAAATGTAGGAAAACACCATGACTTTTGGATAACAAAATATTTTAAATATATGGGTTGCACTTAGGCCACAATAAATTGTTTGAACTAACCACAGTTAGTTGGGATGTTTGAAGGCAGGAAGTCAAATAAACCAGGGTTTGTTAGTTGGTACAAAATGAGGATTTCAAACCAGGGATTATATTTTGTTTGTTAATAACAGTTTGTACTAACTGTGGTTTGTTGAGTAGCATATGAATTCTCAGTTGCCCCGCCTCCTGGGCCCTCCTGGCTACAAAAAGAGAAATATAGAGATGATATCTTCCTTACTGGGAGCCACAGAGTTTATGTACCAGCAATTATCTCTTATGTTTGGTAGATTCACTGGCGTTTGTTACACAAACTGCAGTTTAAACAAATCACAACTTACTGAGTTATCTGAATACAGTCTCCCCCTATTTGCTTGGGTGTCTGCCTGCTCCTTCTTGCCTAACATCGGTTTATAATTAAATAGGTATTTCAAAAACTCTGTAACTCTTTGGTGTTCTTTCCTCATAAGGAAGTTGAAAGTCTGTCTATGGACCTTTCTGCATGGTTTCCTACCAGAATGTTTCCTTATTGATACACATTTGTCCCTCAGAATTAAAATGGAAGAAAGTAGAATTGGTACATAGCATGCTGGTTTTACATTAGAAAACTATTGTTATTCCACAAGACTCCTTTCAAACATGCAAATACCCCTTTAAAACCTAACATTACACAGACCAGAAAAATTTACCATTTCAATAGACTGAATGTATAAAAATTGAGCCTAAAATGAAGCAGAAAGATGTCTGCTGGTCAGAGTTGTGGGCAGACATGGCATATACATTAATCATTGCTTTACTGCTATTATACTGTGAAATGCCTCTCCTCAAATACTTGCTCCTTCTCAGGTCTTTAGATATTAAATATTTCACTGTATAATGGTGAATTGTTTCCAGAGCATATATGCTAAATGTATGAACACTAAGGTACAAGGCAGAGTTAGGCTGCCATTTCACACTATGCTTGTCATTCCCCTGGTGGGGGCAGATTATTCCCCATTCCCAGCCTCCACCCCCCGCCACGTCTCAGCTGGCTAGTTTGCTAGTTCATGATATGTCTATGTTGTTGTACCAAGTGACTTTAGATGGAAATCAGGTATCAGACACAAAAGAATCATAATGGCTGTGGTTTAACGGCTATGGTTATTTCATGATTAGGGAACTGGCCTGCAGTGGCTATGTAGTACTTGTGTGGAATAAACAGGAGTTTTGCAGTTGGATGGGCAGAGAGAGAAAGAGAGAGTGCATGCTGCAGGCTGTGAGTTGATTGAAAGTGAGGCACCTTGAGGTTAGTGTGATCTAGCACAGGAGATATGATGTGAGGTATGAGATTCAATGCTTGATAGCAGGGGAAATACAAAATTAAATCTTAATTGTTAAAAATTTCTTTTAAACATGAATGTCTATCATGGTGTTACAGGGTTTTCCATTTTTTAAAAAAATAAACAAATATGTATAATTTAACTGCTTGCATATGTTGCCACTAAAGTGAAAAGTTGAAAGAAGTTGTTCTAAACAAGCTGCTTGGTCTGCAAAGGCTCTACAGATTACAGAGTTTTGACTGGTTACCAAAAATATTTTTTCCTCTTTAAGAATGTGATCCTGAATCAGCTTTTACCACCTTGTGCCCTTAAGAGACTTTCCACAACGTGTCAACAAACAGGAAAGACGTTTATGTTCTTTATTAATTAACCATCTGCTTCCCTTTGGCACCCAGTCACAGTGATATTGCTGGGCTCCTCAAGGATTTCTTATCATAATTACTCTGTGTTGGCATACTTTAAACTGTAAATTGTGTACGTGTGTTTAATGGAAGAGATCTTCAACCCAGGTGTATGAGCTGGCCAATGTCGATTTCCTGGTATTATATGTGTATTGCAAAAATCCAGGCCTTAGCTGTTCACAGTCTAAGAAAAATCTCTCTGCCCTCTCTTTACATGTGTGCCAAACTTGGAGGAAACCTCAGCTCAACTCATGTTTAATGTGTGACTCAAAACTTACCTTTAAAACAGTGTGGGCATGGGGACCTATCGGCTCCCCTGCACGCGCAGAGGCAGGAGGAGCATCTTAATGCTCTCTTTTGCACCCTGAGTGCTTTAACTAGCAGAGAAGGGGCTGTTTGTGTTGCAGGCTGCAGCCAGTTCCATGCATCTGCCTAAAAGTGATTAGATGACACAGGCAGATCCTGAGCAGATGTGTGGAAACAACTGTCATTAAAGTAGCCCTCCCCCCATGTCCCTTCCCTGCTAGTTAAAGTGTTTGTAGTGCGAAGGAGGAAATAAGGACACTCTTAAGGCTACTTGTCTCCCATTGGGGGCAGGGGCTTCTCCCCCTCCCACCTTCTGTCCCCTGCCACCACTCACCTGGCTGGTGGGGGGGGAAAGGCAGGGGAATAGGCCTCCTGGGGCACGCTCCTGGTGTGGCTCAACGACGTCACTTCCAGGAGTGACATCATTGTACAGGTTGTGGGAGTGCTCCAGCACTTCACACCAGGCCGATTTGGGCCCCAAAATGCAAAGCATGAGAGCACTCCCATGGCCTGTGTGATGACATCACTCCTGGAAGTGACATCATCATGCTGCTCCAGGAGCATGCACTAAGACCTTCTAAAAGTGAGTGCTGGGTTTCCTACACCTGGCAACCCTAGGCACTCTTCTGCCTCTTTGTGTGCGGGGGAGCTGATTTGCACCCCTCCACACACACTGTTTTAAAGATAAGCTTTGGGTCACATGTTAAATTTTTAAATTATTTTTAAATTTTTAAAATTTATTTTTAAATTAAACATGAGTTCAGTTGGGTTGATCCCCAATAAAATGTGAATTTGTTCCACATGTAGGCTCTTGGTTTGTCTCCTTATCCACTATCTTTGATTGGCCTCTTGCACTTTCTAGCTGTCACCCCATTCTGGCACTCCTACACATGAGCACCGTACTCCACTGGCAGTGTGGTGGGGCGAAAGTGCCGCTAAGATTGCCTATAGAAATTTCACTGCAGTTGCAATACATGTGGCATTTTCTGCCCAGAATGGGAATTAGGAGGAACCTGTTTTTCTGCTTTGAAAAGTTGGCTTTGCACATTGCTAGGTGTCTGGCCCTTGTCGTCATTGTGAGGCTACCTCCCTTCAAAGCACATCTGTGTACAGCACTGATTGTTTGCCTTTTATGCTAGTCAGGAAGAAACATCCCTGGTGCACCGTTAGAGAAGATTTCAAAGTATAAAAACAAAGAAGCGTAAAAATAATAACCTGTTAAACTTTTAATTAGATAACCATTCAGGCACTCTTTGAAAATAGCCAGAACAAAAGTAGACAACCCAGCAGAAGTGTGGGAGGAGGAGCAGCAATTGGAACTGGAGCCAAATACATGTGACAGTACAGGAGGGAGAGTGCTAGGAAGCAGAATCCCCTCCCATTGTTCCTCCTGTTTGTATGAATGTCTGTAGCCTCAGATGGTCCAGCTTCCTACAGCAATGATATAATATGTTCTTGGAAAAGATGGTGCTGATTTTGGAAATCTGGGTGCTATGCACATGGCCAACTCCATCTTGGACGTTTCCCCCCTTGCCCTGCCCCTCAAGATGCTGAAGTCAATAAGATGAGGACCATCAGGCAGCACAAGTTGCACAAACTGTGCACAGCTCCCAAACTGAACCCCAAATTAACAACCTGAGACGGATCCTGCAGCCCCCTCCTTGTCAGGTTGTGGTGCAGAGGCAAAGTTTCTGCAGCTTTCCTTTTGTTTCTTTCAGAGGCACACAAACTGCTGGTAGCAAAAGGACACTGGAAAGCCTCTTGTCTGTTGTTCTTTCAAGGCAAGGTCTACAACAACTGGCAACCCACCAAGCAATATCTTGTGACTTCCTTGGTCAGGGGGGCCCAGCCTTTTGGAGCATGTGAGTTCTTTGGAATTCTGACACAGGGTGTTGGGCGCAACAAAATGGCCATCATAGGAGGTGGAGCATACACATACCTTCAGTTACTCAATGATGATCCTTGTGCTGTGAGGGTAGCTGCTCCCATAGCAACGTTTTTTAAAAATCTGCTCAGCCAATCATGTCTCCAGTGGCCAATCATAAGTCCTGCTGGGCAAAAGCCCCACCTGGCCCTGCACAACTTCTAAAACTATGTGGCAGGTGCCAGGAAAGATGCTAGTGGTCACCATGCTGCCCATTGGCTCCAATTGGGGGCCCCTGTCTTATGTGCTTGACAGCCCCCCTCCCCAATTACAGCAGACAAGAAGCAAGAACAGGAAGTTTATCAAAACCCCGATGTGCTACCATGTATGGCTGGTCATCTGTCACCAACTGTGCAGGCTTCTCAAATCAAACATACATATTGCAATGCCAGATTCTTTGGTATTCTTCCCACTACCCATTCTCTTACCTCATCCTCATCACCTCAGATAGAGGTGGCATGGAGGCATTTAAATCTGTGTAATGCTTTAAAAACAACATCTCTATATATCTGAAAATATATCTGATGATTCCTGAGCTGTGGCAATGCACTGAGGTCATAAGCAATATGAATGTATTGTTCTCTTTCTTGAAATATATTTAAGGTCAGAATATAGGACCATTTTCACACTTAGGCTGCTTTCACAAGGAGCTTTTGCTCTGCTTTTGTGTTTAAACTGGAGGGTTTTTTTTTATCATCTGCGTTATGTCATCCCCTAATCATCCACTTTCTGCCCACCCACCCCCCTTGCTGTGATCTTTTTCAAACCTCATTGGTATAACTTCTGGGGAGTGATTTTAGTCAAGGTGCCTTTGAACACTATGTGGATGGGAAAGTGCACATTTCTGCAGGTCCTGCGCACATTTGTGCCATTTTTCTTACCTCAGTCCTCAGTGGCCATGATTTCCCCATCACAACCAGAGGGCTTTTTTATTGTTGTTAAAAAGTGTAATGATATACAAATAGCTGATAAATTATTACTGTAACTGAAAATTGGTAACTGACATATTGCTGTAGCTTAAAACTATAGTGAGGCATCAATTACCTTTTTAACAACAAAAAAGCGGAGGACTGGAGCAGGGGTGGGGGGCTGAGGCAAGGAGGATAGTGGGAAAACTACCATATGGATACTCCACTGCTTCTGCAAATACCTCTGCATTGGCAACAGCTAGTCCTACTCATAGCCTTAAGCTGGAGTGATTATTGTGGCTGGGAGGAGAGATGGGGAGGGAGCTGAAGAACCTAGGCAATGGTGCCCAGCATTGCCTCAGCCAGATGGCGCTCTCACTGCTTTCTGCAGCCCATCTCCATTTTGACAGCTACACCTCAGCTGGGTATACATAGTGGAGGGGGAAGAGCCAGCAGACCTGATGGTTAGGCTCCATTTTGTTCCAAACTGCAAGTTTAAAAGAAAGGGGTGGGGCGGTGAGAGCACATTGGGCATTGGGAGCCATCTGCCAGCAACTCCCCAACCCCACCCATACTTTCATATTCTAAATCTTACGCTGGTGCTCATTTTTGCTATGTCTGCAGGAGGCCACAACAGGGCCAAGAAAGAATTTTACCCTTGGTTCTGACTGGCTAATAGGTCTTGTGGTTTGTGCCTTCCTCATAGGAAAAGTGTGTGTTCTGCATATGTTTGATCGTACTATTGAACGAGGGTGACTGTCACAACCCTCAGCTAATGTTTAGGCATTGGCTGGGGACATGGTCCAAGCAGTGCTGGGGTGGCCTCCCTGCAAGATCCTAAAAGAAGGTCCTCTTAAGGGATTCTGGGGTGAGTTGCTTGATAGTCACCTTCAGAGTTGGCATGTTGCCCATGCCTCCAAGAGGCTGGTAGTGGACAGTAACAGCAGCTTCCTCCACGTCTAGCCCTACTACCTCTCTTTCCTTGGTATCCCCTAACAGGTGCATTCGGGGGTGGCTCACTGTCAGCAGTCAGGCTGTCTTAAGCCTATGCTGTTCCACACTCCGAGGAACCTGTAATCAATAAAGTTGTGGCTTGATTTGCTCCCACTCCAGTGTGTGTGTTATTCTTCTCTCCCTCCCCTTCAGGCTTATCCACACTGGACACAAAGGAAGAAAAACAAAAAATCATTGCTGCATGAATGAAGCCTCAACTTGTGTTTTGGATTTTCCAAACCTGCCGTTCCATATGTCATTTTCTACACTGAGAAACTGTAAATGAGACTGTCAAGGGCTTTCTTCTGCTTCATCTGAATTGTAACATCTACATGTGCACAAAAATAGTGTGAAAGGATCCAATCCATTTTGAGTTGCCATGTGAATACCACCAAATCAGTGGATTACTGCCATCCTCTTGCATCAGTACGCTCTGCATGAATATGTAACACCACATAGCTGTTGTGTGTTACTTTTGGAACACACTAGAAGTCCAAGAATGTGTGATGGTGAGGATAAACTAAGTGAAGCAACAATAGCATGGTCACGCCTTTTATTGTTCTAGAGATACTTGTACTAATCTTGCTGTGCTCAGAAATCAAAGCCAAAATCATCAGTATCATCTGCCACATACAGGAAACCTTCACACACATCCTCCAAATAGAATCTATTCCACAAAGGCTTATGAACTTCCCAGTATGTGCTTCGATGGGGTTTTGCTATCAGAACTCCCAATCCCACAAAACTTGCAAATGATAACTAAGACCATATCCACCACAATTGATTTCAATTGGACAAATATTAGTTCGCCCAGGCAATTATACTATTACCTGAAAGTTATCTTGGGTCCCTTCAAAAACTGGTATCTTCCATTGATATCTTAAATATATATATGGGAGACTGAACAAAATCTAGCATCCACCTTCCGCCAAAAGAAGTCTTGAATATATTTCTAATAAATATATTTTATTTATATATATTTTAAATATATTTAAAATATGATCTTCAGAGAAACAAAAACACATGATAGCAATTATGTGGCAGTGCCTACTACCTCTTCTCAAAATTCCAGTAGTGCTTCCATGCTCAAAGAGGACCCCTGCTCTAGACTTTTAATCCCATCACACACACACTCTTAACCTGTTGCAAAATAAAACTGTATAAATCATGGGGGGGGGGGGGGCGGAATCCTCTGTTTCCAAAATGACAAAAATACATATCACGGCAATGGGCTTAACCTCCACCACCACCCCTTTTAGTCAGGCCCTGCTAAGAGCACAAAAGCATTTATAGGTGATGATAGATTTTGTAATTTTTCATGCAACCAATCTGCAAACTTGGGGTTTTAAATTATTCTTTTAAAATCACAAGCTACATGATCACAGCAAGAGCCAGTATGGCTAGGGTCTTGGAGACACAAGTTTGAATCCCCACTGCCATGGAAGGTCACTGGGTAACCTTGTGCCAGTCACATACTCTCAGGCTCGCTTTCTCCACAGGGTTGTTGTGAGGATTAAATGGAGGGCAGGAGAATGATGTTAGCTCCGTTTGGTCCCCATTGGGGATAAAGGCAAAGTGTAAATGAAGTAAATAAGTAAGCAAGCAAGTAAACAACTACACAAATAAATAAATTTCAAAATCTATCATTCAAATGTGACAGTGAGCATGATGTAGTGGATATTATTGGACATGGATTGAAGACAGCTGGTTTAAAATCCTAGATCAGTCATGAGATTCTCTGACTGTGCGATCCTAAATGGAGTTACAACTTTGTAAACCTAATGGACTTAGGAAGGATGTAACTTTGGAACTGTACTACCCCAAATGCCATACCCTAGTCTAACCACTTCACAGAGGCTAAAATGAGATCACCCTCCACCCCGCATACATCTGCAAGCTTCTTACAAAGAAGCTTGCTTAGAAATACAATGAATACATATATACATTAAAACAAATATTGCAAGGTGTCCTTGCTCGCCAATCAGGCCTGACCGGCATGGTGAATTGAGGGTTTTTTGCTTTTGTCCTTTTGACTGTGACATTTCTTGACCTGAGAACATTAGTCATACATATTTGTCCTGCAGGCATCATTGTCATTCAGATAGCTGTGCTTTACCTGTTTGAGCCGGAAGCTTCCTCAGGCTGCCGTGGCTGCTGCGGCTGCCTCCTGGATTGTCATCCTTCCACTCTTCCTCTCCTATTCTCTGGCAATGCTGGTGAAGGTCTTCCATGTTCCGCACAGGTATCATGGCTGTATGGAAACAGTTCTCTCACTGTGCTTCAGGCTTCTCTTCACAGGACGACCACCCTCCCCCGGCTGTCAGCAGAGAGACCGCTTGCTGTTGCCTGGATCATGGCAGTTAGCCACAGGAGCTGGCTGAAATCTGAAAAGTTATAAAGTGAGCCGTGCACAACTTTTCTTTCTGCTTTCGGCAGGCTTTGCCCTTTGCAGTGACACGGGCTGTTGCTATTCTGGGTGAGCCTATCACAAGCAAGAGGGAGGGACTTCTTTCCCCAAGTATTGTTTTTGCCTCCAAAACAAATAGCTGAAGACCTCAAGGGCCACACAGATCTTGACGGGCATTTGAGAGGAGCTGCTAGCAGAAAGCTCGCTGTCCCCCCTCCCCCAATTTCTCTTCAAAAAAGAAAAGCATTGGAGGATTTGCTGTGTCAGCAAAAGATAGGGCCCTCACTGCCCAGTTCTACAACAGATGGTAGTAATTCTTGCCATTATGAACAATAAAGGAGGGGGGGGGAAACCATGGGGAAACAGACATGTTCCTAACATAAAGTAAAATCTTCTCATGCCTGGGGTTGTTTTTTGTGTATTAATAATTCCATCAGTGCCACAAAAAAGAGAAAGATAAATTTCAGACATACGAGAGAGCAAATGAGTACACTAGGGTCCTATTCACATGTTACAGTGGACTCATGCTGCCTGTAAGTACATACATCTGTAAGAAACAGCCAACACACATTCACTGTACAAATGCAACTGTACATTCAGCTGTACCTGCATTCATTGTAACACGAAAATTACTCGGCACAGGGTTTTTTTAAATTAAAATTTAAACCATTAATTTTTTTTAAAATCAAGTGTACACTGTACACTGATTATACGTGTGTTCACTGTAACTTATAAATAGGGCTGTATAGATTGTTGGAGATGGGAGAAGAAGTAGCTCAGTGGTAAGGCAGATGTTTGCCATGTTGAAGGCTCCAGGTTCCATCCCTGGTATCGCCAGTTAAAAGGTCTGAGGTAGCAGATATTGGAAAAGGGCTTTGACTTAGAACCAGCTCCCAGGCAGGCAGAGTAAATCATATTGAGGTAGGTGGACCCATGTTCAATATAAGGCAGCTTTTGTACACTGAATCGATAGGCAAACATTTTCAAGAGAGCTGGGAGTGTTTTGAGAAAGGCATTATTTACTGGGGCTTACCCAGTATTTGGCCCACCTCTGGCACAAAGGGTTTTACTGTTTTTTGAAATCCTGAAAATCCTGAAAAATCAGTTCATTGTAGCAAAGGTAGAATGGATATTTATTCACTTTATTATATTCTGTCTTTCTCAGAGAGACTGAAGGCAGATTACATATACTACAATCTACTCCTCGTATTTGGTGAAGGGAGTTCTGACTCTCAGAAGCTCTTATGAGCTTTTGAGAGGTGCTACTGGACCCAGATCTTGCTTATATATTACATATCTGCCACAAATCCCTACTCGTACATAGACAAATAAGGAGCTAGTGTTTAGTAGAGGTCAGAGTCTTGGATTAGGAGCTGGAAGACCAATGTTCAAATCCCCACTTTGACACAAAATTTGCCAGGTGACCCTGGTCCAGTAACATAGTCTCATCCTAACCAACATCACAGGGTTGTTGTAAGGATAGATACAAAAGGGAAATTTTATACTCTGCTTCTTGGAGGTGCACCCTCCTGGTTGGAGGGGCCAACCAGGAGGGCGCATCTCTGGAGCCTGGGGGAGATGCACCCTCCTGGTTGGCCCCTCCCTCACGACAGCTGTTGAAAGGGTAGACCTCAGAAAAGGAGGAGGGTTGTGGGCACCCTGGTTCCCTCTCTCCCTGTCATGCCTTAGGTAGGGTGAGCCACTGTACGCTGCCACCACTCTGGGATTTAGGGTCCCTTGGGAAGGCCCAGAGTACCCTCCCAACCCCTCTGACCTCTGTAGCTTGGCCAAAAACAGGCATGAGGACCCAGCAGAGTAACAACAAACAAAAGGATTTATTTACAAGGAGGTCAGTTAATATCAAACAAACAAGCAAACAAGGTGCCTTAGCAACAATAGATGGGTGAAAGTAAAATCAACAAAAGGCCCTAGCGTGACTGAACTCCCTGTCTACTCTGTCTGCCAGGCCTGTCTTCTCACCCTACCTGGATGAGGGCCTCTCCCCCTAGCAGAAACCTCCTCTGGCCTGCTCCCTGGGAGGAAGAACACAGGCTTTTTTTCTTTCCAGACTTATATAGCACCAGCCCCCTGTGTTCTGATTGGCCAAAAAGGGCGCCAAAATGGCCCAGGGACTCCTGGAATCGTAGGCAGGCCTTCTCCCACTGCTAACAGGCTTCTGAGGCCTTGCTAGGCCTTCCTGGAACAGCCAGATCATGACACACACACCTGCCAGACCAAATCATGGGGTCCAGCCAACCAGATCCCCACTGATGCGGTCTGCAACCAGGGATCTGGGCTGTGCTCTGTCAGCTCTGGGATAAGATGGCAAGCAATAACTTCCCGAGAATGATAGGGCTTCAAGGAGTTTGCATGATAAACCCAGGGAGGAAGGTCTGTGTCTGGTGACTGGACTACATATTTCACCTCCCGCATGCGTTCCTTGATCTGGCAAGGCCCCTCCCAGGAAGCGTCCATTTTATTGCTCTTTATAGGCTTCAGCACCATAACTAAGTCACCAGCTTTGTAAACCCGCTCCCTGGCCTTTTTATCATACCAGGTTTTCTGTTTACACTGGGTTTCTTGCAGCTGATTATGGGCTAGTGTTAAAGCTTCCTTTAGGTAGTTCTGAAGCTTGTCCACAAAGTCCAAAACATTAGTCTCTGGGGAAGGTAGGGAACCCTCCCAGTGGTGTTTCACCAATTCCAAAGGTCCACGGACTTCCCTTTCATAGACCAGTTCAAACTGAGAGAATCCCAAGCTGGGGTGTGGAACTGCCCAGTAAGCAAAAAGGAGCTGAGGCAAAGCCAAGTCCCAGTTGTTGGAATGGGCAATTACAAACTTCTTAATCATCTCCCAGAGGGTCCCACTGAACCTTTCCACCAACCCATTTGATTGATGATGATAGGGGAGAGTCACTAAGTGCTGAACCCCGTGGTGGCGCCACAGCTTCTCCATCACCCCCGAAAGAAAATTGGTCCCAGCGTCTGTGAGCACCTCTAGGGGCCAACCCACCCTTGCAAATACATCTGCCAAGGCTTGGCAAAATAGCATTGCCATCGATACAGCTAAGAGCCACAGCTTCTGGCCAGCGAGTTGCAAAGTCTACAATAGTCAATATATATTGTTTCCCCCTCGGGTTTTTATTCGGCAAGGGCCCCACTACATAAATAGCCCCTCTCTCAAAAGGGGTGCCAATCACAGGTAGAGGCTGAAGTAGGGCTTTACCCTTATCTAGGGCCCTCCTCACAGTCTGGCATTCCTCGCAGGACTGGACAAACCTGGCATTGTCCCTGCTCATCCCCTTCCAATAAAACTGCTGTCTCAGCCGGTCTTTGGTTATTTTTACTCCCGAATGGCTGCCGGGGTGATCATGGGCGAGGCTCATGAGTTGGAGGCGATGTTGGTCCGGTATCACCAACTGATAATGCAGCCTCCAGCCACTTTGGTCACCTGGTCGAAGGGACTCATGGTACAGCAGGCCTCTGTCCATCACTAACCGGGATCAGGTGACTGCACTAAGGGGAAGGTCCCTCCTTGCCTGTTCACGGGCTTCCTCGAGACTTGTGTCTTCCTCTTGCTCCTTCTGGAAAGCAGCTGAGGGCACTGGAGGAGACTCTACCTCTTTAGGTGTTGCCACAACACCTGGAGGAGTCACTGGAGCAGATTCAACTGGTTGCAGCTTCTTAGTCTGGCTGCGGGTTAACAACCCTACGTAGTTTCCGGCACATCTGCCAAATTTCTCTGGAACATCTGCAAAGTCTTTCAGAAACTGCATGTACACATCTCCCTCTTGGTCAGCCTCAGGTTCTGCAGACTGTAGCGCATGTTCTTTTGGTTCCTGGAGCACATGCTCTGCTAAGTCTTCTCCCACAAACATGGCTACTGGGGTATAATTGTGCACAGCAACTTTCCAAAGTCCATTCCAACCTTCATAGATAATCGGTACCTGGGCGATGGGCAGCACAATACCTTGTGCTTCGTGCAGGCACCTTACCTTCCTTTCTTCTCCCAGGAGGAGGTACTTGGGATCGATAAGAGAGTGATGCACAGTAGTCAGGAGAGAAGCACTATCTTGCCAAGCAGCAACTTCACAGTAATCCACCATGACCTTCTTCTGGCGGTGCTGGGGAATATACTCTGGATCAAATGCAGGTGAAGTAGTCTGAGGCCTCTCTGGGATTATGTGGTGCATGTCAGTCCCAACCTTGGGGCACTTATTCCAAAAGTGGCCCAACTGGTTGCACGTAAAGCACCGTGGCACCTTCTTCTCCACCATGGGTGACTTCCCACCAGCACTTGGGAAAACAGGTTGCTGCTGCTGGGATGGCTGTCCTTTTTCTTCTGGCTGCTTTCTGGACCAGGGTGGGGACTTAGGAGACTCCCTCTTATGCCAGTCCTGATGAATGCTGTACCTCTGCCCTCCATAGGCTTCCACTAGTCGCTCTGCCCACTGGCTTGCTTCTTGAAAGGTAGAAAGACTCTTGTCCACAAGTGGGCACCGAATGTGCTCAGGAAGAAGATTCAGGAACCAGTCAATGCACATCAGGGCCTTGACATCAGCCAGTGTCTTGGCTTCTGCAACTCCCACCCACAAGTCATAGGCTTTTCCCAGTCTGTGTATTAACTGTGGGTAGGACTCTTTACCTTCAAGCCTGATCTCTCTGAAGCGCTTTCGAGCCCCTTCCTTGGGGAATCCCACTCTCTCTCACACTCTTTGCTTGAACAGCTTGTAATCTGTTCTCTCTTCGCCTTCCATCTGGCCAGACATTGAAGCCAGGACTAGAGGTGGGCATGATCCAAAAAATATTAACGATCCAGCTGATTGTGAATTGGCGCCGGTGATGATCCCGAATTAATGATCCACACTGATCATCTCCCGTTCCCGATCCGTGGATCGTGGAGGCCAAAGTGGAGCACGCTGCTATTCCCAGCTATGTGGGAAGGTGGGTGGTGGCAGCGACCACCGGGCCCGGCAGGCATGGGGAGACGGCGACGAGCTGCCTCCCCTCAGAGGGTGGGGGGTCTGGCCACTCGCCGGCGGGCCCCCCCATGTTCCCCGCCCACCAGGCCGAAGAAGAGCGCGCTGGCGAGGAAAGAACGGTGGGTAACGACGGCGGACAGCGGGCCTGGCGGCCATGGGGACACGGCAATGAGCCGCCTCCCCTCAGGGGGCAGGGGGTCTGGCCGCTCGATGGCGGCACCCCCCGTGTGCCCGCCCACTAGGCTGAAGAGGAGCACACTGGCAAGAAAAGAACGGTGGGTGATGACGGTGGCCACTGGGCCCAGCAAGCACGGGAAGACAGCGACGAGCTGCCTCCCCTAAGGGGCGGGGGGGGGGTCTGGCCGCTCAACAGCAGCACCCCCCTTGTGCCCGCCCACCAGGCCGAAGAGGAGCGTGCTGGTATTCCAGGCGAGAAAAGAATGGTGGGTGATGATGGTGGCCGCCAAGCCTGGCGGGCACAGGGAGATGGTGATGAGCCGCCTCCCCTCAGAGCTGCCTATCAGGGTTTGCAGGGATGAGATTGGAGTGCCCATGGCTACAGAACACCCCCTTCCCCCTCCCTCCCCTGGGTGTCTTCTCCCAACTGGTGACTGCTTTGCTGCTCCATGGTTGGAAGGAAGCCCTGCTGATCAAGGAAAGCTGGGCTTCCATTCAGGTTTCTAGGGCGACAGAAGGAGGGCAAACACAGCTCAGGCATTCCCCTGTCTCCATTGCCAGGGGAATAGATTGCTGGTGCCTGAGTGTCTGGCTTCTCGATCCAAGCCCGATCGCCCCAATCCGGGCCCCTCCCAATCGCTGAATTGTTGACCATGGATGATCACGATCAGCTGGTTCACGATCACGCGATCGCCATTATCGTGGGTTTTTTTCAATCGTAATGCGGATTGTGCCCATCTCTAGCCAGGACACCACTCAAGTGAGGTCTCAGCTTTTCCATGTACTGCTCTGGGGGGACCTTGTAGTCAATGCAGACTTGTTCAAAATTCTGCAGGAAGGCCTCAATGTCCTCTCCTTCCTTGTAAAAGGGGTACTTCCAACGGTCCTCTTTCACTGGGGCATCTGGAGGAGGCGGACTCTTTGTGAGCTTAGCCATCTCAAGCTCATGCCTCATTCTCTCTTTTTCCAGCTCTAAGTGAGCTTGGTTCTCTTTCTCTTCTTCCTCAAGCTTCATTTTCTCTTTTTCATTCTCCAGCTTCCTTTTTTCTAGCTCAAGGTCTGCTTGTTTAAGTTGCATCTGAAGAGGCAAGATCTGTTCACTCAGGGGCTCCATGGTTCTGGCTGTCTCTTCCTTCTCAGACATGGGCCCAGCAGCCCTTGTTTGAGTCTTGCTTCTAGGAACAGGCACATCCTCTGATTTTGTCTTCCCAGTTCGGAGGAGCATGCACTACATATTTTAGCCTCACTATCTGGTTGACCTGACAGCTAAAACATAAGCAAAACCCCGTTTCACCACACCTTTATCAGACCTTTACTTGGTCTTGCAAGTACCTTCAGCAAATGTAGCTTAAGCCAAAAGCAAAAAAAAAAAAAGGTGGGGGTCATCAAAGCCAAATGTCACTCTGCCTTACCAGGATCCAAAATTAGTCCATCCCACTGCTACAGCCATCATGTCATGCCTCAAATAGGGTGAGCCACTGTACGCTGCCACCACTCTGGGATTTAGGATCCCTTGGGAAGGCTCAGAGTATCCTCCCAATCCTTCTGACCTCCGTAGCTTGGCCAATAAACAGGCATGAGGACCCAGCAGAGTAACAACAAACAAAAGGATTTATTTACAAGGTCAGTTAATATCAAACAAACAAACAAACAAGGTGCATTAGCAACAACAGATGAGTGAAAGCAAAATAAACAAAAGGAACTAGTGCGACTGAACTCCCTGTCCTTCTGTCTGCCAGGCCTGTCTTCTCACCCTACCTGGATGAGGGCCTCTCCCCCTAGCAGAAACCTCCTCTGGCCTGCTCCCTGGGAGAAAGAACAGAGGCTTTTTTCCTCCTAGACATATATAGCACTGGCTGCCTGTGTTCTGATTGGCCAAAAAGGGCGCCAAAACAGCCCAGGGGCTCCTGGGAATCGTAGGCAGGCCCACTCCCACTGCTAACAGGCTTCTGAGGCCTTGCTAGGCCTTCCTGGCACAGCCAGATCATGACACTTCCGTAGTGCTGCTGGTTACTCT
Organism: Eublepharis macularius; assembly: GCF_028583425.1. Lineage (NCBI taxonomy): Eukaryota > Metazoa > Chordata > Lepidosauria > Squamata > Eublepharidae > Eublepharis > Eublepharis macularius. Next base: position 116,653,559 of record NC_072790.1, read on the forward strand.
CACTCATGGTCTCTCAGCATCCTCCAGTCTCCACTACTCACTCCTCACCGGCCTCCCCTCTCACCTCTGAGTTTATAGGGGCCGCCCTGATCGACCATCCACTCTCCCCCATGCTCTGACCCCTCTCCTCCCGCCAGGTGAACTGGCAGGGAATCTTCTCCAATGAGGGGGGGGGCATTGGGCCAGCAAGTCTCCCTCTCCTCTTGACCTGCCGCCTAATGGGGCGGGTATTGTAGGGTGGGGCTGGTGGAGCCGTGCCATGTCCATCGCAGCTGGGTCCGCTCTGCCAGGGTGCCTCCCATCATGCTCGCTTGGGCAGACAATGGCGGTGGGGCTCCTGTGCTTGCTGGTAACTCGAGTTGCTCCCTGATGCTCGTCAGCCCCTGGACCGCCTGATGCTCTGTAGCTGCTGCCCCAGCCGTGTGACTTTCCATCGGCACCGTTGTCTCCTGCTGCCTGTCGCAGCTTCTCTCCCTCTCCTCCACTCAGGCTCGCCTGCCGCAGAGGGTGGGGTGGTCTTGGCTCCCTCTCCTCCTGTTGCCAGCTCTCCAGGTAAGTCCGGGGGAAGGGAGCGCTGCTTCCCCAGACAAATTAATACAAAACCTTTTCACTGTCCTTGACCCTGAGTGGTTCATGCCCTGAAGCCCTGCACATAGAAAGGTAACCCCTTCCCAGATACCTGCAATGTACACTCTTTCTGTACACACTCACTTGCCCACCATATTGTCAGACATTTTTTCCAGTCCACATCACAGCCACCTAATTTTTTATTCCAGTTTCAGATATACGTATTAAACATGTTCCTTTCAGGACTGTTACTGCAAAGAGGCCTAACATAAGTAACTTAAATAAACAAATGTGAAGAGACAAATCCAATCTCAAGGTGTATTCTCAAGTTCATCTATGCACATGCCATCTGTGGGGAAATCCCATTGCCATATATACTCATCCAGTCACATGCATGTTCATGTAGATCCAAGTGGGAATGTGGAGTTTGGCAAGCTGGGATGGAATTGTTAAAAATTATTTGTATGTACATGAACAAATATGATTTAAGTTCCATATGGGAGTATGACAGTTGGAAAACAGCAGTTGGTGGGGACCTGAGAGAAAGAAAGGGGAGCTGTTAGCAGGCCTATGTGAAATGTTTTTAAATAGATTTCCTTAGATTGACAAGAAAAGGATATCAAAATAGGCCAAGTAGATGCTGTATGTTCAGCTCATGCCAGGGTTGTCAACTAGAGTTGCCAAGCTCCCAGTCAGGCCTGGATATCTCCCGGCCTGCTACTCCATGCTACACAGATCAGTTCCCCTGGAGAAAACAGCTGCTATGAAGGGAGGACTCTATGACATTAGGTCTCTCTCTTCTTCCCAAACTCCTCTCTCCGGTCTCCACTCACAAACCTCCAGGAATTTCCCAACCCAAAGTTGGCTGCTCTATTGCCAATCTTCAGGTGAGACCTGGAGATATCCCAGAGTTACAAATGATCTCCAGATAGGGTTTCCAGAGGGAGGCAACGCTAACCAGGCTCCTAATGCCGATGCAAGAGAAAGAGGGAAAGAGCTTCTGCCTTCCACCCTGTGCCATTTTTCTTGAACCGAAACCGCCATAGGAGGCCCTATTTATCTGGCTGTTGGGCTCCACATGCACTGTCACTATTCATGGCAGAGCTAAGATCTCTTTTGACCCCTATAAAGGCTCATAATATCCCTCATAGTAAGGAAATGCAAGCAGACATGTGACTAGCAATAACCACAGAGTACAGTAAAAGTTTCCAAGAGACTCCTCCCACATGCCTATACTAACCAACCACCCTAAATCTGTTTCGAATGCCAAAGGCCAGATTCAGTACATGGCAATATATATAAGTCACAACCAGCTTGGCATAGGCTGTAGTGGTTGGAACTAAGCCAGGTTAAGCCTTTTCCACAAGTGAACTAAAACACAGGTCAGGGTACAGAACCTTTTTGAGCCTGTGGGTAGTTTTCAAATTCTGACATGGGGTAGGCACAACTCTAAAATGGCTACTGTAGAAGGCAGGGCCAACTACAAAATAGCTGCCACGAGAGGCAAGGCCATCAACATAATGTGAAGGATTGAGATCCAGCATAACTCAAATAATAACTCTGCAACATTTCAGGCAGAAGCACTGTTTAACAGGATGAATTTTAAAAGAAACATACAGTTTTAAAGCTTAACTTCAGTCATGCAGTGAATGTCCTTGTGCTGTGGTGGCAGCTGCTGCTGGAATATATCCAATCAGCTCTCCAAAAGGCTCAGTTTGCCCTGCCCACTTTCTAAAAAGCAGTTGGCTGGAAAAGAGTCAATGAGTGCCATGGCATCCATGGGCACCATGTTGGGGACTCCTGACATAGGTAATTCTGATTCCATTATCCATCCAGCACCAGTTTCCAAGTCTGGATCTTGACATCAGCAGTAGAGATGGGCACGAACCACATTACGAACATCAAAAACACACGAAAATGGTGATCGCGCGATCGTGACCCGGCAGATCGTGATTGGCCACGGCCAACGATCCAACGGTCGGAAGAGGCCCGGTTCGGGGCGTTCGGGCTCAGTGGAATCCAGACACTCAGGCACCAGCAATCTATTCCCCTGGCAACGAAGCCAGGTGAATGCCTGAGCTCTGTTTGCCCTCCTTCTGTCGTCCTGGAAACCCAAATGGAAGCCCAGCTTTCCTTGATCAGCAGGGCTTCCTTCCAACCACGGAGCAGCAAAGCAGGGAGAAGACACCCAGGGGAGGGAGGGGGAAGGGGGTGTTCTGTAGCCATGGGCACTCTAATCTCATCCCTGCAAACCCTGATAGGTAGCTCTGATGGCCAAACACAGACCTCCTGTGTTGCTGAATGGGACCCATGCTTATAAATAGCCATGGGCTCCCAGGCTGGGTTTCACTTTCTGCTAGCAGTGGAGTAGGACAGAGCTCTTGCTTGCCACTTGCTAGCCTTTGGAGAGAGAGACTGAGAGAGTACAATTGAGCTTGGCTTTGGTGGATAGGGATCTACCTCCTCTGGTTCGCTGGGAACAGCGGGGCGCCCCTCCGCTGTGGCCTCCACGATCCACAATCCACGGTTCAGTTCGGGAACGGGAGATGTTCGGAAATTCTGGATTGTGGTCTTCACCGAACCATGATCCTCTGGTTCAGTAATTTTTTTGGTTCGTGCCCATGTCTAATCAGCAGTCTTCTATCGAAATTACATACTGGAAGACAGAACTACAAGTTAAGTGGAGAAATGGGTTGCCAACAGCCTAGAGGAAAAATATGTCCTACCTCTTTAACAGAGGATTAATATGAGGAAATGAGCAGCTGAAGCTTTTCATAGCATGGAGGTAAAAAACATTAACTGATGAATAACAAACATCCCATTAAGTCTCTATTAAAGGGACAAGGCAATTTTTTCAAGGCTGTTGGCAAACCTAAATCAAAATCAGTTGTTAACGATTTTCTGGTATCATTATTTTCTTTGGCTTTTCGAAGGAATTACCTCAGCTTCACATGTATGTTCCATATATAAATTGTGCATGACTAACAGTGCAATCCTAGATAGAATTTCACCCTTCTAAACCCATTGACCTGCTTAGGATTGCATGGTGAGTCATTTTAAGATTTTTTTAAAAATTTCACCAAACTACAATGATCCCTGTTCATTTTTGCTGATAAATTCATGCTTTGAAAGAAAGTTCTTTTGCTACCTTACTAACTGGCATCCAACAGAAAAAAACCCAAATCTCTAATTCACAGCGCAATCCTAAACAGAGTTACACCCTTCTAAGTCCACTGAAGTCAATGAGCTTAATAGGGTATTATTTTGTTTAGGATAGCACTGTCGATAGGAGAGGGAACCTATTCATGTGTAAAAAGCTGAGGCAGCAATGTTTCCCATGTATAGTCAAAATTCTAGTATAGGAAGGAACTGGGGCTCTTGCTTTACTGAGCAAACACAAAGAGAGGAAACACAGGCAGTTCCACACTGTTCAGTTAAGAAGCTCTTAGGGGAGACTGTATCAGGGACCACAGAATTAACTAGAGCACTTGCACATAGCTTTCAAAAGGCTCATCTTCTCAGGGAAGGAAAGTGCAATCAATTATGCGTAGAATCAACCAAACATATACACCTATAAGCGCTATACTCTATAGTGCGCAAAGTAGTTTCTTAAGAATTGTTATTATCTTTTGATCTTCCATCCCTGTTGTTGATCAGCAGGCTGTTCATGGCATGTGCACTCATTACACTGTAGGACTGGAGTTAATCCTCCAAACATCTTCCTCTGAGATTTCTGATTTTTCATGAACGGATTGGACTCCACACCACAAATATGGACAACCAGTGGACAACTGACATGGGGAAGAGTTATGCAGGGTGAAGAAAGACAGAAAGCAACTGTGAGTCGTTATGACGAAAGGGATCTGTGAACTTTTCTGCACAGGTTTCTTCCTCATTATGGAACTCCTGATATCAGCTCATGTTTCCAGTCCTCACCTCTCTTGGGCTGCTACCTACAGTCCTGGACATAATTCTTGTTGGAAGAGGAGGATCCAGCACTGTCCCTCTTCTCAGGTTTCAGAGGGGGACAAACCAAAGAGAGGTCAGGGCACACTGTTTACGATTGTTTACTGCTCTGACTGTCCTTTAATATGCAGATTGTCATTCTCAAGATTTCCTCCTTCTGACTTCCTCCCTCTTACTCCTTCTCTTCCTGGCTTTGTTCCAGGCAACACCTTTCTCCTCCTCCCTCCATCTTGGCAGCATGGAGGCAGGCCTTGCCCTGCAATGCATGTCCATCCTTAGACTAGATAGGTAGTTAGGATCTGTCTCTCCTCCTTTCCTATCAGAGTAGGGTTGCCAGGTCCCTCAAGTCTCCCAGTGGGAGACTGGGACACTGGCTCCTACTCTGTTGCTGCTTCTGCTGTTGTGAACATGCATGTGCGCGCGCCCCTGGTATGCGTGATGATGTCACTTCCAGGAGTGACACCATCATGCAGGGTCAAAGGGCGCCCTGCGTGGCAATGTCATGCAGGTCAGGGAGAGGCAGAGAGAGGGGGCAGCTCTCCCTCCTTCTCGCCACTGCCGCACCCCTTGTCCCTGCTGCTGCGGGCTGCACAGGGGCGGCAGCGGCTGTGGCAAGAGAGCGAGCTGTGGTGGCCACGGCCTACTCTCTCGTCGCTGCCACCGCTGCCCCTGTGCAGCCAGTGCCAGCTAGGACAGGGGCGGCCGCGGCAAGAGAGCAAGCTGCAGTGGTGGCGGCAGTGGCAGTGAGAGCAGCCTGTTCTTGCCACTGCTACCTGCTCTCTCTCTGCCGCCGCCGCTCGCTCTCACAGCATGCTGCACCACCCGGGGAGGGGGTGCCCCAGGGAGTGCACCCCCTGCCGGCCAGGTAAGTGATCGTGGGGGGGAGGGGGTTTGGGGGGAACCCTATATCAGAGTATGGAGTTCCTGCAATAAAGAACTCTTATTTCTTTTCTAAATATAAACCAAGTGTATGCTTTTATTATTTTCTCTCCTGCACACATACCAGCCAGCAGAACCAGCTCACAACCACCTGTAATCATGCTTCCTATGCCACACGATAGACTCTGCTAGCGGCAGAATCCTTTAATTAGGTTTCTGTGGCCTACATAACAATTTATTTATCAATTCTGGATATAACCCTTCCTGTCATGTTACTCTGATGTCATGACTGTGATATTGCATGACTTCCTATCATGTGGTTGTGATTTCCTATCACATGCTTGTAACTCCAGAGGGTGTAATTCTTAGCAATTCAAGGCAGGTTCCAGGTCTGGAACTAGATGTTACACTAGATGTTATAAGCCACATATGTCAGGGGAGGATCTTGGGAAGAGCCTGCTGTCAGCAACAGAGTACCACCTGGGTTTCATTTTCTCCTCTGCCTAAAGGTGCTTAATCCTGAGTGTGCCCAAGGATGTAAGCTGAAGGGCAGGAGACAAAAGGCAAGAGCCCTTAACTTTTAGTCCTTGGCTCATGGCCCAGGGTCTATGATAACCAGCCTAGTGAATCAGGATTCATCCAGGATGCATTTGTTTTCTTTAAATTATATTCTTTAAATTGGTTGTTTTGGAGACTTCTGTAAGCCACTTTGGGTCCTTCTGGGGGAGAAGGTAAGCAGCAAAGACATTGCCTGATAAGTAAGTTTGAAGACCCAAATGGTGAGGAGGCAGCATAAAAAGGAAATATTTGAAATAATCAGTGGGTTTATTGGTGTTTCCTATAGCAACTGTAATGTGTGATGATGCCCTAGTTCACCTTTGATATTTCTATTTGACACAATCCAGAGGAGTAGAAAAACAGCAAAAGATACATGCAGATCAAATATGTTATGCAGATTACTGGTAAACACCAGCCTGCAAATGGTATGTGTGCCTGAGCAACTCAACATGTTTGGGCTTGTTGATGCCTAATGACTGAGTCTTGTTAGTATCAATTGACTGATTTGTGAATAGTACCCCTGCTTGCAGGGTATGTTCCTTTAGATTATTCATCTCATATAACAGCCAGTTCCATGCCCTTCCTCCAAACCATGTGTATATAACAATATTATTCAACCTTTTCTGTGCAACTGGCACAATATGAAAGCTCATGTCACAATACATTTGTTAGTCTTTGAAGTGCCAAGAGGCTTTTCATTATTATGCATTTGCCAGCTTAAGGTACTTACAAACGTCTCATGAACCCTAGACCTGTTACAGCAAAACAATTGCTTTTGTAATGCTAGGCGCTTCCATTGTACATACTGTTACAACATGCTCCCAGCTTAACCAAGAGGGAACAGTTCCAAACAAACCCACATTTGTTTCCTTTGGAAGAAAGAATACAAAGGGCACAATAAGGAGTATTTGAGTTGAGTGCAAGGCTAGGAATGGCGCAAATCAGGTTCAAAACCGCTGTGTAGGTCTCTTGTAGAGCAATTCTAAGAATACTTTCCAGGGAGTAAACAACACTGAATAGACCTGAGTATGATTCTGCGTAGGTCTAGTTGGAATAGCATTGTAACTCTTTCTCTCTACCCTAGCTCATAAGGCTGTTGCAAGGATAAAATAGAGGTGAAGGGCTGTATGCACTGTCCTGAGCTCCTCGGAGGAAAGACAGAATCAAAGTGTAATAGATTTATGGCACCTTTGTAATGTTTACTGTATTTATAGACAGACACATGGAGGGGTAATGCAGCTGGTGCCCATCTACACGATTAGATGAGGGAAAGGATCATTATTGTTGCCTTTGACTTATCTTATGATGTGCTTATGAAAAAAAGGTTTATACCTCACTTTTCTTGATAAAAATGTCTAGTGACTCACAAGAATTTTTTAAAATGCAAAATCCAAATTGTTGCCAGCCTCCCCCTCCTGAATTATGGATTTGGTTTTCTGCTTGCCCTCTGCTTCCCTGGATTATGGACTCACTCTCTCTCTCTCTTGCCCTAAGACCCGTTGCTGGACATGAACTTTACCTTGGACCTGGCAGCTAGCAATGATGCACAAGCAAGGAGGATTCTCTGTGAGACAGGCTGGGCGCCCCCTGTCCCACGCCTGCAGGGAAGCTGCCGCAGGAAAGCCCTGGGTCTGCCATACTATCCAGAGCAGCATGCTAGCGAGCCCACGAACGCACACTATCAGCAAACCAGAGGGCAGCCATGTTCTCAAGCAACAGGCAGTTACTACAGACAGTTCTCCCTGAGTCCACCATCTTACCGCAAGACTCCTGTTACGTCCAAAGCCTGCCTCGCCCTGATATGCAGATCACTTGCGACATCCCAGGGACGGGAGTGACGTGCCGACTGTACAGGGCGGACAGTGGACACTTATCAATATGCCCATCGAACATCAACATTCCAAGCCGAACACATCAAGAGCAATCTGGCTTCCTGACAGATTCAATCAACCCTCCCTGCACGCCTTCCCTTCTTTTTGTCCCATCCCCAAGGGTGTCGCTATCACACAATTAGATTCTAAAGTGGCCCATCAAATTCCTAACAACCCATCATACCTTTTGTTAAAACATCCTGAGAACCAGTCCGAGGCAGCATCAAGGGCCCCCTGCCTCAGGACACATTTCAGCTATTTAAGCAGGCTCTGCCTGACATGAGGCATGCCGTGCGCCATCCCCGACCCAGATAGATCCTCTGCGTGTATAGTGCGGGCATTATACATCGTTCCCCCCCCCTATCCTCGCTGCTGGAATCCCTGCTTCTCGCCGTGATCAGGTAACGTATCGCCCCTCTCTCATCAGTCTCAAGTGGGAACCCGCTAATGCTAATGTCTATTTAAATTCTTTCCAACCTTTGTTTTTGAGTTCTTGTATGTTCCATGTATGTATATGTTATTGTTATTGTTATTATGTCACGCAACCCCTCTAGTAAACATCATTTATTTGAATATTGGCCTCCTCTTTCTTGTTTGAGTGATCCGGAAGACTGACTCTGGTATACATTGATTAAGGATCCACGCTAGCTCAGATCGAACTGCTTGCTAATTTCCCCTATAAAATTGCAGTTCTGGTAACACAAATAAAAATTTTAAAAATTAAATAAGCACAGCTAAACACAAGCAGCAGTTTAATAATCATTTAGCAAGATTACTTTAAACAACTGAAGTAAATAAATAATTTTTTGTAGCCAGGCAATCTATCTATTTTGACTCTCCCAGAACTGGTTCCTGCAGGTGATCTCAATTACTTGGGTGTCAAGCCATTTGGAGCTTTATAGGTCATAGCCACTCAAATCATTCCTGAAAAGAAACTTATAGCCAGTGCAACTAATTTAGTATTGGCAAAATAAAATCCATTTGGCACACCCCCAGGGCAGCCAAGAATTGGGTGTGGGAGGAACTAGGGACATAAATTTCCAGGCTAGGGAAATCTGGCAAAACCTTTTTGCAAACTGGAATTCAGAAAGCAATAAAACTGTTATATTTTGAATATGGTTCTCTTTGGAACATACGGACATTCCTCCCACCACAACACTTCCTATATTTGTGTACTGCCTGGATGGTACTTTGATCATCATCATTTAGCAGTTGTCTAAAAATGATACACCAAGTATAACTTACATGCAAACATTGTTAGCAGCTGCATACCATATATTTTGTCCTCTATACTCAACCTAGCCACCAAAATCGCAGCATATCTGCTCCTATTAACCTAACCTCCCACTAGATTCCAACAGTCCATGTTGGATGGACTACCGCCTGGATGAGAGACCTGCTGGAGATCCTAGGTAAGCCAATTTGAGTTCCATGATAGAAGAAAGGCAGGAATACACGTTTCATAACAAATACATTATTTCAGCTTCTAGATCTTGGTTACAGTCCAAAAGGTAGAAGATCTACTCATTTATGGAGTTATTGGCCTGTATCCAATGATCCATGCATAGAATGTAGACTTTCCTGTGTTTAATTTCCATTTCTGTAGCTCTTTTTGATCCTCAGAAGGCAGGCCCAGCTAAAGAAGTTAGGGTACTCTAGGCCACAGGGTGGCAGCACCCACCCTCCTCCCCCACAGCCAAGCTGTGGGGAGGTGAGAAGCCACTGCCTGCCCTCCTTGTCCCTGAACAGACAAGTGAGGAGTGTTGCAGCTCTTGCCCTCCCCCACACTGGACCTCAGCAGGGGCTGAGAAGCAGCCACTTGATTTCCTCATCCCCTGGCAGAAGGGCAAGGCAGGCCATGTATCACCTATACTCCTCATCCCTGCCAGGCTGTGAGAAGGTGAGTAGCTGCCACATGTCCTCCTCATCCCTGTCAAGGGGGTGGGGTCAGGTAGTGGAAGAAGCAGGGCTGTAGGTGGCCAGGCTGGCGGGCACCCTCCACCATTGCCTAGTGGATGGGCTGCCTCTATCAGAAGGATCATTTGTGGGGTTACAGGACTCTCGTGGAGGAACAGCCAGATTGGTTGTGGGGCTAGAATGCGGAGGGACAAAGGGGTGAAATTGTTCCTCCTTCCTCTTCTGCAAGTGCAGCTCCACTAAGGAGAGGAGTTAATTCATTTGTTCTTCCTTACTCCAACCCCTGACCCACATAACTATTCTTTATGTGGGTCTTGCAGTCCCAGGAATGATCTTTAGGGGTGGGAGGGCTGCAGAAATGGAGGAGATGATGGGAAAACTCCATGTCCCTTCCATAATGGATGACTGGATTCAAGCCATTAACATAGATGGTTTCCCTGAGCTGACAGCTAAACTATTAGTTTCCTCTACACGTAGGCATCCATATATTACTGCTTTTCATTTTAACAGGCTGAACAGGTACCTGGGATTGATATGAAATTATATGATTATAAACTGAAGCTGATTCCCAAAATGGAGATAGTATTGGTAGGTAGCTCAGTGGCTCTGGGAAATGAACTATTGGACCCTAAACACCATATTCACAGTTTGGCCTTTGCTCTGGATGCCCAGGTAACCTCTGTGGCATCTTTCGCTAGCTTAGGTTGATGTGCCAGCTGTGGCCGTGTTATACACTCCTCAACTTTGCTAAGTAGGTCACAATGGCACAAGTTCTTTTCAGGATTCCAGTGAGAGCAAGATAACCACATATGCAACTGCTTAGATTTAAGTTATGAATAAAACTAATTGATTGATTGATTGATTGATTGATTGATTGATTGATTAGATTTTTAGCTCTCCCTCCCCGCAAGCAGGAGCATAAATAAGGTATAATAGATAAAACCAATAAAATAACATCTCAGTGCAAACATGAATATCAGCATTCCAGATGGGGCAACCTTCCCCCTTTCCCTGTCCACCATACAAAAGGTAAGAAAAGGGTGGAGGTGTGGGTTGGTGAAACTAACTCCTCAGGCATGGGGGAGGGGGGAGAGGGACCATATGCTCCCCGCCCTGGCAGGAGACCGGCAGGGAGGCTAACTAGATGGATCCAGTGCTGGCCTCAACCATATGCCTGGCGGAACATCTCTGTCTTACAAGTCTGCTGAAAACATACAAGATCTTAGCAGGCCCAACTGTCTTCTGACAGAGAGTTCCACCAGGTTGGGGCCAGGACAGAAAACGTCCTGGCCCTGGTTGAGGCCAGCTGAGCCTCCCTTGGGCCAGGGGCCACCAGTAGATGTTTACCTGCAGCTCTAAGAGCTCTCAGAGGTACATACAGGGAGAGGCAGTCCCTCAGGTATGCTGGTCCCAGTCATTTTAGGGCTTTATAGATCAGAACCTTGAACCTGATCCGGAACTCCACAGGAAGCCAATGCAGCTGCTGCAGAGTTGGAGTCACATGTGCCCTGAATGAAATTCCTATCAGGACATGAGCAGCAACATTTTGGACCCACTACAGTTTCCGAGTCAGACCCAAGGGAAGCCCTGTGTAGAGTGAGTTACAGTAATCTAATCTGGAGGTGACCGTTGCATGGATCATTGTTGTTATGTCATGGGTTGGGAGACAAGGGGCAAGCTGCCTGGCCTGCCAGAGATGGAAAAAGGCAGTTCTGCTGGCTGCCTTGACCTGGGCCTCCATTGACAAGGAGGAGTCTAGCATCACACCAAGGCTCCTGACTGATGAAATGGGCACGTGGTGCCCCCTCAAAGGCTGGGAGCTGAATCCTCAAATCTAACCCCCACCCCCCATGGCCCAAGTACAGGACCTCCATCGTCGTGGGGTTCAACTTGTCTGCTCTGCTTCACCCATCCAGACATGGCCCCCAGTGCTCTAATTAGGGCCTCAGGAACAGAGCCAGGCCAGCCGTCAATCAACAGGTACAACTGGGTGTCATCTGCATATTGATGGCAACCCAGTCTGAAACTCTGTGCCAGCTGGGCAAGAGGGCGCATGTAGAGATTAAACAACAATGGGGAGAGTAACACCCCCTGCGGGACGCCACATACCAAAGATTGACATGCTGATAACCTCTCCCCCAGCACCACTCTCTGTCCCTGACCGGGGAGTAAAGAGACAAGCCACTGCAAGGCAGTCCCTCAGATCCCCACATTGGCAAGGCGGTGGGTCAACAATTCATGGTCAACCATGTCAAACACTGCTGAGAGGTTTAGCAACACCAGCAGCACTGACCCACCTTGGTCCAGATGCCTACGAAGATCGTCTGTGAGGGCAATCAACACTGTCTCAGTCCCGTGGCCTGGGCAGAAACCAGACTGGAATGGGTCCAGGACCAATGCCTCTTCCAGGAAACCCCGCAGCTGCTCCACCACCACTCACTCAATCATCTTACTCAGAAACGGGGTAATGAAATGTTGGCAAAGGATTCTAAAGAGATGAGAGATGTTATTCAAGCCGATGTAGCTGCACTGGCAAAAAAGATAGAGGGAGTAAAGGAAGATTTGCAAGTGACAACTAAAAAAGTGGAGCAGGTGGAACAAAAGACAAATGACAAAAGCAGAAATGAAACATGAAAATCAAGTGATTCAGACAAGAGTGGCAATGATGGAGTGTAAGGCGACAGAAAAGCAGTTAAGATTTTGTGGCATTCAGGAATCTGAGACTCAAACCACACAAGAACAGATGACAGAGATATTGGCAGAATTTTTAGGGAAAGAGAAGGATGAAATAATAGCAAATATGGATTTGGCGTACAGAATCAATTCGGCTTTTGCACAACAGAGAAAGTTACCAAGAGATATTATTGTGCAATTAGTGACAAAGAGAATGCAGGAAGAGATACTTAAGAGGCATTTTGAAAAACCTTTAATAAAGGAGGGGAGCAGAATTAAGATTATGAAAGAAGTCCCAAAACAGATTCTCCAAGAGCGGAAAAAATATAGGGAATTGACCCAGAAACTAAGAGACAAAGACATCAGATAGAGATGGGAAATTCCAGAAGGTCTAAGCTTTTATTACAAAGCCTTGAGAATTATCATCAAAACAACGGAGCAAATGGAAAATTTTTTACAGGAAAATGCAGAGGACTTTCCTGGACTATTAAAAACATAAAATATGGAGTACAAATTAATATCGTGGAATGTGAATAGTCTAAACTCACCGCAAAAGAGAAAGACAATTTTTCATTGGCTAAAGAAGCAAAATTGTAATATAGTATGTCTACAAGAGACACATATTAAAGATAAAGATATAAAATATTTAAAAAACAAACAATTGGGGAAAGAATATATATCAGCATCTAAACAAAAGAAGAAAGGAGTAGTGATTTATGTAAAGGAGGCTGTAGAATCAAAATTAATTTTTCAGGATCAAGATGGAAGATATGTGGCCATGGAAATAAATATAAATGCGAAAAAAAATATTGGTAATAGCTCTCTATGCGCCAAATGGAGCAAAAGACCAATTTTTTAAAGATTTATTGAATAAATTAGACCAGGATGTATTTGATCAGCTGATATTGGTTGGAGATTTCAATGGTGTGGTAGACTTGCAATTAGACAAGAAATCAAAAACAACCGTTAAAAAATCAGGGAAGCTACCAAAAACTTTTTTTTGAACTAGTTCAACAAGAACATTTGGACGTATGGAGAAAAGAAAATCCGAAAAGTACTGAATTTACATACTACTCCACAAGACGCTTATCATTTTCACGTATCGATATGATTTGGGCAACAAAAGATTTTACTCTATTGACAAAAAAAGTGGAAATCTTACCGAAGGTGAGCGCAGACCACAATCCAATGTTATGGAAATGGACAATGGGTCGAAGAAAATTTAGATGGAGAATAAATGAGGATTTATTACAAAATCAGGAAAATTTGAAGTATTTGAAAGAAGAAACTAAGCAATTTTTTGTAACAAATAACAATGAAGTCTCAACACAGATGGTATGGGATACCTATAAGGCTGTAATGAGAGGAAATTTAACCTTACTTAACAGTAAGGATAAGAAAAGAAAGCAGGAGAAATGGCAAGAAATTCAAGAAAAAATATATAAAAAAGAACAACAATTGAAGAAAAGACCAAGAAAAAAGTTGATTCGGTTTCATTTTCTCGGCCATGTCGGATGCTCCTCTCCGCAGGTCCGGGAGGAAGTGCCCGAGCAGCCTGATCGGGCGGCTGATCTGCGAAGATTAGCCCCCAGAACTCCCAGTGAGGGAGGCAGGGTCCGGAACTCGGCGGGAAGAGCCCCCTGAAATCGATGCAGGGGGTAAATTGCCCGTTTGTTCCTATGGAGGCCGGCAGATGTGCGCGGCACCTCGAGTGCTGCCGGGCCATGGAAAACGGCAAAGAGCAGAACTAGGCGGAAGCCTGTAAGTAAGCGAATCCTTTCTGTTATTATAAGCGCACGCGAAGGAGTGGTGGGATCTGAAGCTAAGAAGGCTCGTTCTTCCCCCTTGCTGAGTTTCTGAATTTGGTCAGCGGTCCCCCCCCCCAAAATGGCAGCGAAAAAGCAGAGTCCCGCTTTGGGCAAGTCAATCTTGGCTGCCCTGCAGGGGAAAGGAGAGTCGCTCGAGGACTTGGTGAAGAGGTCAGTTATCGAAGCCATAAAGCCCTTTGTTGACAAGCTGAATGAAACAGATCAAAGGGTGGGCTTAATTGAGAGCGAAGTGAAAACCATTAAGGAAGCAGCGGGGGGGGGCAGAGAAGTCTGCTCGGGAAAATGCGTCACTCGTGAGGGCAACGAATAAAGAGTTAAAGCTGGTGGAGAACCAGCTGATCGGGCTACAAGTGGAACGAACACAGACAATTTTGCGCATCCAGAATGTGAAAGAGGAGGAAAATGAGGATTTATGGGATCTGGCCTCGGAACTATTGGCGACACCCGCGAGGGCAACTAAAGAAGAGGTAAAAAGCTCCATTTTGGAAGTCCGTCGGGCTTCTTCAAAATATGCAACGAAGCGTCAGCTGCCTCGCGAGATCATCATCGATTTTTCATCTAAGAGGATCCGAGACACTATCCTATACAACTCATACAATGCGGATCTGGACTTTCTGGGTAATAAAGTTAAGATACTGAAGGACGTTCCATTTTTAGTTCGGAAAAGAAGATTTAAGTATAAAAAGTTTGTAGCTCTTCTGAGGGAACGTGGAATAAAGTATAAATGGCTATTTCCGGAAGGTATCTGGTTTAGTTACAAAGATCAAGCTTACAAGATAACATCAGAAGATCAACTAAGGGATTTTGAGGGCAAAAATCAAGAATTTCAGCAAGACACCAAGCAAGAAGAAAAGGATTTGAAGTCTGAAGGGGGGGGAGGGAACGAGCACTGCGGTTGCAGTTGCTCAGAGAGAACTGCGTCCGAGGCCCAGGGGGGGGGGGAAGACTTAATTTGGATTGTAATCTGTATTTTGCAAGGTCAACCACTCCATCAGTATCTTACAAAGTTTTAATTTTTTAATAACGGCAGTATGAAGGGAAAGCATTATTTGTAGTGTAGTGTTGTTATATGTTGCTTTTTTCCCCTTCCCCTGCCCCCCTTCTTTCCCTCTGTATTGTTAGTTAATGTAGGTAATAAAATAAATAAATAAATAAATAAAAAACGACCAAGAAAAAAGTCGATTATACAGGAAATTAAAATATTGCAGGATCAAATAACAGCCATTAGTAATAAAGAGCTAGAATGGAAGTTAAAGACATTAAAGCAGAAGTCATTTGAAGGAGCAAATAAACCAGGAAAGTATTTAGCCTGCCAACTGAAAAAAAGGAAGGAAATGAAAATTATTAATACAATAATGGAGGAAGGTAAAGAATTGAAAGATCATCAACTAATTAAGCATGTGTTCTTTAAATACTATGCTAAATTATTTCAAAAGAAATCTGTGAATGTACAAGAGATAGATGGGTATTTAAGGAATGCCCACTTACCAAAGCTACCAGAAGAGATGAAACAGAGACTGAATGCTCCAATAACAGAAGAAGAAGTCATACAGGCAACTGAAGCGGCTAAGATTGGGAAAGCACCAGGACCTGATGGGATCACAGCTAAATTTTATAAAGTAATGAAGGAGGACCTATTACCGATTTAAAAAAATGTAATGAACGATATGCTTCAAGGAAAGGGTCTCCCAGATACATGGAATGAAGCTAGTATTGCACTGATCCCAAAAGAAAGCCAAGATTTGACAGAGTTGAAAAATTATAGACCCATATCGCTTATAAACAATGACTACAAGATAATGGCAAGAATACTGGCGGATAGGCTCAAAATATGGTTAATGGACTTTATAGATGAAGATCAGGCCGGATTTTTACCAAACAGGCAGTTAAAAGACAATTTGAGAGTAGTGATAAATGCTATTGAATACTATGATAAGCGACCTGATAAGGAAGTTGGCCTTTTCTTTACGGATGCAGAGAAGGCCTTTGACAATTTGAACTGGGATTTTATGTTCGCAACTATGGAGAAGATGGATCTAGGTAATGAATTTATACAAGCAGTGAAAACAATTTATAACTTACAAAGGGCAACAATATGTGTTAATGACGACCTGACAGAGAAGTTGGAAATAAGGAAAGGAACCAGACAAGGATGTCCACTATCGCCGCTTTTGTTTGTGATGGTCTTAGAAGTATTATTGAGGAGGATTAGAGAAGATGATAGTATAAAAGGAATAAAAATAAAAGGATCCTCCTACAAATTGAGAGCATTTGCAGACGATGTGATGTTTATAGTGGAAGACCCTCTACAAATCTTGCTAAGACTGCTGGACAAAATAAAGGAGTTTGGAGATTTGTTTTTTTTTTTGTAATATTTTTTTATTTTTCAATATCTAACATACAACTACTACATACATACATACCCTACAAAACAGTAACTACAAAAGACTACAATAACATAAGGGATGGGAAAAAAGAGAGAAAAAAGAGAGAGGGAGGGAAGGGTGGAAAAAAGGGGAAGGTGCCCTACAAACACTAAACACTACATTTCTGTTTTCCCTTCATACTGTCATTATTCAAAAGTTAGAGCTTTATATTATATTGATGGAGTGGTTGACCTTACTAAATGCAAATTACAATTTAATTTCAAGTTAAATTTTTCTTCCCCTCCTGGGTCCCGGACGCAGTTCTCTCTGAGCAACTGCAGCCGCAGTGCTCGTTTCCTCCCCCTCCCCCTCAGACTTCTCCTTTTCATCTTGCTTGGTACACTGGAATTCTGGGTTCCTGTCCTCAAAATCCCTTAGTTGATCTTCTGATAATATCTTAAAGGCTTGATCTTTATGGCTGAACCAGATTCCTTCCGGGAATAACCATTTGTACTTTATTCCACGTTCTCTCAGAAGAGCTGCGAACTTTTTATACTTAAAACGTCTTTTCCGAACTAGAAATGGGACGTCTTTCAATATCTTAATTTTGTTGCCCAAGAAGTCCAAATCCGCATTGTATGAATTGTATAGGATAGTGTCCCAGATCCTCTTGAATGAAAAATCGATGATGATCTCGCGCGGCAACTGACGCTTCATTGCATATTTTGAAGTAGCCTGACGGGCTTCCAAAATGGCGCTTTTTACTTCTTCTTTAGTTGCCCTCGCGGGTGTCGCCAATAGTTCCGAGACCAGACCCCGTAAATCCTCGTTTTCCTCCTCTTTCACATTCTGGAGGCGCAAAATTGTCTGTGTTCGTTCCACTTGTAGCCCGATCAACTGATTCTCCACCAGTTTAAGCTCTTTATTCGTAGCCTTCACGAGTGACGCACTTTCC
Source organism: Eublepharis macularius (assembly GCF_028583425.1). Lineage (NCBI taxonomy): Eukaryota > Metazoa > Chordata > Lepidosauria > Squamata > Eublepharidae > Eublepharis > Eublepharis macularius. The sequence goes on from NC_072790.1 coordinate 116,671,140, forward strand.
CGAGCAGACTTCTCTGCCCCCCCCGCTGCTTCCTTGATGGTTTTCACTTCGCTCTCAATTAAGCCCACCCTTTGATCTGTTTCATTCAGCTTGTCAACAAAGGGTTTTATAGCTTCACCAACCGCCCTCCGTACAATTTCCTCCAGCGATTCTCCCTTTAAGGCAGCCGAAACTGACTTGCCAAGGGCAGGACTTTGTTTTTTTGTTGCCATTTGGGGGGGGGGGGCGCCAACCAAATTTTGAAACTCAGCAAAGGGGAAGAGTGAGCCTTCTTAGCTTCAGATCTCACCTCTCCTTCACGTACGCTTGTAATAACAGAAGGAATTCGCTTACTTGTAGGCTCTCGCCTAGTTCTGCTCTTTGCCGTTTCTCATGGCCCGGCAGCACTCAAGGCGCCGCGCACGTCCGCCGGCCTCCGTAGGGACAAACGGGCAATTAACCCCCCGCATTGATTCCGGGGGGCTCTTCCCGCAGCGTCCCGAACCCAGCCTCCCTCACTGGGAGTTTAGGGGGCTAATCTTCGCAGATCAGCCGCCCGGACAGGGTGCTCGGCCGCTTCCTCTCGAGCCAGCGAAGAGGAGCGTCCGACATGGCTGAGAAAACGAAACCGAATCCAGGAGTTTGGAGATTTGGCGGGTTTCTACACAAACAAAAAGAAGTAAAAAATAATAACTAAAAATATGACTAAGAAGAAACAACAAGAATTAAGTGAATTAACAAACTGCGAAGTGGTATACAGAACTAAATATTTGGGGATAGAGCTGACAGCTAAGAATATAGACTTGTTTAAGAATAACTATGAAAAGCTCTGGACTCAAATTGAAAGAGACATGATAAAATGGAATAAATTAATGGTTGTTGTGGGTTTTCCGGGCTGTATTGCCGTGGTCTTGGCATTGTAGTTCCTGACGTTTCGCCAGCAGCTGTGGCTGGCATCTTCAGAGGTGTAGCACCAAAAGACAGAGATCTCTCAGTGTCACAATATGGAAAAGATGTAGGTCATTTGTTTTTACTCAGGAGGGGTGGGGTTGAGCTGAGTCATCCTGTAAGAGTTTCCCAGGGTGTGGAATGCTAATGGCGGGAGGCTTCACTGTATCCTGAGGAGGTTCTTTTGCATATGGATTGGTACTTGATGTGCTAATCTTCTCTGCAGGGCTATTGTCGGGGATAGAATGTTTTGTTAGCCTGGTGTTTTTCAGAACTGGAAACCATGCTCTGTTCATTCTTAAAAAAATCACCAGGCTAACAAAACATTCTATCCCCGACAATAGCCCTGCAGAGAAGATTAGCACATCAAGTACCAATCCATATGCAAAAGAACCTCCTCAGGATACAGTGAAGCCTCCCGCCATTAGCATTCCACACCCTGGGAAACTCTTACAGGATGACTCAGCTCAACCCCACCCCTCCTGAGTAGATACAAATGACCTACATCTTTTCCACACTGTGACACTGAGAGATCTCTGTCTTTTGGTGCTACACCTCTGAAGATGCCGGCCACAGCTGCTGGCGAAACGTCAGGAACTACAATGCCAAGACCACGGCAATACAGCCCGGAAAACCCACAACAACCATCGTTCTCCGGCCATGAAAGCCTTCGACAATACATCGGAATAAATTAAATTTGTCGTGGTTAGGTCGAATTGCCACAATTAAAATGAATGTACTGCCCAGAGTGATGTTTTTAATGCAAACAATTCCAATTGTGAAAGATAAGAAACAAGTTGAAAAATGGCAGAGGAAGATATCAGAATTTGTCTGGGCAGCAAAGAAACCAAGAGTCAAGATGAAAGTTCTTTGTGACGCTGAGGAAAGAGGAGGAATGCAGTTACCTGATCTAAGACTTTATCATGAAGCGATATGTTTGGTGTGGCTAAAAGAATGGGTGTCTTTGACCAATCATAAGTTATTAACATTGGAAGGACATAATAAACTATTTGGATGGCACGCATATATGTGGTATGGGAAGCATAATATGGATGCAATGTTTCAGCACCACTACCTGTCAACCTGGCTCAAGTACAAGAAATTTATAGAGCTAAAGAAACCACTTTGGATTGTTCCAGCTGAAGTAATCAACCCAGATATGGAATATCAGGGAAAGGAATGGCTTACCCTCAAAGAATTAACAGTATTAGAAAATGATGGGTTGAGACTTAAGCGAAATGAGGAGTTACCATTTAAATATGGTTGGTTACAATATAGACAAATTAAAGATTTATTTGATTCAGAACATAGAAAGAATGGTTTTAGAATTAAAAATTCAGAACTAGAGGAACTATTATTGGGGGATAACAGTAAAGCAATATCTAAAATGTATAAGTTGTTATTGAAGTGGTTTACAGAAGAGGAAACAGTCAAGGTGCAAATGGTAAAGTGGGCCATAAATTGCAATAAGGAAACAGCGATGGAAGCATGGGAACAACTATGGAAAAATACCTTTAAAATATCAACTTGTACCAGTATTAAAGAGAACGGTTATAAAATGCTGTATAGATGGTACTTAACACCGAAAAAATTAGCTATAGCTAACAAACAGTTATCGAATAAATGTTGGAAATGTAAGGAGCATGAAGGTTCTCTGTTTCATATGTGGTGGACTTGCCAAAAGGTTAGAGACTTCTGGTCTAGAATATGTGCTGAAATGTCTTTGATATTACAATATAATGTTGCTAAAAATCCAGAAACGTTATTACTATCTTTACATTTAGAAGATGTTAATAGAAATGATAAGATATTGTTGTATTATATGATAGTAGCAGCAAGAATTTTATATGCTCAATATTGGAAAAAAGAAGAAGTATCGAATATTGAAGAATGGACAAGGAAGCTGTTGTACATGGCCGGAATGGACAAATTAACTAGAAATGTGAAAGAGCAAGATCCAGAATTTTTTTTGGAAGACTGGAAGAAGTTTAAGAAATATTTGGAAAAGAAATGTGATGTTAAAGGACAAGGTGGTCTTTGGAGGGATTTTAAATTTTATTAAGTAAGATTTTAACGAGGGTATATAAGATCTCTACCATGGGTAACATAATATAATTGTATTATAGTGAAATAATAATCTCTATGAATAAACGGGTGGTTCGAGTGTTGTTGGAAGTCAATAGAGAAAAGGGGGAGGGGAGGGGTGGGGTTATATATTTAGAAAGGTTTAATTTGGATAAGTTGTATGTATTAACCAACTATTTTATATCACCTCATCCAATAAAATCTATTAAAAATAATAATAATAATAATAATAATGGCCTCCAACGGGGCCCTCAGTCCATCGATACTGGCCTTAACCAGCCACGATGGGCTGGGGTCCAAGGGGCATGTAGTGGGCCTCACCAGCCACAGGATCCTGTCAACATCCTCCTGGGAGACCAAACTGAACTTGTTAAGCACAAACTTGGTGCCTTTAGGTGTCCCTCTTAGCCAATCACAATGAGAAAGACACTCTACGGAGTCCTGTTGAATTGAAGCAAAATAGATTGTTTATTAAACAATGGATGCACAATTTACACAGGAGTAGAAGGTCTCCTCGTGCTCAGTGCTCAACAAAGCTACAATAACAGTGCAAAGCAATTAATACCTTTTGGCTAATTATAATATTTGTTATCATATTGGCTCGCAGAATCCAGGGGTCAAGAAAGGGGGCCTCCTCTCTTGACACCATCTGTATAGGGGTACTCTAATTGGATGAAGCAACCTAGGTCAGCCCCCATAATTGGAGAACTTGCAAGATTGCAATTTCTTTATCTGTCCTTGGGCTTGTTTCTCTGAAAGTAGGAAGAACATCTTCCTTCTTCTGGGCTCATTCCTGCCCCCTCTTTTGCTAATGTTACTTTTTCAATGGTGCCCAAAAGTCGCTGAAGCTGCTTCTTTTTGCAACCTTGAAGCCTTGAAGCCTGCAAGGAGCTTGGTTCTGTGGGTGGAAAGGAATGTGGCCCCCAGTTCTGCTGCCTCTCTCTTTCCCAGCCTTGAGAGAGATGTTGCTAATTCTAGCTGACCTAGTTTGCAACATTTTGCATTAACAGTTCTTAAAAAGTGCTTTTTGTATTAGAATCATATAGAATCATATAAAATCATATAGCATCATATAACATATGTGTGATAGGTGCCTCTCTACATCATATTGCAAGCATTGTACTGTTAGTTCTCAGTTCTCACAGCGTTTAACATGTTTAACATACATTCTTCTTCGGTCCTTTGTTTCAAATGTAATTTTCTTTCAGGTTGCATTACAAAGACTACAATCGCTCCTGGGCATAGAAAAAGTGCATATAATACTGAAAGGCACAGAAATGGTACATAAAATCTCTTTCTTCAAATCCATATTCCTCAAAGTGATCTAAAATTGGACCAGAAGACGGCCAAGGGGTCTCTAGTTCCCTTACTGTATCAACTGGTTTATTAAGCACACTACACTAGCAACAGAAAATAATCAAGTGAAAGAATGTAAAATGCATCATATTACCTCACTACAGAAATGATGGATACCAAGTGAAGCTACAGAATGGCTAGCCAGTTACTTCAGAGGTAGTGAGCACATCTTTAGAAGATGGCAAAGAGGAAGCCAGCACCAATGGTTGTTTCTAGCAACACACCTGCTGCAGTTGGAGAGTGCAGAGGATGGTATCTTTCTCTCTGAAAGCGTCTTTCCCTGGTTTGCTCTCAACTTCCATTGGTTGAATGGTCCATATTTTTTAAAAAATCCTATTGCAATAAGCAAGTCAAAAATCAGTTACCATCATCTCCCTGTAATTTGTTCTTTATAATGTTCTGACCACTTCTTGTCAAAGACAAAACTGCTTTCATGTTTATATGTGAAGCAAAAATGCTGGAATTTGTGTGTCATCCCTTCAGTCCAGAAAGAATTAAACTGACGTTTCTGTAAACTAATGATAGCAAGTTTAGCATAGAGCCAATTAGGAGTAGCATAGACTTTTCCCTCCAAAAGGGGTGGAGCTTTGGGAAAAAAACTTCCAGTTTCTTCTTCTTAGAGAGCAGTAAGGACTGAGAGCAGAACCACAAGTGACAAAAGGCACAGATTGGACACTTGTCTGCTTCCCTCAAGTTTTGATGGGAAATGTAGGCAGCTTGGCGGAATGTTGGACAAGTGACAGTTGAAAAGTCCATTGGACAGCAGTCAGAGAGCGAAGCTGCAAGACCAGGATGCCTACATTTCCCATCAAAACTTGAGGGAAGCAGACAAGTGTCCAATCTGTGCCTTTTGTCACTTGTGGTTCTGCTCTGAGAGAGAGAGAGAGAGAGAGAGAAACAAGCAAGATGGAGTTTAGTTAGGCTGTTGTTGTTTTTCTTTCCATGTAACTCTTTCCCTTATTCTATAGGGAACTTTTTCTTAGACGCTAAAGACACATGTGTCTGAGCTGCATTATTCTGCTGTGCTTTATTCACTCTGCTAAACATTTCCAACAAAAAGCTTAAGCAAGATATAGCAATTTCTAACCACTCATGTTCCATCTTTCTTCGGACTATCTTTTGAATGCTACTCCAAGCAGCAATTTCTGTTCAAATTATTACTTTGTGCAATTTTCTCCTCAATTTTCCAAATGTTCATGCACAGGTGCAGGTCTGGCAAGAGTAAATGGAGGTCCTCAGGCAAAGATTCCCTCTGATCCCTGTCATATCACCCAGACCCAAACTAAACATTAGATGAAAATAAATCTCATGACTTGCCCAGCACACTGGCAGCCAGCAAAAAGGAAAAAGGTCACAGTTGGGTAACAGCTTTATGTCACTTTCAGGGAAACCTGGAAGTGAAGTCACTTTTCTCTAGGAATCATGATTTTGCAGCTCTATTGAAACTAACATCGATCTGATCAGCACTTGAGAGAAGCGCAGCATTCCTCCTCACTTGTCTGTTCAGGGACAAGGAGGGCAGGCAGTGGCTTCTCACCTCCCCACAGCTTGGCCGTGGGGGAGGAGGGTGGGTGCTGCCACCCTGTGGCCTGGAGTGCCTGAACTTCTTTAGCTGGGCCTGCCTTCTGAGGATCAGAAATGGAGATAAACATAGGAAAGTCTACATTCCATGCATGGGTCATTGGATACAAAATCATGAGTTCCATTCATAGAGCCCCTGCAATTACCGGGTAGTTATGTAAATGGATCTCTCAACTGTTTAAAAACTGATGGAAGCGTAGAGAGTTGTGAATTTGATTGGGAAAATGTGGTGAAGGGAGCAGTGTCTAAACCTTTGTTCTCTGATATTTCCCAATAAAATAATAATAATAATAACTGCACTTAAATACTGCTAATTTTGGAAAGATTACTGCCTCACCCAGAGTGGTGAACAAGTTACTGTTATTATTACCCCTCCCCAAATACAACTGGAAAGCTGGGACTAAGAGGAATAGCTTACCCAAGGCCACCTACTGAGTTCATGGCAGTAGTGGGATTTGAACCAGTACACTACTGATTTGCAGCCAAACCATTTAACCATTTTGCTACAGCAACTCAGGTCCATAGTACTCGATTTTTTTTTCCAGTTGAGCAAACAGTAGTTGAGGGACCACTTTGATCAGGAAAATGGTGCAGTGTGTTGACTACCTCTGCTTGCCTTGCTGCCCTTCCAATCAAATTGGCAGACCCCTGTAGTTGAATTTTAGTTTTGAAAAGAAGTTAGAAAACCCAGTCATGGAGCCCTGAAATATCATGTAGTTCAAACCTAAGATAAACATATGTCTGACAACTCTTGTATCATGCTAATACATTAATCAGAAAGAGCTAGGACTGGCTACAGCTCCTGGGCAATTGTCACAAACCCCAGTTTGCACTTGCATAGTAAGACGCTGGTAGAACTGTTGGGACAGAAGTTTGCAGACTTAATTCAGATGGATGATCTTCCTCAAAAAAATTTAATCCCAATTTTTACATTCCTTGGGATTATGCTGAAGAAGGGAGTGAATTGTTACACTTCTCATTAGCCCAGAGGAGTTAGCAGTGTTAGTCTGTAGTTGCAAAACAGTAAAGAGTCCGGTAGCACCTTTAAGACTAACCAACTTCATCGAAGCATAAGCTTTTGAGAACTGCAGCTCTCTTTGTCAGATGCATCTGATGAAAGGAGCTGTGGTTCTCGAAAGCTTATGCTACAATAAAGTTGGTTAGTCTTAAAGGTGCTACAGGGCTGTTTCCAGACGGCTTACCTGCACCCGGGACGTCGCGCCACGTTTCGGATCGTGCCGGGGAAAACGCGAAATATCGCGTTTTCCCCGGCACGATCTGAAACGTGGCGCGACGTCCCGGGTGCAGGTAAGCCGTCTGGAAACGGCCCTGGACTCGTTACTACTTCTCATTAACAGTTGCTTGGGAGCTAGTGTCTTCAAAACTCTAAAATAATAGTGCTGCAATAAATTCAAAATAGATAAACTAGAGAAAATGTTTCCTGAAAATGACCCACTGCCATTTACAATATGGAAAAAAATGCCCCATTGATCACCAATATGCCCTTGATTTCCAGATATGACAGAAATGCTATATCACCTTTGTTAAGGCCATAGAAAAATGCTTCAGTGTATCCAGGCATAAGCAGAGAATTTAAACCTGCAGACAGGCCTTCTATATTTAGGGAGGATAATGAAAGCACTGAACTAAAGGACAGAACGGCACTGGGAACAGATTAGCATCAGGCTTTCTGCCTCTTTAGCAAGCTGTGCCAATAGCTATTTAGAAATTAAAAATGCTACATCTTACTCCTGCCAGCATAATGTTTAGGCCTGCATTCCTTGCACAGTTACTTTGGAATAAATTTAATTGAAAAAATTAAAGGGACTGTGATAATGTAATCAATATATCTAATTTTCACTTAAATTTGTGGATTGAAGTCATGGAGAAAAAAACCAGATTTTCCTGCATACACCCTGTCACCATCCAGCAATATTCACTTGTCTCACTGCAATATGAGAGAGGTTGGAAGAGAGGGAGCTGCTGCCTCTGGACTGCCATCACCACATCCTGAAGAATGAAGGGCAAGAAGATAGATGGCTAGAAGGGGGTGGGTGGGAAGGCCAGGCACAGCAGTGTGGACGTGGGTGGACTGATGGGTATCTTCACAATAAGATAAATTCCACCTGGCCAACTTCCTCTGAGGCTTGCCAGTAAAGAGCCACTGCCACTACTGGGGATGTGATCAGACTGCACCCTACATCTCCTTTATGTGCACTGTCATCCTGTTTCTGGTGGGCACCCAGCTCTGCCCCCTTGCTGCATCCATTTTGCAAAACAGGAGGCAATGGCAGCAGGCCTGGAGAGCTGCCATGACTGCCAACCAATGAGGGAGTGCCCAGCTGCATGTCATGGTAGTGAGGACCATGGAAGCAGACCAGCCACTAGGATGAGGCAAGGCTGGTTGCTTCTGGGGCTCTACGTGGGCACAGGGAAGGTGACTGTGCATATGGAGCCTCAGCAGGCCCACCAGCCATCAGCCCCCATGCCACTCAGGTCCACAGCAGGTCTCATACCCTAAATCTGCGGAAGAAGAGGGGGAGCAGCACTGTGATGCTGGAGGACAGGTTGCCCAGCAAGTGACTGGCCCACTGGGCAAGTGTGGGATCTCCCCCACAAGTCTTCTGGGTCCCCACTTGTATATTTTTTAAAGGTAAATCAAAGCATCATATGAATATTATTGCAAAGCATTTTATTCCTTTGTGTTGGAAAATAGTTTGTTTTCATAGCCTTTTTTGTATCAAAATGGAAGTTTCAGTTTATACTTTTGTGGTTATAGCCCAAAGCTTTTAAATCATCTCTTTGATATTTAATTTTTTCTGTGCAGCTTTTCCCCATCAAAAGCTTGCTGGTTTTTAAAGGGTCCCAGACAGATGGATTCATTCCCTATGAAGAAACTGAGCAGTACCCATAGAGCTACCACAGGGTGTCACTGTTAGCCTGAGTTCCACTTTCACTACAAAATTGTCCAGAGTAAAACACCTCTAGTCTTAGACAGCTGGCATGAATAGCCCTCTGCTAGTGATAATGGGGTGTCCTTTGGTCTCTGGGTGGTTACATTTAACAGGTAACATTTTGCTGTTGTTTGGCATGGTAATTAATAAAAAAGTAAATCTATTTGTGAACAAGTGTGCAAGCTATAGAAAGTTATAGAATGTAGTGTAATGGTCCACAAACATTTAGGGAACTCTCAGATACAATTTAAAGCCTGCCTCCCTCTCCCATCTCTGTTCCACATATCCATTTTATATCCCACCCGTTTATATCCCACCTGTTTCCCCAGATGTTCAGGATAGGATGCTTGGGGAGGGGGTTTCCATTTCTTCCAACAATCCTGTGAACTAAGGATACGGGAGAATGCGCAGGGATACAAAGCTGAGTCTCCCAAGAGCAACAAGCCTGTTCACTGTACCACACTGGCCTTTGCTCAACAGCAGCGGTATGCACTGACACAATGCAGGATTTAATGCTGCAAATATGAATAGTACAGGTTATTTATTTATTTATTTATTTAAAATAGCTATGGGGCCACTTTTTTACTGATGGCTCAGGACTCCAAAACATTTCAAATATTAAACACTGAAACACAACTATAGTTCTTTGAAGCCAGGAAAACATTTCTTTTCCCCTGAATTCAAACCTCCCCCTCCAAAATTCTCTAGAATAATGCTGTTTTACAGCCTCGTTGAAAAGCCAAGGAGGGAGAAGCCTCTGACCTCTTCCTAGATACTGTTCCACAGACATGGAACAACCACTGAAAAACCTGAGCCCGAGCATCCACAGGGTGTGTTGTAGGCAAAAGGGGAATAAATGTTGCTGGAAAGGATGAAATTGCCACAAGGGAGCTACAAGGGGTCCTTCAAGTAGGTGGGGCCCAGGTCAGGAAGGGTTTTAAAGGTAAGCACCAGCACCTTGAATTGGACCTGGGAACTACTTGGCAGCTAGTGATGGGACCTCAGAATAGGACTAATACAGTCTCGATGGCTGGCCCAATAACAAATGGGCTGCTGCATTTTGCCACAGCTGAAGTTTCTGCATCATATTTAACACAATGTGTTAAAGTAATAGAAGAGAACAAGAAAGGGACTGCGGAGGATCTCATTGGCAGGACCCTCCTGCTCCTCAGTCTCTCATTACCTTTTTTCTCCCACCCTCTTGTTGTCATGTCCTCCTTCCTCCCTGCTGCCCTTCCGCTGACTCCTTCATTCCCTTCTGTCACTGCCACTTCCTTTCAGATCCTCCCACTGCCACCTTCTCCCCGAGCCCTGCCATCTTATCTTTCCTTCCTCTTCTGCCCAAACTTCTCACCGGTGCTACCATTTCAGTAATGCTTACTGGGGCTACTTGGCTGTAGTGTCATAAGACCTGGGTATAAAGTTCATAGGGGCAGTGGGGCTCACGTCCCCTAGATTTCTCAGTGGGGGCAATGCCACTGCTGGGCTGCTAGACACGGCTTAGTCTGTCACTGCTTCCTCAGGGCTTGGGAAACACGTGAGCACAAAGGATAGGATTACAACAGAGGTCCCCCTCACAATTTTTCTTTTCTGGCCTTGGGTCCTTCTTTTTCTCCTTTGCTTTCTGCAGGAATGACAACCTTGTGCAAAATAATTGCAAACTTCACTAACAATTTGCATAGGAATGTGACTTTTAAATGGTTTCTTACCTTTCCTTCCCATCTCCCATCCACACCTCCACTTAAGTATAGAACCATTTCCTTAAATACATTACGCTACCTTTTTGTTTTCTCTGTTTTTTCCTTATGCTCAAATTCACCTTCACTAAGGTATGGGACCATTTCTTTATTAATCTACCAGGCACTTTGCTTTAGTCTGCACTGATAAATGTTTCAGACAAGACAGCACTTGTTACCGGTGCAACTTTTTCCATTGTCAGTCTCCATTATTGCTTGCCACCTTTTATTTGGCAAATTTAGGCTTGTGGGGCAGCAGAACTGGGTGAGATTATTACAGATCAGAATTCTTTTGCCCTGGGAATTGATACTCTACTGGGTATGAAAGGAAGTAGCAGGGTGGAGAAATCTCATGAGGCAAAGGGGAGGGGAGTAGCAAGGCCCAGCCCCCAACTTTGAATAAAAATCCCACTCTTAGATGAGGAATGTGAACATTCTTTTGATTAGATCACTTAAATTGCTGGGATCTTTTTGGCTAGATCTGATTAAGGAACCATGTTCACCATGGAGCACTCTTACTTACTTACTTAGTCACCAGCCCTTGCAACAGTCTTGGCATTACCATCTTCCCATCCCCTTCTCCAGAGCCACCAGAATTGTGGGGGGGGGGGGCTCCATTAGTCCTCTCAGAAATATGTATCTCAGATTTCTTCTATTTTAAATAAGTTGTATTCCTTGCTACCCTGGTGTACGTGCTAAGAATGGATTTTCTACATATTCATGAAATTACCCCTTTATTACCCCCAAAAATTGGCCTGGCGGTGGACTCTAATTTTAATCTGTGCTTCCAATACCTGCATCTATGTATGTTGAAGCCTCCAGAAGAGATTTTGTTCTGCTTCTCTACTTGTATCTTTTGATAAGGTATGTATTTTTAGTATTTAGAATCTAACTCTATCCTTGAATTTGCTGACCATAAGAAGTTAAACTGTAAAAGTAGAATTGCTACTGAGCAGTATGTTAGCAAGTTGTACTGTTTTAAAACTGAACCCGATTCTGCTGATTTCTACTTAAAAGCTTGATAAATCCATGAGCTGGGGGCTTTTTCTGAGTTTTTTAAACTATTAATGCACATAATGACATACCATTAAACTGATACGATAATTTCCAGTTTTTTTAAAAAAAAAACTCCCCAAAAGCCCTTTGGTAGCATTTGGGTGGGAGGTGGGAGTGGGTGAAAGTGGGAATGGTTGCCCTGGGGATGGTGGCAGGGAAAATCCAGACTTTTCTACCTACATGACAGCCAGCCTGGCTTTACACTGATCATTCCCGAAACAGCACAGCAAAGCAGGTTTGGGGGAAAAAATAGCAGAACAGTTGAGGGAAACTAAGCTGGCATATGAAAGAACCACAATGCTGTGGGCAATCAGGGAAAAATCTCCACTTCCCAACAACACTGAACCCAGGGCAAAACACCTGTGCAGAAATGGAAATGACCCTAGCATGGTGTTAATGCCCAGCAAACATTTGGGGCATAATCCAACAAACATCAGATGCTATCCTACTACTTTCAGAGGGAGGAAGTTAGCATCGACACTTAACTCTCCCCCTGAAATCAACAGGATTTTAAAAGTGTTTCACTTTGATTAAATTGTGCCTTAAGTGTTCTTCTGGAAGACTCTGTATATTTCCCAGAGAAAATTGTGCTGAAGGGAGGGTGGAGGGAAGATGCAATAAATACCTTGCATTTCTGCATAGCTTAGTTAAATATTCCCCAGTGTTCCCTTAGCCAAACAAATCACAATTCTTTCCAAACATATGGTATCTCGATAGGCAAAGTTACAGTTGCCAAGTGGCAAAGATGACATTTATTGGGCCATAATTTTCTTCTTGGGTTAATTGGCTCAGCTCATTGGGCCTGCAATAATTTACTATAGCAGGAAATAAAACTGAGCCAGAAAGTCCAGTTAGAAATGGTTAACAGTGGCATGCAGTGGCCTTCTCAAGGTCACATATGGAGCTCCTGGCAGCCTGCAGCCTGAGCCCTCAACTCTTCTTCTCTGAAAGATGCATTGAGTACACGAGTATCTGATTCTATGAACTGTGCAAATACAGTGCTAACTCGTGGGTTCTTGTCCAGCGTTTTAACAAACTTGCTTGTGCATTCAGGAACAAAGCCTGTCTATGATTCTCCTTCCCTTTGTGTCTGTTATTTTCCTTTCTTCTATTCTGGCTAACTCAAGAGCACATGAGATCCATAGAACTATATTGTCAGCAATCACAGACACGCATAGCTCTGGTAAATGAGATGGAGCCAGGATGGCTTCTTTGCCTAGGCTACTGCTGGTCTGTCCTGTTGTGCATGCCAGGCTTATCTGAAGTTGGAAAGCTTCAATTGCACTTTTACAGAAGATAAAAAGGCAATAAATGGCTTTGCTGTTCTATCAGCTATACAAGTGCAATTGGAGCTTTCCAGATAAGCCTTGCATGCACAACGGGACTGAACATCAGCATGGACAAATCACCCTCAAGGCTCTATCCCTTTTATGGGACCTGTATGTGTTGGGTGATTGCTGTCAATACAGCTCCATAAATCTAATTGGGTCAGCCATCCAAGGGGAGCTGTCACAGCAGAAATAGGGAACATAAGCAGAAAAGGAAAGTTCTTGGAAGAAATAAAAAAGAATGAGGTAAAATAGGAAAGAAGGGAGGACTTCCCATTTTTAATGCACAGAAAGGGCTCTTAAAATTGCCAGAGATGACCACACAAGTTACTTTTAACCAAATGCAGGAGTAAAAAGGATATGGGCCCCTACTACGTACCCAGCAAGGGTACTACGTACCCTTCTATCTTTTGCTCTGAACCTCTCCACCCTGCCTGCCCTGATTAAGAAAGCTTCTTTCAGCCCTGACCAAATGAATACACAAAACAATACATTCTTCTTACATCAGAAATGCAGCTATAAGGCCATTTTGCTACTATGTAAGCAAATGGGCATGAAATCAAGTACTTAAGTCTGAATTTAGCTGTGGATCAAGTGGCCTGTCTGAAACCAGAAGTGGATGGTATCCACCTTAGGCTTTTTAAACTGGTGTCCAGTGGCTCTTTAAAGATAAGGGTTTTTTTCCAGAATAAGCTTTCATGAATAAGAGCTCACTTCATCAGATGCAGTGACCCATGGAAGCTCATGCTGCAATACATTGTTAGTATTTAAGGTGCCACTGGACTCCTGTTTGATCTTGCAGTAACAGATTAATGGCAAATGGATTTTGTTTTGTGTAAGCCCTTGTTCTTAACAAATGAGTATCATATAAAGAGGATTGTGTGTATCCTGAACTGTTGTGATCACACCACACGCAGTTGCAGAATTTAATGGCAGATGAAAAATACACCATCCTGAGAATCGCAAGGTTCTCATTTTTTACAAGAATTGTATACTTGCAAACACTTGACAGCTTGTCCAATGAAATACTCGCAGACCAAGAGCAAGGAGCAGGGACTGGGGTGGGTCTTCCAGTGTCCAAGTGATGAGAGCCTGAGCATTCCGCCCTTAGCTGAGAACAGAGCATTCTATGTGGTGTATTCATTTGAACAACATTTGGCTTATCTCAGCACACAGAGTACAGAAGGCACTATAATCTTTCCATCTGCATATCCCTACAGTGCCTGATCTCATCAGATCTCAGCTCAGCAGGGTTGACCTTGGTTAGTAATTGGATGGGAGACCTCCAACAAAGACCAGGGTTGCAGAGGCAGGCAATGGCAAACCACCTCTGTTACTCTTGCCTTGAAAACCCAATGAAGGATCGCCCTAAGTTAGCTATGACTTGATGGCACTCTCCACCACCACATCCCTACAGTGGACTGATTTACAATATTCCTCCGTGCTGGAGGAGCAGACAATGCATTGGTGAGAACCAATGTAGTGTAATAGTGTGTCAGATTAGGGTCTGGGAGATCCAGATTGGATTCCCTGCTCTGCTATGGAAGGTTGTTGGATGACCTTGGGCCAGTCACATACTCTCAGCCTAACCTACTTCCATAGGGTTGTTGCAAGGATAAAATGGAAGAGAGAAAAATGTAAGCCACTTCAGGTTTCCATTGGACAGAAAGGCGAGATATAAATGAAACAAACTAAATCCACACCCGCATCAATTAGTTCCAGGTAGCTCAAGAAAGGGCAATAGGAAACTATTAGCATCCCAGCCTGGCTTCTGACCTGTTATCTACCCAGACCATTAGTTCCTCCACTTCTATTTGTCATATTCAGTTAAGATAGAATACTGTTACAGAATAATTACCTCTAAACACGTTGTATACATATATATCTGTGTATGCTCAAGGTCTCAGTTGTTGCTATACGATTTTTGTGACTGGAAAGATGTTTCCTTGCAGAGCAGAATGCTAATAAACCCACTGGAAAAGAGCAGGTACATCTCAGTATGCACTCTTTCTACTACAGCAAGTGGGTTAACCCACTTCCCTATCCCAGTGTACTTTGCACATCTACAAGCACCTCTTCTGCAACACACCTGTTCTTTGCTCGTGTTTTGGATTATATAGTGATTTGTAGAAAGCAAGACTGAGACTGGTTGGCTCATGATTCTGACCTGGGGCATCTTCCAGCATAAATATTCTTCCAGGGTAGCACCATGAACAACCAGCCCCAATTTTATCACAGAGGAACATGTTAACAGATTCATTGGGCAATACCAGCCTGAAAGGTGCTTTCCTAGAAACTAAGCACCTTCCTTCTAACGCCCCCAGCATGGACTAGCAGCAACCATGGAACATCTACTCATGTTTGTATGGCCTACTGCTAGCTATGACCTAGCAGTTAAGCTAACATATACCAGCTGTTAACGTTAATTCTTTTCAACATAAAGTGGAAATTATGTCCCTACAGTATTTTCAGCTTATTTTCTCATTGTAATTTTTTTAACCAATAAGTGAAGCTTTGGCATCCCTTTTGTATATAACTGTCTATCACTGTACAGCTGATTTTTAATGCAATTACTATAAGGAATTTTTTTTATAGTTGCAAATAGTTGTGAAGGAACAAGCTAAGAGGTAAAAGGGAGGGGGCAGGGAAGCCTTGCATTTATAAAGAACTGACAGCATTTATAGAAATATTGTCCAAGTTTTTACTGCAAACCAATGGGTTTGGTCACAAAAATGGTACATATTATAACCATGTTAAAGTACATTACAATGTTGATATACATTATAAGTCTTTAAATTTTTTTTTAAATATACATCTAGCATTGCAACCAACTGTACAGTCTTTTTCTTTGTACAATACATACAATCAGGAATGCAAACAAACCCCCCACAAACCATAAATAATGCCCAATTTTACAGATGACCCCCACAAAAAATGAAATAACAGCTCTGGCAGACTGCAGTGGGGGCATTTTGGTCCATAAAACCCTTTCTAAAAATAGAAGTATTTATATATTTTCCATAGCAGCAATGCTTTCTTCAAGCATTTTGGATACATTGTCAAAGCCCATCTGGATAGTTTTCATTATTAACTGTCGCTTTTAGATTTAAAAAATCATTATCTACACTTATTTATTTATCATCTTCCAAATATGGAAGGATCGAACAATGCCCCACATTGTAGTGTCCTGTGAGTGTCACACTGACACCTTTGAACCAAGTCAATCAGAAAAATGTGCATACCACTCATACATACCATTGTCCACATAGCAAACCCACACAAACACACGCATGAATCAAGAAACACTCCGTGACAGGAGAAGCGCTGGCGCTCACAAGATCTTATCAGAAAAAAGGCACATTTCATGAAATCCTTATCACATCCAGAACAATCTCAAGCAAGGCTTTTCAGAACATTTTCTCAAAAGAAGCAAAAAAACCCCACGCGGCATGTTGTTCTTATGCTTACAATCTATGGCAGTCTATGGCAGCAGTTGCTTTTTCTTCTTCCTTCAACTTCCAAAAGAGATAGCACCACTTTGGTGAGTGGGAGGAACCAGAAGTGAAATGTTTGCAAGTTCATTTCAAGGAGTTAGGTGTGCTCTTCCAAACAACAGCAACAGTAACAAACAGAAGCTTCCAGCAAACAGTATTCTTGAAATTAAGGCTGCAAAGTTGCCACAGTGGGAAGATGTGCAAAATTTTCCTCTTTCAAGATGACCGGACAACTGGAAGCTTAACCAGGAGGTCAATGAAAAGGTCATAATTAAAAGAGAGATTCACAGGAACGAATCCATGGGTGGTGCATAGGAGAAGCCCAGAAAAGCCTCCGCAGCCTCCTTAACGCTGGCAGTGATGAGTATGCTATCTGATGACTGGCCAATGGAGTTTGGGACAGGCTCCTCCGTAAACTCGGGGTCGAAGTGTCGCAGGTCGTTGGGACCACTCTGTAAGAAAACCAGAAGAAAATGCTCAGTCCTGTTGACTGAAAGAGGGAGACACAACTCTGGCCCTGGCAGATCTGGTCACATCCAGCTTGAAAAGGAAAGGCCATGCTTCTTTTCACCGTACCACCCTGGCCCCCGTTTTGTATCACAGATCAAGTTCAAAACGCTCTACACAGTGATAGCACGATGTGCCTATCCCTGCAACATCAACTCCCTACATTTTAGAGGGGATGAGGCCAGCATGCATGTTCATTGAACTGAGGCCCTGCTGGGATTCAGTGGGGTGGCTGAGCTCAACCTGATCTCAGCTTTGGATTTCGAATGAAGGAAGCCTGAACCTGAACTCCCACGTACAAGCATTCTGAATCAGGGCTATTCACTCCCTTCCCCCAGGAAACGACGACTCTCCCTTGCGGGAAGTCAAATGTAATAAAGACAATGCTGTTGCTCTGAGCTTGAAAAACACAACCAACTACGAAAGAAAGCTACATTTGGGACAAACTAGGTTTCCAACCTACATGTGTCCTCCCATGAACAATTGGAAAATGCTGTCTGAAAGTGAACACCTGTTTGCTTATTCAGGACCACTCTAATTATACATTTAAGCAAACCAAAAAGTCTGCTGTTGATTATTTTTATCTTCAAACTCAGGCACTCCACTATAAATAGAACCTGAAACATCCTATAATTAGAAGTGATACTTACCACATTGGGGTTAAAAGGGGGTGTAATCTTCTTATTAATGAGATCATCCCAGTTAATTGGGGAGAAGAAGATGTGATTCTTAATCTCCATCTGTTGAGGAAACGGAAATGAGATCAATTCTGACTACAGTAATTGGAGAAGACTAGCGCAGTCTAGCCTCCTTCCTACCCGTCTCCCCCAAAGATCAGTACTTACAAAATCTTCCTTGGCGCCCAGTCTCTTAGTTCTGTCCTTCTGCAAAAGACCTTCCAAAAGATGTCGAGCAGAGTTGGTGATATTTGGCTTCAGCTGCAGTGGTTTGTTCAAGATGTTGTCATACATTTCTGCAGTGTTTCTGCTGTAGAATGGAGGCTGTAAAGAGGGGGAAAGGCACAGAAAAATTAAGTATCTAATACTATCTGTCATATTGTTGCACCCTTCCCCCAAGGCAGCAAACACAGATGTCCTGCACCACACCTCACAGCAACCCAGTTAAATAGGTTAGGCTGAGATAGACAAATCTGGCCAATTTCATTCTCAATTTCACTTTCCCACTCTTGAGTGGGAATTTTTTGAACCAGAGTCCTAGTCCAACACTCACCACACAGATTCTCAAAGGGTATGGCCTGCTGCACTGACACAACATGGTGAAGATCTTGTGCTCTTGATACACACAGGAAAGGGCCCACGGTGATGAAGACACCCCTCGTAACATCTTAACTAGTCACTATTTCACTGAGTTTGTTTAATCTCAAAGCTACACAAGATTTGCAGTAGGATTCTTGGACGAGTAACCAAAAAAAATTGGAACCGCTGAAGTCAACAGCAAAATACCAAGCCAACTTCAGCAGTGCCAAGAGTCTGCCACTTCTCATGGTGGTTACTAAGAGGAAAACTCTACTGGCATGATTATATAATCTGTTTAAACTCACCAGTCCATAAAGCATCTCGAACAAAACTGCTCCAAGGCACCACCAGTCAACAGTCCGGTCATACGGTTGCTTGTGAAGGACTTCAGGGGCAAGGTACTGTTGGCAAACAAAGAGGAATGGAAGGCATTAGAGAAAATGACCAAGCCTAAGCTGTAGCCCCTATTCTTTAATCTTTCCACACAGACCATTCCAGAAGCCTTGAGAACATCTGGTGTACATACAACTTGCTTTGACACCAGTTCCTCAAGAACTGGTGTCACCTTCTGCATTCAAAGACTATCAAAGAACATTTCATCATAATTATGGTTCATCAAAAGTCACCTTCAGACCTTCCTTATGCCTCATCTAGGCAGTTCCTGCTCTTGTCATGCACTTTGGGCACATACATCACTGTCATATTGATAAAGGAGAACTCAGACTTACCTCGGGGGTGCCACAAAATGTGGAAGTTGTGCCGTTGTGCTCTATGTTCTCTTTGCAGAGCCCAAAGTCAGTCAAGACAATGTGCCCCTGAGAGTCAAGCAAAATGTTCTCTGGCTTCAAGTCCCTGCAGCAAAAAGAAGAAAAACACAAGGTGGTCAAGTCTTAACTCTTAACGTTTCTGTTCTAAGTAATGAACTTCTATACTTTTTTGTGAGGTAGAAATTGTTGCTTTGACGGTTTAGTTCTCAAACTTTTAAAGACGACCCGCTAGTGGAATTGTGTCTATACACATAAATGGGATTTCTCTCCTGATTCTAACCAATAACCCTGAGGAGAAACCCCTTACACTGCACTGCATTGATCCCAGCATCCACTGCTAGAATCTGGATACTCCCTCCACAGGGTTCTAGACCATTCATGAAACATTCTTATGTATTACAGCCTCAGTGTCTATTTACAGAAATTATGTTCGCTCTGTAACCATGCGCTTTGCTTACCGATAAACTATATTTAGCGAATGCAGGTAACCCAGTGCACTGGCTATTTCAGCAGCATAAAAACGAGCTCTTGGTTCCAGGAAGCAACGTTCCCTCTGGAGATGATAGAACAACTGCAAGAGACAAGGTGGAGGGAGAAAAGACACGTTAGCAATGTCAGCACTTTTTAACAATGCTTTAATTAATCTCATCATATATGGCTAAAGAAAACAATTGTAAGAAATGGCCTAGTAAACTTCAGGCATGCAAGAGACACCAGATCTCATCACTGCTCATAAACTTCTGGAAAGCAAGTGACACCAAATCTTGTAACTGCTCCTCAGAAATCCCTTTCGAACTACACAGAAGAAGAAACATCACAGGACAATTTGGTACACATGCCATGCCAGTCTTTAGGGCAAAGGGAAGTTGAATGATCTTTGGACGCGCACACACAACCATGAATCTGTATGCTTTTTGCTTACCTCACCACCATTAATGTAGTCTAGCACAAAGTACAGTTTGTCGGCTGTCTGGAAAGAAAAGTGGAGTCCTACTAGGAAAGGGTGCTTCACATTCTTTAGTAAGACGTTGCGTTCTGACATTATGTGCTTCTCCTGAAAATAATGTTAGGGAGAAAAAAAATTCTGATCAGTATCCAACAGCTCAACAGTCAGACTGCCACCATTATACCTTTCTTTGGTGTATCACTGCAAAAGGGAAACCCCATGCTTACCTCTTTCTTTTTCAGGATTGCTTTTTTCTGGAGTACTTTCACAGCATAGAATTGTTCTTCTGCTTTGTGCCTTGCCAAAAGGACCTGAAAGAAACCAAATTATCTGTTGCTTGGGGGGTTCTTGCAAGGAAATTCAAGCACAACCGTGAGTGACTCTGGCTAAAGAACTTGACAGAAACCTGAGGCCTCTCCTTAGGCAAGGCTGCAGGTCCCAGGCAGGGACCGGATAGGCTGGCAGCGTGAGAATCGGTATCCACATAATGGGTGGAGACCACTGCCTTAAGGCAAAGGGCTGGCCAATACAGCTTTCCAGTCCCTTTGGAGCTTTGTGATTCAAAACCATTCGCTTCATAGGATGTCTTTTTTTAAAGCTCACTATCAAAAGGTCCTCAGCCCAGGGCTTTCCAAGAACCACGCAGCTGCTCTTTCTAGTTCCATCTTTTCTCTGCTCCTCGTTAACCCTCTTTTACTCCTAAACGGTTTGATCCTGAATGCCTGAAGGAGCTTTCAAGTACCATGAGACAAAAAGAGCTGGATTTTGTTAAAGAATTTATATCTAAACCCTGAAAAACCCTGAACATCTAGCTACAGACATCACAGCAATAAGCAAACTGGCCATACAAAGACAAAGGCTTACCTTCCCAAAACTGCCTTTTCCAATAACTTTCAGGAAATGGAAATCTGACGGTTTAGCATGAGGGTTAGATGAAGGGCCAAGATTAATCTGCTGTGATGGACTGGGCTGCAAATTTGAAAAGAATCATTCATTATTTGCATAGAAATATTTGGATGCATATAATTAAAAAAAACATTTTTAAGTATTATTTTCTCTGCAGGGAACTCAGGGATTGTGTTACAATTGCTTATGGACAAGAACAAAACTTCCAAGTTGACATAGAAATACTTGGTCAAATAATTCCTTCTGTACAACAATACTTGGTATTTTTATGAAATGTTCATTTCCTTCTTATGCCACTGCAACACATTCTAAATGAGGGACCATCCCTATCAGATCGCAAAGGCACAGAAAAGCTGTTTTAAAACCCATTTCTATTTCTAACACAGTAAACTCTTCTCTGAAAAAAAGACTGCACACAATAAAAGCTACTTACTGGAGGGGAAGGATTGGCATTCATGAGTTCAGGCTCTTGAGGCTGGGAGATTTTCAAAATAGATTGAACTTCAGGGCTGTAGAGATTAAACATGACATTATTAGCCCAACAACTCAAGGCAAACAGCAAAACCGCGTGACAACATCTAGCCACTAGGGGGCGAACTTGACATTCTCTTCTAGAGAGTTTTAGGTTGCAGGTTTCGAAAAAGCAACTAAAACAGCTTATTAGGTTTCAGGGCTAAGAAGAAACAGGAGCCAGAAACAAACCCTTCTGAGCATACAGACTTAAGGTTCCTCTGTAATTAAAGGTCAATAAGAGGGTCTGGGGAATTAGGAAATCTAGGCTTGTAGCTACTTTCCCGTCTACTGGGCCCCA
This sequence comes from Eublepharis macularius, assembly GCF_028583425.1. Lineage (NCBI taxonomy): Eukaryota > Metazoa > Chordata > Lepidosauria > Squamata > Eublepharidae > Eublepharis > Eublepharis macularius. The sequence goes on from NC_072790.1 coordinate 116,692,850, forward strand.
AGCGCAGAAACTGAGTTGCATACTATTACTCTGAAATTCAGGCATTTTAAAATAAAAATCTGGCCCCCACCCCGGATTCCATTTCAACAGCTCCTTCTTTAAAGCCAAAACTCTATAGGCTGGTTAGAACTCGCAAATTTAAGCAAAAGTAAAGCCGCAGCTCCAAGAACAGAGTGAGGCAACAAGCCTTTACTTCGGAGCTGGATGCTTACGGTTATGCCCCCCAAACAGTTCACACACACAAATGGCACACTTTAGCCACCCCCACAGTCGCCCGCAATGCATCCTATAAGCTCCCATTGCACAGTGTCAGAAATAAATGAAATTCCCTTTCGGGACGTCTGCATCGAGCGCAATGGTACTTACTGCTTGCACGCATAGGAATTAGTGGCGATTTTTTGAATGAAGTCATTCAGGCCCATTCTTCTCTGTTTCATGAAAGCTGCGCATTAAAAAAAAAACGGAGAAAGGTATTAATACAGATGAATCCCGCGATCTGTTGCGCTGATTTCTTTTCCCCGACCCCTTCAAAATCCAAGCAATCGCTCCTCACAAGAAAACTCCCTAAGGGGGGGGGGCACAAATAAATAAAAAGCTTCTCCCTCCAGTCAACTCTCCCGGAGAGGCGGGCGGCTGTCCTTTTCCCGGCTCTTCTCCGGCAGCACTCACCGATGAGTATTGCCACCATACCCCGCATCTTTGAATAGGTGAGCGTGGAGCCCGAAGCTTCCGTTTTGACCGTCATTGCCGAGCAGGGCAGCGCGTCAGCGAGCAGAAATAATCCAAGGCGATCAAAGGAAGAGTGGAGGTTAGTTAGCCGCTTAGCTCGTTAGGCAGTTTAGCGCAGAGAGGAAGCCACGGCGACAGACACTAGCGATTATGCCGCGCTCCGGCTCGCCAGAGGGCTTTTATATGCCAGCCGCAGCGAAGGAGGAAGGCGGGGAGGAGCCGAGAGAGAACAATGAGGAAGCGGCTCGCTCGCCACGCCCGGCGGCCGGCGCCGCCTGGAGCCTTCCCTGCCGGCCGATCCGCCCTTCCCCTCCCTTGATGTTGCGAGGATACACGCAAGCCGGGGGGGAGCGGCCTGGAGCCCGCGCTTGCAGCACTGGCGGAAGCCGGTCAACTGGCTGACCGGGGATTGCGAAAAGGCTCTTGCTCTGCAGCCCTCCGAGAGGGACGCAAACGAGACCCGCCCCCGCACTTCGCACTCTTGGCCACCAAAAATCAGCGCCCCCCACCCCAACAGTGCAATCCGATGCACAAGCCAGTTGAAATCAATGGGTTTTGCTTGCTCTGAGCAGCATAGGATTGCACTGTTGACCCTCCCCCCCCCGCATCCATTATGCCTTTTCTTTTTGGGGGGGGGGGGGTAGGGTGTAGCACCCGATGGCGACTCAATGGCAGTCATTATGATTTCTTTGCCTCACAAAAACTCAAGTGCTTCAAAGTACTAATTCTAGAGGAGTAGCCGTGCAGGAAAACTCAAGTACGGCACTTTGGACGCTTCAAGGCGTTGCAAATCTCGCGTTGCTAACACGGGTGCTGTCTCCGTAGGACAATAGTGCTGGTCGCGTGGCGCCTTTCCTCAGCACCATGGTTAATATATCTTATAATAAGCATGCCTTATATTCCCATATAGAGCACTCGATCCTTTCTTTGCAAAAGTGGTCCCTTTCTCGAGAGATCACGTTGAGCCAGTGGTCCCTTGTTAGAGCCAGCACTTTCTAACGGAGGTTCCGGCGATGAGGGTCCATTCCTAACCATTGGGGGGCGCCTTAGTGAATTCTTCTGACTACTAAAACTGCGGAAACTTGTTGCATAGACAGTCAAGGAACTGTCTACCAATGAAAAAAAGTCTTTTCTCAGGACGCTTAGAGTGCCTTACTTATCAGACAGCAACCGTTCACAACCAGCTTTCCTCCCACGAACATCAAGGATGAGGGCATCCAAGGACCTGTATAGCCATCCCGGGTAAATGGGCATTCCTCCACGCTACGCTCTCGTCTTAATTTAAACCAGGCAGCTTTCCTTCGCACTGTAACTCTAAGCCTTTGCACGCCCGGGTAGGAATTCGACAGAGACTGCAAAGAGGCGGATGGATCCGAAGCAAAATCCAAACAAGACCCATGGAATGGTTTTGATTTAAGCGAAACAATGTGCAAGCTTTCGAGCTCTACATAATTCTTCATGGGGCTAGATTTTTTTTTTAACTGGAAGGGAAAACAACGTTCACGTCACATGTTTGCGTAGGGAGTTAAATGCCAGGCAGACTTAAAACGTTTGAGAATAAATCGCATTTAAAGTCAGCATGACTTACGTCTGAGTACACGGACGGAAAGTCTTGCAACTATGTTTGATTTCCTGTGCACAATTACTCAAAATAGTTGCACAGTGGAGGCCCTCTTGTGTCCTTGAAATCAGTCGTGCTGGTGTAAGATTAAATGCACTTCAGCAGTACTACTTTGGAGTAAATGCCGCAAGGCGCTGGGTCTTTCTCAGAGCAGGCAAGCCTGCTTGCGTTAAGACGCCTCTTCCCCTCTCCAACTCCCCCCTTCCCCCTAACCACTTCAAAGCAAACGTCAGGCAGTAAAACAGTAACTGCTGGAGTCAAAGCCTTCCTCGCTTATCAGATGGTATTTATTAATTGCAACACAGCGGCGTGCTAGGACGGACAGTTCGGCAGCGAGATGCGCATTGGCTGTGCCGGCTGGCAACAGCTTCGCCGCTCAAAGTGCCTTCCAAGATTCCTTTTGCCAAAGGGAGGCGTCTGGGGGCGGATTTAAGCCACTACCGTCACTTCACTTTCTCTCCAGCCAGGCTTGAGAATGGGGAGGAGAACGTGTTTGCTCCTCTGGCTGCAAGCAAGGCCCTCAAGTTAAGGCAAGCACGAGGAGCGAGGCATCATCGTTAAAAGAGCACTAAGAGATTCTTACCAAAATCCCCACCAGAATTAAGAACTTTCTCCCCGGTCCTTGCAGCCTTCTCCGTGTCAGCTCTGCATAGGTCAGTTTGCAGTCGGGCCCTTAGTGGAAAACGGGCACTTGAGAGAGAAAGGCGAGCGCTCAGAAAGGCTCGCCCTGGCTTCTCGGCAGCCAAAGCAGCCTCCGTCGCCGGGGAAGAAGGTTGATAAGCAATTGCCTTTCCTTCAAGGAACTGCAGGGAGTGACTCAGGGGAAGGAGATTTCCTGTCCCGGCTTTCTCAGTTCAGTAAACAAAAGTCCCTTCAAGACGATCGGCCGGGCCTTGAAATGGACCGGCCGGCTGGAATATTTCTGAGAACGCTTTCTTAAAACACAGGGCCTAAAAATGGCACACCACAAACACCAATCCAGTCTCCGCTGGTAAAAGGAGGTGATGGAACTCTCCCTGTGTGTAAAGGCGGGGGGGGCGGGGCGGCGGCGGGGGATCTGCCTCGGCCTCCGATTCATATTTTTATTTGCATAATAGCTTTAGAACACGACGTACCCGGGTGATCTGTTATTCATTTATTTCTAAGAGCTACGGAACACGTGAGGTTTGTTTAGGAATGGAGCTGGCCTGCACACCGCCCCGTGGTGACCTGAAGCGCTGATGGCACGCAAAGGAGAGCCACATATGTGTAAGAAGGTGGGGGTGGGAAGGGAAAAACTCAGCTGCATTCCCTTTCATTCCTAGCACTGTCTTATACTGGAGAGGGGGTGCATATCAGCGTAATTGTTGAGGTAGACCACATTCCAAGGCCGTTGCATACCACACCACTGAAAATGAAACACAAATGTAACCCAGCCGCCATTCCGTGCCCTCCCCCAGCCTGGGGCATCAAAAAGGAGCCAGCTTCCACTCATCAGGTTGCATGCTTGTTTAGTTAAGGTCGCATTTTGAATGAAGCCAGCAGCTCTTCCAAGTTGAGAGAGCGCTTTTCAGCCTCCCTGAACCCCCCCCTTCCCCCCCAGTCAGTAATGGAGTCATGGATCCAGGCCTGCAAGCATGATCCCACACTTGCTTATTTTGGATCGAATCCTGCTGAGTTCTATGGGTTTTACTTGCAAGTAAATGCGCAGTCTTTGCACTTAGTGGTTTATTTTTAAAAAACGCCTTCGAATGGGCGCAGAAAAGTCTTTTTAGACCTCAGTTACTGCATACGACCTTCCAGAGCATGCCAGCCCTTTCATTATACTCCCCTTCCTGTGTAAATCTTGGCCTTGCTAACTTCCCCAGCTACAAGTGTGTGCACATGCGCATGGTAACATTTTGCAATAACTGCAAACCGTGGGGTTGATTCGAATGACTTGGCTGTATTACAGTGCATAACAGAAAGCGACACTGGACTAAAAGCAAATTGGAAGGGCAACTTCCTCCATGTCCAACATCGTTCCCCCTCACTTCCCACTGTCAGTGATCTTACAAAATCAAGATTGCAAAATTTGCGTTTGGGCTAATCTAAGTCAAAAAGCTACTGAGCCGGGAGCAAATGTACTCCAGCTTTGCAATCCGGAAAACACCACAACTTTCATCATAATGATTTTCATTATAAGAAGATCTCCCCACAGGGGATTCAATCTTCAAATAATGAGGTATCCATCTTTCCGAATAGCATTGCTCTTCCATTCCTGGCCTCCCAACTCTCCCTAGAGCTATTTTGCTCGGCAAGAACAGCACAGCACTTCCCTGGAGCCTCTTGTCAACACAGCCTTGTTAACTTTGGCAGCAACACACTGTAGTTGCAGTGCACAAAGACGGCAACACACAGCTCCCTAACACGCACACTCAGGAGGAGTTTTAGCTCCTCCTTTCCTTCAACCAACAGTTCGAAGTACTGTTGTAGGTGGCTAAATCTTCATTCACCGCCTTTAGCAGGTGGCTAAATCTTCATTCATTCATTCATTCATTTTCATTGGTAGTGTTGCGGGGTTAACAGCCGCTACGTGGCAGCGGGAAGCAGCTTTATTTTTCTCCCCCATGCTAATAATTCTGAAGAAGCCGGGTTAGCTGTAGCTAAATAAATCAACTAACGACCAAGAGTCTTGTGGCACTCCAGAGACTAGCAAGTTTTGTGTACTAACAGTGCAATTCTATGGAGAGTTACTGCTGTCTACATCTGCTGATTTCATTGGGCTTAGACTGGAGTAATTCACCATAGGATTGAAGATGGATGTATCTGTGGAAACAAAAACCTGCCAGTCTTTAAGGAGCAATGAGATTCCTGTTTTACTTTACTGTTGATCAATGTATTAGGAGATCTCGCTATTGCTTCCAGTGTGTGCCCCATGGATTTCCCCTTTGCCTCTTCGCAAGGAAAAGAACAGTTGGAGCAATTTTGTAATCAAAATCTCTTATTATTTTACCTACTCATTGCACAGCAACCGTCACAGACATGATTGACATAAACAGTGATGATCACAAAAGGATGCAGAACCCAATAATTATGGGATGTAGGGCGCATCCCAGCAGAGGTGAGGTTCACCACTTCCTGGAAGATCCGGTGGCAAGGAAGATGCCTTTCCCATGTGCTCTGGTGGCATTTGTTTACCCTTAAAGAGGTTTCCTCTGAATTTGAGCTATGAAACCCTCAGTTCCCTTTTGACCCTTAAACTGAGAGCAGCCCACGCCAAGACCTCACAGATTTGAGAGCTGCTGTGACAATTTCTGCAAATGTACCTAACACACCTGCGGCAGTCACGGCATCCTATAAGTATTGGACTGCTAAGTCCTTCTGCCCTTCCTTCCCTTCTGAGTTTTCTTGGCAGCTGTCCCTGAACTAATCTTGTCTGTGCGCTAAAACAATTCAGTTCAGCCTTCAATCCTTTTCTTGCCCCACCCGATGGAATTATCTTTTTTAAAAATGAGACCAAATCCCTATCAGTTCCAAGCATTCTAACACACTCTTCCCCATTAAGTCAGAAGTTGTAAATTATTTCGCAATGGGTTTCTCCTTCCTAATGAATCTTCAATCAAAACCCAGCCAGGAAAGTAGTTCTGAACCAACCTTTCAGCGAAGATTTTTCTTCTTTCCCTCTCATGGTGTGTATATTCTCTTTGTCTCCTTTAAATCCCAACGGAACGGTCAAAAAGAGTCCTGTAATGCTGTTCTAAATCCTTAAATTTGGTTGTAATCCCCAGTACTGTGTCTCTTTCTGTGAGCCGTCCGTCCCCACGGGAGGCAAGCAGTAAAATAAAGATGCTGGTAGATCTGCCTGCCCAGTTTATGAACCTCGTATTTAAAGGTCATTTACATACAGGAGAAGGTAAAGTTCAGCATCAGCCACGCTGTTGCAACATAACCCTCAAATGTACTGAAATCACCGCTTGATTATTATTCACACATGCCCACACACACACAAACACACACCCAGCACAGCAACTAGAAATGCAGGTCTGTATAAATTGATGCATCAGCAACAGAATCCCAGTGAGACTTTCAAAACACAATTTAGAAGAAAGAACAAAGGAAAATGGTTTTTTAAAAAACGGGGGTGGGGGGGGGGAAGCCTGAAACGCCTTGCAGCTGTGTGGGTTCATAGGGCTTCTCTAGAGAAAATAGCTTGTAGTTTGAGAGCCGGTGGGTGAGGATTTGAGATTTTGATGTCATGTTTGCGTGTAATGGCTTATTGTTGGAAGGTTCAAGCAGCCGATCCTTAAGTGTGTTAAGCCGGAGTATTTCACCGCACACGGTTTAAAGGTCTGAGAGGTAGGACCTTAAGGGCCTTGAATGCTAGTGCTCCGGCTCAAATCTTTCCAGGATCGCAGGCTGAAAGCTCCGAACGAGGAATCCCTCTGCTGCAGCTTCTGCTTCTACGTCAAAGCGGTGCCGGAAGCCGCTCGCTGTGCGGCCGGCTGTCTGTCTCCCGCCTTGCCCCTCCACCCCGCTTCCCTTTTCCTCTTTTGAGCAGCGGAGGTAGACAGCTGGGCTCCTGGGCATGTGTCATTTCGGAGGAAAAAGACAAATGGTCGAGACTCCTTTTCCTCCTGGCCAGGACAGCGCAGGGGTGGAGGCTGAAGCCGGGCGCCCCTTTCCAAGCCTGGCACCTCAGCGCTTCCGAACAGGAAAGAGCGAAGTACACAGAGAGGGCTTCCCCGCCTCCGCTCTTGGAGCCCGGCACGCATCTTCCGCCTGGCGCCCGTTGTTCTCTGCGCTTGCCAGGCAGCCTCTGGCCCGGGGCTCCGTGGCCTGAGCTGAAGCGCGCGCAAGGGGCGCTGCCGCCCCCTTTGTTTTCTGCGGGAGGTTGCCGGATCCCTTCACGCGACAGACAGCGGCAATCATGTCCTTTGGTGGAAAGCCTTGTCTCTTCCGCTCCCAGAACTCCACATCACAGGTGGAGCTGCTGAATAAGTACTCCATTGTAGACGCCTCAAGGCTACAGATCAGAGAAGGGGCTTTGAAATCCTGGTGTCTGTTCTCAGAAGCAATTTACATTCTGGCTTCCTTTATCCACTATTTTTATGCGATGATCATGGACAGGTTGTGTGGTGTTTGAAAAATAAAACTATTAGCATTCCCTTGTTCCCACAGTAATGATGAAATTATCCCAATTTCTTAAAATGATGCCTACTTTCCTGAATATGGGGTGAGTGCCACAGGTGGCATGTCAAAGAGCCAAGCTGCTTAGTCACTAGCTCTGATACAAGAATCAGTGTGATTCCCGCTTACGAGGGTAAATGCATAGCCAGGAATACGCATACTAATCAGGAAAACGCTTTGGAATCGTATGTCTTCTTTAGTTCAGACTGTGCCAAGTATGAAGACTTTTCAGTGAGCTGAAAAGGGAGAACTAAGATTGTGGTCTTACGATCTTTGTTTGGGGGGACTGTCTGGCTAAAGCCAAAATATTTCCCAGTAGTTACAGCTTTCTGGTTCGTATTTTCATCTTGCAAGTATAGTTTAGCAACTTGATGGCTGGATGGGAGGAGTCCTAGGTTTGTATGAGCTGTGAGGCTCATTAGGAGATCTTGGGCTGGTTACTGTCTCCCAGTATAATCTATTTCAGGCCTGATTTAAATGAGATGCCAGCAACCAAGAATTTATCCATTTAACTTCACACATACCCAGCATCTTGTTTAAATTGGGCTGCCACATGTGCAGTGCTCTGCACTAGCACAACATCTGCCTGGGATATGGATTTCTGCATGTAAATGTTGCACTCGTATCCACTTTGCACGGGTCTGATTGAAATGAGACACATGGGTAAGTTCTTCTTATCACCAGTATCTCGCTTATATCAGGCCGTAGAGAGCTGTTGTGATGATAACATGAAGGGGAAAAGACCATGTACCTGGCCCTGAGCTTCTTGGAAAAAAATTCAGAATAAAAATTTGATTGAGAGATCAAATTCCAAAAAGGGAAAATTCTCCATAGTGCTAGCATTCTCCCCAAAGAGAATCTCCACCATGAGTTATTCCTTCCACTAATCAAAATATTCTTGATCAATGAAATCTCAGAAATTTGTTCTTTGCTTTGGACAATCACAAAGCAAAGAGGAAAGCTAAGTCTAAGTAGAAGAAATTATGCCTATCTTCCAGCCCAAACAGACAAAATCCAACCCTTCTCTGTGGCTTCCTCATCTGAGCTTGGTTCCTCCCAGACTTCCTCTGCTCATTGCTTTGGGAGTCAGAATGTGTTCACTCGGGGAGGGGCAGAGTTCTTGGGGCCTGATATTGCCCCAGCTATAAGGTAAGTGAGTTTAAGTTTGTTTCATTAGGCTGGAAAATTCCTTCAGTCAGTCAGGGCACATAAACCCAGAGGCAGGCAGCTGGAAGCCTTGGGGTGTGGCAGGAGACTGATTGATGGAAGAGAGTGCCTGGGCATGGGGGAGGGAGGAGCAGCCAGCCAGCTGAAGAGAGACCTTGCTTGGGGCCACGCAGTATGTGGATCTGGATGGCCAATGCATTGCAAGGCTGAGGATTTCCTCAGCTACATGAGTAGCCTTACACGTGATAAGCACATGATAGACCAGGTCCAGGCACAGGGGGCCCAAAGGAGTAGCTCAGGGCCTCACTGATAAGCAAGTTCTAAACAGTAGGCAAACACACACAGCCCTATAATTTGAGTACAGCTTGATCAGGCCTGCTATATGAAGCCCTTTAAGTGGCAATGCCACGGATTAGAGCTGGAATTTTTGGCACACAAAGCACATGCACATATATTTACACGGAGATTGGGCTGGATCTCAATCTACTAGTCACTGTTCGCTCAAGTGGACTAACAAAGTAAGAAATATCCAATATTATTAACTTGTAAGTTGCACAAGCTGGGGGACATGATTCTGAGAGATACATCTACATATTACATTTTATCCTGTTGCTCTTCCAAGGAGCTTGGGGTTCTGTGCATGGTTTCTCTTCCTTCATTTTATCATTGCAAAAACTCTGTGAGACAGTTTAGGATGAGAGAAAGAGTAACTGGATAATGTCCCAATTGAAGAGTTGGAGGGCTGAGATTGTAAGTGGCATACAACAACTTACATTGAACTTCAATGTCATTTAACCCCATATTAAAGGTGGGGGAGGTGGCTAATGCTGAGGAGGGGAGGAGGGAGAGATAGAGAGTGAGTCTGGCTTAGGCGCTGCAAAGCAGAACAATACTTTCTTGCAAAATTCTTTCCACTCCCCACTTCCTGTAACACTATAGATGCTGGAGAATCAGCTCTCTGTGAGTTCCCATAGTTACTTATGGCTTCATGCTAAGTCTTTGTATACCAGTAAATAAATGCTTGCCCTGACCTTGATAGCCCAGGAGAGCCTGATCCCATCATATCACAGAAGCTAAGCAGGGTTGGCCTTGGTTAGTACTTGGATGGGAGCCCTCCAACGAAGATGAAGGTTGCAGAGGCAGGAACTGGCAAACCACCTCTGATAGTCTTTTGCCATGAAAACCCCACCAGGGGTTGCCATAAGTCAGCTATGACTTGAGGGCACTCTTCACCACCGAATAAATATTTAGGTTGGAGTTTGCTGATTGCTGCACTGGGGATTCCCAGCACTTGATGGAACTTCTGGAGTCACAAAATCATGTATCTAATTCTGAACCTTTTCTATGTGTATAGAAAAGCCCAAAGAATGGAGTCAGGTATAAAGAGGTGACATATTTCTACAAGCCTAGGGGATCCTTCCTTCACAGGTTTGCAGGAAGATCCAAAAAAGAAAAAGAAAGAAAATATGTCGTGATGCTATATCATGAGATCTTGGCCACATGCTGCCGGGTGAGCCAGGTAGGCAGGGGAGGAAGGAAAATGGGTGGCAGTAGGTGAGCTTTTTTCCACCCACCCTCACTGCTGCATAAGCCAGACAGGCGGAGGGGCTGGCTGGCACATGGCAAGTCAACTTGGCAAATAGGGGTGGATGAGTTTCATGGGTCCCCCACTTGTATTTTTATTTGATTTTATATTTTATTTTACTTCATTTACACCCTGCCTTTCTTTCCAATGGGGACCCAAAACATTGGTACTATACTGATGCTGCAGGGACAAAACTAATATTTCAAGCAAATATACCAGTACAAATTATTAGGATTTGTGGTGACAAATGTACACTCCACCTAATCCTAACCATTTGGACTGGCTTATCTGTTTGAAACAGAACAGGACATGAAGGTGAGGATGAATACAGGTGGTGGTTTGTTGGTTTATGGAATAATATTCCGTTCATTAAAAATTTAATCTGCCTTGCATACAATATTGCATTTGTAGGACATGTTTCTAGATTTTAATATTAGGGGTGACTTCCACTTTCTAATATAATGTTGAAAATCTTAGCACTATGCTGCTAAGCATGTTTAGTCTGAATTAAACTTCAACTTCCTATTTAGTGTGGGATTTTTAAAGGCCTGACATCTTAGTTTTCTTTCGGGCTGATTCGGTGCCCTCCTGCTTTGTGAAGGCAGCTCACAGGAGTAGGATCCTTATGCAGAACAATGCCCCAACAGGTAGCATTCTGCCAGCAGCTTAACTTGGCACCAAGATGATTGCCAGTTTGGTAGCATGCAACCATCTGTCTCTGTGCTATCCTGTACTAAAAATTCTTTGTGCTAAAAATTCTAGGCAGGCTGGAGGAATCCCTTGTTGGCCTCTGCTAAAGATGAATAGCTTTTGCCTAACAAATAGAGCCATGCAATCTAATCACGATTTCAATGAACTGGTCAGTTCCTATCATCTTTTACCTTATAATTTAATTTAGTACACAACAGCCCTTATCTCTTAATCCACCTATCACAGAGTTGATGACTGGACCCCTACAAATGATCAATCTTAGCCAGAATCTATTAAAGGCAAAATAACAAGTTTAACCTTGTGCAGACCCTAGTCTAAACACATTACATGGAAGTAAAGGAAGAATTTATTGTCCATGAGAGTTTACTTTCCTGAGGGACTTTTAAGTCCCAGTCTTAAAACCAAGTGAAATTTAATCATGATGATCTGATCTTAAAAAACAACTTGAATTTAATCAAGATACCAAACCATAAAACCGATTTTGACTATGTTCTTCTGAGTATTTTTTGCTGAATTGGTCCTGTTACATGGAAGCAGAATTGAGGAACCATTGACTTCAACATAAATGTGTATATGTCTAGGCCATAGTTCCAAACATACTTTATGTAGAAGTAAATCCTGAAATCTGTGGGATTTATTTCCAAATTACAGCTACAGTCCAAAATGAGAATGGGTTTGCTTGGATCCACTGAAATCATTGGGCTGAAGCCTAACTATTTTGGCTGGTGGCCATTGCTGAGCTTGTGGTTGTAGAACAGTGAGGCATCTTTCTGATAAGGAGATGACCCCTGATGAAGAAGCTCCTGTGATCTAATCTGTGTGTTGTATTCTCCCAAACATAAATCCAGGCTCTCTTTTATTTCACTTTTCTGCTAGGTGTATAGCAGGTTTACAGCAGTGTCAATAAGAAGCTTTAATACAGGAGATTAGAGGAGCAGGATCATAAAGTGATGGGCAATTGTATGAGGAAAAAGCAATTCCCTTGCATGGAAAATTACAGCATTTCTTAGCAGCTGTGACCTGTAGTTAAAATATATCTGACAAAGTTTCTTATTGAGAGTATAAACTTCTCTTTTTCTTGGTTGTTAGCAGCTAGAGAGAAAATAAGCTTTTTTTCCCTTTCTTTTACATGGTGCAGCCATTACTCTATTTAAATGGTTTTTGGTTCATCTTTCTTGGATATCAAAATCTGGTTAGGTTATTTAAATTACTTAGTTGTGTATTCATGGCTATCCAGTGAAAACGGAACTTGAAGAGTGGAAGTATAAATGTCTTCATTAGAATCAAATGTACTATGATGGCCACGGTTTCAGGGGGCTTACTTTGACAATGTACAGGAACTGGGGGGAAATGGATTGTAAATGTACTACTCACTAAACTCACACATGTACTATGGTATAGTGGTTGAAATGGAGAAATCTGGGTTCAGATCCCCACAGCCATAACAATTCACTAGGAGGCCTGGGATCACACCCTTTCTCAGCCTAATGTGTCCCATGGGGGCAGGGTTGTGAAGCGGAAGGGGGCAAATCCTGTATGTGACCTGAGATCCATGGAGGAAAGGCTGGATTAAAATGTAAGAAATAAATTTCAGCTTGATATGAGACTCCAAAGGTAGGTCTTCCATGGATTCTAAAGAAAGCGTGGGTGTATGTTCAATTCCATTTTCAATTGCGAAGAGAACTGTGATTCTCGAAAGCTTATGCTACAATAAAATTGGTTAGTCTTAAAGGTGCTACTGGACTCTTTTTGATTTCCATTTATAGCACATGATAGGAGGGCAGTACTAATAGCTTGTTACTAATAGCTAGGGTTTTTTTTGAGACCCACTGGGGTATAATGGTGACAGTATTGGTTGAGGAGTGGAGATACCAGGGTTCAAATCCCTATGCAAACATGAAGCCCATTGGGTGATCTTGGACCAATTTCTCTTTTCCAGCCTAGTAATTGCATGGTTTTGGAGGGATTAGAAGAGCAGAGATGTCTCTCCCTTCTTGCCCTAGGGCTGCCTGCCAGCCCTCTGCTGTCCTGAAGGTGCACCTGCCAGGACCTCCCCCTGACCTCAGATGCAGGAGGGGAACCTGGTTATGTCACCTAGCGTACCCTCTGCTTGTCCTAAGGACTGTTGCTCTTTAGCAGTAGGACCAACTCTACCCAGCATCTCCTCCCCAGCCAGGGTTGTGGGGCCCTCTTTTATCCCCCCCTTGTTTCTAGCTCCACCTCCAGGGTCCTGCCCCCAGAGCTTGCCTCATCACCTGGGTCTATGGCAGCTGCACACTCCCTCATCTGGGCTCTCCCTCCTTCCTGCTAGCCAATCCAGGGCTGTTACTGGCCCTGCCATGGCGTTTCCTGCCCCTTTACATTCTCCTGGGATGCTGCCCCTCCTTAGCTGCTTCTCTGTCTGGCTGTGGCAGGCTTTCCTCCTGCTGCTAGCCAGCTTGAGACCTGGTCACAGCTGGAGATTGCTGTAGGCCTGAGGGGCTTGCCATCAGTGTTTCCTGGGGTGAGGTGGGAACTACCAGCTCCGGCTGTGGTTTGTCTCCCAGCATGCTTTTGGCCTCGGGGTGGAGATTCAGGGAGCCCGCCTGGGCTGCATCTGTTCCAAGGGGTCCCCCTGGGCCTGGACAGGAGACCACACATGTTGTCCTGAGCTCATTGGAGGAGAGCCAGTTTGGTGTAATGATTAAGAGCAGTGGGACTTCAATGGGGGGAGGAGTGGAGGTTTGATTCCCCACTCCTCTGCTTGAAGCTAGCTGGGTGACCTTGGGTCAGTCACAGCTTCTAAGAGCTCTCTCAGTTCCACCCACCTCACAGGGTGATTGTTGTGAGGATAACAATAACATATATTGTCAAAGGCTTTCACGGCCAGAGAACGATGGTTGTTGTGGGTTTTCCGGGCTGTATAGCCGTGGTCTTGGCATTGTAGTTCTTGACGTTTCGCCAGCAGCTGTGGCTGGCATCTTCAGAGGTGTAGCACCAAAAGACAGAGATCTCTCAGTGTCACAGTGTGGCAAAGATGTTGGCAGCTGGCGAAACATCAGGAACTACAATGCCAAGACCACGGCTATACAGCCCGGAAAATCCACAACAACCAACAATAACATACTTTGTAAACCACACTGAGTAGACATTAAGTTGTCCTGAAGGGCGGTATATAAATCTATCATCATCATCATCATCATCATCATCATTATTAAGAAAAGCAAAAAAATTCCTATAGTGTCTAAGTGACTTTTACTGGCTTCTTGGGATGTAAGTTTGTATAGGAGGCAGACAACTAAGCTGGATGCATGAAATATATTTCCTGGGTAGATGGACATAAATGATTGTCACAAATGATTGTATTTTGAAAAATAGAGTAATAAATCAGGCAAGATTTATTATCCAAGTTATTGTGTGTTTAACATATTGTGTGTTTAACATAATTTAGCACCCATGGCATCAAAAAGCATAACATGGGTAATTCATTAAAAAAAGAGTTAAAATGCACTGGAAGGGCAGACATGCAGAAGAACTGTACCCAAACGGATTCCAGCATTTGTGGATCAACTGCAAAGAGAATCAGGAGCGTGTGGGAAAGCCCCCAGGCAAAAAGTCTGTTCTCTGTGGTGCTGTCACTAATTTACACAGTTTAGTCTGAAACTAGTTCCAGGATCATGAGCCTTAAAGAGAAACTTTTTGCTGAAGATGACAGTCATGATTTTGTTGATAGAATTTTTTTTGAAAGTTCCTACCCTGGAAATCTAGTCAGTCTTTAAGGTGCTACTAGTCCCAAATCATGGTAATGAATGCTATATGAAAAAGTCCCTATCAGATAGATGGCTAGTAGACATATAGATACATATAGATAAGATTAGATGTCAGATGTGTTTCCTGAGCTATGGAGCAGATTTAAAGTTCTTCAGTATAATATATAAAATACCTTCTTACTAACAGTTGCCTGTTACATTGTGTTGTCCATCTGACCACCAAGAATGATGTTAGGGCTATGTTTTTGGGAATGGGCAGGACAAACAAAACCAAAAGGAACATTCTGCACATGGAACAAAGGAGACTCAGAATCCGCTTTTTAAAAAAAAGGATCAGGTAAAAGTATTCTGAAAAGAACTTGAAAAAAAATGGGGGAAATAAAAACTCAACTGAAAGGCAAAAAAATATATGCAGAAATCATGGAATAAATTGAAGCTATATGAGGCTAAAACCGACCCAAAACCCTGTGCAGAAAAGCCCCTGGTCTCCTATGTGCAGAAATGCTAAGTAGAAAAATGGAATAAAAGCCTGAATATGAGAGATTTTCTACAAACTGGTACGCAGAAAAGTTGTGTACAGTATGTTGGGGGTTTTTTAAGTCGTACTCTCTGAACTTCTCAAAAGTTTTGACTGTGCACAGGGATCGTTTTGTAGAAAAAGAGCTGGAGGAACTCATTAGCATAACTCATCAGCATATGCCATGCACCTTGACATCACCAGAAGTGTGTCATTAGCATAACTGATTTGCATATGCCACACCCCCTGACATCACCTATCCTGGCTGTTTTGGACCTAATCCTGGCCATTCAGGGCTGAAATTGGGCCCAAAATGGCAAAAAGGGGCTGAAAATGGCTGAAAAGGGGCCCTAAATGGTCAGGATCAGGCTGCAGCTGAGTGGGAGAGTGATCCACCACCTGTCAGAGGCCCGATCCGGGCCATTTCGGCCCCAATCCAGGCTGAAACGGGCCCAAAATGGCTATGAGTCAGGTAGGTGTGGCCACCTGACATGTGACCTCTTTGGGGAACTGCCAGAACTGTGTTCCTGTGCGTTCCCCCTCGAAATGAGTCCTGACTGTGCATATGCATAGTTCTTATGATTCTGCCAGCAACTATTGACAGTAGTAAATGGCATGCAGGTATGAATCCCCTGCCAGTTACAGTTGACAGTTAGGATGAAAGGAAGGAAACAACTTGCCTCTTTCCCTTCTTCAGCATGGGCTCCAAATGGACAGAAAAGAATGGGCTACCTGCCCTCTCCCTCTGTGTGGCACCAAGGAGGATTAATTCTCACTGCAGCCCAGAGAAAGTGATCAGGTGGTAGTGGGTGCTGCCACTCCTCTTCCAGGATGATGGTGGACCGGGGCATAGCACTGGGGCATAGTGATGCTATCCAGTGATGCTGGCTTTACTGGGTTCCTTTCTGCCAGCTCCATGGTGCTGCCTGATAAGTAGATTTGCTGCCAAGCAGCAGCCAGACATATAAAATGCAAGAAAATTTCCCCCTTACAGTTTGGGGATAATCCTTATAGAATTTAACCTGGGGTAAATGCATTTCACTGATAGGCATTCCACTGAAAACACTGCAGTGCTTGAGATGTATGTTTGGATAAGCGTGCCTACACAATCTGTGAACATTTGTTGCATATCTACAATTGTGATTTATTCATTTTGTGACAGTAAATTTAAATGGTATCGTTTTACACATAAAGGCAGGACATTTCTGATTCTTTTTGGGGTGTGTGTGTATAATTTTACCTACTGATAATCACACATAACACGTATTTCAAATTATTGTTGTATGTATCTTTTTTTCTTTCTTTCAAAGCTTATTAGTGGAGTGAGAATACAGTAGTGGAAATGGTTATTTTATTTGACAATTTTTTTTGTTCCAGTCCTTGATGAAGAACTAACATTTCTTTATCTTCTTTGTTCTGCCTTCCTTAAACACATATTTGATGATAGCTTGGCAACCACTCCACCAAGGGATTTACGGTGTTTTTCCTGCATTCAGGAATGGGCTGCCTGCCCTCTTAGAATGGCTGCCCCATAGAATGGACTGCCTGCCTATTTAAGTCAGGGACATCATGCAGGGGGGAAAGTTAGATCCCCTTCTACCACTGCCATGATTGCATGACCATCAACAACTGTCTGAAAAGGAGGATGAAACTCCTTTAAATAAGGGACAAATTTGCATATGTTAATTAACATTCCTAGGTTAAAATTTACACATAACTGTTATAATTTAAATACAAATATGGCTCATCATAGTGTCAGCTGGGCCTGGGGCAACATAAAGAATCTGCTACTCAAATGTTTACAAAAAGCTTCTTTAGCAAAAACAAAACACTTCAGCTGATTCTATTGGACAAGAAACTGAAATATTCAAGAGGGCCTTTTTACTCAGGAGGACTGTACTATAAGGAGGCGGTCTCAAAGAGATGTTTCATTTAAGAGACAAGGACCATAGACTTCAGTACTATGTGCTACTATGTATTATCTGTTGCCTTATGCCCTATCTGTTGCTTTAAACATGTGCTACTATGTACTATGTGTTGCTTTAAGTATAATTCTACTGGGTAGTTCTATGTTGCTTAATCTGAGAGCTGAACCACACGATACGAATTACACGTGAATGACATGAAAACACACTTACATGTGTTCCAACATTGTTTTCAACTACATGCACCATGAATGCAGGACCTCCATCGAACCCGTGTTCATGATGGCATGGATTTTCTCCATGTTCCTCCAAGACGCAGGAAGGATATCCCATTATGCATCTGCACTCTGCGCATAGACGTGAGCACCATCTACCCGCAGTTCTAAGAGCACGGTGGAGTGAGCTGCAGATAGGAAGCGGAAGATCCAGGAAAAAAGGACACTCTGCATTGTTGACTTACTGGTTGCGACTGTGAACACGCGCCGTTGCTGCCACACTGGAGCATAACATTAAGAATTTGTGCCTGGACCAGAACATGTGCTCATCGAGAGAATGCTGTACATGGGCATTTGAGGTAAGACAGGACTCCTGACACTCGCTCGGTCTTGTGTAATTCGTATCGTGTGGTTCGGTTCTCAGTCTTAAAATTGCTTATACTCTGTTTCAGCATTTCTTCAACTCTGTATTGGATTTTTGCTGATGTTATATCTTTGCAAATTTTCATTTATATACCCTGTGACATTGTGTATTGAAATGTTCTTGATATTGGTTGTTGTGGGTTTTCCGGGCTGTATTGCCGTGGTCTTGGCATTGTAGTTCCTGAGGAACTACAATGCCAAGACCACGGCAATACAGCCCGGAAAACCCACAACAACCATCGTTCTCCAGCCGTGAAAGCCTTCGACAATACATCGTTCTTGATATTGACTGTATTAATCTCATACATTATGAAATCTGCCTTGAGTCTCAATGAGAAAGGCAAATGAAACAAACAAACAAACCTGGACATTTCAGAGCATTAGGCTCAAAAGAGGACTGTCCTTTGAAACCTTCCAACCTAGGTCAAATCCCAGTTCAAATTGAGACCCGTGGTTATTCTCCCCTGCTCAGAATTGGAGAGTCAGTCATGAATCTTCCAGCATCTCATTTAATTTGACCTTAACTAGGCCAAAGTAATTATTTTTTCACAATTTTTCTTCATTGCATATCTTTTTTGCACTCTTTCCTTTTGTTACTTATTCTATGACAAAAAAAATCCATTGAAAACAAACAGATGGTATATGAACTGTTAACAGAAAAAAGATATTGAGTCAGAAAAAATTATTGCCAAACCTTATTTTCCCCATGAAATTCAATAAACTTCACTTTTTACTGCCTGGTTGTGACCTCACTTTGAATTCACCACATTTCCTGAAATTTGTCATTGTTGAGGTAAACTTCTGTAGAAAGTTATCATTGCTCCTGAGATACGGCCAGGTAAAACAGAAGAAATACCACATAGTCTGAAAGGAGCTAATCTGTTTATGTAGCCAGATGAATCATACTTCAACTGTTTGAAGGGGAAAGAAAGAAGGAGTAATGAAATGTTCCCAGCTTTATCTGAAAACAGAGCACCTAAATCCCCTTTTAAGTATCACAAATCCCACCTCTAAGCATTCACTTGAGCCTTTGTAATCACTCTGTGATCCCACATTTTGTTGTTAAAAGATTCATTATACGGATGTATGTCAAACTGTGCTTTTATTTTAAAATATACGCAGGTCTTTCAGCCTATCTGAGGTGATGCATACGACAGACCTGGAGCATTGACCCAGTTATTTGAGGAATGTTTGCTTCTAGATGTTTACAACCACAACTTGTTGAAGTGATTATACTACTCCGGGCCAATTACCTTGGCTACATTGGCACAATTGTTTTAGCACTTCTATTCATACTGGTAGTGTTTATTAAAAATGATTATCACACAGACATAATTGTTATGTAGACCATTAGCACATCTGTTAAAGACAAACTGACTGGGAACTGTGACTATACCAGCACTTCAGCTGTGCAATTAGTAGAGGATAAAGGCCTCAATATCCTTATCACCTGATATTTTTCATTCTTCTGAATTGGAACCAGCAATCTGTCAGTGGAAGGCCCTGTCATATGCATGGGGAAACTGGACAATCAATTGACCTGGAAAAGTCTCCATAGTGGCCCTTTTGTGCTCCCCATGTACCTGTACAGTTACCAGAGATGAAGTTCCACCCTATCCCTGGAAGGATTTTATCCTTGGCAACCTGCTTTGGAGCAGGAACTGTAGTGTCCAGGAGACTATGAGCTGGGAGAGGATAAGTCCCTGCTGGAGGCTCCATAGCAAAGTACGGAGCCATTTTCCCTGATCAGGCTGAGTTGCAGTGGCATCAGCCGGGGGAGATAGACAGGCCTGACAGGTGAGGATGAGCCATAGCTCGCAGAGGCCAAGGAAGGCAGGAAGCAGCAGTGCCAGGTAGGAGGCAACTGGACTGAACAAGGATGAACTATAACCACCGGAGTACCAGAGTCAGTAACTGCAGCGTGTCCTTGTTCGGTCCCATCAACCTGTAACTGACCCAGTGGGCCTAGATAGCAGCAGAGCCTCAGAAAACCTCTTCAGCCATATCACCTCCCTCCCTCTGCTCCGTTGCAGCTTGTTCTCACCTGCCCATCCCATTGCCCTACAGACCAGCTGGACAGCAGCCCCTTAACTTACTGGCTCACTGGGAATATTCCCAGTCACTAATATCTCTCAGTCTGTCCCTACAGTTGCATATGTTTGCAAGGCATTCCCCTTCCCCTCTAACTCTGGGAAAGTTGATTCCTGGAGTTATGGGATCCATGTGAACTAATAACCACACGTGTTGAGGGACACTCTGAAGACAGAGAAGAGGCAGAAGTGCCCCCTTCTTCTATTAACAGAACTGTGCATACAGAAGGGAAAGGAGACCATTTCGCCTCGCCCCCCCACCATTTTCATTATAGTCCCTGTCCCACATGGCTGTTAGTTCATGTGGAACCTGACCCCTGGAGTCAGAATGGCTGGCAGAGGGGAATGCAGCAAAACATAGCAAAGACCTGCACTCTTTGAGTCAGTGGACCATTGAATTGAACATGTTTTATACTGTGCTTGATCAGCACAATTTTCATGTAAATTAAAGGAACTAATTGGTTAAAACAGAGAGCAAATTTCAAAAAAGTTCCATCAGTAAATTGATGGTTTATTAGAAGTTGGAGATGAATAAATTAACAGTCTTGTTAGGATTTGGGAAGGCTGACAGCCATCGATTTGTTTCAGTAATTATTGGCAATTCGTTTCCTATTATAATATTTGAAAAGTTAGATTTATCATTTACTCCTTAAAATATACAGCCATATCATACTAGAAAAAATCAACTATTTTTATAACTCTGCTGGTGTGCAGCATGAATTGTACTCTTTGTTGTTTTTTGTTTTTAAAAAGCATGAATTTTGTAATCCACCTTTTGGTCTCAGCAAAAAAAAAAAGATGAGCTATAACAACAACTGTGTGTTTATATACTGCTCTTCTAGACAGTCAGTATGGGGAACAAAGTCAGTGTTGTTATCCCCACACTACAGCAGGGGAGCTAGAGCTGAGAGGAGTGGCTTTCCCAAGGCCACCTGCTGAGCTCATGGCAGTAGAGGTATTCAAACCACCAGAGTGCTGACTTGCAGTCCAGCCACTTAACCACTATGTTACAGGGATGGATGGACAGGAAGGAAGGAAGGAAGGAAGGTTCATGCAGCTGTAGAAGTATGGTTTCAGGACCCAAGAATTCTTGTTTCTGGTTGCTAATGTGTATCCATTTACTCCAGTGATACCATGAAATTGCAGTAATAAGAATGATGATTAAGTGGTCCACCTCTCAATGTGAGTATTCCTCCAGACTTCTTTGTTAGTAAATCCGTCTTCTTCTACACTTTATTATTAGACTGCCATAGAATAAGAGGTGCATGTAGTTAGCTTAATTTGCATTTTTATTAGACTGATAAATGTCAGACATAGCTGAATATTCCTGGGCCTAATTGGGGGCCTTAGGTTCAAACTAAAGAAGATAATCTCCCAAATATTTTTAATAGTAAATAGCAGCCACGGAGGACCCCAGTTTGGATTACGGCTGCAACAAGGTAGAGTTCCATTTCCATTTACTCAGACTTGCCCTGTGAACTGGGACGGCAGAGTACAAAAAATTTACCATCACAATCAATATGTGTATGTAAAGTGACATCAAGTTGCAGCTGATTTCTGGTGACCCTGTAGGGTTTCTTAAGGCAAGAGGTAACTAGAGGTTGTTTGCCATTGCCTGCTTCTGCCTAGCAACCCTACACTTTCTTGGTGGTCTCCCATCCAAGGACTAACCAGGGCCAACCCTGCTTAGCTTCCAAGATCTGTTGAGATCTGGGTATCTGGGGCTATCCAGGTCTTGAATACAACTCATATACCAATACAAAATCTGTAGGAGAATCAATCATAGTTCCCAGTGTCTTCTTTTGCTTGGCCCTTAGATTGAAGGACACAGTTTTTAGTTTTGGCATGTTTTACTACATAATTGGGAGTTAAAAAGACATTTGCAATGGCCTTTCCTTTTATTAAATTGTAAGATATATCAGCAATATCTGAAAAAAGCACACACATTGAGATTTTGGCAATATACAGATATATTTATTTATTGTTATTTTCTTAGTTGGGGTCAAAACAAACGATCAATCAACTAAAAATCTCTATTCATTTTAAATGCTCCCTTTTCTTTCTGGACATATTACCGTAAGGTAGGGGTGGGGTGGGGGTGGAATCCCTTATACGCCATCATTATTTCCATCCACGCTTTTGCTGTGCTATTGTTTGCATAATAAGATATTAAAAACTGCATAATCTGTGGTGCCATTTAATTTTCAGGAAATGATTACATGCTGCTATATGCTAAGCACACAGGGACCCAGCTTCCTACAGTAATTATCTCTTCTCAATCATATTTCACACCATGTGATAGTTGAAATGAAAAGGATGAAAATGTCCTGGGCAAATTGATTTCCACCACTTAAAGATCTCATTATTATAGCACAACCTGAATATCATTTGCCTAAGCAAGAAAGTGATGTTCCTGTGCCTCACCTGCAAATATAAACTTGGATGGTAAAATGGCAAAAGAAAAATCATCGAATTGACTGGTAGAAGGCCACTGAAAATGCCCTCCTCTTCAATAAGTTATTTTGCATCATCTAGATTATATCGTATATGAAAACAAAAGCAAGGAACATGAAAGGTACCCATGAAAATGAAAATCCCTTTGAATTAAAGATCCCTCTGTTGCTCAGACCTTAAGGTCAGCTATATTACAAGGGGGAAATGGCAGGCAGTGAAGAATTAGTTAGGTCAGTGGTTAATTCTTAAGGTGACTTAGCTGTTTCCACATAGCATCATGAAAATACATCCCTGCTACAGCATCAGCAATAAGTTGGGCAATAATGGCATCTGCTCCCAACCAGTCCCAGCAGTGCCTGCTGCTGCTATTCCACCCCCCCCCCCCCGCCACATTCCACCTCCTTTCCTAACACAACATGGCAATGATTTCAGTATGCCTCCCCATAGTCCAGCAAACCACTCCCCCATTCCCTTTCCCATCTGAGCCACACTGTAAAGCAACAGAGCAGCTCATCTGGAAAAGATTTAAGCCCTTTAAAGGGCTGAAAAAGGGAGAGGGTGTTGAGCTTTGCTCCATTCTATCCCTTTAGTGAGTCTGGGTAGAGCATCCAGATGGATGCTCCACTCACAAACACCCTGTAGTTTTCACTTGAGCTGGATTAAAGGAGGTCTATGTTTGAGCTGGATCAAAGGGAACAATACAGGAGTCACCCAGTTGTACCTGACCTGGGCACAATGTCATCTGAATGATCCAGGGGATTCTCAGAGTCCTATGTGGAGCAGCTTAAGTAGGAATAAGACCATTATTTTGAGTTACTTTTCTTTTGCAGGATGTCACATTTTCTTACCTTATGGTTAGAGGTTGGAATTCAGAGAATTCTGAATTAAAACTCAGCAATTACACTTGTCCTCTGTTTCCAGAATCCATAAAAGCTAATGCTATATGCATGCATTGGGGGAAACTGTGTGCAGAATCACCCATGAATGTATTTTTGTTGGCTTGGGAAGAAGTATCCTTGACGTTTCCACTGCAGAAATGTACATGGTTGACAAGGCTTGCTGCTCTCCAAGTTTTTAAAAGTATTTTTTAATTTTTTTAAAAAAAATAAAAAATACAACTTTGCCACACTAGCCCAAATGTTTAGAATGTCATTTGTATAGTGTTCCATTTACAGAAGGCCAGGTGGATGATGAATTATTTTTAAAGAAAGCAACCTTATATAAAACTACACATTTGGGCAGCAAAATATGACATGCAAAGCAACAGGAAAATCATAATGGCATCTGCAGTCAAAAAGCAGTTGGTGGGAACTGCTTTTGCTCACTGGGAGGAAACACATGGATGATAATGTCATGCTTGCTGGCACATGTGTACCATAATGTTATTTTAGATAATCTATGGGTGAATAATTGAAGTTCTTTTGCATTGTAGTGAATTTACATATGTTAGAGGGTTTCCTAAGTTCATTTTTTGAAATGTACACTATACTATACTGCCATGTATATACTATATGGCATTCATCATCTTAGAGATCAACAAGATTTTCAAGGTATAAGCTTTCAAGAGTCAGAGCTCCCTTCTTCAGATACCTAGGAGCTTTGACTCACAAAAGCTTATACCCAAAAAATCTTGCTGGTCTCTAAGGTGCCTCTGGACTCAAATCCTGCTGTTCAACTGCAGACCAACATGGCTACCCACCTAAAACACAGGAAATGTGTTAAACATCTGGCAGGCTGCAATATTTATAAGGCAGAGGGACTGACTTCATATTGGCTGATAGCAAGTTGTACAGGCTGAAGCAGGGTGAGAGAAATGAATTTTAAAAGAGACAGGAAATAAAGAAAAGAAATATTGGTTAACTCCAAGAATAATTTGTCGAAGACTTAACATGGCCAAGAGTCCTGTGATACCTTAAAGACTAACAAATGTTTTGTATCACTGCTGTAAGCCAGGCTGCTGCAAGCCTGGCCCCACTTCATCAGAGGCATCAGGTGCTATCCTCTGTTGGCAGAAACAGATGGGTACAAACAAAAGAAAGGCAAGGTGAGGCATGATGGTCAAACAATCCCAAGAGATGTGTATGTTGTGCTATTGTGCAGAGCATAGATGCAAAAAAGAAGTTAACATGGAGGTCACTGAAATTTAACCACTAAAATTCAATTAACTGCCTGCCTAACACAAGGAGAAAAAATGTTTTGCCCTGAACAGACTTTGAGCAAAATGACATCTTGTGAGACCATTAAGCCTGATGATTCTATGACTCTATCATCATTTCTGTTTTACTAAAAATATAACAGTTCCAAATGAAA
Organism: Eublepharis macularius; assembly: GCF_028583425.1. Taxonomy (NCBI): domain Eukaryota; kingdom Metazoa; phylum Chordata; class Lepidosauria; order Squamata; family Eublepharidae; genus Eublepharis; species Eublepharis macularius. The sequence continues at coordinate 116,717,494 of NC_072790.1, forward strand.
CCAGGAGTTTTGCTTACTGAAAATAATCCTGGTTATGAACAATCTTTCCAATAAATTTGCCAACTAAAATGAGGATTCCTGCAGAGACAACAGGACAAGCCTTTAGTGAAAATAACACTGGAGTTTCAGTTTGGAGATACTGTCTGCTGTGGGGATTGGGCTGGAGATTGGGATAGCCAAAGGTATTATGAAGATTTCTAGTGGGCTGTAGAAACGTTCAAAGTGAGATGTGTATGTGTCAAATATTATGGAACGTTAGACCAAGCCTCAGACCCATTTCTGACAACACTAAAGGGGATTTTTATTAGTTATCCATTTACCAGAACAGCTTTGAATTTTATAGAGCTGGGGGCAGAATCAGGAAGTGCAAGATACTCCTACTTCCTGTCTTGGTGTTTTCCGATTACATCTGAAAAAAGAAATATCCCATCACCCCCCAGTGAGAGACATATGGAAACCCCAGGGCTTTTTTCAGCAGGAACACGGTGGAATGGAGTTCCGGCACCTCTTGAAAATGGTCACATGGCTGGTGGCCCCACCCCCTGATCTCCAGACAGAGGGGAGTTTAAACTCTAAACTCCCCTCTGTCTGGAGATCAGGGGGCGGGACCACCAGCCATGTGACCATTTTCGCCGAGGGCAATTTAAACTTTTAAAAACTTCCCCCTTGTTCCAGCTGACCCAAAGTGACATCATTGTGCGATCCTGAGTTCCACCATCTCTTTTCCCAGAAAAAAAGCCCTGGGAAACCCTATATTGTACATTTCACTAGTGGCTATAAATAAAAGTACAGGAACAGGAGGCCAAGTCTTGAAAACCTTCTTCTCTCCTCCTCCCATTCCAATATCTGCAAAGAACTCTGCAATGCCGGAAACCAAGAATATCTGTGGATCATTTCTGCTTGTTCCATTATTATATTATATTGTAAGATTAGCTTGCATTATCTTTCCTCTTGCTTATTAGCAACTGAGGTTGCTAACTATGTGACCTTTCCCAGGTACTCAAAAATATAGGAAGGTGAAATATCTTAATGGCTATCAACCTGACACAAACTTGCAGACCAACTTCAGAAGCTCTGCCAATTCACGTGAGAGACGCATGTAAACTATAGAATATGTGTGTGGAAAAGTACAGGTATTGAAAAGCAGCAAATTCCCCCTCCCCATACCATTCTCCAATTATTTGTTGTTCTTCACAGAAATCCAAACATTCTCCACATGAAAGGCACATACCAGCCATTCTAATGGAAAAGAGCCATCTGGGAGTGAAACTGTCTACTAACAGCTCAGGGGCAAGGTTGTCCTCCCAATGATTCAGTGGACAGTTAACTTCAAAGTCGAGTTGGAAGCATAAAATGCAAACATTATCAAGCAGCCTGAGGAGCAAACACTTCTCTGGAGCCATAGGACTGAGGAAAGACAGTCTGAAGCTGAAGCTTAATCCACAACTATCTTCCACCTTATGTAGTCATAATAATATCTACACAGAAGCAATGCATGGCACAATGCCACCAAGCCAGAACATACCACGCTACCGCCACACTTAACTGAAATTGCAGGGGATTAAAAAAAAATTCCGGTATGTAGTCTAATAAACTCTTTTGGTTGGGAAGGGGGAGTAGGTTTCACCTACGCAGGGCATGACCAGAACTGGTAGTTTGGGAGCTGAACATAGGTTAATATATCAACTTGGGGGACATAACTTGGGGGCCTGGTTGATCAGACATGCACTGTGAGTTCTAGGCTTGAAATTTCACTCCCAGGTGTACAGGGACCGATTCAGATCATGGTGTGCAGGAAGTGGATGCTTAATTCTTCCCTTTCTATTTCTCTGAGTTGAAATGTCCCCCGGGGCTGTTACTTGCCCCAGTCTGGAAACATGGGCAGCCCATCAGTACATGTGCCCTCCCTGCAACCATTTCAGATCAGAAATATGGCAAAAGGGAAAGGCTTCAGCCCTCTGTCCCTGCTTGCTGTGGTCCTAGTACATTGCATGCCTGTGGACTGAATTCTGAGCTTTTAATTCACAGCACACATTTGACTGCCAGGACCAGGGGAGGGCATAAGGAAAATGTAACATGTAGTTTGATTTCATTTCTAAGTCTACTGGGGACCACTTTGGCCAAACTAGATTATAGGTTTAGGCATAAGTTAGATCAGAACTTCCCTCTATCTGAATTATTATTCTTTGACTCAAGTCCTAGTGAAAGGTTTGGCCTTAAGTCTTAACCTAATCTACAATGCTGCACCAAGACGAAAGAGTAATATGCTGGTGAAACAGATATATGGTTGTATCCAGACTAAATTTTCCATTAGTGAAATAGAATTTTTCTGTCTCCTTCCTCCCACTGCACCCCACTCCTCTATACAAAAGGCGGCTTCTGGGGGATAGGGGTCCCAGAGGAAAAACATGGGGGGGGGCAGGAATTGATGGAAATTGCCAATTTAGTCTGGATCCAACCTATTGTGCTTTATTAATATTGTGAGCAAGCTAGCCTGTCAAAGTTAAACTAATTTAGTATCCATTGAGGTAATTTGTTAACCAGACCATGTCTCCCCTACCCTAATAAAAGTTTTATTCACATACATCAAGGCAACAGCCATATTGACTTCATCTTGCCAAAGGCTAGCAATGAGGAATCCAGCGCCTACCCCTTTCGTTTAGCTCTGCTGCTAAACTAATCCAGTTAAGGGAACTTTCCTTAAGAATTTTCCCCCTTCAGGTGTCCTGTCACTGTGTCAGCTGACTACTTGGAAGGCAGACTGGAAAAAAAATCTCATGCTTTTCAGATGGCCCTAAAGACCAAATTACCTCATGTGAACAAAGCCTTAAGGATTTAAGAATGTAACCATTTCAATTAGACACAGTTCATTAAAGCCCACCCACTCCAGCTCCTATCAGCTGAACAGTTACAACTGTGGAGCCCTCAAGCCAATTGCTGTACTTTTATAAAAATGCTGGAGTGGGGTCAGAGCATGATAAACTGAATGGGCAATTAAGCAACTACTGGTTTCAGTTTGCTTAAGTTACCATTAGCCACCAATTTTGCCTTATCAGCCCCAGAGAGATTTCCTTCAGACATTGCTTTTTCTACAGATCTTCACAGTTTTACATTTTCTTGAATATTGCAAGCTTGTTTGGGGGCCAGCTCAATCACTGCCAAATCACTTCCTGCATTAGCAACTATGTTAAATTTCTATGAGGCGCCACTGAACGGTGACAAATGTGCTAGGGGGTGAATTGTCATTTTGAGGCTACATCCCTATGCAGATTTCCTTGGAAGCAAACTCTATCAAAAACAGTAGAGTTACTTTAAAAAAACATTGTAAGGATTGGAAATGCATGTAGAATTGTGATTTGTCAACTAGACTGCCAACCTTTGTTCCTTTGATAGCAAATTTAATCTGCAGCAATTAGCAGATAGTAAGATTTTTCTCCTTGCCAGCGAAAAAAATTACCTGCTGAAATCTCTGTTAAGAGGCAAAAGTAGGATAACGCCGTTTTAACATTTTTTGCGTCATCATACTAAGCTTCATCCCCTTATTTTGAAATAAGTGGATGAAATGTTAGTCTTCATAGGTGTAGGATAACTACTGGTGGTGCACCAGAAAACATTGCATTGTGGTTCAAAAACATGGGCTATGTAGCTCCTTAGGAAGAGGTGCTAGTGTCTATGCCTATGGGCTTGGCTACTACCAGTGAGAAATGGCTAGGGATGGATTGTGGAATAGGAAACAGACCTGGATAAGGGCTCCACCCTCAACCCACCCCACCCCACAGGAGCAAGGGAGAGAGCCTGTTCAGCCACCTCCAAGCAGGGTGTGTCTGGCCAAGTTAAAAGGCAGACTGGCCCTGGCCCTCCCTTACCAAGCCAAGTGGAAGCATCTCTTGCCATGGTGAGACCAGATCAGGGGGCACATCCCTTGCTATGGCGAGGCCAGGTTCACACCTCCGGCCCACAGCAGCAGAGACTCATGCATGCCCCTCTCTTTGGGCCAGGGTTGTACCTGTGTGTGTGTGGGGGGGGGGGTCCCCAGCTGGAGGAGCCCCAGCCATAAGGGACAGGCCATTGCCCCTCCGGGACTTTTCCCAGTGACCTTAATGGCCGATCTGTCCCTGGAGATGGTTTTGAGGCTCACAGCAGAATTTGGGTGCAGAGCATGGTAGTGAGCATTCTTTCCAGTTTGATTTTAGAAATCCATCAACTTCTGCATAATATATCTGCTGGGTAGGGTGAGCTCTACTCCCAGTAGCAAAAGAAAAAGGTGGGACACAATATGAAATATGAAAGCCTTCTTTGAAACCTCAGCCCCCACCACTAAAAATATGTTGTCTTTTTCAAAACACTTGATTTATGCAAAGGTTCTAGTCTGCCCCTACCTGAGTCCTCATTCGTCCAGAAAGTTCTCTGATCAGGTTTAGCCAACAGATCTTCTTTATTGTAGAGTTCTTTCATCTATAAAACACAGGGAACAAAATATAACACAATATTTTATTATTGTTTGAAACATAAAAACAACACCTTGCCACTCCAAGGAAGCCTTTAAAATCACAGGAGGAATGAATAAGACATTCAGTATAGTGTGACCTCCATACATAAAGAAAGATGACCTGAGTTCTTATTTCTGTTTAAAGATTACAAGCTGCCTTTACAATGTTGGGGCAGATCTCATCTTGACACTATTAGTCAGACTTCCTACACTTGCCTAGCTGGTTTTCTTTTGGCAAAGGAAAAAAACCTCAGTGAGTTGTGTGTGAGGGTCTACATGGGGCGGGGGGAGTAAGGAGCTGAATCCATTACATTGTTGCTGTTACTAGCCCTCTTCACATTACAATGAACCAGGGCTTTTTTTCTGGGAAACGAGGTGGTGGAACTCAGTGGTGGAACTCAAGACTGCACAATGATGTCACTTTGGGTCAGCTGGAACAAGGGGGGAGTTTTTTAAAGTTTAAATTGCCCTTGGCAAAAAAGGTCACATGGCCAGTTGCGCCGCCTCCTGATCTCCAGAAAGAGGGGAGTTTAGATTGCCCTCCGCACTGCCGAGCGGCGCAAAGGGCAATCTAAACTCCCCTCTGTCTGGAGATCAGGGGGTGGGACCACCGGCCATGTGACCATTTTTAAGAGGTGCCAGAACTCTGTTCCACCACGTTTCCGCTGAAAAAAGCCCTGCAATGAACACATGAACATACTGCATGTACATGTACATACATCTATGTAAGGATCAGCCAACATATGTTCACTTTACAAGTGAAACTAAGGACTAGTACCTGGTTAAATGTGCAGTTTCCATCACACGTTCAGCTGTACATACACTGAATGTAACATGAGAATTTCTCAATACACATATAAAGAAAAATCAAACGTACACTGTACACAGATTGTATATGTGTTTACTGTAACTTGTGAACTAGGGGACTTAAGTTCTTGGGAACTCCTGTACTCTACACTCAGAGGCTGGGACAGTAGAATTCTGGAGGTCTAAGGCTACTGCATGTATGCTAACTTTTGCTTTTTTGGTGTGTTATAGACCCATTGGGACTTGAGGGGGACAGGAATATCCCTACCATAGAAAAGAGCTCTCTCTTGACTGTGGGAATCCCAGAATGTATACTGTGTGCCATTTGGGAGGCTTCCCTGTGATATATTTTTATAAATATGAAAGATAGGAAAGCAAAGTAAGGGCAAGTAATGCCACATTCTGGTATTTCTACCTATTAGGATCAAATTATATGTCCCCCAAAAGCCATGCAGTGCAAAAGAAAAACTGCAAGAGCATTCCAGATCTCTATGGGATGTTACATCTCAGTGAAAATTTTAGTGTTGTGAGAAGCCAGCCATGCCAAAAACAGGTGGAGGTCTTGGCTTTGTGAACTGTATGACTGAAACTCTGAAGACAGATCCTAGAACCTCTGATATGTTACACAGTATTGTGATGTACATTTCATTTTATGTGGAAAGCTGACCATACCAGAAACAGTATGGATTCATGTACTGCTTTTGGCATCTGGATACCTTTAGAATAGGGCTGCCTTTGGGTGTGGTGGAGCAAGACCCCCAGGTGCCCACAATGAATAGATCACCTTCATACATATGTGTAAAATTGGATGCAAATATAGTTTAAGAAATTTCTCCCTGTATGGAGAGATATCCCTCAATTGAGGGATATGCTACTCTGAGAGTAAGGGCAAGATAAAAATATGCCAGATAAATATGTGCGTTATATGCATGAAACCGTATATTCCAGTTAGTGAAGGTAGCTTGACCTGAAATCAGTGCCAAGGTCAAAAACAGTGATTACAGGTTTGGTGCAACTGATTACTGAAAACCAGAGTGAAATAGGACAATGGAACAATGTGTTGTGTTCCTAATTTCTTGTGATTAATTAACTCTAATTCTCATGAAAAAGAAGTGATCTCAAACATACATGAATAAGATACTATCTGTATCAGCCATCCTCACTCTTGTTGTGACTGTGGACAATTTAGGACTTTTGAGGAAAGGTAGTGGGTAGAGATGGGCACGATCCGCATTACGAACGTTAAAACCCCACAAAAATGGCGATCGAGCGATCGTGACCTGGCGGATTGTGATCGTCCATGGCCAACGATCCAGCGGTCGGGAGAGGCCTGGATTGTGGCGTTCAGGCTCGATTCGGGAATCCAGACACTCAGACACCAGCAATCTATTTCCCTGGCAATGGAGCCAGGGGAATGCCTGAGCTCTGTTTGCCCTCCTTCTGTCACCCTGGAAACCCGAATGGAAGCCCAGCTTTCCTTGATCAGCAGGGCTTCCTTCCAACCACGGAGCAGCAAAGCAGTCACAAGTTGGGAGAAGACACCCAGGGGAGGGAGGGGGAAGGGGGTGTTCTGTAGCCATTGGCACTCCAATCTTATCCCTGCAAACCCTGATAGGCAGCTTTGACGGCCAAACACAGACGGCCAAACACAAACACAGATGCCGCCGGCATCACCCACCATTCCTGTATCGCTGGGAGCAGCGAGGCGCCCCTCCGCTTTTGCCTCCACGATCCATGATCCAGGTTCGGGAACGGGAGATGGTCGTTGCTGTTCGGGAATTTGGGATCGTGGTCTGCACCGAACCACAATCCTCTGGTTATGTAATTTTTTTTGGTTCGTGCCCATGTCTAGTACTGGGTACCATTGGAGTTCCATATAGGGGTACAAGGGGCAACTATTTCTGAAATGTCCTTCCTGTAGATCAGAGGTGATACCTCCTGAAATCCTCCATTGAGGTGAAAGAACGTCAGGACTGGCTCTTTGCTTTGAATAAGAGGAGTTTTGGGGAAGAAGCTGGATGGTACCAAGAAACACATTAGCAGGATCCACAATGTCCATAGGCACCTTATTGGAGATCACTGCTCTATAGAGACTGGAACTGTACCAACATTGCCATTTATTTTGATGGCAGATTCTGTACTCTGAATCAGAACTTCTCTCCCACTCGAAAATCCAGATATTTGCAGACATGACAAACTGATTTTTTGTTTACTGGCTGGTGCATAGGGACCTTCTCCTCTATTAGGTTATCCATTTAAAATATTTGCTGTAGAAAACATAGACTTTCTGTGTGCATCTTGGTGCATAAAAAAACCCCACTGCTTTAGTTTTCTTCAGACATTTTTCAAGCTAAGTCAATTTGGATGATCGGGAAAATTGCTTAGCATGGTTGGCTCTTTCCTTCTTTGTGGTTGTCTGGCACACTTAAGCTGCAGCAGATAACGGAAACTGTTCAAATATTTTAAAATGCTAGCTAGACAATGGACAATCAGGGTAGAAAAGTCCTGTACAGTCAATTGTATCATGAGGTCTTGAACATGGAATGTCCAATTTCCCTCGTGCATTCCTCTTTGACCTACAGAAATAAAATGTAAATGCCGAAGCAGTCACTTCATTGTTCTTAATGCTCCTTCTCAGCAAAGAAATAAAGAATCTGAGGACCAGTAGTGGAATAAGTGGACAACTCCTCCCTCTATACCCGCAGAAAAGCTTGCACCCTACAACTTTGTTTGCTGCAGAGAGAACAGGAAGTGAAATAACCTCACACTTCCTGTTTCTTCTAATCTCTGTCTCCTGATATGGAATTTCCACATCTACCACATCTGTGGGATGTATACATCAAACCCGAATTGAAACATCTCCTAGTAAGAAGAGATGTAAAAGTTCTATTTTGGACAAGATGGAAATGCAGAAGAAAAGGAGGCACAGAGTATTCCCAGTTCTCTGGGCATCCATTTTACATCCAAAATCAGAATAGGAAATTGTATGCTTGTGTGCTAGGCTTCCATTGCTTTAGCACACCCACTTATTAAGGGGAAGTGGCAGCTATATTGACTGTAAAGGCGGTATAGACTGTTCAGCAGTATTGCAAACTGGAAAGGACAGCACTAGTACATGAGGGGTATAGGGATGATGTAAATTGCATGGTCTGCCCCTCTAAGGGTTCAAAACTTATTTTTCACATCACAGGTACTAAAATCTGTCTTTGCAACACATGCTGCTTGTGTAGCATTTTTTAAAGGAAAAAAGTCTGACATTAATAAATGTCAGGTGGCTTAGATATCCTGTACAGGGATGTCAAACCATTTAGCCATCAGCTTCATAACTTTGTGCCAAGTAATTAAATGTCTAGGATATTACCAGCCCTGCTTCCAAGTATGCATGTTTAAGGTTGAAATCTTAAATGTGATTTTGTTTTGAAACTCTACAGAAAATGATTGAATTTGATAAAAAATTTAACATCAAGGTCCAGTTTTGATCAAGTATGGTTGTAAACACGGGGCTTTAAATTGGAAAATAAAACCGACAAGTCTCCACAGAGATTTGTCTTTGATGTAGGGAGCACTTGAATCAGATAGAATGACGTGTTACATTAAATGATTTCAGGTGGGTAGCTGTGTTGTTCTGTAGTAAAAAAGCAAGATTCAGGTCTAGTACCTCCTTAAAGACCAACTACATTTCCAGGATATAAGCTTTTGAGATTCAAAAAAGGGAGTTTTTTGACTCTCCAAAGCTCATATACTGGAAATCTTGTTGGTCTTTAATATGCCACTGAACCCAAGTTTTACATTAAATATCAGGGTTTTTTAGATAGGTTCTTAAACCATCCTCACAAAAATTCTCATTTAAGCAAACTTTTCCAATTGCCCACATCAACATAACTTACAGTAGTAGAATAGTTCTTACATTCAGACAGGCAAGTTAACTTTGTCACCCTTTTCATAAATTTGCCAAATATGAGGAACTGATAGTTTAGATACTTAAAAACGTCTACTTCCCTTAGGTATATTAAAGTCAAAACTTGTAATTTGCTTTACTATGATTTTTCACTAAGATCTCTCTCTCCCTCCCTCTCCCTCTCAGTCTCTGGAGTTACCAGCAGTTATTACAAATGTGAAAAGGACAGCCTCATAAGAAACTGGTCCACAAATCCTGAGGCAAGTGAACTGAAATATATTACAGTATATGAGATCTTTCACACTGTTGTTGCATAAGTGCTAATAAAAGTGTTGGAAGAGTTTCTGAAAGTTATTATTAGTGATAAAGCTCAGATCTAGTGATAAAGCTAAGACTGTAAGCCCATCATGAACTACACTACACACCAAGAGTGGCTAATACTAAGGAGATGTATAGGCAATCTATACATCTCCTTAGTATCTATTGTTAAAGCACAGCTCCACATTAATACACTGAGGCAGAGTTAGGGTTGCCAGGTCCCTCAAGTCTCCCAGCGGGAGACTGAGATGCTGGCTCCTACCTCATTAGGGGCTGTCCTTGTTGTGCCCATGCACGCGCATGCACGCGCGCTTCCAGTGTGAGTAATGACATCACTTTTGACATCATCACGCAGGGAGGAAGGGCAGAGAGCGCGGGCAGCTCTCTCTTTCTCTTGCTGCTGCCGCCACGCCCTTTGTTCCTGCTGGTGCGGGCAGCACACGGGCAGCAGTGGTGGCAAGAGAGCTCTCTCGCGCGCAGTGGCTGCTGCTGCCCCTGTGCTGCCTGCACCGGCAGGGACAAGGGGCGCAGCAGAGGTGGCGGGTGGCAGCGAGAGAGAGAGAGAGCAGGCTGTGGCCACCGCAGCTCGCTCTCTTGCTGCCGCTGCCCCTGTGCTGCCCGCGCTGGCAGGGATAAGGGGTGCGGCGGCAGCGGCGATGACGAGAGAGCAGGCCATGGCCACCGCAGCTCGCTTTCTTGCTGCCACTGCCGCCACGTCCCTTGACCCTGCTGGCGCTGGCTGCACAGCGCGGGTGGCGGCCGTGGCGAGAAAGCAGGCGGCGGCAGTGAGAGCGGAGTGCTCTCGCAACCACTGCCTGCTTTATCTCTTCCCCCGCTTGCTCTGGCAGCGCGGGAGCACGCCCTGCACCCAGGGGAGCACTGTGCCACCCGGGGAGGGGGCACCCCAGGGAGTGTGCCCCCCCACCGGCCAGGTAAGTGGGTGCGGGGGAGGGAAGGTGGGGTCGGGAGATCCCCTGCCCCAAGTGGGGGGATGGGAACCCTAGGCAGAGTGCCAGTATGGAAACAACTCTATACTGGATTTGAACCATGTTTATGATATAGAGGGATCCATAACTGAATAGAGGAAAACACTGTCCTGCGTAAGTTTGCTATTTGGGATATAATTATCCTTGACTAACCAGACACTTCCTCATGAGGTTATCTAGACGGTACGATAAACACATCCTTTCACTTCTAGTCATTGCCCTGGTGCTATGCTAGCCAGAGATGAACTCAATTAGCTAAAATGCTGTTTCTGAACCTTAGCTGCGCAATCAAGTTTCCTTTTAGACATTGCAGTAGCAATAAAAAACTTCCTCTTCTTTACCCAGTAACCTGAACTCTAGCCCAGAGCCTGGGACAATAAACTTCTGGCAGTTTGAGGGTAATGCACACGAGTTAGTTTTGAGAGTTTAGGGTGGGAGTTAGAGTTGCCAATGTCCAGGTGGGGTCTGGAGATCTCCTGAATTACAACCAATCTCCAGACCACAGAGAGCAGTTCCCCTGGAGAAAATGGCTGCTTTGAAGGGTGGACTGTATGGCAATATACCTTGCTGAGGTCCTTTCTCTCCCCAAACTCTGCCACCCCAAACCTCCAGGAATTTCCCTTCCTGGAGTTGGCATGCCTAATAGGAGTACAGTTTCTACCATTTTTCAGTTGCTTGTAGCAGCCCTCTGAAAATGTACCAGACAAAGTATATATTGGTGTGTGGGGGTGGGGGTGGGGGTGGGGGAGGGTTATATGTATTAAGTTTTATGTATACTAGATTTACAAAAGTATAAGAATTTTGCAGGTTTAGACAAAAGCTCTATCTAATCCAGAATCCTGTTTCCCATAGTGGCCAATCAGCTATTTCCCCCCAAAAAACAATATGCATGTCATGCAGGCGAGTCTTCTCCTACAGTCTTCTCCTACTCCCATGTACCTTGTATCTAACCATGGAGACTGCTGTCTGGTTTCATCCATGGATTTGTCTAGTCACCTTTTTAAACCATCCAAGCAAGTAACTATCAATCTAAAACCATCTAAGCAAGTAACTATCAATCACCACTTCTTGTGGCAGTGAGTTCCATAGTTACAATCAAATTACACAATACACTTTTTAATAAGTTGGGCTCGGGTCACCACTTTCCAAGATGAATGTACAGTGAATATTACATGTGCATGGCAAAAGCTGCCCACTAGAGATTTGCATGAACCACAAAAAAACCGAGCCATGAGATCCATGGTTCGTGGATTTTCACAAACCAGGAACCACAAACTGGCACGAACTGGGGCAAGTTTACGAACCAATTCATGGTTCATGGTTTGTTGGGTTTAAATGCGGCAGGGAAAGGGGCATTGGGCCCTTTCCTGCCTTGCAAGTGGCAGGTCCCTTTAAACTATCAGCTGGCAGGCAGCAAGGGGGGACTTTTTCTAATGCTCAAAATGGCACTGTGTCTAAAAATCCTGCAAGAAAGAAAAATATTATGATCATATTATAGGTGATGGCAATGGTGGCAGCTGAGATGTACTGGTCAGCCCACTGGGTGATCTGGAATTGAACTAGGGATATCCAGCTCCTACAGTTAATCACTGCACAGCCCTTGCTCTTTGAGTTGAAAGATAACAACAACAACAACAACAACATTTGATTTATATACCACCCTTCAGGACAACTGATTGCGCACTCAGAGAGGTTTACAAAGTATGTTATTATTGTCCTCAAAACAATCACCCTGTGAGGTGGGTGGGACTGAGAGAGCTCCAGAGAGCTGTGACTGGCCCAAGGTCACCCAGCTGGCTTCAAGTCAAGGAGTGGGGAATCAAACCCGGTTCTCCAGATTAGAGTCCCATGCTCTTAACCACTACACCAAACTGGTGTAGATAAGAAGATAATTATTTCATTTATGATTTGGTAATATGATGACAAAGTTGTTTAAGCCACAGGATGTGAATCAATAATTAAAATAATTTCATGCATTTACTTGCAGTATATATTTATACTTGTAGTACAAATAGCATTGTTGGCTCCTTTCATTTGTAACCATTCTTTCTTCAGGAAGAACCACCAGCACTCATTCTCTTCATTTTGTTTGGAGAGCAATTAAGAGCACAGCAATGGAGAGAACATAGGGACAGCTTGAGAAAATTGAGAAAATTTGTTTACATAAATATTGTGTATTATTATTAGCATTAAGTATATCTCTAATTCGGCCCACCCAGCCAGCAGTGTAGCTGCTTAAGGCCGGGGGGCCACCTTTTGCCTCCCCACAGGAAGAAAAGTTGACAGACAGCTTCCTAGCCATCCAAGGATTAAGGAAGGGGCAGACCCAAGTGCCTTATAAGGTGGCTCCACCCCTGCTCTCCTGCAGTTGCCTTGAGCTTGGCTTGAGCAGAGCAAGCTTCAAGCCGAGCTCCTCTGAGGCTGGTTTTATTGAAGGCCCTCAAGTCTAGGCAGCAGTAGCTGCCTTGGAGAAGCTGTGCTATTCTTCTGGTTGCTACCTTCAAACTCCAGGAGATAGGTAGATAGGTAGATAGATAGATAGATAGATAGATAGATAGATAGATAGATAGATAGATAGATAGATAAGACCCAGCCCCTGCAGGCATCTGGCCTATCTAGGCTTCTCTCCTCTCCCCATTGTTTTCATACAGCAAATGCCTTTTGGTAGGCCTCAGGGGTAGCTTGCAGCCACCTGAGGGGTGGAATGTTTTACACATTATTGCTACTAACCTAGCAGGGGTCTACATTCCCAGGGTGGATGCTGGTAAGCCCCCCTTCCCATTTAGGCTTCTCCCTCACCACCACTGTTTTCACTTCATGGGGAGGGAGTACTTCCAGAAGTGATAGCAAAGGCTCCACTGGAGGCCATAGGGATGGTTTGTAGCCATCTGAGGGGTGGATTGGTTCACACATTATTGCTATTGCCGTAGCAGGAATATACATTACCAGGATGGATGCTGGTAAGCGCCCCCCACCCCAAATCTGTTTTTTCCTGCTCAATTGTGCTGCCTTTTTAGGCCTAAAGAACAGCTATTAGGCTTTTTCATTCATACCACCTGATGGCATATTGTGTTATTGCATCTGCTTTCGTAAGAACTGGGGTTTTGTGCAAAGAAAGAGATGGGCAGGGGAGAGCAGAAGTTAACTATTTGATTGGCAGTGTGTGGGATTTGATGAATAGCATTTAATTTACAACAAACAGAACACAAATTGATATTAATGGACAATCATCACAGTTACTAGGTGTTAGGCTTTGTGGGTTGCTGTAACAACATGGTGGAATGCCACCAAAGAAAGTTATCCAAAAGCTTCCCAAAAGAAAGGAGGAGCATGTATGTGCCCTACAACCAGGGGACTCCTGAGGCAAGAGGAGGCATCAGGGACCCAGCAGCACATCTAGATGCCTAGGGATGGCCAGGGCCTGGAACAGGAGTCTAGGTGGGGAATCCTCTGTGGAGAGTGCAGAAACCTGCAAAGCTGTCGTGCAGGGCATAGAAATCTAAGATGTTATCTGACCTTTCTGACAGATTAGCACAACTGATGGCTGGTAGCTGATCTGGGCTAGTCTGCTGTAATCTGGCCCTGTTGCAGTGGCAGATAGGCCCCTGGAGGAATATTTGACTTAAGCCACAAGGGACATAGTATAAAGGGGGCAGTATGTTGATGGTTAACCCTCCTCTTCAGAGAACTGGAGGAAAAGGATGAAGTACACCTTATAAGGGAGATCAGTGAAGTGAGACATAGGAAAGTTTATCGCACCTGGGCCATTTGGCTGCCAGGGTTCCGATTTATGCTGAGGTTCTGGCCCATGGGCAACCTGGGTGGGAGTAACCCCCCTTTCCATTATACATTATGTATATATATACTTAATTCAGGGAACCTGTTCCGAGAAATGTACAATTCAGGCATCAATGCAAGAGTGGCTGCGTCCATGCCTTTACGCTGCCCCAGGCAGCAGAGAGCAGGCGTCAGGCATTGGGAGAGGTTGCTGGGTCCCCAACTGTGGGCCGATAAATTTGCCTTTACCTTATGTGGCTGTAGGTACTTAACCGAATGTTGGGATCATACCCTAAATGTACAGACTCTTTGTTTTGTTGGAAGGTTTCAAGTTCAGTTCACACCTGCAATGACGGCTGGTGAGTTCTGGCTTCTTCACCATTTTTCTCATATTACTGGTTGGGAAGTTTATGGTCCGTTGGGTATGGCTGGCCTCCCTTTTGGGAGCTCCAACAGCTGGTGGGGCGCTGAACCTTGTCTCCAGAGTGGTGTCACCTAGAAGCGGAGTTTCAGGCACCTTTGCTGCCTCAGGGCCCACTGGCTTCTGGTCTTATTTTCAGGGGCACTGGTGGCTGGAGCAGTGGCCTGTTGACTGGTCAGAAGGGGGTAGATGGGCACGAACAGCAATACGAACAAAAAAAAGCCATGAACAGCCCAATCTGCTGTTCATGATTCCGAACGAGCTGTTCATGAGGCCCCATTTTAAACGAACAGATGGTCGTTGCAAGCCTCGTTTGTTGCTGTTCATCTTGCTGTTTGTCAAGCCAGACAGTCTGCTCAGGTAAGGTTTCTGGGAGTGGTGCGGTAGGGATCTACCCCTTAAAGTTCCAGGGCTGCTACCAGGCTCTGGGGCCAAGCTATTTATTATTGGTATCTTTCCTGCTGCCTGCTCAGGTCAGGTTTCTGGGAGTGGTGCAATAGGGATCTTGACCAAACTTGGATGCTGGCTGGAGGAGAGCCTGCTAGCCCCCACAAACAGCCAACCACAAACATGTTCGTGAACAGGGCCATGTTTGCGGTTGTCCGTGAGTCCCTGTTCATGGATGGCAACGAACAACGAACATCATGTTCAGTTTTTTTTCTGTTCATGCCCATCTCTAGTTTCATCACAGACCTTATATGCTTGGAATTTTCCAGTCTTTGTGGCAGTTTGATTGTTGGGGAGGGAACTAGATAATCACTCAGTCCACCTCAGGTGTGATGATCAGGCAGTGGTGCATGTACCCAATCCGCTTTCTTCTAAGTAACATAGGATTATGAGACTGGTCTGGGAGTTTACGCTCCAAGGCAGTGCCCTGTCTCACCCACAGATGGAACGGTCACAGCAGCTTGCCCCTCAGATGCCCTTGGAGCTTGGATGCTTGAAAGGCAGTGGGTGCTTGGCAGGGTTTTTTGGGGGGGAAAGAGGTGACGGAACTCTTGATAGGGAAATGAGGAAGAAACACATGGGATTCTTTGAAATAATATTATTTTCACGCACTACTGCTGAGCATTTTCAAGAGTTGCCGAAACTCTGTTCCACTGCGTTCCTGCTGAAAAAAAGCCCTGGTGCTTGGTAATCTGGGCAATCATTGCCCCCAGCACACAGTGAACCTATGACCAAATTATTGACAGTTCTCTGGGCTGGGGTGGTAGGTGGGTCTGCAGCGATATGGCTGATCTGCTAGAGCATCTCCACAGTTCTGTGCTGAGTGAAGAGATAAGGGCTTAGCTTCAAGTCCATTGGCAGCCAACAGGAGGTTTTAGCTTCACCAGTAAAGCTCCAGGTTAGGCGGAAGCCTGTATGACTTTCGGGATTGGATGATGTTAAAGGTTGGCAAGGGAGTTAGGGGGCTCAGAGAGATGACAGAAAGCCCATTTTCCCATCTGTGCCAGTGGGCTAGGTTGCTGTGAGTTTGAGCATGCCACTCCAGCTGTGAGGCAGTGCTGTTTCATGCAGTCACTCTAACTGCCTTTCTTGGATCCCTGAGGGTTAGCGCATTGATGGCCTAATCCCTTAAGGAAGGGTTCAGTTGAGCCCCAAAGCTCAAGACTCTAAGTAATGTAGGTTATGGTTACACTTAGTTCAAGTGCTCAAAAACTGACCATAGGCAGTAAGAGAGGTGATTCAGCTAGGCTCCTGTGCTGACCAGGAGTCAAGTCTGGTAATTGCTTTCCAGTGGTATGAGGAGGTCCAGAGGCCTTAGGCAAGGGTGCTGTTCCGCTGCCCTGAGGGTATATCTCACCAAGTACCAGTTTGGGACAGTACTGTGGATGCTGTTCCATTGGCCTGGTGGGTGGCAATTCTGCACCCATTATTTTAGCTATGGGTTACCTGTGGGGCAGTTATCAAGTATTGGGTCCGATCAGCTGTGGACTGATCCCGTGTGCACCACATGGCGGTGTGAGAAAGCTTTACTGACTATGTATTCTCTTTAAGGGCTGTGTCCTGCTTCGGGAGGCTGAGGATCCTCGTCTGCAGACACAACATGGAGTTATAGCAGCCCATCAAACCAAGAGAATGCCAGTTGGGTTCCAGCTGGGCTTAATTAATGGGCCAATGGTGAGTGGCAGGTCTGACGGGGACTGTGATGGCCAGACGGCTGCCACTGTTTTGAGGGGAGGTGCAGTCTTCTGCCTCATATTTGATAATTCACCTGGGGGTAATGATCCTGGCTTCCCAAAGGCATGGCCCTTTCATTACAGTCTCACACAGACTTGCAACGCACATGCAAGTAGTAGCCTGATGGCTTGAGGGGAGGTGTCGTACTCCGCCTCACATTGGTCATTTACCGTGTTGTAATGATCTTGGCTCACAGGACATGGCCCTTTCCATAATAGGCTCACACAGATGTGCAACACAGAGGCAAGTAGTGGCCTGATGGCTTGAGGGGAGGTGTGGTCCTCTGCCTCACTTGTGGTCATTCCCCTGGGTGGTAATGACCTTGGTTCCAAACTTTGCAGGCGCACTCAGACTTGCAGTGATAGGCAAGCGGTGGCTGGGTCTCTTGATCCAAAGGGCTAGACGTAAGGCCAATAGAGCCCTATTTAAGGCATTAGAGGGTGGGCTAGGGATTTATGTGCCCCACCTGCAAATAAGGGCTGAATTTGCTGACCTCTTCAGAGGGGATAGGGGCCACCTTTCGGTGAAAGGCAATGGCATTTTCTTAGAAGACCTGCGGCAAGGGCTCCGGTTGGCAATAGGCCACTTGTGGGGCATGAGGGCCTAAGCAGAGGCTTGGCCCTAAAGGTGGCAGGTTTAGGAGGGGGAGAAATGAGCGGACCGGAGAGCACCCTTGGCACATCCCCATGGGGGGGGGATTGGGGTCTGTCAGGATCATTGGTACTGCTTGACGGCTGCCAGCTGAGAGGGCAGACTGCTGTGTGGCTCCCCCTATACAAGTAAAGCCCTCTTGCTTTATGGCAAGGTGCTATAGGCTTGGAAGGAGGAACCATTTGCCTGGCCAGCTGGGTCCCAGCCATGCGCTTGGATGGCTTGTGCCTGGGGCAGTGGAGCTTGCCCAGACAGGTCAGGGTAGAGGTCCAGGAGTGACCCCAGGGCCTGACCTGTACCGCTAGTTAGGCCCTTGCAGTGTACATATGTTCAGTGATATGTTGTTGCCAAATAAATATGGCCCATTAGTTCTCACCACTTGTGTCTGTCTCTTCTTTCCGTCTGGAGTAGCAATGAATTTACACAGGATTTCTATACAATCTGAATTGACACATGTCTGCCAATTTATCTCAAAATAATGTGAGTTGCTTCCTGATATGGCAGGAAGTTACCAACTGTTTTTTTTTAAAGTTTTTTATTTTTCAATATCTAACATACAAAACTACAATAACAGTAACTACAAAAGACTACAATAGCACAAGGGAAGGAAAAGAAGGGAGAAAAAAGAGAAGGGGAAGGGGGGGTGGGAAAAAAGGGAAGGTAGCCTACAAACACTAAACGCTACACTTCAATGCTTTCCCTTCATACTACCATAATAAGAAAATAGCTTAATAAAGTAGTAGAGGAGTGGTTGATCATACAAATTACAAAGTACAGTTCAAGTTAAATCTTTTTCCCTCCCCTGGGCCTCGGACGCAATTCTCTCTGAGCAGCTGCCGCCGCAGCGCTCGTTGCCTCCCCCCTCCCTTCAGGCTTCGGATCTTCTTCTTTTTGCTTGGTATCTGGTCCAAATTCTGGATTTTTTTCCACAAAATCCCTTAGCTGATCTTCCGAATTAATCTTGTAAGCTTGATCTTTATGACTAAACCCGATTCCTTCCGGGAGTAGCCATTTGTACTTTATGTCACATTCCCTCAAAAGAGCTGCCAACTTCTTGTACTTAAATCTTCTCTTCCGAACTAAGAATGGAACGTCCTTCAATATCTTGACTTTATTTCCCAGAAAGTCCAACTCCACATTGTAAGAATTATATAGGATACTGTCCCGGACCCTCCTAGATGAAAACTCAATAACAATCTCACGAGGCAGCTGCCGCTTCATTGCATATTTTGAAGATGCCCGACGGACTCCCAAAATGGCGCTTTTCACTTCTTCTTTAGTTGCCCTCGCGGGTGTCGCTAAAAGTTCTGAGGCAAGATCCCACAAATCCTCGTTTTCCTCCTCTTTAACGTTCTGGAGACGCAAAATGGTCTGTGTTCGCTCCACTTGCAGTCCGATCAGCTGGTTTTCCACCAGCTTCAGCTTACCAACTGTTTACACCGGCGATCCCACTGGAATAGTGACAATTTTGTGGACGTGCATTTTTAAAAAAAATTAAATTTGTACTAGATTTAGGGTATCTTCACTCATTCATTCATTCTCCACCTGCCTCCACCATGGGGACCCAAAGCAACTTACATAGTTCTCCTCTCCTCTATATACATCACATTGAGCTCCTTGGAGAAAGGATGGGATAAAAATTAAGTCAGTATTTTTTCTAGTCCTTCAATGCAAATTTCTGAAAATGTTTATAATTTTAATTCATGAGTATGAAATGGTGTGTATCTATATTCCAAAAGAGAGAATTTGCTTGGACCAGTATAAATCCCTTAATTCTACTTATGAAAAGAAAAAACCTCAACAAAATCTCACCAGCAGAATTCCCATACATGTCAGAGAAAGAAATCATAATTGTGTTGTTTTACAGAGTCAGCCTCAGTGCTAAAAAAACAAGCTCTTATCTTGCACAGGTTGCCTTTGACCTCTCTATCCCAGTTTATTGTTGCTTTCTTTCCTTTCCATTTTAGAAGAGGTAGCAGTGACCCAGCTTACACTAGGGGTAGCTGCTTGTGAACACAACTACAAAGATTCTGATTTTATATGATTGCTTGGGTGTAGTCAATGCTTACATAGCCAGTGACTGACCTATCATGTCTGAAATCTGAGTCATGCAACAGATTTACACACACTTCAGAGTGACATTCGTTCTGTCATCTAGGGGGTGGGAATCTCTGATGGGAAGGGGAAGAGACCAGCTGCTTGATACATAATTTTACGTTGTTCTTCAGAATTACACATAATTTTAGCCTGCCCGTATGCTGACTGTTCCTTGCTATTCCACATTTGAAAACTCTTTTGTACTCCACACTTCTGACTCATCTAAATAAATATTATCTATAATAACCCTATATCAATCCATTACCAAACTGTGAAAGCAGACACCGTATTTAGATTTAATCCTTGGCACAAATAGAGATGGGCACGAACAGAAAACCCCCCGAACATGATGTTCGTTGTTCATTGCCACCCACGAACAGGGACTCACGAACAACCATGAACATGGCCCTGTTCATGAACATGTTTGTGGTTGGCTGTTTGTGGGGGCCAGCAGGCTGTCCTCCAGCCATCATCCAAGTTTGGTCAAGATCCCTACTGCACCACTCCCAGAAACCTGACCTGAGCAGGCAGCAGGAAAGGTACCAATAATAAATAATAGGCTGGACAAAGAAGATGGCGTCCTGAGCAGACACACCAGCGCTTCGCTCCTGCTTTTATCCGGCTTTAAGATAAGATAAATAATAGCTTGGCCCCAGAGACTGGCAGCAGCTCTGGAACTTGAAGGGGTAGATCCCTATCCCACCATACACAAAGAAAAGTCAAGCTCCAATGCACTCTTTCTATCAAAATGCCAACAGCAACTGTCTCTCCCTCTCTACTGCAAACTTAAGCCAGAGCTGTGAGCCCCCCTCCCCCTGGTCTTTGTTCCCTTGTTGTAACAGATCTGGAGCTCCACACTTGAAAGGAAGACCTGCCTATCAAGCTAAATTGGGGTTTCCAGGGCAACAGCAGAAGTTCAGACAGAGTTCAGGCAATCCCTGCCTAAGTTGCCAAGGGAATTGATTGCAGGTGCTAGACTGTCTGGCTTGATGAACAGCAACGAATGAGGCTTGCAACGACCACCTCACAAATGGGGCCTCACAAACAGCTTGTTCACGACCAGCAGATTGGGCTGTTCGTGGCTTTTTTTGTTCATATTGCTCTTCGTGCCCATCTCTAGGCACAAAGCTACATCCCAGACCTATCTCTGTATCTTGCCGGGCTTCTCTTTCCCAACTTCTCTGATTTAGCCAAAGAAGAAAATGCACAGAACCTTAAGCCAATGGCTATGTAAATGCTACCCATTTAGCAATCCTTGTATCTGCTGCTCTATCAGAACATATAGGCAACTTGGGTATTGCCCTTGAGAGTTACGTGGACTGCTCATATGCCAGAGAAAGCAAGCCAGTCGTGTTTTTCAGGAGAGTTATCTGATGCATGGTAAGTAGAGGTGAGCTTACCTATCCTGCATCAATTTATTCTTCTGTCCTGCTCTGTAGTCAGCTCAGCACATAAGAGTGTGGTAATTTCAACAACAGGTTTCTTTACTGCTTTCAACCAGGAGAGAAATTTATTAATGAAGAATACTAATACAAATCAGCTCTCTCCAGACATTGCATGGGCTGTTCATGTGCAGGGAAAGCCAGCCAGTTGTGCATTTCAGGAGAATGATTCACGTGATCATGTAACATATGAATTGGGCACACACATGAATTATTTTTCCAGGGTGAATAGAAGATGCACCCACATGGAAAAATCCATGTATACCCACACATACTCCACAGTCCTAGAACTAATGCTATCGTAGAAGTATTTGGCAGCACTTGCCAGAAATACTTTTTATTGGTTATATATCTAATATGCCACCCATATCACTTTTCAGAAAGCCCCATCCTCATGACAGAATCACAGAAACATGGAGCGTGAAGGACCACATGGTCATCTAGCCCATCCATCTGCACAATCCAGGAAATTCGCACCTGTCCCCTTTCCCCAGTGACCCCTGCTCTATGCCCAGAGGAAGGCAAAAAATCTCCTGGATCTCTGGCCAATCTGGCCTGCAAGAAAATTCTTTTCTAACTCCAAACTGGTGATTGGCATTAACCTGGGCATATAAGAAAGGGCCATGATAGTTGAGCACTAGCTCATCCCTTCCTGCCTCCCCTCACAATCTTCCAAAATTCATAATGAGTCATAGTTATATGTCCCTTTCTAACCTTGGCCGTCATCACACGGCCATAAATTTAGCGCCAAACTAGCGCCATCTCCCGCTGAATTCTCACCTTATTCCGGCTCTCTTGCGATTTCGCCATTCTCCCCAATTCACGCTTTGTAACTCTTTATGTCGTCTTTATCCTCTTCCATGTGAATGCCCTGGATCGACTATGAATGCTTTGCAACACCAAAACGCTCACTCTCCCTGATCATCTGTCTCACCTAACACTGATTCTCCTGCCCTACACTCCCACAAGCCCCAGTGCGACCCGCAATTAAGCCTCAAAGTATTTTTTTTAAAAAAAATGTCAGCCTTATAGCGCTATAGCACTATTCTGCCATGGGTGGGAAACCTCTGCTACCTATCACGGTTGGCTTTTGGGTTGGCCCAGCACAACATTATAATAGAAGAGTGATATAACGCAAATATGTGAAAAAAAAAATTTTTTAAAAGGGGGCAGGAGTTTTAGGGCCCCGTTTCTGGAGGCACTTTGACTGACCGATGAATTGCGCTTTTCCCTTTTAATGTGACTGACTGGAAGTGCAAGCAGTCGTCAAAAGATGGGAGAATCCATTCTAATAATGATAACAAAAGAAACGATTTCTAGTGCAAAACTGACGAAATAAGGGCCCGTGTGACGACAGCCCTTGAGAACTGCAGTATGTTCTTGACTGTCCTTGAAGACAGTTTATAATCTCTGCCAACTGCAGAATGCTGCAGCCTGCCTCCTTGTAAGTGTTGGCAGGTAGGAACACAGATAACCAATTCTTTGCTATACTGGCTGGAGAGTTTCTAGTCCCAAGGTTCTGGTTCTTACATTTAAAGCCTTTCACGGCCTGCTGGAACCAACAGAGAAAGTGTCTCTCTGTATGAAGCCACTCACATTTTAAGATTTTAATTGAGACCCCTGCTCCAAGTTGGAAAATTAATTTTTCCAATGATACTGAAATATATAAAATGGCTTTCCCCAAGAGGACTGTGTTACTCCCTAAAGGCCTCTAGACACTACTATGAGGACACCTATTCCAGAAAGCCTTGGGTTAGATGGAAGAAGGAATGTGTTAGTGCTTGTTTGGGGTTTGGATGACATTCTCTCAGAGAAGGTATTTATCTTATCTTGAGATAACAATGGTCATATCTGAATGCACAGTTCTGTGTTTATCTGTTGTGCTGTGACCTCCATTCCAGTCAAATAAATTAGCTGTTTCTTATCACTTTGAAAATAAACCGACGCCTTGATTTTACAAACACTTGTTGATCCTTTCAGTTCAACCCTTACTCATGCCTTGAAAGTACGATCAAATCATTTGAGACTGAAATGAGTGTAGGATATGCCATGCCAGGATAGTGCGTTTTGAAAATAGGCCCTCATTCCACAAGCAGAATCTTAGTTCAGAAATATTACTCCAGCATATTTATGTGATACCAGGTTGCAGCCTGTATTTGTATGACAGCACACTCATAAAGGCACTTATGACAAACTTCTCCCATATACACATTCCCGTAGGCTCTAGATTCCATCAAAACCACATTAGTACAATATTTATATCAATAGTCAGCCTAGTCCTTGAGACTGATTGGGAAATAGCCTGAAGCTATGGCTGCAAAGCTGAACTTTTCATTGTGGAATGGTGGCTTGCCAACTTAAATAGTAATTTATACTTTTGCTAGCTCAGATGAATTAAACATTTTGGAGCAAACCACTACTGAATATTAAAAATGAACACTAAAATGCACATACGGAGTATGCAAATTGTTTGTCCAACTGCACATTTAGATATTTACTCTTTGCATACTATTTTTTCTTTTAAGATGGACTGAGCAAACAGTATACAAAACCTATTTGCCAGATCAAGGAACAGCAGTGACAACAGCGAGAAGCTGCAGAGGCTGGGAAGGGGATAGTGGGGTAGAAAGAGGGAGAAGATGGGTGTGAAATAACTCAGGTCCCCAAATCTGTATTTAAAGCCACCTCAGATTCATAAGGCAAACTGAATCTTATATTCCAGATATTATTTGATAGCTCTCACTTTCTTCTGATCTCTCCTCAAAGCCCAGCTTTCCCATAAAAGTTTTGGTACAACCTCCATAAGAATTAAATTGGAGTATAATCTTTCTCAGATGTTACTTTTGGGGGCATCTAAATACGCACACACTACCTAAAATCTTCCCAATATGGATGATTGTGATTTTGTCTGAAACTGGCACTGGTCATAACCTACACTTGGGAAAGGGCCAGTCAGATGAGTGGGGAGAGTCTTAAGAAGGTAACTGTGCTTTAAGATATACCAAATGCAGAAAAGTCAGTTGAGAGTTTCATAGATTTTCACCTGTTCATATATGGGGAAACATAACTACATTTAAAGATCAAACTGGACATCAATATGTTCTTCTTTGAGTGAAAGAAATCACCATTATTTCCATTGTAAAGTTGAGGAACTGGTGCAGATGGATAGCAACTTGCTTGGGATGTATCCGTAAATAAGCTGTAATAGGAGCTGGTAAACATCCTTACAGTTTCACTACTGTACAACAGTGGTGCTTGGACACCAAGAATGGTAACTATTTCTTTTCACATTTTCTAATCTTGGCTTTAGAACTAGAAACTACATGATGTTGTTGCCCAGTTTTGGAAGCGTGTATAAACTGAGCCACAGAAGGCAGATATATTACCAGATAAATTCTTGCTGGTTGTTTTAAATAAAAACTTTTTAAAAGCTTGCTACAGTTCATACAAGAAGAGTGAAAAAATATCCTCAAATAGGATTTTAGCTCAGATGATTCTAAAACAAGTTAATTAATTAGTTAGGAATAGTCAGATAGTGGGCATGGAGCATGAACTACAGGAGGAGATAGCTTTCTTCATAATGCACTGTCATTTGCACTGTGAGAGACAGAGGGCCAAACTGTGTTGCATGCAGACACTTGTACATATAGTTTTGTGGCTCTGTTTCAGCTTGAAAAGCCATGATGGGAGGGGATTACTGAAAACAGGAAAACAGCAGGTGTCAAAGGCTTGTGCCTGCTACAGCTTCTCTCTGACAGCCCATTTCAAAGTTGTTTTTTAATCTAGAGAAGAAACATTAGGCTATAGTTAATATGTGCATGGTTAAGTGTTGGTTTATAAACTTTTGCATGTTCTTACTAGCTGAGATTCCATCAGTCAAGTGGGCTGTGTGTCTCCTAAGACCCTCTGCTTGCATGGCTTGCCTTTCTTGCTGTTCCTTTTGTTAAATTAATTTTTAAAAAGCCAATGTAACTTGACCAGCTATCATTAGTATATCTGTTTCTCACTGTGGCCTCATCGGTGTATACTCAAAACCAGAGGCTGGGGCTGTGGACAGAGAAGACAGATCTTTCTACAAACAAAAGAAAAGCCCAGGGGCTGCAGAAAAAAATCTGAAATAAAAATACCCTGGAGGTTAACCCAGTTGTAATAGAAGCAGCACTAGTAGCTTTAAGAATGCCCTCAGTTGTTAGCCTTCAGGCCCAGGTTTCTCTCAGTAGAAGTTAGGGGGAAGGGAAAAAGCCTTTTCCAGGGCAGTTTTGGCCCCTGAAGGAGGACTCATTGGGGCCAGCCTACCAGTAACCACTGGGTGACTTGATGCCGCATGAACTGCATGATTCACCCAGGCCTAGCTGCTTTCTGCCATTCAACAGCAGCCACTTCATGAAAGCCAGTGTGGTGTAGTGGTTAGAATTTCTGATAAGGATCAGGAGGAACACTAAGGTTCAAATCCCCTGTGCTGTTTACTGAGTGACTTTAAGCCAGTCATCCATTTTCAGCCTAACCGTCCTGACTACAGTTGCCAGATCCAGGTTGGGAAATTCCTGGAGATTTGGGGCTTTGCAGCCTGGGGATGGTGGAGTTTGGGGAGAAAAGAAACCTCAGTGGTGTATAATACCATACAGACCACAGACCATACTGAATACAGGGAGGCAGATAAAGGTAGTTTGGCTGGTGAGTGGTAAGGAGAAAAGGAAGCAGGAAAACTGGAGTTGCTTATGGAATAATGAGGAATAGGTAGATAAATCTGGGATTCTCTAATCTTGCTGAACCGGATCACAGAATCTTTCCTGGACTTTAGGGATTCTGGATTTTTTTTTCTTGGTGCACACCCTTAACTGGATCCAGCAGTGCAGCTGCAAAAAATGCTTTCTCTCAACTCAGACTAACCTGAAAGATGGCCACCTGGATTCATACCATGGTAACATCGAGGCTAGACTACTGTAATGCACTCTACATAGGTCAAAGCCTACTTGGACACAACAGTTGGTGCAGAATGCTGCTGCTTGATTATTATCAGGAATTAGGTGGTGCATGCATATTATTCCTATTTTGCAGACCCTTCATTGGCTACCCTTCAGTTACTGGTCTCAATTCAAGGTTTTGGCCATTACAGACAAAGCACTTCATAGTCTTATCCTCTCTTTCCCTATGTTCTGCCATGATAGCTTCACTCATCTGAACAGGGATATCTTCAGATATCACTTTGTAAATCAACAGTTTCACACAAATGAGCATTTTCTGTAGTGGCCCCACCTTACGGAATAGCCTGCCAGAATATATAAGGAAAGCTTCCACTTTCTTGACTTTCCCAAAACTGGGCTTTTCTCAGGTTTGTAGAAAGATCAGGAGGGCTTTTTTACTCAGGCAATAGAGCTGTGCTGTAAGGAAATGGTTTAGAGAGTTACTTTAGTAAAGAGTCAGGGCTGGTAAACTACACTACTGGAAACTGTCTATGGATATAGATATGATCTTTCTGGGTAGATCCTACATTGTTTAATAGATCATGTAAAACTATTTATGTTTTATTTCAGCAATGGTGCATCTCTGTATTCCCGTGTTTGAACTGCATGCTTCTTTTCAAAATTCAGTTACTCTTACTCGATTATATTGGTTCTTGAATGTCCCACCTGTTCATCACTTGGATTTACACTGTGTAATCTGTGGTCTCCATGAGAAAGGTGGATGACAGACAGTCAGACAGACATCACAGCCCATAATATCATAGATCCAGAGGAGTTAGCCATGATAGTCTGTAGTTGCAAAATAGTTAAAAAGTCCAGTGCTACTGGACTTTTTACTATTTTGCATCTACAGCCTAACATGACTAACTCCTCTGGATCTATGATATTATGGGCTGTGACATCTGTCCATCGGTCTGTCTGTCATCCACCTTTCTCACTGGACTTTTTACCATAATATAATAGAGAGCCTTGGGCCATATTTTGTAGATCGTGAAGGAACCCCCTGTTCCATAAACAAATTTTGGCTAAGCTAAAGAACCTTACCAGACAACCTAATTCAGCTTGCTGAAAGGGACAGGTTTCCATAGTCGCTTATAAGACAAGATACAGCTTCAATCTATACTGTAATTGATTTAAGTCTTTAGGATCAATTGACCTCAAAAAATTGCCCAAAAAAATTGACTCTGTTTTTCTATTCCTTCCAAACATCACTTTTAAATGTACTTTTACAACTTGTATGTTTCTATGGTCAGTGAGAAAGTAACTAACGAAATATGATGGCTATCATTACACTGATCTGAGAAAGTGTGCTGTGACTGACTTAAAATTTCTAAACTAATCCAAGAACTGCATAGCAAGTTCTGTGAGATACAAAAGACACTTCCATTCAGCTAAATGCAAAACTGGTCTTAAAACTTGTTTGCCAGCTCTTTCAAAACTAAGTTACTTACAGTTATCCCTATTACACAATATGCTGCTGGCTTTTGTCTTGAAATTAAAACTACCACAGTCAGTGTGGAATGAGACATTGCACATTTAATGCTGACTAAAAACCAAAGGATCCAATCCAGGGGCGAATCTGCATGAGTACCTCACATTATTCCAGTTCAGGTCTCAGTGTTTAATGAGATGGAGGCATTCCAGAAGTCATGATGATGCGACATAAGAGAACTTTATGGTAGCAATATTTGTGGAGTGATTCAGCGGTGTCCTGAGTGCTGGAACTATGTAGGGGTGATTGCAAAAATTCAATCTGGACAGTTTTTGCCATCAAAACTTGATTTCTCCAAGACTAAAACCTGTGCTATGAGATATGCAATTAGCTGTCTCAAAAGCTTTTGCATTTGACATGTTTTCCCCCATTTTTCCCCTCTCAGTACCTACCAAGACTATGAAGAACAGTGATTTTTTGTAAAAAGTCACTTTGATGTGCACTTTTGCAACTGAGACTCAGTGATCCCACAGTTTGCCACAAAAACCAAAAAGATATCATTGTAGTACATCCTATGTTTTTTTTTTTAAAAAACCCCGTTATCTGCTTTTGTCCCAAAAGGAAGATAAAGGCCATGCCATGCCTAATTTAACCAGATAAAGGCCAGACCATGCCTAATTTAACTTGCTTCCTTGTGCTCATCTAACTGCTGGTAGGCTTGCATGGAGAAAATTAAATACCTTAAAGAGCAGAGAACAGTGAGACAGAGCATAGGAGAGAACAGATTTTGCCTCTCTCTCTCTGCATACTCAGATGTGAAAGGTATGGACTGATTCCCACCAACTCTTTACTTGTGAATGGACAGAGATGCATAATTAATCCTCCTGGGACTGCTCTTAGATGAAAGGAGAGATCCTCCCATAGAGAGAGCTCTGATCCTTCTCTCACTTTGTGTGTGTATTTCTTTATTTTCTGTTAGGCAGAAGCACAATATGGAGCGCAGAAAAGATGACCTTAGGCTTTGGCTGTCCACCCTCTCAAAAAACCCCCCAATTGGCATCCCTTCCACCTTACAGAGGTACAAGCAAAAACGTTGCCTCTGGTCAAAGATGCCAGGCTTGGACAAACTGCAAATCTCTACCCCCCTCCCCGCACTCATACAATCAAACTACCTTTTGCCATATGTTGCAAATAAGACATTTGCCCAGTCCTGCAATCAGGCTCTAGTGAAGAGTGCTCCTGGTGATACAACTGCCTGAACATGGGCTAAGTATTCTGGTTGGATGTTATGGCTGTCAGGCACCTCTCTCTCCTCTCTCCTTCACTGCCACCAGGAAATAGAAAATTAGAGTACAGTGCAGATATCACAGATCAAATGTGGCCCACTTACCAAAAGGTTTGGATCAGGGGTCTTCTGAGATTAAAAAATACAGCTGTGTGTAGCTAGTTTTTTGATTAGTTACTTGCTAAATGCACTCCCCCTAGTAATCTGGCCCATCAATGCATGCATTTACCAGCCCAGCAAATTTTAGGAAAACAAAGTCTCTCTGTACACATACACAGAATGGCATGGGAGCCATTTGCACCTCATATGATCCCACATCATTAGGTAGTATGTGAATATTTCAACCATGCAGGTGTTTATTTCACTTTGTTTGTAGCCTACCTTTCTCATTGAGACTCAAGGTGGATTACAAGATACTGGAAACAATTCAGTCAGATAGCACAAGACATCCAGTAACACAGAACTAGGCTTACAGAATTAGAAAAGAAGGGAAACAGAGAACTGTCTAAGGTATTACCATACCATAATGCAGAAAGTGTATTACAAAGACAGAAGACAATGCAGTAAAAACAAGGTCATACATACAATAAACTTTGCAATAGAGACTACAGTCTTGTTCCCTTATAAGAGTCTTCCTGTGGCTCTCCATAACACTACAGTTCTGATCACTTTATAAAAATGCCCTCCTGAACATTTTGGACTGACAATACAATCTTTCCTCCAGGGTCAGTCGTAGTACTCTCCCTGATCTCCTGCATACATATACTGAGTAACAGGGAGCTGCTTCTCATGGTGCTATCCTATAGATCTATGGTATGGGTGTGAATACCACAGTACTTGAATCAATTCCACTCCAATCGGCACTTTCTGCATAGTGCATAGTGCATAGTGCATAGTGCATAGTGCTCGTTAGGTGGGAAACAGACCTGCAATTGGCTGGGCCACATAGTTATTTAATTACACTAAGGATTACACTAAGGGGAAGTACTTCCTACTCCTCTCTGTGTGAAAGGTGTCTAAGTCCTTCAAGTTTAAATACCACATCAGACTCTTTATCCTCATTTGGTGATCCTGTACAAGAAACCTCTCTGGGTTTTCACAAGTACGCATGTGTGCTGTTTCCTTACTAACTGTTTAGCAAGACTGCAGATTGTCATTTCTTCTTTGAACTTTTTTTGCTGACTAAACATCTCTTTTACCACCTTTAGCAAAGGGAAAGAGATGCTGTGGGGAAACCCCTCGTTCAGAGAAATCCATTCCATATGAATGTGCAAACCTAATGAAAGCCAGTTATTGAGGGCCTTTCATATATGCTTATGCAGAAATGCCTATGATTTACAGCTGGCACAATAATTTATACATGCATCTTCTATGCTTTACTTATTTTGTTAAAAGTTTATATTTGGAAACAGTCTGGGTTCTGCAGAATAATTAATTTACAGGGAACTGTTTTATTCTTCTCTTGCTATTCCTTCTTCCAAGACACTTTGACAAAAAGGCCCACAACAAAATCTGGAGAGTCGTCTGCAAAGGCCTATGGCTTCACCGTGTGAATTATGCTGCACGATGTCTAGCTTTGTTTGGTCTCTCAGGCCTACAATATAGAAATAAACCAATTTCCATGAATAGTGGCTGTGTTTACTATGCTGGAATATGTTAAAAAGCACAACATCCTGATCTGTCTATTAGCGCTTTTCCCATCAGGTATTTTCAGTAGTTTATTTTATGAAATTTACATGCCATTCTTTCTTGTTTAAAAAACTCTGCACGGTATATACTATCAAGTTTAGTTTATTGTATTTCCCTAAAACCATAGGTCAGCAAAACAAAACCTCACTTCTTGCACCAGGTGCTTTGGGGCATTTCACTGGGCCAGTTTTAATCACTGCACCACATTTTTTTACATGGATGTGTAAGAACATACTAATATAAGCCCTGCTAGATCTCTGATCTAGAGGAGTGGTCCGTCTAGTCTAACATCCTGTTTCAAACAGTGGTCAGTTTGTTGCCCTGGAGGATCAACCAACATATCACAGATGCCAAGGCCCTCCCCCACTGTGGCCTTCTAGCACCGGTTTTCAGAAGTTTGCTGCCTCTATATAGAGAGGTTCTCTTTAATCACCTAGGCCAATATCCATTGATTGGCTTATCTTCCATAAATCTGTCTAATCCCCAGTTAAAGCCATCTGTGATTGTGTTCATCAATATGTCCACCAACAGTGAATTCTACAATATGATTACTCATTGAATAAAAATGAACTTACAGACAAACACAATTCGAATGGCTGTATTCTTATCCCGGGAACAGGAGCTGCCATTTCATTTAGATGAAGTAGGGCAAGGCCTGCGGTTACTGTAAAGATTACAGGAGAATGATTTGGGGGAGGAATCTTGTTCTATCAGTCTCTGGCGTTGTTTATTAACATGTCAGGGGAAGAAATGTCATGCATTAGGATTAAGGAACATGGGACACATACAGGGCATTTAAGAGTACATTAACACTTCCATGCCGAGTGAAAACATTCACAAAACCTTGTCCCTTCCCTAGGTTCACATCTCTTTCAGATGGCCCCAAATATTAGAAATCCATGCATTGCACGTATAAGTAGATAATATGCAAGAAAGAGACTTGCTTACTTTGCAGTTCCTGTGGCCTTCCCAAGAACATGACTCTGTGTCCTGAGGGACAATCCCTCTTTGAAAAGCATGGTCATTGAAGCACACCGGACACAATGGAGATTCAATTTCAGCCTCCCCTTGAGGTATATGCATCACAGTGGACCCTGGGTATTTGAGGCTGCTTGTCTGATGCTTTTCCATGCTAACCATTGGACTCTTAATCCATCTTCGAACCTAAAAACACAAAAACAAGACACCAGTATTTTCCATCTTATGAATATGTGTTGTTTCATTCTGACCAAACTCAAACAATCAGATTGTGATTAATAGCATTTGGACTTGGCTTTGAAGAAAATATAAGCCCAAAAGCTGAAATGAGAATGAGGTACAGTGAATGAGTCAATATCAACAACTGTATGGCTGTTTTCATACAGGAGCATGTAAACATGCTGCCATTACAGCAGCAGCAGCCGCAAGAAAGATGACAACAAGTGGGAGCAGTGTTGACATACACCTGTCCTATCTGCTGCTGCCCACACTCCTTCTCCTTTCCTCTACTGCACATGTGCAAAGTCACAGCATGGTAGTGATTTAACATGCCCCCACTGACCGGGACCCCTCCTTGGACCTACTTTTCCTTTAGTTACCAAAGGTGCTTTCTACAGCATAACTTAGCTGGGGCGGGGGTGGAGACCTTTAAGGGGCTGAAATATTGAGAAGGAAATGAAGAACTTAGCTCTGCCTCTTCCCCATAGTGCCTGCAGGTAGAGTTTCTATCTACAATCACACTCCTATAAACTGAATCAAAGGAGGGTGTTTTTTTTAGTTGGCCCAAACGGGAAAAATTCAGGAACCAGGAAAATCATGCTTGGTTTGGGCACAATGTTGTGTACAATGCTCCCAAATACTATGGGGACTTTCTGCTGGTCATGTACATGAAACTCCCCAGATGGAAATACTGAACTTTACAGAACAGATATTTTGCAAGTATTTACTGTGAAATTTAATTATGTGGTGCTACATGTTTTATTTGTGTTTTTCTCACAAAACAATTTTCATATTAAATGCTCTCTTTTATCATTTCTGTGTTACTTTACATTATAATAATAGCAATAACATTTGATTTATATACCACCCTTCAGGATGATTTAACATCTACTCAGAGAGGTTTACAAAGTTTGTTATTATTGTCCCCACAACAAAACACCCTGTGAGGTGGGTGGGGCTGAGAGAGCTGGAAGCTGTGACTGACCCAAGGGCACCCACAGGAGTGAGGAATCAAACCTGGTTCTCCACATTAGAGTGCCATGCTCTCCTGTTAGAAAGTATCTGTTAAGAGTCTCTTGTTCATTGGCCTGTCCTCAATAACTTCTTGTTCTGTGCCCAGTGCCCACCTCATGATATTGTACTGAATTTCAAAATGACAGCAGATTTTCAGTGTCATCTCTCTCACTTGCACATTTGTTTTGTGATTCACATTTGTTTTGTGATTTACAAATCATTTTAATCAACTCTGTTATCTTTAAACTGCCTTACTTTCCACTGAATTTGTCCAAATGTTCAACCCTTGACTTTCTCTAGAGCAGTGAGCAGAAGCCATTCATTTTTGTTAGGAAGAAAGTAAAATGAATCTCCGTAAGGAAGGAGTACCTTGCCTGTTGATAGTCCTAGTGTCTGAGGTTAGGGGGCAAGTTTTGCCCTGTCTCAGGTATTTTCAAGATTGCATCCCATTTACTGTGTGTGACCCATAGAACTCAGTAGACAAAGAGATTGCCATGAGGCCTCTATGGCCATTTCCACACACGTTGAATAATGCACTTTCAATGCACTTTTGTAATCCTTTAGAAGTGGATTTTTTGTTCCACACATGGAAAATCAGTTTCAAATGTTCACTAAAGAGTATTGAAAGTGGATTATCCAATGTGTGTGGAAGCAGCCATTCATTGATCTCAGGCCTCAAGCCAACTGATATGGGCAGATATTGAAGGCACACAGCAACAAATAAGTAGTCACTCTCAACTCATACATCCAAAATTGATTTTCTTTCTTTCTTACTGTGTCTTATAAAATTTGGAGGTGACAGTGGCAGACAGGAAGTGAGATGGCAGTTCCTAAGAGAAAACATTACCTTTGTGTAAACTGGATCAACCTGGATTCATTTGGACACATACTAACAGCTTGCCAAACTATTGGTTCCCTTTTCACAACGGGCGAGAAGGATGAGAACTGAACTGGTGGCGAGTAGTTCATATTCTGAAAATATGCAGTTAATGCATTGACTGATCTGACCTTACTAATTAAACCAATACAAACTTGCTAAACAGGCAGACTGGGCAGAACGTGCTAGCGGCCAGGAAAAGCACTTATCTCAATAG
Source organism: Eublepharis macularius (assembly GCF_028583425.1). Lineage (NCBI taxonomy): Eukaryota > Metazoa > Chordata > Lepidosauria > Squamata > Eublepharidae > Eublepharis > Eublepharis macularius. The sequence continues at coordinate 116,751,236 of NC_072790.1, forward strand.
AACAGCAAAACAAAGGTCACATTTCTTCCCTCCATACCAGAGTACAGTTGCAGCAGCAGGACTCTTCTACCTGAAAGTAACCACTCTTGCAGAAAACAAAAGCAAAATCAGCAGCAGCCAAGTTAGCCTTGGCTGGATCATGCTCATATATCCAGCCCAAGCACCCACTAGGGTTGCCAACTGCCTGAAGAAAAAATGTCCTATTCCTTTAATAGTGGCTTAATAGGATGTTATTTACTAGGTGTTATCATTTACCTCCATGTCATGAAAAGCTATTTTCATTAACCCTCTATTAAGGGACAGGACATTTGTCTTCAAGCCCTTTGCCAACCCTGACACCAGCACACAAGTTCATGTGCCAGTGTGAAGACCTTGTTCCTAATCTGAGTCCCTGGTCGGTCAGTGGATTCCATAAGAATTCACTGGACAAGCCTTCCATTTACTCTCCCAGGACTCTTCCTCCCCCAGTGTTTTTTCATAGGTGAGGGTTACTTCTGCCCCTGAAGAACCATCCCTTCTTCTACTCACTCCTTTAAGGGGGGCAGGGACTGAGCATGTGTGTCTATGGCCGAATCCATACTCACTCACCATCCGCTTATCTTGCGCAGTTGTGGCAATCGGGTTCATTCCGCTACCATGCTATGCCTCATCACATTCACCCTTCCAGTGCGTCTTCATGGCGCAATCATTTCTCCACACGCCACTGAGTAAAGCGTTACAGTGGGTGGTTCCATCCTCCGCCGCCAGAATTGACGGTGCACGTCACTTCCCTTTTTTTTTTTAAAAAAAAGGTCCATTTTCCGGTATACCGATATTCCACCTTTTAAGAAATGGCAATGTACCCTCCCCCTCATCTTTGATTGGCTCATATTTTGCTTGTCACAGACCACTTTCTAACAATTGGCTGGTTGGTATGGTGGGCAAATTTGAAATTAGATTGTCACATTAAAGGCATTGTCCGGAAATTCTGCTGCTCAGAGAGGTTTTCTGCTTTTAGTAGTTAACAACATGGATGCTCAAAGTGTGATATTTGTGATGATGGCTCAGATTGTGGTTGGCATGCTTCGCAGCACAGCCACGCAACACCATGAGATGATGCATTCTGTCTTTTGCACATGGTAGAATCTCCCACCTGCGTCCTAAGCTTTCAGGAATATATTTGTTTTCTGCACCTGCTGTTTACTGGAGACGATCATTGTGGGAAATACAGGCTTGCTCGGCTTGGCTCCTCGGACTCTTAAAAATGGCGGGACACAGTAGGGAAATGATCCCCGTGTGACATGCGCATGCTCCAGTGACCGTTTCTTTTCCTGCACAAACCGCTGCTCACTACAGTTGATTTACTGGTATACCGACCTTTCTGCACTGTGCAAAAAAAAAAAGGCGGGGAGAAAATGGATTTCTGCCACTATCATGTGGTTTGGAAGGAAGACGCAATTGTGGCGCGGTGATGGCGGGGAACACGCGGAATGGGAAAGCGTGTAAGTATCTGCATAAACAGCGCACCGCTTGCGAAAAAGGCACGGAAACAAAAAGGAAGTGTGGATTCGGCCTATGTAGGGATAGGCTTACCTAAAGAGTTTCACACAGAGGAGATGAGACCAACTGCCTGGAGGTTGATACCTCCTGGGCTAGCAGTAATAAGGAGGCAATAAAGAGGGATGTAGGGCACCTGGATCCACTCTACTGGGACAACCTCCCATATATCTTTCTATTCATATGATAACCCAAGTAAATTACAACCTTAATATTTATTTATTTACTTCATTTATACCCTACTTTTCTCCCCAATGGGGACCCAAAGATGTCTACATCATTCTCTTCTCCTCCATTTTATCATCACAGCAAGCTGGGGTAGGTTAGACTGAGAGTGTGCCGTGGTCCCATAGTCACCCAGCAAGCTTCCATGGCAGAATAGTGATTCAAACCCGAGTCTTCTAGATCTTTATCTGACATTCTAACCGCTACATCACCTTGATGTTCAGTTATGAAAATTCACAGGAAGCTCAAACTGTTGAGCAAGAGGTTTGAGGACGAAGCCCTATTTACACAAGATCCACGTGCATGTAACAGTCATGGTTCCTGTTTTCTCTCTTATTGAGAAAAATGAACAAATACATTTAAAATTCTTATGAATTTATGCACCAGCTCAGGCTTCGATGGGTCTGGGAAACTGGACATTTTCCTCCTACTGTTACTGAACTGATACACCAGACAAGCACTTGATGAATTATGATAGAACTATGCATGCAGCCTCAGAAATCTACAGCCAGTTCACAACCCAGACAAATTTCTTGCTTTGCCAATGGGGTCAGTCAGCATAGAATTTGGGAAGGATTGTTTGGATGTAAGTATAGCTCTTAGTGTTATGTTCTGAAGTAGGAAATGAAGAGTCTCATGAGTCATCCAGCCTATTGTATCAGCTATGAGAGTACAGCTTAGCAATTGGTTGCCAAGGATGCATGGTAAACAAATACTATGAAATTCAAGTTCCATTGGTGAGTTGCTAAGTCCAAATTTACTGCACTGTGTAGTTTTTTTGGAAAGCGTAAAAAACAACCCTCTCTATGGACACCAAACAAATAAGGAGATTCATCCTCACGGGAGGTGTGCCTGTCATTTTCTTATGGTTTCTCTATTAATATGTTTTTTAAACGCAGAACTACTAGTTTATGCTGATTGGTTTAAAATGTCGCTGCTTTGACGTTTAATTGAATTCTTGGTCCTTTTGAGCCCTTCGTCAGCCCTTGCAGATGGGCACATGACTCATATAATGTCTGTGCTTTTCCAACAAAACACACATGCTCACAGAGTTGAATACCGACTGAAATCATTTTTCCATGCAGCAGACCCCAATGTGTTTTTGATCCAACGTATGGTTTTACAATTCCAACATTCTTTAATAGGGTACGAAGTCTGTTTTTTGCTGTTCTGTTGATTCTGCAGGTGGGGGGTTCTTGCCTTATGACTCTTTTTAAAAATATGCTTCTTGTTTCAAGAAATGCCATCCAGTTTTTTTAAAAAACCTTGGCAGGTTTTCATATTTATTTTGCCAGTGACTGAGACTGTGATAGCTAAGTACATCTTTAAAAATGAACTGATGGATGTGTGATTTAAACTATTATACTTGAGAAGAAAAGGGACTTAGTTTCCAGAGATATCGATCTGTGTGTATCAATATGTCCTAGCATTTGCTGTGTTACATTAGATTACTGCCTTATTAATTCTGCCTTAAACCAGATGAAAACGTTCTCATAATGACATTGAATAGCCTTACTCATACATTTTCAGTGTGTCTTTTGTTATCAGTTTAAAGATGCATATTATTTGAAACTGGAGTTTTCAGACTTGGCTGTCAGAAGCAGCCCTGCTCCAAACCCTCAAACCCAGAAGCTAGACCAGTCCTATTCCTGGCTTACTACAAAACTTCTCAGAATCAGGGTACAACTTACTGCTTTTCTAGCAAGACAGATATGTTGGGTGATCCAGTGGGCAATAGAAGCAATGCAGTCATGGATCCTACCTTCTATTACCTTACAAGTTCAGTTTGCTCCTGGCTAGCACCCACACTTCCTGCCACGGAAATCTGCAAAATTCAGAATTCCATGCTGGCTGGAATACCAGAAATGTACCAGGGGGCAACTACATGGAGGATGGGTGTACAGCTGGAGAGGTGCTATCTTATCTGTTTCCTTTGCAAATAGCTTCTCTTCCTTTCCCCAGCCATAGTCTTAAAACTCTTAAATCTGAGATGGTACTTGCTGAAAATCAAACTGGGTAAATATGAATCTAAAGTTCTGCAGGCAGGTCAAAGTTGAGAGAATCTCTATGCTAGATACTTCCTCCCATGCTTTGAATTTTAATTTGCTTTCATTGAACACAGTAACTCTGTTGTGGTGTTCTTTCTTTGTAGAAGTAAGCACACATAGGGAGGTGTTTGAGTCACACCTGCTGGCCATGTTTCCGACCTCTGTGCATTCACAGTGTCATTTGAGAAGAAGCCTATATTTGTATACGTGATCTGAACCAATATAGTTTTTCTAGGGTATGGATAACATGTTGTGATCTCATGAGTGGACTGGAGCAGACATTGATGAATATGACAACATTAATTCATGGAGGTCAGCAGGGCTACCCTTATTCTTCCTCTACACATTCTGTTTGATTGACTGGATATTCATATTCATATATACCAGCTCTGATCAGTCATTCAAAGTGAATGCATACAGAGAGAACTGAGGTCATTTCAGAATGTTTTTCAGGGTATCTATTCATGTATTTAAAACATTTCTATTCCGCATTTCTTCTTAAATATTGTCTCCAAAGGGGTGAGCATCAAAATATTAAAACATTTTTTTTAAATTTAACTTCACATATACCTCGTCTTCCTCTCCAATGGGGACCCAATATGGCCTACATTGTTCTCTGTTCCTCCATTGTATCCTTACAACAATCCTGTGTGGTAAGCTAGGCTGAAAGTGTATGAATAGCCCAAGGTCACCCAGCAAGCTTCCATGGCAGAGTAGGGATTGGAACCTGGGGTCCTAGATCCTAGTCTGACACTCTTAACCACTATGCCACACTGGCTCTTCAACATTAAAGCAGCATTTTAAATAATATATCTATAAAATATTTTAAAAATTCAGTAATAACATATGAACATGCAAACATACATAACACAACCAGGGATGAAGGCCAATGAGAGTTAGTGAAAGAACACAAAACAAAACAGAAAAGCCTTCTCCCACTGGCAGAAGACAAGGATAGAGGGAGACAGATTTGGACAGGAAGCTCCAAATGCCAATGCCAGTGCTCTTTCTGTATCCCAATGACTTCTATCCTGCATTTCTTCTATCATGGACATCAAGGCAGAGCATATAGCCTCACATCTGAAATTGCTGTTCCATAACAGCAGTTCTGCCAGTGGGACAGCATTTCTGTTACTGAAGGAGGGGAGGATAATTTTTGCCTATTTACTCCTCCCACAACCACAGATCCTTACATTGCCCCCCCTATTGTTACTGGGAAGCCCCCAGAAGCAAAAATTGTGGAGGCACAGAAAGCTCCAGTCGGAGAGGAAAGCATGGACGTTCTTCACTTCTCATGGTACTCCACTCACACTGCTTACGATCCAAGCCACAGGTTCTCAGCTCCCATCCAGTCACATGAGCAGACCGAGACCTGCTTAGTTTCTGCATCATGTGCCCTGGCTGGTTTTAATTAACCTAGTTAATCCCTTCATGCAATCATTTGTATCTAGATATTCTTTAAATGCTTTCTTGGTTGTATATTTAAAGTTTTACTAGTGTCCTGTGCTCATCCGTTTTGGAGTAAGTCCTTTGGAAGTCCTTGGTGTAAGTCCTTTGGATGGATATGCAGTTGGGTTCACAACTGTAAATAGTATGCTGCAAGGCAGTTTATAGCTCAGTTCTATGTGCTGCAATGATTCAGTGTTTATGTGACTTACAGACTTCATATCCCATGGATGTATGCAACAACTTCAAGGACCTAATAAAAGCCTAATAAAAGCAAACATGTACCTTATCTAGGAAATTTCACTTGGTTTTGAGAAAACTTAATAAACAACAAAGTTATTTTGAACTAATAACAAAGCTGGTTGTAGGAAAAAATACAATGGGATCTAGAAAGGGGAGGGCGGGCCACTTGCTCCGCTTCTGATCTTGGATGGGTGAATGGGGGACAGGCATTGCCTGCTGCTCTGTGCCTGATTCTGTCCGGGTGAAGGGGGATGGGCATTGCTGCCTGCTCCTCATCTCATTCCAGCTGGGTGAAGGGGGGCGGGCATTGCCACCTTCTCTGTGCCTGATCCTGGCCGGGTGAAAGGGGGCATTACCTCCTTATCCACTCCTGATCCTAGCCGGTTGAAGGGGGGTTATTGACACCTGCACCATGCCTGATCCTGGAGGGATGAAGGGGGTGGGCATTGCTTCCTGCTCCATGCCTGATCCCATCCGGGTGAAGGCAAGGAGTGAGCAGTACCACCTCCTCTGCTCCTGATCCCAGCTGGGTGAAGGGGGCCTGCACCCAGCATGCTCTGCTTCTGATTCCAGCAGATTGAAGGGGGAGTGGGTATTGCCACCTACTCCGCTCCTGAACCTGGCTGGGTGAAGGTGGGGGGTGGGCATTGCCACCTGCTCCACTCCTGATCCCAGCTGGGTGAGGGGGGCATTGCCACCGGTTCCGCTCCTGATTCCACCTGGGTGAAGAAGGGCAGGCATTGCCGCCTTCTCTGTGCCTGATCCCGGCTGGGGGAAGTGGGGGTGAGCATTGCCACCTGCTCTAGGCCTGATCCCGGCTGGGTGAGGGGGGGCATTACCTCCTTATCCACTCCTGATCCTAGCCGGTTGAAGGGGGGTTATTGATACCTGCACCATGCCTGATCCTGGGGGGATGAAGGGGGCTGGCATCGCTTCCTGCTCCATGCCTGATCCCATCCGGGTGAAGGCGGAGAGTGAGCAGCGCCACCTCCTCTGCTCCTGATCCCTGCCGGGTGAAGGGGGGCAGGCATTGCCTCCTGCTCCATGCCTGATCTGGCCAGGTGAAGGACGGGTGAGTATTGCTTCATACTCCACTCCAAATCCTGGCCGGTGGAGGCAGGTAAAGGGGGGCGGGCATTGCCGCCTTCTCTACTTCTGATCCTGGCTGTGTGAAGAGGGGTTGGACATTGCTTCCTGCTTCGCACCTGATCCTGGCTGGGTGAAGAGGAGGCAGGCATTGCCTCCTGCTCTGTGCCTCTGGATCTATGCTCTGTGCTTGGATCTATCCTCTGGATATATGCTCTGTGCCTGATACTGTCTGGGTGAAGGGGTGGTGGTGGTGAGCATTGCCACCTGCTCCATGCCTAATCCTGGCTGGGTGAAGGGAGAAATAGGCATTGCCACCTGCTCCGCACTTGATCCCAGCTGGGTGAAGGGGGGTGGCCATTGCCTCCTGCTCCACAACTGAGCCTGCCTGGGTGAAGGGGGGCAGGCATTGCCACCTACTCTGAGCCTGATCTCGACTGGGTGATGGCGGGGGCAGGCATTGCCATCTGCTCCATGCTTGATCCCAGCTGGATGAAAGGGGGCTTGCATTGCCACCTGCTCCCCTCCTGATCCCAGCTGGGTGAAGGGGGGTCTTGCCACCTACTCTGCATCTGATCCCAGCTGGGTGAAGGAGGGGGCGGGCATTGCCCCCTGCTCCATACCTGATCCTGGCTAGGTGAAGGGGGGAGGGAATTGCTGCCTGCTCCATGCCTAATTCCAGCGGGTTGCAGGTGGTGGGCATTGCCACTTGCTCCACTTCTCGGCTGGGTGAAGGGGGGAGCAGGCATTGCCTCCTGCTCTGCTCCTGATCCCAGTCAGTTGAAGGTGGGGACGGGCATTGCCAGTTGCTCTGCTCCTGATCCCAATTGTGTGAGGGCAGAGAATAGGCATTGTCCCCTGCTCCGCACCTGATCTCAGCTGGGTGAAGGCAGGGGGATGGACATTTCCACCTGCTCTGCTCCTGATCCCAGCTGGGTGAAGGCGGGGAGCTGGCATTGCCACCTGCTCTGCTCTTGATCCCAGCAGGTTGAAGGGAGGAGGTGGACATTACCACTTGCTTTGCACCTGATCCCAGCTGTGAGAAGGCAGGGGTCAGGCATTGCCACCTGCTCTGCGCCTGATCTCAGCTGGGTGAAGGCACGGGTGGGTGAGCATTGCCTCCTGCTCTGTTCTTGATCCCAGCTGGGTGAAGGCAGGGGGCAGGTATTGCCATGTGCTCCACTTCTGATCTGAGCTGGATGAAGGTGGGGGGCTGGCATTGCCACTTGCTCTGCTCCTGATCCAGCTGAGTGAATGCAGGGGGTGGGCATTGCCACCTTCTCCACTTGTGATCTCAGCTGGGTGAAGGCAGGGGGCTGGCATTGCCCCCTGCTCTGCTCCTGCTCCCAGCTGGGTGAAGGTGGGGGTGGGCATTGCTACTTCCTCTGCTCCTGATCCCAGCTGGGTGAAGGCAGGGTGCGGGTATTGCCACCTACTCCTCTTCTGATCCCAGCTGGGTGAAGGCTAGGGGCAGGCATTGTCGCCTGCTTCCCACCTGATCCTGGCCTAGTCTTCCTCCTGTGGTGTACTCTCTTGAGGATCGGGCTGCCTTGTCTGGGCTTCCATCTGTGGCAGCGACCTCTGGAGGCACACCCGGGTAGGAAGTGAGTTGTAAGGAACATGGTTAGCCTTTTTATATTGTAGGATGTGTTTAACTTGCTCTTTTCCTATAAAAGTACAGATCTGCCTCTGAGTACATTAGTAACCACCATTTATAGTGCTGTGTCATTATAAATTTGTTTGTTTCTGTTTTGAAATTGTTAATTATTTTTAGCCAATGGGGCAAGTGTTTGAAGCAGAATCACAGGCACTAACAGTGCCATCCTAAACAGTTATACCCTGTTAAGTCCATTGAAGTCAGTGGGTGTAGAAAAGTATAACTGATTAGGATGGTAGTGTAAATGGCTGAGACCATCATTATTGCAGTGGATAGCAGAGGCCATGAAGAATGGTAATGTTAATAGGTTTGAGGAAATATGTACAAATAGTTACTGTTGCTTCCAAAATGCTGCAGAAATGTTCATTGCATTCAGCTGATGTAGGTTTGCCTATGCTATTGCTGGAATCAGCAAAATCTGATTTGCCAATGTTTGGTTAGGCAAAGTTCAGGTTCACATGTGTTCTGCCAAGCCCTATGTGGTTTGTTGCTTTAGTAGAAGTAGTTTAGGTTTCAGCCCTGTGAGCAGCTCCAAATGAACCCTATAACCCACAAAAAAGTTCTTAAGACTGAATTTGGCTGAAAGTTCCTGCAAGTTGAACAAATGTCAAAACTCTTGCCTTGTGAAAGTGGAGATAATGAGGGCTTGGTATACTTGTTAGCAGCCCTTGGTGGCTTTCCAAAATGAAACCCACCTTGTATTAGTTATCTTAAACAATTCAGGAAAACATGTACCTGTTATTACTGGAATGCACAGTGGAAAAAGTGGATAATATAACAGCGATATTTGTCCAAAAGCATTTAGAGTGTAGACTTGAAGTTCTAAGGAAAGTACCAACCGGCTGTAATTTCTTGCAACAAAGCCAAGAACAGATATCTGGAGGGAAATTACAATAGCTGCATTTGAACTGAATGCTTTTCAGAATATGCTACTGATCTATTACTGCTGAATCTACCACTGGATGTACTCCTACTGTTTCAATCTATTGGGGAAAAAACCTCTTGAGAACAGCCAAAGGCCCTCTCTGCATATTAATGAATACCTGTGATGGTATCAGACCACACTGATACAGCATTCTTTGGTTCCTATAAATTAGCATCACTACCTTTAATATTTAAAGGTTTGCAGATATTTTAAAAATAATTTTCTACCTAGAAAAGTCTCAGTCTCAGTTAGATCTATTAGGCTCATTGGCATTTTAGGAGACAACAGAAATGATGATTGGCTATCCTTTTACTGTATTAGGGGAAATTACCTGCATATAGAAAAATTGACAAGGATAGCCTAAATGGCTGCAAGACTATGTACACCAATGGTAGGATACGATACACAAAATGGTTTCAGTGTCCTACCAAGGCTACCTTCAGGAACCACTCTTTTTATCAGTTAAATCATGAGAAGTCCTGTCAAATAAGACCATTAACCTCTCAAGTTTGATCCAAATTTGATTTAACTGATAATGGATTCCTTGGACTGTTTTGGCTATTAATACAGTTTGCTCTTTCAACATTTGCACTGTCAGAGAATGGACTGAGTTAGAAGGTGAGATGGAGGCCATTTCACCATGTTCTAAAAATAGTGTGATACTCATGGAATGCTACCAGTTTCCTCGTGTGATTTCTGATGTCACCCTGTTGTGATCAGTGCATAAGGACCATTTATAAGAGCTCCACAGATGAGCTGTATGCCTATGGTGGCTTCAAGGCCCATTTTACTGACAGCAGAAAGTATATATAATGTGGGTGCTGCAATCAATAGTTTTATACCACACGTTAAAACTCTTTTCTTTGTTCGGTATGGTATGATGCTAGCTACAATTCCACTCAAAATTCCCTCAAACCCTTGTCTAACTCAGGCTTGGGCTGACCTTCCTCTACCCTGAGGTAAAACTTCTCCTTACCAAGCATATGAAGCTGAATACTTGGCTGGGAAGCCTTTAGTAGTGTGGTTGACATTTAGCTTCAACCTTCTTTCTTGTCCTACCCTTAAGAACCATCTAAGTGGTTAACCAGAAAGTCTAAGTAGGGGAAAGAGCAGGGGTTTGCTCTTCCCTTATAAAGGAACTGGCACCCAAGGCTTAGGGAGATTCAAAATGTAAATAAGGTTTATTTACAAGTAGGTAAATAAGTTAGGTGCTCCAAGTTTAATACCTACACAGCATAGCTTCCCCCTTTTCTGCAGACCTCAGGGTACTCTACTGAGTCAAACCCTTTTAAGATACTGGGCAGGAGTCAGAGTTAGAGTTATGCTCCAGCTATAACCCTGTTCCTGGTGCCAAAGGGGAAGACTCCTTTCTACCCATTTCCTTGGCCCACTATAATTCACAGATCTCTTGTGTCTACGCAGAAAGTGCTGTCCAAGGACTAAAAGTGCTTCATAAATGTTATGATTTCTCTTGTAAGAGTACACCTTCCCTTTACTTCCTCACACTGAGGACTCTCTGGTTGACCCTCTCTGGTCAGAAGCCAGGCTCCAGAGATGGCAGCGATGATGCCATTTTTGTGGCATTTTGTAAACGGGTGATGTCAGAAATTACGCGAGGAAGCTGGCAGCATTCTGTATCATGATATTTTTAGAATGTGAGGAAACGGCCGGAGTTAAAACAGAACTAGATGTTTTCTGGTGATGGTGCTGCAACATCAGAGCAAAGAGGATCAACAATGTTACTTGTGGAGATAGCTATTGGATCAGCCTCACAACACTTAGGAGCAAAAAAGTCATCAGTCTTACTGTGGCTTGGCATCAGCTAAAGTTTGCCTGAGCTAGATTTGTGCTTTTATTTATTCTCATGAGAACAACAAAACTTAACTCTCAGTGCAATCTGAAGCAGAGTTTCTCCAATCTAAGCCCATTGGAATCAATGGGTTTATATTGGAGTAACTCTGCTTAGGATTGCATTGTTCTTGTAAGGAAGCCCTTTCAACTGCTGGTTATTGCTTCTCTGCCTTTTGGCTAAGATCAATAGTAGTGCATAACTGCTGGTTTTGTCAAAGTAGCCCACCTTCTTAGTATGACAGATTAGTTCTGAGTTGATGTCTGAAGGGTATGTGTCATTGAGAACTGCTGTAACACAATGGTCAAGTGGTTTGGCTGTGAGTCAGCATTCTGCTAGTTTGAATCGCACTTGTGCCATGAGCTCAGTAGGTGGCCTTGGGCAAGCTACTCCTATCAGCCCCAGCTCCCTAGCTGTATTGTGGAAATAACAATAACAATAACAATAATACTAACTTGTTCACTGCTCTGAGTGGGGCACTAATCTGTCTAGAAGAGTGGCATATAAGTGCTATTATTATTATTATTATTATTATTATTATTATTATTGAGCAGTTATGTCATTGTGAAGCAGATTCACAACATGTTCCACCCATGATCATAATTCCAGAGGGCTAGCCAACAAGAGTTGTGTGGCACCTTAAAGACTAGCATATTTTTTTCCAGCATATGCTTTCATGGACTAGAGCCCATGATTTCAAAGGCAATCAGTAGATCCCTAGTATGCTGGTATAAAAAGCAAACAAAAAAATTGCAGAGTAAAAAAGCCATCATCTGTGGGAAGTACAGTGTGAAATGTAAATAATATGAAATTCACATTAATAAAAAACAATATGGGGACAGTCAATAGTTATACTAAGCCAGTTAACATGTAATGGGTGAGGAATCCCAGGTTTTGCTAAAAGAACTAATGCTTATAGTAAGATAACTAGCAATTTCAGATTAAAGTCTTCCTTTGAAGTTCTTTGTTGAAGAATGAGGACTTTCAGGTGAATGTCCCAGTGGAATAAAATGTTCTCTCATTGGTTCCTGAATATTTCAAATTTAAATGTCATATTTATGTCTGTTTATTCTTTTATGAAGAGACAAATGTTGACTGTTGACACATGAAGGCATATATCACACTGGGGGATGAGAGAATGGATGAGACCAGGATGGTATAATTGATGTTATTGGATACTAATATCTAATCACCCATCTGGTGATCTTCGACTCTGACTTTTGGCTTTGAAAGCAAAAAGAATTACCACCATTCTAATAATGCCAAAAATTATTTTTGAGGCATTACTGCTTAGGCACAGAAGCAATATATATTTCTTTTAAAAGATCTATTCTTGTCATGCCAGGTGACACAAGTGCAGGTAATTCAGGTATGAATCAGTTCAGACAAATGTATAAGAGAAATAGCTAATTCCTCCCGGTCAAACTATAGAGTCATCCATTATTAAATCCAACCCATACTGGAACTGTACAAACCACCTTCTCTGTTGTTCAAAAGGCAATTGTGCCAATGACACCTTTGGGAAGTATGCAATTAGTCTATTAAGTGCTCAAGTATTTGTAAAATGTTAATATGGACTTTCTTCTTTGGCTTGCAGAGGTATGTGTCTCAGATTTCTTTGGTTGTTGTTTTATACCTTTTGAATGTATGATACCCAGCCATGTTAATCCCTTAGACTAGCAAATTGCCAGATGTGTGATTAATGGAGATTTGACAAATCATGTGATTTCCACCCCCCTCCATTCATAGCTTTTGCTGTTAAGTAACAATAAACAGATACGGCTTTTCATTTAATGTGGTTCAATTGCCAGTGGCATCTGTCAGCATCAACACACTCAGGGGATTCAGTCAGCTCTTTATGCCTTAATTCATAAATCCAACTCATTCACAATAGCCAAGAGCAACAATTCCCATGAGAGAACAATGACCCAGTGTTCCAGCTGTTACCAGAGGGAATCATTCAGTCAGGATAACTGCCCTGTGGCCCTGTCCAGATGTTGCCTCATGCGTATGCTGAACATGAAGAGAGGGGTATTGTTACCCAAATAGGAGGTCTCCTTAATTAGTGGGGGAATTAGCATTAAAGGAGACAAGCAAGAGGGGGTAACTAGGAATCTCTGTAGCTGGGACCCCCCTCCTCCTGTTATGGGACCTGCTATGGACTGTGTCAGTTTCCTGCGTTGTTGTTTTAAGGCTCCACCAAAGACTCTGTTTAAGGGCAACATTGCCCATGCCTGTATCCTGTTCTCTCTGCTGCAATGGACTGTGCCATCTATGTCTGTTTCCTGCCTCCTTGGGCATCCACCTCACGTGGGCCCAGAGCCATGCTGCCATCAGCACAGTGCCAGACAGAGGGAATCTCCACGAGCCTGGCCGGGCACCCCCTGGCCAGTTCCCGCAGAGAGCCCCTTGCAGGATGGTCACTGAGTCTGCCCTTACCACTGGGCAGCCTGCTGGCAAGCCCAAGCCGTGCCAGGGAAGAAGCCATGTTCCCAGGCAGCAAAGAACCAACCTGGACAGTTTATTCTGAGGCTGCCATTTCATGAGAGTATGCTGGTCATGTCTGCAGCAGCCAGCCTCGCCCTGCTATGCATATCTTGGAAGCCACCCCGGAATGGAAGCTACGTGCTGGCTGTCCAGAACACCTAATGGACGCATCTCAGTGCAGCCAACGCATTCCAGAGCTGATGCCATCAAGACAGCTCCAGCTTCCTGACAAGATTCAATTAACCCACCCGGCACTCCCTTCCCCTCCTTTGTCCCCTCTTCCCGAGGTGTCACTATCACACAATTAGACACTAAAGTGGTCCATTAGGGATACTTGTAGACCCATTAAGCCTTTGTTCCCCTTTTGAGAACCACATGGAGGGTACTAGCCTCAGGGTATGTTTTGGGGTACTTAAGCTGGCTTCCCTTGCCATGAGGTGCGCGTGCCATTCCTATCCTGAACCTCAACCATCACTTTGCGTGTCTGGTGCAGGCATTAGATATCGCCACGCTTCACTGCTACATCTTTATTCCCCGCCATGACCAGGTGAGTATACCCAGTTCCTTCAATCTCAAGTGGGTATCCTGCTAATGCAAACGGCTCTATTTTTCCTACTCTTTATTTCCTAGTTTCTTGTATGTACCTTGCTTGTGTGTGTTATTGTAGGCATACGCAACACTATTAGTAAAAACACGTTTATCTCTATTAGTCTTGCCTCTTTATTGCACGAGTAATCTGGAAGAGGGACTCTGGTATAGCTGATTAAGGTCCGCAATAATTAAACCCAGACAGCAGCTAATTTCCCCATAAAATAGCAGTTCTGGTAACATCTCCATCAATGTTTATGGGGATTATTCCCTTAGAGAATGCTCAAATAAATCAGGCAGATGTTCAACAGGAAAGGTCTTTTTATTAAAAGAGAAATAAAAAGGTAATAACACAAATGCATATGTCATGATGACTCCCTTTCTATCGTGTAGGTTGATGTGGTGCCTTAAACCCTCTTGTTATTTCACCCTCTGGGTAGGTAATGCTGCCACCAGGAATTCAATACCAAACTAGTTAATTTAATTTTTCCCTGAATAATGTGCCCAAGCGTTAGGCTCCTTTGAGGGTCTATGTGGCCCTGAGGATAAGACTGGAATATATAAAAATCATATATACTCTGGGGTGAACAAAAAACACACCCTTTATTAGTACATGAAGTGTATTGGTTTCACACTATTTCTTAAACTCGGTGGTTTCAAAGATATCTGTTCTTAAAGGTTTTTTTTTCATACACTCAGTCACCCAAAGCAATTTTCCACCCAGATCTTCTTTAAGAGAATAAACTCCACACAGACTTAGATTCATTCAGGCCTTTCCACACAACTTGCCTGAATTAGATAGATTCATCTCTCACTCAGATATACATTGACTTTCTCTTTCAGGTGCACACAATTTGCCAGACTTAGACAGAATGAATATTTTCTCTCAGAAACACACAGTTCAGGTTTCACATAGATTGCCTGACTGAACCAGAATGAGATCCTTTTCAGCTTCCACACAGGTTGCCTGTTTTGCCCAATAACTAAAAAAATCTACAGTTCACTCTGCCCCTAGAGTACTGCCACTGTCCAATCAGATTTCACTTCACTCACGCTTCTCAACTCTGCCTATATTCTCAGTCATCAACCAATCATCTCACTCATCTCTCTCTTTCACCCCCATTCTTCTTTTGTAGCACACAAAGCATTTAAAGAAATACACACACACTTTAAATCATTGCAACATACAGCAGACATACAAGGCTAACTAAGAAAATCAGGGAGGAAAATGAGAGAAAGTAGTTCAAGGAGGGTGATAATTAGGAGAGGTCCATGGAAGCAGCAAAATGAATAGTGTTTCATGGAGAGAAGAAGAGGGAAGAGAAGGCCCAAATGAATTTGGGTGTGTGTAGATGGGTCCCAGAACACACACACACACACAAAGCACATGGCTGAGGAGACCAGTTATGGGGCGAAATGTTCTCTGGGGCAAAACTGACATCTTTGCCCCCAAACAATGTTTAATGGCTGTCTCTGAAGGTGGACAAAGGAGTTGAGAGAGGCTTGAAGTGATTATCTGGGATGGACTTTAGCTGAAAATATTGCTTAATGACCTTGTAAGTACTGGAAGGGAAAAGCTCTCAGGTTTGCTGAATAGCTTCAATTAAAGTAAATGGTCGAGGGGAAGTAAAGGAAGTCATTGATGATATTAGATAAGGAGTTTTCTCAGGAAGCCTCGTTATTTCTGTCTCTCCGGGGCATGGAGGGATCATCAGTTACCCACCTCTGACTCCTGTCCTGGTAACTTTCAAGTCCTCCTGCCCAGCTGGCATCCACTTTTGGCCAGGCAGTGCCTTGGACTTATGGCATAGGAGGGAAAGGGTTTATGATATTCCATTCATAAATTGCCCTTTCAGTGTGGAGAGGGGGGTTTGAGGATCCGCTGCTCCCTCAACTTCTCTAAGGTTAAAGCCCAAATATTGCATAGAGTCTTCATGTGAACCACCTATAAATGTGTAACAGTGAGTCTGGGAACAAACCAGTGGGTATGAGTGCATTCCCCTCTTCCCATGTTCAGATGGCAAAGAACCATCTGAACAAGGCTGAACACAGTTACAACTCTATGCACATGTATTTGGAACTAAGCTCCATGGAAATGAAGGGGTTATTGTTTATTTTTATTTTATTGAATTTATAGCCTGCTCTCCCCGCAAAGAAAACATATAGGATCAAGAATTTAAAAAGCAACACATAGGATCAAGATGTAAGTCATCCTTTGAGCCATTTGTACCTCTGAAGAACAACTAGAATATAGTGCTGCTTAAGGCAGAACCTGTGTGATATAAGAGGGGAGATAGCAGAAAGAGAGACAAGAGTGAGAAAATGAGAAAGGGAGCTGGGCAAACATGGGAAAGAGGGACATGGGTGCATGAGACAGAGAACATTAAAGGCCTAGTAAATGAGTAGCTAGGAGAGCAATCCTAAGCAGGCCCCTTATAGTCTCAGGACTTATGGTGACCCCTGCAAGGAGTTTTCATGGCAAGTGAGAAGCAGAAGTGGTTTGCCATTGCCTTTCTCTGCAGAATCTTCCTTGGTGGTCTCCCATCCAAGTACTGACCCTGCTTAGCTTCTGAGATCTGATGAGATCGGGCTATACCATTCTACCTTCCCTCCCAGAGTAAAAATGAAGTAAATATTATTCAGGAGATCTTTTTTACACAGGTAATTGTACTGTGCTGTAAGGAAATGGTTGTAGAGAGTTACATTGGTAAAGGGATAGGATCTGTAGTCTCTGCTACTACAACCAGTACTATAGTAGTAGTCTCTACTACTGTATATTTTCTGTTGCTGCAAGTATGCTCCTGCTGGGTAGTTTCCATATCATTTAATATTTCATTTTAAATTGCTTATGTTTTGTTTCAGCATTGTTTCAGCTCTGTATTGGATTGTTGTTGTTTTTAAATGTCTGCTATCCATACCCTATTGTATTATTGCTCATATTGACTGTGTAATCCACCTTGAGTCTCATTGAGCAAAGTGGACTATAAATAATGTAAACAAATAAAAATAAATGTGTGTCTTTCCAATACTAACATCCTCTTAGTGCATTGTAAACACATACTGTTGTGACCTTCTAGGAATCTCTATTTTTGGATTTTAGATGCAATACCAAGCACTTCTGTTATGGGTGGCTGTGAGTTTTGGGTCAGTCACAGAAATCCTCATATCATACCTTGGAAGATGATAACAAATAACGATGAAGGAAGTTCAGTAAATCTTATAGGAAAGGGCATATATTTGCATGGAGGCATTTCAAATACATGGTTATATTTTTGGACTGGAGGAAGACAATAGCTTTAAGAGAACTTAAGTTGCTTGAGAGAGGTGCTGTTTCCCACTGAGCATTCACATATGTTTCTTGCCCCACTCTGGTGTCTAGTTAGTAGAATATATATCACAGTGGGATGAGGGGAAAATACTCAAGGAATTGTGCATGGTTCAGAACCACGATCCTGTAATGGCAGAACCTTCTCAATTCTGTTAAGAGCCTTAAATTCCTCAAAAGAATTTTTCTTCTTTTCTGCAATGTGCTAGAAGAAACTTGCCTTGACATTAGTATGAGTTGTTTAGAAAATAAAATTAAATGTAAAATTCTGCTTTAAAAAGTCAGATGATGTTGATTCATGGTAAGAAAATAACAAGAATCCCTGGCCTCTTTGATGCAGTTCCATAGACTCATATTTGTTTTCCTGATCTTCTAGGATGAAAATGTGTTGGCCCATTTTCTGAATATCCCTAGGAAGGCTGTTGATTTAGCATCATGTTGATCTCTTCAAGCCCTAATTGCTGATTCATGTTTCTGTTTGTCTCACCCCATTTATTTTTATAGGACTCAATCATCCACTTCTTACTTTACAGTACATCAGTCCTAACATGAATATTTATTTCCCCTCCAGACGGTAACAAATACCTTATTTGTGATCTAGGAGGCCTGCTGGGGTATCTGTGTGTTCTCTGTCCCAGAAATATCAAATGTTTCTTCCCCCTTGTAGTTGCCATCCACCTGATCCTTTTCCTCCTTCCTGTGACATTATCAAATCACACCTTGGAACCCAACTTGAATTTTTACTAATGTAGAGGCCACAGAAATCACAGAAACCTTGAAGACAACTGTCAGGAAATCTACTTTGAATACCAATGAAAAAGATTGTCCAAATGAAAGAGACATTGTCCAACGTGTACAGTTGGCTAATTAAATAAGCTGATTAATGCTTATGTGATGGTTTGTATTACTTCTTTCTGTTTGGCTCTGGCATTTCAGTCTGTATTATCTGCCTGGAAAAGTAACACTGTGCGAAAACAGTCTTGCTAGATAACAAACACTACTGTTTCATTCCGAACTGTATGGCTTGTCATTTTGTTTGTTGATAATCACATATCTTTTCAAAGGCAAAATGAAGCACACACATACACATGCAGAGATACAAAATTGGCTTGTTCTAGTCTCAGAACTAGTCAAGGAATGTTCACCTTCAAATAACTCATGAGACTAAATAACAGAGGACATTGTGTTTGTTCTGCTTTAAGTTGGGGTTAAAGCAATTTTTTTCAAACTGTTTTGACTGTCTTTTCTCCCTCACCCACCTCAGTTCTAGTTAACTGTTCAGTAGGTGAGGGTGCTAAGAGGCAACTTAGTATGCAATCATATACATTTGACAGCTGTTGTGTGAGCTGTAGACTGGGCCATTAATCCAGCTCTGGCTGTCACAGAAGACATCTCAAACGTTCTCCCTAAAATCATGCATGTCATCTGCAGTCCTTTTCGAACTCCCGAGTGTGGATCAAAAATAGTCCACTCTCAGAAAGTATTCAGACTACCTGGTTCTTGTGTAGGAAAGCTCCATTACCCCAGTGTATCCTCTTCTTTGAAGCATACATACAGCCATTGATTGATTCATTCAACAGCAGGCACCTCCATACCATTACTGTTAGGTCACAAGCCTGCCAGCATCCTCACAGGTAGAAAACTGGGGAGAAAGGACTCACTGAGCTTTTAAATCAGACCCAAATCCTTTAAGCATATGCTAAGTACTTTGCTAAAGAAAGATGGAATTTTCTAAGCAGCACGTACTCCTAGTAAGTATGCTTAACTGATTTGTTAACTGGAGGGGAAGTCTAACTTCTTTAGCAGATACAATTTAGCCATTTGTGTCATAATAAACCTTTACTCAGCTGCTCGTTTATCTGCAAGTGACTTTTCACATCCTTCCCCAAATGAAGATGAGAAGACTCTTGTCTAAGCCAATGAATAAATATTGACGATTGAGCAAAGTTGGGTGGGTGGATTGGATCAATTGTAGACAACAGCATGCTTGTTTCAATAGAATCACTGTCTGTTTTAATGTAACTCCTCATCACTACACATGTTCTCATTGTGCGTTATGAAACTGGGAAGCCAAACACTGTATTGTAAACACAGAAGCATAATCTCTTCCTAACAGGAGCTTTAGAAATGCCTTTGTACTAGGTACAATGTGGGCACAAAGAGCAAATCCTGCCTTTATAAGCATTCCACTTTATAGCCTAACCCTCAGTGCTATATAATGCCTGAACAGATAACCCATAAGCCAGGTTTCCGCAACTCGTGACCCACCAAGCTGAACACAGCTCACCACCACCCATCAATGGCAGCCCATTAGGGGTTCAATGCCTTCTGTTTTAATTCCTGCCAGGTATTGTCTGCAACAACATGAGGTGTCAAGTACCTGACAAGCCACAGTAAAGGACCAATAGGCTGCATTTTGTTTGTTGATTGGGATTTAGCAAGTGTTTCCATTTCAGTCATGAAAGAGTTAAACTGTGTTAGTTAGTAAACTTATTTGCATGTAACCACTTAGGCCTCGAATAAGGATTCCCACCATAGAAAGGGGAGTCTCTAAGCATAATGAAGTAGAATTAGGATTTTCTATTGGGCAACCTGTTTATTAGAGGGGGGCAATTAAGTGATGCCATATACTGAAGGTTTATTGCTCTTTGTCTCAGTCTTGTGCTCTAAGTCTCAAGATACCTTTTCTAGCAAGATATAGTCAGTAGGGGTGTGCAGGGCCAGGTTGCTTCGGGTTTCCCACTTCGGGTTTACCTGAAGTGGGGGGGAAATCTGGAAATACCGTATTTTACTCGCTTTGGTATGCTCCATAAACATTCGGAGCATACTGAAGTGAGGGGGGGAAGCTCCCCCACCCCACCTCCCACCCTCCTGGGGCAACCCCTCAACCCCCCACCCCCCTGGGGCAACCCCTCAACCCCCCACCCACTTACCTGGCAGGAGGGTCTTTGTCAGCTGGGTGGCGGGCTGCTGCTGCTGTGGTGGTGGCTGCAGCAGCGGCAGCAGCACGAGGCTGCGACGGCCTGGAGCCAGCTGGTTTGGCTCCTCTGCCACCATGCCACTGCACCACCGCCTGAGCCTGCGGGGCAGTGGGGAAGGCCAGAGCCGCTGCCTCCGTCCCTTCTTGCCCCTCAATTGGCCATGGTGTGGCGGTGTGGCGGTGGCCATTTGAGAGGCAGGAAGGGCTTTCTCTGCCTCCTCCGGCCCTTCCTGCCCCTCAAATGGCCACCAGCGTGCTGTGGCCAATTGAGGGGCAGGAAGGGCCGGCGGCGGCTCCAGCCTTCCCCACCGCCCCACAGGCTCAGGCGGGTGGCGGTGTGGTGGCGCAGCGGCAGAGGAGCTGGAGCCACTGCTGCCTCTGACAAGGTAGGTGGGCTGGGGGCTGGGGGCTGGGGGCGGGGTGGGATGATGTTTAAAGGGCCCTGCCACTGCTTGCAAGCAGCGGCGGGGCCCTTTAAACTCAGCCCTGAAGCTTTCTGAAGCATTCCGAATGCTTCAAAAAGCTTTGATTAGGGATTTCTGAATTGGGGCCAGCATGCTGGCCCTGATTCAGATATCCCTAATCTTTATGGATCTGGTCCGATTCGGGTAATTTACCTGAATCAGAAAGCCGAAGCGCACACTCCTAGTAGTCAGTCTAGCAATTTCATATTTTCATCCAATGTTACCCTATTTTTATCCTTCATGTAGTAAAGTATTCTTACATAGCTATACTGGCGTGTGTGTCTGTTCTCATTAATTCCAATGCACAATTTTTGCCTTAAACTCTGCTGCTTTTCCAACAAATTGCCAGACCAAGAAGACATGTTCAGAATTGATCAAAGCATAATTAATCTGCATCAAATGATCTTGAATATGGAAGAATCTCTGCAAACAGCAGACATTAGAGCAGAAAGTGGCCACTGGTCCATGATTTACCATCTGCAGTGCCCATCAAAGACACAGCCAATGGTGTTACACTGATATATGAGAAGCAGCATTAGTATTACACAAGCATCAGTTTTGAAGGTTGGAATTTCATTTACCAGTGCAGATTATCTGAGAGATTATCCCAGATTGGGGGGGGGGGGGCGGGGGCGGAAGCATGGATCGTTTAAGTTGCACAGGGGTACAGGACTATAATGTTTGTTAGGGAGGAAGGAGGAAACTGCCCCACCATCCTCTCCTCTGTGAAACATAGTGTGATTAGATGGGTTAATATTACTCCATGCTGAAACTCAGAAATCCTCAGGAAAAGATTAGTAACAGACACAGCGACAGCAAAAGCCCAAACATCTGCTAAATCTAATTCCGCAGCAGAAGCTGTGGCAACAACAGCAAGAAAAAAAATCATATAGTCTTTCTGCAGCCTGATATTTTCCCAAAAAAGTATGGTCATAATTACAAGAGATATATTGCCTATTTTTTAAATTCCAAATAGGTTTATTAATCCCACTGGGACCAATGCAATAAAAATTCCTGTTTTGAAAACAGAAGATGAAGTCAAAACCACCAACCATGATTCATCAACTTCTGGGCTAGAAACTCGCTCATCTACAGTCTACCGTTGGGAAGTCTAATGTCTGAGGTGGCTTGTTTTGACTTCCTTACTTCATACACTCAGTTTAAATAAAATAAAATTAAAAAATCTATGTTGAGATTTCCAGAGTCTTTTCTTGTGAACACTCTCCCCTGCATGGAAACAGGGTACAGCTTTCATTAAATTAAAAATATCCATTGCATAATGGAGGGTTGTCATCTCTTCACTGAAAGGCCCTGCAGGTAGACAATCACCTAGAATTTCACCTTAGATCCATATGAGTACATGTTTATTGGATAGCATTCTATTTTGAGTTAATTTGAACTCAACCAAAGAAAAAGGGGCAAGGGCTCATCTTTGCATTAAAATGTACACAATTCTCAGGGACAAGAGTAAAGCAGGGCTAATAACAGATGCTAGTTAACATATATTTTGGCAAGTATATACATGAATGGATGCTCTAAAATAAGCCTCAAGAATTAACAGGTGGAGTTCAGCGAACAGAGAAGGGACTTTTTTGGCTGGATGCACAGGACAGAAATCAACACAGAGATATTTTAAAATGAAATTCAGAGGCCCTTTGAGTCAACTCAAGAAGACCATGGGCTTCCATCAGTTGCTGACTTTCCACTGACCATTTCAAGATTCTACAGCCACTAAGGTTGTGACTGAAAGCATGACTGAAAAAGCGCTTAAGCAGCAGATCTGTGGTAAGGAAGGGTTCCTCTCCAGAGACACGTTGTCAGGGCACTGCCTGTTCTGCATGCTATGCATGTTACTCCTGTTATCTGCACTTCCTCCTTGCAGCACATTCATCTTGACACAGTGACTCGAATGGGCAATTCAACTATACTAAATCTCCAAGGCTCAACTGCAAATTTACACAGCTTCTGAGTGACTTGAATTGGTTGTGGTGGTAGTGGGACTGAAGCACATGAAGCACATGAACATAGAGTAGTTTGTATGCCTATATATTATGTGTGCAGGGTGATGCATTGGGTTGTTCATAAGAGCAGAATGCACAGCAGTACCTGCTACAAAGCTGTTGGGGAAAGTCGCACCACAAGCAACCATAGGCTTGGTTATAGGAAATCATTTAGGAGCGAGCTCATTTTTGTACTTTGCTTGCTTGAAAACTGCAGATTAATTTCTACTTCTGAAGCTGCTATCCTACCCATTCTGTTGGTAAATCACCACAGATCAATGCCTCTTAGCACCTCAGGCAAGCAGGCCAAAATCAGGAGCCAGGCTGGCAAACAATAAGACCCAAAGGAGTCTGGTTGGGAGCCAAAGTAAAAGGTGGATCTGATGAACAAAGCCACCTGCCAGAAAAAAAAGCCAAACAGAGATATATTTCCCCCTTGAGAGGATTAGGGAAGGGATGGAGTATACAGACTCAAGGAGGAACCAGCACTAAAAGCATTAAAGGAAATATTCAACAATGCAATAAATCAAAGCTACAAACCTAGTCATTAAAAGTATAGCCATCCCACACCAACCCCCGGGGGAACATATTACTCACCTATCAGCCTCTGTCAAGATGCAATGTACCAGCTGCTGCAAGATAAACAGCAGGTCCAAAATAATAATGAGCCTAGATACCGTTTTTCTTCCCAAGGCTCTGCTGACTCTTTTCAGCAGGTTTTAAACAGAGGCTTGATATTCTTAGTGACCCTGTTCTCAGGTTTGTTTATGAGACATGCCACGCTAAATATTACACACACACACAACCTCTCCCCCTGTTTTCTTGAATGCTTACATCTGCATTTCTTCCTCCGGACTGCAACCTTTGGGAATAATGGGATGCTTATGGAAGATGAGAACCTTG
Organism: Eublepharis macularius; assembly: GCF_028583425.1. Classification (NCBI taxonomy): domain Eukaryota; kingdom Metazoa; phylum Chordata; class Lepidosauria; order Squamata; family Eublepharidae; genus Eublepharis; species Eublepharis macularius. Next base: position 116,774,998 of record NC_072790.1, read on the forward strand.
CCCCATTGCCATTCAAACTTGCTCTGGATTTGGTTCCTTAGATTTGGGGTGTGGAGAGAACCAGTATGGTGTAGTGGCTGAAGTGACAGACTAGAATTTGGACAGACCAGGGTCAATTCCCCATTCTGCCATGGAAGCTTGCTGTATGACCTTGGGCTAGTCACACACTCTCAGCCTAACCTTCCTCTCCTTGCTGTGATGATAAAACGGAGGAGAAGAGAATGATGTAAACTGCTTTGGAGGAAAAAGGCATACAGGAAGTAAAATAAAATAAATCAAATCTATTTTTTCATTTATTTAATCTGTGCCTTAGTTTGAGTGTTGTTTGTATTATGGTGATATTCTGTAAGATAACTTTGACTTTCTTGGTAGAGTTGCTAGAATTTTAGTTGTAAATTCCTTTGGAAGACATAAGGCAAAAGGTTTGTTGGATTAAAATTTATAAATATCACCATTGCCCGCAGATGTTTAGCAAGTGATCTGTAGGTCTTGATTAAATATATGCTGAGGAGAAATTTACACAGCTCTCTGCTGCTTGACTTCTCTGTTATCCTTTTGACTGACCTGAGATCTGTTGTGAATGGGAGAATCCAGAAAGCGCCTTAAGTCAGCCCAGATCATACAGGATGACAGAGTGACAGTCTAGACTTGAGCATTTCACATCAGGCCAGGCTTCAGATCCCCGTGTCCCCATGTTTCACTCCTGTAGCTTTAAGCTACCTGCATGGAAAGCATGGCTTTCAAAAGCACTTAGAATGTAAGAGGTACTCAGCTGGATCAAACCAGTGGTCCATCTAGCCCAGGATCCAATTTCCCACACTGGTCAGCTTGTTTCTTTGGAGGACCAACAACCCCCCCCTAGCAGTGTTATTCATAAGTTTACTGCCTCTGCACATGGCAGTCCCCTTTAGTCACTATGGCTGGTAGCCATTGATAGAATTTCTTCCATGAATCAGTCTAATCTTATTGTACAGCCATCCATGCTCTTGGCCATCATGACATCCACGGACAGTTAATATGTGGCATAGGAAAACCTCACAGTAACACAGAGATAGCACTGAAGATACATGACAGGACTTTACTGGGACTTTGAACATTTCCCCCTCAGTTCTTCAGCTATCTCTACAAAAGCTCCCTATCCTGGGAACCACTCTCCCACCTGCTGCTGTCTTCGGACCCTAAAAACCTTATGTCCCAGTATGACCCCATTCAGCAGCTCTGCTCAGCACAGCAAAGCCTTTTAGTGGTTCCAGCCCCTGCGATAGGACGAACAATGAGACTGCCTGATTACATTTTTTTCACTAGCTGCTCCAGTATTGCAAAACAGTCTTTCAGAGGACTTTATAAGATCTGTATCCCTTTTGCAATTTTGGAGGGGGTACCAGGCTGAACTTTTGAGTGGTTGGACTGTGAACCAGCACTCTGCTAGTTCAACTCCCACTATTGCCATGTAGTCTGCAGGTGACCTTGGGTAAGCCACTCCCCTCAGCTCCAGCTCCCAGCTGTATTGTGGGGATAATAATACTGACTTTGTTCACCACTCTGAATGGGCACTAATCTCTCTAGAAGAGCAATATATAAGAGCAGCTGTTGTTATTGTTTTAGAAAAGCCTTTGGCTTATAGGATGAGTGGTTGTTAACTCTCCAGCTTTTAAAGAGCAATTTCTCGGACTTCTATGAATGTGTCGCCTCGTTACTGCCTATTTTAATGGGTTTCTTGAGTCCCAATTTCCTGGGAGAAAGGAGGGTTTACAAATTTTTACATAAACAATAAGCTAGACCAAAATAACAGTCAGATCTAGATTTCCAAATATTACCAACTGTTATTGTTTCTGTTTGGATTAGATGTAATAACTGTTTTAACAAACAGCCATATTAAATTGGATTTTGATGGATTAGAACTGGAGAAATCCTTTCCACATCTCACTGAAGGAGGCAGTGGTAGGGACATACTTGAGAATCCATAGCTTAGTCCAAACCCTATGCTAAAATACCTGTTCTAGGTTCAATCTTTGTTAAGGTTGCCAGGTCCCCTGGAGGCCAAACTGGTGGCAGCAGGGAAGTGGGCACTTACCTGTGCACATGCCCACCTGCAGCATTGGAAAATAACATCATTTCAGGCATAACATGGAAGTGATGGCTCGCACCAGGGGTCAATTATCTAAAAATTGGCTCAGAATGTAGTGTTTGGTGCTAATTTTTAGAGAATCAGCTTTTTGCTTTTGTGCCGTGCTGCAAATAATGTCATTTCATTTTACAGCACCTCAGATGGACACACACTTCATACACATGCCGCAGGCCTGCTGCCAGCGTTTCCAAGTTCCTCCCCCCCTCCCCCCACTGGCCAGATGAGTGGCAGCAGGAGACAAAAGGCCCCACTCCATTATGCAGATGAGAGCCTTTTGCACAGTGTCAGCAGGAGTGGCCAGCTAGCCAGGCAGCCTCTGTGGTGCACCTGCCAGCCTCCTGTGGCTGTGCAGTGCTGCCTGGAAGTGGCCAGCCCGCCCAGGTGCTTTGCCAACTTCCTGTGGTTGCATGGCCCTGGCAGGAGCAGCCAGCCAGCCTAGACATAAGGGTTGTCTCCTGGAGCTGTGTGCTTCAGCAAGAGTGGCCGGCCACTCTGGGCACCTCGGTGGCCTCCACAGTGCTCCTGCTGGCCTCCTGCAGCTGTGCAGCCATGGCAGGATTGGCCAGCCAGACTAGGTGCTGGGACAGCCTTCTGTGGTTTTGTGCCCCAGCAGGAGTGGCCAGCCAGTCCAGGTGCCAGCGCTAGCAATGACGGAAGCATTCAGGAAAAAAAATCATGTGAGTTCCAGGGACCCACCCAGTTTCTTTTGGGTGGCTATCTGGGAACCCTTTTGGCAAGCTTGATTTTTTTGTCATCTTTGGTAAAAGAATCATCACCTGGCAGGGCTAAGAAAGACTCCTGTCTACATCCTCAGAGAGTCAGTGTCAGTCAGAGAAGATAATCTTGGGTTAGAATGGCCTAAGGACTCATTATGAGGCATTTCTAAATATACAAACTGCCACAGAAAATTCTGCACCACTGTGTCACTATTCACTTTATTAATTGTAAGGGGAATGGATCCAAACTTTGTCAGAGTCTTGAGTGCAAACTGTGGAAGGATATAAGCAATGCATGAACCAAAAGCCATATGTTTGAGTCAAGAATGTCAACACTAGCACCCTCAGGGCCTTTAAAATTGCCACAAAACTGAATATTCTTGTAGCAATAAATCTGAGTGCTTGCCTAGGGAAGAGCACCAAAGGGATAATAATCTGTACCTGAGCCCTTAGGGGAAAGTAGCTATTCCTTCATGTTCCTGTGGGGACAAGATTACTGAATAAACATGTGAACCTATGGATTAGCGGCCATCTCTAGTTAAAGAAAACACACCCGGAGAGACGCTTGACATCTCTGAAGGTAAAATCGTGGTGAATCAATCCTAACAGTGAAATCTGATGCTGTACATTTTAGTAGGACTGAGAGAGAAAGGGGAAGGGTGTGATTGGTTACGCAAGTAGCCTTTTCTTTCCTTTTAAATCAATTTGGAATGCATTTTAAAAAGGACTTGATCCAGATGAAAATGGGCACCTAAGTGAATTAATTCAGGTTAGTGTCTTTAGAAAGGTGCATTTTTATGCAATGACATAGTTAGGAATCTCAGATCTGCTCATGGCTTTTGAAATACTGTCACTGCTGCAGGCCGAGCCAGACATACCAGACACAGCTTGTGGAACTTCCTTGTTTATTAGCATTTGCTGCAGTATAGATAAGCACCCATCAGAATGGTATCTTTGGAGTTAAAGATGCACATAACTTCTTGAAAGGGTTCATTGGGGAATCCTTGCCTTAGAGCTGAGTTTGTGTACGTTTCTCCACCACTTTTGCCCTCCAGATACAGGCTGGCATTCATGAGATGCTCTTTACAGATTCTCTTTGAACTGATTCATTGGCAAAGACAAGCAAATATTTCACAGTATTTATTCCTCTATGTCTCCAATAAAAAATAAATGTGATCTTTCTCATTTGAAAAATCTGCTGAACATTAACAATCCAGCCCAATTTAAAGTCCTGTTGATTTCGGTAAGTGGAATGGGCATGTGCTTAATGTACTTAGTGCTGGGTCAAAGGTGCCCCAACTAACAGTCAAACTAAAAGAATCAGTTCAGTTTCTATGCTCAGGTCTCTTAAACCTTTTGCTATGCAAATAACACCCACACATGTGCAGAGGAGAAGGGGTCCAACCTTCTCCCATGCCATTTTTCTACCCTGAACTGTGGCAAGAAGCAGCTTACTTGGATCTTTCTGTTCAGCAAAAAAAAGTGCAAGGAGAAATGGTTTACCTCCTCATCACCATGACACCTCTCTGATGTGAATCAGGCCCTCATAGTGCTGCTTTTTGTTTATTGTTTACAAAGAAAACGACTCCAGACATGGACGTTCAGCATCTCATCTAGTCTGAAGAGTGAGATGAATTCTGAAGCTCTGGTTCAAGCTTATGTGGGTGCAGTAAGCAGGATAGTGCATGGGCAGCTCCAGTGAGATCTAAGCAGTGAACCAAAGACTAAACAGTGGTTTTACAAAGAGGGAAGAGTGGCAGGGGGAGCATTTCCATCAATCATATTCAGAGTTAAGATGTGTAATAGATAAGAGTACATGCAAATGCAGTTACGTGCTTAGGCTTACTTTCATTTGGAGGAAGAGGGCAATTCAAAGTCTTGAATTTCTTGTTTCATGCGCAACTTGCAAGCTAAGGAGATATGGGGAGTTCCATGCTGGTCCATCTACATTCCACATAAGGACAGCAATACTCTAACCTACCAGTCTGCAAAAAATGATAGGGGGTTACCTGTCTTGCTGGAGGGGAGACTCCTTCCTGGTATTTGACATGCTACAGTTGAATTCTAAATAAGCCTGCAAGAAGTACCATCACAGCGCCTGAGAAATCCACATCACTTCATTTTAATCAACATAGCCACTCTTCTCAGTCCCTGCAAATGACACGCATCACTTTCAGAGTGTGGCACAAGGAAGGCATTGATTTCCCCCTCCCTTTCAGGAGATCTTATGTGGCTTGTTGGCCTGCCAAAGCAATGCCATGGCCTGTTTGGAAGCTTCCAGGATAAGCTGTGGAAGAGCTCTGGCATTTTGTTTTGATGTCTGCAGACTAGACGTGTTCATAGATTTTTCTTAGTTTCTACTGGTTCAGAGCCAGCTGGGAAAGCTTAAGAATGGCAACCAATGTGAATTTACGATAGCAGTGCTGTCGTTATGCTCATCTAGCTATGTTGAAAACTGAGCCAGGGTCCAAATTCCATGCCCTTTCCTGTGCAGATATAGATGACATATATCTCATACCATGCTATACCGTGAGTCAGAAGAAGAGCAGGGGGAGTTACAGATCGGACTTAAGAGAAGCAGCTACAGAAAGCAAGGAGAGTCGAATTAGGCCCTCAGCAGGCACCAGAGCAGAAAGGGGGTTCTTATTGCTAATACCTGCCTACTCAGGAGAAAAGGCCTGTTCAAGAATAAAGACCTACTTGAGAGTGAAGAACTGGATGTAGTAGAGGGGAAATGGTTAAAAAACAGGAGAATGAGAAATCAAGGATAGCATTAAAAATTATGCAAGATAAATTTATTTTATTTAAGTATTATTTTCTTAATTTATACCCCACCTTTCTTCCCCAATGGGGACCCAAAGTGGCTTACATCATCTTCCTTTCATCCATTTTATCGTGAGGTAGGTTAAGCTGAAAGTATGTGCCTGGCCCAAGGCCACTCAGCAACCTTCCATGATGGCAGAGTGGGGATTTGAACCTGGGTCTCCCAGATACTCCTTCCACTACACCACACTGGCTATTAGTCTAATGGAGGTCTGAGCTGTCTGAATCCAGAGATTTACTACCATACTACCTAACTAATATGACTATGTAAATGATTAAAAGCAGATGCTAATGTCTCCTTGATTTTGATTGAGTGAACCTTTTTGACAGTAGCTGGATGTCTGGATACAGATGAAAAAGAGGAAGAAAAAATTTATAAAGAGGATAATTATATCATTAATACTTTGTCAAACATTTAATTAGAGTATGCATTTAAATTAGTACCAGGAATTTCCCCTCTTTCCTCAGTTATCAGAATGCAACCATGTAAGCTAGATGTCAATGTTTTTTGCAAATGGAAAAAAGACGGAGGTGCTAGATATCTTACCCTTATTTCTAATAGTAAATGTATAATATAATTTATAATAGTAAAGTCCTACCATTTGAAACAGTAATTAGGTTAACTGCCACAGGTGTTGCATTATCATTTCATTTTCTCCAGATAAGAAGCTTTTTAATACATCAAAAAAAGGAAAGGACAAATTTTGAGATTTCTAACTGAATCTGAAAAATTGTTAATTTCTGATCATTGGAGATTTTTCTCTGCTATATACTGGATACAGTTAGTAATCAAGAGAAAAGTTTTGTTACAAAATGGCAAAAGGCTTTGGGATACACTATAAATACCACTACCTGGAAATTTTATTTTCAAGAGGGTTAACCTTCTCTGTGAATTTGAGCATAAGAGAAAACATTGTTAAAATGCTTAACCAATGGCACTCATTGCCAAAAAGATTGCCAAGAATTTATAATTGCTCTGGAAGCCATTGATACAGTGGCAAACCTGATGCCTCACTTTTCCACATGTAGTGGAGTTGCACTAAGGCATCTTGTTTCTGAGACATGATGTCTAATTGTTCATCATATGATATCAAAGTTTTAATTTTACCCACTCAAGAAATGTTTTTTAAATAATGTGAAACAATGTCATGTAAAAATAGAAAATTCCTTATGTAGGCACTTAAAGCCATAGTTTTTGCTTGTTCTTGGAAAAAGACATCAGCCCCTTCTGCACCAAGGACACAACTCACTATCCCAGAGTCAAGCCTAAAGGCATGGAATTGGCTTGTCTGTGCCATTTTGTACCTCTCATGTTTGGTCAGTGTGGAGCCATTCTTTTTAGTCTGCCCTGTGTCAAAATGCATTAGGATTGATATGTACTGGCTCTTTTGTCACCGATGCTGTCATCGGTGATGTCACAGTGCTAGCCCTTTCCTTTCCTTTTCTTTTTCTTTTTGGCACACACAATGAATCAATGCATCACTGGAATGCTGGATAAATCTATTTCCTGGATTTCTCCCTCTCAACTCATCGGTGCATCGATCCTATCCTGAATTTTTAAAAAAATGGAAAGGAAAATGGAAAGGAAAGAGGGGAGGGGGAGGAATGAGAGGAGGGGGAGGGAGTAGCTGGATAGACAACAGTGGCTAATCACAATGAAATGGGCTGGCAGAGGGTGGGAGGGGGCAGAAGTGGGTGGAACGCTAAAAGACGGGATAAAGAGTGTGCATGGGGAAACAGCAGATTGGAAAACAGATTTTTTAAAAAAAGTTGGAGTGTAAGTGCTTCGAGGAAAACTGAAGGAAGGCCGGATAATAGTTGGAGTGACTATTCATGGTGGCAAATCAGGTGCAGATGGTCATGAAAAAAAACCTGCAGTATGAGAATTGAACCGATTAAATTGGACCATGCATAAGTGGCTATCATTTCTGAGTAGATAAGAGTGGTTGGATAAACTGAAGGATTATCTTTGTATGGCAAGACTGATGTCTCTCTTGAGTACAAAACACTAACTGGGACTGATGAGTGGATCCAAACTAGATTTTTGTCCAGTGGCACCAACAAGATTTTCACGGTGTAAGATTTTGAGAGATTCGCTTTGTCAGATATCTGATGTCAGGTGGCACTGGACTCAGATCTTGCTGGTATACTGTAGACCAGCACAGCTACCCACCTGTCTTCATTGAGACAAGCTCTACAGGTATGGAAAATATTTACTAAAAAGGTGAGATTTGTAATTATATCTTTGTAAGGTTTAAATGGGAACTGTTGACATGTGATCTTGTATGTATCTCCTTTCTCCCTTTGTACTCACTGTGACAGCCACAACAACAGCAACAGCAACAACAACAACACTAGGCAAGGGAAACTAGGGAGGAGAAACAAGGAAAGGGATAGTTTTCTAGTATAGGCATCAGGCTCAGAAGAGCAGCTAGTAAGGCTTAAAGGCATCAGCAGGGCTGAAGTTCTCCTGGAATTACAACTGAACTCCAGACTATAAAGATCAGTTCTCTAGAAGGAAATGGCTGCTTTGGAGGGTGAACATTATGGCATTATATCCCTCTGAGATAGAGGGTTGGTTACCTTAAATGGACAAAGAGAAATTGATGGGAAGCAATCTGCTGCAATGATAAAATAATCAATCAAACTGATTATTTTATCATTACAGCAGATTGCTTCAATCTAGTTGAGAAAGTTAACATGGAAGAATATATCTCCCAGTCTCACTCAGCCTATGCACCCTTGTGGATAGTTATCTGCACTATGCCTTTGTTCCTCCCAACTGATAAGCAAGCATTTACGTGCTGCATTCAATGGTCTTCTGCTATTGAGGAGGCAGCAACTGAGAATTCCAGGAAAGAAAGAGAAAATTCCTTTTGAGTAATCTAAAAACCGATTTTATTACTCCTGTATAGTCTTTATTCAATATCTTCAAAGCTCTGTACATTAAGCCACACTCAAATATTCAAGAAATCAAAAGAACCAATAGTTGATTTGACGGTGAGTGTAAATCCCTAAAGAAGGCAACTCATCGAAAACATTGTGAATTTAAAGGGAACAATACAATGGGAGTTTTAAAGGCCAATACAGGAACATATTAAACAGGAAGAAAAGAGAGGAAATGCCAGGGACATGGGGCTGCCTGATTTCCACAATAAACAATAAAGATTCTAGCCTTTTTTGGTCATTGTCCTCTAGAAATTTGGATAGATTACCATCCCCCTCATTTTGTATCTCTGCCTCGGAATGAATGTTATTTTTTAAGGAACTATTCTCCCCAGAAAATACTACACCATGCGACTTGATCCCTGTTGACCTCCCCTTTTGGCTCGCTATCACTTAGCTGGAAGTTATCTCTATGATCAAGCGTTTACACTCAGGGAAAGCTCAAGGTCTGGATTTAGTGCCCAACAGTTTGTTTAAGGCTAATCCAGCATGATGGGTGATGATTTTCTCTGAAATCAACCTTTCAGGGAAGATTCTTCCAATTTGGAATCTTAAAGATTGTTCCAATCTTTAAGAAAGACTCCATGTTAGATCCAGCAAACGACTGCCCTATTAGTCTTCTCTCATCAGTGGCAAAGCTCTATACTTCATATTTATTCCTCAAACTAGAGGAATAGATAACCTTGAACAATATCCTTGGGTGGGAACAAATTGGCTTCAGGAAGGGCTTTGCATCTCGAGATCATTATTTGATCTTAGCCCATTTAGTTGAAAAATATACCTCGCCACCTGAAGGTAGACTGTATGTTGCATTTATAGATCTTAAAAGAGCTTTTGACACTGTACCCAGGAGCAGACTGTGGGGAAAACTTGGAATGTACTTCAATCGATAAAAGATTGCTTTGGCTAATAAAAAAATCTCTTGTGTGGCTCAAGTTCACTGTGGAGAAAAACAAGAACTTACAGAGTGTTTTTGCCTTGTTAGAGGAGTGAAGCTGCCTCTTAGCACCTTTACTTTTTAATTTGTATCTGAATGACCTTGCAACTGCCTTTCTTCAGCAAAATTCCACCCTCTATATTTATCCTCAAAGGCACTAACCTCTAAGTGGATGACGCTATCTTCATGTTCCCTACTCAGGTTGGACTGAGAAGACTCCTAAGTTGCTTTTTAAATTACTGTAAACATGAAGAACTATTCAAAAACAAAGGTTATAGTCTTCTCTAAAGTCAAGAAAATTACCTCATGGCATAAAAGCATCTTCCTAGCACGATTTCCTGGCACAATCCCGTTTAATGGCCCTTTTTTTATGTCGTCAGGCCATTAAAGGGGATCGTGCCAGGAGATCGTGCTATAGTAACGCTTCATGCTGTGAGTTTGCGCGATCTCCCCGTGTGCGTGTGAAAATGGCCTAAGTCTCTAAATTCCCATACCTTGGTGTGGTCTTTGATCCCCATGTTAACTGGCAATCCCATTTTAAATTTGTAATAATTAAAATCAAACCTTTTGTGTTAGCAACTGAATGCTTCTTTTTCTCTAAGGAAGGCAAATATAAACCAGGGGGGTCTACATATATTCAATATGAAAATCATTCTATAGCTTCTTTATGGTGCTTCAATATGGATCCTCTGAGTAAATGAGAACCTAGATCATCCACTTTGTCATTTTCTGTGGTGTATTACAGGACCCCCAAAATGTATAGCTGGGATAGCTTTAAGATTAGAACTGGGCCAGAGCTCTATCGGAGCCAAAGCATGGCAGCATGCATTTAAACATAGACTAAAGGTCTTTTTCTCTACAAAGAAGGATGGCCTGCTTTATGAGTTAAATCAATGGCTGTTTCCACACGGCTCCTTGCTGCTCGTAACAACCCGGAATATCGCAAAAAAAATGCGGAAGATCGCGTTTTCTCATACGAGATTTGCTCGACGTCACATGACGTCACACAAATCTTGCGTGAGAAAACGCAATCTTCTGCATTTTTTTCATGATATTCCGGGTTGTTACGAGCAGCGGGGAACCATGTGGAAATGGCCAACATCAATTCTACTCCCAATGGATGCAAAGAAAAGACAAGAAACTATTTTGTCTCCGTCTAGCAAAGGATGATATATTGAGACTTGGGAAAAGTAAATCTCTACTAACTATCAATAAGCACATAAAAGATCTAGATTACTCTAGCTCAGTTACACAAGTTCAGAGAGTATGCTCCAACCAGTTTTTTGGCATCCTTCCACCTCCAACCATTCCAGCCTACATCAAACACCTAACAGTTCCTTGTTACTGTAGAGTATTCATGCTCACATGCCTGAACGCTCCCCCCTCAGCAATCCTATATGGGAGATAACTATAATTTGCCTTATTCAGACAGACTCTGCCAATGTGATTTGAAAAAGATTGATTCCCTTCCCCATATGACAGCGGAATGCCCTCATTATAACTTTTATTGTGAATTATGGATTGCCTCTATTTTAACTAAATTACCTTCTACTGTATTAAAAGATAATATAGTTCTCTATCTGCTGGTGGATAGAGACTCAAGGATTACTTGGGTGTGGCCAAGTATCTCTCCACCATATTTTCTGTAAAGCCATAAAGACTCCTTATCCTCTGCTCAAGATCACTGGATCACAGGAATTTGAAAGAAAAGGAAGGATATTCCTCTGAGGTCCATGCTAGTGTTGCCAGACCCCCTTTCCCTCCCAGCAGGAGGGGAGGGGATACTCAGCACTTATTGGTAAAATTATCCTTGGGTATGCACAAAGTGCACATGCACTCCCAGCAGGGTATGATTAGGTCACTTCCAGGAGTGACATCATTGTGCTGGCCATGGAAATGCTCTCACTTTTCAAGTTAAGCATGGGAGCAAGCCCACCCCCTGCAGGCTTGCCCAGGAGGTATTTTGCCTCTTGCGCCTGTTCCCCCAGCTGGCCATGTGAGTGGTGGTGGGGGCAGAGACTGGGAGTGGCGGATCCCCTACCCCTACCAGAGGACTGGCAACCCTAGTCCCTCCACTCTCCTAACCCTGCCTCCCCCAGGCTCCACCCCAAAATCTTCAGGAATTTTGCACCCCTGAGTTGGCACCCCTATATCAGACCCTTTTAGGGGTAAAAATGAAGGCATTCCTGGTGAGGAGGAGGAAAGAGTCACAGGCTATTTGAGCAGGAGCTGTGAAAACCCAGCTCTGACAAGGCAGGTTGCACCTGCAGGAGCCCAGAAGAGAACCCTGTCCTAGGAGCAGATCTGGAGACTAGGCCTGAGGCATGTTACAAAGAAAACACTTGTTACTGCAACTTAGGCCTCCTTGCCCAGAAAGTTTGGTAAAAGTAGTTTATTCTGTTAAAAGAAAGGCTGATCTGTTTCTTTGTGATGTCCTGCTGGGAGGCTGGAAGAGAATATGATCCCTCAGTGGAAAGAAGGCTCCTGATGGAGAGAGCTTCACAGGCTGGCAGAAGGATAAAGATGACTTCTCTAAGTTTGCTGTCATGTGACATGGTACAATAAAGATGTCATAAGCCTCTCAGAAAAAGATGAAACATCCTGCTATTTGTATCAAAACATTATTCGCTCAAGCACCTGCTGGTTCGGCTTGTGTTCAGCTTGTGTGCAAACAGCTTGAGCCTGCACAGTGATGAATTGCCACTATTTAAATAAAGAATTATAAACCTCACATGGAGAGAATGCCACTTTAAAGAAGTCTTTTACTGGCCATGACTGGTTGTAGTGTCCATCTCTGTGTGCCTCCTGAATTTGAGCCAGACAGATCCAATATTGAAGGCTGCCAAACTATATCTGTTGCAGCCTGCTAAGCATGTGCAAAGTTGTATGTGTGTGTGTGGTGGGGGAGATAATGATCCGCACTTACAAAGTATGACACTTCAGGGACTCAGTCATGACCCTCAGCCTTCACACTGGGCAGTCAGGAAAAACCTCAAGACTTGACTCGTGTAGGTTGAGACATCTGGATAGGTGAAGTTGGCCTGGTGAGTGTGCTCCCCACAAAGATTTCAGCCTGCTTAATTACCGAAGGTGCCTAAAGAAAGCAACATTGTGGAGAGCTGCCACCATACTTTGTGGTACCATCTACATGAGGTTTGGCAGGAGTTATTAAAGAGTGTGTGACCACACAAAGAGAAACAAAAACTACACCCACAAACAATGAAAAATGAGTGGAAAATCTATTAGGCTGAAATCCTTACCATCAAGTACATAAGTGATTGGAAACCTTTCTACATTCATTATATTGACTTTAACAAACGTTTGGATAAATGGGTGACCCATGATCAGTTGCACCTGAAAAAGATCCAGTTACTTGCTTTGCTAGGTTAAGCACTTGCAGCCGTAATATATTTGGAAATGTGATTGTTTTTCAATGATGTTATTGTTTACCAAATCTCATGTATTTTCTCATATGCTTTGTAATGTGAGATTTTTTAATGAAGTTCATCTGGTTTCATTTATTTTTTCCATTCACTATTTCTTGCATATAGTCATTGGATTCAGTTATATTTTGATGAATATCTGTTGCATAAGTTTGTATGTTCACTACTAATAGATTTTTCATTCATTTTTTAATTGTTAGTGCGTGTAGGTTTTAGTTTCCCTTTGTGTGGTCACACACTCTTTCATGGGTCCTTGAAGGGATATCTTTTGTTTTACTCTGGTTTAGAAGGGGTTGCCATTAATCCTGTCCTCCTCCTCCTCCTGCACTCCATCCACACTCATCAACACTGGTATTTAGGGATATAATCATGCCAGGCTTAGCGAATGACAGGAGGCAAACATCAGAAGTGAATGAGAACAGGAGAACTGGGATATATCCCATCATTTCCTTTATTTAACTTGCCCTTCTTTTTCATGTTTATGTTGTTACCTCTTTATGTTGTTAAAAACATCCCCTTCATAGTTTGTTTTTTCCTGAAGTGATGTCTGGGGGGAGATCTTCATTGTCTCAAATATGTATGTGCCTACAACTCAGCAATGCTGTCCTGGGTAGCTGTTCTTTTAAAAGAAGGATGCAGTAATACTTCAAAAGATATTGATGATGCAGTTCCTCCTGGTTTTGCACCCTTTGAAGATTTGAGAAGCGCATTCCATTTTTTCATCCAATATTTGCCTAATTGACACTTAGACAAGCTTTTTAGTGGTCTATTATGTGTCTGTGTTTTTAATAAATGTTAATGAAAATTTCTGACTGTGTGTATTGTCAGCATCTCAGAAGTATTGCCATTTAACCTGCTCTTCAACCCCCATCTGCTTAGCACATGGAATGTTTAATGCAGCTGCTCTGCTCAGCAAAGTGAATAAAAGGATTCGTCTAAGCATGATCCAAAGTGATGCTGAACACCTTTTACTTTTCCTGTTAGCAGTTAAACTTCAAGGGTTCTGTTGCCTGGTCTCAGAAAAATCATTTGTGTTTTATTTGAGTTGCAGCTCACCAGAGTCTTATTCTTTGGAGATATGTTTTAAATGTTATTCACTAAAGCTAAAGGAAGAAAAAAACATGCCTCTACTTATTTTTATAGCTCTAGAATTTTTTTTTTTTTAAAAAATAGGCAACTGTCCCAGATCTTGCTGGCATTTTTCAAGTTTCTGTTTTCCTTCTCCCATGGGAAAAGCCATTATCATCCTAAAGAGGCTAGTTTGCACTGTTTTTTTGGATCCTTTCCTGGTTTTGTAGAAGTAATTTTACAAAATGCAGAATGTAAAGATCCCTCCAATGAATTATGCCAGAAATAGCACTTAAGCCACGTAAAGTCCGGTCTAAATGTTCCTTTAAAGGAATTAAGTACTTCTCTGGTACTTTAATATGTAGTTGGCAAAGCAGCAAAAAATTTGGCCTGCTCTTCCTTAAGAAGCCTCCTTCCCTTGAGCACACTCTTGGGCTTAGTCCTTACTTTCAGGGATGCTGCTTCCTGCAGCTTTCCCTTTCTCATTTGCATGCCAGTTGCTATTTTGAGTCAGACCAAGCCCCAGAACTTGGCTTTTAGTGCAGGAGATCAGGTGACAGGCCATGTCTGGGCAGGGGCCCACTTAGCAGCATTATGTACATCCTCTGCATTCAGAAAGTCCTTAGATTCTTTCGTTGTCTCTTGGAAAATGCCTACATTCCAGATCCTCTCTACTGTTCATTATTTACCTTTTTACAAATGCAAATTTCTGATGCTGGACTTCTGGAACACACAACATGTAATTTGGCCTTAAAAACTAGTCTAAGGGGACTCACTATAGACCAGGGCTGCAGCACTGGAGAACTCTTCTCCTATAGGATGTTCCCTGACTGGAAACAACTCCCTCAGGCTATCTGTACTAGGCATGTCTTTTTCTTTACCAGGACCTAAAGCAATTCAAGTGGCTATTTTTAATGGTGAAAACAATGCAGAGGGAAAGAGGTGAAGTCCTCCTTCCCTAAAGTCACAGTCCTGATCCTTATGCCCCTCCCCTTATCCAGTGTGACTGCTATGCAGTTTAAATAAAATGTCTGGAGCTCCAATATGTAATGCTAGTGTCACACGTAGTTAGTCTTGATGGATCACTTACAAAGCGGGGACAACTGCAATTCTGCTTTCCTTATCATCTGTTGATTAGTGAAAACAGACTTTGCTGTCTTTGTAAAACTGTATACATGTCCTTCTTCCCATTTTCTTTTCCTCGTTCTGTGTGGTTAGGTGTCACATCAGACAATTTCTTGAAAGCTGACATTGCTTGTCACAAGAAGCTGTCCAATAAATGTTTGTGGGTTTTTGAGATGCTAAGGCAAGGAGCAAAATCAAATGGAGGACTTCAAAGCAGCCCTTTATTAAAAGCATCTGACAGCAATCTGGGCAAATCTAGATCAACATATGTAAGAAGTGATAGAATATCTGCATTTCAGGAGTTACTGCAAATACATTTCAATATGTCTTCATTATTTACTGATCAGATCTTACCAAGAGAAAAATGGATGCACTTTCATATTGCCATGGAGTCAGATCTAAGAAATATTGTTATAATCAGATCACATTACAAATATGAAAAAATGAGGCTTACGTAATATAGGAACTCTATTAAAAAGCTGCCATCCACCCAAACAAAAAAAAATAATTAAATAAATACCCAGTAGCCCTTTTGGTGCAATTCACTAATTGCTGGTAGAATTATCAGATTATAACTCGAAGATCCAGACTGCCACTAGAAGTTCTGCAGCAGGAATGCAAACAGCCATTATATCTCCTGTTGAAGCTGCTGGGAGATTGAGCTGAGGGCCATGATGATCTCAGCCAGTCCAAAAGTTGTGCACTCTGGGCACAACCAGCAGAACGACAGTTGCTCAGTATGTAACCCTGTATCAGTTGGGACAACTTTGTTGGTGTTACTTTCTTCTGCAGTTCAAGGTTATTTAGGCTTCTTGCTTTCTGGATTCATAGCATGTTCCCATCCCAGTTTCCAGTCTCAAGCATCCCAACATTAATGCTGGGGTCAGTTGTGGAGTTTTGCTCTGAACGTAATGGTCTTACCTCACCCCCACCCTCTTTTAGATGGATTTGCCTGCTTCAAATGAAAGGCAACAGTTTGCTTTGGGGCTCCTTGCTGAGCCCATGAGATGGGACCCTGGAATTCTGCCTCAAACTTTCCAAAGTTACAACCATTTCCCCCCTGTATCTTGGTCAAGTAAGACAAAAGATAGTTACTAAGTTTGCCAAACCATAGATTCTAGGTGATGACTTCCTGCTTAAATATTTAGGAATTTCCCAGGCTGGAGTTGGCAACCCCAATAGTTGTTGGTTCTAGTAAACAGTGGCATTCTTTCACGAAGGAGTCAACTCAGAGCAGTAACTGCCAGACAACCAGCCCAAATTCCCTTTATAAGCAACCCCCCCATTTTAGAATATGAACAGACCAACCACAACATTGACTCTTTCACATTTGAAAAGTGAAGAGATCCTGATAATAATTTGAAATTCCTAAGTGCATTCTTAGACTGAACAATACCTGACACTTGGCCCTTCATTAGATGTAGCTCAAGCATCACTTCCAACTCCAAGAGTCAAAATTTGTCGAAGAGGGAGTTTAAAGCTAGGTGGGAAGTGACATTAGATTTCCGTTTTTGAGGTACTAGTGCTTAAAAGTTCATTTCTAAGCATAAAGTATTTTATCATCAGTCTCCAACTTGTCAGTAAAATCAGGCATAGTTACATAGACCCCAGATTCATTGAACCCGTTTCAGCCTGGATTCAGGCCAGGCTATGTGACAGAGACAGCTGTAGTGGCTTTTAGTTGATGATTTAAATGTTGTTCCTCCTGGATCTATCTGCAGCCTGCAATAAAGTAGACGATGTCATCTTGTTGAGTCATTTGGAGGCAGAAGTGGTTCTCAAAGGACTTGCCCTGGACTGGTTTATATCATTTCTCATGGAATGGACTCAAAGCTGTAGGAGACCAGCTATCTCTAGTGTGGGAATTATCTTGCATGGTTCTATAGGGCACTATCTTATCCCCCATGTTATTCAATCTCTACATAAAGCCTTTAGAAGAGCTCATTTGTAGCTATGGAATTGGATGCCATCAATATGCAGACAATACCCAGCACTATATCTCATTAGTCTAGTCACTGTGGGATGCAGTAGAGATCTTGGGCTGCTGCCTGACAACTATGGTCAAAAGTGAACAAATTGAAACGGAACCCAGATAAGATGGAGGTGATGCTGGTGGGGAAGGCAGAGATCTTGAAGGACATTGTACTCCCTACTTTCTGTGGAGTTCATCTGACCCTTGCAGACTCAGTTAAGACCTGGGGGGTTATACTGAATCCAGTGCTACTGCTAAAAAAGCAAGTTAAGGCAGCAGCAGCAGCAAAAAACAAACAAACAAAAACCTTCCTACAAACTTTGTCTAGCCTGGAAGATGCTGTTGTACCTTGACAGATGATCTGGCCAGCTGGATCCATGCAATGGTGACATCAGGATTTGACTTTTGTAACACACTTAATTGGGAGACTCCAGTTGGTGCAGAACAGTGCAGCTCAGTTATTCTCAAAAGCTAGGAGGAGTGTGCATATTACTCCGATTCTGCTTTCACTAAAAGTGAAAGCAACCATTCTCCAATGGCCACTGAACACTATGTAATTCCCAGAGTTCCTGATGATGAGCCTTTTGCTATTTGTTATGGGTTAATTCTGCAGCAAATATTACTTATTCCACAAGAGCAGCCTTTGTTGGCATCATCTTCAAAAGGACACACACACATGTGGGGGGAGGGGCAACCCCAGAAGGCAGGAATGCATACAAATGCATTCCAGGGGTTATTGCTTCAGGTACATATAAATTATGAGCTGTATGTTATTGCTCTTATGTTCCTCTGCATATGGTTTACAATGAAAAGGTAAGGCATGTATTTATTTCTTTTCAAAAATCCAGCCTGCTTGGTGAAGTTAGTTTTATTGCTTCCCTCAGATAGTATTTTGCTCATTTTGTCTCTGATTGAAAGCTTTTCAGAAGTAAAAAAGGAATAGTAGGAAAGATTTCTATAAAAACAGCATTACATAATTCTCAATTTAAAATGATACATAGTGTATCATCCATTTTGTATTATATGCAGCAAGAATCTCATTTAAATCATATTGTTGATCCCTGTACAAGAGCCAGCATAGTGTAGTCGTTAAGGTGTCAAGTTAGGATTTTTGAGAGCTGAACTTGAATCTCCACTCTGTTCTGGAAGCTCACGACATGCCCTTGGGGCAGTCATTCTCTCTCAACTTAACCTATTTCACAGGGTTCTTGTAGTGAAGATAAAATGGAGGTTGGGAGAATGAAGTTGTAAGCTGCTTTAGGTTCTCATTGGGGGAAAAATGGAGGTATGATAGCTAAATAAATTCAGCATTAGCCCTCTGTGATTATATGCATGTTGTACTGGTGTGCTAAGGCTACATATGGAGGAATCAATAGATATGGCACCCAAACCCAGGGGTAAGCAGGGCTTTTTTTCAGCTGGAATGTGGTGGAACGGAGGTCCGGAACCTCTTGAAATTGGTCACATGGCTGGTGGCCCCGCCCTCTGATCTCCAGACAGAGGGGAGATTTGATCACCCTCTGTGCGCAGAGGGCAATCCAAACTCCCCTCTGTCTGGAGATCAGGGGGTGGGGCCACCAACCATGTGACCATTTTCTCCGAGGGCAACCTACTGAGTTCCACCACTTTTCCCAGAAAAAAGCCCTGGGGGTAAGTATTGTTTACAGTACAGGTATCACTTTTAAACTGGTCTAATATTTGTGTCCTGACCAGGATAGCCAAGACTAGCCCAATCTTGGCAGATCTTGGAAGCTAAGTAGGGTCAGCACTGGTTAATATTTAGATGGGAGATCACCAGGGAATTCTAGGGATGCTATACAGAATGTCTCTTGCCTCAAAAGCCTGATGGGGCCACCATTCACCTTAAGTTGGCTGTGACTTGGCAGCCCCACACACAAAAAGTTAGATTTTGTATGGCAAAACATGACTGGATTGTAGGCTGCAAGTGTCCCTTAGGATTTTTCCATTAATGTTATACAGTGGTACATACCTAACTAATACAGGGTGGTTTTTTTTTTGCAGTCCTGAGAAACATCACTTGACCCAAAGAGAAAAGAACTGAACTGGTCAGATGGCCAACTTAGATAGAAGGATTAGGTTTATTCAGCCAGCTCATTTATTTGTATAACACTATTGATCGTCCCAAAAAGGTCTTATTGTTAAGGCAACAGAGAGGACTTTGTGAATGCTGCTAATGGCTTGTTTTGCCATGGTTTTTCTTTTTGAGTCTGGGTAGATAAGGTTCTCTCAGCAGTCTTCATACCCATCAGTCATTCTCACTGAGCATGTCTGCAAGTAGCAGAACTGTAGCTCTAGCAGCTATTGGAGTTTGGCAAATTTGTCAAATCTGGGTCAAGGACTTGGGTCAATCCACAACCCAGACAAAATGTGCTCACTTTTATGTCCCACATTGAATTGAGATCAGTCCATGCTAAACATATTCCCATTGAAATCAATAGCATTTTAAAACAAATCAGCTGGAACATTGCTCCTAGTTTTCCAGATTTTCAAACTTGTATTGTCTTACAATCCCAATTTAAGGCCGTTTTCACACTGTCTATAAATCGTGGGAGACTCACGGAGGGCTGTCGGCTTCCTCGTGATTTTTAACACTATCTGATTACAAAACGCCATAAATCACTGTTTGTGGCGTTTTGTAAACAGATGGCATCAAAAATCGTGGAGAAAGCCGGCAGCCTTCTGTGAGTCTAGCGCGATTTATAGACAGTGGCTGTTTCCACACACGTTGAATAATGCACTTTCAATGCACTTTAGTTATCCTTTAGAAGTGGATTTTTTGTTCCACACATGGAAAATCAGTTACAAACGCTCACTAAAGCGTATTGAAAGTGTATTATCCAACGTGTGTGGAAACGGCCAGTGTGAAAACGGCCTATGACAGTCAGTGTAGCACAGTGTTGGACAACAAGGAAAGAGATATGAGTTCAGATCCCCACTCTGCTATGAAACTCACTGGGTGATATCGGGCCAATCTCTCATTTCCACTGGATCTATTTCATAGGAGTGCTGGAGGAAAAAGTAGAATGAGAAATATTTATGCTGTTCTGAGTTCCTTGGACAAAGGATGGGATCAAAATCAATGACTAGAACCTTTCCACTTCTAGTTACATATGGGATCTTCACTACAAAGAATCACTTATATTTGGAAATCCTTTAGTATGAAGTTACCTGGAAATTCATTTAATGATACTCAAAATTCGACATAAAAGTTATAGATGCCACAAAGCCAATTCTGTTTCTTTAACTATAAACTAAACCTTTGAGTTGGTTTCTTAAAGTTGTTCTGCAGTATGAAAAAAGTGGTTCTCTTCACACCTAACCCAGCAGTACGGTACTGGTTGAACAACATGTGGAAATCTGTAAAAAAGCAGTTGTTCACCATCTATCTTTTATGTCCAGTGTATTCATTTAAACTGGTAGAGACTGATTTGCACACTAGTGCCTCCATAACACATAACCATTAGGTTCCAGTTTATCTCTATTAGGGTAACACGAGTAGCAGAACATTGTCTCATTGCTCAACTTTAATAAAAAAACAATACACCTGGACCTAAATTCTCTGGTGACTTTGCCTTTCTTTCTCTCAGAAGACAATCATAAAATTAGCTTTGGATGATAGTCACAGCCTAACATCGTAATATCTCAACTGCTAAAATACTTACTTGCTGAAACCAATGCTGCTGTATTGAACAATCACTAGAACTAGACTCAGGCTAGCCCGATCTTGTTAGCTCCCAGAAGCTAAGCAGTTGGCCCTACTTAGTTCTTGGATGGGAGACCATCAAGGAAGTCCAGGATAGCTGCATAGAGGAGGCAATGGGAAACCACTTCTGTTCCTCTCTTGCTTGGAAACTCTAGGGGTCGCCATAAGTTGACTGCAACTTGATGGCACTTTCTATCTCCACTAGAACTGGACCAGTAGGATTACTACATTCAAGTTTTCTCAAGATTTGATTTCTTCCAAGCAAGTTCTCTCAGTGATATCTAGTCTTTAGTGGTTTTATACTTCCCTTTAGTACCTTTTGTAAATTGCCTTTACAACTTCCTAGGGCATATGCTGTCTAGTTGTGATGTTCTCACAGTTAGGTATGGCAAAACTTATTATAAAACTGGCCAACTGTAAATAGTTTGAATTCTCTTGTCACTTAGACTTCCATGGCTTCTGCAAATACTGAATTTCGCCATCCCTATATTATTTGCAGACTCAGAATGGGCTTTGGCTGTCATGGGCCTTTTTGGTATGTATGTTATCAGGTATGTATGCCCTGTATGTTATCAGACATGATCCATTTTCCCACATCACTCATGGAAATAACTTCGACATGTCTCTGGCATAGCAGGTAAATCACCCCTTTATTACATTACTAAAAACATATGAAAGCTTAGATGGGACTCATAAGGTGATTCTTCCATCCATGTGTCTTAGCAGCTATGTGTGTCCCCTGGACGTAATGTTGCCATTAAGACATTTTCAAAGTGGAATGTAATCAACTGTAAGAAACAGACATAATAAAGTTTGCACATACTGCATTTTATGACCTTCTGCCCCACTATTTACATTTGTTCTCTCTCTCTTTCTGTGCACAGATACCTACTTAATTAGAAGAACACTTCATCAGATGCATGGAATGGTTTCTGGTCCATGAAAACTTAATTTACAATAATTATGTTATTATTTAAGGTGTCACAAGATTCTTTTTTTAAACAAAGAACTAATGAATATATAATGGACAACTGGAGTAGGGAGAACATACCATGCTATCCTCTTTACATAGGGGGACTATTTCTAGTCTGCCATCTGATGCATTGAGATTGTTGCCCTCAGCTCATCATTCAAAGCCCCTTATTTATGCTATGGGAATTTAGAGGAACTGAGCAGAGATTCTCTCTATTCAACAACTGGGTGAAATGAAGTGACATTTTCCACCATATAAGGCAGAGAAAAAGTTGAATGGGAATGGATGAATGAATGAACAAAACAGTATGCATGATTTTACTCCCATTCATTAAAAAGAATCTCTAGTTCCAATCATTCAGAAAAAAAATCAAGAAACAAAGTAGGACCTGCTCCATCTATCTTAAAACACCATCTCTCCTGTTCCAGCCTCATCTTTTATGCAGACTAGTATTGCCGCCACAAAGGGGGGAAAATGCTGGTCTATTAGCAGCATTCATTGGGACAGAGGATCCCTGAACAACAGTGGATGCTGTTGAAATACTAATACAGTACTATATATAGGCACCTGTATACATTCACACATAGAAACACACACATGGGTCCATAAAAATATAATCAGCCAAGCACCACACTAAGCTGCCTTCTGTCTCATCAACAGCAAGCTGCAATTATTCTGACATACCAAATGAAGCAATAGACATGAGAAGGACTCGAGGATTTTTAGAGAAAATACTATCCCATTGTTCTACAAAGCCAACTGCCTCTGCTGGGAATGCGTTGACACTCAGACTATCAGGTAGATTATAGGCGATGCCAGTTTCACCAAGCCTGTGGACTGCTTTGCTGAAGATGATGAACGGAACTGATATAATGCAGCATGTTTGGGGGTGTGAATGAAAGCCATTGGTTGTCAGGTAGTCATGAGAGGGGGAGATATACAACCAAAGAAGCTGTAATGGCTCTGAACTGTAATCGTATATTGACATTCGTGTTCAGAGTGCTTTTCTCCTCAAACTGACTGGTTAGATCTCTCACGTTCCCATTTTACAGAAAGAGCAATTGAAGCAGGTCACTGAGTGCTCCCAGTGGGGTGAATTACAGGGGATAGAAAACAAGGAGATACACTGGCCAGAGTAAGTTAATAGCTAAGTGATGAATATTAAAAGCCTTGCTACCTCACAGCAAAGGTTTATCTAGTCCAGCATCCTGTTTCCTACAGTGGCCAATCAGATGCTTCTGATAGGATCATAACCAAGATGAGGAAGGCAGCATCACTTTCATGTTGTTTGACTTCAGCCATTTGATATTCACAGGTATACTGCCTCTGAATATAGAAGTTCCAATTTGTAGTCATGCCTAATAGCTGTTGAAACAGAGCCTGAACCCCAAACTCTGTATATCGACTTCCCTATTATGATACCAAATTTATGGATAGCCAATATTCAGACTATACATGCAAAGCTCTATGACATGGTCCGCAAGCAATGAATGGTATACATACATTCTTCATCAAATAAGAATTATATATTACCATTGCTGCTGTCCACTTTCTCTTTAAAACTGGTACAGTAGTAGTGTCCCTTAGTACAATATTGAGACCATACTACTCCATGCTGTTCATATTAATGGCCAGATCTTACAAAAACTGAAACCTTTCTTGAATTGCTTTTCCAACAATAAACACAGCAATGAAATAGCATAGTATATGTTAAAAGCATCCTTACCCTCTTTTTAAAAAACTGAAAAGCAGAACACTTCTTGACTGGAAATCCATTCATGTCTTTGTTGACCATTTTCCTCAAGGGAGGCGTACACAGTGATAGATCCAGTGCAGGACTTCCTTAGTTAGCGCATCTGTTTCCCTCAGTGTCCCTTCTGGAGACGGTTAATGAAGACAGACGAGCATCTGAGAAGCAGCAGGATGGAGAAGCTCAGGCAATTGAGCTTTCACACATTCATTCTGCTGCACGGCTACTGCATCAGCATTAGTGGCGGCGGCGGCAGCCACTGCTGCTGCCTTCCTATTTTTTCCAGCTGCGTTTAAAAAAACATCCCTTTCATACATCAGTGGAATTGCTATAAAGCCCAGACATGTAGCAAATCTCAATTTGATTAAAGCAAACAAACAGGGGATCTTGTTTTGCTGTCTCCTGTGTGGCTCTTCCTGACTCCTTCTTAAGCAAAGCAGGTTAGCAGAGTCCTTTTGCTCTTCCTCAGGTGATGGTGTATGATTCACTGCTGCTTGAGATGAGAGATGATTTGACTGTGCAAGTTCCAGAGGGAGATGCAGTTTAACAGCGACAGCAGCAACAGCGGAGGGGGGGGGGGAGGGAGGGAGGGAGAGAGAGAGAGAGAGAGAGAGAGAGAGGAAGCAGCAGCTGAGCAGAAATGAGTGCAAAGGATGGAAAGGAAGTCTCAGGGCACAGAAAGCGCTCAAGGCAATATGTTTCTCTAGGGAAAATGATACTGGCAAGTCTTGCATTACAACAGAGACATCTCGATATAGATGGGGGTGAGGGGCGTAAGTGAGAAAATAAGCTATGAATGTTCTTTATAAAGACAATCCTTTTGAGCACAAATAAATGAAAAAGAGATCTAATTCCAAAGAAGGTAGATGTTGTCCAGTGACAAGATAAAATATGAGGGGATACTAACCAGAAAGTTTTGAGGAAAAATGATTTTTTAAAATATGTTTTCTGCAGTGGTGGCATAGCAAGGGACATACTGCATCAGATCTATTTCTGCAGGGCAAACATTTTTGCCATCCATAGAATTATTTTTACCAACATCTGTGTGAAATATTAATAAGGCATTCTAAGCTCATGCAGATAATTTTTCCGCTCTCCAGTCAGTGGCCACAACCTGCCTCTACTCATTTTGGACCTTTCCAGAGAATGCATATTGCAAATGCACATTTGATCTCCATTTGCTGTGCAGATGTTTCCCTGGGGAAGTGCTTCTCTTTGAGGAATATCACATTTTCCTGCTGGAAAAATGCAATTTTCTTATAAGCAAACAGAATCTTTGCAATCTGGGGTTGAGCAACACAGCTTTCCCCTCCACCCCCGTATTTTCACCATATTGTGACCAAAATCTAGACAGTCTTGGATACGTTCTTGCCAGTTTCATGAAGCTATGGTCACATCCATGCATTACTAGATATTGCATTATTAGTGCACTATAGTGATCATTTGCAACTGACTTGCCTTGTCCACAGAGGAAAATTCAGTTGCAAACAATTTCTATAGTGGAACCATAGCACAATATCCAAAAGTATATGGATGCAACCAAGATCTGAAGGTCTGCATGTGGTACAACAACCTTGTTGTAACTAAGCAGTGTCAGTTACATTCTTCAGACAGCCTCTTCCTTAAGGTGCCCTCCCTTAAGACTGTCAGTATGGCTACAGTGACATCACAGGCCTTTTCCGTGGGGCAGCCAGTCCTTTGAAATGGGCTCTCAGAGTGGGTGATGAAGGCATCTTCCCTTTTTACATTTAGGAAGGCATGCAAGCCAGTCTTATTCCAGTGAGCATTTGGTAGAAGGTGAACTGTTCCAACAGATTTGGCTGAGAATATTCAGATTCATGTGGGTTTTAAATGTGGACAGGGGCGGATGGGGGTGTTTTGGCCCCAGTTGGCCAAAAAAAATTGAAAAGTTTTTGTATACAAATAAAAAAGCAAAGCCTCAGTAGTAATGTGTGTACTTGAGTTCACATTACAACTTCAAAAAATACTGAGATCTCATGAGTCATGAGATCATAATCAGCAGTGTGGTGCTAACAGCAGCTCCATACCTGGCATTTAAAAAAGAGGAGCAGTTATGGGGAAAGGGAGAAAATGGCATCAAGAAGGGGAGGGAATCTGAAGAATGGAGGAGGAAATGCCAGGAGAAGGAGGGAGGGAGGAGAGAAGGAAGTGGAGGTGATGGGAAGGGAGAGGGATCGGGCATGGAGATGTCTGGCACGCTTTCCTCTCCAAGCCCCCCTCACATTGCTGATGATGGCAAGGGAAGCTAACAGCAGAAAGCCCATCCTGCATACTTGCTGCTCCAAGCATGTCTAGAAAGTTTTCTGTTCCAAGAATAGCTCCCCTGCCATACACACCTAGTCAATGGCACAGCAGGGGCCACAAAGATTTACAGGGGAGGGAAGAATGGGATGTCCCTTCCCATATGAGTCCTCATAGGTTCCTAACTGATCTATCATAAAGCATCAAAGAATCACACTTAAAATAGCCAGCATTAACATACTTGAATTAGCATGCAAGCAGTTGCTTTCAGTGCCAGAATGTTAAAAACGCTCAACCAGAGGGGAGAAAAGCTCTTTGAAAAAGTTTGGTCTTACAGTCCCCCCGAAACCTGCAGAAGGAATATGGGTCTTCTAATGTCTTTCAAGAGACTGTTCAATATCGAAAGCATCTGAACGGCCACTACAAAGCCTGCAAACAGGCAGCTATTGTTCATACTCTTGCAAGGTTGGAACCATTAGAAAAACATTGCTGTGCTAAACAGCAGAGGTAGTTCTTCAATGATTGGTCATTGACCTTCAGTCTCAGAGTTAAAGGTCTCGGATGTACTCTGCTAAATCAGTTGTTTTGGAGTTTTGCATTCTCATTAATAGACACCTCTTCCACTTCCCAGATACACAAACTCCAGGACAGTCAAACAAGCACACAGGAAGGCAAATAGATTTTTAAAAATTAATTCCACATGTGAAATTTACACAGCAATGCACCATTATTTTGTTACTCATACCAGGAAGACTTCCCCAAGAAAGAAAACTTTCCAGTGAGTGGGCCTGCATGATCCCTCATGGTCTTACTACAGGTTTATTATGCTTTAAAAGGCAGAATGAGGCCCTTTCCTCCCAGCACACTTTAAGCCGGCGCCTCTTTGTATTCACACTGATCAGTTCTGAATTGGCTTCAGCTCCTGGCATTCTGCACTGCACGATCTTGAGGTGATTTAGTGTCTGCTGATGAGTTGAGATGTGTCTGTTTAAAATTGCTGTTTGTGAGGGCTGGAGCCAAAGTCACTTAAACATTTTTTTTTTGCATACGAGTCATAACGTTGCAATATTGGTGCCCATTCTCCCCATTTCCTGCCCCTGGATTTGTTGATTGGGTTGTCCTGTGCCCACTCAAGATGCAATTGGTGGTGGACTTCTGGGGAAAAACGTACTCTTGGACATGTCTACTCTCTTTTTTTTTTAAGCCAGGAAAGAGTTGTAAAGTTGCTACTTCATATGCTTCCTCCCTCTGGGCTTTAAAAGCCAGGAAAGGGTTAAAATACTTCTTCCCTCCTGGTTTTAAAAGCCAGAAAAGGGTTAAAAGGCTGCTTGGCTTCCTCCCTCCCTGCTGTAAACACACTTTCTCCTTTTTTTTTAAAGCCAGGGATGAGTGCTTCCCTGCTGCTTTGGTTCTCAAAAAACCCCTGCCTCCCTAGCTATTCACACACATCTTTGTTTTTTTCCTCTTTGGCATTAGGAGAATCCTGAAATAGGCCAAGGTGTACATAGTGGAGGGGGAGGGGAGGAAGCAAATGGAGCATCAGCCTATTAACCCTTTCCTGGCTTTTAAAGCATCTAATGAAGCAGCAACGTTATGACTCTTTCCTGGCTTTTAAAAAAAATAAATGAGAGTGTATAGCCATAGCTGGGTCGGAGGAAGCAAGTGGAGTCATGGCATTACAAATCTTATCTCTCTTTAATGATAAAAATGGCAGAAAAGGAGTTCAGAGAGCTGAAGAGGATGGGAGTGATTACTGGCGGGCAGCCAACCAATCAGTGTCCAAGAAAAGGAAGGGGGAGACACAGTTAGGAACTAAGACTTTTGCATGCACACAGGACATATCAGCGGCGACTCAGAGGTGGCTTCAAGAAAAAGTTGCAGTATGTCCAAAGGGGAAAGACCCATAATATTTGATTCTTCATCCCATGACTCCCTTATACGTGTGGGACTCTGGAGATCATGGGAAGCAGAACAAAAACTGAACCGCTGCAAAATGACCGCGCAGAAAGGGCCTGAGGTAACAAAGTTTCCAGCTTCTGGCTGATAAGACAGCCCACTTTTAATAATTGACTAGCCCCCCCCCTTTAGAATAGAATCTATATATTCCCCGTCCCCATTGTTATCAGCCTTCCTGGCCTGGTACAGCACAGAGTAAACCTTTACAAAACAGACCACACATCAGGAGATCCCCGCATTAAAACAGCAGATGGTTAAGATGTGTTCTGTCTTCAGATCTAGTATCATAAGCCATATACATACAAACTCAAGGCCTTGAAGTTGTTACAGCTTTGGCATCTTACCTTGCATACTAGAACAACATGCTACACACAGTTCTCTCAATATGTGCAATTGCCATTTTATGTGAATAGCATAAAGATGTGTATTTTCCAACTTCAGTACACATGAATGGAGAAGCAGATTTGTTTTCAAAGCTGGGAAATGTGTTGCCCCATTCCCACAAAATGACTAACACACGTATAGCATGCTGTCCTGGTACAGCTGCGAACCTTCAGGTGGAGCCTGGAGATCTCCCGGAATTACAACTGATCTCCAGACTACAGGGATCAGTTCCCCTGGAGGAAATGGAAGCTGTAGAGGCATTATATGATATTATA
Organism: Eublepharis macularius; assembly: GCF_028583425.1. Classification (NCBI taxonomy): domain Eukaryota; kingdom Metazoa; phylum Chordata; class Lepidosauria; order Squamata; family Eublepharidae; genus Eublepharis; species Eublepharis macularius. The sequence continues at coordinate 116,803,480 of NC_072790.1, forward strand.
CCCCACTGAGGCCCTTCTCCTCTCCAAGTCCTGCCACTGTAGGCTCTACCCCCCAAACCTCCAGGAATTTTCCAACCTTATCTCCCAGCACATGAGGTAGGAGTGCCAAGACCCTGATGACTGAAAAGGGGTTCACCGGAACTGACTTCTGAGTAAATGTGCATAGGAAAAGCCTGTACCAAACTGTGATTTAAAGATAGCACCTGCTATGTACATCGAGTCAGTCTCCTTTCATCTTGTTACCTGATTTATTTTTTAAATAGGACTCTGATTTAGTTGGACAAAGCTTTGATCTGTCTCTCAGCTATTTTTTTTCATTTAGATCAATGCTATTGTCCTTAGAAGTATTGTTTCATTTCATTCTCTCTGTCTGTCCTATGAATTAAATGCTGGCTCTTAATCCCAGCCCAGAGATCCTTGATGTGATTTCATGGAAGCCACAGTCTCCTCTCATTATATTTATGATTAGCTATCCAGATGCCACAATTCCCCCATTTCTCAAGGCTTGATATACCTTTTTTTTCTTTCTCATTATTTCTCCCTCATAGCATATCTTAGTTGAGAGTCAGAATGCTGTCATAGCACTTAGTATGTTGGACTGTGACTAGCGTGGCCCAGATTCAAGGTTCCACTATGCCATGAAGCTCACTAGGTAACTGGGGCAGGTCACTTGACCTTCAGGATTGTTGTTAAATTAAAATGGGTAGAATGCTTAAAGCATCTTGAAGGAAGAGTTTGAATAAAGACAGGATAATTAAATAAAAATGCCCTCCCCTGCCCCTCCCCCTACCATGCATTTAGTCTGCGCAATTGTTATGTGATTTTGCACCTGGAAATAACATCAAGAGCATGCTTCATACTTTATAGCATGATCTTTCCCAATATGTCCTCTAAAGTTATTCACCCAAATAATTTAGAAGACCTACTTTCTTACTCATTGATGTTAGACATTTATGGCACACTGACTATGTGAAAGGGGGAAGGGAACCTCAGTTCTCTTCCACCTTGAAAACTCTTCTCTGTTTGGTCATTCGAAGCCAATTGTTCCTAACGACAGATCAGGTAAACGGCTGTTTACAAAAACTTTGCTTCTATGTTTGGTAGGATGAAAATTAAACAAGTGTTAACATCCTGTTGATGTTTCTTGCTTGTGTATGGACAAATAAGTCATGATAACCCTCAAGCACATGGCAGGTGTTCTGTTTCTTCACATTTCATTATCTACAGATTTTAAAACAAACTTTAAATCTGATTTTTTTCCCTTGACCAACCCCCCCCCCCACACACTTTTTAGTGTTTACTGTGGTAAATTTCCTGGTGCGGTATATATAAAAGGAACAATTTGTATGAATCCTAGTATAAATTGGGTTCCTCCAGTCAGCTTAAACTCATGTTTTCCTCTCAGAGAAACATAAGAGCTAGAAGGGACGCCAAGGGTTAATCTAGTCCAGCCCCCTGCACAATGCAGGAAACCCCCACCCCCACCTTCCTCAGTGACCCCTGCTCTATGCCCAGAGGAAGGCAAAAAACCTCGAGGATTCCTGGTCAATCTGGCCTGGAAGAAAATTCCTTTCTGACCTCAAAGTGGCAATCAGCATTACCCTGGGCATATAAGAAAGAGCCACAAGAGCCAAGCACCGACTCATCCCTTCGTGCACTCCCTCGAATGATCACTGGACATTCATCATAGATGTCAGGTGACCATCTAGCTTCTTCTTAAATACTTGCAAGGAAGGAGAGCCCACCACCTCCCAAGGAACCTTGTTCCACTGAGGAACCTCTCTAACTGTCAGGAAGTTTTTCCTAATGTTTAGCTGAAAACTTGATTTAATTTAAAACCATTGTTTCTAGTCCAACATGCTGGGGCAACAGAAAAAAAACCTCCACTCCATCCTCTATATGACAGCCCTTCAAATACTTGAAGAGGGCTATCATATCACCTATCAGTTGCCTCCTCCCCAAGCTATACATACCCAGCTCCTTCAACCTTTCCTCATAAGACTTGGTCTTCAGACCCCTCACCATCTTTGTTGCCCTCCTTTGGACACATTCCAGCTTGTCAACATCTTTCTTAAACTGTGGTGTCCAAACACAGTGCTCCAAATGAGGTTTAACCAGAGCAGAGTAAAGTGATACCATCACCTCACGTGATCTGGACACTATACTTCTGTTGATACAGCCTAACATCACATTTGCATTTTTAGCTACAGCATCATATTGCTGACTCATGTTCAGTGTATGATCTACTAAGGCCTCTAGATCCTTTTCACATATATTACTGCCAAGACAAGTCTCTCGCGTCCTATAAGTATGCCTTTGATTTTTCTTACCTAAATGCAGAACTTTTCATTTTTCTCTGTTGAAATTCATTTTGTTAGTTTTAGCCTTGTTTTCCAGCCTGTCGAGATCACCTTGAATCTTGCTTCTGTCTTCTACTATGTTTGCAACCCCTCCTAATTTAATATCATCTGCAAATTTAATGAACATCCTCTCTATTGCTTCATCAAAGGCATTTAAAAAGATGTTGAACAACATGGGGCCCAGGACAGATCCCTGAGGCACTCCACTTGTCATTCCTCTCCAAGAAGATGAGGAACCATTTACAAGCACTCTTTGGGTACCATCTGACAACCAGTTACAAATCCATCTAAAGTTATAGGATCCAAACCACATATTACCAACTTGTCAACCAGAATATCATGTGTAAACTTATCAAAAGCCTTACTGAAATCAAGAATAACTATGTCCACAGCATTCTCCTGACCCACCAAAGTAGAAACTCTCTCAAAAAAGAAAATAAGTTAAGTCTGACATTTCTTGTTTTTGAGGAATCTGTGCTAGCTCTTAGTAATCACAGCTGTCTTTTCTAAATGCTCAAGGACTGACTGACTGATCATTCGTTCCAAGACCTTTCCAGGTATGGACGTCAAGCTGATGGGTCAATACCTGGCTCCTCCTTTTTCTCCTTGAAGATGGGGGCAACATTTGCGTGTCTCTGTTCTTCTGATACCTCACCTGTATACCAAGATTTTTCAAAGATTATAGACAGGCTCTGCATCAGCAAGTTCTTTTAGTACCCTAGGGTGAAATTTATCTGGTCCTGAGAACTTGATTTTATTTAAAGAAGCTAGGTATTTATGTACCACCCAAATGTCTATCCTAGGCTGCAATTCCATTTCTTCCTCAACTGTTCCCTTTTTGCCAGAGTGAGTACAGTTCCCCTTACAAGTGAAGACTGTGGCAAGGTAGGAACTGAGCAGTTCTGCCCTCTCTTTATTACCTGTTAAAATCTCAGTTTCCTCTCCCCACAGCGGGCCTAACAATTCCTTATTCTTTTTCTTGCTTCAAACATAACCAAAGTACCCTTTTTGTTGTGTTAGCATCTCTTTCTAGGTCATATTGAGCTTTAGCGTTTCTAACATTCTTTCCTCAAACGCTGACAAGTTGTTTATATTCATCCTTGGTTATAGAGCCCTCCTTCCATTTCTTAAATGTCTTCTTTAATTTTCAGATCTTTAGAAAGGTGTTTATGGAGCCACCCTTGCTTCTTTAGGTTCCTCCCATTTTTCTTTCTCATTGAAATAGTTTGAGATTGTACCTTCGACATCTCGCTTTTAAGAAACAACCACCCATCTTGAACTTTCTCCCTGAGTTTTTCTGACCATGGGATTACCCTTAGCATAACCTTGAGCTTGTTAAAATTACATCTGACCTATATGTCTGGTTGTAGTCTGGCTATATTCAGCTTTTCTCTTACCCGAGATCTTAAACTCCAAAATTACATGGGGGCCCACTACTTTCACCTCATCAACCAGTTCTTCCCTGTTGGTGAGAATCAAGTTCAAGATAGCAGAACCCCTTTGTTTCTGACTCTACTTTATGGAAGATGAAGTTGTCAGCAAGACAATCAGGAATTTATTAGATCTTATGTTTTTAGCAGAGTTTGACTTCCAGCAGATATCAGGGTAATTGAAATCTCCCATGATGACTGTGTTCCATCTCTTTGAAAATGTTGTTAATCTAGTCTAGGAGTATATCATCCAAGTCCTCTGCCTGGCCTGGTGGTCTAGAGCAGACCCCTACCATAATATCACTATTATTTCTTTCTCCTTTTATTTTTACTTAGAGGCTCTCAACTGACCTTCCACGCTCAGATTCAGGTATTTCTTCACAGGTATATACATACTTGACATACAGTGTTACTCCTCCACCCTTCCTTATTGGTCTTTTCTTTTAAACAAGTTGTACCCTTCAATCCTAATCTTTCAATTGTGTGTCTCATCCCACCTAGTTTCAGTAATGCCTATTAGGTCACAGTTCTCTTCCTGTATTAAGACTTCAAGTTCCTCTTGTTTGTTTCCCATACCTTGTGCATTAATGTAGAGATACTGGAATCCATGGTTTATGTGCCTGGAGTGTTTCATATTTTTCCTTACCCACTGATCATTAGTGCTCTTATCACCAGTAATTGGTATCATATAGTTTTGGGGTTTTGTCTTCCTCCCTCACAGGATTTAGTTTAAAGCCCTCCTTATCATGTTTATTAGGCTCCTGCCAAACACATTCTTTCCTACACTGGTTAGATGCAAATCATCTCCTGATAGAAGTGCTTCATCCCGAAAGTGTAGTCCATCGTCCAGGAAACCACACCTTTCCTGATGAAACTATCTGCTTAGCCAGTTACTTATTTCCAATATTCTGCTCTCTCTTTCTAAACCATGGCCATCAACAGGAAGTAACGAAATCTCAACCTGTGCTCCCAGGTCCTTCAGCTTTCTATCCAGAGCCTCATAGTCTCAGAGCTTTAATATGTTCCAGACTGTGCCAGGCAGTATCATTAGTTCTCACATGGATGAGCAAGGAGGGATAATAATTTGTGGATTTGATGAGCCTTTCCAGCTTTTCTGTCACGTCTTGGATGCATGCACCTGGTAGACAATATACCTCTCAAGATGACAGTAGGAAATCCCCAGTCTCTCCTTTCATACTCTCAGAGTAGTTCATTTCTCAGACATACCTGTCAGAGAACATTCAGAAGGTACATTCTCTGACTGTTCTTAGGAAGAAATACTTAAGAGGTTTTGGAGGTTGTTTGTCAGTGAATAACTCTGAAGATTTTATTAAGACTGTCAATGAATGCAAGGAGGTCAACCTTGTGTTTGTATAGATGTTGTTAACCTATGTTTCTGTGGTTTTACTGTATTTTATTTTTATTTTATTTTTTTGAATTCTTTTGCCATAGGATGGGATACATTTTGTACTCTGCTGGGGGAAATGCCTGGAACCACTTTTGCTTGTGAAAGGATATATAAATAAGATGAAAGCAGAACCATTTAGGGCCAGGGTTCAGCGGGAAAGCTGGTTCAAGTTTCCAGCATACTGGATTAATAATAATCCTCCCCTTCATGCTTCTCTGATACTTGCTCAGCCTGTAAATATGTAAATAGATTATTACAACACCTATATAATTCTCCAACAGTGAAATCCTATGCAGAATTGTACCATTCTCAGTCCATGAAAGTCTGAAAGGTTATAACTCTGCTTAGGATTGCACTGAGCACTTATCTCCAAAGGAAATCACTCTCTATGAGTTATCCTGGACTTTTTGCTGCTGTAAAGAGGGGAGCATAAAACAATCATCATGGAATGGAATCTAAGTATTCTTGGCTTAGAATCTGACATTCCTATGAATAAAGTGCCCTTAAAATCAAAATCCCTTTTTTCTGAAATGGTTGCTGCAATCTAGAACTTGTATAATACATCAGTGGTAGTGGAGAGTGCTATCAAGTCATAGCTGACTTATGGCAACCCCTTGTGGAGTTTTCATGGCAAGAGACTAGGTCTTCCATCCAATTACTAACCAAGGCTGACCCTGCTTAGTTTCCAAGATCTGATGAGATCGGGCTGGCCTGGGCTATCCAGGCCAGGTTATATAATACATCACATTTTTTAAACTGGGTTTATCCCGACAGGTCATTGTTGTGAATGACCTGGAGTTAGAAGCATAGAATCCTAGATTCCTAGAGAGGCATGACACGCTTCTGGATTTTCCCAGTAAGTGACATCACACCATTGGCCCGATGGTAATTTTTTAATTTTATTTTTCTCCTGCCATCACTCAGAAGAGCAGTAAGAAACAGGAGTTGGAGGCAGGGGGTTCCCTGCCCCCATGGGGGATTAGCAAACTACCTGTGTTATTCAATGTATGTGCAAGGCCTTTAAATGGGAACAGCCATAGTTTTGGCTTTGAGTGTCATCAATATGCTGATGATATCTAGCCCAACATTAATTATTACTTGTTGTTATTCATAGTCCTTCATTCATACTGAGATCCAAAGCAGATTACATACTGCAAGTGAATATAATAGTTTGAACATTCACAGAGAAAAATACAATATGATCAATTGTTAGAGCATTCAATGAAAATGGATACAATAGGGTATTGTAGCCACAAATCTGAAACAAGGATAAAGCCGAATACATAGATGAAACCTTTCTAAATTAAAGTATAAGTAATTAACACAACAGCTTTAGCAATGTCAAACTACTCAGTAGGAGCATATCTACATCAGCAAGCAGTATCCAATAGCCTAGTCTACAGTTTCTGTCCCTTACCAAGATATATCTTGGCGCTATCTCTTACAACACAACCCTATAATCTGAGCAGAAAGCCTACCTGAATAATTCAGTCTTGCATAGCTTGCTGAAAGCCAGGAGAGTGGGAGCTTTGCTGATCTCAGGTAGGCTATTCCACAAAGGGGGGGGCACCATAGAGAATGTGAGTGTATGGTGAGCTGTTGATTTTGTCCATATGGAGGGTTATGCCTACAAAAGGCCCTGTTCAGAAGAGCAAAATGGCCATGGTGTAGCATAGGGACCGAGGCAGTCCTGCAGATATGAGGGACTAAGGCCATGAAGGGCTTTGCAAGTGATGGTCATGATGACTTTGAATTGAGCTTGATGGATAGCCAATGGAGTGGCTGCAGAATGGGAGTAATATGCTGCACCTAGCACCTGATAATAATCAAGCTGCAGCATTCTACATCAACTGGAGTCTCCAAGCTGATGCCACCCAAGCATGCTCCTTTTCAGAACTGGCACCTGTTCATTGGAAAAGTTCACCAGAAGGAATGAGGAAGGCTATTATTTTGATGCAGCCACAGATACAATGCCAGGCTATCTTATTTAGAGAGGTCTTTAATGGAATTTAAAATCTGCTAGTGTAGTTTGCCTGTTGAGTTTGTGATGGCTTGAGAGAGACTGAAAGGTAGAATGAAAATGTTTGGTTTCCCTCTATTCTGTAATCAGCATTGAGTCTCAGCGAGAAAGGCAGGCTCTAAATAAAGTAAATACATAAACAAGCATATCAATCTACCCTTAATGGTCTACCTCACGGGAGTATTGTAAGGACAAAGGGTATAAAAGCTGCAATTCAAGCATTTTGAGATATTAAAAAAAACCTATTCAACTGCATAGTTAAAATTTTAGACGTCTTTTTAAAACAAAGTTCTATTTCCATTGATATGCAATTTTATGTGTATGGCAGAAGTTACCAAGTTTTGGAAATGTATCAGTTATCACCTATCACCTTAAGCTGCTGACTGGACATCAAGCTTGGCTGTCATTTAAAATATCAGATACACAGATATAAACAGAGGTGTGGTGCTTTATTTAAATAAGCCTGCTAGTGTTTTCATAATGAGGAAGGAGCACAATGGGGAATTTCCAGCATTGTGATAGGTGGAACCTCTACTTCTAGAGGGCTTAGGAGAGAAGCAGTTAGAAGAAAGAGCTGTCATTTGGGAAATCTGGGTTGTGAAGCAATCACAGGACTCTTGTTCTTCCTGTTTTTGTTTTGTTGCTAGTACATACCCTGAGCATGCAGTAGATTTAAAGCTCTTATTTAGGGCTTCAGTTTGGTTTAAAATAGTTTCATTTTCCTCTGTTGCACAGCATGTGTGTAATTCTGAATTCTGGGACATGGCATCTGCTCATTTTAGGAAAAAGTAGGCTAGTATTGGTTATTCAGAGTAGATGTGTGCTACAGTCCCAAACTTTTTGATTCTCATGAAAATGCTGCCAAACAATCCCAGACAACTTTTGTGAATGACCCAATATTATGAAATAGTATTCGCCCATATACTCACCTAAATATGATTGCCTACTTTGTATGCCAACCTTATTGAGCCTGTGGACATTTTTGAAATTTTGATAGTGTAGTGGAAGTCACCCCACAATGGCTGCCATGGGGATGGTGGGGCCATTTACAAAATGGTTGCAATGAGGAGTTGGTCTATCACAAAAATGTTGGGAGGTTCCGCAAAATATCGAAAGGTGCCAAGCCAAACATAGTTCTATGATTCAGGCAACTGCTTTTGAATGGGCACTCCCTGCAGATGCAAAGGTGATGCTGCCTGAGTTCTTTTGGAGCACCTCCTGCAGCATATAGGATTGCCAGCTCCAGGGTAGAAAACTCCTGGATATTTGGGGGCTGGAACCGAAGGAGGGTGGGATCTGGAGAGGAGAGAGACCTCAGCAGGTTATAACACCATAGAGTCCGTCCTCCAAAACAGCCATTTTCTTCATTGGAACTGATCTCTGTAGTTTGGAGATCAGCTGTAATTCCAGGAGATCTCCAGGACCCATCTGGAGGTTGTCAGCCAAAGAAAAGGAATAAAGCTGGTTGACGCCTTTGCTGTTTGGTTTCATTTTCCAAAGAATGAGGGTTTGCTCCCCAAGGAAAGACTGCTGAGCGTAGAGACATAAAGAAATGTGTGCCTATGGTGCACAGCGGTGAGTACCTCATGGAAGAGCAGACTAAATTTTACAGAAACTCCAGGAGTTGTGTTGTTCTAATTATGTCAGAATTTGTTCTCAGCAGCCTCGCCTAGAAAGGCAAGGTAATGGAAGGTCATTATTATCTCAGCCTGTTAATTACATTTCCTTGCTATATGCAGACTGATCACACTGATCAGCCAAGGTTAAATATAAAAAAGACAGGGGAGATTTATTTAGAAAGCTCATCTATCCTAGACACCTTCTTCCCCCAATCACTGAAATTCCTGTTCATTTCTAAAAAACCTTTCACTCATTCACCAACTGCTCCTTTGCCTTACCAGGTCTTTCATCATACAGACTATGACAATCAATTCTGATTTTAAATGGATCCTCTGTCTTCAGCTTCATTCATTTATTCCAGTGAACATGAGATCAGTCTGTGTTGCGGTCCAGCATCAATGAGATTTTCAGTGTGACTAGCAAACCACAGGTAGGTATCAGTGCCCCAACAAACAGATGGAAGCAACGGAGGAGATATGAGCAAAGGCAAAGGGAAGCATTGCCCCATAATATTATACTAAGAAATGGCTACCTACTGTAATCTTTGTCATTATTTATATTGTCAGCTTGGACCCTGCTTCATGTCCCCCTGCCTTTAGAAGAACAGCCACAAAAAAGAGGGATATTCTGGCATTGGTCCCCAGCTGTGGAAAACTTTCAATGCCAAGCTGGGATCTTTTTTTTTAATGGCAACTTTTTAATTAACTGATTATCCCTTTATGTTGGGTTTTTGTTGATGCACAACATGCTGAGTACATCGTGGAAGAACAGATTAAACTTTACAGGAACTTTAGGAGTTGTGTTCTAATTAGGTCAGAATTTGTCCTCAACAGCCTTGCCCATAGAGGCAAATTTCCACGGTATTATGTTTTAGATTACTAGAACGTTTTATGCCGTCCTTGAGCATATTAACATGTCAGGATTTGTCTCACTATGCTGGAACATCAGTCAATAAGCCAATGCTTCCCCCCCTTGCAATTATTAAGAACCTTGAGGGCTGAGTACCATTAATAGTGGCAGAGCAGGAGAAAGGGCCTCATCTTGCTGCAGCAGAAAACAGCCTCCAACATCTCCCCAGCACTGCTAATTCACCAAAATGGAAATACAAGACAGCTGCAAATGACACAGATGTTGGAAACAGGAAGAGAGACCCATGGAGAGACCTTTACATGGCTCTCAAACCAAAACCTTTGCCCCTTCATAGCTTCTGTGGTTTGTGGTTTCTAAGAATGTTTGGATTTGCTTTCTGTTTTGAATTATATTTTTTTATATGGCCTTGAGCACATATTTGCACAAAATATAATGGTGGATATGGATTTTTGCTATGTCCCCTCCTCCCCACCAGTCCTTTCTGATCCTTAAAAAGTTGATTCCTGGCATTGTAGCACCCAAATGTGCTAACAGCCACATGGGCCAGGGGCTACAATGAAAAAAAAATGGCTTTTTTCATTTTCCATCAGCTCCTTTCATTGATAGATCTCTAGACCCAACTCATTTTAAATAAATAAATACGTTTCTCTGTAGTGGAACGTTGTTGTTATTGTTAACAACAATAACAATTGGAGAAGCAGCAATTGGGAGGGGTAGCAAACACCCAAGAAGATAGAATTAAAATTCAACAAGACCTGAATACTCTGGAGAAGTGGGCAGCTGTGAATAGGATGCAATTCAATTGAGACAAGTGCACAGTATTACATCTGGGCCACAAAAATGAGAAGCACAAATACTGGATGGGGGATACACTTCTGGGCAGTAGTATATGTGAAAGGGATCTTGGGGTAAGAGTGGACTGTAAACTAAATATGAGCAGTCAGTGTGATGCGGTGGCGAAAAAGGCTAATTCAATCCTGGGTTGTATCAAAGGGGCCATAGCATCGAAATCGCAGGAGGTCATAGCCCCTCTCTATACTGCCTTGGTCAGGCCACACCTGGAGTACTGTGTGCAGTTCTGGAGGCCTCACTTCAAAAAGGATGTGGACAAAATCGAGAGGGTGCAGAGGAGAGCGACGAGGATGATCAGGGGTCTGGAGACTGAGCCCTACAAGGAAAGGCTGAGGGCCTTGGGAATGTTTAGTTTGGAGAAGAGGAGGTTGAGGGAGGACATGATTGCTCTCTTTAAATATTTGAAAGGCTGTCATTTGGAGGAGAGCAGGGAGCTGTTCCAGTTGGCAGCAGAGGGTAGGACGCGAAGCAGTGGGCTAAAACTACATGCACAAAGGTACCGGCGGGATATTAGGAAAAACTTTTTCACGGTCAGAGTAGTTCAAAAGTGGAATCAGCTGCCTAGGGAGGTGGTGAGCTCCCTGTCACTGGCAGTTTTCAAGAAGAGGCTGGATGAATACTTGTCAGAGATGCTTTAGGCTGATCCTGCACTGGGCAGGGGGTTGGACTAGATGGTCTGTATGGCCCCTTCCAACTCTATGATTCTATGATTCTAAGTGTTGTGGGGAATGGAAATATGAATGCTGTACATATAGAATATGAAAACATGATATAGTCGTTAGTCAATATTATAAAGGAAAAGCAATGCCAATGTCATAACATAAGTAAGCTCCTATAATGGGATGGTGGTCACATGGTTTGGGCAAAGTTGTCCATAAATATCAGAAAGGGATGGCAACTATTGTAAAGAAGTATCTGATCTTTTCCTGATTGCATGTGATACATGATTTGGCCATAAGGGTAGATAGATGCTAGCACAGCAGGTAGATAGTAGTAGTGATTCCGTAGATATCCAAAGAAGCACCACTTGTGTTTTTATGAAATAGGAATTCTTGTTCCTTGAGAATGTGACTAATAGCTTTAGGGCTGGAATTTGCAGGCATGACAGATTATTGATTACAACATATGTAATAGAAACCCATGTTTACAGCATCCCCATCAATAATTAGTTGAACTTATTTTACATATCTTTGTAACTTTGGAAGAGTCTGATATACAATTGTAAATGCTAACTCTTCTCTTTTAGAACTCGCATGTTTTACAGGGTTTACTCAAACCATATATGGATTTACCATCACCCACACAAGTCAAAACTTGGTTCATCTCTGACGACAGTTCTGAGTACAGATAGCACTAGGGATAAACATTTCACCAATATTTAATATCTGATTCTGAGTGTAACAAATATCACAGAGAGAGAGAGAGAGAGAGAGTCCAGGGCTTGCAATGTGGTGGAATTCTCTAGGAGCATCTATTTTCGGTGCCAGAGCCTAACCCAGGAACATACACTGTAAGACTGGATAAAGAGCTCATGAGCAGATGCAGAGCACACTCCCCTCATCACTCAACAGAATATTGGTAGAAAAGAGTTCTGTCTCAGTAAGACTTGAGCCATGGTCCCTTTCCCCTAGAAACTAAGCCCTTCTTCACACTCTGGATAACTGTTATTTGTCAATGAATGTTCATAGTTGTTGTGGTTCAGTAAATACTTAAGTGGAAAATAATTTGGGTATTTCCCCCTAAAAAAGGGGTATAACCCCTACAGATCGGGGAGAATGAGTGCTTTTAAAAATGGATTTTCACTGTTGTTAAAGAGGAAAGAGAATCTGCAGGAAGTTTTTTTTAAAGTTCCTCAAACAACCTTCCAAATGATGGTAAAGATATTTAAAGAAATTTCTTACTTGAGATGGGAAGACAGACTGGCAAAATAACCCACATAGGGAATAGAGATTCACAATCAAAGAGGTGTGAATACAACTGAGTAAGTGATGATATATAAATGACGAGCTTTCTGGCATCTTCTAGGAACAGAATACAACCTAGCAGTGATTCCAGATGGGAAAAAATGTATTGATGTTTGAATCCCAGATTTATTCGCACATAACAGTGCTTCCCACCCATGGTGCACAGGCATAGTGAAATATGGAGAGACAACAAAGTATATGAAAATGCTGCATGCTAGTAAACTATCTTTTGTGCATATTGAAAGGATTAGCCCACCCAAGAGAAAACATTTGGCTCTCTGTTAAAACTGACCACGCAGCCTTATGGAACAACCTGCACTGTGAGCATCATAAATAACTTTAAAAACGTGTATCAGGCATCCAAATGTGTTCAAAATGGTACTGAAATCTGTATCTAGCCCATCTGGCTCCTTAGAGCAACTTCTGAATCCAAAATAGTGTGTAGTGCTCATTATTTTCTAAATCACATTTTCCCAAGAGCTCTTTCCGACATTTGTGTCTATTGCCATCTTGTTTCCCTTATACACAGGATGTGAGTGGCACCTTAGAGTCCAACAAAATTTTCAGAGTGCAAGTTTTTGAGAGTCAGAGCTTCCATCTTCAGACCTCATGTTTTACTGCAGACCAACACAGGTACCCACCTAAAACTGTCCTTCTTCTTACTCGCATTCTTTTCACTTTATATTGAACATGTACATACATCAGATTCGGCAGCAAGAGTTGTCTGTCTGTTTCCACTGAAAGGCTCAACTGATAATGGTTCAACTGATTTTCACCAGTAAGTTGTCATTTCAAAGCTCAAACTATGATACTTATAGGCCATAGCCCAGCAGAGACTAAAGTGACTTAAGGCCATTGTATCAGTAAGCTTAAGCACACTTTAGCTGTATCTGAAGAAGTGAACTGTGTGGCTCATGAAAGCTCATACCCTACCAAAAATTTTGTTAGTCTTCTAGTTGCTAACTGGACTCTTGCTCTTTTTCACACTTTATGGTTATACTTTTAATTTAATAGTTATTCAAGGACATTGGAATTCACATTCTAAGGTTGTTCTGCTCCCCACTCACTCCCAGCAGTCCACTGACCGGTTCTTTCAAGTCCCTCTATAGCATTGGATCAGCTGAGCCAATTGTAACTGGAGGTATCTTGTCTTTGAATTGTGGGGAAGCATAAATGTTGTACCATATTTCTCAACATTTTTCTTCTCCACTAACATCCCCCCCTTTTACCCTGCATGAGATGCTTATTGTTAAATATATCAGTTACTGGATGTTGTTTGTTCTAGTTGCTCTTCATCGTTAAAAACATGAAAAAAACTAAAATTTAATTTTAGTTTTTAATTTAATTTAAATTTAGTAATTTAAAAATGAATAATTCTAATTTCTTAAAATAAAGGCAGCTTTTCAAAGTAAAGGATGGTTGGGAAATACCTACCCCCTCATCTGTTAGCAGTTTTTTCATGCAAAACATCTGCAAGCTGCTTTTTACCAAGCAAGGTTCCAAACACATGTGGGGAAGGGGGGAGGGCAGTTGATGGGGAGAAGGGTAAGCTGAATCTTTCCTCTTCCTGCCGTTCCTTCTCTCTGAACTTCAGCCTCCCAAATTGGCTAATTCTTCATTTTTTTTAAAAAAAAAACCACAGGGCTTTATTGCATATACAGGTAGTGTGTTGTTTGCTCCTAGATCCTGCTTATCTTCTGAGTCACAGGCAAGCTTGAAAGCCTGCGGCCAGGCATCTGATTGGCTGCCAATGAAATATGGGGCGTTTCTGGTGAGGGAAAGGGTAGTGTAGTGTTCATCAGCTTTTTTAAAAAGGCAAGAAACAGCAAAGCCTCTTGGATTTTTTTTACATGGCGACATGAAGCTTTCATGCTTGAAGGAAGCAGGAAGGCAACTGGTAATAAATAAAATAGCAAAACAAAGTTCCCCAAATCTGGGCATGGGCAACAGGGAGTGGCTTTTGGAGTTGTTTTCTAGCTGCCTCTGGCAAAGAGCTGAACAGCTTTAAGGGTCGTGAGAGCTTCTGCAAAGAAGACAAATTTTTTTCCTGGCATTTTCTGAGGTTTACTTGATTGTTTGGGGTGGTACTGCCATGTTGTTGTTGTTTTTGCTGCTGAGTTCAATCAGTTAATTTCCCACAAGATAAGTTGTTTACTGATAGGTAATGTCACCAGAAAAATTCTCTGTGGAAAGATGTCTTACTGTCCTGCAACAGAGTCTTCACAAACACATTATACAAGCATTGCATATGGTGGCTGGGCAGTGGCGGTGATGATCACTGAGGACAGAAAAAGGAAACAAAAAATCCAGTAACACCCCCCCCCCGCCCCAGATTAAAACAACTCACAATGATTTGTTTTGTAACCTCTAGGCAAGGAGTGATGCACAAACTGTACTATGCCAAAAATAGCAACCAAGGGGCGTATGATTCAGCAGCATCCCTCTGAGTCACAAACGATCCCCTAGTTCCTTGTTATTACTATGTTTCTAGTTCAGTAGAAAATCACACCACTTCCTGTGCTGGTTCAACTGTTGGGTTGTCATAATCACAATATCTGTTTTTGACAGGCTTTAAAACATTGCTGTGCTATCAAAACCACTGGTATTAATTCCAACCCTTTAGTGCCCCAAAACCACAGCTCGTAATGTTTTGATAATATTTGAGAGAGGTGGACCCAACTTACCAAGCTGAACCTATAACCTGTTGGCCTCATCAGGTCTGGCACCTCTGTCAGGATCCTGACAATAGCTTCACCTTTGACGAACGTTTCCTCTTTCTAATTGAAATGATGTGTCCAAGGTTTCTAAAACTTACAGTCAATACAAGAGATAGGGCAACTGCCACCAGGACATATGAAGTTACCTGGAGGAGGAGATGAATGGATGGAAGGAACAAGTAGGCGAGGGATTCAAGTGAGGTTAGTATCACTTGCCCTGATTATACTTAAATAATGATCAGACTCCAGAAGAATATAGATTAGGGGGCACCAAATGGAGTAGTCACATTATTGCTGAGATGCAATGGACTAATTTCTAAATGGTGGCCATGATTAATAAGTGTCCCACGCAGCCCAATTACTCCATATATTATAGGATTAATGCTATGGGGGGGGAGGGGGGTAGCAGGATAAAAAAGTGCTTTTATTTCTGAGGTCTGAGCCAAGCTTAATGATGAACTCCTACAACACCAGCAGCAGAAGAAAATTCTTGTCAAGTTTTGTCTCTAAGAAGGAAGGAAATGGCCATTGAACCCCTTACCTCAACTATAGTCCACTAGGAATGTGGACTTTGGGGCAGACGGATAACTACAAAAAAAGGGGGAGTCCTCTCTCTTCCCTGTGTCCTTGTTATAAGGAATGCTGCTCTAACGGGTCATTCCTGGCTGTACATGACTTGATCAGGCAACAATTTCACAGTGGAATGTGTGAGCAGATTGCATTAGAAGGCATTGTATCAGAGATGATATGAAGCCTCTACTCAGTAGTGTTTAATCTGTGAGATCTATGGGGAAGCCTGGGACTACAGGCTTTGCTCCTCCTATGTGCATCTGAAAATTTGTTCTGGCAAGCCTAACATGTAGCTTTCCACTAGGGGAAACAGGTGATATTCTACAGTCAGCCAGAGTCCTGTGGGTGCATGATGTTCCTCCTTGCTATTATCAGCCAAGAAAGATGAAGCTCAACAAGCACCTGGAGCCTTTTTCCTCGCCACAGACAATAATAGGATAGCCTCACTTCAAAGCACAGGACCATCTTATAAGATCATAGCCTAAAAGTGTCTATAACCTGAATCACAGAGCTTAACATGCAAAAAAAGGTACATTTCTTTGGGTAGAGTGAAATAGATTCAACAATGGGCAATATTGTTTCATTCTCAACAGATTTCAGGATTTCTGCCTGTGCTATATTCAGTTTTATCAAAAGTCCATTTTTCCTGTAACAGTCACTAATGGTGCAATCCTAAGTGGAGTTACTCCTGTCTAAGCCCATTGAAATAAATGGTCTTATACTGGAGTAACTCTGCATAGGATTGCACTGTAATTGTTTCAGATTTGCAGTTAGGGAATTGCAATTTCATTTGCAGCAAAGCTTTGATTATAGTATAATTATTCCAGTAGAAAAAAAACCTTCACTATTGGAGGCTTCTGCTGTGTGTTCATACTGTGTATATCTTTGGTGCTGTATATCTTTCCATTTTAATTACCAAATGTTTCCCACCAGAGTCTCTGCAAACTTTTGCAGAATTCGTGTTTGTAACATATGACTCCAACAATCAAGAACTGAGTGAGAAATGTTTAATGTACAACAGATCAAGGTAGAAGAGAAAAGGGGAAAGAATCATTTGATGTTTTAAATGTGAACTCTTCATTTGTCAACAGTAGGGAACTGTTTCACAGAAACAAATGTGTGAACTGGTTTATGAATAAAGCCCTAACCACTCTTTCTGCCCATTAAATGAGCCCTAATCACTCTATATTTATCTGATTTCATTCCCAAAGAATTGCATCTAAAGAAACCTTATCTTGTATACCTTTCATATCTCCAATTTGGTGTAGTGATAAAAAATACTTTTTTTTTACATCTTACTGAACCATTACCTAAAATTGCTTCCACAGTGCTCAAGAAGATGCTTTAAAATTACTCACTATGACTGGAGACAGACAATAGTTTTCCAGGGTGATGGAAATGGGTCAGCAAGGCATTTCTGGTATATTACTATATTTTCAACTAAAGGAAAATGGGTTTACTAAGTTTTTTGCATAGGTTCAAAACCCTACAAAATCTATTTGATCACAGCAACAGTGAGATAAAAGAAAGCATACTAAGAGGCAATGAAGCCTCATCTGACCCACTACCACTTTCTCCTCATGAAATTAAGGATCAAACTAGATGTACAGATTTTGGAAGAGTTGGGTCCACATCCCCCAGACTCATCTCGGGTTTCCTGCAGCCACATAGCAGCTGTGGGGAACGCCTGTTTAAAAATAAAGGAGAACCCAAATAGCCCCCCCATCATTCCCCCTCAAGCTGTATTCCAAAATAGCAAGTGGGGAGGGGGTCTGTATTTGCTGCCCCACCTGAACTATTCTGTGCACGTGGAGCAGTAAAAACAGGGGGGGGGGGGACCTCCCCTGTGCCATTTTGACATTGAGAAATGGCTTGGGGGAGGCAGGGGCTCTTCCTTCCCCCGCTGGGTACTGGCGGGGAACCCAGAACGCTTTAAAAATCTGCATGTCTTGTTTGACCCTGAAACGTCTATGCCCTTGGGAAGGCATGAACTCCACAACCATCTAGGTATGTTGAATATAACAGATCATTGCAACAAAGACATCAACTATATGCAAGATCGGTGTGTCTTGGATCTAATTATGGGAAACTTGTGTACAGAGAAGTTACCTACTGCCCAAAATATCTTGCTTTTTAGGGTTACTATTCTGAATCATGGCCATGATAATCAGCACCAACACTTGTTTGCTTTTGGTTAGAGTGCAGCAATATTAATCAAGAGTCAGTGCTTGCTCCTAGTAAAGGAATAGGCTCACAAGCCCTTTCCTGCTCCTTCTGATTGGAGGTCAGTAGAACCCTGTAGCTGCCCCAAGTCTCTGCTTGGTGACATGCCTCTTCCTCTTGCTCCCCTGTGATGCCAAACTGAATACCCACCAACTGCCACCACCAATGATTCTTAGGTGCATCTCCTGCTGGACAGAATCATGTGTTTAATGCTCTGTACCTGCATTACTGTTTAGAGGCCTTGCCTCATTGCTGTGCCTCTCGCTCTGCTTCTACGAGCAAACGAGGGGGCAATCTATAGCAAATGTGCACTTTACAGCTATTGTACTCCAGGAAGGGAGAGCTTCTGTGCTGCCCTTTTCCAGTACCACACTTCAAATAGCAAGACCGAATGGACATGGTGCTTTTCCAGAGATCATACTTAGATCATTCAAAATATAAGAACATGTAATAAATGAATAAGAGAATACCTATGTTCCATTCAAGCAACTAGGGCTATACAAGGGAACAAATCAAGCACACAGTCTTCTGTCCCTGTTCTAGGTACTTACTAAATGATGTTGAATTTTAGGATAGGCAAGCTTTATTTCAAGTTGAAGGAAGTTAGAGTTCATCATTACCTTAGATCTCCGGTTTTGTCTCCTGCCTTGTGAACAAAACAGAGTCCCATGGCTTGTGCGCATCCAAAGAGCTGCCCAAAATGAAAGAGATCCCTCTCCCCTTTGTCCAGAGATTTTATATTATGTCTTTCTCCCCCTCCCCCAACCCTTTGAAATGGCCTTCCTGTCCCAAAGGAAGAGATTTCCTTCTATCACTTTAGTCTTCCCAGCTTTATGGTTCTAGGTGTGACTTACTAGTAGGAGATGGGGTAGTAGGCCGTTAGCACAAGTAAGAGCTTGAATACTCAGTGCTTGGAGCTTGACAGCTACTATCTGTTACCTCCCTCCTTTTTTCCAGATGTCATTCTGCAGCGGGGTGGAGCTCTTGTCCATGGGCAGATAGCAATCACAATAATTGAAATTGGGGTGAATTTTTGGGTGGAGGGAGAAGTGAATGGAAGTGAAAGGGAGTGTTTAACAGGGGAGAGAGGGAACAATTATGCTCTGTTGGTGTATTTTAAATGTAACTCTCTCACACATTTCTATCCCGAACATACAAACCTATAATATTTCAGCAGTGCATCCACTGTGTTATTTGCTCTGTTTATATAGTACTTGTATCATTCACTGTGCTTATTTCATCTTCCCAGTAGACTTATGAGACAGGCGATTAGCATTCCAATTTTACACACCAACAACAAATCCAAAGTTGATCAGTGTCAGTGTGTGGCTGAGCTATCCAGTCTGGTAAATCGATATTCAGCCCACTAGACCACACCAAGGCATATTGTTTCTTAGGGGAGTTTTTGAAAGTTAAGCTTTTTTGAAATTATGGCAGGGGCAGAGAAGGATGCCAATGTGCTATCCAAATGATCTCTATCTTTTTAAAGTAAGGAAATGGGGGGGGGGGCGCTGTAATTTTCTGAATACATTTTAGTAGGTGTTTCTTGTCACCATCATCAAGTCATAACATCCAATTCACATATAAAGTCCTACATAATCTTGAGTCTGCATCTTCCATCTGCGGTCAACTGTGAGCAATCTCATGATTGTGTCTACATTACATGACAGACACATGAGAAGCCATCTAAAGATCAGGTGATCATCTATACTATTGTACTACTTCAGGTTGCAGGCGTGGAATCCCGAGTCTCAATCCCCCTGGTAAGTATTTCTCTGTCAACAGAAAATAGCATATGAGAAAGATGGGTCCTAGTCTAGCCTTATCCTTTGAGTTACTTTTCTGTACACAGGGCAAGATTCTTTTCAATACAGAGAAGCAATCAAAAATGACATTGGCAGTCTGATGTGGTATACTCCCAAGAAGGTTGCAAGATATAATTGGCATTCACAGGCCCTCACATGCAGAACTTTCCCACCAAACTACAGTATTTTATAAGAGTTATATAAAGTTGTAAAAGAGTGGGGATAGTTGAGTAATATGTTTTATGCCATACCTACAGGACCACCTCTCTCCTTATACTCCACTAAGACAGCTTTGCTCATCTGAACAAGGCCCTCTGCAAGTGCCACCTTGCAGCTGGGTAAAATCAACAGCTGCACGTGCTTGTGCTTTCTCTGTAGTAGCCCCCACCTTATGGAAGGGCCTGCAAAAGGTGATCAAGAATATCCCACTCTCCTGGCTTTACAAAAAGCTGAATTATTCAAGAGGGCTTTCTTACACAAGTAACAGGGCTGTGCTGTATGAGAATTTTTCAGAGATGCTTTGATAAAGAGGGAGGAATTGTAGACTATACCCACTGTGCAGTGTGTGTTACTGTAAGAGTGTGCCTACTGAGTAGTTCTGCATTGTTTAATATGTCATGTTAAGTTGCTTATGGTTTGTATCATCACTGTTTCAGCTCTGTATCGGATTTCTGCTTGTTTCCAAATTTCTGCACCCAA
The DNA here is from genome assembly GCF_028583425.1 of Eublepharis macularius. Taxonomy (NCBI): domain Eukaryota; kingdom Metazoa; phylum Chordata; class Lepidosauria; order Squamata; family Eublepharidae; genus Eublepharis; species Eublepharis macularius. The sequence goes on from NC_072790.1 coordinate 116,824,018, forward strand.
TATTTAATTGTATGGTTTATTGAATATTCCAGCCATTGATCATATTGACTTCCATTCTGTAATCTAACTTGAGTCCCAGTGAGAAAGGTAGACTATAAATAACATAAATAAATGAAAATATAGTTTGCATATTTTGTAATGGTTTGCATTTGTAAAATCTATCCCAGTCCTGATTAGACATGGGCACAGACAGGGAAAATATTCGAAACACCCTGTTCGTTGTTCATTGCCATTCATGAACAACAAACAGAACAGAACATGTCCCCTTAACAAACATGTTCTGTGTTTGTGGCCCTTTAAAGATCTCTTTAAACTATCAGCCGGCATGTGGCAGGGGGGGATTCCCCCTTGCTGCCTGCCAGCAGATAGCTTAAAGGGCCCTTTCCTGTCACGTGCAAGGGGCAGGGCCCTTTAAACACCCCACAACCCCCAGCCCCCACACCTCTGCCCCACCCCAGCGCTGCCAGGCTGCTGCTGACAGGTGTGAGAGGGACAGAGAGATTCTCTCTGTCTCTCTGACAGCGGGCAGAGCCAGCGCCACGGGCTACTTCTGCCCGCTGTCAGAGGGACAAGGAGGCTTGCCTCGTCCCTCTGATAGCGGGCAGAGCTGGTGCCACCATGGGGCTGCTTCTGCCTGCTGTCAGAGGGATTAGGAGAGACTCCCCTGGTCCCTCTGACAGTGGGCAGAGCCGGCCCCGCCACGGGGCCGCTTCTGCCCACTCTCAGAGAGACAAGGAGAATCTCCTTGTCCCTCTGACAGCGGGAAGAGCCGCTGCTGCTGCAGGGCCACTTCTGCCCACTGTCAGAGAGGTGAGAAGGCTCGCCTCATCCATCTGACAGTGGACAGAGCTGTCGCTGCTGTGGGACAGCTTCTGCCTGCTGTCAAAGGGACAAGGAGAAACTCCCCTTGTCCCTCTGACAGCGGACAGAGCTGGTGCCACCATAGGGCCGCTTCTGCCCACTGTCAGAGAGACGAGGAGAATCTCCTCATCCCTCTGACAGTGGGCAGAGCCAGCGCCGCAGGGCTGTTCCTTCCTGGTGCCAGCAGGACAGAGAGATTCTCTCCATCCCTCTTGCACCGGGAGAGCTGGTGCCGCCCCCTTTGCTGTCATTTTCTCTTCACAGTGGCAAAAACTCTACTGCCTGTTGGAAGCTACTTTGAGGGGTTACAGAACTGACCTTCCCAATGTCCAATACCCACCAGATTTGTAGGGGACATAGTTCTCACTGTCCTCTGAAGAGCCCCCCAAGTTTCAGAGAGATTGCAGCCCAGGAAAGGTATGATCCATGGGTCCCCCCTTTGCTGTCTATTTCTCTTCTGAGTGACAAAAACTGGACTGTGCTGGAAGCTGAAGGGTTAAAGCCCGAAGGAAAGCCAGAAGGAGTTCAGACAGAGTTCAGTCCTTGCTGTTGCCAGGGGAATTGATTGAAGGCGCCTGAGTGTCTGGCTTCCTGAACAGCGGCCAAACGCAATGAACGAGGCTTGCGACAACCACCTGTTCATTTGGAATAGGGACTCATGAACTGCTTGTTCGCGAACAGACGAACGGGTTGTTCGTGGGGATTTTTTGTTCGAATTGCTGTTCGTGCCCATGTCTAGTCCTGATAGACTGTTACAATATTTAGCTTCCATATAACACTCCACACACATTATTTTGAAAGCCTTACAGCAACCCTGTAAAATAGGCCAGGATTATCTTCATGATATCTCAAATGAGGGGCTTGCACTGAAAGAGAGGATGATTCCATATCATTGGATATTTCACTATTCACTTACTGGATTTTCTTGTCTACAATAGAAAATCCAGGAGGTAAATGATTATGATAATGTATTCTCCAATGCTGTATGGACTCAGCCAGAGAGAAAGATTTGCCTCAAGTCACCCACTGAGTTTATGCCAGAGGCAAGATTTAAATCGAAGACTTTCCAAATAGAGGTAGACACGGACCAAAAAATGGACCAAAATTTGACACTGACTGGCTTGATTCAGAATTTGCAAACAGGCAGGTTGTGGAATGTGTGTTTTTCATGGACGCAACAACTTTTTGGGCGGTCCATTGGTCCATGAATCTAGACTTCCTCGCAGCGATCAATAAATTCCCTAGGCAACAGAGGGAACGTCTGCAGACCTCTGGCTGTCAAACAGAGAGCCCTTGTTCTTCTCTATGAGAGCAGAAGAAGTAAATTTCCCCCCACCTCTCAGGCAAGTGGTTTCAGTTTCCAGCAGGAAGTAAGACCAGGAGAAATTTCAGGGTGGATTTTTCAGTCACAGATGGAGGTATTTGAAGCTTTTGCTTGAGATTTTGGCTGCTTATTTTCCACAGCCAGGTTCAGGGGCTAAGCCTGTGAGGACTCACAGGATACTTCTATATATTATACTTATTAACAGTATCATTATTATTTAGAGCACTTGAACCAGCTGGGAAGGTACCTGGGTGGGTCAGGGCTCTGGATCACTCCCTGTCCTTGCCCCCCACATACACACACAAAGAGAATTTTAACCTCCTTTCCCATGAGCCCTCCCATCTCGTAGTCCACCTGTGCCTGCTGCCCTCTGGCTACATCCCAGCAGAGGGACTTGCTGTCCATAACTGGGTTCATTCCTGGAGGATATGAACCCCCCCCCCCTTTAGGAATTCCTTGCCACTAGACCATGAGGATCCATGTTTTTAAAGAAGGGTTTTGCAGCATGGTGGTGCAATGAAGTGTTAAGTGCATGTTTTTTTGGGTGCAATTTATGGCAATAGACATGATATGGGATTGTGTGGTGGATTTTGGGTGGCCCCATGTAAAAATCAAGAGGATCCATGAGGATCCGTGCTTTGGAAGCATATTTTTGTGCCATGGCAGCACCATGGATTGGTGGGTGCGTGATTGTTTTGGTGCTGTCTAGAGATGGGCACAAACAGCAACACAAACAAAAAAGCCACGAACAGTCCAATCTGCTGTTCACGAACAAGCTGTTTGTGAGGCCCCATTCTAAACAAACAGGTGGCCATTGCAAGCCTTGCTAGTTTCTGTTGGTTGTTGTTCGTCAAGCCAGACAGTCTGGCACCTGCAATCAATTCCCTTGGCAATTTAGGCAGAGATTGTCTGAACTCTGTCTGAACTCCTGATGTTGCCCTGGAAACCCCAATCTAAGCTCAATTTAGCTTGATAGGCAGGTCTGCAAAGACCAGGGGTGGAGGGGGGCTCCCAGCTCTGGCTTAGTTTGCAGACAGTGGAGAGGGAGAGACAGTTGCTGTTGGCATTTTGATAGAGAGAATGCATTGGAGCTTGAATTTTCTTTGTGTGTGGTGGGATAGGGGTCTACCCCTTCAAGTTCCAGGGCTGGTGCCAGGATCTGGGCCAAACTATTATTTATTATTGGTATCTTTCCTGCTGCCTGCTAAGGTAAGGTTTCTGGGAGTGGTGCAGTAGGGATCTACCCCTCCAAGTTCCAGGGCTGCTGCCAGGCTCTAGGGCCAAGCTATTATTTATTATTGGTACCTTTCCTGGTGACTGCTCAGGTCAGGTTTCTGGGAGTGGTGCAGTAGGGATCTTGACCAGACTTGGATGATGGCTGCCCCAGAGCAGTTTAGCTGCTCCCAGGGACTATCATTCCACTCTGGGGGGAGCCTTCATTCCAGGCCTAGATAGGGTTGCCAGCTCCAGCTTGGGAAATTTCTGGATAATTTCGAGGTGCAGCCTGAAGAAGGCAGGGTTTGGGGATGGGAGGAACCTCAGCAGGGTATAATGTCATAGAGATCTCCCTCCAAAGCAGCCATTTTCTCCAGATGAACTCAACTTTGTGGCCTGGAGATCAATTCAAGGAGATCTCCAGCCACCATCTGTAGGCTGGCAGTGGCAACCCTAGGCCCAGAGCAGAGCAGTACATCTAAGCTTGTGCAGAAGTAAGAGAGAACAGTGCCTCTGCAGAGCACTTTCTGTTCTCAGAGGAAGATTCTCTTAACTCCATTTCACATCTTCATTGCAACTTTTTGGTGCTGCAGTGTATCTCAATGGAGCCAATGCAAGTCAATTGGCATTTGCGGCTCCTATTATATCTAATGGAACTTTCTGGAGAGAAGCCACTTTGGGTGTCTATAACGGAAGCCACTTTGGGTGTCTATAACTTGGACAGCTGAAATCCAATCTCCACCAAACTTGGAGGGTGGCTGGAGGACAGCCTGCTGAAGACTCCCTGCAAGCTTAGCATCTCTGAGTGTGAAGGGGGCCATCCTAGAGCCACCGGAAGTGGTGGACCATGGACCAACGAACCGGTATATGGACCGGGGTGGGTCTGTGAAAAGTTCGTGGTCCATGGTCCATGAAACATGACAGACCATAGACCAACAGTCCATGATTTTTTCCGGGTCCATGCCCATGTCTACTCCCAAACCATTCCTTGTTTCTTTACCACTGCACTACAACTGGACTCTATAGATAGGATTTTAAAGTCCTGTAGTGAAATATACCTCCATTTAGTTTAAATATGTTTTATGTAGAATTTACTTAAACTATTATCCTAAACAGAATTACAGCCCCCTGTATCCATTAAAGGCTGTTCAAGATTACAGTATTAGTGTGTCCCACAGATGTTCTCTCTTCCCAAGGAATGCCTTTCTAAAAAGTGCATTTTACAAATGGATTTGGATTTCTTATACCAAGTGGCTTGAATCACTCGCTCCTACAAAATCTCTTACAGTACTTTTAGGAAGCTTCCAGTCATCATTTCCATCGGCAATGGTAGTGTACTAAAGAGGTACTTTCTGTCATGGAGACTGAAAAATACACTCATTGTTTTAGTCCAATGTTTTCTTCTCATTATCAATCGTGTTTGTTCATTTGGATTAACAGGTCTTGTCCAGTGTCGTAGCATGGTCGCAGAGCTCCCAGGACAGGAGGTAGTGACCCTCACCACATGCACGCATGTGAAGTATGGATGTGCTCCGGCCCAAGTGATGTCATCGCACAGGAGCATCACCCCTCACCTGAGGTGGGTGGCAGCAGCGAAGGGACAGAGAGGCAGCCCACCTCCCCGCTTGCCTCCTCACTTGCTGCTGCCCTGCTGGGGGACCCAGCTTGCTGGGGGCCAAGGCGGGGAGCAGCAGCAAATGGACACTGTGGGGGGGCGTAAAAGTGGCACCCCTTCAAAATTTTGTGCCTGGGGCGGCCCCCCCTGCCCCCCATGCTACGCCTCTGGTCTTGTCCCATCCCCTTGACCCAAAGTATAAATAGTAGATGACAAGCACTAAGAGTGCCAATAACTTACAAACTAGTTAATGTGGAAGAATCCTCAAAGCACTAAGGCTTTAAAAAAAGCAGAGAACAAAGTAATAAAGCCAAAGTCTCCGTTCAAAAATATTTTTATCATGTATTGCTGATATAATGCTGATATATTTTGCAATAAATTTGGCAACAAGTGTGTTCTCACATATGGTTCAATTTACAATCTGTTCTTGGCTATGATTTTTTAAACTTTTAATTGCATTAAAACTAAATTGCCAGTTGTAGATGGGGCTGAGTGCTGGGTGGATGAATGGACTTTGCTCACGCTATGAAAAGCTTGAGAATACCATTTCAATAAAAGATCCCTGTACCCATTGGAACTGCATTCACATTAGCCTTTACAGATCTTTGTTGCTGACAGAATGAAGGCATGGGGAGAGTGGCAATATGGCAAAATGCTCTACTCTTCAGCAAATGTATTCATTGGAACTTACAAACAATACCTAGTGAACATGTGGATGAGTCTCTGCACTCAATCAGATTTGTCTCTTTTGATGCAACTGGAAACTCTGGCTCTTATACTCGAATGAATATGCCTAAATCAGGGATTGGGACTTGCTGCTGTGATCTTGCTGCCTGCCCTTTCTTCTACTCATACTGATGAATATCTAAAAAGGGCAATTATTTTGAATGGTGAATATTTTTAAGGCATTACTCTGCATGTGGGATTATTGGATCTAAGAATCCAGAATAATTTAGTTGGATTGGCTCACTTATTCATTATTCTATTTGGCTCTGTTAACCCGCAGATATAAATTGTGGCTGCCAATCATGTTTTATTTTCAGGTGAACTTCAACAAAAAACCCCCAATCCTGTCATATTGATGCCTGCTGTTTATTGTTTTAGAAGTAGCTTTTTCTAACCAGCAGCTCCGTTGGCCTGAAAACCTTCTTGATATGTTGATGACTGTGAATAGTTGGCTGGTGCTGGCTGATGTTAAGAAGTAAGGGATAGGATTCAACAGTTTGGAAATGCTTGGTTTAAAGGAAATGCAGTCAGCTCAGATTTTTCTATACTTACAATAATATGTTGCCATCTGCCATCAGTCATGAAAGAGTTAAACTGTTTTTCCTTTGCTGTTTCACCCGAGACCAGATCATTGCTAGGGCAGAGTAGGGGATAACTAGTACTGGTCCCAGTAGAAATACTTAGGGCCTCCTCTACTTACTTCCCTCCACCATGAAAACTACCAATTTATTCATCCCCTATGCTTTGTGATTTTTTTTCTTACCAACTTCCAATCTATAAGAGTTCTTAACATTTTGGCCTCACTTTATTCTTACTTTTTTTTTTACCAGTCCACCAACAAGCAATGCCAGGATGTGGCTTTTAAAGTAGCTGATTTTTCAAACCTGCAACTCTGCTGACTGGACATTCCCTAGTTATGTTGATGACTCACAATGTTTGCTCGTGTTTCCTCAATGGTTTTAAAATGTTAGGAAATTATACCCCCCGCCCACATCACACTGCTAAATCTAAATGAAGTTGATGCAATAAACATCGAGAGATATTATACACAAATGGGGAAATGCATCAGCTCTGTTCTTCAGAAAGCCTTCTTGTGGTATCCCTTCTTGGGATTGTCTGTACAGCTACAGCTGGACCATGGGCTTTCTCTTTCAGAGGTACAGTCCTCTGGAATGGCCTACTAGAGGGTGCCTGACATAGAAGGTGCTTAAACTGCTTTAACAGATTTGACTATGTACATTTTTAATTCATGTTCTGTTTTTATTTTGTTAAGCTGTTTTTGTGTCTTTGAAATTGTAGTTGATTTTCAGCAACCGTGAATCTAAGATGGGCACACACACATGCATGGTTTATGCAGCATAGCACTGAACTTAGTAGATTTGCTATCAGGATAGCTATCAGAATTGTTGTGTGTGAAGAAAAAAATAAACATGTGAATCTACAGTTTATTGCACTGATCCTTTTAAAAACTGCATGACCAAATCTTTCAAAACATCAACTGGTTTTCACAAAAGAAGTTTGAGCTTTCAGTTTTTATTAGCATCTGGGTCACAGAAAAAGAGTTGATCATCCATGACTACATCTGTAAAATATTAGTAGAAAAACTGGTAAGAGATTACCCATCTTGAAGTTTCAAATAGGTCAATTAGAACTTTTGGAATTCTTTTGATCAACTAGTACAAATAGTGAAGAGTCAAAACATGTTAAACTGATTGGCCATATGGATCCATCAGAACTTGGAGAAGGTATTATTCTTCCAACAGGAAAGAAGGAATAGCTGTGTGATTAAGTATGAGCATGGCAGCAGTGTGTAGTCTGGGGGGAGGGGGAGCTGTAGGGTGGCTAAAGATGAAACTCCTTGGTTTCCATCTCCCTCTTCCTCTGGCAATCTGATGTGCAGATCTGTTGCCTTGGAGGAGTTCCTTTTTGCCTCCACTTGTTGATGGTATAGTTGTAAACAAGCAAATCTAACAGGACTAGTGTGTCTCCAGCACTTTCTTATCCAAAGGAAATCAGACTTGGGTAACACTACCCCTATAACTTTTCACCTTTTAGGGAAGCCAGGAGCATGCAACATGGTATAATAAAAAAATGCCAAATAATATTGTTATAATCAGCAGACACTATTGTACCAATGCATGTCCAAATAACATTTTCTTTTCCCCAGAGTTTTTCTGCTCTGCTCTTCATTACTCTCCCCCTGATGTGAGATAAAGCTTGTGAGCAGCTTATGACATAGTTTTGAGTCACTTGGAGTTTTAAACATGTAACTATTCCTGGATGTTCCTGCCTAAGTATATTAATATTATGCATGACTATTAAAACCAGCTATCTTTCAGTAAATAAGGACCAGATTTGTTCAAATGCATTTATACTCTATTGCCAATTAACATACACAAGCTTAGCATACAGAATGGATTCATGATAGCACTTGAATGGCAGGCATGTAGAGGTGAGAGTTTTGCCATCCCTGATGTGCGAGGTTCATATAGTATGATGTAGAATATAATTGAAAACAGCAATAATAATGTCTTAACACTGAAGCACAAAGTGTAGAAGTAGGAACGGCAGTACTGTGCTTGAATATGTTTGTCTTAAACATACTCTTGTGTCTACACGAGAGAGAAAAGGGAAAATGTGGCTTTTACTACATTAAAGCTCTGTGACAGGAAAGCCTCTACCTGCCCTTCAGTGATCAAAGATACAGGACCACTGTTTAGGTTTGGATTTAATCCTTCTGTGATGGGTTGCACTTTTAAAAAGCTTAGAAGTGATATACAAACAACTGAAGGTCTGTGAAGGGTTAACTTTTCACAGAAACAGAGAGCCTTGAGTGACAGGCTACTCCAAGGAATCTGATTGGGTAGCATGAGCTGAACAGAGAAAGACTTCTGAACTGGATGCTGGGAAAGGGGAGTCTGATTTCAAACCTAGCTGAGAGGAGTCAAGTACTGACAGTTTCAAGATTCAGCCATGACTGAGAGCAATTAAACACAGACAGGAGAACTGGGGGAAAGTTGACAAGGAAGTTTGGGAAGTAGGCAAAGACTCCCATTCAGGTCAAAGAAAGGGGATAGATCTTCTAGTGATAGGAGAATTTCCCTACCCAGTAAAACAGGGAGCTCTGAAGAGTGAAGAGGTCCTGGTCTGATGTGGTTAGAAACTGCCTTTGGAGACCTTAAGAGTCAGTTAAAAACTGAATACGAGTACTGGCAATTCAAAAGAAAGGGTTTAAGGTTTAGAGGGTACCAGCCTTCTTGAAACCAAAAGAGTAAGAGAATACTCAAAGATAGTAGAGTGGTTGGGGAAACACTGGCACAATGTCCTCTTGTTGGGAATTAGCAAGTGTTTATGTTCAGTCAGGAAAGAGTTAAACTGTTTGTGTTAGTTAGTAAACTTATTTATATGTAACCACTTAGGCTTTGAGTAAGGAGTCTCACCATAGAAAGGGGAGTCTCTATTCTTAATGAAGTAGAATTAGGATTCTCTATTGGGCAACCAGTTCATTGGGGGGCGCAATTAAGTAGGAAGATATACTGAAGTTTTATTGCTCTTTGTTCAGTCTCTTCAGTCTAACTCAGAGCCAAGCTACAAGTGACGCCTTACACAGATTGGACACTTGTCAGCTTCCCTCAAGTTTTGATGGGAAATGTAGGCGTCCTGGTTTTACAGCTTGGCTCTCCATTACAGCTGCAGGACCAGGATGCCTACATTTCCCATCAAAACTTGAGAGAAGCTGACAAATGTCCAACCTGTGTCAGGCGTCACTTGTAGCTTGGCTGTCACTCTTAGGATATAACAGTCTTCTTCAGACTAAGCCAGTCTCTCTAGCTAGCAAAGATGTAGCCTAGTTAGGCATTTCTTATTTTATTCCAATGTAACCTTTTATCCTTTATGTAGTAAACTATTTTATAGAGCTAAACTGGAGTGTATGTGTTCTCATTATATCCAATGCACTTATCTGTACTCTGCTAATCAAAATTGAAAATATCCCTACACCTCTTAACATAAAGATTTAAGTAACCATGAAGAGCTTAAGAAACTCTCTTTAGTTTGAAACCTAAGAACTAAAGGCTGTGCATGTACCGATTTAACCTCAGAGATATCTATATTGAGTTACCTCAGAAATTTTCAACCCCTCTAATATAATATTTAAGGGAATTGTACATTGAATATATGAGATAATGAGAAGGGGTAAATAGATATCTCAATGAGGTATACTATATATGATATATAACATAAAATAACGGATTAGTGGATCAGACTTTACATTATAACATATTATGTGGATGTGCTATGTGGTGTTGTGTGCTGTGCTACATTGGTGGCATAGCATACAATATATATATAATATATTACTATAATATATACTATATTGATAGTGTATTTGATGGAGTATATGCCTAAAAGAAAAGAAATAGAATAAGTTTAAAGTAAGAGATAGTGTGATCCCTGTTATATATTATATTATATTGTTATGTTATATTGATATGAGATATACTATATTGATAGTATGTTTGATAGAGTTTATGTAAAAGAATAAGAATGTGCTTAGAGTAAGAGATATTATGTTTCAAAGTTGGTAGGAAAATATAAATGAAATAGATTTAAGTAATAAGAAGGGTTAAGGGTTGGAAAGCTGTTGGAAGTCAATAGGGAGGGGGGAGGAAAAGGGTGGGGGACAGAGTAAGGGGGAAAGAGGGGATTATATGTGTTAAATTTGGAAAATTTTCTTTTGGATAACGAATTCTATGAACAGATGGATGGGGTGGCCATGGGGAGCCCTCTTAGCCCAGTTATAGCAAACTTCTACATGGAACATTTTGAAAAAACAGCTCTAGAATCAGCACCCCACAAACCTAGTGTATGGTTCCGGTTTGTGGATGATACATTTATCATTTGGAGCCATGGGGAGGAAGAATTGATGGGGTTTTTGAATCATCTCAACAACATCCACCGGAACATACAATTCACAATGGAGAAAGAAATCGAGGGAAAACTCCCATTTCTGGATACCTTGGTCATCCGCAAAGCAAACTTTCAGTTAGGTCACAAGGTCTACAGGAAACCAACTCACACTGATCGGTACTTACACAAAAACTCCAATCACCACCCCCGACAGAAAAGAGGCATAATGAAAACATTAGTGGATCGCGCAAGACAGATAGGTGAGCTGCACTTTCTCAATGAGGAAATTAATCATCTAAACCACGCACTTCAGGCAAATGGCTACTCCAGAAATGAAATCCGAAAAGCAATCAAACCCAGGATGAATCAAACAACCAAGGAAAAACAGTCTCCTACAGGAAAAGTGTTTTTGCCATATATCAAAGGAATTACTGATCAGATGGGAAAGCTTATGAAAAAGCATAACCTCCAAGCAGTATTCAGACCCACCCGAAAAATACAACAGATGCTATGATCAGCAAAAGACAGTAGAGACCCCCTCACCTCTGCAGGAGTATACCGTATACCCTGCAGCTGTGGACAAGTTTACATCGGGACCACAAAGCGTAGCATCCAGACAAGAATAAAAGAACATGAAAGACACTGCAGACTTGGACAACCTGAAAAATCAGCAGTGGCTGAACATAGCCTAACTCAAACAGGGCACAGTATCTTATTCCAGGACACCAAAATACTGGACAACACTTCCAACTACTTTGTCAGACTGCACAGGGAAGCCATTGAAATTCACAGGAAAGAATGAACAGAGCATGGTTTCCAGTTCTGAAAAACACCAGGCTAACAAAACACTCTATACTCGACAATAGCCCTGCAGAGAAGATTAGCACATCAAGCACCAATACATATGCAAAAGAACCTCCTCAGGATACAGTGAAGCCTCCCGCCATTAGCATTCCACACCCTGGGAAACTCTTACAGGATGACTCAGCTCAACCCCACCCCTCCTGAGTAGATACAAATGACCTGCCAACACCTTTTCCACACTGTGACACTGAGAGATCTCTGTCTTTTGGTGCTACACCTCTGAAGATGCCAGCCACAGCTGCTGGCGAAATGTCAGGAACTACAATGCCAAGACCATGGCAATACAGCCCGGAAAACCCACAACAACCGTCCTAACTGTTGTTCTTTACTGTACTTTGCTCAGTGAATGTCCTAGCTGTTGATTATATTGTATTTTCACTTCACTGTGTAATCCACCTTGGATCTATTATTATTTAGAGGTTCACTGTATTGGCAACTTATGACAGAACATCATTATGAAGTTGCTTGAAGGAATCAATAGGTTTTTATGTTCTTTAAGGTGCTCTTGTTCCATTAGGGCTTAACTCAATGACATTCTGTGGGATCCATGTTCTTATCTTGCCAAGCAGAAATAGGAGCTTGTATGGGGCTTGAGTTCAGATTTGACAGTACACAATATATCCAATCCTCAACTTTCTTTCTCCTCATATTCTCCCTTAAGTTTCCTCTCAGATTCTGTCTCTTTCTACTTCTCAGTGTTGTCAAATTTTTCACTTTCACCATCTCTGTCACCCAATCAAATATTCCTTCATTTTCTCTTGTGGCCCAGGTCCCCTCCACTTCATATTTGCCTTTAGTTTTGTCAAGTTCCCTTACTCTCTCAGCAGGAGGAGGGGACACAGCACTCAACTTTCTTCCCCTGCTCGCATGCGCGAAGCACGCACACACTCCTGGTGAAGTGTGATGTTGCCACTTCTGGGAGTGACATCATTGTGGCGGGTGGGGGGAACAGGGGATCCCCTACCTCCACCAGGGGACCTGGCAGCCCTATTTGCCTTTCACACCTTCCCCGTGGCATAGTGTGTTCTAGAGATTCTCATCTCTGCCTTAGGGCCAAGCTACACATGACGAATGACACTTGAACGGCAAGTGGATTGAGTGGAGGGCAAGTGAACAGGGAGAAATACACTTGCTGTTCAAGTGTCATTCGTCATGTGTAGCTTGGCCCTTAGAAAAGCCACTCTCCCTCTCCCCTTCAGCCCATGACGGTAAGGACCTCAGACTAGTTTCTATACATTCTATGTAGTCTCTGTAGTTTTGTAGTCTCCCACCCTGGAAGTTTGCTGGTTTATGGAAGTAACATTTGTTTGTTTGTTTATAAACATTTCTATCCTATTTATAAACATTTCTATCCTATTTATCCTATCACTATTTTCAATTTATTCCTAACAAGTGGCTTGGAAGGCAAAGACACACTCAGGGAAATAATGAGAACTGACAAGATGACTCTTGGAAAATGTCTGAATTTCAGTGAGCTGCACTGGGAGGAATCAGCCATATTTGACATGAGCTTCTGACTTTCTGAACATTATCTTCTTCATACCAGTTAATTAGAAGGCTTTTCAGACAACCCACTGGTCGTGTGGTAAAACTGTTCTTAGATGGTACCACTTTAAATGTCAGGTAGGGACTACATAAGTGGATTCCCCCTCCAGCCCCCCTCCCTATCCTATATCACATCACTGTCAGCTGATGTGACTAAGAGGAGGGAGTCCTGGGTTCAAATTTACATTCAGCCACAATAGCTCAGTGAGTAACCTTGAGCCAATCACTTGCTTCCTGCCATACCTATCTTACAGGGCTATTGTGATTCACACTATTGTAGCTGTATATATCTCTTAGCAGTATCAGTTAACAAAAATATAATACATAAATATAATGTATAGGATATTCTATAATGTATAGGATGCTCTAAGAGTCTCATTATAAACATACGGAATACAGTTGTTTAAGAAACCCCCTAAAATGGCCACCCAATTAACCCACATTCAGATTTAGTGTTTATGACCTATTAGCCTTATTCACACAATTCACATACTTGTAGCCCTTCTTGCATTAAATTGTTGGGAAATGGAACAGTGTAAAAGGACAAAGCACCTTTTCATGTACTTTTAACAAACACTCTTCCCTAGTCTTCTTGAGCTTCTACTGTAAATATGAAACAGGTCTCACAGTGCCAAAGAGCAGTCATGAAACTTGGCTTGGGGCATATCTGATGAATACAGATGGTACTTTGGCACTCTGAGCAACCTTAACAGATTTCTACTAGCAATTGGTGTGTGGCTGCATTGACTATATAGCAAACACCTTCTAGTCACCTCCACCCCCACCCTGAGATTTTTTTTTCTGGCGAGGACAGGGAAAGGATTTGTTAAATAGGTTAGAAATATTAAAAGCTCAAAACACATAAATCAAGCTGAGGCACCTATTACAAATTATATTCATGCTCATTTTAAAGGTTTTGCCTCAGAAACACTTGCAAATAATCAAGTCACCTTGGGCAGAGATATGAAGTTTGTATTTTCAATTTCATGTACATATTTGTCTATAGGAGTTTTGCTTTGCTTGATTGCCAAGACCCAGTTTTCATCTTTGTAGTGATTTGTCAATTAAGCTGCCTAGCAATAAGATACACAGAGGAGCTTCTGTTGACATCGGTGTGTGTGTGCATGGGAGGATACAATCCAGTGCTGTTTTCTGATCAATGACAGCAAACTTCAGTCAAAATGAAATGGGAAGACAAACCTTTGAACATTATATCTGAGTAGATTGAGCAAGAGAGAAAATAAGAAGACCCCTGCTGAATTAGACTAAAGGCTTATCTAGTCCAGCATCCTGTTTCCATCAGTAGCAAAATCACAGAAGAGAATGTGGCAACAGCACACCCTTTTTATTTGTTCCCATGTGCCGAACAGATGAATAGTGTCTCTAAACATGGAGAGTCCTGCCTTGGGCAGCGGGGTGGCCAAGACGAGCCTTATGGCCCTAGAACTATTGGATGACCTATATTTCCCAATCTATGGAAGGTTTTAGGAGTACACTCCTCTCCCATGGGGAGAGTTATTCTATATTATGGGTGACCAAAGCCTCAGCAACAAGACACAAGGAGACCCCATGAGTTTGTCATATAAAGTTAGATCAAGATGGGTAGCCATGGCCAAATCCACACGTTTCAAGTTTTCCGCTTTTCCCCCACCCATTATTCGCTTCTCAGAGGGCTGTTCACATACTTTTACTTCAATCCCGCCATTCTCTCGCGTCTTTTGCATTGTGCTTCAGACGAATTTGTCATGCGTTCAAACGCTTCTCTTGCGCAGTTCTCACCATGGATGTGGACAAATAGAAGCATTTCACAAGGAGACCGTCCCCTTCAAACCACCCCACTTCCGTGTTTGCAGCCTTTCCGAAACACCATCCCTCTTTGCCGTGCAATTATCAAGCTTTCGCACTCTCTCCACAGCATGCCTGCCTGCTCACCCTTTCCCTTTTTTTAAAAAGGGGACTTTCCCAGCATTGTTGCACAATCCCAGCCATAAATCTTAATTGGGGTGCTCCAAAATCCCCACGGAGACATCAAGGAGTGGCGTCATTTCCATTTCCGTGTCATTTTTAGGATGCCGAACCGTCGGAAATATCAGTGGCTGTTAAAATTAATTTTTTTTAACTGTTGAAATTGCCGTTATAGCGTAAATCCGTCATTCTAACATTACATTCAAGCGTCAAATAATTAGTCTGCCCATTTGGAGAGTTTGGATCACCCCCACCTTAAATATCAGTTCAAATTAGCCTGCCAGAATAATGGTCCAATGGATTTCAAAGAAGAAGGCATAGAATAACATTAACCAATCACAGGCATCATAGGGGTGTGGCCTTGCCATAGCAATTTAGCAAAAAAACACGCTATAGCAGAAATCTGATGAAAAAATGGACGTGATGTCGTCATTGGTGACGTCGGATCTAAACCCGCCCCGTATTGCGCGATTCTACCAGGGATGTGGACAAAGTATAGCGTGAGGCAGCGGCAGTAAGAGAAGGGATTTGAACACAGACTGGGACGTTGCGGGATAGAATCCAGCACGATTAATGCACATGAAAAGCGGAAGGTAGGGAAGTGTGGATTCGGCCCATGTTAGACTGTCTGTGGCCATAGAAAAGAGCAAGAGGTCAATAGGACCTATAAGACTAACAAAATTTGTGGTAGGGGATGAGCTTTCATGAGCCACTTCTGAAGAAATGAGCTGTGGCTCACAAAAGCTCATACTCTACCACAAACGTTGTTAGTCTTATAGGTGCTACGGGACTATTGCTCTTCTCATATAAAGTTGTTGTGATCTAATGTGCACTCTGGAAAGGCAAAAAGCATCACGAATCTACCTCTGGAAAGCATCTTTCTAGAGTTTCTCTGCCTCTTTCCCTAATGATGAAGTCACACTGTTTAAGATTATGGGCTGTGAAGTCCTTACTGCTTATGCCAACTATAGTACCAAGCCTGAGTAACCATGCATGAGGAAAATATAGTTCGAACCTCTGGATCCTTGCCTGGGGAGTAAAGCAGTTTCAACAAGTACAAGAAGTTGGCCATCTCTGGTCCAGCTGAACTCTACACCCTTGATACTGTTTCATTCTTAGATGCCATGGTATACATCCAAATGAATTTCAGAGGGCATGGACTGCAAATAATAAAATAAATATGGATAGTTTTTTTTTAAAAAAAACCCTCTATTTTTTAGTAGTTTGTCTAGCCTGTAGCTCTGCCATCTGCTGTGCTAAATTTTTTAACACCACACAGTCTGTCCATTGCACGTTGAATGCAGAACTGTTGGACACCCTCCACACGTGTATGCCTTGCTTTTGTTGCTTGCTTTTTACTCTACTATGAAGATATGTCCTTTCATGTAATATAAAATAAACCAGTCTACCAAATTTTCATTTGACAAGCACTGGAGGTATGAAAGACTGCATTTGAAAATGGAGGTTATTGTTGTAATAAAGGTCTTTCCAGCATGAGGCTTTTTCATCAATTCTAGCCCCATACTGCATCGACTTCCCTCCAGAGTTCTGTGCCCATGATCAAAATACCCCGATTCAGTCTCCAAATTGCTTCCCAGACTTTTTTGTGTTCCACATGGAGGAAGGCAGCATCTGCCGCAGAATTGCTCTTTCTACAGCTTTTCTGCAGCTTTTCTCCCTGAGCACATAACCCTGATTCCCCCCCCCCCCCGAAAATTCAAACTGGAGATTTTTTTAGAATTGCAGAATGATTTCTTTGGTGTGATGCCTGTCCCTGTCTCTGCCTTTTGCCTTCCCCTTTATTCTCCTATACCCTGATTGGTTGAACAGCAACTCCCCCCCCCAAATTAAAAAAATAAATAAATGGCAACATCACAAAGGTTGGTGCCTTAAAGAAAAAAACCCTTGCAACTGCCAGGGGAAAATGCTGCAATATGTCTAACACAAAAACTCTGTAGAGAGCCCTGAATCCCATTTGCTATTTTAAAGTTTTCACCTGTGCTTCCTATACTTTTAGTCCTTCTTTGGATTAAAAAAAAATTAAGCAGCAACGTTGCAAGATTAATGCCATTAAAAGAAGATTTTAAAAAGCCTCTTGTAAATTTCCTCAGCAATTAACTGAGGAAACTGATGAGTCTTCAGCCAATCAACCAAGGAAACTGACATGTCCTCAGCAAATCCACTAACAAAGCTGACATGATCTCAGTTAATCAACTAACAAAACTGGGGTCTCCTCAAAACCTGCACCAGAAACAGAGCTTTTTTCTAGAGCAGAAATAAAAAATAGACACCACTTTGGTTTGACTCCCTCAAAGTGTAGAATTAAAGAATCCAATCAGTGTGGGGCCAGAACAGATCAATAAAGAGGGTTGAATGGGTTGAATACTCAGAAAGCCTGATGTAAAGTTCACCATGCAGAGAGACCAAAGTGCACTAGAATAATACTACAGCCAGCTTTGCTAGGTGAATATTGCCAACAGTCTATGGTAAAACATAACAGAAAAAGAGTGGAACAAATAATGATGAAGAGAGCTGTGGCTCCCAAAAGCTTATGCTACAATGAAGTTGGTTAGTCTTAAAGGTGCTACTGGACTCTTTGCTCTTTTTTACTGATCATCCTTCTCTGATCTTCTCCTATTACTTTCCAGATTGCCTGTGTATATTTGTTTCACCCTGATGCTTATTGTCAGCTTCTTTGAAAATTGTATGTGAAAGCTATGACATTTGGAGCTCTTCGCAAGTCCTCAAATTCCATCTTTGTAAATCTCTCCTCTATAAACACAGCCTGAAAAACACAGTGTGTTCATGCATATTGATTCTTGTGTATGTGCATTCACCTAGTTAGTACCCTCAGGATACAGTAAAAGAGGAAGATTCATTTTAAGCAGAGAGTCTTGAGAAGTGCATTTATTTGGATGATTCGTATGATTAATATGTACAAAAGGAATCTGGAAAACTTTTTACTTCAAGATTCCTTGGGATCACGTGAGAAGGCTTTGAGTTCAATGAGACTTCCAAGTATTTGCGGCCTAGTTTTGAATCCCTGAAACACCAAGGGTAAATATTTCTGGACGTTCAGAAGAAAACAAATTGCTGTTCACACAGAAGTTTTACCCTAGTTTGGCATCCAAATTGAAGTAAGCTTTTAAAAAACATTCCTATAACATCATTCCCAATCATTCTCTATCCAGGTTCCCCCCTGTTTTGTTCTTGTCAGGAACGCATACATCCCTGCCATTAATGTATATGTGTTTTGCTGGCTATACTGAATTACTGCTGTTTTGGTTTGCAACTTCCACTGAGTTATTAATGTGCATTGTGCTGGACGGAGGAGGGTTATCAGTTACAACTATGTACTTTCATTTTTAGCAGTGAATGGCCTTGGAGGCCAGATGTATAATGAAACATGTAGCTATTCTCACAGACAAAAATGACCTAACGCTGTGCTGTGTCTAAAATGCTCTTATTAATTCTGACGAAGCTCTGGGATGTTCGTGCCCAAGGCAGGAAAATCTACCTATATCTAGTTAAGTCTCTGTTTGAATGATCATGTCTGCCAATGACCATCTAAGAGTAAAGACCTTGTACTGATAAATCCTTAATAAAGTTACTTTAACCAAGACACCTGCGTGCTTGCTTGTGAGGGGCTTTGGGATTGAACTGACAAGGACTGACAGTTCTGATCTTTCTCAAGCCTGGTTTCATACAATCTTCTGGGAAATGATTTCAGAAAAAAATGTGTTTTATGTATATGAATGGTATATGGATGTGAAGGTGCACATTTTTGCAGACCCCAGCCACATTTTTCTTACTATATGAAAATAAGAAGAACCCTGCTGTATCAGATTAGCATTCCATCTAGTTTAGCATCCTGCTCCCTACAGCGGCCAGCATAGAGGCTAAGTCCTGTTTGTTGCATCCTAGCCACTAATATTCAGACCGGTAGTGACCCACAGAGATCTTGTTGAGTCACTCTCTCCCTCAAATCTGAATGAACTAACATGTACTGTAAGCTTTTGGTGCATCTGTAACCTGTGAGCTGTACCCTAGCACACCCTGGTAAATGGTCCACAAGATGCCAATGTTGCTTCATGAGACGAAATCTCCCTGTGGGTCACTACTGATGTGGCCATTGTAACATCTGTGTAAGGATGCCAGGCAACTCTCAAGAGACTTCACTTCATGAGTAAAAGTTCTTTATTGATAAGATGCCAGTATCATACACTTATGCCATCTTGGCTAGGACTGGCGACTACAGACAAGTATCAAGCAGATATAAGTTAACCAAGGCTACTCCTAATCCCCTCCCCTTTCTCCTAATAGTTCTCTAACTCTGCATTCAGGAAAACAGCCTGTGTGATTCATGGACTGTTCAAGGTCAAGCAGGCTCCCAGGCTCAGGAGTGATTACAACAGGAACAAAACCTTCCATTCTTAGTTTCCCACCCCAGGTTCAAATAACAGAAACACCCCAGAAACACCCCCAACAGCATCAGCTTCAGCTGCAGGGGGTATTGAATATGACAGGTGATCCTGAGCACCTGACAATCTGTACACTTGCCGCTGAAGGGAGTAGCTTCACAGTACAGATCACTCTTAAACAATTTTCCACCTGTAACACCTCAAGGGTGGTCTATATGCCCAATCTATCTCTCTATATAAAGACAAGTGTCCTGACTGACTCATCAACACCCAGCCCAAAGCCCTAGACCTAGAAGCGTGAAATTTGTGGAGAACATTCCTTTTCTGATGTAGGGGCTCACTAAGAAGGGATTTTAAGAAATTTGCCCCCTAAGGGGGTAAAAAGGGGTAAAATGTGTTTTCCCATAGGGATACAGCTTCCCTGTGTGGCTGGGAGGCTGTTCATTCCCCTCTCCCTGCCAACTGCCAACTCTGCCACTCTGCCCTGAGGTCATTTGCATATGTGGCCTGATTGGTGGAACTCTGTGTTCTGAGGTAAAAATCAGGTAAAGGAAATGGCAGACAGTTGAAGAAAGACAGTACAAGACTCCTGAATAGGGATTTTATATAAAAGTCAGTATGGCAACTAAGTTTTTAAATGTTCATGGGGAGATGGTACATGACCTTTCTAGGGGCCATTTCAATGCAAACAACTCACATGAACCTGCCAAAGTGCCCACCACACGACTAGACATGGGCACGAACCACATTACGAACCAAAAAAAACCACAAACCGCCTGATTGTCTGTTCGCAAACCAGCGGTTCATGAGGGTCCATGGCCAATGAACCAGCATTCTTTGGAAGCCCGGTTAGTTGCGTTCGCTCACGGTTCATGAAGCCAGACAGTCAGGCACCATCAATCAATTCCCTTGGAAACGGAGCTGGGGGAATGCCTGGACTCTGTCTGCAGTCCTTCTGTTGCCCTGGAAACCTGAATCGAAGCCCAGCTTACCTTGATTGGCAGGTCTTCCTTCCAACCATGGAGCTGCAAATTGCTTACAATTGGTTACATGGGAGAAGACACCCGGGGGGAGGGAGGGGGAAGGGGGGTGTTCTGTAGCCATGGGCTCTCCAATTTCATCCCTGCAAACCCTGATAGGCAATTCTGATGGCCAACCCCTTGTACACTGGGCCAACATCAACTGTATCGAATGGGAGTTTCCTGGGGGCCTCGGATTGGAGAGGGTATAACTCCAAGATCCCTATTGGAATCTTGACCAAACTTGGAAGCTGGCTGGAGGAGAGCCTGCTAAACACTCCCTGGGGATATGGGCTCTCTAAGTCCAATGGGGGCTGTTCTGATGCCCACGAACCACAAACCTCAAACCAGTTTGTCAGCAAGAAATGTTCATTTTGGTTCGTTAGTTTGGGTTCGGCGGCAGCACTGAACCATGAACCGCTGGTTCGTTAATTTTTTTTTTGTTTGTGCCCATGTCTACATACAACCCCTCTCTCAGTCTAACTCCACCTCACACCTCTTGCAGCCATCACCTCTTACTGCCACCAAGAAGCCTTCTGGCAGACGTCGTGCAAGATACACCGATGCTAAAAAGAGTAAGCAACTTAGAGATGTGGCAAGGAAATATGCACATTCTGTTCCTGTGGTGCACTGAGCAGCAGTGACCAAATACCAGAAAGATCACCCCTAGGTGCACAGAGCGGCAGATTCACTCTTTGAGCAAAGCAATCCTGGAAGACAAGTAGAGAGGTGCTCACTTCCATATATGGTCAAGGTTCACTCAGGCATGGCATATGATCCTTCGCTACCTTCAAACTGCCTAACCTCATCCATGCAGAAACACCCCTGTTCAGCATCTCAAAACAAAGCAACATGGCCCAAGTGCTGTGGAACTGTAAGCTCATTGTTTGGGATGAGAGCACCATGGTGCTTAAGGGGTGTTTTGAGGCACTGAGCATAACCCTCAAAGATGTCAGGGGCAATGAGAGAGTGACAGGGGGAGTCACAGTGCTGCTGGCTGGAGACTTCTGGCAGACTCTGCCAGTAGTCTCAAGGGGAACTCAAGCTGACAATGTTACCATGTGTGTCAAGGCGTCGTATCTGTGGCCCCTCATCAGGACACTCTCACCAAGAAAGAACATGAGGGTCCACTTGAGAGGCGAGGTAGCCACTGGGGAATTCTCTGAACTCCTACTAAAAATAGGGGACGGCGTATATCCTGAGACCAATGGAAAGGTGACCATCCTTGCAGGCCTAGGGACAGTAGTGACAACCTTAGCAGACCTAACAGCCACGATATACCCTGATATCGTCACTATCATGGAAAAGTCCATGGACTGGCTATGCAAATGTGCCATTCTGACCCCCAAGATAGACAAGGCTGCCATCATTAATGAAACACAACTTAACTCTCTCAAAATGGAGTACAGATCTGTAGACTCAGTGGTGCAAATGGATGATGTGGTGCACTATCCTGTGGAGTTATTCAGTATGTTTAACCCTCCTGGCTTCCCAGCCCACAGGCTTCTCCTCAAAGTGGGGGCTCCAGTGATGCTGCTGCAGAACCTCAGCCCACCCAAATGGCACCAGACTATGAGTGAAAGCCTCCACAGGAACATCATTGAGGCCACATTGTTCACTGGCAGTGCTGGGGGGGGGGGTCGTCAGTGTTCATACCACGTATACCACTCATACCATCAACTCACCCAGCAGCCTGGTGTTCCTAGCACCTGAGGGGAAAACCACCAATGTGGTCTACAAAGAGGTCCTTCAGTAGAAAAAAAAGGTTGTATGTATTTTTCACTTTATTTATTGCACTACAATCTTTTCCTTTTAAAATCTCTTCAATAAATGTTACATTTTGAAATTCACTTCATCAGTTTTCGGCATCAACATGCTTCGCTTTATTCAAACACCTTTGTGAAGCTCGGGTACTATGCTATTATACTACAAAACCAACTAAAAAACCCCAATAAACCAAAAAATGTATTATAATTGGATTTAAAGTACTTAAATACTGTAATGAAGCATGGGCATCAAGCTAGTGATTTATATAGAAAGCACCACACATCCTGTCAGAACTAGAATTCAGGAGCATTTATCTAAGATCAGGAGACAGCATGCAGAAGCACCTCTAGCAGCACACTATCAGCAATATCATTGGGATGAAAAAGAACTATGGTTTTTGGTTTTAGAGGTTGCTTGAGAAGGGGACGGGAGAGCCACACAAAGATTTTTATTACAGCGTGAGTCCTACTGGATTTTTGAATTAGATTCCAGAACTCCCAGAGGGATCAACCAGGACTGGGATTTGTCATGTTATCTTTAAGATCACAAAACAGCGCGGCCCCTTTAACTAGGAATTAATAGCAAGAGGGACATAATGGGTGTGGTGTGCCCCTTGAACTCATGGAAGTACAATCTGTCATTCAGTGTCAATATGGAACATCCAGTTTACTGAAGATTTGCATGGTTGCGTGAGTAGGAACAAACAGACTGGTACTTTTATTTATTTATTGTTGATAGGATGTCTGTTATATAGCTTTTCTTCTTGTTCAGGTTTATTTGAGTAATAAAAACAGCCCTTGAAAAAGCAAAAGCACAGTGAAACAGATGGAGCTGGCAGTCTGTTGGACAGAGCTAACACCGTCGGTGTCCCTCAGGCTGGGTTAAAATCTGCAAAGCAAGAGATTCTTGTTATATTGACTAGAAAGACATTCACTTACTTGGTGCCCAGTGGGATCCGGCAGTGGATCAACTCTTTGGGACCTGCAAAGGATAAAATAAATAGGACTTGAATGGACAGATTTAGATGAATGTAATAGCTTTGTCATGGAAATAAGTTTATACTGGTTGAATTATTTATTGGATGTATAATAATTATTTATTTATCAAGTGACCTGTTTATTACTATTTATTACACTGTATGCATTGTAGCACTTTTGTCATTTGAGATTACAATCATTGATGGTTATTGATTGTGACTGAGAAGTATATTCCTGGGGATGGTGGTACCCTCATTGTGGTGGAGTGTTCCCTAGGGAGCCTCTTTTTTATTGTGTAATCCTCTTATAAAGCCATCTATGCTTGTGGCCATCATGACATCCACTGACAACCAATTCCACAATTAAATTACTCATCAAGTGTCACAAACATTGCTGCCACTATGAAGGCTGTGCATTCATAACAGCATTGAGAGCGCCACAGAGAATCATCATCATGATCATCATCATCATCATCATCATCATCATCATCATGGTGACTCCCTCAGCCAAAATGGCAACAGCAAAAATGCTGTCCACTGGCTTAGTGGTGCAAGCATCTATATTTGTAGCTCCTCTCAGAGAGAAGTTCTCATAAACAGGTGTCCACAATTTTCATTTGTTTATTTCAGTTTTTTAATGTTATTCTCTGTCCATGCTTACCCATGTTCTGATCACTGCCATTCTGGACTACTGCAATTCTCAATACATGAGGCTGCCCTTAGAGATTGTTTGGAAACTTCAATTAGTACAAGTCTAGGATCACAATATTTAAAGGATACCTGCTTTGATATGTACCTGACCATCAGTTAAGACTTAATGGATAAACCCTTCTTTGTGTGATGTTAATAAGGTGGTTGGTTTCTTATAATAGGGGATATAGCCTTCTATAAAATACCATCTCATCTTTGAAACTCTCCAAAAAGATCTACCTGGTGCTTAGCTTGTTTACTGTCAGGTACCAAGTGGAAACAGTTATCTTTTTTCTCAGACTCTTAGATGATGTTTCCCCTCTTCCTTCTCCTTCTGTTTGTTTGACTGGGTCTAATGTTTCCACAACTCTACTTGCTTTATGTTTATGGGTCATCACCAAGCTGAGATGCATGTACTGCCTAGATACAGCTATTTGTATCTTGGGATTATTTTTTTTAATTATCAGTGCTGTTCTGTTATCATTGCCTTTTTATTCACTGTTTTAAAGCTTAATTTTGAAGATTCATTGAGAGTTTTGTAGGCTAACAGTTTAAAAGGATATTTTTCAAATATATATATATATAACTACTAGGATGGGCAAGCAAAAAGTTTGTTGCTGTGTCTAGCAGATACAGAACCATAGAATAAAATAAATAGCAACTGCAGCTTCTGTAAAATCAAAGCCCTCTCACCCCCACCCCCAGCCAGCAATCCACCAGCTCAGCTGGTATAAACCCTTTGGAAAGACAAACTTATCAATGCAATCCTATTCAATAGCAATATTTGCATAATTCTGCTAATTGGTAAACTTCCTGCCAGTTACATATTTGCTGACTCACTCTCCACTCTGTGACCTCTCAGTCAGACAACT
This sequence comes from Eublepharis macularius, assembly GCF_028583425.1. Classification (NCBI taxonomy): domain Eukaryota; kingdom Metazoa; phylum Chordata; class Lepidosauria; order Squamata; family Eublepharidae; genus Eublepharis; species Eublepharis macularius. Next base: position 116,848,786 of record NC_072790.1, read on the forward strand.
AGGTACCAGAGAAGAATCTTCGCCAATGGAATGTCTACACTATCTTTATCTTATTTAGTAGCCAAGTGACCCCAAGTGGATTTAAGTGAGATTGGGGTCATGAACAGATAAGACAGATCTTCCTACACATCTGAAAAATGTCCCAGGTTTGCATAAAAATGTGATTTTTTTAAAAAAAACCCCAAACATCTATTATTATTATTTTTTAAAACAAAATAATAAAAGGAGTGCCTGTAGCTTTCACCTACTTCTCAGGGTTGTTGTGAGGATAATATGGAGGCAAGGAGTATGATATAAGCTGCTTTCGGTCCCCATTGTGGAGGAAGGCAGAATATAAATGAAGTAAATGAAGACAGATAGGTGAATATGGGGAGGCATGAAAAGGTAAGTTGTTTAGAGGGTATGAAGGTGAGAAGGACTTATGGAAAAGTGAGCATATGGAGGCTGCTAGAAGGAGGGAAAGAGGAAATAATGTGAGGAAGGGGATAGAGGGGAAAGTGAAGTATACCCTGCAAATCTTTGCAGGTTTCCCACCATACAACTGGTTCTGGCTCAGCCAGCACCATGCAACAGGGCCATAGGGCACACGCTGCATGGGGGGTGGGGTCGACAGGGGGACAAATAAAGGTGGGTGGGAAGGAGAGAAGGAAGCTGGAAAAGAGGGAGAGGCTAGTGGAGGCAAGGAAGGAAAAGATGACATGGTAGGGAAGGGGGAACTGAGATGTTTCCCACAAGTCTTGCAGGTCCCCACTTATAGATGTCCCAATATCCAATATAAGCTTGAAAGCTCTAAACAATAAAACAATGAGTCCATTGAAATGCATTAGAAGTCCCTATAGAATCTAAATTTAAAATAAATGTTTGAGGCTTTGATTTATAAATATGATAATCACTTAAAAATATGTCTGAGAATAGCAGCAGGTTTAGTTTTCCCTTGTAGCTCTGACTAGAGATGGGCACGATCCAAAAAAAATTGCCGATCCAGCTGATCGTGGATCAGCGCCGGTGACGGTCCCAACTAAACGATCCACACCGATCATCTCCCATTCCCAATCCGTGGATCGTGGAGGCCAAAGTGGGGCGCGCTGCTATTCCCAGCTATGTGGGAAGGTGGGTGTTGGCGGTGGCCACCGGGCCCAGCGGGCCCGGGGAGATGGCGACGAGCCACCTCCCCTCAGGGGGCAGGGGGTCTGGCTGCTCGCTGGTGGCACCCCCCATGTGCCCACCCGCCAGGCCAAAAAGGAGCACGCTGGCGAGAAAAGAACGGTGGGTGATGCCGGCGGCATCTGTGTTTGTGTTTGGCCGTCTGTGTTTGGCCATCAGAGCTGCCTATCAGGGTTTGCAGGGATGAGATTGGAGTGCCCATGGCTACAGAACACCCCCTTCTCCCTTCCTCCCCTGGGTGTCTTCTCCCAGCTGGTGACTGCTTTGTTGCTCTGTGGTTGGAAGGAAGCCCTGCTGATCAAGGAAAGCTGGGCTTCCATTCGGATTTCCAGGGCGACAGAAGGAGGGGAAACACAGCTCAGGCATTCCCCTGGCTCCATTGCCCCGGGAATAGATTACTGGCACCTGTCTGGCTTCCCGATCCGAACACGATCCAGCCCCGATCCAGCCTCGATCCAGCCCCCTCCCGATCGCTGGATTGTTGGCCGTGGCCGATCACGATCCACTGAGTCACGATAGCGCGATCGCCATTATCGTGGGGTTTTTTGGATCGTAATGCGGATCGTGCCCATCTCTAGCTCTGACATTGAACTCTCCTCCCCCCCAAATTATTTCATAAAATTTACTGATTTGAACCTCAAATGAGAGAGGATGAGGGTTTTTCTTTTTGCATATTTGGGATAAAATAGAAATAATTGTTTCTCCATTTGATTAGAATTTCTCCATTAACAGGAAGGAATAGTAATTTGGAAGGATTACTTTGGAATAACATCAGTGACCTTCCATAATGCTAGTGCAGAAATGCAACTGTATACAGGAGTGTAATTTGGGGATCCAAAATCCATTGTAAAACTGAATACATAGTAGTATCTAGTAATCAGTAATCTGAGAAAGTATTATTTCCAGCCATTCAGAATTGATACTTAGTCCTGGGAATGTCTAGAGAGGTCCTTGGTCCAACTCTTTAATGTGACTGCAGTGGGCCCAGCTGGTCCCATGACATTGCCTGCAATACTATGTCCATAAGTTGAAACAGAAAATGAAGGCTGTAATCCTATGAACACCTGTTTGAGAGTAAGTCTCATTCAATTCAAAGGGACTTACTTCCAAGTAAACATGTATAGGATTATGCTGCATGTGTTTTAGAAGTGTGATTTCTAGTCTCCATAACGATATTCCAGATATCATCTGTTGTCACCTATGTGCTATGTCGGACTGCGTAGAGGCTAAGAATCACACCAGATACTTGCTTGGGTTAGAAATGGCCACAACTGTATTGATTACAGCTGGATGGAGCATTGGCCTGGCATCTGGGCACGGATCCCTGTTGGCATCGTAGGCCTGGCTGCCGATTGATGCATCACATGCCAGCCTCCTGCTGGCAACTTGGCACACGTTGTTCCATCGCCGGCCCTGCCTGGCGATCCTTGCTTCCAGATCCATCAGGGTGAGCAGACCCAAAGCCCACTCACCCTATTGGGATCCGGCTCAATGCCTCAAAAACCGCCAACCCATAAAGTTGTGACAGTGCCCCCCCCCAATAGTCCTGAATCAGCAGAGGGTGGGAGGGTGACCAGCTGCTCCTGCGGATGCTCAGATATAATGGCGCTGACCGTGCGGCTGGGCCAGGGCAGGATGGACACTCCTCCTCCTTACTAATCCTGCCTCCACACCGTCTTGCACCCGGTGCCAACCTAGCTTGCCGGTAAGTCGTCAGCTTCCTATATCAGATAACATTATCAGATTAGAACACATTTTTTTTCTTTGAACACCCAAGCCTATATGACTCAAAGGCCTGTTTCCAGCATTTTAAATGTTAGTTGCTTTACTTGTTCAGTGTTTCAGATCCTTGCACACTTGGTCACAGGGCCTGCCACTGCATTGTTCCAAGGCTGTAAAGGAAAACTGCATTTGTAGTATATGGAACTGATGTGACACCAATTGCATGATTACTCTGCTGAGGAGATGTAACTGGGCCTTTTCTTGGGATAGTAAGTGAAATTCAGTTCTCATTTACACTGGTGTGTACCAGATGGAACTGTCCTTTTGGTCCCCAGAGACTAACTCATTCCCCTGCCTTCCTATTTGCATTGGATAATTATAAGATACTGTGATTCACTGAGCAAGTTGGGGCAAAGCAGGGCTGGAATTTGCATTTCAAATACACTGCAGATGATTCACTAGCATCCTGCTATAGGAAAACTGACAGCATGCTCAGTATAAATGGAATCACATCATATTGACAACAAATTTCATCGACTGTAGGGAGGACAGGAACTTTGGCACACTAGGGTAATTTGTTAGATGTGTTTAATATGGGTGTAGATTAATAATTTTTGTCTTTTGAAAACTTATTGGGGGGTTCTTTCATAGTGGAATTTAACACTTGTATTGGGAAACAAATTTAATGCCAATTCCATATTGCTTTCAATGGAAAACACATTTCCAGGTATTACTCTTCTGTCTGCGACAGAATTCACTTGGATTGTTCCCTTCACCTAAGGGACCCCCCTCCTAAATGTTAAGCAGATAGGAAAGTGTTCCTGTTCTATAGGTAATTAACAACGCAATCCTATGCAGAATTATTCCAGTCTAAGGCCTTTGAAAATAATGAACATAGGCTTGGGTAGCTCTGCATAGGTTTGCACTGCTAGATTCTCACCAAGAGAAGGGATTAGGTTTCCTAGGATCCTTACACAAGTTTTTGAAACTTTTTTAATGAACTAGTGCTTGCAGGCAAAGGTAGCTAAAATACACTCTCGAAACCTTACCTCTCTGTGCTCAGTTAGTTTCAGCATTTTTCTCTTGCATGCTCTGATTTCCATTACTGGAGGCAGGCCTTAAAAATATGCTTCAAATAGTGGAGCATAACAAGGTAAGGTGTGTGTATGTGGGGTGGGGGTGGGGGTAGGGTTAGTGGCCCTCACTCATGTGGTCCACATTTTCATAAAAACAGAGCATCTCTGTTTTGTAAGTGAATGTTTGGAGCTGGACTTGTGAATACTGGCTTCACTGATGTCTTCTTTAAATCCAACCAAAACAAACCTCAGATCTTGAATCAGTAGTGCTGTCTTGTATTGAGAAATCATCTGCTCCTTTGTAATCACTGATCTTTCTCTTTACTATGGCTATATGGGAGCCAACTGTCTCTGACTCTATTACTCTCCAGTCAGCAGGGCAATCAGGCTGCCTATTGTTGTAGGGAGGCAAAGCATACTCCCCTGCCTCTTCCCCTCATCTCCGCACCTCTGCTGAATTACCAGTGTGTACAAGCAAAGCCTTTGACTCTATGCCTGCAGGGCAGATCAGGTGGTGGCCAGGGGACCCACTGCCTCCCTCTGTCCCCCAGTCTGCAGGCAAACTGCCCATTGTGCAAGCCATGACCTCGGTCTCTATTCCTTCTTCCAATTTGCACTGCCTGTCTGCCAGAATATAAGAGCAAATATTTGCCCTTACATAGCAGGTGCAGCTCTAAAGAATGAAATTGCTCATGTATATGGAGAACTCCCAACGTTGTTTTTTTTTTGAACCAATGAATTACTAATTCATGAGTTCATTGGTACTATTGGAGGGGGGGGCAGCTGTCTGGCCTGATTCTTGTTTCTGGGTCTGGCACCAAGTCGGCACATTTTTCTGATTTAATTTTTACTGTTTTCTGATTTGACTGTTGGGATGGGTGTCTACGGAGCAGGCTGGTAGTCTGCTGTTGAGGCCTGGTGGCTGCTGCCTGCCCTAAGCTAGGCCTTCTCCAGGCCTTCTCCTGGCCTAGTGTGTTCTTATCAAGAAATTGACGGGTTTGTGATTAAAAGTGGATACAAATGATCAGGACCCCAGCTGTCTTCTGGACCCCAGTCGTCTGACTAGCTCTGGACTCCAGCCACAGAGAAGAGAGCCAACCTGTCCTCCAGATATAGGTGCAGAAAATCTTTTGCAGCCTCTGCTACAAAATTTCCCTAAAACGAAATTTGTGAGCAAAGAGCGGTATTTTGGTGTGATGGCCATCGTTGGCTGGGATACCCTGTCTCAACTGACAAAAGCTTTCTGCTTTCCCTGTAGAAAGTTTACCAAGGAAGGTGAAAGGGATGCCGCATTTATACTTTCTGGTTTCAATCATTGGAAGACTACTTTAAAGTCCAAGAAGGGATGCAGTAGTCATTGCACATCTAAACTCCAGATACTGGCAAAGTCACAATGGGAAGAACGAAAAGCATGGTCAGAACAAGGAAAAGAAATTCATACTCTGTTGGGGCCAGAGCAGATAATGAAGAAGAGATATTAAGTCAAGAGCATTGCAGAAACCATCAATTTCCTTGCAGTAAATGAACTGTCTTTCTGTGGTAGTGAGGGCTGTGGGTCAATTAGACAGAAAGTCAAACAGGAGGAAACCAGCTATGTTCATGGCCCTCTTTCTTTATACCATAAAGAAAGTTGAAAAACTCAAAGCAATCATCCCAAGTATGCCCACCTATGCTTCTTATACATCCCCAGAGATTCAAAATGAAGTATTCTCTATCCTTTCATCAATGGTGGTAGAACAAATTACTTCCCTTTACAGGACCAGTGAAGTGGATTTCTTCTATGAAAAAGCCTATGAGATTCATGATGCAAGTAGTGTCGAAAATTTATCAGTTGTCATCAAATTTGTAAAAGATGGCAGACCTGCTAAACATTTTCTGGGTTTGTGTGAACTTTCACAGTTAACGGCATACTACATAGCTGATCTCCTCAACGTTTTTCCTGACTGTGGGTTTATTCCAAAGCAGCTAATAGCACAGTGCTATGATGGGGCTAGTGTTATGTCTGGCAAGTGTGGTAGAGTTAAAAAAAATATATAAGAGGAACTTGGTAAAACTTTACCATACATATATTGCTACAATCACCAATTGCATCTCATGACTGTTAATGCCTGCTCAAAAATATTACCTGTGAAGCAGTTTTTTGACACATATAACAGTTTATACAACTTCACCAGAAAGAATCGAGTGAACCAATTGTATTGTGGTTCTCAGCTCAAGAGACTCTTAGAACATAGGCGGACTGGACACTAGGCAACAGCGAGAGCCATAAGTGATAACTTCAGAGAGGAGCTGATAGTGCTTCGTACCCTTGAAGATCCTGAAGGGGAAGCTGCAGCTTGCACAGAACTGCAATTGAAGCAATAGGTCTCTACATCTCACATGTGCAAATGTGAGGTTTGCTTTCTTAGCACTCCTAACAAAAGAGGTGTTATCTATATTTGAGCCATGTAATGCAGCACTGCAAGACATGCACTTAGGGAAAGCTGCAGAAGTGGTGAATGCTTGCATTTCTGTTCATAAAGAGAGGAGAAGTAAAGCAGACATTCTCTTTGAAGAGCTTATGGGGAAATAGCAGCAATATGTGAACAGAACAAAATAGCTATTGATACAGTGGAAAGGGGAGTCAAAATAAAAAGGAAGGAGAAACATTTGCAGGATTTCATTGTACAAGGAAGTGCCAGAACCAGCCATTACATGCCTTCTCATATGCACCTAAAACAGGTTTTCACTGAAGTCCACGGCTATTCCATTTCAGAGGCAATATTATACTTATCTGCTTTAGAGGTGGAAGCAGTAAAGCCTATCCTACAATGAGTACATGCTAATGAGGATAACTTTGCTCAAGAAGCAGATCTTATTAAAAGGAACATTATAACACTAACAAATCCACAACTGAAAGAAGACAACAGTATCTATAATGCTCTTGCTGTGCTGTTCTCCCAGAAAGGTGCATTCCCCAATGTATTCAGAGTCCTTGCAGTTGCTGTGACTTCTGGAGCCTCCACTGCTATATGCAAGTCAGCATTCTCTTGCCTTACTCAGGTTTTACGACCACAGAGGCTGGCAATGTCCCATCTCCAGAAAACCAGTCTAGTGCTGCTTGGTTATGAGAAACCACTCACAAAAAATATTAATATGGATGCATTCCTAGATAAATTTCTTTCCCAATCACATTGACTTCTACTGTAATTGTTCAATAGGCTATGACTTTCTAATAAACCTGAAATATTTTTGTGCAATAAACCACTTGTATTTACTATTTATTTATTAGTTATTATTTAGTAGTATGAGCTCTGTACAGAAATATAATGGCTGGACCCCAGAGGAAAAAGTTGCTAGCTATAGGGCTGGGACACAAGCATCAAAGGGGAACCTCCATGTGCTACATTTTGGTCCTTTATTGCTACTGTGGAACATTACGCATTATTATGTTTGAGGTGTGCATTCTAGCCCAGCCTCTCCTTTCTGTTTTGCTGCTGATTGGCTTGTTGCTGTGCAAAAGCAACTCCCATGGTAAGATTTGAACCCATAGCTCCTGTTTGCCAAAAGGGCACTTTCCCCCAGTGAGCTATTGGAGAAAATCAGGAATGCTTCCTAAGATTGTACAGACGAGTGACCTCTTGTTGCTGCCCTAGTGTCTGTGTCTCCCTTTCTTGACAAAAGGTGTTCCTTAGCGCCTCCCCTCACCAAGACATGAATACTTGCCTGAGAGATCTCAGATATCGTCTTGGCTATGGCACAGCATATGTCCCTTCTCTCCATGTGCTCCTGGCAAAAGGGAACATGATTGCAAGATGGGATCCCACATCCCACATCTGTGGAATATGATGGGTGTTCATTCAACGGTTTCTTCTGCTTGCACTACAGTCTTCCAGTTGGTGGAGGGTGTTGTGTCCTCTTTAGTCTCATTTTTGTGTTCTGAATGTGGGTGGCAGTGAGCTGATGCCAGGGGGGGGGGCTGCCTGCAACAGCATGTGCTGGCTGGCTGCTTCCATTTTTGCTTACCATGGGGTCATTGTGAGGACACAATTGGATGTGTGTGTGTGTGTGTACACACACACACACACACAGAGGATATATATATATATATATATATATATATATATATATATATATATATATATATATATATATATATATATATATATATATATATATATATATATATATATATATATATATATATATATATATATATAGGACTGAATATATATATATATTCAATCCAACAATTTTTCTCAGCTTCAAAGCTTTTGAGGTCAATGCTCTGGATAAATTTATTTTCCTCTGTCACCTGAAGTTTTAAATTTAAATAGCATAATCATGCATTGAAATATACATTGTTTCCTTAAGAATTAATTCTGGCAATACTTTGCTTGTTCTATAAAAAGATTGGTTAGTGGAAGACTGTCAACCTTGTCTGTTACTGTGACAAGAAATTGTCAGTGAGAAATCTGGAATCTGTAATAGGTAGTTTTATGTTTCCTTCAGCACCAAAGTCATGTAGATGCTGAATACCAATTGCTAAGGGAGACTGACACAGGATCTCTCCACCAGCACCTGTGTGAGGAATCCCCACAGTCATCAAAAGGAGGAGAGTGGTGGTGCCAGACATGCCCTAGCTTGCTGAGGTATGCTTACAGTATGTTCTTCACACTGAAATTAAATGCCTCATCCCATAACAAGCTATTTGTCACATGACGGTCTGGAGACGCTAAGAGAAATGAGCAAAACAGTTGAGAGGCTAAAACAGTACAGTGAATGACAGAAGAACTGAAGCTTCCTGGATTCCTAAAAGTTCAAAGAGAACAAGGATTGGCATTGTCAACCTCTTTCTAAACGATTGTGAATGTTACATATAATGGCCACTTACTGGCTAGTTCCTGTAATGTCACTAAGGCCGAATATTACAACTTAAATGTTTTGAGTCAACATTTAAAAAAAAATCAGCGTCCTTCAAGGTAATATGTGACAATTAAATACTATAGTGAACACAAACAATACTACTCTCGCAGTAATGCCCAACCATTTCATGAACCATTGCTTCTTGTATTTCTTGGAACAAGTTGCCAGGTATAAGGCACACAATTCCCCTGACTGAATACATCTAATACGTGGGTTAGTGCTGGTTAAATTGCTGCTGATGCTGCAAAGATAGTGTTGGCTCCTTAAAAAGGGGAAAGCATTGATCTTCTCCACATTCTAAGTACAGGGGTGGGGTGGGGGTGCTTTCTCCTAAGTAAAAGATTTCAAACACAACCTATTGCCTTTGCTGCCCTTCTCTGCTACATATGCCTGCAAAGTAGTTCAGAAGGGGAAAGCTGACAGACAACCAGCCAGCCTGTTAAATGAGTGGAATAACATTACAGAAGATACAGCAAAAATCTTTCCCTGTACACGTGCCCACTCAATAGCAATTATTCTAAAAACAGAATATAAATACGTAGCCTTTATGTGCCCCAAATCCTTCAGCAGCTCTAATAACTGACTTGAACCGATTTCAGCAGAAACCAGTGAATTGCTTATAAACACCATAGTAGGTGTTGGAACACATCAATACAAGAGCAGGATGGAACGTGCCTGCTGTGAATGTAGCTTTAGTAGGTGTGACTTTCTGCATGTCCAGATGGACGTAGCCAGTCATCACATTCTGATTATTAACACACATACACATGCCTTGCTGTAAAAACCTGTAATTCCCATGGGGGTGGGGGGGGTGGGGGGAGGGAGGTGAAATGCATGAACAGAAGTAGCCTGAATGTGAGCATCATTAGATCATTACATGCAGGCACAAGGCGGCTAGGGTGCATGATGTTACATGTCAGCAGAACAACTATTATAAAGAGCATCATCCAGGAGGAATATAGATATTTGAACTAGGGGTGTATGATTCAGTATTCAGTATACCAAATATATACCGAATAATTGCTGATTTGGTATTATCTGGGTATAAAGAATAATATTACAGAATTCTGAGCAAAATTGGGATACTGATTAAATCAGCGCTGAATAAATCTGAATTATATTCAGGTTTATCTGGCAAATGCAGAAACAGCCTTTTGAAAGCTGGCTGGCTGTTTTTGCAAGCCCAGGGTAACCAAGGAGGTTGGAACAAAAGAAAGAGATGATTTAAAATTATGGAATATAACTAGAAGTATGAATTAGAAATACTGGTATAACAATTAATAAATCAATTAGAAATATAAAAGTTAGATTAAAAATATTCTCAATATGTTGTTTTCCCCCCTTATTGTCCCCCCCTTTTTGTTGTCCTTACTTACTTTTGCATGCCCTCCAATTTTCCAAGGCTTCCCTTAGCTTCCCCCTGCCAGGTGATGGGGGAGTGAGGCAGGAGAGAGGGAAAGTGAGTGAATGAGTGAGGTTTCCTCCCTTTGCAGGTTGCTCAGACTTTCCTAGTAATGGTTTGATGTTGGTTGTTGGTTCTGCTGGCCTTGCAACAATGTCTTTCCTTGCTTCAGTTTGGTTCAGTTTGTTTTTTTGACATTGGTTCTGCTGGGATTCTGTGGTTTGGGGTTGGTTCTGTTCTGCTTGCATTAGATCTGTGTTCTGTCTGCCTGGGATCTTTGAGTGGACTTGGGTCTATTCTGTTAGCCTTGTTACAGTATCATTCCTTGATTCAGTTTGGTTCTGCTGAGATTATCTTGGTTAACATTGATTCTTCTGGGATTCTCTGGTTTGACATTGGTTCTGGTGGGATTCTCTGGCGTGATGTTGTTCCTCTTGTTTCAATTTGGTGCTGGTGGGATTCCCTTGCTTATATTGTTTGGCTCTATACTATATACACTAACTAAATGGGAGAAATGAATATCATAGGAGTGACTAGACCCGTTGGTACTGTTCTGCTTTGATGTTTGTTCACTTGATGAATTTTGGTTCTAGTGGGATTCCCTTGATTCAGTTTGGTTCTGTTCAGTTTTGTTGGTGCAGCTTGCATTGGGGTTTACATTGAGAAGTGGCTTTTGACTAGGGGTTGCCCGTTTACTTGAGGTTTTTTTGCCTCGAAAGCGTTGGAAATGTTTTCTCCATAGAAAACAATGGAGAAATTGAAACTTTATCCTAACAAAATGGAGGTGCTGCTGGTGGGAAGAAAGTTTGACCTGGGAATGGGGATATCTTTAGTTATGGCAATGCTAAAATTGTGTATAACAAGTAGAATTATCAGCTGTCATTCAGAGCTCTTTAAGGGAGGCAAATTAAAGAAAAACTGCAGATTTCCCACTATAGATCTATTAAGGTAAAAGTAGTCCCCTGTGCAAGCACCGAGTCATTGCTGACTCATGGGGAGACGTCACATCATAACATTTTCTTGACAGACTTTTTGTTATGGGGTGGTTTGCCATTGCCTTCCCTGGCCATCTACACTTTACCCCCAGGAAACTGGGTTCTCATTTTACTGACCTTGGAAGGATGGAAGGCTGAGACAACCTTGAGCCAGCTACCTGAACCCAGCTTCTGCAAGGATCAAATTCAGGTCATGAGCAGAGCTTGGGCTGCAGTACTGCAGCTTACTACTCTGTTCCATGGGGCTCTTATAGATATATTAGCAGTTACAATAACCCAGGCAACCATGTATAACCAAGGACCACTGTCAGCTTTTCCAGGTGAATATTGCCAACAGCTATGGAGGATTCCACTTTGGATCCCCCCCTAAAAACTATATGATGTGCTGTACATTTTATGTTAGAAAACACATGTAGGGGATGTCAACAGTTTGGATCGGATATAATTGCCATAGGCTCAAAGATAGGATTGCATTGATAGTATTTTAGCGTATGATGAGGTGGGTGGAAACGTAGATGGATATAGACACCCCCCCCCCCTCACACACTGTATCAATATTTCCTTGTAAGACAAAGGCCATTTTCACACTGTCTATAAATATGTGCAAAGCAATTTATTTAGACCAATTAAAGACTTAAGAAAGCAACAGGGCTTGCTTTTTGGACAGCCAAAGGGTGCAGTGAGCATATTAATATCTACTGTACATACTTCATATACCACAACTGATAAGAGCACGCTGAAATGCATAGCACCACCACAGCAAAGTTCCTCTCATAGCACTTTAGAGGAAAGCTGTCCACCTCACAGAATTCTCATTACATCAAAATGAAATAAGAGACACAGGCCATTAGGCAGAATTGGTTGCTCATTGTTTTCCTATGCTGACTCAGCTTGGTGTCCATTATCCTCCTCCCAGGCAACAGTTCGTAAGGACCATTTAGTTTGCCATACTTGGTGAGCAACATCTGCATATTTCATATGCTGTACTAAACCATATCATTTTGAAAATGTTGCATAAAAGCAATTTCATTTCTTACCTAGGTTTATAGTAACTCAAAACTCTCTGGTACCCTAGGAAGTCACACACTTGATTAATGAACTCTTAAGCTGGCAGCCTCTTCTCACTGCTTGTTTCACTTTCTTGAAGCCTGTAAGGTTTTTTAAAATCCTTTCTAACCAACAGCGCAACTTACCCAGCCCAGCCTCTTCTGGCTGCCTTATTATCAGTGTTCTGCCTTCCATATCTTTTAGCTCCCTCTCATATAGTACCATTCAGTGGATTTACCATATGTATGTCTTCTGTACTCATAGTATACTCCATAATATGCCAGGTGGACACACTAATTTTATATCAAATACATGTGTGTGCTGAATCAAGCCATATTCTGGCTTCAATCCTAAGGATAGGAAACAAACAAGTATGTTTGGTATGTATTCAATCAGGAATGTACAAAACAACCTGCAGGGAGTCCTGTACCTATGGCCTGTATGAAAGGACTGCTGATTTACCCCACCGATTCTTCATACTTGTTCCAAGGCCCATCCTCCTGTTGTCACCAGTGGGACTTTCCCCCTGCTGTTTGGCTCTTTCTTACCTCTCTAAATGATGATGACTTCTATCTTTTTTCACTCTTGATTTTCCCAAGCAGCTCTACTGTGCATCATAGCATAACAGGAAAATGAAGTTTGGCTTTTCTCCTGTTGCAACAAAAGAGCTGCTTCCTAAAGCATATTGCCCTAGACAGCCTTCTCAAGTCACCTAGGGGTAAGCTTGCCCCAAAGAGCCACACAAGTGGCACAATTAAAAAACAAGCGTTTTTTCACTGTATAGAATCCTTGTGTAACTCTCAAAGAGTTTCCTGAATAGCTATCCTTGATGGGTTCCATGAGGAGAGTGAATTGAGTTCTCCAGGACATTTATTCCATTATATCATTTAATGAATGAATTGGTGAATTTGATGAAAATGCTTTCTATTTTGTTTTCAATTGACTTTCCTGCTGGGTCTCACCTGTGGACACTTTTCTAATTAGGATTTGAGTTCACTACACACAAGAACCACTTTAATGAAAGCATCTCTTTCACTTTATGTTAAGTTTTGAAATCCAAGATTTGGAAAAACAGGGCTGGGGAAATTTGTGCCTCCTACTCCAGTGGCCAAAATATCCTTAGATCTGATATTCATCTATATAGATAAAAAACAACTCACACAATGATGCCAGACAGAGTGAGGATATTTTTATTTATTTAAAACATTTCTAAGCTGCCTTTCTACACAAATAGGGTCCCCAAGGCAGCAAACAAAAAAACCCCCATTGAAATATTTCAACATTAAAACAATATTTAAAATAATTTATAAAATAGTTTTGTATAAATATATAAACACACAAAACATATAACACCAAAACCAGGGAGGAGGGTCAATAACAGTTATTGGGGGGTTGTCAAACAAATTTAAAAGTTTTAACTCACTGGTAGAAGAAAAAGGGAGACAGATGAATATGAAATTTTGGCATCGTGACTGAGAAGGCCCTTTCCCATGTTGCCACCCACCTGGCATCAGAGGACGGGGGCATTCAAAGAAAGGCCTTCAAAGATGACCATAGTGAATGGGTAGGTTCATATGGGAGAAGGTGGTTCTTCAGGCATGTTGGCCTCAGGCCACATAGGATTTTAAAGGTCAATACCAGCACCTTGAATTGGGCCCAAAAGCAAATTGGGAGCCAGTGTAAGTGGAACAAGGCTGGACTGATGTACATTTCTGCAAACTGAAGGAGACCGCAGGAAAATACAAAACATTTTTTAAAGGACTTCAAACCTTCTCTCTGAAAGGGTTGCTTGTGTGTGCATAGACACTGAGGGAAGAAAACACTACAGGCAACACTTTGAGTTGCCACATCAACTGAAACTGGTGCCTGACAAAAAGTACTGGCCAACAGTAGCCAGGTACAGATGATCCCCACTCTCATGTGTGGACTCATCATGTGGGGAGGGAGAGCCCCTGCTCCCGCCCCTGTCAAATTGCCTTGTCATTTGCAGCCTGCAGCTGTGTGAAGAAAGTAGCCATACTCCCCTTCCCTATTATCAGCATTGTTCTGAAAAAACATTGCTGATCATGGGGGCTGGTTCCTCCACGCAGTTGCGCTCTGCAGACAACCATGCAATTGCACAGGGTCAGGGCCAGAACCAGCATGCTTAGGGCTGCTCTCTTTCCCTTCTTGTTTAGTAAATGTTTGCAGCAGTGGAGGCATCTGTACTGAGCTAGTACCATAAAGTGCAATCAGAAAAGATGAGCACGAGTGGAGGGAGAGGAGAGAAATGGAAACAGTGGGGAAGGGATAGTGCAAATGATGCAGCATTGAGAAGATGGGAGGAGAGAAGGGCGGCAGAGGCAGCAATGAAGGGAGAAAGGAAATAGAACAAGAGATAGTGGAGAGGATGAGAAACAGGGGTAGAGACACTAGGGGAATGGGGGAAATCAGCAATGAGGAGGCAGGAGGGCTGGGGGGAAGGAAACAAAGGTAGAGAGCAAGGAATGGAGAAATGGAGTATCAGCTACAGGGAGTAGGATTGCCAGCCTCCAGATGAAGTCTGGAGATCTGGAATTACAGCCTCCAGACTATAGAGATCAACTTCCCTGGAGAAAATTGCAGTTCTGAATGGTGGAGTCTCTCCCCTCCCCAAACTCTGCCTTCCCCAGGCTCCACCCCAAATCTCCAGGGATTTTCCATCCTGGAGTTGGCAACCTTAACAGGGTGACAGGAGGAGCAAGTTTAGCTACAAGGGTGAGCAAGACTGGAGGGAGATAGTGGGATTCCACCCCCTTCTCACAGGTCTTCATTGGGATGCTACAATAGGGACAAGGTACTGACACCTACTGGGGCTCAGCTGTTGCCAGGGACCCCCCTCCTCCTGTTATGGGGCCTGCCGTGAACTGTGTCAGTTTCCTTTGTTGCTGTTTTAAGGATCCACCAAAGACTTTGTTTAAGGGCAGCATTGCCCATGTCTGTTTCCTGTTCTCTCTGCTGCAATGGACTGTGCCACCTAAGCCTGTTTCCTGCCTCCTTGGGCACCTATCTCACCTGGGCCCAGAGCCCTGCCACTAGCATCACAGTGCCAGCCAGAGAGAATCTCCATGAGCCTGTCCAGGTACCCCCTGGTCAGTTCCCGCAGAGAGGCCCCTGCAGGATGGTCACTGCATCTGCCCTCATCACTGGGCAGCCTGCTAGCAAGCCCAAGCCATGCCGAGGAAGAAGCCATGTTCCCAGGCAGCAAAGAACCAGCGCTGACAGTTTACTCTGAGCTGCCATTTCGTGAACACGAGCCTGTCACATCCGCAGCGGCCAGCCTCGCCCTGCTATGCATATCTTGGAAGCTGCCCCAGAATGGAAGCTACGTGCCGGCTGTCCAGAACACCTAATGGACGCATATCAGTGCAGCCACCGCATTCCAGAGCTGATGCCATCAAGACAACTCTAGCTTCCTGGCAGATTCAATCAACCCGCCCGGCACTCCCCTCCCCTCCTTTGTCCCCTCTTCCTGAGGTGTCACTATCACACAATTAGACACTAAAGTGACCCATTAAAGATAGTTGTAGACCAATTAAGCCTTTGTTCCCCTTTTGAGAACCACATGGAAGGCACTAGCCTCAGGGTACGTTTGTACCCTGAGGTGCGCGTGCCATTCCTATCCTGAACCTCAACCGTCACTCTGCGTGTCTCTTGCAGGCATTAGATATCGCCACGCTTCATTGCTAAAACTTTATTCCTCGCCGTGACCAGGTGCATATCGTCCAGTTCCATTGATCTCAAGTGGGTTCTCCTGCTAATGCAAACGGCTCTATTTTTCCTACTCTTTATTTCCTAGTTCTTGTATGTACCTTGCTTGTGTGTGTTATTGTGGGCATACGCAACACTATTAGTAAAAACACGTTTTATCTTTATTAGTCTTGCCTCTTTATTGCACGAGTAATCTGGAAGAGGGACTCTGGTATAGCTGGTTAAGATCCACAATAATTAAACCCAGACTGCAGCTAATTTCCCCATAAATAGCAGTTCTGGTAACACAGCTTGCACCCAGCCAATTGCTTATATCCTTTGTTGCCTCCCAGCCCCCTGCTGCTGACCACATCGAAGCCGAGGTACCAACATGCTGCATGGTACCAACATGCTGCTGGGGCAGGGGCTTGTCTGTCTCTGCATAAGGAGGCCTGCTTATGATGGTAGATTACCCCCAACATGCTTTGTAAAAGGCTGAGGACAGCTGATAAGATCAAATGAAGGGTTTGCAGGGCAGGGATGACCAATCTGCTGATATGGAGAGACAAATTTTTCTTTGACATTTGAGACTTGGTGCACAAGATATACATAAACTAAATCTTTCTTAGCTATGGTGAGAACTGGACTGTGACACATCTAAGAATGCTAAATTCTGCCCAGAAGTAGAGATGGGCATGAACAGCAAATAAGAACAAAAAAAAGCCATGAACAGCCCAATCTCCTGTTCGCGAACAAGTTGTAAGGCCCCATTCTAAACGAACAGGTGGTCGTTGTAAGCCTCGTTCGTTGCTGTTCGTCTTGCTGTTCGTCAAGCCGGACAGTCTGGCACCTACAATCAATTCCCTTGGCAACTTAGGCAGGGATTGTCTGAACTCTGTCTGAACTCCTGCTGTTGCCCTGGAAACCCCAATCTAAGCCCAATTTAGCTTGATAGGCAGGTCTTCCTTTCAAGTGTGGAGCTCCAAATTTGTTACACCAAGGGAGCAAAGACCAGGGGGATGGGGCCCCCCAGCACTGACTTTGCAGACAGTGGAGAGACAGTTGTTGTTGGCATTTTGATAGAAAAAGTGCATTGGAGCTTGAATTTTCTTTGTGTGTGGTGGGATAGGGATCTACCCCTTCAAGTTCCAGGGCTGCTGCCAGGCTCTGGGGCCAAGCTATTATTTATTATTGGTACCTTTCCTGCTGCCTGCTCAGGTCAGGTTTCTGAGAGTGGTGCAGTAGGAATCTTGACTTGGATGATGGCTGGAGGAGAGCCTGCTGGCCCCCACGAACAGCCAACCACGAACATGTTTGTGAATAGGGCCATGTTCGTGGTTGTTCATGAGTCTCTGTTCGTGAATGGCAACGAACAAAGAACATCATGTTCGGGTTTTTTTCTGTTCGTGCCCATCTCTACCCAGAAGTCTTTATGGTTTGGTGCACACATGAATTTCTGGAATATGCTCATGTAGATATTGACTTATTTATATTCCATCTTAAAACAAGAACCCTTTAATTAATAACATCATGGCTGCTTACACAGTTGGAAAGCTCAGAGTGCAGCAATTATTTCTAATGCCAGCATTACAAGTCAAGAATGACAAAATTATCTTGTAAATGTCAAAATCCCCAAATTCAGAGCAGAATATGGCTAGCTTGTCAGTTGGAGTGCCAATTTTCAAGTTGTCCATCTTTTAAAAGTTAATGTTTAGTGATGGTGGATAAAGGGTTCTCCATAGAATTTTCTGCCCTGTATCAAATTCCCTGATGGAGGATCATGCCTAGTTTTCAATTCAATGAATTTCTTAATGATGAGGATATAAATAATCCTTCAAAAGAGAGTCACTTACAGCATATTTCAGTTTGGTGGGGTAATGTCATTTTGATATCTAAATTGTCTCATAGGTAGCAGCAGCTGTTAGGGCACAAATTCCTTTTTTCTATACCAAATTATGGGTGGGCACAAATCGAATTACAAACCAAAAAAATGTACAAACCGGGCCGATTCACAGTTCGTTAACATGCGATTCATGCGACCGCGTGTTAACGAACCCCACAACTTTTTTAGGCCCGGTTCATGCAGTTCAGAGCGGTTCATGAGTGCAGACAGGCTGGCGCCCATCCATTGATTTCCCAGGCAATGGAGGCCTGGAATGTCTGCAGACCGTCAGTTGCTGTGGAAACCTCAATCTTAGCCCAGCTAAGCCTGATAGGCAGGTCTCCCTTCCAACCATGGAGCTCCAAGTCTGTCACATGGGAGCCAAGAGCAGGGGTGAGACGGACCTTCTGTAGCCATGGGAACTCCAATCTCATCCCTCCAAACTCTGTTAGGCAGCTCTGACTGCCAACCAGAGAGCTCCTGTTCTGTTCAATGGGAGCTGGGCTTATTTAAGGCACCTCTCTCTGCCTCATGGTTTCAGTTTCTGCAGACAGTGGGAGAGAGTGGAGGACTGTTGCTGGAACTGGTGGGAGAGGGAGAGGGAGAGGGAGTGGATTGAGCTTGGCTGCTTGTGGTGGAGAAAAGCCTCCAGCTTAACTCTTGGTGTTGCTGGGAAGGGAAGGGTGCCTTTTCCTCCACCCCACCCCTGTCCCAGCCAGGGCCTGGGCCACTTCTTGGCTCTTGCCTTGGGCTTAGCTTGACTGAGGTCTACCTACCCTTTTTTTCTGGGATTTTCTTTCTTTCTCTTCATTCCTTCTGGGTTTAATTATTAATTATATATTTTGTGGACCTGTCCTGTTTGCTCAGATCAGATATCTCTCTGTGCATGGGGAGGTAGGGCTCTACCCCCCCTGGTCTCAGGGCCACTGCCAGGCTCTGGGGCCAAGCTAAATGGCCACCTTGGCTGAGGGGTCACCTTCTTCTTCTTTTTTTAAAGTTTATTATTCAGCTCTTTTTTATTTTGTGCACCTGTCCTGCTTGCTCAGGTCAGGTGTCTCTGTGCGTGGGGAGGTAGGGCTCTACTCCCCTGGTCTCAGGGCCACTGCCAGGCTCTGGGGCTAAGCAAAGGGGGCACTTCTTGAGGAGGGCTCACACTCACTCTTCTTTTGCTTCCCAGTTATTCATGCCTAGCAGCACTATGAGGCTTAGAGCAGGGGCCAAGGGTGCTCATGGGGGGAAGTGCAAAAGTTACTTTGGTTGCCCATTGACCAGCACTGCTGAGGGGGGAGACTTGGTGGCATCAGAGACTCCCACAAAAGAAGATCTGCCTGTGGTGGCAGTGGAGGAGGCAGAGGCCGTCTTACCGTTGGGGGGAGAGGAGGATCTCCAAAAACTGTTTGAGGAGGGGGAGGAGGAGGAAGAAGGATCTCAGGAAGAATGGTGGGGCTTTACCTCTACCACCCCCCACATCCCAAACCCTTGGGGCTGTCCCTGACTACAGTCCACCCGTTACTCCATCTTCCCTGCCACACTCCACACTGCGTCTGGTAATCCTCAATTATCCTTGTGACCCAGTTCCTGGTCCTCATTTCAATCTTGCAATCTGGAAGCACTTTTGGACCATTCCCAGTGACCCTGTGTGGTACGGTGCTGCTCCTGCGATGGCGTGGTGCATAGGGGCTGCAACCCTAAGCACCTGTCATCCACGGCCCTGTGCAAGCACTTGCAGAGGCACCACCCGAGCCTGTTGCCTCTGGCCTTACCCTGCGAAACATCTGTCGGGGGGAGAAAGAGGGCGGCTTCAAGGTCAGATCAGGGAGAAGTGGGAGAGGAACGGGAGTCCACCCCAATTAAGGACACCACCAGCTCCTCTGCTCCTACCAGGCCACTCTGGGTCAGGTCATCCCCCTGATCCATGGGCTGGACCAGGTGCTGAACAGAGAGCTGGAGCATGAGGAAGCTCTTCTCCCCAGGGTCAGGGACCTGATCAGGAGGTTGCAGGCAGGCATGGCCACCTGCTTGCATCCTCTCTGTCAGGAGTTGCCGTACAGACTGTCCTGCCTCTGTGACCCCCGTATCAAGAGCAGCATCACCATGTGGGAGGGCGAGCTGCATCAGTGGAAGAAGGAGCTCTGCAGAGAGGTGCGCAGGTTCCAGGCCGAAAAGGCAGGATGGAGGGAACAGGGCAGGGGTGAGTGGGAGGAGGAGGTGAATGAGCCAGGCCATGAGAGCGCACCCCAAATGGAACCACTTGAAATCTGGTCCTCGTTGGTCAGATGGGTGGTTGGCAGCAGCAGAGCAGGTTTATCTATGGCTAAACAGGCATGCAAGCTGCACCTTAACAATCCTGAGCGTGAACAAAGAGAGAGACAATTGTGGGCCTTAACCACAAAAAGAAAAGGACAGGCAGGTGAATGGCAGCTCGTCCAAGATTTTCATGATTTAATCATTTTTTAAAAGCACAGCGGAAACAAAATTGCCAACAATTTAATATAATTTCTGTGACTATGTTATATAAGTGATCAAAGGAAGAACTTATTTTTGCAAAATATGGTTTTCCCACAAGACTCTCTAAATTACTGGGTTTATATATCGAGGCTGCAAATTTTGCTCTTTTTTTCTTTATATATGGAGTGAATTTTTTCAGAATGGAATGCTACAAATCCAGGGAAAGGAAGCCAATGTCCCCCCCAGCCCCACTTAAAGTCAGTTTGAAAGTGAAATCACTGCTTGTGGGGTTTACAGTCAGCTGTAGACAGACGCACCCCAGGCTCACTGCCTGAGGTGATCTGAGTCATCTCTCCCTAAATTTGACCCTCTTGGCTCTTCCTCCCACTTCCAATTATGTGACACAAATTTTTCTTCTAGATTTCTTTAAAACCATGTTCTGTTTCTTGCTTAACAGCCTCATTCAAGGCTCAGTTTTCAGTTAAGAATATTGACAAAGCATTAGTGCTCCAGATAGACTGTTAGAATAGCTAAAGGCTGCTTAATGAGATGATTCACATCCTGTGCAGGAAGTTCTATGTGTGCCCAAAGAGTTTCTGTCTTCTTTTCTTCCTAAGCTTATTAAAAAGTCATCTGTTGTCCATTGTATGTAAATTTGTCTCAGTCTTTTCAAAGATCACTTTCCCATATACTTTCTAATAAACCTCAGGCCTCTTTAAACAATAAATATGCCTTTGAATGTATCAGATCTAAAGCATTATGGCTTAGGTAACCTATGAAATTCAAATTAAAGAATGGTGATTTTATTGGTTTGGTTTGGGACAACTTCCTGTGCCTAATTATGGCACCGTAAACCCATGCTGGATGAAAGGCAGGATATAAATGTATGAAATAAAAGACACAGTCATATCAATCAATCAATCAATCAATCAACCAATCAACCAATCAATCATAGGTCAAGGGACGAATTAAAATGTTGTTTCGGCCATACACTGTGAGGTATTTGGTAGCTATTTTGCAGAAAAGATCTTGTCACTCCGCTGGGATTTGCCAGCAACAGTTGATACAGTGAGAGAACTGGAGGCCCCTTGGTTGTCTTCAGGGTTGATGCTAGATCAGTCCAGGCATCTCTCCCAGGAGGAGGTGGACAAGATCCTCTGTTGTGAAATCCACCACATGCCTGCTGGACCCATACCCATCATGGCTGGTGAAAGCTGGTGATACTGGGAACTGGGCCCCTTTGACTGACATTGTTAACCTGTCCTTGAACTCCAGGATTTTCCAAGACGCATTAAAGGTGGTTGTAGTGTGGCCCTTATTAAAGAAACTATCTTTGGATCCTCTTGATCCAGCCAATTACCGCCCAGTTTCTAATCTTCCATTTTGGGGTAAGGTAATTGAGAGGGTGGTGGCAAAACAACTCCAGGTACTCCTGGAGGATTCCTCTATCCTTGACCCTTCCAATCAGGCTTCTTATCTGGTCATGGCACTGAAACAGCACTAGTGACTGTGGTGTCGTTGGCTCTGCTGCTACTCTTAGATCTTACAGCTGCGTTTGACATGGTCAATTACAATCTTCTGACCCACCACCTTGCTGCTATTGGGGTACGTGGGACAGCCCTGCAATGGCTGAGCTCCTTTCTCCACAGTCGGGGACAGAGAGTGGTGCTAGGGGAACAGATGTCCACATGCCACCCATTGGTGTGTGGCATCCCTCAGGAAGTGATTCTGTCCTTGATGTTGTTTAACATCGATATACATCCCCATGCTCAGGTGATCCACAGTTTGGGGCTGGGTTGTCACCAATATATGGATGACAGCCAGCTCTATCTGTTGATGGACCCTGCGCCGGATGCCTTAGCCAAAGATCTGGAGGCCATGGCAGAATGGTTGAGGCAGAGCCACCTGAAATTGAACTGAAGAGATTTACAGTGCAATCCTAAGAAGAGTTACTCCAGTCTAAGACCACTGATTTCAATGGGCTTAGACTGGAGTAACTCTTCTTAGGATTGCAGTGTTTGTGATAAATTTGAATTGTATGAACTTACTTGTGGAACTCCTACCTTTCTGCACGTGAAAGGTCTGCTACGTTTGCCTTTGGTTAAATGAGAGTGTCTTGAGAATACACATATTTAAGGACTTACCTGAGGACTTCTAACTGATTCTAAGGACTCTCTTTGACTTCGTTAACAGCAATGTTTACAGAGAATTTATATACTTTCCTCATACCGCTTCATATTTACTGTATATTTATTAGTAACATTTATTCATATTTATTCATAGTATATTTATTCTGAAGCACTAGTCACTTTGCACTTTAATACATTGATATTACTAGTAATTAATTTTTGTACCCCCTCCAGTTGCGGTTTGTCCACTGACTGGTTTGGTTCTGGTTACTGGAGGAGCCTTCTGGTTGATTACTTGATCCACATATTGGTGGCAACCCAGCCCAAATCACTGGATAACCTCACTCAGCAGTTTCATATAGATGTTAAAGAGCACAGGGATAACCTTGTGGGACCCCACAGGCCAAAGGCCAAGGAGCTGACCAGCAGTCCTCAAGCACCACCTTCTGAAACGTACCCTATAGGTAGGACCAGAACCACCTCAGAACAGTGCCTTCCAATCCCATCCAGTAAAAGTGGTCCAAAAGGATACCATGCGAGGTCAACAGGGGTCCAGACTACAAGTGATGCCTGACACTTGTCAGCTTCCCTCAAGTTTTGATGGGAAATGTAGGCATCCTGGTCTTGCAGCTTGGCTCTCCGACTGCTGTCCAATGAACTTTTCCACTGTCACTTGTCCAACATTACGCCAAGCTGCCTACATTTCCCATCAAAACTTGAGGGAAGCTGACAAGTGTCCAACCTGTGTCAGGCGTCACTTGTAGTTTGGCTCAGAGTTATAATCCCTCTGTCCACCTCTTGGAGCAGATAATCCACCTGCATGAACAAGGCTATTTCAGTCCCATAGCCTAAAACCAGAATGGAAAGGATCTAAACCCTTTGTCTCATCCAAGAAAACTTGAAGTTGTCCAGTGTTTAATTTATATAACTTGTCTGAATGTTGGGATCATATTTCTATATAATCTAACCTTTTCTGAACAGCAAATAACAGTTTGCTTGCATTAGCCCTTTAAAAAACGTATGCATAAGGATGCGTAACTATACATGTATATATTCATGTATATATTCTGGATTATTTTTAAAATGTCTTACTTTAAAACCAGCCCAGCATTGCAACTGAAGGAAGCAACAGAAAGGACACCAAGGGACAGCCAGAAAAGCAGAAACACAATCGACAGTGATGTCCTCTAAGCAGATGATTTCTCATTCTCCACATGGAGAGAGATTATCTAGAGTTTGATTATGATTCATATTATTAAACAGTGGTCACCTCTATTTTAATGAATGTATTAAGAAAGGTAATAAACAAAACACAGCTGTGCTCAAAGCAATACTAAGGATGTTTCCAGATAAAAATGCTTCAATTGCCAAGCATAATTCCACAATGGTCAAAGTAATTTCACTTCTGAGTCCTAATATAAAAACCTACAGCTATCATTTTTCTAGATTATTCATTATTTATCTGTTGTAGTGACCAGTAAGCAAACATTTTCCCAGGAAGGGGGAATGATCCTGGAAAACTGTTGGTTGTAGAATGTGGAAGGGAATGGGAGGAAAACTTAAGAAAGCTTTTACTGAAATAGTTTCAGGAAGATACTTGTGTTGGTCTTTGGTAGAAGAGCAGTATTTGAATCAAGTGGCACCTTTGAGACCAATAAGATTTTCAGAGTATAAGCTCTTAAGAGTCAAAGCTCCTAGATATCTGAAGAAGGGAGATTTGACTCTTGAAAGCTTATATCCTGAAAATCTTGTTGGTCTCTAAGGTGCCACTGGGCTCAAATCCTGCTGTTTTGCTGAAACTGGAACTATAGAAAGATTTGTAGCAGACCATTGTTGGGGAAAGGGGATGATACGCTTGGGACATTTAAAAAATAGTGTGGCATTTCAGAAATCCTTGGGCAATTTTTTGCTAGCTTAAGATGTCCTGTCAGCAGAGATCTGCCCTTGATGCTTGCCTATGAAACCAGCAGGGCTTTAGGTAAGTATTGCCAGGCAATAAACCTCATTGCTGTAAATCATACCCATGGTGTACTGCTAAATTTTAATCCACGCTTCAGCTTAGCAGTTAGAGCAGCTGGTCCAGAGAAGCTTCTCATTCTCTTCTACACTGACTCTGCCCCAGTCAGCTGCTGCCAGTTGCATAACAGTGTGTCTCCTAACCTGTGATAACCTCAAGTTGATTTGAGGTTAAGTTTGCTTGGGGATATGCAGATGATATATTATGACTAGAGATGGGCACGAACAGGAAAAAAAAAACCCCGACGTTCGTTGTTTGTTGCTATCCACGAACAGGGATTCACGAACATCTATGTACATGATATGTTCACGAACATGTTCATAGTTGGAGGTTCATGGAAGCCAGAATGCCCCCCTTGGGACTTAGCTGAACTTGAACTGGGGAAAGGAGAGTCCATGGGTCTCCCCCTTTCATGTCATTTTCTGTTTACAGTGGCAAAAACTGGACTGTCTGCTGGAAGCTACTTTGAGAGATTACAAACTGACCTTCCCAATGTCCAATACCCACCAAATTTGCAGGGGACATAGTCCTCACTGTCCTCTGAAGACCCCCCAAGTTTCAGAGAGATTGGACCCTGGGAAAGCCATGATCCATGGGTCCCTCCCTTTCCTGTCATTTTCTTTTCACAGTGGAAAAAACTGGACTATCTGCTGGAAGCTACTTTGAGGGGTTACAAGCCAGAAGGAAAGCTAGAAGGAGTTTAGACAGAGTTCAGACAGTCCATGCCTATGTTGCCAGGGTAACTGATTGAAAGGCGCCAAACTGTCTGGCTTTACGAATGGTTGACAAATGCCACGAAGAGGACTTGGAACAAACACATGTTCGCCAGGAAACGGGGCCTCACGAACAGCTTGCTCGTGAACAGCGGATTGTGCTCTTCGTGGCTTTTTTTTGTTCATATTGTTGTTTGTGCCCATCTCTAATTATGACACTGGCAGTCCTATGACTTCTCCTGTCCATCCAGTTAGGAATAATAGGAGAATATGGCTCTAATTCACTAACTTTCCACAGAGTAGGTGGGAGGGGCCTAAACCAAGTCACTGGTCTCCAGGATATGTTAAACTTAGTGAGCTTGGTATAGTGGTCAAGGCA
Organism: Eublepharis macularius; assembly: GCF_028583425.1. Lineage (NCBI taxonomy): Eukaryota > Metazoa > Chordata > Lepidosauria > Squamata > Eublepharidae > Eublepharis > Eublepharis macularius. Next base: position 116,874,373 of record NC_072790.1, read on the forward strand.
TCTGTTGTCCTAGGATCTGGAAGGCCCAGGTTCAGGTCTCTATTCTGCCATGAGACTCACTAGATGACCTTGGGCCAGTTACTAGGGTTGCCAGCCCCCATTTACCTTGCAAGTCAGAGATGGGGGCAGTGGGTGGGTGGCAGGCCCTGTGTCAGGCTATGGCATTCCAGACTTGATAGTCTGTTTCACTCCCTTCTGCAAGAAGACGAGGTGTTTTGATTTCAAAAGGTTTATTGTGAAAGACAGCATTCAAGCCCAGGTGTACATATTCCAGGATTAGAGATCCTGGCCGAGCAAAGCTTTGCTAGGAATGATTCAAAGAGTAAAGGTTGTTACATTTCACACTCTCGGAGCCCAGCCTCCCCCCCTGAGTTCATGCAGCAAAACTTCTCAGAGGCGCTCCAAGCTAGTCGAGGTCAAAACAGCAGATAAGACAGTGTCCGTTCCCATGGAACCGGCTCCTTGCACGTGTTGCCTGAAGGGAAAGAAATCTAAACACTATAGGATTAAACATGGCATTACTTAGGTTAAAACAGATTCTGACACCCTGTTCTGTGTTTCTTGCATATACTCCAGAGGCTCTTTTACTATGTTTGGGGTGAATTTGGCACCACTGAGACCACATAGATTCTGGTTTTACACCAGAAGTGGTTATTGGGTCTCCAGATGTAGCAATAAATGCCATTACTGGGACCATTTTGCTGCGTGCTCCAAGACTCCCAGCCTACCTCCTCCTCTCCCCCCTTCCAGCCAGGTGAGTGGGGTGGGAGATCCCCAATCCACACTGGGGGGCTGACATCCCTACCAGTCACTCATTTGCAGTTTAACTTACCTCACCTGAGGTGATTAAAGGAAGTTTGGGATAAAATGTGCTCAATAAATAAGTAAAACCTGTAATTGCAGGAGAATCTGTTTTGAATGCTGAGTGATGGCTACAAACGGCATTTTTTCATCTTGGATTGTTTCTTTCTGAGGAGAATTACAAGTTGGTTCTCAGAGCCAAACTACATGTTACAACAGCCATGAGTTTGACCCATGGTCACTGATTCCATTTTACAGAAGAATTAGCTCATTTAAAAATGTTATGAGTGGTGTAGGGAGGTGTGTGATCTTGTTCCCTCCATGCCTTTTCAAGTGGCAAAACAACGTGTGGTGGGAGGGACAAGACTGACTGACCACCCTTGTGCTCCCGGCCTTATCAGGATCTAGCTTTCATCGCATTTTAAAATTATGACATTCTTCTGTGAAATGTTATTGGCAGCCACAGGTTGAACCTGTGGACATTGTAACATGTAGCTTGGCTCTAAATTTCATGTCAGAGCACAAAGTTATAGGAGGCAAACAGCGGCAGGAGACTTTTTTTAAAAAGCAACATTGCTGATGTCACTATGTCACTTCTAAGGAAAACCCAAAAGTGCTGTAGGGGTAGCATTTCCACAGAAGTGATGTAGTGAAGTTGGCAACATCACTGAAGTCACATGCACCTCCCATGTCCCTTACCGACTACCCTCCAGTCTGAAGGAGAAGGAGACAAATTCTCTTCTTACTTGCCTGTGCCAGCCCATTTAGCCCGACTAATCAGGTTGGCAGCAGATGTCAGAACTGTGGCTAGATAAAATCCTTACTCCAGTCTGCCTTCTGCAATTAGACAAAAGTCCATTGTTTCCAAAAAGCATTTAATGAAGAAAAAGATTATTATAGTCCACTGGCCTGAATGCAATATCCAGGTTGGTACATATGCATTGTTACCAATGCCAGGCAAAGCAAGAGATACATATTAAATATCATAGCTGACCCATCCTCCCCCCACAGTTCTCAAAATATTCCCTTTGAAGCTGCAAAAGCGAAAGCTTCCCCAAGGCCGGTTCTTGGTGGAACGTCGGTAGCCAAAACAATGCTGGTTTGTGAGATAGCTGCCTGGGAACCTCTGCACCTGGGGAAGAAAGCACTGAACACTGAAAGGATTAAATATGGAGTCGGTTAAGCATAGGTATACAAAAGAGCATTCTGATCCTGACATTCTGCCCCCCCTAAGAAACCCCTCCCCGGTTTATGTGGATAGCGAGAGTGGAACGCTTTCACCAGTCTAGGGGCATGGACATGTACAGCACTGACCCACTCATCAAACCCAGAATCAAAGTCCTTCCACCTAATTAGGTAAAACAGCTGGTTTCGTTTAATTTTAGAGTCCAGTATTTGTTGTACTTCGTAGTGGGTCTGGTCATCGATTAACGTTGGAATAGGGGGGCCTCTGATGTGCCACTGGTTATCTGTTGGAGCCTTTTTTAGGAGGCTGACATGGAAAGTATCATGCACGTAGCGTAGGTTCTTTGGCAAATCTAAAGCAACAGTCACTTTGTTGATTACTTTACGCACTGGGAAAGGTCCTAAAAACTTTAAAGCTAGTTTCCTGCTGGTTTGAGATAATTTTAGGTTTTTTGTAGACAGGTAGACAAGATCGCCAGGTTGTAAATCCCATTCCGCCGCACGGTGGCGGTCTGCGTATTTCTTGTAGTCCTGTTTGGCTTTGTCGAGGTGTTTTTTGATTAGAGTCCATTGTTGAGCTGCTTCCCCCCACCACTCGGTGACGTCCTGAGAAGCTGTAGTTGGAGGGGGGAGCGCTTCGAACGGGAACGGCTTGAAGTGGAAGCCATAAACTACTTTGAAAGGAGTTTCTCCGGTAGACGCGTGTACACTGTTATTATAGGAGAACTCTGCTAACGGGAGCAAATCAACCCAATTGTCTTGTTGGAAGTTGATGTAGCATCTTAGAAATTGTTCTAATATCTGGTTAGTTTTTTCGGATTGTCCGTCTGTTTCTGGGTGATGGCTTGAACTAAGCCCTTGTTCAATTCCCAGTAGTTGCAAAAGCTCCCGCCAGAAGTTGGCAACGAATTGCCCGCCGCGATCCGAAATCACCTTGGATGGAAAAGAATGTATTTTCACAATGTTTTTCATAAAGATATCAGCTAGTTTTCTAGCGGAGGGAATGGTGGTGCACGGTATAAAGTGTGCTTGCTTGGAAAACAGATCGACCACGACCAAAATACAATTATGTCCCTTAGAGGGAGGTAGATCAGTAATAAAGTCCATAGAAATAATCTCCCATGGTCGACTTGGCGTTTCTAAGGGTTGCAAAAGCCCCGGAGGTTTGCCCTTTCGGGATTTGGCGCTGAGACAGATGGGGCAAGAGGCTACGTATTGGGAAATGTCCTTGCGCATGCCTGGCCACCAAAATTGGCGTTGCACCAAGTGGAGCGTTTTTAAGTAACCGTAGTGTCCCGCTGTGGGGGCATCGTGACATCGTTGTAAAACCTCCTTTCTCAGACATTTAGGCACATAAAAACGGTCTCCCCAAAGCCATTCCCCCGTGGCGGATTGTTGCAGTTTGTCTTTGGGCGCCTCCTCCCCCTCCTTCTCCCCCTCGGCTTTCAGCTTTTCTCTCCAACCCTGATCGGGTGACGGGGAGGGCTTAGCGCGGCTGCGCGTAGTCATCACACCCCCTAATTGCGTAGGCGAAAACACCGTGTTGACCGTCTCCTCCCTTTTGCTTTTATGTTGGGGCATGCGTGATAGAGCGTCAGCGAGGAAGTTAGTTTTGCCTGGTAGGAAGTTTAAGGTAAAATTGAACTTCGAGAAGAATTCCGCCCACCGCAATTGTTTGGCGTTTAGTCTGCGAGGGCTGCGCAGGGCCTCTAAATTTTTGTGATCCGTCCAGACTTCGAATGGATGTCGGGCGCCTTCTAGCTAATGTCTCCAATTTGTGAGCGCCGCTTTAACAGCGAAGGCTTCCTTTTCCCACACATTCCAGTTTCTCTCTGCCTCAGAAAACTTTCTAGAAAGGAAGGCGCAAGGTTTAAGATTTCCGTCCTCTCCTCACTGCAATAATACACCCCCAATTGCCATATCGCTGGCATCGACCTGTACTATGAAGGGGCGGTTTTCATCGGGGTGTTGTAGGACGGGTTCTGAGACAAATTGCTCTTTTAACTGATTGAATGCTGCCTCGCATTCGGGTGTCCATAAGAGCTTCGCACCAGGTTTTTTTGCTTGCTCCCCCTTGTCTTTCGTTTTTAACAGTTCAGTTAAGGGGAGCATGGTCTGGGCGAAATTAGCAATGAATTCTCTATAGAAATTGGCAAACCCTAGAAACGATTGCAATTCTTTTCTGGTGGAGGGGACTTGCCAATTTAATACAGCTTGTATTTTCTCTGGGTCCATTTTCAAGCCCTCTGACGATATACAATAGCCCAGATAAGTGAGTTTTGTTTTGTGGAACTCACATTTTGAAAGTTTAATAGGCAGTTTGTTATTCATGAGTGTAGTTAGCACCTTTTGTACAAGTTCCACATGTTCCTCCTCCGTTTGTGAGTAAATCAACACATCATCAAGATACACCACTACCCCCTGGTACAGAAATTCATGTAGGACTTCATTGATCATGGACATGAAAACCGACGGGGCGCCAGTCAAGCCGAAAGGCATTACTAAGTATTCATATTGTCCGAGTGGGGTATTAAACGCGGTTTTCCATTCATCCCCTTCTCGGATACGGACATGAAAGTAAGCATCTTTTAAATCCAATTTAGTAAAGATCTTACCTTGGGCCACGACGTTGAGTAGATCTTTGATGAGTGGAATGGGGTAGGCGTTGCTAGCAGACACAGCATTTGTCCCCGAAAATCAGTATACAGTCTCAAGCCCCCATCCTTCTTTTTCACGAACAAAACTGGGGCTGCATGGGGACTATTAGCTGGGTGGATGAACCCCCTTTGCAAATTGAGATCAATGAACTTCCGAAGTTCGTCTCTTTCATTGGGGCTCATAGGGTATAACCGACCCTTCGGCAGTGAGGCCCCTGGTAAAATTTCCACAGCACAGTCTGTCCTCCTATGTGGAGGGAGCGTATTGGCCTCTTCTTCTGTGAAGGCTTTAGTGAATGCCCTATATTGTTTAGGTATTTGGTTAATTTCTTCTTGGGTGAGTAGAGCTGAATCAGACATAGTGGGATTTCTTCCCCAGTTTTGATCCCAACGATGATTTTTGCAAGATTCATGGGTGAAAGTAATACTCCCTTCTGCCCAATCAATGTGGGGGTTGTGATCACACAACCATCGGCTTCCCAGTATCAGGGGATATTTAGCTGTGGCACTAATGACAAAGGATCTGACTTCCCAATGTGATCCCATGCCGGTTATGATCGGAGCAGTCTCTGTGGTAACCGGATCCATGTTAGTGCCATCCATTTGTTCAAAAATGACAGGTATATCCAAATCTTTCACTGGGAGTACTAGTCCATTAACTAAGGCAGGTGCAATAATGTCTCTAGAGCAGCCCGAATCAATAAGAGCTTGCACACGGATGTGCATCTTCTTGTCAGCATTTACTAACGTTACAGGAATGAACAGTATGGACCCCGGGGGTCGGTTTAACACCGGACCAGACTTACGTGTGATCTGCCGTTTGGGTCCTTTTACGACAGATCCATTTCGTTTCCCGACTCCGGGCTCTCGGGATTTCCTTCCCCGATCAGGGCTGTTTGATCGTCTTCGGTGATCTCCTCCAACTCCAGTCCTCTATCTGGGAAACTTTTTCTTGGCGCTCCCCTACTCCTCGGGGCAGCTCTGGGTACCGGAGAAGGGCGCGGCAGCGCCGGGCTGGTTAGGGAAGCTGGGCGTCGTAATTGGAGCGGAGGTCTTTGAACAGGCCGATATGGGCATTGCGCTGCGAAATGGCCACCCTGGCCGCATTGTAAGCACAATCCCTGTTGCCATCTAGCATCTCGCGCTCCCCGGGTGGCATACCCAGTTCCCCTGCTCCCTCTTAGAGACAAAGGTGTGGAGGAGCGTCTTTGGCTCGGGGGTTGCTGATGTTGTTCCGCTAGGCGAACTTCCAGGAGTCGATTTTCAACTTCGCAAGTCAACTGTATCCATCCTAACAGTGTAGGCGGATTGTCTTGCATGAGCGCTCGGTCTAGTAATTTTGGATTCAATCCTTGTTTATATGTACCTTGTTGGTACATATGCATTGTTACCAATGCCAGGCAAAGCAAGAGATACATATTAAATATCATAGCTGACCCATCCTCCCCCCACAGTTCTCAAAATATTCCCTTTGAAGCTGCAAAAGCGAAAGCTTCCCCAAGGCCGGTTCTTGGTGGAACGTCGGTAGCCAAAACAATGCTGGTCTGTGAGATAGCTGCCTGGGAACCAATGCACCTGGGGAAGAAAGCACTGAACACTGAAAGGATTAAATATGGAGTCGGTTAAGCATAGGTATACAAAAGAGCATTCTGATCCTGACAGCAGTGACCCCAGAATCTGGTATTATGGTCCCAGTCTGCACAATAAGGAAGCAGAGAGGAAAGGGGGAGGGGGATGAAAATGAAAACAGGTAAGTTTAATAATGAATAGCAAAATGATTTCTTTGCTTCAAGTTTGTTCCTAGCACTCTCTATGGTTTTTGAATCTGAGTTGGGTTAAAGAACAGTGCTAGCATTCAGCCTCCCACTCATTTTTTTGATAGCATAAAAATTAAGCCAGCATATACTTCCAGTTTCACCTACACAAAGAAGTTGTATGCTAGGGTTTTAATCCTCTTTGCTTCATTCAATTGATGTGCTGAAGAGGACACAATATTCACATCTGCTTCTTATTAAAAGCTGGCATTCTTGCAACCAGCCAACTGAACATAGCTGTGGATTTAACCTCTCTACTTGCTGACACAGCCAAAACATTGGCTAGAGACATAAGACCTAGATTTAGGAAATCAAATATCAAAACCCCATTTCTGTCATAGAATTACTGGCTCGCCTTCGGCAAATCATAAACACAAACACAAACTTTCTCTTGGTTTCAGTTTCCCTTTCAAAAGAAGATACATGCATTAAAAGTGTATATACATGAATTTTAAACAAAACATCTTTCAAATGTATCTATTACTGTTAGAATAATGATTTATTTTTTTTTTAAAGCCCTTACACCCACGAATTTTTCAAACATTCCACTTCTGCAGTAGGCTTTCCATGTGGTGTTTGTGCAGCATACAACCCGGTTACTCCCACCCCCTGCACTGAAGGATTCCTCCGCTCAGTTCTGTGTCAGCTTGATCTCTGAAATGCCAGGTGGATGGCAAATGTCAAACCTACTTCATCTCTCCATGGAAGCCTTTTTTTGCTCCATCTGTCATTGTATTCTCAGAATTGGTCAGGCATCAACCAGAGCATGTTCTCAGCAGCTATGGTATTCTATGTTCTATCTATAATCCAGATAGCAATGTTTGTACAGGTGCGGAGACTGGGAAAAATGAATTAATATTTATTTTCTGTGGCACACAGGTTAGCTTTTTTTGCCTGTCTGCTGTTTTGGCAAAAATGAACGAAAGAAAATCTGTTCTGAAGTCTCATAGCCACCTGCCTCTCACACAGTGAGATATTTGTCTTGCCAGTGGTTACTTCAATATGGGATGTGTTGATTTTCATTCTTTTACCCTCAGCTATCCATCCCAAGAGCATGGCATAGCATATTTTTACATACAGCTGCAGTGAGTATAACATACCATTCTTTAAATTATTCAGAGGACAAACTAAAGAGGCTTCTTATTTAAGTGGAACAATAAAAGACACTCGCTGGGCTAAAGTCTCAGTTTTTGGAATACTTTGAAGCTTGTGAAGTGTAGCGCTAACTTCAATTTTGCATTGAAAAAAGTAGGTTGCAATCTCTAGTAATCTAAACCAGTGGCCCTCACACGTTTTGAGACAGCAGGCACCTTTGGAATTCTTACATGGTGTGGTGGGTGAAACCACAAAATGGCTGCCACGGGAGGCTAAGCCAGCGATACAATGTCAGGGAGTGCGATTATGCATAACTTCAATAGTAACTCTTCAACATTTCAGGCTGTACTTAACAGGAGGCTTTTAAAAATGAACATGCTGTTTAAAGTATTTTCCTGCTTGTGTACAGCTTATTTTGATGTAGTGAAGATCCTTGCACCGTGGTGGCAGCTTCTGCCATGGAAGTTTTTAAAATCTGCGCAGCCAATCAGCTCTCCAATGTCCAACCAGAAGCCCTGCGAGACAGCAGCACCACTTGGCCCTACCCACTTTCTAGGAACACTTGGTGGGTACCAGGAAAGGTGGTTGCCATGGCAACCATGGACACTGTTGGAGACCCCTGTTCTCAACTCACCAGGTGACTGTAGACAGCCACGGTCTGTGAACATTATTGTTCTGCACTTTTACATGGGACTGAATTTATTATTATATCCACCACCACCATTTCCCAAGGTTACTATGAGGACAAATGTCTGATCAAGCAGCATGACGTAGGCCCATTGCAGATATTGCAGCATCGTACATGCTTCTGGTATACTCCATGGCACCACCAGAACTTTCCTTGGTGCCTCTGAGCTTTTCTGAGAGTGGGTGGGAGCATGTTATTGGCTGTCCTTATTCAAATGAAAGAGGAGGCTCAAGAGGAGTGGTAAGTACCTGGGCTTTCTTTAGTCGGTGTGTGGTTTGACTTTCTCTTCAAGCCTTGCCTCTTCCCAGAAGGTGTGAGAAGACAGGTGTTCCATTGCCTCTGTGCAATCATTTTGAGGTGCTGCTCATTCCTCTCTCTCAAAATTAAAAATGTGCATTCAAGGTCAAAAGGGTTGGGGACCACTGCAGCATTCCAATGCTGAAACAGAAGAAATTCTGAAGTTGGCATTGGCACTGTGCAGTATGCCTCTGCAGGAGTAGCACTGTTATTTAGGGATCAGGAGGCATAATTATGTTTACTCTCACAGGTGACTACAGCAGTCTGTGCTGGCAGTTCTATTCCCTATTGGCATGGAGCAGAGTCTGGGAACAAAGGAAGAGGTGGGTAGATGAGGTGGCTTGTATTCTAATCTCTGCCTCACTACCTTTTGCATGACCTCTGGACGTTTTGCATAACTCTGGAAGTTAATGAAGAGTGAAATAGTAACCAAAAGAACGTAAGAAGAGTGATGCTAGATTAGAGCAGTGGTCCACCTAATCCAGCATTCTGTTTCACACAGTGGCCAACCAGTTACGCTGGAGGGCCAACAACAGGGCACAGAGGCCTTCCCCTGCTGTTAGCGCCTCACACTGGCATTCAGGGGTAGATATGGGCATGAACCGGGGGGGGGATCCGAAAACCCGGTTCGTCGTTCGGTGCCATCCACGAACAACGAACAATGAACATGGACGAACATGAACTGTTCCCGGACATGTTCGTTGTTCATTGTTGGTGGGAGCCAGAACCCCCCAACCCCCCTTAGCCCCCCTCCCCTCAAACCCACTTACCTGGCCCTTTAAATATCCCTTTAAACTATCAGGTGGCAGGGGGGGATTCCCCCCTGCCGCCTGCCCCTGCTGCCTGCCAGCTGATAGTTTAAAGGGCCCTTTTCTGCCATGTGCAAAGGAAGGGCCCTTTAAACACCCCACAAACTGACCTTCCCAATGTCCAATACCCACCAGATTTTCAGGGGACATAGTCCTCACTCTCCTCTGAAGACCCCCCAAGTTTCAGAGAGATTGCACCCCGGGAAAGGCATGATCCACGGGTCTCCCGTTGGCTGTCATTTTCTCTTCACAGTGGCAAAAACAGGACTCTCTGCTGGAAGTACTTTGAAGGGTTAAAGCCAGAAGGAAAGCCAGAAGGGGTTCAGACAGAGTTCAATCCCTCCTTGCCTCCAGTTGCCAAGGGGATTGATTGCAGCAGGTGCCAGACTGTCTGGCTTGCCGAAGGGCTGCCGAAGGCAACAAACAAGGCTTTTAATGACCACCTGTTCGGTTAGGATGGGGCCTCACAAACAGCTTGTTCGAGAACAGCAGTTTAGGCTGTTCGTGGTTTTTTTCTGTTCGTAATGCTGTTCATGCCCATGTCTACTCAGAGGTTCACTGCCTCTGAACACAGAGGTTCCTTTTAGTCATCATGGCTAGTAACCATTGATAGATCTATCATCCATGACTCTGTCTAAATCTCTTTTAAAGCAGTCTATGTCTGTGACCACCATTACTTCTTCTGGCAGTGAAATCGACATCTTACTCACTTGATGTGTAAAAAAGTATTTCCTGTTGTCTGTCCTGAATCTACTGCCCATCAGCTTCATTGGGTTTCCAATTTCTACTTTCTCCATAGGATATGGAGTCCAAGATATATCTGTTGGGCAGTCTGGAACACCATGACTTCCTTTACAATTAAAGGTGCCATCTGTTAATGAGCCAGCCCTCTTTGCTTTCTCATTTATGCTCCTGGCTTGGCTGCCAGTCAGGCAGCATTGCTCCATTCCTCCTGGTTTGGTTTAATATCATGATTTTACTACTGTTATCCTTTTCCTCTTCTCAATCGTTCCAGTGCTTAATGAACATCACTAGGCTCTTCCCAGAAGGTTGTTTAAACTTTCCCCCGTGAATCAGGTAGAGATAAGTCCAAGTTTTGAAAGGTGATTGGTTCAGATCTAGTATTTCCATTTTGACTTCATTTTCCTTTTGTAAGAACAAACTTGCTTTTATTTCCTCACCAGTCTCCTTTAGTTACACCAAATTTTACCTAAAATTGAGGTGCTCAATTGCAACATTATTTTTACATTGATAATAAATAAATGGAACACAAATGGCATCAAATAAATAAAATAATCAACTACAGCAAGTAAAATAAGGCTAACAAAAACCAGTGATGAGGACTGGATGAAAAATCACACAGATACAGAAAAGATTATATCAACTCCTTTCCTTCAGAGTATTAAGACCACCCTGTAACAGATATTAAGAGAGGTGCTATATGGATTTTTTGGGTTTCCAGAAATGTATCCAATTTTGACATTTTTTTTCTTTTCCGTTTCATTCCAGCAAACTACATGTGAGATGTAGTTTGGAGGATGGGGGTGGGGGGTGGGGTGGGATTGTTCACCAGAATTATAATTTACAGAGCAATCTTATGCAGAGTTATTCCAGTCTAACCCCTTGATTTCATTGGGCTTAACATGGAGTAAATCTTCATAGAATTCAGGTGCGCAACTGTGTTGGTCTGTAGTAGAAGAGCAAGATTTGGGTCCAGTAGCACCCTAAAGACCAACTAGATTTCCAGGTTATGAGCAGTATCTGATGAAGGGAGCCGGCCTGTGGCTCTCGAAAGCTCATACCCTAGAAATCTAGTTGGTCTTTAAGTTGCTACTAGACCCAAATCTTGCTCTTCTGATTGTACTTTTATTGTTTTATACTTAAATATTTTTATCCCCAAACAAGATATAATAATTTTTATCAGGAAATTGTTCAGGATTATGTTTGCACAACAGATTAATATAATTAATTCATACTCAACTGGCAACAAATGATTTTTCAGCCTGTTATTTCATTTTTCTGTAACAGTCATACTTTTCTGTGTTTTAATAAATATGATAGTAGGGGGAGGGGAAACTAGTCATCTGCATAAAACTTGAGGGCATTCCTTCAGAACTCTCTATAACTGCATAGTTCCAATTTGGTGTTTTAGGGAATGCCAGAAGTGCTTGAAAATATTCAGTCTATTTGTTTCTGTGATACTGACACAGCAGCCATGATGGGGATTTTTCTACTTACCTTACCATCAAAGGGATCTCCTTACAGCACTATTTAGAGACAAAACAAGATACGTCAAAAGGTGTTCCCTGGCCTCTCATGGAGGAGAACTTCAGTTTCTATGTTGGTCTTCATTTTAAGTACCGTGTGACATCAGATCTTGGTTATTTCTGGGGACTGATAAACTAAGATTAGCAGTTCCCTTTGCAGTAATCTAACTAGGCTACTAAACCAACAGCTTAACAGCTCTCTTTCCTTCCCAAAAAGGGATCTGCAAGGTCTCTCCAGCTAAAAGACTAAACTGGTATGTCAGTATTCGAGAATAGAAATAAGATGTTCATCCTTATGTTACAAGTTAATTACTCCAAGGTAAGAATTGCATAAGCGATGCTTTTCTTTTGCTTTCCAGACCATCCCAGTTACAAAGTACAGCCTTGATGTAGCACTAACAGCCAGTTTATTTTAAAGGTCATAACCCTCTAAATACAATACTATTATACAGGCTACACCATTAAAACATCCCCATTTTATTTTTCAGATGGAAGCACGTGAAATGGGCCACCAGTGCAATTAATCAAAGAAAGAGTTGGTCCCAAGGCATTACGGTTCACTGACCAGGCTAATTTAACAAATGAATTGGATCAATCTATTGATTCAAGAGCGGGACCCCAAGATATCGCATTACCAGACAGCTATTTCAAGCCTTTATGTGGACTCAACTGAAAGCACAGCCTTGCTGCTTTTATCTGACTGACAGATAAAAAAGGAAGCAATGGAAAAGTAAATGGTTGGAAGAGCTCATAAAGAGGTTTCTGCAAGATTGCAATGAGTAGGAGAAGAGACAGTCGCTATTTTGATTATATGGATATTAACACATAGAAATACTTGAGCTCTGTGTATCTTAGGTGATGAGAAGGGAAGATCCTTTTTACTGGGCAGTATCTCTAAGGGTCAAGCTAAACAAGATGGTGGGCATGAGTTCAAACCAGTGGCTGGGGATGCAATTTTATCTGGGAACTGTAGTTTTCAAAGACAGAGCCACACACTGAGGAACAGAGGAGGAGGAGGATTCCCTCACATCCCTCTGCCTGGCTGCCACCTCTGCTGGCTGCTTAGCCAGTTCCCTTGCCCCCTACTCCAGCTGCTCACCTACCTACCTTTCCCACCATGCTCAGGGTGGTGACTCGGGCCACTGAGCTCAACTTGGGTTGCCAGCTCCAGGTTGGGAAATTCCTGGAGATTTGGGGGGGGGAGCCTAGAGAGGGTGGGGTTTGAGAAGGGGAGGGGCCTCAGTGGGATATAATGCATAGAGTTCATCCTTCAATGCAGCCATTTTCACCAGGGGAACTGATCTCTTTGGCCTGGAGATCAGTCGTAATTCCGGGAGATCTCCAGCTACTACCTGGAGGCTGGTAACCCTAAGCTCAATTGCTGCTTTCCTCTTGCCTTCTCTCTCTTCCCTGTGTTCTGGGTGACTGCACACCCACACTTCTAGAGGGAGTAAACACAGAGGAAAGTGGAAAGTTTAGCATATTGGATCAAGACAGGAAAGCATGAAATATACCCCATGTAGAGGGGAGTACACCCATACTTCTGGATGAAAGTAGAGGTGGAGTCTGTGCTGCCACCCAGACTGCAGGGTAGAGAGAGGGAGGTAAGCGAGCAGCCAGTAGAGGCAGCAGCCAGGTGGAGAGCTGTGAGGGAATCCCTCCCCCCATCTCCCAGCATGTGGCTTTGCTTTGAAAACTACAGTTACCAGGTAAAAATGCATCCTTGGCCATGGATTTGATTTGAGTCTTGTTTAGCTTAACCGTAAGAGAGATACAGCACACAGCAGGAAGCAGGGAAGAGCTTGCTAGCTCTCTAGCTCTCCATAATGATTTGGACAAAAAATAAGTAATTTTTATCATATTTATTGCACGTTGGGACAGAGAAATCAGATTGTATTTATTGTATATTTATCATTTTGTATATTTATATAATTGCACTTTGCACCTTTGCACTGAATATAAAGAATTGATAATTTAATATTCCTGGAATTGTCTGTTACAGTTCATTACTATTCGGGTGGATTCCCTTGGTTTGCCTAAGCTCTCTAGTAGCAGCTGAATAAGATCTGACTGAGTTGGGTTTTTTTCCTGCTTACAGGTACTGAAGACCTGGCCCTGAGCATACCCAGGGCTGAAAGATGAAAGAAACAGTCAAATGGTTCTTTTTTTTCTTTTGACATACAGTGGGATGTAAGATCTTTTAAAGAGTAACAGGAAGACCTGTTGTTCCTTTTCTGTATTTTTTTTAAATTGTAAGCTGGTTTGGGTCCACATTGAGAATAAAAGCAGGAGATGGATGGATGAAATAAATGTTCCCATCCATTGGAAGAGACTGTGCAAGCTCTGTTAATTGTAAAATGTTTTGTGCCAACCTTATGCTTAACCATGGTAGCACTGCCTGAGTATTGTTATCTTAACTCCAGTTTGGATCCTAAATGTACAGCAAAACTATGATTAACTTGCTGTATTAAGTCCTTCTTCAGAAACTATGTGTAAGGAAACACCAGCATGGAGAAAACCTGGTAAGGTAATAAAGTTCAATTACCCATGGTACAGATGTGACACAGCCATGATTAATGAAAAAATGGCTTGCAAATCCATTCCAAACCATGCGTATTAACCCTAATTTGCAGGCAATCATTAACCATCCAAATAACCCTAATAACCAATGGAATTCCAAGCTGAACAACTATGTGTATGCATATGGGGATCTATATGTATGCAAAATATACCTTCACTGTATTACAGGAGGTCCTCCTTGGAGAAAATGCTTTTGTATATTGGATCTATGAAAAGTATGTCCAAGGCAACTAACCTTCCCTAGATTTTCTAAACACCAAAACAGAAAGCACTGCAAAAACATCTTGAACTTGCCTGACCATTTGGCCAAAGGGTAACAATGTCATTAAACAACTATATCTTTCTGTCTCAGAGCTGGCTGCCTATCACTGGCAGAGAAATGGCTTTAATAGAGCAGATCTTGTAAGTTGCTTTGGGACTCTTCGGTATACATCTCATTGAAGCTTCCAAATGTCCAATAAATGTTCCCATCATAATAAGCAAACACTGGGATCTACTTTTTATACTTTAGAAAGAAAATAAGGACAGCAACCACTACAATTTAAGCAGACATTAAAGCTTACAGTTACATAAAGGAATCCAGGACTCTGAATCTGGTAAAATTACTGTGTATACAATATATGGGAGTCTGAGACAGGATTTGTTGAACAAACTTGGGAAGCAACAGGAAAACTGATACAGTCCCACGATGGGCTTTGATGATATCACCTCAAAACTGATTGGTCACATTTGTTTTTCATTTTTCTTCCAAGGAGCTCCTGGCAGCCTACATGGAATTCTTTTACTTTCAAGCCATGTTAGTCTGTAGTTGCAAAATATTAAAAGTCCAGTAGCACCTTTAAGACTAACCAACTTTATTGAGGCATAAGCTTTCGAGAACCAAAGCTCTCTTCATCAGATGCATCTGATGAAGAGAGCTGTGGTTCTCGAAAGCTTATGCCTCAATAAAGTTGGTTAGTCTTAAAGGTGCTACTGGACTTTTTACTATTTCGCAGCATCAGTCCTGTGAAGTAGGTGAAGCAGGAATGAAACAGAGTGGCTTGACCAAGACCACTTGGCCAATGAGCTTCATGATTGCTCAAGGATTTGAATCAAGGTCTTCTGTATCAATGCATATCACTATCAGTTACAGTGACCTGACCAGGATAACACAGAAAAGCCCAATATAATCAGATCTTAGAAGCTAAGCAGGGTTGGCCTTGGATAGTAATTGAATGGCTGCTTGCTGCCAGCAGTCCCTCATGTAAAGTAATGACCAGCATTGCTCTGAAGAGGCAGACAATAGCAAACCACCTCTGTTCATCTCTTGCCTTGAAAACCCTAGCAGGAGTTGCTGTAAGTCGGTTCCGACTTGCCAGCACTTTCCACCACATTGTACTAGTCCTCATGATATGTAGTATGCATATAGTCCATAAATTAGGCAAGCGGATGATTTAACTGTCATTTTACATGCCAACTCTGATTGATTTGGGACAAAGCACATCCTAATATTTCTTGTTCATCCAGAATTGTTCAGTACTTCAATATTATATTGTTCAGTACTTCAATATCAATACTGTGTAACTAATACTGGTGACAGCTGATGGTGAACACAGAACTCAGCTGAATTCTAGCCTCCACTCCTGCATATGCATACAGCACTTTTAGCAGTGCTGGTAAGTAAATAGCAATTGTTTGTTTGGTACTTCCTAGATTTTTGTATATCTTTAAGCCGGGCCTACTCACTGTGTAAAATTAGAAAAGGATTTCCTTAATTGCCAGCTGTCCAAAGTCCACTTCCATTATTACCCTCTGATCAATAAAGTTAATTTGGTTAATTGTATTGAATCATGCTTCCAGAAGTATTTAATCAGCTTCACTTGTTCTAAGCCAGAGTCTAGTTAAGCAGGGCAGATTAAATTGGGTACTCATTCTATCACTTCATCAAAAGGTTTTTTTAATAAAAAAAATGAGTAAGACAAACAAACAAACATACATACATACTTTACAGCACCAAGAAAACAGACTCATCCTCTCTGGATTGCAAAGGATCATATCATTGCCGGCTGTGAGTCTCATTAGGAGCGGAAGCATTAAAAGGCCTAGTATGCCATTTATATCTCTGAGATTTCCATTCCAGTTAAGATACTTTGTTTGCCTGTAGAGGCTGATATGGGATAGGAACTTCAACTATCCTTTTGGGAAGAGTCTGCCAATTACTACTTTTGAAGGAATTAACAGAGCTTATTTTCTGACACAGTTCTTTTGTCTTTCTCTATCAAAACTAACAAGACATTGTCACAAATTCTCTTAACCAAACAGCACTGTGACATGAAATGTACAACGTTAATATAGCATTGTCAGAAATAAGAAAACGGGCACATCCTAAAGCCTTATTCACATAGGAATTGTCTATATTTGAAAGATAGAATGCTGGATTAGTATTGCCATCTGGTATATTTTTTCCCTGTCTGATAGTACCCAATGTGATACCTTTAGGAGCGGAAAAACAGGGAAAGATAGCCAGTGTTGGAGTATGTGCGCTCTCTCACTCAGTCTCTCTCTCACACACATGCACAAGCAAATGCAAAGCAATAACTGAAATCCACTAAAACCTTGTTCCACTGTGGCATTTTAAATTACAAAATTAGAATTAAATTACAAAATTAAAATTTTGAAATGAACAGAAGTTAAAGGGGATTTCCATAAACATGCTCTTGCAAATCAAGACTGTGAATAGGATTGGGGGCCAATGGTGCACAACAGCATCTCAATCTGGCTTTGAATATAATTGATGTTGCATACTTCTGCAAAGATTTCATAATGCTATTTATAATTGGTGCTCTGTGAACAAGCTGCCATGGCTTGAACACTGTCCTCCTGAGCGGGACACTCCATTAACACTCTTATTTGCAAGGAGCTGCACAGATGGCCTTTCCCTGGTTTATTTCTTCAGGTGCATATAAGGTGAGGGCCTTGTAATTTTGCATTTCTTTTCATAGTAAATAAGTTATGAGGTGAAAACAGCAGCCTGCCATCAGAAGGGGAAAGGGAGCTGGAGAGTTCAGGTTGTCAAGTTTCTCACTTTGTTCCCCCAGAGGAGAAACACTAATTGGTTGGCTCATTAGATTGCTAAGTTACCCAGTGGGGGTCTTGCACCAAGAGCCTGCTGTGGGCTTGCTGGAATATTTTGCTGCCCAAAGCTAAACACTACACAACACACTCCCTGCTATGTGATCCATGTCAGTATCCTCCTTACTAGCAGCTGGTCTGCCTGCTGTGAGGAAGTAGAACTATGGCATGGCTGGCAAGATGCCTGGGTGGGGAGGGGGTACCAGGAATCCCAGCTATTACTTCACACAAGGGACTGTTGCCAGCAAACAGCAAAAAGAAAAAAAAAGGCTCAGGAGAAGCCTGAGCTGCTAAGAAGGGTGAGCCATCAAATTTCATTTTCTGCCAGGCAGAAAGTGCCTCACCGTGCAGAGCAGTCTGCAAACCAACACAAAATTTGCTCCTATCTTGCTTACAGTAAATGGTGGCATGCCAGCATTAGTCTACAAAAACAGGCCAGCTATTTCTCTCCAGCTTATACAACTGAGTGAAAATCAATGGTATTGTGAGAAAACATCTTAAGGGCTTTCTTCAAATTAGAAACAGCTAACACGCTTTCAGAGAAAGGGTTAATCTATCCAGAAGGCAGCTTTGTTTGTGAGACCAGTTGAAATAAAGCATTTAGAAAAAGCTATCTCATCTCTGCTAATTATACCAGGCTGAAGATCATGAGACCAAAAACTGATCTGAGTGACCCTTTCCTCCAAATTTGTTACTCCCATACTACTGAGAGGTTAATTTTTGACATTCAAAGACAAGTGCAAACACTCAGCGTAGCTTTTACCTCTGTGGTAACAATCCTGACAGTAAACTCCACTAAATAACATGGGGCTTACTGCTGAGTAGATCTGCTTCGGAATGGTCCCTGAACCTCCCTATTTAGAACTGGTGGGAAAGGATACCAATCTGTTGAAGTGAACTATGACTCACAAAAACTCATACTGGAATAAATGCTGGTAGGCTTTAAGGTGCTTCTGGAATCCAGTTTAATTTTATCTGGCGTTTCTTTTACCTTCCATTCTTTTGTATGGTATTAAAATTCAGATGTTTTGGGGAGGCTTAAAGGGTATCAGGCATTCTGAATAGTTTGCAGGCAAAACAAAGACATGAGTTAAACCAGCAGATAAGGTTAAACACATGAAAGAAAGGATGGTGTAAATCTGTCCAGGCTCTCAGTACTGCTTACTAGGGGTGTGCAGTGCCAGGGTGATTTGGGTATTCCAAAAAAGATTCGGAAACAGGTGATTTCTGAAGCAGCAAGCCACTTCAGAAATCGCTATTCGGGCTGCTTCGGTATGATTCAGAAAGATTTGACCATTGTTTTCAATGGAGATGCTACTCCCAGCTTTCTGGGGGCCTGGGATGGCCATCTTCTTTCCAGATCACACCAAAGTTGAGGGCCTTTTTCTAACTCTCCTCTAACAACCCCCCCAAGTTTCTGAATGATTGGACTTTGGGAGGCCATGTTATGGCCCCCCAAACAAGGTGCCCCTACCTGCCTTCACTCTCCATTGTTACCTATGGGGAAAAACAAGGGGTCTTTCTAGGTGGCTTGGGGTGGCATTTTGCAAGCAAAATGCACCCAATGTTAGGGGGCCTTCTCCTACCTATCATCCCATGCTCTCCCCATGTTTCAGGGAAACTGGACCATTTTATGGCCCCCCAAAGAAGGTGCTCCCACCACACCATTTATTTCTACTGCAGGGAAGACTCTCAGAGCCAAAACACACGTTAAGAAAAACCTAGGTTCAGCACGTGTTCTCTTACCTCAAGGTTTGCTGGGATCTGTAGGCGTCCTGGAAGCTTAAAGTTTAGCATTTACAGAGCAGCAAAAAGGGAAAGGGAAATACAGGCGCCTGTATTTTAAGCTTTAAGCTTCCAGGACGCCTTTAAGCTTCCAGGACGCTTACAGATCCTTTAAGCTTCCAGGACTTTAAGCTTCCAGGACCCCTACAGATCTTTAAGCTTCCAGGACGCCTACTTTAAGCTTCCAGGACTCCTACAGATCCCGGCAAACCTTGAGGTAAGAGAACACGTGCTGAACCTAGGTTTTTCTTAACGTGTGTTTTGGCTCTCACACAGCAGAAACACATGGATTGTGGCTGCCAAAAGCCACAGCCCCAGTCCCGCATACAAACTTTAAAAGAATTTCCCTTCACTTCCCCCCGACCAAGACAACCAACCAACCCCCTACCCCCAAAGACAAAACCCAGTGAGTCAGTGACTCTCCTACCAATCTCCAGCAGCTGGTCCAGTCAGGCTCAGTCCAGAAGCAGAAGTCCAGCTGTGAGTCACAGAATCCATGCAGTCACCCCAGATTTTATTTTTATTTATTTTATTTTATTTATGTCATTTATAGTCCACCTTTCTGATTCGTTTTCGTTTTCGCAGCCATGTCGAACACTCCTCTCGGCAGGTCCGAGAGGAAGCAGCCGAGCCGCCTGGCCGGGCGGCTGATCTGCAAAGGTTAGCCCCCAGACTCTCAGGCAGGGAGTCTGAGTCCGGGACGCGGCGGGAAGAGCCCTCTGACAGATCGAGGCAGGGGGTAAATCGCCCGTTTGTCCCTATGGAGGCCGGCAGACGAGCGCGGCACCTAGTGTGCTGCCGGGCTATGGAAAACGGCAAGGAGCAGGATTAGGCGAAAGCCTGCAAGTAAGCGAATCCCTTCTGTTACTACAAGCGTTGTGAGGAGTGGTGGGGTCTGAAGGTTAGAAGACTCAGATTTTTCCCCCCTCATAGAGTCTCGGAAGATTGGCGGTTCCCCCCCCCCCTAAAATGGCAGCGAAAAAGCAGAGTCCTTCTCTTGGCAAGTCAGTTATGGCGGCCTTGCAGAGGGGCGAGACGCTTGAAGAACTGGTTAAAAGAGCGGTTATGGAAGCCATAAAACCCTTTGTTGACAAGCTGAATGAAACAGATCAAAGGGTGGGCTTAATTGAAAGCGATGTGAAAGCCATTAAAGAAGCAGCGGGGGGGGGGGCAGAGAAGTCTGCCCGGGAAAGTGCGTCACTTACGAGAGCAACGAACAGGGAATTAAAGTTGGTGGAAAACCAGCTGATCGGACTGCAAGTGGAGCGAACACAAACCATTTTGCGTCTCCAGAATGTTAAAGAGGAGGAAAAAGAGGATTTATGGGATCTCGCCTCGGAACTTTTAGCGACACCCGCGAGGGCAACTAAAGAAGAAGTGAAAAGCGCCATTTTGGGAGTCCGTCGGGCATCTTCAAAATATGCAACGAAGCGGCAGCTGCCTCGCGAGATTGTTATCGAGTTTTCATCTAGGAGGGTCCGGGACAGTATCCTATATAATTCATACAATGCGGAATTGGACTTTCTGGGAAATAAAGTCAAGATATTGAAGGACGTTCCATTTTTAGTGCGGAAGAAAAGATTTAAGTACAAGATGTTGGCAGCTCTTTTGAGGGAACGGGACATAAAGTACAAATGGCTACTCCCGGAAGGAATCGGGTTTAGTTATAAAGATAAAGCTTACAAGATTAATTCTGAAGATCAGCTAAGGGATTTTGTGGATAAAAATCCAGAATTTGGACCAGACACCAAGCAAAAAGAAGAGGATCTGAAGCCTGAAGGGAGGGGGGAGGCAATGAGCGCTCCGGCGGTAGCTGCGCAGAGGGAATTGTGCCCGAGGCCCAGGGGAGGGAAAAAGATTTAATTTGAACTGTAATTTGTATGATCAACCACTCCGTCACTATTTTATTAAGCTATTTTTTTACTGTGGCAGTATGAAGGGAAAGCATTGAAACGTAGTGTTTAGTGTTTGTAGGTTACCTTCCCCTTTTTTTCCACCCCCCCTTCCCTTTCTCTTTTTTCTCCCTTCCTTCGCATCCCTTGTGCTATTGTAGTCTTTTGTAGTTACTGTTTTGTAGGTTATGTATGTATGTAGTAGTTTTGTAAAAAATAAAAAAATAATAAAAAAAAATATAGTCCACCTTTCTCACTGAGACTCAAGGTGGATTACACAGTATGAGATTAGTACAATCAATATCAAGTACATTTCAATACAGTATCAAGGACATTTCCATAAACAATGCCATAGGGTAGATAGATACAAGTTTAAAAGACAGTATTAGCAAGAATCCAATACATAGTAGAAAAAATACTGATGCAAAACATAATCAATTCTAGGACTAACATTAGACAACATGGAGCACTGGTGGTACATAGGAGTACATATTTAAAGCAGCAGAGTCCCTAACTCATTAGCGAAGCATCTAAGACCCAATCCCTACAATACAGCCCTCCCATTTGAGTAAAAAGCCTTTTTGAATAGTTCGGTTTTGCATCATTTATGAAAAGCCAGGAGAGTGGGGGCTCTTCTGACTTCCTCAGGCAAGTCATTCCACATGACAGGAGCAGGCAGGCAGGCCAGCCCAGAGTCCCAGACCACCACAGAGATACAGAATCCAGAAAGAAGTCTCAATGTCTCTCTCTAGGGCAGGGAAAAATTGAAGCTGGTTGAAAGGCAGCACTTCAAAAAAGGCACTCTCTTCCCAGAGAATCCCCATTGGCAGGGAGGATGCTGCTGCTGCAGGATTGGACACTCCTAAGTCCCCCTCCCTTCTTTGATTCCCCCCCTCCTCCTTGCACTCCTGGTCACCCCTCCTTGCCCCTCCCATCCAAATAGGTGGGAATCTCTGCAAGCAGCAAGAAAACTTCAGCAAATTCCAGCTTCCTGCTTTTTTTACCAGATGGGGGGGGGGGAGGAGGAGGTTGTAGTGAGTCACTCACTCCTTCTTCCCCTCTCCTCTGCTAAGAAAAAGCAGGAAGCCTGAATTTGCAGAACCTTGCTGGCTGTTAGCAAATGCAAACAGCCAACAAAGTGCTGCCTAACACAAAATAACCCACCCCGAACAATTAACCTGTAACTAGAATGGAAACCCAAAGTCCGGGGAAAATATATGAAAGCATTTGTTATATAATATATAATTTTTACTAATATTTATCATCTAAAGTGCAGTGTTCAAGTACAAAATATGATACAACAAATATTAAATAGTAAATGGTAAGTTCCAACAATAAATAGATAATATCCCAATACAAAAATATATCTCTATCCAAGAATCTTCTTTGATACAGACAACAGCAAGGAAGTCCAAACAATAGTCCAACCACACCCTTTACAACAATACTTATTTCTGTTCTCTTGCAGGTGCATGGACACAAGGTGCTCCCAAATAAGTATATGAATCCAACAGGTACGTGTGAGACTACTTGAAACCGTTGGCCAAAACTAATGCATATTCTTTTGTTTTTCCTTTTTGTAGGTGGATCCAAGAATATCAGGAACGAGTCCTGTTGAGAACCTGACAAAAGGCTGGCTGATTTAGACTTGTTTCATAAATAATAATTTCATCAGGGGTCCTCCGTTTGTTCCACCAAGGATCACCAGACACACTTGCAAGCTCTTGTGTGTCTATCTAAGAGCAGAGAAACAAGTCTGCCTCTGAATGTGGAGGTTGCCTAGTCACCATGGCTAGTAGCTAGAGATAGAGCTATCCTTCATGACTGTCTCTGTCTAATCACATAAAGCTGTCTATGCCTGTGGCCATCACTACATCCTCTGGCAGTGAATTCCACATCTTAATCACTTACTGTGTAAAGACATATTTCCTTTTGTCTGTCCTGAATCTACTGCCCACGAGCTTCAATGGATGCCCTTCAGTTCTAGTATTGTGGGAGAGGGAGAAAAAATTCTCTCTGTCTACCCTCTCTAGCCTGGGCATAATTTTATAAACTTCCATCATGTCCCCCTTAGTGTCTCTTTTATAAACTGAAATGTCCCAGACTCTTCAGCCTTTCCTCATAAAGTGCTCCAAACCCCTAATAGCCTTCATTGTCCTCTCCTTTACTTCTTCCATCTCTGCACTGTCCAAATGAGGCCATACCGTAGAGCTATATATGATCATTATAATATTTTAAACCCCTTTCCTAATAATCTCCAGCAGTGCCGTTTTCGCCACTGCAGCACACTGGGTCACCATTTTCATTGAGTTAAATATGAAGTTAAAAGTGTTGCTGAATGTTCTAAATTTCTGCCATATCCTTGGTGAAATCACCAAGGGCCAAACTACAAGTGACGAATGACACTTGAATGGCAAGTGTATTTCTCCCTGTTCACTTGCCCTCCACTCAATCCACTTGCCGTTCAAGTGTCATTTGTCACTTGTAGCTTGGCCCTAAGATATCTAGAATGGCAAAAAAAGAGAGTACTTATAGCTTAAAGGTATAAGTAGTCTAGATAATACTTATACTATTCAGCTGCCTGTGTTTACTTAAACTTGTCAGATTATTTTATTTTAGAAATATTGCTGATCTAGCAATGTGGCATCCAGGGTATAACTCCAGAGGCAAGGAATGAACTTCTGTTATTCAGCAACTCAGCAATTCCACATAAAGGACTTCAGGGTCAAAGCAATCAACTGCTGAAGCCATAAAGGCTTTCCAATGAAATAGTATTTCAGTGCTTAAATGAAGTATAGAAAGGATTTACTTCATTGGAAGATACTACTACAACAGGGCTTTAGAGTGGAAGACAGGATGTATGAATGTAATTACACTAGTGCTTTTTTATTCCCATAACTTCCCACTGACACTGTGGGAGTCAGAAGAACTGGTCATGTAGACAAGAATTAGAATCAGAGAAACCTGGCAAAATGCTTTTAATTTTCTTTTGTTGATAGTGTTTGGGGCCAAGCTGACTCAAATGAGAATTTTAGTAGCTTTTAAACTTGTACACTTGTTTGTATTCTAAATTATTTTTACCTTCAAAGATTTTAAGGTGGGGCAGGTATAAACCAGAAAGAAGAACCCTTCTAAGTCCATTGAAGTCACTGACGATTGTACTGTAAGTGTGATTCTGGAGTTCTAATTAGATACATTTTCTTGTATTGAGAATTTTTGTATTGTGTATTGATTTTAATGTTAGCTATAACTTTTGCTTGGTATCTTTGATATCTACCCTGAGGTCCCTGGTGAAGAAGGGAGAGGGTCTAAACATTTTAATAAATAAATAAACATCATCTAAAAGATAGAAACCATACTTTAATATGGTAGCAAAGTTTGTAAAATATAGCAGTAAAGTTTGTAAAACATCTCTTTATGCCATTTGCAGGTTTTCTTCATACTTTTTTACAAGAAAGTGTTTGAAGTTGGTTGCTGACTGAACTCTCTCTGGTGATCACATGCCTTTTTGACTGATATGTATTAGAAAATTACACTGGGATAAGATCAGGCCCAAAGATTGGAGACAGGCAAGAATTTTAGATAGATAAAAGAGCATCACTCTTTTAAATGGCATCCATATTATACAAAAAAATGTGCAATAGTAGCAGCAATTACTCTGTCACACCATCTTTAATATTCTGAAAAAAAGATTGCATACAGCCAAAGATTATTCCCAAGAAAAACACAACTGATATCTCCCTTCACATAGCCTTTGAAAGGGTTCCTCCTTGGTTGCAATAAATGCAAGATGCATTGATTGTAACCAAAATTGCATCACGGTGAAGATTTATATTGTCTGCTGAGGACCACTTTTAAATAAGTCTTCATAATGAATGAGTTTTTTGTTTAAAAAGGAAGAAAATGGCAGTTTCAGAATCTTCCTTCAACTGTCATGGAGGGAGAGAAAGCTAGCAGGAAATTCAAATCATAAAACATAGGAACAATGTGCCCAGATTGCCCGTAGTTTGTTAAAACTGTTTTTTGTAAATAGTTCAAAAGTGTATTTTCAAGTAGGCTAGCTTCAAAATGAGGGAGGAAAAATGATAACCATGAAAGAATCCACATCCAAAAGAAAGAGAGACAGCCTACTTGATAAGCGCTGATGATGGAGGTAAGAATGGCTCCATCCTGCAGTACACCATGCAAGCCTGTATTTGACAGAGGGCTTTTCCTTTGCTGAGAACTTTATTATATTTTTACAGGCAGATTTCTTTGTGCTGTTGTCTAGTTATAGTTGGTTTGTTAGTTTCCTATGCAAACGTGGTTTTATTAGCTTTTGTAAGTTACCCTGAGCTTTTGGGGAACTGAGCTACTTTTTAAAAATAAATGAATAAATAAAGCAAACCCTGATAAGAATAATAACCTTCACATTTCATAGAGAGGTATATAAAATTCGTGGTTAAGATGCAAATTTATGTTCTTATAATGCATTAGGGTTTGATATTGTAGGTAGTTATTTCAAAATTTTGATATGCAGAGCTGTTTACATTTACTTAATCCATATATGACTACAAAATAGAGGTAGAATATTAAAAAAATAAGTGATAGCACCTCTGAAATTTCAAAAAGCTTTTTTTAAAAAAAAGTATAGTCTGCCATTGAAGCTTGCTGAGTGACGTTGGGCCAGTCAGTCTCTCAGCTAACTTCAGCGGGTTGTGTGGATAAAAATGGAGGACAGGATATTGATGTAAGTTTGATGTCAGGAACCTCAGCTGGAACAGATTATTTATTATGATAGAAACTATCCAGGAAAGGAAAGATATGGAATTTTCAAATTATGCATATTTCTTCTAAGAACGTTCAGTTTTCCATTTTTGGTATCTTAACTATCTGATTATCAGAATTCTGCATGAGTTTGGGCTTCATTGAAAGAAGGGCTTTTAGGATTCCTTTCTATGACTCATTTACAGACCAACTCCATGTTGTTTTAAGTTAGGTTTGTTGTTGTTGTTCCATGACAGAAAATAGCTCACAAGGGAGGGCAGAGCTGACCTCCAGACTGGGCACACACATAAACCTACTTGAAAGGCCTTGGATATATTTAGCCTGAAGGGAAACATAATTGAAGAGCTGTTAAATGGAAGATGGCAAAGACTTGTTCTCTGCTGCTCCCAAAGCAAAATTAAATAGGCCTAGTTACAGAAGGCTAGGTTTCAGTTAAAGATTAGGAGAAGCTTCCTCATGGTAAGAGCAGTTCAACAAGAGAACCAATTAACTATTAGGAGGTGGGCAAGCTCTCACTTGCTGAAGGTCCTTAAGCACAAGTTGGATAGCAATCTGTCAGAACTGCTTTATGAGCTAACTAGTATTCCAGAAGAGCAGAAATAGGTCATTCCAAAATTTTGGGGTGAGAATAAGTTATATTGTCAAAGGCTTTCATGGCCAGAGAATGATGGTTGTTGTGGATTTTCCGGGTTGTATAGCTGTGGTCTTGGCATTGTAGTTCCTCACGTTTCGCCAGCAGCTGTGGCTGGCATCTTCAGAGGTGTAGCACCAAAAGACAGAGATCTCTCAGTGTCACAGTGTGGAGAAGATGTTGGCAGGTAATTTATATCTACTCAGGAAAGTGGGTTTGGGCTGAGTCATCCTGTAAGTGTTTCCCAGGGTGTGGAATGCTAATGGAGGGAGGCTTCACTGTATCCTGAGGAGGTTCTTTTGCATATGGATTGGTGCTTGATATGCTAATCTTCTCTGCAGGACTATTGTGGAGTATTTCGTTAGCCTGGTGTTTTGCAGGGCTGGAAGCCATGCTCTAGTCATTCTTAAAGTCTCTTCTTTCCTATTGATATGTGAACCGCACTTTCTCAACGAGGAAATTAATCATCTAAACCACGCACTTCAAGCAAATGGCTACTCCAGAAATGAAATCAGAAGAGCGAGTAAACCAAGGACAAATCAAACAACTAAGGAAAAGTGTTTTTGCCATATATCAAAGGAATCACTGATCAGATGGGAAAGCTTATGAAAAAATACAGCCTACAAACAGTATTCAGACCCACCAGAAAAATACAACAGATGCTACGTTCAGCAAAAGACAGTAGAGACCCCCTCACCTCTGCAGGAGTATACTGTATACCCTGCAGCTGTGGACAAGTTTACATCGGGACCACAAAGCGTAGCATCCAGACAAGAATAAAAGAACATGAAAGACACTGCAGACTTGGACAACCGGAAAAATCAGCAGTGGCTGAACATAGCCTAACTCAAACAGGGCACAGTATCTTATTCCAGGACACCAAAATACTGGACAACACTTCCAACTACTTTGTCAGACTGCACAGGGAAGCCATTGAAATTCACAAGCATAAGCAAAACTTCAACAGGAAAGAAGAAACCTTAAGAATGAACAGAGCATGGTTTCCAGTTCTGAAAAACACCAGGCTAACAAAACATTCTATCCCCGACAACAGCCCTGCAGAGAAGATTAGCACATCAAGTACCAATCCATATGCAAAAGAACCTCCTCAGGATACAGTGAAGCCTCCCGCCTTTAGCATTCCACACCCTGGGAAACTCTTACAGGATGACTCAGCTCAACCCTACCTTCCTGAGTAGATATAAATTACCTGCCAACATCTTCTCCACACTGTGACACTGAGAGATCTCTGTCTTTTGGTGCTACACCTCTGAAGATGCCAGCCACAGCTGCTGGCGAAACATCAGGAACTACAATGCCAAGACCATGGTTATACAGCCCGGAAAATCCACAACAACCATTGAGAACAAGTTGATCATCAGATATTTAACTCCAGATATAGGACCTGAACTTGTCAGCTCCAGGCTAGGGAATTCCTGGCAAATTGGAGTGGTGAAGGGGGAAAGAGGGGTTTGGAGAGGGAAGGGACCTCTGCAGGGTAAAGTGCCATTGAGTCCACCCTCCAAAGCAAACATTTTCTCCATTGGAACTGATCTCTGTTATCTGGAAATCAGTTGTAATTCCAAGAGATCACCAAGCCCCATCTAGAAGTTGGAAACCCCAAATGCAACATTCTGTCATATCATGTGGTAGACATGTAAGAAGGTGAGAAGATATTGGATACAAATATATGATGAAATGCAAAAGATATTAAAGTTTCATTTTGTGCTGAATCCCAAAAACATGTTATTAAATATTTTTCCACATAATATAACAAAAGAGCACAGTGAACTTTTTAAATATATGGTGATGGTGGCAAGAGTAGTATATACATCAAAATGGAAGGTAGAATTTTGTCCAGATTAGATTGAACAGATGGACAAATTGTATGAATATGTGTCAATGTTCAAATTAATTTCTTATATGCATAATAGACCAATCCAAGAATTTCAGAAAAAAAATGAAAGCTTTTTTTGATTAGCTAAGAAAAACTAAGATTAATTATCACATAATGTTGATTATAAAACGCTTAACATAAAATGTTTGATGTAAATTAATGAGGAAAGGAGAGGAGAAGTATTATATAGTTTACCTCGAGTGATTCTGCACATGTTGGATAATGCACTTCCAATCCTCTTTACAGATCATTTGGAACGGGTTTTTTTGTGTGCGGAACAAAAAATCCACCTCAAACGATTGATAAAGTGCATTGAAAGTGCATTATCCAACGTGTGTGGAATCAGCCCTAGTTTATTATGGGATAGTCTGTTTTGGTTACTTTACGTATTGTTTACTGTATATTGCTATTTTTTCTCTTTTAATAAAATAAATATAAACTTTAAAAAATTACTCCAACAAATGTTTTAGCCTTATACATGAATTTTCTTTTTTCTTTCAAAAGCATTACCTCCTGCCTGTCATATGACCATGGTTTAACAGAAATTAATTTTTAAAAATAATATGAAGCAAGACAAGTTCTGGATGAAAATATTTTTTCCTAAAAGGCTGAGCCAGTTTCTCTTCCAGTGATTTCAGCCTTCTGGATAATAATGTTTGTTGCATGCTTAGACACGTTGCTGAATAGGTGTCAAAAGTCCAAACTGATTCAGTCTAAAAATAACCTCAGAATACACTCTCTGTCAGCATTGTGTTGATCCTATAAGTTCAATATATTTCAAAACCTGAAATGAATTTTTATTACAACCGCTGGCAAGATATCCAACTGCCATACTCACAATACCTGACTTGCAACAAATATTGCCAGTATGAAAGTCGGGAAATGGGGCTATGATGTTTTGAATTCTGCAAAGACTGGCAATGTAACATTATGTAACTGGTAACATCCAATCCATTACATACTTATATCAAAATGCTTTGGTTTCTTTATCCCATTAATTTCAATGTAACAAATTCTATTGAAATTCAAGAACAAGTTATTGTCCAGTCTAATACGTATTGTATGTTTTGGTTATATACTTTGCTGAAATGCCATTAAATACAAGCCTTAAAGATGGGTTCATTCCTGTATGAATCCCAGGAGTAGGCAGATTTCACTGCAAATTTCAATATTTGCTAGATTCAAGGACACCACCAATATTTGCTAGATTCAAGGACACCCAGCTGACCCTGAGGAATCCTGACTTAGATTCCTGCTCTTTGGCCCATTCTTCAGTTTGCCTTCCAGTACAGAATCCTGGGGATTACCCCAATAAAGAAGAAAATGAGCCAGAGTGTAGAAGGCAAAGCAGTGCTATCTTACAGAATGGAGTATGCTTTCTAGCACAGCATCTGAGGAAAGAAGTGTGACAGGGGGCCAAGCTACACATGACGAATGACACTTGAATGGCAAGTGTATTTCTCCCTGTTCACTTGCCCTTCACTCAATCCACTTGCTAGGCAAGTGTCTTTCGTCATGTGTAGCTTGGCCCTAGGATTGCTCCATAAGAACACCAGGAAGGATGCAGCTGCAAGTCCTGCCATATCTGAGTTGCAAATTTAGGATGGGCTGAAGTTTCTCTCACATTAGCTAGTTTCTGAAAACAGAAAGTTCAATGAGAGTAATTATGAAGAGGAAATAATTTGATATAGTTGTCTGGAAATAAGATTAATGTAATGCAGTGGCAATCAACCCCCAAATCCCACTTACTATCCAGGGTTCTGTACCAATCCTGGTGATTTAAGCCTTATGCAAATCCCAGATATTGTCCCTGAAACTCCACTGGTGGGGAGCTGCTGAGCCAGTCTCAGGGCCAAGCTACAAGTGACAAATGACACTTGAACGGCAAGTGGATTGAGTGGAGCGCAAGTGAACAGGGAGAAATACACTTGCCGTTCAAGTGCCATTCGGCACTTGTAGCTTGGCCTTCATGTGTATTCCTCCCTGTTCACTTGCGCTCCACTTGATCACTACATGATCAAGTGAAGCACAAGTGGAGCGCAAGTGAACAGGGAGGAATACACGTGTGTCTGTTCACTTGCTATCCAAGTGTCATTCGTCACTTGTAGCTTGGCTCTCAGCTTAAGAAGGGAGAAGGGATACTTTTCCCCTTCAGATAAGGATTTTGGTGGCTGTGGATAACAGTGTAAGCTTAGTTAGGCTTTTTGTTTCAGTTTTTAGTTAGGATTTAGAGTCAGGTTAGAGAAGGAAACTTGTTTTTAGTGATATAAACAAGCACCCTTTGAAAGTCCTGTCAATTCTAGCTTTTTATGTACAGGTTCTATGACTAGAATATCTGTGAAGTAAAAATGTGGCCTGGAACCACAGTATAAGCCTGTAAGCTTTAGTTAAAAGTAGGGTTACTGTCCCCATGCCACCACTTACCAGGCTGGTGGAGGGAAAGGATTGCATAGGCAGGCAGAGCACACTGTAAAATGGCTTGCTTGCACTTCATGGGGCTTGAAATGATGTCATTTCCTGTTCAAACTGGAAATGGTCTCTCAGAGGAGCTGACTCCTAAGAATTGGTCCCTCTGAGACTTTGGCCATTTCCACACGGCCAAAGCTGGAAGATCGTATGAAACTCACGGAATGAAGTGCCTTCCTAGTTCTATTTCCCAGCACAATCCCGTTTAATGGTGTGATTTCTGACATCATCGCTCCATTAAAGGGGATCATGCCGAAAAATCGCTCTAGGAAGACGCTTTGTTCTGTGAGTTTTGGGCGATCTTACGGATGCATGTGAAAATGGCCACTGACACTTCTGGTTTGAACTTGATGTGATGTCATTTCAAGCTCTGCAGAGCATGCACATGCTTTGTACAAGTGCACAGAGGGAGAACTGGCACTGACCCTCCCACCTGGCATCCCGCACTCCTCTGGAATTAAGGTAGCAGGACCTGGCAACTCTGGTTAAAAGGTTACCTTGGATCTTAAATGCTGAGGAACCCTATCTGGAGAAAAAGAAATCAATTCTCCCTCAGCTTTTGTGTTTGGTTAACTAAGGCTCAGTTCAATGTGTTAATTCATGTCAGGGGCTCTCCTCATCTCTCTTCTCTCCTTCATTGCTGCCACAAACATTGTCTTTGGTTTTCTTCATACAGATTGCGGATCTCGCAGTTTATGGGGGTGAATCTTCTTCCTCAAGATTCAGGCCACCAGTCTGTGATAAAAATGCCTAAAGACAGCAGAGACCCCCTCACCTCTGCAGGAGTATACCGCATACCCTGCAGCTGTGGACGTTTACATTGGGACCACACAGCGTAGCATCCAGACAAGAATAAAAGAACATGAAAGACACCGCAGACTTGGACAACCTGAAAAATCAGCAGTGGCTGAACATAGCCTAACTCAAACAGGGCACAGTATCTTATTCCAGGACTCCAAAATACTGGACAACACTTCCAACTACTTTGTCAGACTGCACAGGGAAGCCATTGAAATTCACAAGCATAAGCAAAACTTCAACAGGAAAGAAGAAACCTTAAGAATGAACAGAGCATGGTTTCCAGTTCTGAAAAACACCAGGCTAACAAAACATTCTATCCCCAACAATAGCCCTGCAGAGAAGATTAGCACATCAAGTACCAATCCATATGCAAAAGAACCTCCTCAGGATACAGTGAAGCCTCCCGCCTTTAGCATTCCACACCCTGGGAAACTCTTACAGGATGACTCAGCCCAAACCCACCTTCCTGACTAGATATAAATTACCTGCCAACATCTTCTCCACACTGTGACACTGAGAGATCTCTGTCTTTTGGTGCTACACCTCTGAAGATGCCAGTCATAGCTGCTGGCGAAACATCAGGAACTACAATGCCAAGACCACAGCTATACAACCCGGAAAATCCAGAACAACCATGCCTATTGTTGATATTTATGGCATAATTCAGAAGTATAATGACTTGTTCAGGAGTCTCAGGACCTGTACTTGGTAAGCCCTTAGTTTAACAACTTTTGAACTTTTTCCTACAACCCCGGCAAAGATTGCAGATACAGACCCTACTATGTTTAACTAGGAACTATTATCTGAAAGATCCAGGGGAAATATCATTATATACAAAGATTATAACATTACTTCCAGATTTGACTTTGGACTTAACTCACTTCTGCATCTCTGCGATAATTGTAGGTCCTTCTGAAAAACTGTTTGTCTCCTGAATCAGGCATGTATAAAACTGCAGTAATATATGCAGAGTTGTCAACTTTAAGTGAATCTTCAAGGTCTAGTTTCTGTCTTCCCTTCGGGGGTTTTATGGGAGGGGCCTCACTTTTGTCTGGTGGCTGGACGTTGGTCTTAGTGCCTCAGAGAGTTCCTTGTTAGCATGTGTCTTTTCCCAGCTGGAAGCAGAAATGAGCACTGTTGTTGAAACTAC
Organism: Eublepharis macularius; assembly: GCF_028583425.1. Lineage (NCBI taxonomy): Eukaryota > Metazoa > Chordata > Lepidosauria > Squamata > Eublepharidae > Eublepharis > Eublepharis macularius. The sequence goes on from NC_072790.1 coordinate 116,907,066, forward strand.
CAACACAACTCCTATTGTTGGCTGTACAGCAGAACTGAGAGATTCTGTGGAAGAAAGGCCAATAAGCTCACTCTCTACCCACCATGCCTCACAGAATATCGCAGATGCCATAAAGAATGCTGCTGGAAAATGCAGTAAAGCACAGCACTATATAAATAAGTAGGATTTCCAAATTAAGGTTGGGAAATTCCTGGAGATTTGAAGGAGGTGCCTCGGGAGAGGAGGGAACGAAGATGGGAGGAACCTCAGTAATGTATTAGGTCATACTACCCACCCTCCAAAGCAGCCATTGCCTCCAGGGGAATTGATCTCTGTAGTATGGAGATCATATGTAATTCTGGGAGATCTTCAGGGCCCACCTGGAGGTTGGCAATATTATAAATAAGGCAGCTATCATTTCATGACATGGCAGCTACAACTGGAACCCAATGCACTCTTGGGACTAAACACATTCATCTCAGGAAAACATGGCCATTTCCACACATCTTACCTGCCTGCGGAACATCATGCAAAAGACCCAGAAGACAGTGTCTTCTCATGCGAAATTGCACCAGGAAGATGCTGTTATTGGGAGTTTTGCATGAAATTGTGATTTCGCACGAGAATCCTGGCATGAAATTTCATGTATGAATCCTGGCGTGATTTCGCGTGAGAAGATGCTGTCTTCTGGGTCTTTCGCATGATGTTCCACAGGCAGGTAAGATGTGTGGAAACAGCCCATGTTTTCATGTGACCTTTCTTAGAAGCATTTCACATACCTGAGTATAATTAAACTTGTATTTCATTGAAATTTATGGAACTTACTTCCAGATAATGTGCTGTATTGATGACTGAACACTGCTGAATACAAATACTTGATATAGAGTATGCTTTTTTCTTTCATTTTTAAATAAATGATTGTTATTATAGATTAGTTCAACGGAGGTGGAAACAATGTCTCCCAACAATGGTACAGCCTTGCTTTATCAAAACAGGAGCAAACAACTTGATGTTGTTATCACATCTTATGAAGTCAGCAGGAAAAGACCCATTCCACCTTTGCTTCTTTTATGTATAGGCAGCACATAGCAAACATTTAGCATAACCTTGGGTTTTACGCAGGCTTTTTTTCAACCAGTACATGTCGGTATGGCATTCCAGCACCTCTTTCTGGCTGGCGTCTTCACAAAGGGGGGCAGTAGAGATGATGGCAGGTTGAACTGCAGAGAAGGCAACAGGGCAGCTGATATACTCTGTCACAACCACTGACCAGTGTATGCAACGTAATATAACAGCTGCTTTGTAGCTTTTTCTGCTGGCTTCTTCCCAGGCAGGCAGCAGGACTGATGATATGCTTTGCTGCATCCAATGATAATATCATCAGTGGGTATTATGATTGCCAATCTCCAGATAGAGCCTCGAGATCTCCTGGAATTGCAAACAATACAGGTCAGTTCTCTTGGAGAAAATGGCTCCATTGGAGGGTGGATTCTATGGCATCAGGGCAGAACCAGCAAGTGCAATCCCATCCGCCTAAATGCTACAATGTACGCATTTCCAACATCTCCATAGTCCTGTTGTTCTCTTAAATGGAATAGGAAGCATTTTTTCTATGAACTGTTATTTTTCAGTTGGTGATAAGTTTCAATAACATTTATTTGCCCAGTGTGTACAGAGTTTCAAAAACTGTGCACCTCTCCACATGAGGCAATATTTACAACCTGCTGGCTAAAATAAAATAAAATAAAATGTTTTTGCTAAAATAATTTGTCTTTTCATAAGTGGCTTCATGTTCTCAGGAGCAACCAATTAATGAATAAGGTCTCTGCAGAAGAAAATCCTCCCCTCCCCCCACAGATGCAATCCTTAAAGCCTTGAAAAACCCCAAGAAGCAAACTTTAATTTTGTGCACCTGCAAAACTTCTGATCTAGTGCAGAAGAAATTGCTTGAGGCAGTACTGAAAAAGTTATTTCCATCATGCAAAATACCTTGTAATTCAGAGTGTACATAAACCTTGTACTGCTTTTGCAGAGGAACATGGAAGGAGAGCAAGTGCTTGACTGCAAATAAGCTCTCTGTGGCTGAATGCTTGATTGACATATCCAAATACATTTTTTCCTTATTATATAATTTTGTTTTTACTGGCACAACAGAGAAGAGGACACTTAGAATGCAGTCAAATATCCTCACCTAAACACCATCATATTTCTGACAACAACATCTCATGTTTCATCCTGGTTTATTATGTAAAGACCAGGAAGCCCAGCAAATGGTTTGCTCATTTTATTTACACTTATTACTCATTTCATTTATACTCATTAAAAGATACAGACGTCTCTTTTATCAGTGGGTACAAACCCCATTCAAGTTCAACACTCTTGAAACCTATTTATTCCTTGGGTGGGGGAGAGCTGCGCATTTTCAGCAGGGTTTTCCTGAATAAGGGGAGAAGCTGTAGAAGAAGAAAAGTTTTATTACCAGCCTGCTAGAATAATAATTACCAAATCACAAAATGAAGGAGCCTTCCATAATGCAATGCAACACCCACAAAAATGAACCACAAATGAAGGCTAAGACAATTAACCAATCGACAACAATATATTAGAGTAAGATAACTGCCAAAAATGTCATAGTCAAAAAACAGTAAGCAATCGTTAATGTTCTGTGTCTTATATGGCCAATACCAATACAAAGTGAAAAGAACAAGCAATTGTAAATTCAAAAAGTGCGAAAAATCTGCTAATTCAAAAGGTGCCAGAAAGTCCAAGCGAGCAGGTAAGTAACGCAATTCTCTGGAGAGCTTGGTCACCACTATGGACCCTTTGATTGTTAGGTGCTATAAGGTTTCATGTGTTTGTGGTGGAGTCGTTAACCGCTCCAGAAGAGGTTTCAATTAAACATCAGGAACCTTGTCAGCCTTGAGTGTTGGGCAGGCGGGCTACGTCCTTTGGGTGTCCTGGCCTGCAATCGATCACCTAAAAGGAAACAAACAGGAAAAGGAAGATAGAAAGGATTAATGAAATATTGTCCAGAAAATTGTGTTACTTACCTGCTCATTTGGACTTTCTGGCACCTTTTGCGTTTACAGATTTTTTGCACCTTTTGAATTTATAATAGCTTGTTCTTTTCACTTTGTATTGGTATTGGCCATATAAGACACAGAATGGACCTTAACGGATGCTTATTGTTTTTTGACTGTGACATTTTTGGCAGTTATCTTACCCTAATATATTATTGTTGATTGGTTAATTGTCTTAACCTTCATTTGTGGTTCACTTTTGTGGGTGGAGTTTAATGCATAAGTCCATCCTGCAAAGCAGCCATTTCCTCCAGGGGAACTGATCTCTGTAGTCTGGAGATCAGTTGTATTTCCAGATCTCCAAGCCCCACCTGGAGGCTGACAACCCTGTTGGTAGCTAACTGCACAGTGAACTGCATTTGTATGTTTAGGCAGCACCATATTATATCTTGTTTAGAAGGATCAGGCCCTGTTTGCTTCTTTTCTCCCCCCCCCCCCACACACACTGCTATATGTCCCCTCACCGCCCCTCCACAACCACATTGCTATGGCCATTCAACATGCACAGCACATGCTTATCAGGTGGCCCTCCTCCTTCAACAGCTGTTGCAAAGGGCAGTTCTCATGCACTGTGCCCTCTTTCATAGGTCAGATAAAAGGTTCATCCCAGAGCACAAAATATATTTAGACAGCCCTCACCTTGCCAGACTTGTTAAATATACTGTTAGTTGTTTAACTAATTCATATTTTGCAGGCCAAGAGTCCTGGTTTAGACAGCAAAGGCTCAGTGAAAAATTAAATAGTTCTTCTAAAATGTAATGATACTGTGTCATGCAGAGAAACTGGGCAGGCAGTAGCTTCCTCAAAGCCATGCCTCTCAATTAACAGATTACATGGCTGTCTGAGCAGAATGGTCTATCAGCCACCTGGCAGCTGAATGGACAGAACTAGTCAAAGGTGTCAAATCCATATCCTTGAGACTGAAGTCCTTTTTCCCAGAAGCACATCCCAGCCTCTTTGCAACATGACAGCTGTATGCCTGTTTACAAAGATTATGACAATATCGAGGAAATCATTCTCTTCAATTGCCCTTGTCACCATAGCACCTGAGTGAGTCATAACCTTCACAATGATCCTCAGATCACCCCTCTGAAGTAGGGCAGTGTTATTCCCTGTATTCTGGCTGCTGCAATCTCCCAGGGTAGATTAAGCCATCATTGCCATCTCCAAAGAGATTGATGCCACATCTCCTAAACACAGTCCATTCTAAATCAGGGACTCTAGATAATCTCTTTTTTAAATTGTCTTTATATGAATGGCTTGAGAAACATCAAATATTTGAATAACCCCCCCCCCCAAAACTTCACAGGTAATAAAAGGAAACTGGGTAATTGAAAATGGTGTACTTATATGAAGTTGCACAAGAAGATAGAGAACAATTTCTAGATAATAATGTGATGGAATTTATAACAGTGTAATGGAAGCTGCTGAAACCTTTTTGGTCATTGTTATGCTTCCCCCTCCTCTGTTTGTAGGAAATTGATTATAGATATGTTTGATCTGAGATGAAACAAAAGTAAGAACTTTCGAATGTTACTCATCAAGGCCGATGGAATATTCTGTGTATCCATTCACCAAGTCTGAGACCTTTAAAAAATTGAATCCTTTTCTCTGTATAATAGTTTTCTTATCATAGCAAAACATACTTTATAGAATCCTTCCAAAATAATGCCTGGACCTTAGGTGGGGCCACAAGGTCTGTGACCTCAATCCATGGAAGCTGAATAAACCCTTCATAACAGCAGCATTTAAGGAGACAGAGGCAAAACAACCCATTCCCTTCCCTCTCTTCCTCTCTGAGGTGAGAGGGCCCATTACTTTTCATGATGTGGAGGTAAATAACTTCATGTTAAGCCTACTCTAGGCCAACTGGCAATTCTAAAGATGCCTCCTCCCCTTCGAGAGCTGGTGTGGTGCAGTGGTTAGAGTGTTGGACTAGGATCTGAAAGACCCAAGTTCAAATCTCTAGTTTGTCATGGAAGCATACTGGGGGACTTGAAGCCAGTCACACACTCTCAGCCTGAGTTGTTGTTAAAAAAGAGGAAAGGAAAACAATGTAGCAGCATTGGGTCCCATTAGGGAGAAAGGTGAGATATAAATGAAGTAAGTAAATTGCAAACACACAACAAACTAATTATTGATCCTGCCTGTGGAATGGTGTAGTTAGATAACAGGGATGATTGTCATGAGGATAATAACAACAACACATTTGGAAAAGTTGTCCTGAAGGGCGGTGTATAAATTGAATTCTTGCTAGTCTTACTAGTACAGATTTACTTGCTTTTAAAATATTTTCATGTTTTTGGAAGTGCTGACATTAAGGGATGGTATTTTATTATCTAGCTGATTTGTTGAGGTGCTTCTAGAAATACTTTTTCTTTGTATTTTATATTCTTAATGTTTCATCCTCTTTATTGTTATGTTATGGATTGTTATATGCTCTGCCTTGAGATTTGAAATTCCTGGCTACAGTGTGCAAGGTGTAAATGCCTAAAATAAATAAAGATAGATAGATTTGTGTTTTGCCATCATGTGTCAAAGAAGCAATCTTCTTGTTATGTAAGGAAAATCAAAGGATCCCTGTGGAAGGAGCCAACAGAAAGCTCTCCCCTCAAGTACCATTTCATCAGGATCAACTGGAGAAGAGACCTAAATCTGAGCCCGGGCTTACTTGGACCTCAATCCAAAACCTATTTTCATGCCAAGAGTTACCTCTGAAACAAAGGAAGCAATTCAAAAGATATTTCCCAATCCAGTAAGGGATATTTATGTGGCCAGTGCAGATGCGCGAGAATATCTGAACATGCATGTTTATCTACATCAGTGATGGTCATCCAGCTGCACTTCACTGGCATAAGCTGGATGAGTCTTTTGATTCAGATGGATGCCCCTATACAGGGTCTATTGGATGTTACGTGTGATTCATTGCAAATGACGACTGCTTTGGGGCTGCTATAAAAACTTTGCACTTTCCTCTGTATTGAGAAACTATGGCTAGCCTTCACCTGCACCTGTAATGAGGGACTCTGATTCCAAGTGAGAGGACATTGTTCTTAGCCAAAGTTTTATATCAGATATCTCTCGTTTAAGAAATTAGGGGAGTGGCGACAAACCTTTCATGATATTCAATCATGCTTTGTAAATATTTTCACAGAGATGCACTCTGGAGGGCACAAAGGCTATTTAGTCCAGTAGACAAAAGTATAGTAGGACAGAAATTATAGCTGACTATCACTCCAATAGGGGTAGCAGGGTACTACTTCACCAAGAGAAATAAGTTGATGCACTTTGCATGGTTCAAATGCTACAGTAATTGCACAGAATTTTGATACTAATGAAAATTCCTTACTGTTCTAATGTTGGTGGGTTGGATCCAGTGTAACTCTCTAATAACAGTGTGTTATATGCCATGCTTCTGGACAAATTAGCACCGCACTCGGAGCAGTGAACCAACTCAGTGTTATTATCTCTACGATACAGCTGGGGAGCTGGGGCTGAGAGGAGTGGCTTACCCAAGGCCACCTGCAGAGTTCAAGGCCATCGTGGGGGTTGAACTAACAGAGCAATGATTCATAGCCCAGCCACTTATGTATTTGGAAGGTATCTTTCTGCTTTTTCTTTTCTTTCTATAACCCATAAAAAGTAACTTCTGAGGGTCAAAGGACCCTTGAAAATTAAATGGGATGCAGTATACGGGGCAATGATATGAAGAGGAAATTGGCAAAAATCACATATGCATACACACACACCACTCTTGCTCTGCTTGTTGTAATCAAAATCCAACCCTGTAGAGGCTGATCAGCAAAATGATTCATAAAAGGAGTGTCCCCTAGCAGCTGCCTATAGAACATGCTTTCTAAAAAACGTTCACTTTCTCTAAAACAGAGACCTTTGAAGATAGATGGAGGGATAGCCGAAGCTGTACTTTGTTCCTTGCTGTTTCTTATTAAGAGTCTCTCTACATGAGACATCTCATACATGAAGAACACTTGTCAGGAGATGCAATGTTAGCCAGGAAGGGTAGTTTAAAAAGACAGAGCCGGCAGCAGGGCAAAGGCTTTGCTATACACTGGAGCTGTGTAAAGCAGCTGTGGAATGCCAGAATGGAATTTTCAACCCCATTATAACCCCTCCAGGTCCTAGCCCAGCTCTGGAAGGCAGCTCCAGCCCATTTCCATTCCTCACTGCCCTTTGGTTGCCCTCCAGTTTTAAACTGGAGAGATGAAATTGACAGAGCCTTCGAGGAGGCGAAGATGAAATAAAAAAAGATCTCCGAGGAGCGATCTCTGCTGGCTCTGTCTTTTAAAACTATGCTTCCTGGATAAAATTGAGTCACCCTACATTTGATGAACATGTGCCGAGGCATCTTGTGTAGACAGACTATGCCTTAAGTAGTAGTAGTACTAAGAAACTGGCAGCCATCCTGAGAAGGCAAAAGTGAAATTGTATATATGTGAAAATAGGTAGCTCTTCCCTCATTGGCTATCCAAGTGTTCCATAGGCATTTAGCTTAACAACCTAGCAAAGATACTGGGAGAGTCAAAATGCCAGGACTATGTAAATTAGGGGGAAGGAGTGGGGAAAATCTTTACAATCCTGCACCAAGAAAAAGTTTGATTCTGAGGTAGGGTTGCTAGGTCCCTTTACCCTCCTGGCAAGTTAGACAATAACTCTAGGAAATAAATAAACCATAAATTAGTAAAGAGCTGCTGTAGCATAGTGGGTAATTGGCTAGGCTATGATTCAGCACTCTGGGGGTAAAATGTAGATGACTGGGGAAGGCAATGGCAAACCACCCTGTTACAAAAAGTCTGCCAAGAAAACATCATGATGTGACTTCCCCCCATGGGTCAGTAATGACTCGGTGGTTGCACAGGGGACTACCGTTACCTTTTTTACAATGAAAATATAGAATGTCAGGATGCAGAATTCTGTGCCCAGTACCAGTTTCTGTGGCGGTGCAATCACAACAACACACACAGGACTTACAGGAGGCCTCTCTCCTTGTAGATGAACTAGAGCACAACATCATTATGGAATCACTGCCATTTCTCTGAGGATTAGCTGGGCATATTCAGCACATTTGATCTTTGAAATCTACTCAACTGTAAAATTTCAAGTGCATGCTAGTTTCCTGCCAAGTCTGTGAAGTAGGATCTACAAATCTGAATGTTTCACAGAGCTTCTAGTATGATCCCAACAGCTCAGTCCTAAGCATGTTTGCTCAGAAGCAAATCTTCCCAAGTTCAGTAGGACATTTCCTAGTAAACATGCCTAGAATTTCAGTCTTAGGCATAACAATGGATGTTCAAGAAAAATTTACCCCTGGGTTCTTTCATGTGGTTGGAATTTCACTTAAATTGGATTGCCTCACCTACATGTGCCACATTAGCACACTAATCATCTATGTCCTTGGTGAATGCCATGTTGGCAATGCCAGTTCTGCTTGCGTAGAACTTAGGTTAAACTTGAAAGCTGCTACACTCAAAAATGTGTAGGTATATTTTTCTTATATACCTAGCATTGAGTTAAAATTAAGTCTAATTGCCCAAAGCATACATGGAAGAAACAGAAAAACAGAATCTTCTGGGAAAGTATCTAGCTTAGTGGAACAAGAGTTCTAAATGACACCCAAACAGCTTAATGGGAGAGGATTAGAGGAATTATTGTAGAGTTTCATGGTGGGAGTTGAAAGAAATCTTCAGAGGACATACTGTGGCAAGGAAATTGAGTTGGACTGAAGCTTAGAGATGTGGACAGGGAGGGGGTAGCTAATGAGCTTTTTTTTCTTTTTCTTCTGTCTGCTGAGCAATATTGACATAATATAATGTGGCAAGTGACACCAGGCAGCAGTCTCTGAGCTTTTTGTGTGTAGAATTGAGTGAGGTGTTTTAAAATATATCTGTCTCTGTCTCTGTGTCTGTCTGTCTCTGTCTGTCTCTGTCTGTGTCTCTATCTCTATTTATCTATATGCACAGTAGGGTCATAATGATGGCAGAATGGAGTGCCCAGAAACTGTTGCTGAGGCACTGAGCAGAAGAGGAGACCAGTCAGGTATATTACCACATCTTGCCTAATATCAGCTGAGATCCTCCCCCAGCAGCATTATAAATTACATTTAATTGTTATGTATTGGATAATTGCCATGAGCTGTTTGGGGAGCTTGCTTTTGACTGTAAAGTGGGATATAAACAGAATGGCTTGGACAGACAATGGCAGGGAAGAAGACCTGACTGGATGGTGCCTGTGCTAGGAGAGCATGCTGCATAAAGTGATTGTGGTTTCCCCATCACTCTTTAAGAAAGAAGGCTTATCAGGGGCTGCAACTGAGGGGGAAAAGGTGAATCAAAACAGTTACATTTATAGGGATAGTAGCTTTTCTTAATGATTATTTTGAACTTGTCAGCTGTCCAACTTGCATCTCATTGGATCATCACACCAACGCTGTTACAACATGGCCCAAATACAATGCAATCCCTTGAGGTCACATCTATGTGGAGCTTGTGTTGTAAAGAGAGACAACCATCAACAATAAACATCTTGCCCCCAGTTTATTTTGCATCAGGGACTGATGGCCAATACAACCCTTTGGAAAGGAAAACAAATACCGTCTCAAAATTCAAAAATGTTGTTTATAGCACACTATCCTTGACTATCCTTGACAACAACGGGTTTTGGACTGGAATGCTTTGATCATTCCTACTCTGTTTGAATTAGATGCTTCCCCTCACAGCTTTTGGATTCTAGAATCTGAATATTGTAAAAGGTTGCTGAAAATTAGCAGAACTTGGAGAGCACTTCTGTTCACATTGTATACCCTCCCCCTTGACCCTGTGTCAGTGTCCCAGATATCAGAGAAGAAGGATGGAGACAAGGGAAATCCTTTTTACCCTATTGGAGAAGAATTCAAATGTTCAAGTGATAGGTCGAACTTATGCAGCGAATTCAGCAGAAAACTTTGCACTCCAACTGACCCTTGTACTTCTGCAACCAACTTCAGCAACATTCTTAAATCTTCTAAAAGAAGATTTTTGACATTTTGCACTTTTAGAATTTTTAACATTCAGCTGTCTTGGTATTATTTAGAATTATGTATTGTAATCTGAACATTTAAGTTGTACTATTTGTGCAAATATGAGAGCCACTGTGGTGTAGTGGCTATAGTGATGGACTAGAATCTAGGCAACCCAGGTCCGATATCCCACTCTATCATGGAAGCTTGCTGAGTCACTTTGGCCTAGTCACATGCTCTTAGCCTAACCAATCTCACAGGGTTGTTGTGAGGGAAAAAATGGTGCAGAGGAGAATGATGTAAACCACTTTGGGTCCCCACTGAGGATAAAGGTGGGACATAAAAAAATAAGTAAAATAATAATAATTTTAAAAATTGAAGTGTGTTGTATCCCAAATAAAGTTCCTGTTTCTACAACTCAAGTAATATATGTGTACTCACTGCTGTTGACAGAAATTTTTCAGTGGCTTTCAGGTAATTGATTGATGTGGAAGCTCTTGAGGAGGTTAAGCAGCGCAGGGTTGAAATAAAACTTATTTTTCAAAGGGTTTTCAGGGCATCTTGTGGGCATATCTTGAATCATTTGCACAATTTAGGGCCTAAGTACGTGTTATCCAGTTGGATTGAGAGTTATGTTTTGGAGTTCTGTGCTTTCCAGGCATGTGGGGGCAATTCAAATGGGGCCACAGTACACAAAGCTTACACTTCCCCCTACCCTGTTTTCCCAAACTTACTCTGTAAAACTAACATGTTACTCACCAATATACAACAGGCCCTGGTGGGAAAAATAGTGCTCCCCAGGTTGTTTCAGATCAAGAAAATGAAACAGTAGGAAGGTTGAAGCCCCCACTCTCTGCATGCTGCTGTCCCCATTCTCTGGAGTGCTCATGCCTGGGAAGCATGGAATTTCAGAACACAGTTATCTACCCAACCGAGGAACACCCCTGGGGAGAACATAACGTGTAGTTCCGCCCTTATTAGCCTTTACTGATCAAAAGATCTAATAAGCCTGAGGAATATATGGAATGCTATTCTCCATACTTCTACTTTCTCTTTCGCTGAGGCTGCTTTGATCAATACCATATTAAAGAGAGAAGAGCTAACAAGAAAAAGGCGTTTGCCATTACCCAATAAACAGCTTTTTTATTCCAAAGGATTTTTAGTAGAGCTAGTTTGAGATCATGCCAAAGGAAAATAGCTGGTGACTTGGTTTATCCACTCCATAAAACAACTTGCATGAGCCAACATGTTTTTTCTCTTTCTGTACTCATCTGAATGTGGTCAGATTGGTATCTAGGATAGTTGTGATGGTTTTGCTGTCTGGGAAGTGGTAAAAACAGAAGAGAGGAGTCTGTGCCTTCCTCAATAAAATCTGGATTTTATTTCCAGTTCTAATTGGGGTTACCAAAGTAGAACTTGGAGACAGTGCATGGAAAGAATGTAACAAAATTAAAGGAGAACCATAAACACATCACACTGAAAAGAATTATATCAGGACCCAGATTCCATATGCATGGAAAATTCCCAGATTACAATGACATGGGAAGAACTCAGACACTGGAAGCCTGAGCATGATAAGACTGGTGGTGGTTTTTCAGTTTGGGCTGCAAAAAAAAGGACCCTCACTTGTGGGCATCAGAAAGCCAAGGCTGTTTTGATTTCACCTAGATGAACTGTAAAATAGATATATAGATATATAGATAAAATAGATATTGTAGATCTACACACCACTCTGTTCAGTCAATTCTGACCTTTCTTCAAAGAGTTCAAGACAGAATACATTGTATTCTATTTAGTCTCTGCTATAACATAGAGGTGAAGTGGCTGGGTTTCAAATCCCACTACTGGCGTGAACTCAGAGTCCCTGTACAGGAGACCTCTTACATGAGAATGCTCAAGTGAAGGGAGATGCAATGGTAGCCGGGAAGTGTAGTTTAAAAAGTTTCACCTCTCTAGAGCCAGCAGAGATTGCTCCTCAGAGGGTTTGTTTTTTCAGAACCTTCTGTTTCTGTAGCAAGGGAAATATATGTTTTTTGCATTCTCCCTCAGACAGCTGTTTGACCTGAAAGTCTGTCTTGCTCGCTTGCAAGCTGCACGAGAGATGGCTCAACCTGCCTCCCAAAGACTCCTGGGAGCAGCAGTCACAGGCACAGTTGCCACATCTGAAGAAGGGAGCTGGCAACCTGTGTCCAGACATCCCCCGCACATTTGACAGTTCGATAAAGTTTGTGTTGTACCATAACTATCTTCCAGTCTGTTTGCTTGCATGTGGGTGGCAGTAGCTCAGCACCCCTTCCTTCCCCAACTCCTCCCCTATCTGTCACTTCCCTATAGGGTTGCCCCTTCACACATCCCAGAGGATGGCCTCTGGCTCAGGTCTGGTAATGATGGGGTGGCTTCCAAAGATTTTCCAGGTGCGACTGAATCTGTTTTGTCCTGCTGCACAACAGAGCAATGATCCACTGGCGCCTTGGAGGATGAGGTCACACTTAGCTCCCCCCTTCTTCCCCCTCAGACACACTGCAGGGTGTGGGGTGAGACTTGGAGGGTTGTCTGAGACAGTGGCTGCCCTGGGGAGGGGGATCTAAGGAGTCCCACACTCTCCCACAGCACTGCTGGCATCTGATAAGCCATGCAGATGGTCAGCACATGGGGGGATCCGAGGTCAGTGCGAAGGTACTGCTGCCATGGATGTGGAAGAGGGGGACTTGTAGAGCCATGTACCAGCCAAAATGATTGATTACTGAGGCACCCTCATCAGGCTCCTCCTTTTGCAATTTGTGGGGGTGGACAAAAAAATCAGACCTGGGGCCTTCCTCTCCCCCCAGTCCAAGTGGGGTTTGAATCAGAAGCCCCAAGCATGCTATCTCAGTGCCTTTCCACAGAGCCATGCCAATCTGTGTGATATTCTCTGCCTGGCTCCATGTGGCTGGTGGTGCCATCAGAGTTGCAGTAGAATGTCTAGTCTGTGTGGACATGTCTCTTGGGAACTGCCTCTCCTGGCTTTGAAACCTGTTGGCCGGTCCTGAGCATCAGCGGTTGTGGGTTTGAGTCTGGTCTGGTCTTTTTGGTTCCTTTTGGTCAGGGAGCTGAAGTCGCAGGGTCTTTTCACCCTGCCTGTTGACTCTTGGGGGGGGGGCATTGGTAGGCAGCAGCATGTTCACCACCAGACATTGGTTCCACCTTCAGCTGCCACTCACAGAGTTGTCAATGGCAGCTGTCTTGTGATTGGTGGATGCTGCCAGAGTCCCTATGGAGACTGGGGAGCTTGCTTTGCTGTCCATGCCTGTCTGGGCTCAGCACTTGTGTCTCTCCCTCCTGAAAGTCCTCAGTCGCAGTTTGGTCTTAGATCATGTTCTTCAATAGCAACATCTCATTTTCTTCTTCTTTGTTCTTCTTTTGATTGAATTCTAAGCTAAGAAAAAAATGCTGTGAAAGTCCAAAGCACCTGACTGTTTTTAATTGGTCCTAATAAACATATTATACTTTTTAAAGTGTATGAATACAGCTATTTACAGTTTATATTTGCTTTAGGGATTACTGAAATAATCTAAGGGGATCTTGAAGAGGAGGCAGGTGACCTTCTGCCTAATGATGGCTTTCTGTCTAAGGGAATAAGCTTTCTGGCCACTGAGTAATACTTCCCACTAATGCATCAGCTAAACTTAATCTCCTTTATATTACCATTCCTGATATATGGACTACTCATTTGTGTGTGTTCCAGTTAATGCGAGAGACAATGCTAAATATTTGCTTGTTTTTATATTCTTAAAAGAAGAGTAGTCATACTTCTTTGTCCCAGGATGTTAAGATCCCTTGCTAATTTCATTCATCTTCAAAATAGATTTCTGAATCAGCAATTTAAGGACACTCAGATATTACAGAATGGGCTTCCATAGGACACTTTTCCCAACACCCCCTCAGTTTCCCTTTTTATTAGCATCTAGTTTATGAAAGGGTCTTATGAGACAAGACTAGAGCTGGGCACGAACCAAAATATGAACCAAAATTAAGCACGAAACAGGCTGGTTCGTGGTTTGTGAACCAGTGGTTCATCAGATCGTATTTCTGATGAACCACCACGAACTTTAGACTGGTTCATTTGGTTCATTTTTTGGCTCATCACTGCAAACAGCCTGGTGTCAATCAATCAGTTTCCTAGGAAACAGGGATGGACTTCCTGCAGTCCTTCTGCTGACCCAGAAGTGAACTTCTGCTGACCCAGAAGTGATGGTTTTCTGACCTGGATGTGCCGTTTTCACGAACCAAATGAACCAGTTCACGAACCAAAGGGCAGGTTTGTGAAAGTTCATGGTTCGTGGTTCGTGAAATTTGGTTTGGTTTTTTCTGGTTCATGCCCATCTCTAGACAAGACTAGAGGCAGGCATGAACTGAAATATGAACCGAAGTTCGTCATGAATCGGGCCGGTGCATGGTTCGCGAACCAGCAGTTCGTGGGAACTCATTACTCACGATCTGTGACGAATTGTAGCCCATTTCATTTGGTTCATATTTTGGTTCATCACTGCAGACAGCCTGGCGCCGATCAGTCAGTTTCCTAGGCAATGGGGGGTGGGGAATGGGCTCTCTGCAGACCTTCTGCTGACCCAGAAGTGACATTTTCATGAACAAACCAATTCATGAATTAGGGCAAATTCATGAAAGTTCATGGATTGTGATTCGTGAAATGCGACGAACCGTGAACTGCATGGTTCAGAATTTTCCTGGTTCGTGCCCATCTCTAGACAAGACTTATTTGAATGGGTTCTAGGAAAGACATTAAACTACTGTTGCCATATCGAAATAGAGAATAACAGAACTTGGTGGGATTTTTCTCACATGAACAAATAAAAAACAAGTTAATCAGCATTGTAAAAAAATAGGATGATGCATTGTTTCCTGAACACAGGGCTATCTTCCAAACTCTTTCTTACAATATGGGCAGGGTCCCTCTCTTTGTCCATGAAATATAGTATGTAAGAAACTTAAGCCTTGTTTTCATCTCACATCTTCAATAACTAGGCTGAATGCATTTGGAGGTTAGATTATTTACTGGCCAAATATGCCCTTACAGTGCAATCCTATGCAGAGATACTCCAGACTGGAGTAACTTTGCACAGGATTACACTGTTAGAGTCCCAGAGAGTTTGTGGTAAACTGATGGCAAACATTAGACAGATTTATGGAAGGTAGGCATTTGAAAAGCAATTAACTAAACAGAATCTTCATCCTTTGCTTCAGGAGTTCTTTAAGCTTTTAGACTGTAATAAATTGGAAGAGAATCACAGGAAGCTGAGGTCTACAGTTCTGTCCTGTGCATGAGTTGCACATTTCATATGAAGCAATTGCAACCAAGCCACTTTCAGAGAAAGGAGACAGCTTTATAAGAAATCTTAGGTTGTTTCCCCAAGAGATGTTGAAATATAGTATTTTGTTTTTTATATGTACAATATGAACAAAATCACTACACTAGCTAGAACCTATTTTGGATTTTAAATGTTTATCTTCTACTTTCTATGTTACAATAACAGAGATGTACCTCAAACCAACTGATTTACATTGCAGCAGATGCACATACAATACATGTAGAGTGTTCTCTGGCTACCTCTTACCCTGTGGTTTTGTAAATGTTATAACAGTCTGAAAAATAGCTCTGGGACAGAGTTTCTGAATCATTTATTACTTACTTGACTTCTCATATCAAAATACTTATGAGAGAGAACAAAGTGATTTCTTAGTTCTCTTATAAAGCTGACGAATGTTTAGAAGAACAACATGCAGAGGGTCATGTAAAGAAACATGAAGTAACTACAGAGTTATCTAAGAAAGTGATTTGTATCAAATAAGGCAATGGAGTTTACTCTGTAGTTACTTCATGATTCTTTATCTGTGTCAGGAATGGGTAGAGTAATATAATGAAATCCACAGCACAGTGTGACTTCCTTTATGTTAAGCATGCAAATGAAAAGTACATAAAAGACAAATAATTTTCGGTTATATTGAATTTGATTGATTAGGCAGAAGGTGGATTGAAATACTTATTAGTAATAAGTACACTAATAAGTTACATTCAAATATCTTAGTAACGTGGGAGAAATTAATTTTGGCAGCTTACAATCTAAAAGCAAGACATGGAAAGGTATTTTTAAGATTAATAAACTGTATGTGAAATAGTACTCATGGCTAATCAATGTATGTTAAAACCTGTGGTGATCATAATTTCTAGTACTTCTCATGGTTCTATAATTCTAAAGGAAGGAAACAATAGAGGAATTTCAGATGTTAAAGCTAAGCATTGATTTTTTTTAGCAAAGAAAACAACATCCTTCAGATATGAGATAAAGAGAGCAAAAATTATGGGCTACAAAATAATAGCAATTTACTGATTCTTTAAAAATATATACTATACTTTTGTTAAAGTAGAAGCTTGGTATGGAGAAGCATGTGGTTCAAGACAGGCACTGTGAATAACAGCATAAAAAGCTGTCAACCTGTAACAGGAACAAAAGATGGGAGACATGCTGCAGTCCCACAGTATTATCAGAAATGAGAGTAGAAGTACTGAGAACAGATATTGGAGTGATAGTGTCATGGAACTGGATAATGGATGAGAGAGACAGAGGGAAGAGAGAGAGTTACGATGCACTCACATGGACAAAACCAAAGGAACAATGAGGTCACCCGGAACTCAATATAAGGAATTGTTGACTACATCCTCATTTTTGTGGCTTTCTAGATACTTCTTATTGACCCTAATTCAATATATCTAATTCTCAATGTGGCCCCATTTGTGGATACTTAAATCCAGGGATTGGGGCCATGGACAGACAAGACATGTGTTTCTACAAAGCTTAGAAAAGCCTCAGATTTGCAGAAAAATCTGAAATCTAAAAAGAAATCCCACAGGATTTTCTTTAAAAAACCAAATGATAAAAGTAACACTTGTAGCTTTAACAAACAGTTGTCCTCAGTGGATGTTGCTAGGCAACCAAAACAGCATTCAAGCCTTGGTTTCTGTCAGTAAAAGGCAGGAGAAGGACCCTTTCCACAGCTTTTTTGGCTTTTGAACCATTGGGGCCAGGCCAAACAGCAGCCACAAGGCTACCTCTACAACTCCCATGTCATACGAAGGCCAAGCTGCTTGCTACTGTTGTGTGACTACATCTTTCTTGTAGATGTAGGGAAATGCTTGAGGAAGTCTGTTAACGAGATTGATTCATGGAGCAATTCTAACTGATGAAATTCTTCCCATGTCATTATATATTCAGCCATTACAGCACACATGAAATTTAGTATGCAGCATACTTTATAGACTCAAATGTTGTTGCGCAACCTTTTCTTTGAATAATGGAATTTCCAGGTACTGATTAAAGACCATAAGTAGGATGCGAACATCTTTCCTTTAGACTAGGAAAGCCAAATCAAAGGCAATAATCTTTGACCATGCAAAGTAAGTTCTTCCCCCCCACACACACATAAATACCAGGAGTTTGAATGTTTTCCTTCAAAGTGTTGAGCATTCCCACTTATTTTTCATATGGTCTGTTATATTCTTTATGGCTGTATCAATTTCAGTACTTCAAATAGGCCCCGATCTCAGTGTTAACCTACAATCGGTAGCAAATTTTCATGCAATACACTATTTTTTCTGCAGATTATACGAGACTTGCTTGTGATGGATGAAAAAACAGAGAAGACTGTCACCTAGAAATCCATCTGTGACTGCCTATGAAGTAGGGCCCTGAAAGTTGGCACATTAGTTGTGCAACTGAACCTGAAGGCCTGGATATGCCATTGAGACTATGGACATTTACAGGTAATTACATTTATTGGTAATTACAGAAGTCTGGTTGAAGACTTGAATTGTGACACTTTACATTCAGCAGTGTGCAAGGTTATAGATAGCTGCTCACTTCCCTATTTTACCACCTACATGATTGCCAGTATCTGCCAGAGTTAATTGAGAGGTTGCTAACACTGGAAACTTACTAATTGCATTAGAACTCTCCTGCAATTAGGTTTTCATGAAATGCCAGGCTATGGAAGAGTCAGTGTTGCAGCTGTAAAGGAAAATAATGCTTCACAAGATCAGTTTAGGTTATCAGTAGAACCAATAAGAGTCATCCTGTGGATTTACAAAAAACTGCCAAGGAACTCTTTAACCTTCAGAAGCAGCCATATGAAAAATGGAGGGACTTCTTGTGGATTGGTAATAGGCTGAAGGGTAAAAACTGAATAGGTAGCAGGGCCGGATCTAGGGTTCCCGGTGCCCGGGACAAGCCAGGAGGTGCTCACCTCCTGTGCTTAGCAGGAAGTGACCTTTTGCATTGAAAAGGCAACTGCTGGGCAGGGGCAGGGCAGAGCAGAGTCACCTGGGCTCAGGAGCACATGGTCTGCAGCTGCTAGAGGAGGTAAGGGCTTTTGCCTTTCTTGGCTGTGGTGGGTTAAGCTGAGAAGCTAAGGGTGGTCCTCTCTAGCTTTGGGGCTTTTTGTGTGTAGTTTTGTGTTGATTTGAGTGTAGTTTTGAGGCTGAGTGTGTTTGGGCTTGATTGTGTTTGAGGGTGAGTGTGTTCGTAAGGCTGCTGGGGGTTGCTGGAGTACAAGCCACACACCCCCTTTGTGCTCACCTCCTGTGCTTAGCAGGAAGTGACCTTTTGCATTGAAAAGGCAACTGCTGGGCAGGGGCGCGAGCCTTTGGCGCGAGCCGAAGGGCGAGAGCTAAAGGGCTCTTGGCCTGTGGCTCTTAGCTGGGGGATCATAGCCGTTTTCTTTCCTCTTAGTGTGTTATTCCTAAAACAGAATAATGAAGTCAGAATGCCAGCAGGGGGTTGGGGGCTTTCCAGTGTATTGCACTGAGTGTCACATGTATGACTATCTGCCTTCTGGTCAGAAGTCCTGGATGTGTGCTCGCTGCAAGGAGCTCCTGGTTCTCAGGGAACGAGTACGTACCCTTGAGGCCAAGGTGGCTGACCTGGAGAAGCGGAGACAGTTAGATAGGCACGAGGACAAGATTCTCAGGGACAGGACAGATGTGTCCCACTCTAAAAATGGTAGCGTTCTTGTTGTCAAGGAGAATGAGGATCTTGTGGAATCAGGGCACCGTATTGAAGATAAGGGGAACATGCCCTCAGAAGGGACCTCTTCTTCAGTTGGTGAGCAGGTTTCCTTTCGCATCAAGGAACCATCCCTGGGTGGGGCGGGAGGGAGGCTCTTGGTAGTTGGTGATTCGATCCTTAGACAAGTAGATAGCTGGGTGGCACAACCGCGTTCTGACCGTATGGTGACTTGCCTGCCTGGTGCGAAGGTAGCGGACATTACGCGTGTTATAGATAGGCTGGTAGATAGTGCTGGGGAAGAGTCAGCGGTCGTGGTCCATGTTGGAACCAACGATGTTGGGAAATGCAGTCGTGAGGTCTTGGAACAAAAATTTAGGCTGTTAGGCAGGAGACTCAAGGCCAGGACCTCCAAGGTAGCCTTCTCAGAAGAGCTACCTGTTCCACGCGCAGGGCCAGAGAGACAAACGCAGATCAGGAGTCTCAATGCGTGGATGAGACGATGGTGTAGGGAGGAAGGGTTCAAGTTTGTTAGGCACTGGGATTCTTTTTGGGACAAGCGGGAGCTGTACAAGAGAGACGGTCTCCACTTGTCCCGAGAAGGAACCCGGCTGCTGGCACTTAAAATCAAAAAGGTGGCAGAGCAGTTTTTAAACTAAATGCTAGGGGAAAGCCGACAAGAGATAAAGTGTCTCTGGTTCAGGATGGTTCATCTCAGAGAGATGAAGGGCTAGGTATAACACTTCTACAGGGAGATAGATTAGAGTTGTCAACTGAGATGGAGACAAACAGTGCAGATGACCTAACTACGTCTCGAGGCAAAGTGTGCCGGGGAAGTTACAGGTGTTTATATACAAATGCTAGAAGTGTCCGAGGTAAAATTGGGGAGCTGGAATGTTTAGTGTTGGGCGAATCCATAGACATTGTGGGCATATCAGAAACTTGGTGGGATGAGGAAAATCAGTGGGACACGGTGATTCCTGGATATAAATTATATCGGAAGGATAGGGAGGGAAGGGTTGGTGGTGGGGTGGCTCTATATGTCAGAGAAGGTATACATTCCAGTAAGATTGAGAAGGTAACTGAATTAGATTCGCTTCTGGAAATGCTATGGGTTGAAATTACGGGCCCAAATGGAAACTTAACTGTGGGAGTTTGTTATCGCCCTCCAGATCAGAAAATAGAGGAGGATTATAAAATGATGACAGGATTAAAGATGGCTGCTAAACAAAAAAACTGTGTTGTAATGGGTGATTTTAACTACCCACACATTGACTGGGCCAATGGGTGTTCGAATTGGGGGAGAGAAAGTGAGTTTCTAGACTGTCTCAATGACTGTGCTATGGAACAGATGGTTACAGAACCTACTAGGGGAGAGGTGATCCTGGATTTGGTCCTCAGTAATGCTGAAGACCTGGTGAGAGATGTAAATGTGATTGCACCACTTGGGAACAGTGACCATAATGTTATTGAGTACAACATATGTATAAATAGGAAATTGCCAAATAAGACCAACACAGCCATGTTTAACTTCAAAAGGGGTAACTTTTCTGAGATGAGGGGGTACGTGAAGAAGAAACTGAAAGGGAAAGTAAAAAAGGTCAAAACACTTGGGGAATCTTGGAGACTATTTAAAACTACAATCCTGGAAGCTCAAATTAAATATATACCGCTGGTTAGGAAAGGCACAAATAGGTTTAGGAAAAGGCCAGCATGGTTAACAAGCAATGTAATAGAAGCTGTAAAAGGTAAAAAGGATTCTTTTAGGCAGTGGAAAACTAGTCGGAGTGAGGTTGATAAAAAGGAGCATAAGCTGTGGCAAAAAAAGTGCAAGTCTGTGATCAGACATGCAAAAAGGGAATATGAGGAGCATATTGCAAAGAACATAAAGAAAAACAATAAACAATTCTTTAAATATATTAGAAGTAGGAAACCAGCTAGGGAGGCCGTGGGGCCCTTGGATGACCAAGGCGTAAAAGGATTACTAAAGGGTGATAGGGAAATGGCCGAGAAGCTGAATGCGTTCTTTGCTTCTGTCTTCACTGTGGAAGATAAGAAGTGCATGCCCACTCCGGAAGCACTGACTTTGGGAGGGGTTTTGAAAGACCTGAGTCACATTGAGGTGAAGAGAGAGGAGGTTATGCGACTGCTAGATAATTTAAAAACTGATAAATCACCGGGCCCAGATGGCATACATCCAAGAGTTCTGAAAGAACTCAAGTGTGAACTTGTAGATCTCCTCACAAAAATATGTAATCTGTCATTAAACTCTGCATCTGTTCCTGAGGACTGGAAGGTAGCTAATGTTGTCCCCATCTTTAAAAAAGGTTCCAGGGGAGATCCGGGAAATTACAGGCCAGTCAGCCTGACGTCAATACCGGGTAAGTTGGTGGAAACTATTATCAAAAATAAAATTAGTGGGCACATTGATGACCAAAAGCTGATGAGGAAAACTCAGCATGGGTTCTGTAAGGGAAGATCTTGGTCGAATCTACATTCACCCATTACCCGCATGTTTATCGGATATCTTCCGTTTGCCTCCAATCCGTGATTTTTTCCTCTTCGTTCACATCCCTGCTTCCAATCCGCCTTTCTCGCGCGCCCCTCCGGTCACACGGCTGCTCGAAAACTGCTTTTTTGGGCGGGACCTTTTTTCCCCGCCCATTTTTTAAAAAATTTTTTGAGCTCACTTTTCCGTTATTTCGATCTTGTGTTATAAAGAAACATCATTGAAGATAATGATGCCTCTCTTTCCCCCACTGACAGCACTGATGGCTCTTCCGTTTCTTTTTTGGAAATTTTGAAGCATGCGGGAAGCTTTCGTGGGCATTTCCTATGCAGGACAGTTCAGTGCTCGAATTTTACTGAAGTTTCACAAAGCCAAGCTTTGGGCGGGTTCAGTCCGGTCAGTCACTTTGGATGAAGAGGCTGGTTTGAAAGGTGGTTTGAAAGGTGCAGTTTGAAAGGCTGGTTTGAAAGGTGCGGGTTGCATGTCTGTGCGAGTGGAGCGTGCCGAGATGCCACCCAGCCGTCCGCTCCCCCTTCCCCCCTCTCCAAGACTGGAGCGGCAGCGCCTGCGGGGTCAAGCCGGCTTGGTGGCCAGAGGGCCGTTTACCCCAAGGGGGGAAGGCTGCGCCCCCTCCCCTCCCGCGGACCGCCGCGCTGATGGGCGACCTCGCAGGGGCAGGCGCCCCGCGAGCTGGGCCTTTGCGTGGCGAGCGCCTGAGCCGGAGCGCCCACAGTGGAGAGGGCGCCTCGCAGCGCAGCGCATCCTCGCCCCCCGGCAGCGCAGCACTGGCTCACTGCAGAGAGAGGCTTGGAGGGATGCGGCTGTCTCCTCGGCCGGCATCCCCGGCCCGCCGCCAGGGCAGCAGTTTTTAAAATCCCTGTTCGTCTTCAGCCCCCCTCCGCGGATGTGCCAGCCCACGGGCCAAGCCACCTTTGCTGTCCCGGCAGCCCCCGCAAGCCCCGCCGTTCGGCTCAGCCGGAGATGCCTTGGCCAGTCCCTTCTCCGCTCTGAGCCAGGAGCCTCCAGCTGTGCCTGGGCTTCGACTCGGTCTGCTGGGCACCTTCTTGACCCCGGCGGGAGAGGAGGCGAGTGATGAGCCCGCCGGCTTCCCAGCGCCTCCAGCCCCGCCGCTGGGGCGGCCCTCGGCAGCGACTGTTTTCTTTATTTTGAATGATTGATTCACTGTAATTTCGATATTACAGTAATATAAAATAAAAAAATAAAAAACAGTTAAAAAGGAAGTTTTGCGAGTCCGTTCTGAGGATGGATTCACCCCAAAATGATTTTTCAAACTACCAGATTTGATTCAGAAACAGCATAATCAATAAATCCAATGCTATGAAGTCAAAAACAGTCTTTTGCAGACTACGGAGCACTTGCAAGTTGAATCAGCCAATAGGAACTCTCAGAACGGCCGGAGAGACAGGAAGGGGGGGTGGTTTTTAAAAAAACCGCGTAAATTGCGCATTGGCCCGTTCACGGCCACCGTGAAACTCCCGTTGAAAACCTGTGACCACATATTCGGGAGAAATGCGAATGAAATGCGTCTGTTTAATGAGGTAATGTGACCAGCACTCGGGATTGCGGGGAGAATGCGGGGAAAACGCGGAAAAAAAGAAGTAATGTGGATTTGGCCCTTGTCTCACCAATCTGTTAGAGTTCTTTGAGGGAGTGAACAAACAAGTGGACAAGGGAGACCCGATAGATATTGTTTATCTGGACTTCCAGAAAGCTTTTGACAAAGTTCCTCATCAAAGGCTCCTAAGTAAGCTCAGTAGCTATGGGATAAAGGGCCAAGTCCTCTTGTGGATCGAAAACTGGCTAATTAATAGGAAACAGAGAGTGAGCATAAACGGGCACTTCTCACAGTGGAGGGTGGTGAGCAGTGGGGTGCCACAGGGGTCGGTATTGGGTCCAATGCTTTTTAACTTGTTTATTAATGATTTGGAATTGGGATTAAGCAGTGAAGTGGCTAAATTTGCAGATGACACGAAATTGTTCAGGGTGGTGAAAGCCAGAGAGGATTGTGAGGCACTCCAAAGGGATCTGTCGAGGCTAGAAGAGTGGGCATCCATGTGGCAAATGAGGTTCAATGTAGCCAAGTGCAAAGTAATGCACATTGGAACCAAAAATCCAAAATATAAATACAAGTTGATGGGGTCTGAACTGGCGGAGACTGACCAAGAGAGAGATCTTGGAGTCATGATAGATAACTCACTAAAAACGTCAGCACAGTGTGCGACTGCCATAAAAAAAGCTAATGCTATGCTAGGGGTTATTAGGAAAGGGATTGAAAACAAATCAGCCGGTATCATAATGCCTCTGTATAAATCGATGGTGAGGCCTCATTTGGAGTACTGTGTACAGTTCTGGTCGCCACACCTTAAAAAAGATATCATAGCACTGGAAAAAGTACAGAGAAGGGCAACTAAAATGATTAAAGGGTTGGAACACTTTCCCTATGAGGAAAGATTGAGGCGCTTGGGGCTCTTTAGCCTGGAGAAAAGACGACTGAGGGGAGACATGATAGAGGTTTACAAGATAATGCACGGGTTAGAGAAGGTCGAGAAAGATGTGTTTTTCTCCCTTTCTCACAATACAAGAACTCGTGGGCACTCTATGAAATTATTGAGCAGTCGGGTTAGAACAGATAGAAGAAAATACTACTTTACACAAAGGGTGATAAACACATGGAATTCGTTGCCACAGGAGGTGGTGGCAGCTACAAGCATTGCCAGCTTCAAGAGGGGACTGGACAAATATATGGAGCAGAGGTCCATCAGTGGCTATTAGCCACAGGAGATAGATGGTATTCTCTTTGTGGGGAGGTGGTGCTCTGTTGTCTTGGTGCTGGAAGGAAGGCAGTGGGAGGGCTTCTGGTGTCCTGGCCTCACTGACAGTCCTTTAGATGGCACTGGATTTCTAGCCACTGTGTGTGACAGAATGTTGGACTGGATGGGCCACTGGCCTGATCCAACATGGCTTTGCTTATGTTCTTATGTTCTTATGTTCTTAAGTCCGGCCACCCTCACACATGCGCACAGTACGCACACGCTCCCAGCGCTGCGTGATGACATCACTTCATGACGTCATCACACAGGGCAGGCGTGCTGCCAGCGGAGCGGCGGCAGCGCCGGTGGCTGGGAGGCCGCCCACGCCACTCGTCTGCCCCTCTGAGGGGGCAGCCAGTTTGCCACGCGCTCCTTGTCCTGCAGGGCAGGCGAATGGCACGGGCGGCCTCCCAGCCCTCCATGCCACTCGCCCAGCAGGACAGGGAGCACGCAGCAAGCTGCTTGCCCCCTCAGCTGGGCAGGCAAATGGAACGGAGGGCTGGGAGGCTGCCTGTGCCATTCACCTGCTCTGCATGACAGGGAGCGCGTGGCAAGCTGGCCGCCCCCTCAGCAGGGCAGGTGAGTGGTGCGGGCGGCCTCCCAGCTCTCTGTGACATTTGCCTGCCCTGCTGAGGGGGCGGCCAGCTTGCCGCACACTCCCTGTCCTGATGGGCAGGCGAATGGCGCAGGTGGCCACTCAACCACCTGCACTGCTGCCAGTGCGCTCCTGGAGGCTGGTAGCTGTGCCTGGCACCCCCTCTTTGGTGGTGCTGGGGGCAGACTATCCCCTGCCCCCCTCGATCCAGCCCTGATAGGTAGAAACAGGAAATATTCATCATCCAGACCCAGCAACCATCAGCATGCATGCAAATAGATAGAGGAAGTATTGTTCCCTTGGTCTCTATATATGTACTCTAATAGTAGGTTCTTCAAAAAATCAGCGTAAAATGGCATCTCCCTAGAAGCTGCATGACCCAGCAGGTAGGACTCCATAATGTTTCCAGAGATCTCAAATCATAGGTTGAAGATCATGGCCATAAAGACAGTGTATAGTCTGTACTATACACTGTACTATACATAAGATACTCCAGTAAGGTGGCTGGAGCAGACTAGGCAAACCAGCTGGCCTAAAAGTCCTGTAAGCTTTCCTACAGCAGCAATAGTAATTCTCTGAATGACAGGTGTACTGAATCAGCTCACCTGATACCCAGAATCTTCATGGTGGCATTGCAAATTCCCATGCTATTGTGACCCCTGAAAGTGGAACAGCAGCCATATACAAAAAGAGCACCGTTGACATCAATGGAGAATCAAAAAACCAGATTTCTATACACCTGTCTAGTGCCATTTGTCTCAAGGAGGACCAATTCAAACCCTGGGCTGGATCTTTTGCAGAATTCAGTGAACCGGTTAAAAGGATCAGGTGAAAGAGCTGCACTTGAGACCCTGGAAAACCACTCCTAGTCTACTCAGACAATATTGACCTTGATAAACCAATGATCTGAGATAGTATATGAAAGCTTCATGTGTTCAACTTATTTTTAATTTAACCACTTACAAAACCACAACTGTGGGCTGACTATAAGAACAGGCATTCTTCTGTTCGTCTCCTTGAGTACAAGTGCCACCTAAAAACAGAAAAACTGTTTCCCATCAGAACTTCTGCTTTTATTCAAATGCAAATGTATGTAGATTTGATTAGTGAAACTCAGGTGATTAATCAGCTCAGTTTTTTTCTAAATCAGAGGAAAGCTGCAATTTTCACATTCCTACTCTCAAGTGATGCCTACGAAGTGGAATTGTTTCAAACAGAGGTCACAAATATATCTGAAAGTAACTCACCAGAATCAGATAAACATTCAGTAGGCAGTGTGTTTGGAGAACTCAGATTTGAAAATGCAGAATAATTAATTTAAAATATGTCACTTAAAATCAAATCCTAATAACACACAATTAGAAGATGGCCAATGTAATACTAGATTTTCTTTTTTGTTAGGGGATACAGGATGAATCTGTGAGACTAATCGAGCTAATTCACTGTTCCAGGTAGAAAGAATGATTAGAGTTAAAACAGTTTAACAGGTATAGTGGGAATCTTGAGTTACGGAGTACATTTCCCAGTAGCCCCTGCCTCTGATGACCTGAAAAAAAGAACTGCCTTTCCACAGGGGAAAGAAGGAAGACAAGAAGCTAGGGGGCAAACAAAGGGAGAGTGAAATGAATAAAAACATCATTATCTTAATATAAAAGTAGCAATACAATAGGAGAAAAGTGAACAGAAATAGAATAAGGCAATAGTCTCATTTAAACCAGCCATAAGAATAACAAAGAAGCCAGCAGAGATCAAACCAGAGAAAGGGGGTTTATGAAAATAATGTGTTTGCATGATGCCTAAAAGACAGCAGCCAGGCAAATTTCTGTCTCCTTGATGCTCACCTACCTTACTTCTGAAAGTGGGGGTACATAGAGGAGGACCTTTCCTAACCGACAGGCAGATTCATGCGGAATGGTAGGGATCAAGAGCGGAGGAGGTGGCAATGCCCGCCCCCGCCTTCACCTGGGCAGGATCAGGCATGGAGCAGGAGGCAATGCCTGCCCTCCCCTCACCTGGTAGGGATCAAGAGAGGAGGAGGTGGCAATGCCCGCACCCGCCTTCACCTGGGCAGGATCAGGCATGGAGCAGGAGGCAATGCCTGCCCTCCCCTCACCTGGTAGGGATCAAGAGCGGAGGAGGTGGCAATGCCCACCCCCTGCCTTCACCGAGACGGGATCAGGAGGTGTGGAACAGGAGGCAATGCCTGCCCCCCTTAACCCAGCTGGGATCAGTCGCAGAGCAGGAGGTAATGCTCGCCTGCCCGCCCTCCCCTTTTTAGAGCCCGTTGTATTTTTTCCCCACAACGGGCTTTTTTACTAGTAGTACATAATTCCTTAGAAAACCCTGGATCCAAAACTGAAATAGATTTTTTTTAGTGTACATCCCTAGTTATTAATACTACTTAGGCTATTGAAGAAGGGAATTTCTGTCATACCCCACTGCACCTCGTTGAAAAGTTGCTCTAGTTTTCTGAACAGGCTGTGTTTAATTTCCAGCTGCACATGATGTTGGGGTCCAATGTGTAGTTCAAACTTTAAAAACATCATAGTGGGCACAATTTGGATCTGGGATGTGGCAGAGCAGGTTTGATCTATTTCCCCTAGTAGAAATTGAGAGGAGGGAAGAAACAACTCTTATTTCTGGTACAGGAAAGGACAGCTGTATATGTCGTACCTCTCTAATCCCACACCCCCTTACTGGAACTTATAGCTTGCCTGCTCCCCTACCCATTTCTATCAGAGAACAGTGCAAGAAAAAAATTATTAAGCCTAATCACCAAGTCACAACCCTTGTCCAAATTAGGGACCCTGACAACTTCTTTTAAGTACACTTACAGATTCCCAGTGTAACACATAGTAGTTTTAGTGGTTTTGAAAAGAAAGGTGCTGGAGTTCTAACCTACATGGAAGCAGCATTTGATTAGTGTCCTCTGCAATTTTGCAGTTGGATAAATGTCACATTGCTGCATCAAATGTTCCATTCCACATTCTACCAATGAAGCATCGCTAATTACTGTACTAAAATGTTAAAAACACATATAAAATATGTATTGTATTTATTTGTGTTATATACATTTGACATATTTTTCAATCCATAATTTTAGAGTAATTTCATATGAACAATATATATCAAATGTGAATTCAATGTATGTAGCAATCTTTCATGATTGGATTAACTTGTACATGCAGGAAAATCCATTTGTGAATGATTTCTATAACCCAACAATGTGTTGATTCTACCATGGACAACTTAGATTGAAATGACATATTCCATGGAAAAATGGAAAGCAAACCTATTTTGAAATATCACAGATGCCTTGGAAATCCTGCTCCTTAATCCTCAATATGGTGGGTGACATGATGTGGTAACCCTATTCAGGATTACAGATGTTGTTCTTTAATTATTTCATCACACATCTGTACAACCCTGATTCTGATCATAGATCCTATGGCTCAACTCTGGTGACTCTTGAAACAAATTAAGCTCTGTAAATCAGAGAGAGGGAGGAATTAAAGTAGGAGAGGGAAAGAGGAGTTGCAGGAAGTAAGGCAGCAGCTAAACTTTCTTCAGCATAGAAGGAAACTGGGTCTAAGGGCCTGAATACTGTATTTAATGTTGGTCGTGCCTTCTGGATTGCGAAAAACAAAATAACAGCTAGGCATCTGAACTGGTGATGTTCTCAATGCTGACAGACTTACTGTCTTTTGGTTGTTGTGGGTTTTCTGGGCTGTATTGCCGTGGTCTTGGCATTGTAGTTCCTGACGTTTCACCAGCAGCTGTGGCTGGCATCTTCAGAGGTGTAGCACCAAAAGACAGAGATCTCTCAGTGTCACAGTGTGGAAAAGATGTGGCAGGTCATTTATATCTACTCAGGAGGGGTGGGACTGAGCTGAGTCATCCTGTAAGAGTTTCCCAGGGTGTGGAAAGCTAATGGCGGGAGGCTTCACTGTATCCTGAGGAGGTTCTTTTGCATATGGATTGGTGCTTGATGTGCTAATCTTCTCTGCAGGGCTATTGTCGGGTGTGGAGTGTTTTGTTAGCCTGGTGTTTTTCAGAACTGGAAACCATGCTCTGTTCATTCTTAAGGTTTCTTCTTTCCTGTTGAAGTTTTCCTTATGCTTGTGAATTTCAATGGCTTCCCTGTGCAGTCTGACAAAGTAGTTGGAAGTGTTGTCCAGTATTTTGGTGTCCTGGAATAAGATACTGTGCCCTGTTTGAGTTAGGCTATGTTCAGCCACTGCTGATTTTTCCGGTTGTCCAAGTCTGCAGTGTCTTTCATGTTCTTTTATTCTTGTCTGGATGCTGCGCTTTGTGGTCCCGATGTAAACTTGTCCACAGCTGCAGGGTATACGGTATACTCCTGCAGAGGTGAGGGGGTCTCTACTGTCTTTTGCTGATCGTAGCATCTGTTGTATTTTTCGGGTGGGTCTGAATACTGCTTGGAGGTTATGCTTTTTCATAAGCTTTCCCATCTGATCAGTAATTCCTTTGATATATGGCAAAAACACTTTTCCTGTAGGAGACTGTTTTTCCTTGGTTGTTTGATTCATCCTGGGTTTGATTGCTCTTCGGATTTCATTTCTGGAGTAGGCATTCGCCTGAAGTGCGTGGTTTAGATGATTAATTTCCTCATTGAGAAAGTGTGGCTCACATATCCGTCTTGCACGATCCACTAATGTTTTCATTATGCCTCTTTTCTGTCGGGGGTGGTGATTGGAGTTTTTGTGTAAGTACCGATCAGTGTGAGTTGATTTCCTGTAGACCTTGTGACCTAACTGAAAGTTTGCTTTGCGGATGACCAAGGTATCCAGAAATGGGAGTTTTCCCTCGATTTCTTTCTCCATTGTGAATTGTATGTTCAGGTGGATGTTGTTGAGATGATTCAAAAACCCCATCAATTCTTCCTCCCCATGGCTCCAAATGATAAATGTATCATCCACAAACCGGAACCATACACTAGGTTTGTAGGGTGCTGATTCTAGAGCTGTTTTTTCAAAATGTTCCATGTAGAAGTTTGCTATAACTGGGCTGAGAGGGCTCCCCATGGGGAGTTATAGCAGGGAAGCCATTGAAATTCACAAGCATAAGGAAAACTTCAACAGGAAAGAAGAAACCTTAAGAATGAACAGAGCATGGTTTCCAGTTCTGAAAAACACCAGGCTAACAAAACACTCCACACCCGACAATAGCCCTGCAGAGAAGATTAGCACATCAAGCACCAATCCATATGCAAAAGAACCTCCTCAGGATACAGTGAAGCCTCCCGCCATTAGCTTTCCACACCCTGGGAAACTCTTACAGGATGACTCAGCTCAACCCCACCCCTCCTGAGTAGATACAAATGACCTGCCAACATCTTTTCCACACTGTGACACTGAGAGATCTCTGTCTTTTGGTGCTACACCTCTGAAGATGCCAGCCACAGCTGCAGGCGAAACGTCAGGAACTACAATGCCAAGACCACAGCAATACAGCCTGGAAAACCCACAACAACCATCGTTCTCCGGCCGTGAAAGCCTTCGACAACTACTGTCTTTTGATTGGCACTTTGTGTGGGCAGGGGCTAGGACTCTACAAAAGGAACCATAGGGTTAAAGTGCACGTGACATTGGGGATCTGTGACTGGCTCACCTGATGTTCAATGCATAAGCACCAAGAAGGATATGGATTAAGGTCATGGTGCCAAGTAAGGGGAAGGGTTAAAACCTTTCCCTATGCCACATCCCTGACTGAAAATGTTTATCTGGTCCTCTTTAATAAGATTCCTAAAATAAAGGTTCCCATACTTTGTTTGACTTTTCTGTACTCATTCTCTTTTTGTATTCCTACCTGTTCTCCATGAACCTCTGAGCTGGCTCTAATTATACTTTAAGGTGTGCTTAGTTGATGTCTAGACCTCACCACCCTGCTGAACTTCTGTTGTGGATGACTTAAGAAGGGTCCATACTGAATATTTCTGAGAGGGAAATCAGATATTGGGCTAAATATGTATTCCAGTGTAATGAGATTTGAAAACCGTTTTTTTCTGAAGTTGAAATGCTTGCATAGTAGAAATGCAAAGCAAGTGCTGAATTATTGAACAGTCCAGGGGATTTGCTCAGTTCCAACGAGACTTGGCTGCTCCTTTGAGAAGTATTAAGCTTCTCAGACTTCAACAGATGATAAAATTTCTGCACAGTTCTTCCTCTTTGACAGTGTTTCTCACAGTGCATGTGATACTGAAGCATCTGATTTTATCCAGCTGTCATCATACACACTCATGATCCTTGAAGCTTAAAAAAATGTTGCAGTTTCCTATAAATTCTCTATAGCCAACACTTGCTAATGAGAATTAATACTGAAATATACATGATAATTTTTCGACTAGATTTTGAACTCTCAGAACTGAAAACCATAATAGGCCATTTCTTTGTACAGTTGACATCTATTGTTTATATCCAACCACCATTTTCCACTCCCAGACTGGCACTTCCATGGGGAGGGAAACGATTTTTGCCAGCTTCCAGTGCAGAGTTTTACTTTGTCATCCCCCATCCCAGAGCAGAATTTTGTGAGGATCAAGGGGCAGGAAAGACCCATTTTGTGAGTTTGATCTGTTCATGGTTCATTGGATAAAACAGTATGCTATTGACTACCAAACATATTTTAATTAATGCTACTGGTAAACAAATTTTCATGTATCTAGTGTTTATTTCCATTTACATGATATTCTATGGATCACCATTCACCAACTCAACCTATGTTCATGGCCATCTCTGTTCATACACCCCCTCCCCTGGAAAAATGATACTTAGTTTGGTCTATTACTGTATTTCATGTTGACTGCATATTGTAAGTGATGTTATTTTAAGTATGCTTCATTCTGCTCCCGTTGTTTTTTACAAGTTTGTGCTACACCAGAGAAACAGGAGCACCTTGTTTTTTTTCAAAACACAGCAAATGTTGTTCCACTGAGTAACAACCTTGAATCATAGCTACTGTTATCCTGACTTACAGGAAGGCTTTCTATATGAGAGGAAAAACTAAAACTCTCAAAACAACCATATAACCAGTAGGTACATGTTGTATTAGATATAAAATCTCAAAAGCTCTCTGTCAGCATTGCACACAATGGTTTGTTTCCTCCTATGGCAGGGCATTTATGAAAATGGCAACACATGATAAACTAAATGAAGCCATAAACTTTTCAAGAAGCTCTTCCCCACGAATTATCCAGGCATCTGAACTGAAGGGGAAATTCAATTACAGGTTGCTTCAAGCATACTTGGTCTCATCTTTGATTAAGATAAAGGCATGGCATGATCAGACTGACCTGTAACAATCTGTGCCAAGAGTGGTTCCTTCTCCTGATACCCACAGGAAGTATATGCTTCAAAGCTCCTCTATGCTACAAAGCTCCTCTTTTAGTGAAGTCCAACATTTTGGTAAATGTGCCACAAGTAAGATCCAAAGTATAAAATAGCATTAGTCTATTGCAGCTTCTTCTCTTCCATATCTCGGTGGGGTTTTATGTTGTCTACAGTCCAAGACTGCAGTGAAATATAGAACTTTTGCCAATTCATTTCACAAATCCTCCACTACCTGTATCACTTTTGACCCACATGTCACAAGTTAGCTGCCCACACAACTTGGCCAGCCATGAGCTGCAGCTTCCCAAGATTTCCATCTTATGTTGAATCCATTTCCCTAATTCATATGCCCTTGAGGCCCTGCAACCAGGAATGAAATCCACAATTGACAGCTAAAGCAGTTCTATTCCTCAGGTGGACCAGCAGTACAACTTTTTAAGTCCCCATTTGTGGTTCCAGAGTCCGCAAAGGATTCCGTTTTGTTTTTTTTTAAAGATGGGTAACAGTGGACAAAAATTGATCATGGCAACAGCGTGTAAATGTAACCTCTCAAGAACTAGTTGGTATAACCAGTGGAGCAGAGTCAATGTATAAAATTCAGCAGTAGAAAAAAAGGCTGATTGCAGGGGAACTTGATAAGATTTTCTTGGCTCTTCTTACCTTGTATCACCAGGCTAGTTATTGCATTGTCCAGAACTGAATCCTTTTGAAAGAGTAGTGCAGGACCTGCAACATGGTAGACTTAAGAAGTGGGACAATTCCTCACAAAGTTTTGCAAGCAAGAACCAGTTGCTTAATTGAACTTAGACTATTGCAGTTTCCTGTTCACTTCTATGTTTATGTTAGCTACATTGGTTTTGTTGCATTGTTCTGTATGGTGGAACAATGCTGTCTGACACAATGAAGAGTCTAGGGGTTATACTGGATCCAGTGCTGCTGCTACAGAAGCAAGTAAATGCAACTGTAAATAAGGACTTCTTCCAACTGAGACTAGCCTGGAAGATAGCCCCTACCTTGTCACAGACACTCTGGCCACCTGGATGCATGGCACAGTAACACAGAGACTAGACTACTGTAATACTGTCTCTCTACATAGGTCTCCCCTCAAAGTTAACTCAGAGACTCCAGCTGGTACAGAACGGTGCAGCTTATTTAGTCTCTGGAGCGAACATATATATCACATACATATCACTCCCATTGGCTTCCCATCAGTCACTCAATAGCATGACTATCACATTCAAAGCCCTTCATGGCCTTTACCTCTCATATCTGCACAACTGTCTTTCTTCCTATGCTCTTCCACAGCAGCTTTGCTCAACTGAACTGGGCTTTTGCAGTTGGGCTAAATCAACAGCTGCCCACACGCGCTTTCTCTGTGGTAGCCCCCACCTTCTGGAATGGCCTGTCTGAGGTCAGGAAAGCTCCCACTCTCCCGGCATTCAACAAACTATGCAAAACTGAATTATTCAGGAGGGCTTTCTACTCAGATTACAGGGCTATGTCATAAGAAATAGCTCAGGGAGATGCCTTAGTAGTGACAGGGACTATACACTACACTATTGGGCACTGTCTGTGGATGTAAATATGTGCCTACTAGGGAGTTTCTATGTTGCTAACCATGCCATGTAAATTAGTTATGCTTTGTTTCACAAAGATTTCATTTCTCTGCTTGGCTTTATGCTTGTTTTAAAATTTTCTGCTACCATTACCCTATTGTATGTCTTTCACTGAATGTCCTAACTGTTCATTATTGTACTTTGCTCAGTGAATGTCCTAGTGTTTGATTATATTGTATTTCACTTTCACCATGTAATCCGCTTTGGATCTCAGTGAGAATGGCAGATTATTATTATTATTATTATTATTATTATTATTATTAGTAGTAGTAGTAGTAGTAGTAGTAGTAGTAGTAGAAGTAGCAGTAGTAGTAGTCGTCGTCGTCGTCATCGTCATAGCAGCAACAGCAGCAGTATTTTCTAAAATCTATTTGACTTGCAAACTCTGTTCCCAAATTAGTCCCATAAAATCCACAAAGAAAGAGATTATATAAACAGTTCTATTTTAATGGGTCTGAGTTTGTCATTTGAGCATTTCTGTTACCTCCTTAAAAAATCTGATAATCGTCAACTTAATTTAAAAAAAAACAGTGTCTGTACACCCCTGTATTGTACAGAGATTTTAATTAAAAAATTTAAAGTTGTGGAGAAAATTCTTACAAAATGACTAGGCACTATTCTGGCTTAGGCTTTAATGTGGGTGTTTTCTGCACTGTCACTTTACAGCGTTTCGGAATCTATACTGCTTCCAGGGACATATTAACCCATGGCCGGGCCCCTAGGCTTTCAGGTATTTTGGGGTCCCTCTCGCACTTCAATCTTTCACCCGACTACAGCTGACAGCCTGACCCTGGTACAGATACCAGAGGGGTATTTACACAGTCAGATTCCTTTGCTCTGTGGCAAAAAGTGATAGCAGCTTCTCTGTGGGCCTTGCTAGTTTCATATGCTGACCTTCGTTGTGCTGTATTTTTCCAGTCAGAGAAAACATTTGCTGCAAGGGCATTGTCATCTGATGAAAACAGTTTACACTGAAAATAAAAAGCTTACCTTTGCTTGGTGAACACAGCACAGCCACTTTCTCTTTTTCATCTCTCCATTTGGCAGGTGACAGTAAAACATGAAATTGCAAAAATATCTCTTTTGCTTTCCATCCACTTTTGAGTTTATGATGGTACCATTTTCAATGTGGCACTCTCACTCCCTTTCCTAGACCAGTAATCCTGCATCTCCTCAGTTACAGTTGGCCACAATCCAAGATCACATTACATGGTATAGACACAAGGAGGA
Organism: Eublepharis macularius; assembly: GCF_028583425.1. Lineage (NCBI taxonomy): Eukaryota > Metazoa > Chordata > Lepidosauria > Squamata > Eublepharidae > Eublepharis > Eublepharis macularius. The sequence continues at coordinate 116,942,320 of NC_072790.1, forward strand.
TCTACTGGTGGGCATGTATCCTGAGTAGGTGGCCTTGTGTCAAGCAAATTGAGTCTTTCAATCTTGACCACTGTTCTAGCTCATGAACAACTTTGTCTTCATGCAAAGAGCATTTGTCAGTTAAATCAGTGTCCATCTCTGTGTCAAATTCACAGGCAGTTTGGGAAGCAGAGCTTATGCTATCATTTACACTTTCAGTATGCACATGGTCACCGATACCCAGTTGAAATAAAGCCTGCTGACCTGTTTTCTCACAGCACAATCATTCTTCCTTTGCTTTTCTCTTTTGAAATCCTAACTTGTGCTTGTACATGTTGGCGGCTGTGATGGAGGTGTTTTATATGAGGTGTTCTCATTTTGAGAACAGGAAAATGGGAAGCCAGGTTAACTTTCACCTCACAATTAAGATGGTTCCTGAGGGACAAAAAGCTGAAAACAATCAAAAAAGTTGTCACCTTACTTGATGAAATTGAGGGAGACTTGGGGGAATCATTATTCCAACCACCTATCAAGAAAAACCAAAACCACCTCATTCTCGATGTATTGTCGAAGGCTTTCACGGCCGGAGAGCGATGGTTGTTGGGGGTTTTCCGGGCTGTATTGCCGTGGTCTTGGCATTGTAGTTCCTGACGTTTCGCCAGCAGCTGTGGCTGGCATCTTCAGAGGTGTAGCACCAAAAGACAGAGATCTCTCAGTGTCACAGTGTGGAAAAGATGTAGGTCATTTGTATCTACTCAGGAGGGGTGGGGTTGAGCTGAGTCATTCTGTAAGAGTTTCCCAGGGTGTGGAATGCTAATGGCGGGAGGCTTCACTGTAACCTGAGGAGGTTCTTTTGCATATGGATTGGTGCTTGATGTGCTAATCTTCTCTGCAGGGCTATTGTCGGGTGTGGAGTGTTTTGTTGGCCTGGTGTTTTTCAGAACTGTGTTTTTCTGTGTTTTTCAGAACTGTGTTTTTCTCAATGAGGAAATTAATCATCTAAACCACGCACTTCAGGCAAATGGCTACTCCAGAAATGAAATCCGAAGAGCAATCAAACCCAGGATGAATCAAACAACCAAGGAAAAACAGTCACCTACAGGAAAAGTGTTTTTGCCATATATCAAAGGAATTACTGATCAGATGGGAAAGCTTATGGAAAAGCATAACCTTCAAGCAGTATTCAGACCCACCCGAAAAATACAACAGATGCTACGATCAGCAAAAGACAGCAGAGACCCCCTCACCTCTGCAGGAGTATACCGTATACCCTGCAGCTGTGGACAAGTTTACATCGGGACCACAAAGCGTAGCATCCAGACAAGAATAAAAGAACATGAAAGACACTGCAGACTTGGACAGCCTGAAAAATCAGCAGTGGCTGAACATAGCCTAACTCAAACAGGGCACAGTATCTTATTCCAGAACACCAAAATACTGGACAACACTTCCAACTACTTTGTCAGACTGCACAGGGAAGCCATTGAAATTCACAAGCATAAGCAAAACTTCAACAGGAAAGAAGAAACCTTAAGAATGAACAGAGCATGGGCTCCAGTTCTGAAAAACACCAGGCCAACAAAACACTCCACACCCGACAATAGCCCTGCAGAGAAGATTAGCACATCAAGCACCAATCCATATGCAAAAGAACCTCCTCAGGTTACAGTGAAGCCTCCCGCCATTAGCATTCCACACCCTGGGAAACTCTTACAGAATGACTCAGCTCAACCCCACCCCTCCTGAGTAGATACAAATGACCTACATCTTTTCCACACTGTGACACTGAGAGATCTCTGTCTTTTGGTGCTACACCTCTGAAGATGCCAGCCACAGCTGCTGGCGAAACGTCAGGAACTACAATGCCAAGACCACGGCAATACAGCCCGGAAAACCCCCAACAACCATCACCTCATTCTCCTTCAGTGGGGGAAGGCATCCAAACTGGTTACATCACACCTCCTCTCGCTCCACGTAGAGCTATGCAAATTTGTGTGTCTCTCAGGGACAGAGCAAGAAAGTCCCTCCAGTTTGAATAGCCCTGCCACTCCAGGAGGATGTTAGAGTCTAGCTTTACCTACCCAGTTGAAAATACAATGAAAGAAGGAGCGACTTCATAATTTCCTTTTCTGCCAGTCAGGAAGACTGTGGCACAGATGGAATATATTCCCTCTAACAAGATCCAGGACCCTGGGTCTAAGAGGAAAAAAAGATCTTGTTATCAACATGCCATATCCCTCTGAGGTCTCCGGCAATGGGAAAGGCAATTTGGAGCTCTGTGCCTCAGAGCACAGCAGGCATAACAGTCAAGAGCCTCTGGGGCCATCCATTCCCTCAGACTCTTCCTTGACTAGATCGCCCTCACCAACAACACCTACACCGAGGCGAGCCATCCCCGCTCAAGGCCTTGGGCAATGGGGAAAGACAAAATTGGAGCCGCGTGTTACACAGCACAACTAGCATAACAGTCAGGAGTCTCCAGGGCCTTCATTCCCTTGGATTCTTCTGTGACTAGATCAACTTTGCCTACGCTGCCAGTATCGACATGATCAGAGACATCGAGAAGGTAAGAGAAGGGCAAGAAGGAAAGGCCTGAGGTGGCACTGAGGCCTCTGAAACCTTCGACATAGGGGAAGGGCAGTTGGGTGCTGCATGCCTCTTAGTGCAACAGGGAAAAGGTCAGGAGATTTTTCCAAGGCTTCTTTTTCCCATTGACTAGATGAAATCATGCCCACACTGCCAGTATCGATGAGGTCCGAGACACTGACAAGGCAAAGGCATGGAGGAATGGCCCCAAGGTGGCACAGAGGCCTACCCATCCAAGACATTGGACAAAGGGGAAGGGCAGATGGGGGCTGTGTGACTTGGTGCAACAAGGGGAAAGTCAAGAACTTTTTCCAAGGCCTTGTTTTCGCATTGACTTGATAAAATCACACCCACACCTCCTGTTTTGATGTGATCGGGGACGTCGACTAGGCAAGGGAAAGGTGGGGAGGAATGGCTCTGTGGCGTCCTTGAGGCCTCCCCGTCCAAGGCATTGGACATAGGGGAAGGGCAGTTGGGAGCTGCTTGCCTTGCAGCACAACAGGCAAAAAGATTAGGAGTTTCCGATGCTGTGGTTTCTTCCTTGATTAGATCATTCTTGCCTACACAGCCTGTATCGACACAAAGAGGCTTGTCAGAAACATTAGCAAGGGATGATAGGGAGTGGCTCTGCAGTGGTACTGAGGTTTCAGGATCGAGTCGATTTCTTCCTTCTTTATCGGCTGGCTAAGCACAGGGGCAATGGCTAAGAGCTCTCTTTGGCTTAACCCTTTCTCTGATGGACTTTCTAACTGGCAAGCCACGCCATCATTTCAGGGAAGCAGATGATGTTGGGGGCGCAGAATATGGCAGGTGTGCCAAGTTTTTCCCACTTTCTACTGAGAAAGTGAGGGGATAATGCAGGATCTTAAAATCTAAGAAAAAGAAAGCATCCAGTGCCGTGATGAACTAAGAAAACATCTGTATAAACAATAAAATGTGAATGAAAATGGTCTTATTGGTTAAACTTTTATAGAAATTATATTAGTGTCACAAATTTTAAAGACGCAGATTATACCAATACAAATACTTTCTTATTATTACTCCTGAGGCAATCACAGTACATTCAATCAATAAAGAACAAGAAAAAGTCACATGCTATACAACATACTCAGAGTAATCCAACTGACTACAATAAAGTGCTAAGAGCCAAAATGCAATATTAGATCGTTTTCACATTTAGCATATAGAAATAGTAAAAGTGACCAGTGCTTGTTCACTTAAAGTGACAGTGCCTTGGATACAAAAACATAAATATTCAGAAGTTCATAAATATGCCAACAATATCCAATTCATAAAGGTCAATGTCCAATAAATTCAAAAGGGATATTGCTTCAACTTGTTCTGCTCCGTAATTATGGGTCCCGTTTCTGGTATCCTTCTTGATAGTTACAAAAACCATAAAATACAATGTAACAAAAGTAATATCCCTGACATTTCCCAAACGCACTTTCCAGGCAGTCATAACATTGCAACATTACAATGCGTGTGGAAAAATTTTAAAAATAAATGATGTCAGCTCTAGCCCCCACAAAATCCGGCTCCAAACAGATACATCTCAACTTGTCAGCAGGCACCAGATCACCTCAAAGTCATGCAGGGCAGAATGATGGGACCCCAAGCCGTTTCAGCACCGATCGGGGTGAATGCTCTGCATCACCAGCTTAAAGTGTACCCTGCGGAATGAGTCTTGAATAGGTTACCCACTCTTGCCCCAATTGTATCACTACACAGATTGATATCGTTTGACTTGCTAACACTGCCCATACCCCTGTGTGCCTTGGATTTCTGAGAATGAATGATCACAGAGAATATTTCATGAGAATGCAGTCTTGAGCGCTTACACTCTCTAAACAAGATTGAACTACATATTTCCTCCCCCTTCTAACATTATTTAAAACAAAATATTCCTTGAACACTAAGATTTTGAAGCATCCTATTCATGTATAAATCATAATTTCTTACTTTAAAGCTGGAGTTCTAACAGAGCACACTTGGTAGGGAGAAAATCTTCTTGAACTTACTAACATTAATTTCAGAGTAAAATGGTAGGATTTCAAGAGCTGGGTATAGCCATGGCTTCCAACAGCCACTTCAGGCTACTATGCAATGATTCTCTCTAACAGATTTAACCCAAGCATAATTTAAAAACAAATTATATGACACTCCAGAAATTTTGTCACTCTGTCCTGCACTCCCAACTATCCTGAGTATGGCTAACTATATGGATCTTCTAGGACGAAGGGCTATTCCACTTACTCAGGTTGGAAATTATTTGTCCAAGGTAGGAAGGACGTCAGAATATAACTGCCAACCAGCCTGACACTGATGTAGAATTGCTAGATGTCTGGTTTTGATCCAGAAAGTCCAGAATCTGTCCTGGAAATAATCTGGGGTGGGAATGGGAGGAGACTGGCATACAAATGTCTAGTATTTTCAATTAAGAGTTCCAAAAAACAGGCAGTTCCAAAGGGACAGAATTGGGGGAGGGCTCAAGGGTTAAAACAGAAATGAAATGGTGCGGTGGGGGGGAGCAAAAAAAGAAATCAAACCATATGGTTTTGCATGGAGGGTGGGCTGATGAAAGGCAGACTGTAGCTGGTGCTAGCATTTCCACAGGTCCCCCACCTGGGAGAATGAGAAGATAAAGTCCCCCCCCCTCAGGCATCAGAGTGGTTTCCCTCCCTCCCTAAAAGGCAAAGGTACCGTTTTATTGCCTGTGTGTCCAGGATCTGTGTGTCCCCTGTGCTGCAAGTGGGCAGTTAACTATTGTTCATTTGTTGTGCTTTATCTGACTTGGGGAGATGCTTTGGCTTGCTTTGCCTCACCCATGTCCGCTAACCTAGCTGCCTCTTCTGGCAAAAAAACCAAAGTTTCTCTCTTTCTTGGGCCTTTTCCACACAAGTGATTTACTCCTTTTGGAGCATTTGCTCCTCCAAGATGAGATTCATTTTTATTGTCATGCATGCCCAATCACATTATGACATTATGATGACCGATGGCAACCAACACTAAGGTGTTAGCAGTGAGGGGGGCGGGGAGAGAAACAAAAGCGAAAGGAAATCCAACATGATGCGCTTGCTGTGTTGACACAGAGTAGCCCCAAACACAGAACCTTTTACCCAAAAGGCATAGATAGCTAATCTTTGAAGATCTAAAAGAGAAGCATGAAAACACAACACAAAGTAACACTGTCATTATATTGTTATGACATCTTTATGTTCAGCAAAAAAAGGTTCCCCAATACATGACAGCTATGGTCCCAAGTAGACATTTTTGTTTATGACTTATGACCTCTTTCCTCCCCACCACTGTCCGAGCTGAAGATCCCTGCTTGGGCTGTCCCGGAGCTGGGAGGCAGAGGCTGGGACCGGAAGGGCAAACTGATACAATGGAATAACACTAACATCATGACACTGTAACGCCATTTAATTTTTTTTTTTTAAGGAGCATCTTTGGAAAGGAGGGGGACGAGGGGAAAGAGGAAAAGGAAAGAGGAGGCAGGAGATGAGCTGCAGATGGAGAGACCAATCAGCAAGAAGTGGCCTGCAGAGGGAGGAGGAGGGTGGAACAGAGGGCGGGCGGGGGGGGGGGGAATGAACTAAAAGTAAAATTCTGCTTGATTGAAAAAGCCCACTCAAAACTGCATTGAGAAAAGCAGCAGGGAATAAGTGAATGAAGCAAATTTGAAGAGGATCCTTGAAAACACTACATCGAATTCTGAAGGAGGAGTTAAGCATGAAGAATTCAGAAGAAAACACAAAGCATTATGGAGCCAGCACTGGCAAAAACCTGTGTGGAAAATTCTCTCTCAGTGGGAGGCAGCAGTAAATGCTGGGAGTGGGTGTGATGAAGAACTTTAGTTCCCAGTGTGCCCTATAACAGATACTCCAGACATAGTAACATTCCTGACTGGCCAGATGGCGGGGAAGAGGGGAGGTTTCCCTGCTCCAGAATCAGTGCAGCAGTTCCCAAAATCCCTTCAGGGAGCTTTTTCACCCCTGAGAACTAGTCTTGTTTTTCCTATTCCATTCCGTGCCTCCCTCTCTCAGAAATCAACAACAGCAGATTTTCCCCTAAAGCCCCCACTGTTCTGACTCCAGAGGCTATGAGGGTGGGATCTCTTTGGCTTATGTGTTATAATGATGTATATATTTCATTTATACCCCAGTCTTCTCCCTAATGGGGACCAAAAGTGGCTTACAACATTCTTCCCTGATCCATTTTATCATTATGAGAACCCTGTAAAGTAGGTTAAAATCAATGTGTTTGGTGGGAATAAATGAGGTAGAGGCACCCTTAATTTTTGCCCACGGCCCCAGAATCACTAAAACTCATCTCTCTGGTGGGGAATCTGCCTGCCAGTGTTAGAGTGGCATGAAGTGCACACAGCAGTCATCGTGACACTTCATGGCCTACTTCTATCTCTGCAGTGCCTCCTGCTCAGCAGACTGCCTTGCCAAACCGTGTGTCCCTGTTAAGGTCAACAAATATTTATAAAGTGTGCCCAGTATTTTGTTGAACCCATCTGGCAACCCTACCCAGCAGGGTGAGTTGTGTGTATTTTTTCCCCTCTGGGTCAATTTTTTGCAAAAACATGGGTCAAGGCCTCTCTGTTTCCCCCTCCCCTCAATACAGGTTTTATTTTCAAATCATACATTTAGGTACATAAAGTGTTTCTCTGTGCTCTGATCCAGATTTATCAACACAGTTTCCTCAAGGTCTATCAATACTAACTCCTTTTCTGGGCTTCATCCCTAAGAGTTATTTCATTATTGTTGTTTCAAGATCCTACTTAAAGGTCACTTTTTCTTCTCAGGTTGTCCTCTGAATAAGTGGCTACAACTACTACCTTGATTCTCTAATAAGGCCCTCTGTGCATGTAACTCATAGATCATTTTTATTAAAGGAATATAAACATGAACACCTTGGTCACTGAGCTTGATGGATTTGAAACCTTCATAATTAGGGTTTATTCTATTGTTGTAAGCCCCACTCCCACTTCTTCCAAGGAACATTGAATTAGTATTTTAACTCTGTGACAGCCATTTAAGGTAGATTGGCTGAGAAACAGTGTACATACCTATGGCCACCCATTCAGTTTTACCTTCTGAAGGGATTGGAGCCAGAGTTTCTCACAAGACCCAGTACTCAGTACAGCATACCACACTTAGTATTCATTATGTTTCATCTCAAACATGTTCCATATTTTCTCATGTCTCATTTTCCCAGATCCCTTTAGGGGATTTCAAAACTCTTTCCAAAGATAAAAGTAAAAAATGATTACAACTGTAACTAATTTCAACATTTCTTAATCACAATTCAATAGATGAATTCAATTTTTGTTTCCATAGCAACCTGCCTTTATTAGCATGACCTATATTTGGACATACTTAAAATTTTGAGTCTGTTCTCTAGAGAGAGATTCTTATTTGGGATAAAGAACTCTGCACTCATTTTGAGATGGTGCTTTATTTCTGTAAAATATCATTATGACGTACCAGTACAAGATGCCATGCCATAGGGGCGGGGTGGGAGCTTCAAAAGGAGGACGCACAGCCCAGGGTGGGGTGGGCATTGGAGGTGGGGGGAGAGAGAGAGAGAGAGAGAGAGAGAGAGAGAGAGAGAGAGAGAGATGGGAAGGAGCAGGGAAGCTGAGGCACAGAGTCAAAGCCGCTGCAAGCAGCGGCACTCTGAAACGAGACAGCAGGGATGGAGGTCTGGTCTCTGTGAACCAGCCCAATAATCATCCAAGGCCTGAACTAGGGCCTCCAGGTTCTCAGCCCATAGGCGCAGGGCCCAGAGTCAGCAGGTAGGGGGCATTACTTGGACCAGCTGTTCCATAATGACTTTGTCCATTACTTTCTCTGCTGGCGTTGTTTGGTACGCTAGAAGGGCCTGTGAGATATGGTCCCGCCAATGTGGCCCACTGGGCTTTGGGCCCAGCCACAGTGGTTGCCATTCTTTCAAAAGTCCCTAGATAGGCCTCCATGTCACCTGTGGGAGCCATCTTTGGGACACGGAAAATTCAGCCTCCTCCAAAATTGCCTGCCCAGATTCCATCACTCAGGCCATCTCTTGGACCCACTGATCCTGGGCAGCCCTTTGCTGGTCCATGGCATGCTGAATTAAGTCCCCTTGTGCACCTGCCAGCCATTCCCCAAAGCGGGTCTGCTCAGTGCAGAGCCCAGTCAGGCAACCCAGGACTCCTTGTCCTGAACGATGCTACAGCCTACCCGCTGGATCAGCAATCTGGTGTTGAGCTCAGGAGGAGCACAGGTGACAGGAGCACAGGAAACACTATAAGCCCGGAAGCTCCAGTCAGGCCAGTGATAAGCTGGGAGGCTGTAGCTCGCTGTTAAAGGAGCCGTGCCACTGGGGCAAGCATCACAATCCTACTTAATATTTTGATTGGCTTATGATACAATTCTCTCACCAATTAAATCAGCCTTTTAAGCCACTGCGAGATCTATAGGATCCAACCACTCCTTTTGCTATATAGTTTTTTAATTCTCATTCATAGCATGTTATGTATAAAGAAACATTACCCAATGGGAAATATGACAATAGATATATAACTGATGATAACAAACAAAATTAAGGTTGCAATCCTAAGAACACTTACCTGGAAGTAAGCTTCATTAAATAGCATGGGACTTACTTCACAGCAGACCTGTTTAGAATTTCTCCCTAATCTGCTGAATAGGAAACCTTGGTTTTGATCACTGAAGGACTTTCAAATGTGCTACAGTCCTCACATCAGTGCTAAGTCATACGTACCGTACCCCAAACTGCTCTCAATTTGTGCAAGACATTGTGCAAGTAATCTTTGGGAACTGTAAGACTTAAGGAGGAAAGCACAAGGTATTACACAAGAGCTTGAACAAACCAAACTGGTCTAAGCCAGTTTACATCTTTGCTTGCTCACCTCTGTATCCAAGTCCTAATTTCTGAGAGGTTTGGGAGAGCAGCAATAATGAGACCGAGTGTAGTACTTAGCCATATTTATTTCAAAAGCTTTGTTCATTTCCGTTATATTTGTTACGGCATGTGTTCATTTTCCTTATTGCATTTTTTGTTGTTCCCACAGGCTTAAATGTGAAAGCCCCCCACATCTTCTCAGTTCCCTGCTCCATACCACACTTACTGTGTTGCAGGGAACTATCGTATCTGAAGATAGGCTGATGCCCCTTTCTCCCATTTGAATGCTAGTTCAGCAGCATCAGGGTTTCCATGCAACAGTTGTTGCAAAAGCAGCACCTGTGACACTGACAAAGGCAGGGAAGGTGAAGCAACAAGAGATTCTCTACTCGCCCAGCCATCAGCTAGCTGACCAGCTGGAGAAGTGCTGCTTCTTTGGCAGGCCATCACTGCTGCCTAAAGCTTGGCAATAATAGGATTACTAAACTCAAGGTAAGACCTGAAATTCTCCTGGAATGACATCCGATCTCCAGACTACAGAAATCAGATCCCTGGAGGAAATGACAGCTTCAGAAGGTGAATTTTATCCCAATTGAGCTCCCATCCTTCCTCAAGTTCCCCCTCCAGGCATTGCTCCCAAATCTCCAGGAATTACCCATGCAGGAGTTGACAACCTTAGGTGCTGACACAGCACAGCTCATTCTGCTGTTCTTTACAGGAGGCAACAGAAGAGGCAAGAAGAGGGGACAAGGAGAGAAATCTTTTGCCATCCCTCAGGGGGCAAATTGGCCATCAAGGCGCCTGGGGAATGTCCTAATGGAACAATGGCCTGGGGCACCATGCTGTGGCCCCAGACCCCAAACGAGGAAGAGGCAAAATCTGCTTCAAGATGTAGTGAGAGTTAGGCCCAACTCGCTCTTGTGCATAGTACAATAAAGGATGGGCCCAGCCAGGCCTTGCTTGCTCATGTATATGGTATACATGGCCCTCCTCAGCCTCGCTTATGTATACAGTGGGGGACAGGCTCAGCCCTGCCTCGCTCATGCAGTAGCATGAAGGATGGGCCCAGCCTCACTTGTGTGGTGAGAGTTGGGCCCAGCGTGTTCTCCCTCCCTCGTTTGGAAGGCGGAGCCAGGGCATGCAGGGGGGTGGGCAGTCCAGAGTAGTCTGGGCTGCGACTCTTTTCAGGGGCTATTTATTTTCTCCAGTCCACCCCACTCTGATCTCCTTTAATTCATCACCAGGCTTCAGGGAAATGTATAAACAAATTGTGTTTGTTCATTTGTTGCTTATCCCATTCATTTTCATTTTCAAAACCAATGAGACAAACATGTGGATCTTATTCTATTCATTTTTCTCCATTTATTTTGAAAGAATGCAAATCCAAACTGCCCAGCTGATATGTCCCGCTGGTTGCCATAGATATTATTGGTATTGTTGATGGTTCAGTTTGTGATTTTATATCATTATTGTGAGCCACTTTGACCCCATGGAGAGATGGGATACAAATGTAAGAATAATTCATTTTAGATAATAGTAATAATAGTAATAATAATAGTAATAATAATAATTCATTTTAGAAAGAATGGGATCTAACACTAATCAGTAATGCTACAAGAGAGGGCTTGTTATCAAACTGAACCTGTCTTCTTCTAGCTTATTGTTGCAAACAGATGAGTCAGAGTGAAAAACTAACACTGCAACCCTGACCAAAGTTATACCCTTTTAAGTCCATTAAAACCAATGGGCTTGGAAGACTGTAACTGCTTAGGATGTCACTGTAAATGGCATAAAAAGCACATTTGACAGTGATGAATACTAGCAGCCAGTAAGGTATCCATGCCCTTAGGTTGCCTTTCTTACCAAAGCCACAGGACAATTTTTTCATTCATATCCAGAAGGGTTTTTTAAATAAATGCAAATTGCTATGTTTGGAGAAAATCCTGTTGTGCAATCCTTACTCATGGAACATTCTGTTTGAAGCATTTAGAATTTGCCAAGAAACTGACCAGGCATTGACCCAGTTCTTTGTAGAACTGCATGTAATAACACGTTAATGGGAAAATGGGAAAGAAGGGCATTGAGTTTCTTGAGTAGCAGAAACATAAAAACATGGAATGATGCCATCATATACTTTTGGTGTGCCTTTAATAGATCCGGGAATGACATGCAAAATATGTGCATGACTCAGATTTGGCTGCCGTTGCTGTATGCGTGAATATAATTCAATTCACATTAAGCATTAACAGACACAAGAACATGCAAGAAGAATACTTTGGATGGAAGATGAGATTGTTGTATTGTTTCCACTCTTGGTCTGTGGGTGGTATTTCCTATCAAATAGACAATATACCATACATTAGGAAATGCCTGTGCTGAGTACAGGACTTCTGCACAGCAGACATATTTCACAAATTGCTGTCTTGAGAGATATGGGTAAGTTTATGTTTTAATAAACTAATTCCACACCCCTATATTTTATCACAGTCTTTCAGAACATCTGGGAACAAGCTTTACATGCCAAGTTAGGTAGACAAGGGTAGGCAGATTACCATTCTTAGTGGTTGTTTCTGCAGTTCGGACTTCCCTTCCCTTGGAGATACATCAAAGCCAAAGTCTAGAAGCACATTCTCAGATTACGTTCCAGCACATCTTCTGATTACTCTGCATTTATGAATTCAGTTCCCACTTATCCTAGACTCATTAGGCATGTGTGAAACAGCTGCAATGACCAGCACCTAGGGTGGCTGAGCCCTCACTACAAGCAGAAGATTCTTTCCCTGACTCCTGTTTCCCACCACCAATATTGCAGCCAGAAGGAGAAAATAATTTTTAAAAATTGCCATTAGGTGATGACATTATGAAGAGGGAAAACCTGGAAATGACATTGGTCCTCTCAAGGAATCAGTGGAAATTCTATGGTTTTACAGGATTGACTTCACTTACAGATTTTCCCCAAATTAATATCACACCATCGCTGATGGCAGCCCCCCATGTCCCTGACCCCTGACCCAGCAGCACTTAAATATATGCTGAAATAAAAGCACAGTTTACTTATTTATTAAAAATATTTATATTCCACATTCATCTACTTTTCACACCTTCAGAAACAACCCTTACAACTAAACAATCCATTCCAGAAAAAACAATTTAAAATCCACAAACCCAAGAAAACTCAAAAATACAGACCAAAATGCCACCATGCTGTAACCACACGAATAAGAATACACTCAAAGGAGGTCAGACTCCAAAGGCTTATTGAAAAAGGAATTCTTTGCATGGCTGCCTGAACCTTGCCAGAGAGGTTCACATAGCTCATCTGGCAGGACCTTCCAAATGGGGAGTACAACTACTGAGACGGCTGCAGAGCTCATTAAATTTACATGCACTTCTTGGAAAGAAGGTGTGTTTGGAAAATGTCTGTGTGCAGGCCTAAGCCTATATTGTACATGAAATAATAAGACAAAATGAAATGTCTATCTGCAAAGTGCAATCAGTAGCGGCCCATGCACATATTTGCAAGTTTACTAGATGCCATAGGGCCTGGTGATCTCCAGGAATTCTGATTGAACTCCAGGAAATGACGTTGTTGTACTCTGCCAGGAAAATGCCCAATGTGTGCATGCCCAGGTTTCCTGCCAGTGATGGGTGATTGCCAGGCAGCTTGCTACCTCTCACTGATCACCAGTGATCAGTAAGCAATGGGACAAACCGCAAGGAGTTTTCCCACCATCGGCAGGCACCTACAAGCTGGGCTTCCTTAAAATGAAGTTCCCCACAGCTACTGTGTGGCTGTGAGGAAAGCAAGTCGGGTCACAGATCCAATTCATTAAAATATATATTGCATAGTTTAGCATTAATAGTGCTCTTTATGTAATTCTTTAATAAAAACCAAGCATAATTAATTTTAAAAACATTTCTGTACATGCAATAGTTTACAAAGCCATGCGGTGTGTTTGTTGCTTGACTAGAAAGGACTAAACAGCCTAGCCATCCATCAGTAGGTTGGTCCCTTCTATTTCTCTTCTTAGGTTCTATTAAAAAATGCAGACGTGCAGTAGAAGTACTTGTTAAGCAAGGATGTTTACAATATTGATGACAAAGACGGGCCTTTTCCATTGTTTATCCAATATAAAAGAGAATGATGGAGAACATCTGGTGTCAAAGTCTCTGCTCACAACCCTCAATTACCCTGAAGAGAGACCACCCTTTTTTTAAAAAAGCAATTGCCAGAAATACATGCATGAAAATGCAAAGGCTGCAGAACAGGGAAGTACAAAATTAAGTGGTGCTTGAGGGAGAGAATGAAAAGACCATTTGCAGAACTGGAACTGAATAAGAAAGCATTTGCGGAACTGTTTGTTTACAACTTGCAAAAGATTTCTAGCACTAGAGTGCAGTAAAAGAAAGACAAGTTGAAGTCTTTGTCAGATCTTGTTGAAAAAACTCTCAATTTTGTTTTTAGAGAAAGGTCAACCTGATCCTCTCAGCAACGTCTAGGGTTGTCAACCTCCATGTGGGACTTGGAGATCTCCTGGAATTGCAACTGATCTCCAGGCAACAGAAAACATTTCCTTTTGAGAAAATGGCAGCTTTAGAGGATGGGCTCTATGGCATTATACTCCACTGACGTCTAGGGTTGTCAGGTCCCCCAGGGCAAAAGCAGGTACTTACTCTACTCAGGAGTGTCCAGTTACAATGGAAGTAATATTATTGCATCAAGGCCAATTCTTTAAGAATCAGCCCCAAATATACCATTTTGTGCAAAGAATTGGCCCTTGCACAATTCTGTCACTTCCAGTAACTGGAAGTGACATCATTACACAGAAGCTCATGGGTGGCTATTGGCAGACAGAGAGGAAAATCAGCAGGAGTTTGCCTGCCTCTGACAGAGACCTGGCAACCCTACTGATGTCCCCACCCCTCCCTAAATTCTACCATGCCCAGGCTCTACCCCAAAATCTCTAGGAACCTCCCCAGGTCAGACAGCCAGTTACCACAGTTCTTCTCCATTTATTTCTCCTTGAAACATAGTCTCCTAAAGAAGAGTTCTGTGCAATTCAAAAGCTCAGTTTTAGCATTTTGAACCCCAACATCAATACAGCATCACCTCATTTGTTCTGTTATTTTTTAAAAAAGGAAATTTACAAAGCTTTTAGGGCTCTGATTTAACTTTTAAACAAATCCAGGCTTGAACTAGTTTCATGTTATTGTCCCAATTTGACAAAATATGTTTTTGTGCGCAAAAATAAGGGTTGCTTTTGTAATGCTTTCATAAGTGTTGTTCCTGAAAGCATAACTTTGTGATTGGCATCATCAGTTAGAATGATGTGAAAAAGAAGAAGAGGATTTATGGTTTGCTTAGGCAACCACTGGCAAGCGCACAAGTACATGCAGTAATGAATGCCAACTATGAGGTAAAAGACAGAGTGTGTGATGTACACTTACAAGTTGCACAGCACAGCATGTACACTTGTATATTTACAGCTGCTCATTGTTAACTGTATATGAGAGGGGGGGTCAGCACGGTCCAATTGGGTTATATTAATTCATGACTAGAATGGAGATGGAGGTTTGTTTGTTTTTAAAAGGAAGCCTGGTGCTCCATTTCTACTCCACCTCCCCCCCTCGACCCAACGCTATTTATTAAGGTCAAACAAAATGATGCAGAGGAAATGCAAGGTCATTATCTCCTGTTATAGGAAGGCCTGAATTATAGCGATCCGATTGTTTTCAAAGAGGGGGTAACAAGCCTTCTCTTGTTACCTTGTTACCATTCCTGCAGTTTCAGTCACATGCTACAGAGCTGCCATTCGCCCCATATGAAAAACATGGAGGGTGGGGAATGGACCCCAAGCTTGGAGCCAGTGAGCTAACAACAATTGTCTTTCATTTAGAAACACCCTCTTATTGCTACCCTTTTATTACAGAAAGAAGTTCTGTTCCTGAAATTCCCTGTATGTTCTCCAGGGAACGTACAGGGAGAGGCGGTCCCGAAGATATGCCGGTCCCAACCCACTCAGGGCTTTAAAGGTAAGAACCAACACCTTGAACCTGATTCGGAATTCAACCGGAAGCCAGTGCAGCTGGCGCAGGACAGGTGTGATATGTGACTGGTAAGATATACCAGTCAGGACCCGCGCCACCGCATTCTGGACCAGTTGTAGTTTCCGGATCAGGCCCAGGGGTAGCCCAGTGTAGAGTGAGTTACAGTAATCTAGCCTGGAGGTGACCGTTGCATGGGTCACTGTAGCCAGGTCCTTGGGTGTCAGGTAAGGGGCAAGTTGCCTGATCTGACAGAGATGGAAAAATGCAGACTTGGCAACCACCAAGACCTGGGCCTCCATCAACCGGGAGGCATCCAGGAGCATGTCCCGACTCTTCACCACTGGCAAAGTGGACAGGGAGCTGGATCCAGGGCAGGGAGCTGGATCTCAACATCTGGCAGCCCCCATCCCAGCTGCAGAAACTCTGTCTTCACCGAGTTCAGTTTCAGCCTGCTCTGTTTCAACCATGCCGTCACAGCCTCCAGAGCTCTGGCCAGATTGTCCGGGGCCTTGTCTGGCCGGCTGCTCTGAGCCCATCTGTGGGGAGGGCGGTATATAAATCAAATCAAATAAATAAAATAAATAAACAGAAAAAGCTGGGTGTCATCCGCATATTGATGACAACCCAGCCCAAACCTCCGCACCAGTTTGTCGGTCTCCCTGAGAGAGGGAGACCAAGGACCGAACTGTTTGAAACAATTGAGCTGGGCATGAGCTAGTGGATGTAATGGAAGCTGCAAAGAAATCCCTCTTTGCTGCTTTCACTGCCACCTCATAGGCTTTCATAAGCGTCCTATAAGATGTTCTTGTCTCTTCGTCGCACCTCCACACTCGCTCATCTGGCGAAGCTCCTCAGTGAACCAAGGAGCTACCTGTTTGCGGCCTCGGAGAGGATGGCAGGGGGCAATAACGTCAATGGCTTTGGAAAGTCGGCCATACCAATCATCCACCAGCTCATCTAACGTATTGCCAGGCGGCATCAGATCCCGCAGAGCCGCCTGGAAACCAATTGGATCCATAAGTCTCTGCGGGCAAGCGTAAATCCACTCACCGCCCACCTGGGAAAGGAGCGGCATGCTCAAACGAGCCTTCAGAACAAAGTGATCAGACCATGGCACTGCATCATAGGTATCCAGGACCACCAGAATGGATGGGTATCAACAAAGTTTTTCCTGACATGCTGGCTGCTTCTGTTGCTCTGTGTTAGCTAGCAATTCTTAACAGCCCATAATCTCTATACATAAAAAGGTACAATGCTAAGGGTCCCATAAGCATGACCAAAGGCATAGTTAAGGGCATCTCAGAGACAAGAGAATTGTTTTTTTTATAGTAGATAGTTTTCCAGAAGGATAAATGTAATTTTACTAGTGTTTATCACTGGCTGTAGACGCTTTCCCTCATAGAAGTTAATCCAATATGTAACCTCCCCTCATTAAAAAAAATGGCAGTTGAGATCTCCCAATAAGATCCTGATCCATGTTACCTCCTTACAGGAAGTGAAAGGAAGTGAAAGTAGTCAGTCACCACAACAACCAGGACCTTTACACTGAAGAATCCAGAATTATGGAATGATCTACAAAAGAAATGTAACGTCTACTTGTTCTACAGGGCTTCTGGATAATGGATGAGCAGTGTGGTGATACCATATAATTATTACTGGCAAAGTTATTAGTACTTTTTAAAAATGAAATCTTAAACAGAGTTACTCCAGTCTAAGCCCACTGATACTTTGCTTAGGATTTCACTATTTGGCTTTAAATATTTTTATTCTGTTTTATGTCCCCTCAAGGGATGAGATAAGAACACTAGCAGTAGTAAAGAGATTTTATATATATGAAAGAGAGAGAGACAGAGAGAGAGAGAGAACGCCATTTTTCCTTATTACCTCTGGCAATCCATTTCCTTTGCACTACTTTTTCATCAGAGGTCTCCTCTTTCCAGTGGTAGACACATCTGGATTTTAAATATCTGCAGGCAAGGGGCTCACTACTGTTCCCTCTTAACTTGGAATGGGTATTCTATGCAAAGTCAAAATGGACTTATGTTCTGTTGGTACTAATATGACTTTTACTAGTTTTGCCTCTCTATGGCAACAGCCTAGATTCCCTATGCAATTTTCTGCTTGTAGAGCTTTGCTACTTGATACACAAAAGTGGGCTGTGGTAATATGCCCCACCCCATCCCAAAATATTGCATCCACTCCTATCCTGCTATACCATGGAAAAAGTCTAACAGATCATTAGATCTTATGTTAGACAGGGAAATGTCAGGTAGAAGGGAGAAAGGAGTGCCACATTATGTGTCAGGTAGGAGACATGCCAAAGATACCTAAGGATGCTTTCTGCTGCCACCTGCTGTGCTTCTAATTCCCTGGATTGGGAGTAGCATGATATCCACTGAAGTCTGGGCTTTGTACTCTGAAGAAAAGCCAAAACAATTACTTCAGGATTCATGATATCATAGTTGACATTTTAGAACCATATTTTTGAAGAAAATGATAGGGAGAGATTCAATTAACAAGGTGTAGCCAGAAAGGAGATAAATTACAGACTTTTAATGTGTTGAGAATCACTGTTGTGTACCAAATGGACAGACATAAGACTTTGAAATCAAGGTATGTTTTCTTTCTGGTTTCATGGTAATAAAAAGTGCTCTCTGGAATTCACATGGAATGAAAAGCAACAACTATAATAGAGTTTTTAGAAGAAAGCTTGTTAACTATCCCAGCTTGTAACAGGAGTTAAATGGTGAATTCCCAGAGGCCAATTAGAAAAATCTTAATTTTCTACTCCTGGGAAGTTTATAGATATGTGCCCTGTACAACTGGAACCACACAGATAATTAACTAAGCCTCAGGAGCATCTTCTCTACAAACAGGTACTTTGCTTCTTCAATGCCTCTTCACTCGTGTATAAATATAGCTTGCCTTTCCCTCCTGTGTACTTTTAGTTCTAAAATAAACATATTAAAGTGATTGAAAGCAGACGTAAGAAGTAGTTTACATCAGATGCAACTGTTGCCTCATCTTACTGCCAGAATCAAATTAAAGGAAGTGGCAGACTCACCTGCAAGCTGGGTTCGCACCTGGGGCCGGACGGCGTGGAGGCGGGACCGGAGCGGAGGCGGAGTGTCCATCCTATGAGGGTCCAGCCGCATGGTCAGAGCCATTGCTGTTCGAGCATCTGCCGGATCAACTAGAATCAGGTAAGGCAGGCAGATGCTCGGGTGGGATTCCCATCACACTGCCTGGTGGGGGGGGCTGAGCCTGGGGGTCCCCTCTTCCCCTTGTTTGCCGGAGGGGCCGTGCCTCTCTGGGGGGGTTGGGGGGAGCGAGGGGGTGCCTGCCCCCTCTTCCCCCTTCCGCGTGGCCCCCATGGTTCTCCCCACCCCCTTGCAGGCCTGGGAGGAGGCGGAGGGCAGGCGGCCGGGACCCCTTCATGCCCGTGGACCCGTGGGGGGGCCCTCGCGACCGGGGCGCAACACCCCCAGGACGCCCTCTCCAACTGGTGGCAGCCGGCGACCGGCCAGCTCCTCCGAGCTGGCTGGGCGGAAACGGCCAGCTGCGCCGCGGCTCCGGCCCCGGCCGCTGCCCGGCTGCTGACACGGCCGGCTGCTCCGCGGCACCGGCACCGGCCGCTGCCCGGCCGCTGCCCGATCAGGGCGCCGCGGCCGCGGCCGGCCCGGCCTTCCGTGACGGGCGCCGGGGCGGGCCGCTGGGACGCCGCCGGGCAGCGCCTTTGCCAGGCCCCGGGGTCCTTTCTCGGCGGCGGCATGGGCGGGCGGCCCAGCGGCCGCCCGAGCAGGCCACCACGGCCGCAGTTGGCCTGCGCCTTCGTGGCCGACCTGCGCCTTCCCTCCAGGCCCTGGGGCCCTCCCTCGGCAGCGGCGCGGGTGCGCTGCCCGGCGGCTGCCGGAGCAGCCGCGGCCGACTCCGGCCTGCGCTGCGCACGGGCCCGGGAGGTCCCTTAGCAGCAGCGGCGCGGGCGGGTGGCCCGGCTGCCACCAGAGCGGGCCGCCGCGGACGTGGACTGCCCACGCTGACGAGGCAAGCCGTGCCTTCGCTCCAGACAGCGGAGTCCTTCGGCGGCGGTGGCGCGGGCGGGCTGCCTGGCCACCACCCGGGCAGGCCGCCGCAGCCGCGGCCGGCCCACGCCTTTGCTCCAGGCCCAGCGGGCCGTCGCTCCCGGCTGCGGAGTCCTTCTGCGGCGACGGCGCGGGCGGGCTGCCCAGCCGCCGCCCGGGCAGGTCGCCGCGGCCGCGGCCAGCCCACGCCTTGCGCTGGGCCCAGCGGGTCCTTCCCGTGACCGGCCCGCGCCCCGAGCTCAGCCTCCGGGGGTCCTCCCCGGCGGTTCCTGCACAGGAGGGCTGTCCAGCCGCCGCCCGGGTGGGCTGCTGCGGCTGCGGTGGGCCCGCGCTTTCACAGCGGCCCCCGGGGGGCCTTTCCTCTGCAATGGCCAGCCCGTGATCAGGCTCAGACTCCCCCCCCCAGGGGGGCCTGCCCCTCGGTAGCTTCGTGGGGGCAGGCTGCGCGGGCGCCGACCGAGCGGGCTCCCCGGCCGCCGCCGGGTCGACCGGTGAGGCCACCGCCGGGTGGGCCTGCGAGGCCACCGCCGGCCCCAACGAGACCGGGCTTCCTGGGGTGGCAGCATGGTATTGGTCCCGGCCTGCGGCCCCAGGTTGGAGCCGCTGCAGCAAAGGGCTGCTGCGACAAGGCAAGCCGCAGCAGGCCTTCCTCGGCCGTCTGGGAGTGCAGGGCCTTTTCATTTTGCAAGGGGGTCGCGGGGCAGAGCGAGTCACGGCAGCAGGCTGGCGGCATGGCCTGGGGCAGGCGCCCCCCCACTCCTAGGGCCGGCCTCCCCGGGCGCGCTGACCTTCTCCGGTCCGGTAAGCCAGGCTGGGCGGGGCGGGCAGCACGCTCGGGGTGTCCACCTGGAGTCGTGACGGGGGCGCCCCCCCCAACGCCACCCAGGAGCTGACCAACAGACCGCCTCGCAGGGCGGGCGTTTCTCTGGCGGGGGTGCCCCCCCAACGCCACCCGGGAGCTGACCAACAGACCGCCTCGCACGGCGGGTGTTTCTCTATTTTGCAGGAAGTATGTCTCCAGCAGCGAGCACGAAGGGCAAGGCAGCGGCCAAGGTGTCATGCCAGGGCCCGGTCACGAGGGGCGCGATGGGGGCCCCTCGCAAGGTGTGGGGGGACCCCCGCCGGGTCCCCCGGGGGGCCAGGGCCCCCAGCAAAGTCACCAGCGGGGGGCCGCCGGTGCCCTCCGGGGAGCCGGGCTCGTGCAGGGCATCCCCCCCCTCTGCATGGGGTCAACATCCAAGCAGTGTGGATAAGCATGCAGGAGAACATGGCTGTACTGTCTGCTGCATTTGGCGGGGGGGCACCCGCTGCCAGCACCCGGGCCGCCACGGGCGGGGTGGCCGCCACCACCCGCCCTCCCGTTCCAGCCCACCAGAGCCCCCCAAAGGGGCCGGGGGGCAAGCGAGGGAGGGGTCACTCACCCCAAGGGGGGCCTGTGCAGAGGGAGGCCACGCGCCCAACGCATAGGAGCCCGTCGCAGGAGGCCAGGGACACGATCGAGGTGGAAGAGGAGGTGGACAAGGCAAGCCCAGAGGGCATGTGGGAGAGTGATTCGGAACGAGGACGGAACAAAGGGCGGTCCAGAGCCTCAGGTCGACGGTCATGGAAGTTGCGTCATAGGAGCCGGAGCCACAGCACGTCGTCGTCCAGGGAGTCGAGAGGTGAGTCCTCCGGGGACGAGGATTGGGAAAGGAAGGCAAGGGACTACTGGGAGGCGGCGGCCTACGTCCCGGGGCTAGCTGAGTGGGCCCGGCGCCGCAGGCACCGGGGAAGAGCCCACGTAGGGGCCAGGGCAGCGTGGGAGCAAACCCGGTCAGCCCAGCACGAGAAGTCCCCGCCACAGGTAGGGCCGGGAGAGGCCCCCATTGGATACCATTTGCCGGCTCGCATGAGGGAGTGGATCTTAAACAGGTACTACGTGGATGTTTTCACTCTACTGCAAGCTGAGGAGCCAGCAGGGGACATGGGATCCCCCAGAAAGCGCAGGCGTCAGGATAGGGAGAGGCCGGCAGAGCGCACTTTCATGAATTGGGTCCTGGGGTACTGTGAATATGCAGGAGTAGTGCAGGTGGCATACCCCGAGCGCGCTTGGCACCTCACCATGCACATGAGGGAGGTAGCGCACATCAAAGCCACATCAGGTGAGAAGGCGGCGCTAAAGTATGACGAGAACTTCTGGAAGAAGGCTTCCAGCAACGAGCTCACTCGTTGGGACCAGCCGGACAGCATGGGTTGGCTGCGGGCGGTCAACAGCAAGGGCATGGCGGAGCGTGCCAGGGCCGAAGCTTCGGGATACAGGCGCCACACTAACAAGCGCCCCTGCTGGGAGTTCAATGTGGGGGGCTGCCGCAAGGCTAGGTGCTGCTTCGACCACGTATGCGAGGACTGCCTAGGCCGTCACCCTCGGCGGGACTGCCCCAAGGGCTCTGGATCGCAGCGGCCCTTTCGGGGAGGCACAGTCGGAAACGGAGCCAGGGGGGAGGACAGGGCTAGAGCACCAGCAGCTGGGGGCCAGGGCGCCACCATGGGCCCAGGAAAGAAATGAGACAGACGGCACGGGGGAATGGCGTTCTCTCGCCCGAACGCCAGTCTCCCCAGCGGCGCTGCAGCCTTGGCTGCAGTGCTACACCAACCGGGCGGCTGCCACATTGCTCTGGGAGGGTTTCACCGAGGGCTTCAGGATTCCATACACGGGCCCTCGGGTCGCCACAGATGCGCCCAACCTCAAGTCAGCGAGGGACATGCCGGGCGTGGTGGCGGCTAAGATCAAAAAGGAGGTGCGGGCTGGACGAGTGGCTGGCCCCTTCTACGCACCCCCAGTAAACAACTTGAGAGTGTCCCCGCTGGGTGTAGTTCCCAAAAAGACACCGGGAGAATTCCGACTGATTCACCACCTGTCCTACCCGAAAGGAGCATCAGTGAACGAAGCAATACCACGAGAGCTCTGCACCATGCGTTACGCATCATTTGACCAAGCGGTGAACCTAGTCCGGGCCTGTGGCCGGGGTGCCCTGATGGCCAAGTGTGATATTCAATCTGCCTTCCGGCTACTGCCAGTCCACCCAGAGGACTGGTGCCTCCTGGGGTTCAAATTCCAGGAACAATGGACAAAGCCATGCCAATGGGCTGCGTGGTGGCCTGCGCGGCCTTTGAGACTTTCAGCACATTCCTCGAATGGGCGCTGAAGGATTGGGCACGCTCTCCATTCATTTCTCATTACCTTAATGACTTTATCATGTCAGGGCCGGCGGAAGGAGGGGAGTGCCAGAGGCTCTTAGAGCTGTTCCAAGGGTTGGCCTGGGAGCTAGGCGTTCCGCTGGCCCAAGAGAAAACGGAAGGCCCCACTACTTGCTTGTCGTTCCTGGGGATAGAGATAGATTCGATGCGGGGCACCTGCAGGCTGCCCCCGGAGAAGTTGAAAGGCCTGCAGGAAAAGGTCGGCTCGGCGCTCAAAGCCAAGAAGAAAACACTGCGAGAGGTGCAGTCACTCCTGGGGAGCCTTAACTTTGCTTGCAGGGTAGTGGCGCCGGGGAGGCCATTCTGCGCACGGCTGGCCAGAGCAACAGCTGGGGTTACTGCGCCACAGCACCACATCAGAATAACGAAACAGCTGAAAGCAGACCTGCGCGTCTGGGACACCTTCCAGAGGGACTTCAACGGGGTGTCCTGGTGGCGGGAGCCCCTCGATCTGGGGGCGGCGCTGCAGGTGCACTCCGACGCGGCAGGAGGCGTGGGCTTCGGAGTGTACTGGGCGGGCCAGTGGTGCGCGCAGAGGTGGCCCACGGCCTGGCTGGGGCGGGACATTCTCAGAGACCTCACGTTCCTCGAGCTCTTTCCCATCCTGACAGCCATAGAACTCTGGTCCGACCAATTTAGCAACAAGAAGGTTCTCTTCTGGTGCGACAACCAAGCAGTGGTGCGGGTGGTGAACAGGCAGATATCACGCTAAGATCGCGTCATGCGCTTGGTGCGCAGGATGGTTCTTCGGTGCCTGCAGAATAACATCGTGTTTGGGGCTCGCCACATTCCTGGAGTGGACAACAACATAGCAGACGCCCTTTCTCGCTTTCAGGAGGACAGATTTCGAGAGATGGTACCAGACGCAAAGCAACAGCCAGACCCCTTCCCGGAAGAGCTGTGGGAGCTTGGGAGCATCGGATAGTGCAGGGAGTTCTTGATTCATTGGCGCCTACGACTAGGCGGGCCTATGGGACCGCAGTCGCAGCGTTCACAACGTTCCTCTCAGAGAGGATAGGCCGGCCAGGACGGGGCGTGCCGGAAGAGGCCCTGTTGGAATACCTGGCTCGGATGGACAAAGCGGGGTACACACCCAAGACCATCAAGATGCACGTGGCAGCCATTTCATTCTTTTGCAAGGCGACTGGGAGGGCAGACCCGACAGGTAGCTTTCTGGCCCGCAGGGCCATGGCAGGTTGGGCCCGACGGGGGCCGCCGCACAGGGACACCCGGCGGCCCATCACAGCGGGAGTCCTGCAGGGCCTGTTGCAACACCTGGGGGGGTATGCCACTCACCCTTCGAGGCCTCGTTGTTCGAGGCAGCCTTCAGCCTAGCGTTCTATGGGGCCTTCCGCGTTAGCGAGCTGGCGGTGGCCTCTTCTGGGGATCAGTCCAACAGGGCCTTAGCGTGAGCAGATGTATCAATCAAGGGGGGCACAATTAAGATCAGGGTCCGGCAGTCCAAGACCGATCAGCTGGGGTGCGGAGCGATTGTTCAGCTCCACGCCGTGGGGCGGGGGGCCCCTTGCCCAGTGCAGGCGGTCAGGGCATACCTGGACAGGCGTCCGGCCACCCCGGGCCAGTTCCTAGTGCATGCTAACGGCAGGCCACTCACCAGGTACCAGTTCACAGCAGTCATGCGGACCAGCCTGCGGGCGGCAGGCTTCCCACCAGAGGCATACGGGTCCCACTCATTTCGCATCGGAGCAGCCACCACAGCAGCAGAAGTGGGCCTGTCCGCTGACAGGATAAAGCGTGTTGGCAGGTGGACTTCCAGAGCCTATTTGGGCTATGTCAGGAAAGATCGTACTAACCTTGTGTGATTCAGTTACAGGCACAGCACCCACCCCGACCGGAGAGAGGCATCACGGAGCTGAATGACTGGCGGGGATCCCCAGGGCTGCTTGGCCGGTCGCCTTCGGGGGCCAGGGAGGAATTTTTCCCGCAAGGGGCCAGATTGGCCGAGGCCACTTGGGGTTTTTTCGCCTCCCTCTGGGCATCAAAGTCAGGGCCCCCCTCGGGGATTGGGGGTGGCTCCACCTTTGTGGTTACAGCAGCTGGAGTGTTGGCGGGAGGCGGCCCTTCGGCCTGCCTCCAGTGGTGGTTTTCGAGGCATTGGGCCGGATCCCATCAGGGTGAGCTGGCCTGTGGGACTGCTCACCCCGACGGAGCTGGAAGCAAGGGTCACCAGGCGGAGCCAGCGACGGAGCAGAATGAGCCGACAGGCCAGCGGGAGGCTGGTGGGGGATGCATCGGTCGGCAGGAAGGCCTACGATGCCAACGGGGATCCAGCCCAGATGCCAGGCCAATGCTCCATATAGCTGTAATCAATAAAGTTGTGGCCATTTCTAACCCACGCAAGTGTCTGGTGTGATTATTTAGCCGTAACGCAGACCTACATAGCCCCTAGGTGACAAAATATATCCTGGCAAAACAGAATAGAGAAAACCACAGCAAGGAGTTGTCTGAGTCACTGAAACGCTGCCAAAATGTCTCCCATCTAGGCTTGCCATTCCCCCGCTGGGAGCGGGGGATCCCCAGATCCCACCCTTCCCTCCACCCCTACTTACCTGGCTGGTGGGGGGGGGCATGTTCACTGGGGTGTCTAATCTCCGGGCGCGCAGCGCCCCCCCAGGCAGGGGCGCTCTCACGCCATGAAAGCAGGCGGCAGCAGCAGCAAGAGCACGCCGCTCTTGTTGTCACTGCTGCTGCCCCCTGCTGTCGCCTCTCGCCGCTGGGGCTCCTGTGTGGGCCACGATTGCGGCACGAGTGGGTGGGTGAATGGATGGGCGAGCAGGCGAGCAAGCGGGTGGGCAAGCAGGCGGACAGGTGAGCGAGAGGGCGGGCAGTGGCAGCGGCAAGAGCATGCCGCTCTTGTCACCACCGCTGCTGCCTCTTGCCACTGGGGCCCCTGTGCGGGTCACAGGCGGGCAGCGGCAGCAACAAGGGGCCCTTTGACCCAGGGGTGCCCTTTGACCCCACACGATGACATCACTCACAGAAGTGATGTCATCACATGACCTGGGAGCGTGTGTGCACGTGGACAAAGGAAGCCGGGGTAAGTGCCGGCTCCGAGTCTCCTGCCAGGAGACTACGGGGACCTGGGGATCCCCTGCCGAGGGACTCCCGGTCCCTGGCAACCCTACTCCCATCTGGTTGTGATTACAGTGCTGAAGGTCAGAAGTCTGCCACCTAGCAGGAGCAAAAAAGCCAAGGGATAAAAGCAGCACACTGCAGCTGTTAGGATAGGGGAATGATATAATTGGCGGTAATTGTTGTTGGAAAGTAAGGTTGCCAACCTCCAGATGGGACCTGGAGACCTCCTAGTATTTTAACTGATCTCCACACTCCTTCCCTTGAGAAATGGCTTTTTAGAAGTTGCAACAGAACCACAGCCTCCACTTTGTCTAAAGAAAAGCAGCTTTGGGAGGGGGTAATTTGGAACAGGGAAGCAGCTGTAGGACAAAAAGTGTTCAATTCTTTACCTTCGCTGTTTATCTGAATATCTACATTTCGATCTCTAATAAGCAGCTCAGATAAAGATAACTGTAATGGAAAAGCCACCACTATGCATCCCTGAAACTGCTTTACCTCAGAAGAAGGGGCAATTGGGTATATTTATTTACTTCATTTATAGCTCACCTTTCTTGCTGAGACTCGAGGCTGATTACAAAATATTTTTTTTAAGTCTGAATGTTATAAGACATCCAATAAACATACATTTGAGGGTAAAGAAAGGTTCCACATTTAAATATCAACTGCTGATTGCCAATAAAAGAAAAGTCTGTGTCGCTCACAACTAAGAAGCACTTATGTAATGTACTGTAATTCCTGTAAAGTCAGACAGGAGACAGTTTGTCCCAGAGCAAACTTACGTCCTCTGTGAATTCAGTACCCAAGTCATCCTATAGCACCTTCAGTCTGATTTCACTGTTCTGATATAGATGTAAATACACATTACATAAGATGAACAAGTTTGTACTGTGCCCTAGCTCAGCAGCCATTCCACACTGGGTTTCTACTTGGAGGTGGAATCAAAATAGGCTTGTTACCTTGGGTCTTCCAGGGCTGTTTCTTACATGCCAGTTCATACACATGTGGAGATGCATGCATTTTGTGACAGGGGAACAACCATGTGTGATAATACCTAGGGAGAAAAAGATGCAGAGGCTGGTTTCCAAGCCTATGTACTGAGCTAAAATGAAACACATGGCCATTCTTGCAAAATATGTGCATCTTCATATTCGAGGAGATCAACACATATGTAATTCTGAAAAAAGAAGCAGGCCATACACAAAGCTGTCATTCATTGTCATGTCTGTTCATGTCTCTTAACTACATCTTGTTCTGCTACTCCTTGAAAAGGTAGCCAGTGAGGATATGCCCTTGACTCTTCAAACTAGAACTGCAAAACCAGACAGAGCTGGATAGGTTGAAGGGAAATAATATCTGATTTCCACCCAGTGTTTATGAATTTGCAGCTGACTTGTAAGGAAGCAAACCAGGACGCACAGATCCCCAGCCAGGATGCAACCCAATCCCTTCCTATTTATATTGACAAATGTAATTTAAACTGTCACATGGTTTCCTTTTATATAACATTGGATGAGAATCCACAGTTCCTTTCTGCTGTAGAAATCCATGTTATGACAAGAATGCAGTTCACTGGTAAGATACAGGACACACTGCATTATAGCAACATGCCAACTTGCCCTTTCAGCCCACCACACTTTACTAGGCATTTATTTTATTGGTTCTAGCATCCAAGTAAGCAAGTAAGCTTAGGGCCACAGCCTGGAATGCTGACACCAAAACTGGACAGTTGATGACCTGATGAGCTGAATACTGTCCATCTGCTACATGTTGAGTCCTGCCAAGTGCTTGACAAAGCCTTGTTTTTGCAGCCATTGACATGCACAAAAAGAAAAGGAAAGAAATTTTCTAAACCCATAGTAGATTAGTGAGCTACATTAGGCTTAGTTGAGGGGGCACTTAGCTAGTGTGGAATAGTGCTAGAGTGTCAGACTATAGTCCAGAAGCCCTGGGTTTAAATCCTCCTTCCATGAAGTTCACTGGGAGAGACCCTGACTAATCATCCTCCTCCCAACCTAATCTACCCCACAGAGTTTGTGTAAAGTTATAATTAATTAATGGGAAAACTATGTGTTGTTCCTTGTAGAAAGAACAGGATAAACATGTACTGGTAAAATATTTGTTTTCAATCAGGAATCAGGAATTCAATCAGAAATCTGTATAGAATTTGGTGGGTTGAGCCATGTAAGGGCAGGGTTTGGGGAAGAGAAGGACCTCAGTGGGTTACAATGCAGAGTGTTCATCCCCTCCCTCCAAAGGTACCATTTTCTCCAGGGAAATTGATGTTTGTAACATGGTGATCAGTTGTAATTTTGGGAGAGCTCCAGCAACCACCTGGAGGTTGGCAACTCTGCATTCTACACAGATTCCTGATTGAAAACAAATATTTGTGGCCTACCTTGCCAGTACATGTCCAGCCTCCAAAGCAGCCATTTTCTCCAGGGGAACTGATCTGTGTGGCTTGGAGATCAGTTGCAATCCCAGGAAATCTCCAGCTAGCATCTGGATGCTGGCAACCATATGGGGAGAGCAATTTGTTTTCCTGAAGTCTGCATAAGGTTACTATCTCTAACTTGGGAAATCCCTAAACTTGGGTGTGGTGCATGTGCGAAGTGGACCCTGGGAGATGGGGAAGAGGTCAACAGGAAATAATGCTTCAGAGTCTGTCCTCTGAAACCACCATTTCCTCCAGAAGACCTGGAAATTAATTGCAATTCTGGGAGAATCCAGGCTCCACCTTGGGGTTCTTAATGCTAGATCTGCACCACATGTATTTCAGCTAGGATTGCCAGGTCCCTCAGGGCTCAAACTAGGGGATGGGGGCATTGCAGGGCAGGGTGTGTGTTGGCAGAAACTACCTCTAGCATTGGGGGGATGATTTTTACCCAATTGGTAAAATCAGAATGTTCCATTACATATATACAATAAGAGCAGAACCACAAGTGACAAAAGGCACAGATTGGACACTTGTCAGCTTCCCTCAAGTTTTGATGGGAAATGTAGGCAGCTTGGCGGAATGTTGGCCAAGTGACAGTTGAAAAGTCCATTGGACAGCAGTCAGAGAGTGAAGCTGTGAGACCAGGATGCCTACATTTCCCATCAAAACTTGAGGGAAGCTGACAAGTGTCCAATCTGTGCCTTTTGTCACTTGTGGTTCTGCTCTAAATATACCATGTACATTCCCAGAACAATGTGGAAGCGATCTTGGATGTGCAGGAGCATGATCTGGAAGGTTTTAACTAGAGATGGGCGCGAATCGAATTATGACCCAAAAAAACACATGAACCAGGCTGGTTCGTGGTTTGTGAACCAGTAGTTCATAGACGCTCATTTCCATGAACTTCCACAAACTGGTCTACTGGCTCATTTGGGTCATAAAGGGGCAGTTTAAATGGCCATTTCCCCAGGGAAATGGCCATATAAACTTTTCCTGCAGCTTGCAAGCGGCAGGTCCCTCTAAACTATCAGCTGGCAGGCTACAGGGGGGGATTCCCCACTTGCTGCCCGCCAGCTGATAGTTTAAAGGGACCTTCAGCTTGCAAGCAGCAGAGCCCTTTAAACTGCCCAAACCCCAGACCCCACCGACCCACCCCAGCCCCAGCCCCAGCCCCATACTTACCTTGGCCTGCGGGCCCATGGCGTCCTCCCCCTTCTCCCACAAGGGGCGGGAAGGCTGTTTTTGGCCTCTTCCGCTGCTGCGTGGGTCCGCAGGGTAGCAGAGGAGGCCAAAAACGGCCTTCCCGCCTCTCAAATGGTGTCTGCAAGCCAAGGTAAGTATGGGGCTGGGGGGGTGGGGGCTGAGGTTTGGGCAGTTTAAAGGGACTTGCCACTTGCAAGTCAGGAAAGGGCCCTTTAAACTGTCAAATGCCTCTTACCCTGCTGCTGCTAAACAGCCAGAAAGGGGCATTTAACCCCCATGAACCACGAACTGGTTCATAAACTTGCCCCAGTTCATGCCAGTTCGTGGTTCCTGGTTCATGAAAACTCACAAACCACAAACCTCATGGTTCAGTTTTTTTGTGGTTCGTGCCCATCTCTAGTTTTAACACGTGCCTTTTCCCAACTGGCCAGGTGAGCGGGGGTGAGGGTGGAGGCTGGGAGCATGGAATCCCCCACCCCAGCCAGAGGAATGGGGTCCCTAATTTCAGCCTATCAGTGCTTCAGTAAACTTCTTCTTTTTCTTGCCTTTGGATTGCCTGACAGGACACTGTATATGGATGCGGGGCTGCATTCAATATGGTGGTGGGGGGGGGCGGTCACAATGGGTTCAGGGTTGGCTTAGCTTTAACTTTGTGAGTCAGCAGGAAGAGTGGTGACTTAGGAAAAGTGGATTCAAAAATAACTTCAGCCATGGAATTGCTCAGTGGCCTTGAGCAAGTCCCAATCTGTCAGCCTCAATTCCCCAGCATTAAAATAAGAGCATTAATTCTTTCCTGTGCTAGGGGCATTGGGAAGGAAAATGAGATGAAGACTGCAAAGGACTTTGCTCTCTAAAAGATACTGTAAAATGTTCTGTATATAGCCCTAGCATATCTCCTCCTCCCAGACACACACTACTTAACCAGAGCCATATTTATGTTGGGGGAGATAAATAAGTTTCTGTAATAGCCATTCAAAGAATGCCTTATTTTTGCTTGGAAGTGAAAAAAACATAAAAGGAGAGAAAGGCTGGTGACTGAAAGCTTTATCACTTGGATTGGTTAATTTGCCTAACTAAATCTTTCAGTAATTGTAAATGGAAGAACAAACTAAGCTGCAGGCTAAATCACAAATGGCCATTTCATTTTTAAGGGTAACATCTGATTTATGTAATCTAACTGGAGTAAATCCTCATAAAAGAAACACCCAAAGAAACACATACACATGCATACAAATATAAGAGAAAAGCAAACTGGGATGGATTCATGCAGCACCCTGCAGTCTAAGATGGGCAAAGATCAAGAGAGAGATACTGTACATTTGGTCTCACATTTAGGACACAAAAATAGGACAGCAGGCAACAGAAGCAGCTCTGTAGCCAGCAGTAATGTGAAAACCCTAGCATAAAATATTTTCAGCACAACAACAATGCTATTGGCTCATTTGAGCCAATGGGTTAAGGCTTATTAATAATCTGAATACATGCCCACTTCTATCTATGTCCTTTGCATACAGGTTTAGATGGTGGCAGAATCTGCTTGCTTGTAGGCGCAACAAACAATCCTTGACTCCTTTAAATCACTGACTATGTTTCTGTCACCATTATCTCCTTTTCTTCAGCCAGCCCAGCATAGGGTCACAGTGTGCTGAAACAGCTCCCACACTGCTAGGCATACATGTAAGGATTACCTCTTATCACAACAAACAGATAGGTCTCTAAGCCCTCTCCCTGTAGCCTGGTCTGCACATTTTTACATCGAGCTTGACAAGTTCTGCAAATTAAAAATGTCCTTCATGGCATTTTTTTTCAAAAATGTATTGATAGCTTTCATATCAAAATATGTTTTAAACAGGGGTTCAATCATCAAAGATAATCACTGAGGTAAATTGGTTAACTTTGGCTATTGTCTTTACTGAGGCAACAATCCTTGCTCTGATTTTTTGCTCCCCTGACTTGGGAATAGAGGTACAGCAGGTAAAAGTGTGAGGAGTTTGCTTGCAATACCTGGAGAGTAATCCTGATGCCCAGGTATGCAGGAGGAAGAGGGATCCAGCTCAGATTGTTTTCAGGGCACAGCTGAGCCAGCCAGGACTTCCAGCTTCAGAACATGTGATAACCAGCATGGCACAAATTACACATTCACAGAATAATGTTCTTTGTTTTCAAAGATCAGACTATTTAGAATGATCTTGTGGTACTAAGATCTTACATAACAAACTGTATTACAGCTGACTAACTGAGGATTAATGCTGTATCTATAGCACACCAACTTACAAAAAAATCTCAAATGCTGTCAAAAATTTATTGGGACAGGATTACTAAATCAGTGCTTTTGCAACTAGGAGACCAAACTATTACATTACATTATTAGACCAGGTAGCCAGGTTGAGATAGTGTTGTCAGATCCCCTTCTCCTCCCAGCAAGAGGGTGGCGACCCAGTGCTTACCTTCAGTGTGCTGCTGGGATTGTCCTCTTGTATGTACTTTGTGTGCATGCAGCCCCACACTGGCGTGATGACATCACTTCCAGGAAGTGACATATATATAAAGTGTGGGGCTGCATGCACATATATGTGTGTATGTGTGTGTGTGTGTGTGTTATTGTTTAACATCTATATGAGCTCCCTTGCCCAGTTGGTGAAGTTTCGGACTTGGGTGTCATCAATATGCAGATGACACCCAGTTGTATCTGATGATGGATGGATGGCCCGACTCAGCCTCAGATGTACTGGAACATGCTTTTGCAGCCATGACTGGTTGAAGCAGAATTGGCTGAAACTGAACCTGACGAAGACAGCAGTCCTATGCTTGAGCCATGGGGGATTAGGTTCGGGACTCTGACTCCCAGCCCTCAATGGGGCACTGTTAGTGCCAGTTCTGAGGATTAAGAGCCTGGGGGTAATCTTGGATGCCTCCCTGAAAATGGAGGCACAGGTCACAGCGGTTGTCAGGTCCTCTTTTTTCCATCTGTGGCAGACCAGGCAACTTTTCTCTTACCTGTCAACCCATGACTTAACTACAGTGATCCAAGCAATGGTCAACTCTAGGCTAGATTACTGTAACTCGCTCTACGCAGGGCTGCCCTTGAGTCTGACCTGGAAATTACAGCTGGTACAAAATGCAGTAGCACGTGTTATTACGAGAGTGCCAAATAAGATGCATATAACACCGTTCTTACACAAGCTGCATTGGTTGCCAGTGGAGTACCGGATCAGATTCAAGGTTCTGGTATTGACCTATAAGGCCCTGTGCGGACTGGGACCAGCATATCTACGGGACCGTCTCTCCCCATATATTCCCTGGAGGACACTCCGATCAGGAGACAAACTGCTGTTAGTGGTCCCTGGCCCCAAGGAGGCCCACCTAGCCTCGATTAGAGCCAAGGCCTTTTCGGTCCTGGCTCCCACCTGGTGGAATGCTCTGTCTGCTGAAATCCGGCCCCGGCAGAACCTACTATCTTTTCGCCGGGCCTGCAAGACAGAGTTGTTCTGCCAGGCATATGGCTGAGGCTGGGCCTCCGCTGGCCTGAAAAAAAAGGAGGTGTATAAATCTTAACCCTCCCTGTGAAGGCTGTCCACCATCTTGTTCTAAATGTGTTGTTTTTAATGTACATGAATTTTTTTAATTGTATTTTAATATGTTGTTTAATATGTTTTAATATGCTCATGGGGAGGGCGGAATATAAATCTGAAATAAATAAATAAATAAAGCCAGCAAGGCTGAGGAGCATGCATGCGCTTTGCAGCTGGCTGATTTGGGTCACAAACAGAGCTGATTTGGGCCCCAAATGGGTCCAATTTGGCCTGTTTAGGGCCTAAATCAGCCAGCTGCAAAGCATGGGAATGCTCTTGGAGTGGCACAATTACATCAGTGATGTCATTGTGCTGGCCCTGGGAGCCCCATTCCCCACCTTTCCTCCTCACCAGCCAGGTAAGTGAGGGGGGGGGCAAAAGGTGGGATCAGGGGATCCTCCGTCCCCATTGGGGGAATGGGATCCCTAGGTTGAGAGATGGATTGGAATGATCAAGGTGGCCTCAATGCTTTCAGAGGCATGAAGAAGCTCCTACTGGCCTCCAGCTGTGTCCTTTTGGGGCCTGCTGTGACCAGTGGTGGCTGAACAATCTGACTGAGGGTGAGTGACACCATCTGAAAGCTCTCCCCACCAGTGTCTTGACTGCTGCTATAAGGGCAGATTAGAGCACAAATGGTGGCAGTTTCAATGTATAGCTGGTAGGGGAAGCTATACAGAGTGGCTCAGAAAGACCCCACAAGACAGTTGCAGAACAGGAAGATGTCTGCTCTTAAATTCAGTGTGACTCTGACTCTTACAATGGAGCTTAGATTGTGACCAAGGCCACCCTCGTTTTCACCATTGCTCTCAAGAAGTTTATTATGCAACATGAAGTTTGGCTATCACTAACATAATTGTGTTGTTATAGAATGTTTGACAGTATTTGAATAGTCAATTGAAAAGCATCCCACCCTCTTGTATGTATAGAACAGTTCTGGATAACCTCTGCTCCAAATCAGTAGTATCTTCCCACAATTTTACATATGTGGTAAGGAAATAAAAAGATTTTCCATTTGAATAAACTGAGCTGGATTGATGTAAATGCTTTAAAGAGTAAAGTAACTTCATGCTACAGCCCACCACCCAATTACTCTGGAATATTTTTGTTAAAGTCAATGGAGTAAGTGGGTTGTGGATTACATCTTTAGCATCTGGTTTAGCACTGCTCCACATTTATACCAGCATGGACTCACCCTGATATAGCACAATGACGGACCAAGTCCACTGGTTCTGATTTGTTTGCAAATACATGATGCTTAGATTTATTGAATGAGTCCCTGCAGAGTTTTAGTGAGTGAAGCTTTGTTCCCTTTATTATTTGACTGAATGTTGTAAAGCAAAGCTTCTATGAACCTCAAGTTTCTCTGAAAGTGAACTGTGTGGCGGAAGTAAGAATTATTTGCAGGGAGTCATATAGAGAAACAGTGAACAACGCCTCTTCACATTCTTATTCCTAGGTTTTTATTGGTAAGGCTCACAAGGTGAAAAATTAAAAATAACAACGTATTATAAGAGAGGTGATGAAATGAGGAATAGCAGTACTGAACAATACACATTATACGATTCCAAAGTGAAGTCAACATCCAGTTAGTGCTGAGCATATAGGGGCATGTTTCATATTTAAGAATGATTAAGAATCTTGTCTCAGATTACAGAGGGGGACATACTACAGACAGAGAGATATGGAGATCAGGACATGTGCATCCCACCTTTCTGCTCTACTGATGCCATCCTTTTGATCTGTAGATTGCTACTCTCAGGGAATTTCCTTCCTTCCATCTTCTCCCTCTCCCTCTCTCACACACACTCTTTCCATCTTGCCACCATGGAGCCTTGCTTCCTGCATCCATCAGCATCCTAGCTTAGAAAGATTAGACTAGATTCTATCTCTTCTCTTCCCCATCCTGAGTGGAGTTCCTGAATAAAAGGACTCTTATTTTCTTTACTAAAATAAACAGGTTCGGTGTAAGTTTATTATCTCATCAGCATGCATTCACACACTTAGCTGCACTCACTAGGCTGCTCTGCTTCTAAGCTGCTCTGCTTACTTCACAAATCCCCTCATACTGCAAGAAAGGAAAGCTTCCTGTTTTGGTGACTTTTGGGTTTACATGTAAATAATAGTAAAAATGTTCTCTTTGGTCTTTTCTGCATGGTCAAATTGCAGTGGTTCAGATTCCATTCTGCTTCATGAGCTCCATTGTTCTGCATGTGCAAGGGAGTCATGGGTCACATAATCGAATTTTCTCTGTCTTTTCCCTGTTTTTTCCCCTGAAGACATACCACAACTTTCTTTTGAAGCTGCTGCTGAGTCACCCCTAGTGCATCTTATGTGTGTGCATAATGCTTAGTCTCTAACTGCCTCTCTTCTCCCCCACCCTTTCCTTTCCTTAGGTGCTGATTGGTTGGTCACCTGCAAGTAACCACCTCCACCCCCCTCAGCTCTCTGAATGCCTTTCCTGCCATTATAAGCCCATTATAAACATCTTTGAAAATTGGTATTAATAAATATTTGTCCAGCTAATTGCCCCTTTGTGACATAAAGTACCATTCACACTTAAGAGATGTTGGTTCCACTTTGTAGTACTTAGCAGGAGACTGTAGTTGTTAATTGTCAACTTTCACAGAGGTCTATAATGAGCTATGTTTTCAATGAGAATACAATAATTTATTTTGAATGCTTTTACAAATAATCAGCAAAAAATTTCAGCCAGAGAAATAAATTCCCACAAGTTAAAATAGAATTTGATCAAAATGATTTTCATTTCACAGATTTTGCTATAACATTAAATTTGCGATGTTTCAAACTTTGTTTCAGTAAATATTTCTTGCCACCTCAAATTAAATGCATTGGCATTTTGGTACATTAATGCACTTAAAGATGTGTAATATATTCAAGACCAAATCACTAATTCCAACATAATTATTTAGCAATATTGATGTAGTCATACTTCATTACTTAGCATTTTCTCATCAACAACTTTCTTTAACCACTAATATATTTAGGGATACTAATCTATGTTAAAATGTTCTAGCTCTTAGTTTAGTTGATTACTGTATAGTTACCATGATTTTAACAATTAGCTAGGATATACAAAGGAATTCTTTATGACTTTACAAACCTTCTCATGAGAGATTTAACTATGTTTTCTGTATGGAGAAGCTGGGTATGCCTATCCACATGGTCAGATTTATACAGAACCACATCCTGATACATGAGAGAAAAACCAACCGAAGTTGCAGGCAACTAGTGGTCCCAGATACACATCCCCATTCTAACAATGAGTGAAGTCTGCCCATCTTGATTCGGAATAGCTTCAGACTTTCTGAGTTTTCTTGGGAAGTTCTCAGTGAAAAGAAGTGGCTTTCTGAGATATCTCTTCATGCTTGTATGGGACTATGGGGACCCAGGATAGCTCCCCATCAGTCCTTCCTTTGACAAAAGTTACTGTTACAAAGGGATGGCTGATGTTGGTTGGGGGCTAGTAGTGGTCTAATCTTTTCTATTTTCCCCTCATATTTAAAGTAATGGATGTTTTAAAGCATGCTCACTTCTCAGTATTCAAGACTTAAAGATGAAGCCTTCATTGCCACATCAGGAAAATTTATCCTAATCACTGATCTCCCAATTTCCCTTGCAAAGAAAGGAGTTGGGTAAGGGGACTGTGGGCAGGGAGAACTGGCTTTTTGGAAATCCATTACAAGCAGAATCCAAGCTTTCAGAAGAGTTTGGGTTGGTATTGTATGATCTGCAGGAGTTAATGTTAACCTCCAAAGTCTAAAACTGTGTGAAATTGCAACCAGAGGGCAGCGAGGAATGGAAATGGGCTGGAGCTGCCTTGCAGAGCCAGGCTTGGACCTGGAGAGGTTATAATGGGGTGAAGTTTCCCTTCTGGCATTTCACAGCCCCTTTACACAGCTCCAATGTATAGCGAAGCCTTTGCGCTGCTGCCAGCTCTGTCTTTTACCATTCCTGGCTAACACGACATGTGTTCTTCAAACTCTCTTTTGAAGGTGAGTGTTGGGTTACATGTTAAATGTAGGTTGGGTTGGGGTTTTACCTTAATGCTTGGGGGCAGATACATGAATACCCTTAATATGGGTTCAATTACACAGAAAATTTCCACTAAGGGAAAATGAGTGTTTTTCACTAATTCTGCCTTGCACTGCAGACCTCCAGCTCCTCCTTCGTGCTGTTTGTGGGATTCTCATGCCCTCCAGGAGTAATTCTGGGCTGCAGTTGGGAGGGGAGCAAGTCTCATTCCACTGACAAAAGTCCCGAGAAGAGGTTTACTGCAGGATCTAAGCCCATGTCTAGCATCTAACTTACAATATTTATTTTATAGTAAATAACATTCATATAGATAACTGTAATAATAAATACGTTTATATAAATACTATATATAAATACATAAACAAAACATATGAAAAACTATAAAACATAACAATTCCCTTTCCTTAACAAACTTTACCAATTATATTTGCCTCAATGTCATTAAATGTCCGAATAATTATTTGTTCATTCATATCTTCCCATAATTAGAAAAGGCTTACCTTTAAAGCCCTAAATGGCTCTGTCCTTGAAGGACCACCTCCTCCTATGTTGCCCAGCCTGCTGCCAACGTTGCTTACTTTTAAGTGCCAGGCCAAAACATTTCTGTTTACCCAAGCTTTTAATTAAGGGGTTAATCTTTTTACACTTTTTAAAAGTAAACTGTTACTTTAAAGCTGCCAGTGGTCTGGTTTTGTGGTCTTTGGAGGTGAAATTCACAGAACCTTTGGGGAAACAAAGATGAAATTAACAAACGTTCTGAGGAATGATCTCAGCTGGCTGGGTCTTTTCAAACTATGCTTCCCAGCTAACATGACGTCTCCCTACACTTGACAAACACATGCCAAGGCCTCATGAAGAGAGAGTCATAGTATTTGGAGAGTGCAAATCAGCTCCTGCGCATGCACAGAAGCAGGAGGAGCTTCATCCTTCCCTTCCTTCAATCCCACATGCTTTCACTAGTGGTGAAGGGCTGTGTGGGGAAGGCTCAGATGAGCAAAGCTTGGGTGGCAGAACATAGCCGAAATTAAGGGCTTTATACTTAGAACAATACGTGAAGGGAATTTTCTTACTCTTTGTGCTGGGGCAGATTTGGTGTAGTGGTTGAGAGCTGAGAGCCAGTTTGGTGTAGTGGTTAAGAGCACGGGACTCTAATCTGGAGAGCCGGGTTTGATTCCCCACTCCTCCACGAAGCCAGCTGGGTGACCTTGGGCGAGTCACAGTTCTCTGGAGCTCTCTCAGCCCCACCCACCTCACAGGGTGATTGTTGTGGGGTAATAATAACACTTTGTAAACCGCTCTGAGTGGGCATTAAGTTGTCCTGAAGGGCGGTATATAAATCGAATGTTGTTGTTGTTGTTGTTGTTGTTATTATTTCTGAAGAAAGAACAATGGAGACAAAAATATTGCCCTTGTCCCTGAGAGGAAACTAGAAGAGAAGAGACTGGGTTTGTGAATAGAAGTCATGATGGGGTTCATAGCATGAAGCTCTCTGGATTTGATGGTTTTTAATACCAACCAGATTTTTGTGTGAGTGGGGTACCCAAGGACTCCCTCCTCCTGCTTGTCCCCCTGCTTGTGAGCTAATATGAAGTGTGTTTTTATGTGTGCTCATTGTCTGCACATGCATTTTATGTGAATATGCATGAGAGTGCATGTGTGTACATGATATTCATGATAGGCAGAGAGAACTGCAGGCCCATCCTTCTGCTCCATCACCAGCACCACAAATCATCTTACATTCATATTATTTTCTATTATTTCATCCACTTCTCTTTGAAAGACAAGAACTAACTGAAACTGAAATGATTAGTGTTATGTAACTATAATTTTTGCATACTCCTGAAATGTTACCTTATACCACTTCTAGCCAATTCTATTACTTTCAATTCAGGACATTTTTATGAAATTTACCTGGGGGTTCATTCGGTAGCTGAAGTGCTGGTTGATTGCTGTTAATTTACATTTTTCATTTTACCCCATGGCTTGATTAAAATACATGTGAAGATAAGCCATAAATTTTTGTTAGAAAATTCAGAAACGTTCTTCATATGAATCAAGTTCATCTGAGGAACGCGTACAAATTTTCTGGGTCGGCAAAAAGATGCATTTGCATGTATTAATTTATAATGTATTCTTCCTTAGATTTTTGAGTGTTTTGCAGATTATTAAAAATAAAAAAAACTTGGCATTAGAAATGGGAAGAGTGACAAGTAGCTAAATCCAATAAAGAGAGTTAGCACAGCCTTTGCAGAATAATGATGATATTCTACTTGTTCTCCATAGGAAAAAACTATTGTCAAATAAAAAATACAGAACACACTATTTTTTAAAAAGACAGGCCACTATTCTAGGGCCCTCAATGTGAGTTTCCTTCTCAGATAGAGCTGCCAAGCCCCTGGTGGGGGCGAGGCATCCTTTATCCCCAGGTTCCATCACTTGCTATGGCCTGGAGTGTATGATGTTCCCTTGTCTTTAAACAGCAGAAATGGCACCAGAGGTGTTTTCAAAATTCACAAAAATATAACTAACTAGTTTATTTACATTAGAGGGGAAAGATCAGGTGAAATCAGGGGCTGAAAATTTCTTAGGTAGTTCAACACGCACACACCTCAGAAGTAAAATCAGAAGATGCTC
This sequence comes from Eublepharis macularius, assembly GCF_028583425.1. Classification (NCBI taxonomy): domain Eukaryota; kingdom Metazoa; phylum Chordata; class Lepidosauria; order Squamata; family Eublepharidae; genus Eublepharis; species Eublepharis macularius. The sequence goes on from NC_072790.1 coordinate 116,982,162, forward strand.
TTCATAGATATCCCAAGCACTCTTAGTATACTTTCTTTTAGTATTCTTTTTCTCTTCTGAAGTTTGAAATGCTGGTACCCACTTTCTAGTACCCCAATCCCCTTTTCTTCACATACTAGTGGTTTCTTTCAGTCATTAAGTGAATCTGAAGGTCTCCAAAGGCAGTTTCCAATCATACCCAACCAGGGATCTCTTCACTCTCTAGAGCTACCTCCCTGTTTGATTGGGTAGGGAAAATCTCTCCTTAGAAGATCTCAGATAAATCCCCTTTCTTTGTTCCTTTTGGGAGTTTGCACCTCTTTCCCAAACCTCCTTGCCAACTTTCCCCAATTCTCCTGTTGAGGTTAAAACTGCCCTCTGTTACTAGCCCTATTACAGACCCCCCCCCCAATTCACTCCTCTATACTGAATCAGATTTTTCTGCCAAAATCTAAGTTTTCCAGCTTTGGCTGAGCTGCCCACCCTGATAAACAGTTATATTTTTGGCTTTTTAGCCCAGCCCAGAAACTTGATGGGGAAAAAGCAGGCGCCCTCTTCTTCTGTGTATAAAATGGCACTGGAGGTTGAATAATGTTCAAAAGAAGCAAAAACTGTATTGTATATGCAGGGATGGAATAAAGGCAACCAGGGAATGAAAGTGCTGAGGTAAAACTTGCTGGTAGAACAGAATACTCCTTAAATTTCAGGCAAAATAATTTCTTTAAGCTTAATTTCTATTAGTATGGTGTTTGGTTCAATACTTTGGTTTCAGTAACAATATTTCTTCACAGAGTTCCGTTTTTAAACATAGGTTTCCAGATTAGTTCAACATAGTTTTCCTTTACAACAGACCCAGGGTCCTCCTTGAAGCCAACCCTCTTTTTTGACACTGGGCAGGAATTATTCCTCTTCCCCAGAGGGGAAGAGGGGTCAGACAGGTACCCCTCTAAAGTCAGGAAAAAGAAAATGTTTGCCCTAACTGTAACAACATTGTCTTAAAGGAAGGCTTATAGTTAATAATTCTCAGTACCAAAGCCAGCACAAGCTGAAATCCGTTTACACAGCCAAGATAGAACTGTGTGTGTATTTTTAGCAGAGGGAGTGGGTAGTAAGTGAAAACTCTCATTCAAGCCAAATGGATAGGGCAGTAGCCAGTCACTCAAGGGTCTCTGATTCCTTAACAATCCTGCAGCTGGGGATTTCTCCCATAACACTTCCCCCCATCCCCCATCAGTTGCCAGGTAACTCAGTCAGAACTACCTAACTTCTGTTTATGTTCATCATACTTCATTATATCTTGCCTTCCTCCCCACGGGGGATCCAAAGTGGCTTACATCCTTCTCCTCTTCTCCATTTTATCCTCACAACAACCAGGTGAGGTAGCTTATTCTGAGAGTGTGTGACTAGCCTAAGGTCACTCTGCAAGTTTCCATGGCAGAGAGGTGATCGAAACCTGGGTCTCACAACCATGCTGCTTTGTGATCCAATTTTCAAACACCCAACTTTATTTCTGAGTTGTGCCTGTCACAAACAGACAACAGTCACTTCCATTGCAAATAGCACACAGCAGAGAAAGGCTCTGGACGTAACCTAGGCTAGGATGATCCAATTCCCTTCAACTTTGTCACTGCAATTCCCATGAGAATCTTGAAGGTGTTGGCCAGTTTTGAAGCATTTATCTTTATTTTCTGAGGCTACCAATGGACGGACGGACAGACAGATGCATTCTTTTGTTATTATAGACTTGTTGTGTGCATTATCATGCTCCTATTATATTGTTTGCAATGTTTTCTACTTTCAGAATTCATTTTCTGCATTGCATGATGTATTATGTGTTAGTTTCTTGCACTATCTTATAATTTTTGTACTCCTAGACCTACTGCTTATTAGATCTCTCATGTTATTTGATTACATAGGATTCCATTATGTTATCTGCCTTGACTCTCAGTCAGAAAAGCATAAATAAACAGACAGGCAGGCAGGCAGACAGGCAGACAGACAGACAGAGAAATAAAATATTTGACACAAGATAAAAGAATGGTTTTCACTTTTTGTAGCTGTGGGGAAAAATGGGGGAGGGGTAGAACAGTGCCCAGAAGTGATGTCAGCACGTTTGCAGGGATGCTATAGCATTTGAGGAAAACTCTATAGTGCCTGGTGACATACTGACATAACTTCCAGGAGCATGGGAAGTGATGTCACCATGTTGGAGCACTGCCCATCATTAACCTATTTTGCCACCATTTTCTTCCTGCTGGCTAGCTGAGTGGCAGTGGGAAAGGCCCATTGGTGGCAGAGGATACCCTGTCACCAACAGGAACTTGGTAAGCCTAGTATGAGGAGCTGAAAGGATACGTTCTGCACATATATGTAGGGGAGGGAAGAAGAGATCACGATCCTAGATCATTGATATAGTTAAAGGTCTAATCAGTAGTCTAATTAAGAAACAGATGAATACAGACCTCCTAATACTTTATACAAGGTCTGTCACTGTGCCAGAAGTGATGAAAATACAACCCAGGCCTATAGGGGTTGTATATGGGTACTTTGAGGTAACAGTTGCCTAATGCTAAGGTAAGGGCTTGGCAGTGAGGACAGTATCTTTTTTTTAAAATCAAAACAAATCCTTGGAAGAAGTATAGAGATTACCTACAGGAAGGAATTCCCTCCTGGGTGGTTCCTTATGAAGTAATAGATCCGAGAACTGTCGATAATGAACAACAGTGTTTAACATATAAGGAGATAACACGAATAGAATTTTCCAAACTAAGAATAAAGACGCAAGACGAGTTGTCTCCAAGCTATAATTGGTTTCAATATAGACAGATTAGAGATCTCTATAACTCGGACTGTGTGAAAGGAGGGGTAAGAATGGAGAATTCGGAATTAGAGGAGGTAATTTTACAAGAGGATAAAAAGGAAATCTCTAAGACTTATAAAGTGTTGCTAAAATGGTACACAGAGGACGAGACAGTTAAAGTGCAAATGGTGAAGTGGGCTATAAACTTTAATAAAGAAATAACAATGGAGGCGTGGGAATACTTGTGGATAAATACGTTGAAGACCACGACATGCACTAATATTAAAGAGAACGTCTACAAAATGATTTATCGTTGGTATTTGACACCAAAGAAAATTGCGTTAGGGAATTTGAATATGTCTAATAAATGCTGGAAATGTAAAAAGCATGAAGGATCGTTGTACCACATGTGGTGGACTTGTGAGGTAGCTAGGCAGTACTGGGGGGAAATAATAAGAGTGATAAGTGAGATTTTACAATTTCAAGTTAATAAGAACCCAGAACTCCTGCTACTGAACTTGGGAATGGAGGATATTCCGGCACAATACAGGACATTGTTATTTTACATGACAGCAGTGGCTAGACTGTTGTATGCGCAAAAGTGGAAAGTACAAGAAGTGCCAGCTATCAAGAACTGGATCTACAAATTGCTGTACATGGCGGAAATGGACAAAATGACAAGGAAACTGAGAGACCTTGATCCAGGACAGTTTAACATGGATTGGGAAAAGTTGAAGCAATATTTGGTGAAAAAATGGGAGGTGGGAAGAGAACTGTGGCAGTTTGAAAATTACTGAAATACAACAAAAGAAGAGGGAAGTGACTTTACCGAGGGGAGGAGAGTTAAATGAGAAATTCTAAGCAAATATTTTATTTGACTACTATACATAGTACTAAGTAACAGAGGTGTTACTATAAGAATTATAAGGATAGAAATTAACTAATTTTATTTCTGGCAGATAATTGTATAATGGAGAAATTATATAACTAAGATAGAATGAATATAAGATAGAAGGAAGTAAAGAGCAACATATAGAGTATGAGTTAAATTGATTGACTTACAGTGAATGTATACAATGCTTATAGAAGTACTTAAAGTTATGCAGAATAAGGGACAAATTGTTTGCCCCATATTGACGAGACAAGAATGAAATAAGATAGAATATGGAGTACAAAAGTAGACAAATGACTGTTATTATTAAAGAATATATGTCAGGAATGTAACATTTAGTCGATAAGTTAAGTGGGAAAGGGAATAGAGATAGCACTGCGTTATAATAGAAGCTTAGAAGAGAGTGAAAGTATATGTTTAATAGAATAAAATAAGTTTGAAATGAGTAGGGGGGAAAAACGGATAAAGGGTTGGAAAACTGTTGGAAGTCAACAAAAGGGGGGGGGAAGGGAGGGGGTTAGAACTGGAATATTTAAAGGAAATTGATTGTAATAGATATTATAGAGATTTCTAATCCAATAAAAAAAAAAATTTTAAAAACAAAACCTTGCATAAGGATATAAATACCCACTGGCTGCGGGATGATGATAAGAGGGGAAACCAAATCACCTGTAATAGAAAATCTTTCAGGCTTGAAAACACAGACTGCAGCTTTTCTTTCAATTTGCCATCTCAAACAGGGGTCAATGAGAGTCTTTAGAAAATAATTAAGAAAAGATATTTCTTTCATTTGTCCCTGCCCTGTGTTCACATGGTATGGTTTCACTGCAGTAGGAAAATATTACTACGGCCTGTAATGCTTTCCAGGCTATTGATTATAACAATCCATTTTATGAGAGCTTCTGAAACATAGCTGTCTCTCTAGCATACTTATTGCAGTGGATACAAGTAAGGTTCATAATTCTAAAATCGCTGCTGCTATGCTTTACTTCTCCAGAGCCTATAACACTCATTCAGAAAATGGAGCTTTCAAGTCAGCTCAGACAGACATGCATCATAAATAAGAGAGAATCTCCTATCCCTCATATAGTATTTGAGCTTCTTAAACCCAAAGATCTTTCTGGCCCCACCACCTTCCCACAACCAGTGGTGGTTTAGTGTGTTAAAACAAGATTAAACCAGCCAAGTTGCCACTGCAAGAGCCATTCAACAGACTTGTCCAATGGCAGTGATGCCTATTGTTTCCCCCCCACCTCCCATTTTCTTCCGGTTGGTGTAGAGTTGTGGAACAGGAAGGGGCAACAAGCATGCCAACACTTACTACTGGATGGCTTTGAGCTAAGCAGCTAATGTTGTGCACCTTTGGGACTCAGTGTAATCTGTTTCTGGCAGCAGTCCACTGAATACTTTCTCAGCAAGTTAAATGGCCAATCCAGTCTTGCTTGCAACCAACAAACCTTTTATTTATGGTATGATTAACACTAGGCATGATCCAGCTACATTAACGTTTCACTGATTTCAACGGGAAACTTAAGCATGTGTGAAAATATTTCCCAATGAAATAAACAGAATTTAAGAGTGCTTTTTTTTTACCCATCATATTCATTTTAACATATACTGTCCTACTCCACATAATGTAACTTTGGGACTGTGAACACCCAACAACTAGTCCTCTAACTTCAATCTAATTATCATCTTATATACTGGTTGTTGTGGATTTTCCGGGCTGTATAGCCGTGGTCTTGGCATTGTAGTTCCTGACGTTTTGCCAGCAGCTGTGGCTAGCATCTTCAGAGGTGTAGCACCAAAAGACAGAGATCTCTCAGTGTCACAGTGTGGAGAAGATGTTGGCAGGTAATTTATATCTACTCAGGAAAGTGGGTTTGGGCTGAGTCATCCTGTAGGAGTTTCCCAGGGTGTGGAATGCTAATGGAGGGAGGCGTCACTGTATCTTGAGGAGGTTCTTTTGCATATGGATTGGTGCTTGATATACTAATCTTCTCTGCAGGGCTATTGTGGGATGTGGAGTATTTCATTAGCCTGGTGTTTTGCAGGGCTGGAAGCCATGCTGTATTCCAGCCCTGCAAAACACCAGGCTAACGAAATACTCCACATCCCACAATAGCCCTGCAGAGAAGATATGCAAAGATATCCATATGCAAAGATATCCATAAGCAAAAGAACCTCCTCAGGATCTCTGTCTTTTGGTGCTACACCTCTGAAGATGCCAGCCACAGCTGCTGGCGAAACGTCAGGAACTACAATGCCAAGACCATGGCTATACAGCCCGGAAAATCCACAACAACCATCGTTCTCCGGCCATGAAAGCCTTCGACAATATATCTTATATACTAATCGCCAAGTGGCCCTGATCTGTGGATTCTTAAATCTAGAGACTGGAGCCATGAAAAGACAAGACAAATCTTCCTACACACCTGAAAAATGCCCCAGGTTTGCAGAAAAATCTGAAATCTAAAAATAAATACATTGGGGAGTTAAAAAAACCCCAAAATAATAGTGCCTGTAGCTTTATCCTGATGGCCTTAGTGGATGTTGCTAGGCAACAGTAACAGTCTGGCCAGTGTTTCAGGCTGGGGTTCTGTCAGTAAAAGGCAGGAGAGATGGCAAGACTCTTTCCAAGGCTGTTTTGGCCTTTGGGGAGTACTCATTGGGACCAGGCCCACTGGGCAACTTGATACCTCATGACTTGCATGAATCACCCAGGCCTGGCTGTTTACTACTGTTCAATGAGAGCCCATTGACACACACACACAAGTCATTATAGTGTAGTGGTTAGAGTTTCGGAATAAGATATGGGAGAGCAAGGTTTGAATCACCAATGTGCTGTGTAAGCTCTCTAGGAGACTTTGATTCAGTAGCCTAACCTACCTCTCAGAGCTGTTGTGAGGATAATATTGAGGCAAGGAGAATGATGTAAGTTGCTTTGGGTCCTCATTGTGGAGAAAGACAGTATATAAATGAAGTAAATTGGTAAGTATAGATGAAGTTGAGGGGGCAGATAAACAGTAAGTTGTTTAGTGGGTTTGAAGGCGAAAAGGATGTAGGGAAAAGTGAGTATATTGAGGCTGCCAGGAAGAGGGAAAGAGGAAATAGAGTGGGGAAAGGGATACAGGGAAAAGTGAAGTACCCTCCTCCCAAGTCCTTGCAGGTTCCCCACCATACAATTGGTTCTAGCTCAGTCAGCACCTTGCAACTTGGCTGTACGAAGCTGAAGTTGGTTCCCAGTTCCCAGTTCCTTATTCGCAGTTCCTAGTTCCTTATTCGCAAAGCCAAAGAAAAATCTTGGGGGGAAATTGAAAAGCTCTGAACCCCAAAATGAATTTTGCAGGGGCACATATTATACACCTCCAGATTCAGAAGACTCAGCACTCTAAGTGGACCTATACTGGGTCATCCTACAAAACCCAGATCTTGAGTAAACAGCTTCAAAATAGAATGCCCCCAGAACAATTCAATAAGAAGAAAGGGGCGGCAGCTGCAGCAGAAAAAAACTTTGGATCACCCCAAATCACACACCCCTGAACTCCAGAGACTGTCCCCTACAAGAGGACATGTGCTGGTTCTGATCCAGTCTCTGGTTCTGGACCTAAGGCCTCGAATTTGGCCTGCGTCCAAGAACCTTGTATTAGACCTTTGTATCTGAAACCCCAAACAATCTTTGGATCACCCCAAATCACATACCCCTGAACTCCAGAGACTGTCCCCTACAAAAGGACATGTACTGGTTCTGATCCAGTCTCTGGTTCCAGAGTTGAGGCCTACTATTTCACCTTTCTCTCAGAACCTTGTACTTTACATTGCTGTGAATAAGGAAGTGGGGAAGTAGGAGCCCTCTGAAATCCAAAATAATCTTTGGATCACCCCAAATCACACAATCCTGTACTCCAGAGACTATCCCACACAAGAGGACATGTGCTGGTTCTGATCCAGTTTCTGGTTCTGGAGCTAAGGCCTCGAATGTGGCCTGCCTCCAAGAACCTTGTATTAGACATTGCTTTGAATAAGGAAGTTGAGAAAATATAAGCCCCCTGCACCCTAGAACAATCTTTGGATCACCCCAAATCACACACCCCTGAACTCCAGAGACTGTCCCCTACAAAAGGACATGTGCTGGTTTTGATCCAGTGTCTGGTTCTGGACCTAAGTCCTCAAATGTGGCCTGCCTGCAAGAACCTTGTATTAGACATTGCTTTGAATAAGGAAGTGGGGAAAATATAAGCCCTCTGCCCCACAAAACAATCTTTGGATCAAATCACACACCCCTGAACTCCAGAGACTGTCCCCTACAAGAGGACATGTGCTGGGTCTTTTCCAGTCTCTAGTTCTGGACCTAAGGCCCCCTATGTTGCCTGCCTGCAAGAACCTTGTATTAGACACTGCTTTGAATAAGAAAGTGGGGGAAATATAAGCCCTCTGCCCCATAAAGTGGTTCTGGAGCTGTGACCTCCTTTTTCAGCTGCCTCCAAGAAGCTTGTATCGGGAACAGTTTCTCTCTCAAAGCAGCCCTGGTCTCGGGTGTGCTCAGATTTGTAGCCAGGACTAGAATGTTAATTTTTATCCCCTTTCCTATTATTCTCAGTCAGATATACTGTAAAACCAGCACATGTCCTTTTGTAGGGGGCAGTCTCTGGAGTTCATGGGTGCGTGAGGGTGATCCAAAGATTATTTTGGGGTGCAGAGGGCTTATATTTTCCCCACTTCCTTATTCAAAGCAATGTCTAATACAAGGTTCTTGGATGCAAGCCAAATAGGGTGCCTTAGCTCCAGTACCAAAAACTGGATCAGAACCAGCAGATGTCCTCTTGTAGGGGACAGTCTCTGGAGCACATGTGTAATTTGGAGTGTTCCAAAGATTGTTCTGTGGTGCAGAGAACTCATATTTTCCCCAGTTCCGTATTCACAGTAATGTCTAATACAAGGTCTTAAGTCCAGAACTAGAGACTGGATTAGAACCAGCACATGTCCTCTTGTAGGGGACAGTCTCTGGAGTTCAGTGCTGTTTTGGGTTTCAGAGGGCTTATACTTCCCCACTTCCTTATTCACAGCGATTGTTTCGGGGTTCAGAGGATTTATATTTTCCCCACTTCCTTATGCACAGCAATGTCTAATACAAGGTTCTTGCAGGCAGGCCACATAGGAGGCCTTACTCCAGAACCAGAGACTGGATCAGAACCAGCACATGTCCTCTTGTAGGGGACAGTCTCTGGAGTTCAGAGCTGTGAGATTTGGGGTGATCCAAAGATTATTTGGGGGTGCAGAGGGCTCTTATGTTTCCCAGTTCCTTATTCACAGCAATGTCTTATAAAAGGTTCTCGGAGATAGGTGAAATAGTAGGCCTCAGCTCCAGAAGTAGAGACTGGATCAGAAACAGCACATGTCCTCTTGCAGAGGGCAGTCTCTGAAGTTCAGGTCTGTGTGAGTTGAGGTGATCCAAAGATTGTATTGATGCATAGAGGGCTTCCTGGGACCGGGACAGGTTATTCCAGCCTTAGAACCTGTTGTGGTCACACTATGATGTATTGCTTACCGGTGTGCTGACGAGCTGGGTTTTTTTGGTAACACCGGTCATTAACAGAGGCAACTGTCTGGAATACTCGGAGATTTCAACGGAAGCCATAACAGTGGGAACAGGAATCACAATAAAAAAAAAGAAGGCATGAGGATGCTGAGGCATGCAAGGACTATCATAAGTGTGGCCATAGTTGCACAACCAGGCAATAAACAGTAGACAAATAATCTCAATGAACAATTCTACGCAGAGATAGAAGATAAAAAACAGCATTAAATGCAGTTCTTAGGCGCTGGGATCAGGATCCTTTTGGAACGACAGTTTGAGTCTCTATACAGAGTGAGTGACTGTCCTGAAGAGAGCTCAAGGGCTTGGATTCCTGCTCTGAGTTCAGCCCACTGGGCGGAGAAGCTTGGGGGCAGGGCCCCAGCCTTGACTGTTTCCCCAGCTAAAGTAACCACTGCCCAGCCCATGTGACGAACTCCCTCAGAGACAAAACTGGAGCCATCAGGGAATCAGACATTCTGCAGATCTACCAAGGGCTCATCTTGGAGGTTTGGTCGGGCTTTGGTCTGGGTGTCTACTACATCTAAACAGTCATGTAACAGCCATACCTCGTGTGGGTCCTCAGTTGGAGGCAACAGAGTGGCTGGGTTCCATCGCTCTGAACAAACCACAGAAACCTAAGGGCTTTGAAACAGAAGGGCTTGAATCTTGAGAAGCCAGCCAGCAGTTATCTAGATGGATCCTCTGGCATCTAGTAGGATCTGGATAGTGTGTGGGGACACTACTTCCAATGTGCCCCCCAAGGTGAGCTTGATAGCTTCTGGGACCAGAAGTGCTGCTGCTGCCACTATCCTGAGACAAGGGGGCCATCCTTTGGCAGTCATGTCTAGTGGCCATCTGAAACAGTGACTGGAGAAAGTTTATAACCTCTTGGGGTTTCTTGGAGAAGCCTCCAGACATCTTCTTAAATTTGGCAAAGTCCATTGGACTCCAGGGATGGTGGTTTCACAGAGACACTGGTGGGTTGCCCCCCCTGGGGAACAACAACTTGCGGATTCATATGTAGTGGGTACATTGAAGCTGAAGGTGTACTTGATGCTGGTGTCTGCGAATTTGGAGGTGGGGGTCCCCCTTTATCTGGGCCAGAGCTATCTATCTGTGAAAGTCCAGGATATACTGGGGGTGGCCCCGGAGGAGTGGACTTGACTAGTGCCAGGGCCTGACCTCGAGTCTGTGGTGAGGGGGCGCAGGGCAGGAAAGCATAACATCCCTCGCCACCTGATGGAAAGATTTCCATATATCTAGCCCCTTCAAATTTCCCTACATTAAGCATTCAGACAAACCATGGGTTGATCAGGGTAAGACGGAAAGATCCGTTGGCATCCCACTGATCATAGTCATCTACCTTATATTGTGGCCAGATTTCTGTACAGTATCTGATCATCTTTTTCTTTCTCATGTCCCTGTCGGCTACCAGATCCCAATACTTAAGGACACACTCTAAAGGGGTTTCTCTACCAGGGATCTTGGAACTGGAGCTTCTCATCCCTCACTCAAGAGGTTTTTGTCGGTCGTCACCGAGTACTTAGATGGGAGTGAGCTTTTCTTACTGATATCTAGCTGTGGAACGGGGCCCCCTGTTTTCTTTCAATGCCGACTTCACATCAACACACACACAGACTCTCGCTGTGAGGTGGGGGTTTTGCCAGTGAAACGCTGCTGAATCCGACATGTCAGGAGCAAAGCTCGCCTGACCCTACAGTCATCGCCCGGCGGGGCTCGTATAGGTGTCGTGTTGCCCCTTCGTTTGCACTGACAGCAGAGGCCCTGGGCACCCCCGGGATAATTAGAGGGAAACACACGTGTCAGTTTCAACCGGCCACACAACAACTCAGTCACACAAGATATTTACCAAAGATGCAGCAGTGGCCTTGGGAGTAGCAGTTCCCCAGGCACTAGGATAGTGAGTTGTCCCTCTCAGTCTGCCAGTCTCTCCGCCTCAGGGTCCGGTTCAACAGACGAGCGGTCGAGGCGCCCATGAAGCAAGGGGTCGTGTGCCGGCTGGCGAGTCGTCCGTGGGTCTCACTGTAGGTCAAGAGTCGGGAGGGTGGCTAATGGCCTCAGAGTGGGAGAGCAGTGAGGTCCCCAGGAAGAGAGTTTCCCGGGCATTGGCACCAGAAAGCTGTTGCCTGAAGGCAGCTGGGCCAGATGACTAGACCCTTCCCGCTTCAAACCACAAGAAGAGAGAGATCGAGGCTCTGAGAGGAACAAGCCATTTTATTGAAGCAATAGAATTATACAGGCCTGTAGGTGCCAAAGAGGAACCCAGAGGCTTCCTGAACAAGGATTTTTATAGACTGTAAATCATCACTGATAATTGACAGATTTCAAGCATCCTATCCTCGTCCGCAATTTCCCTCTCCCTTTCCCCATTGGCTGAGGTACTTGGGAGTTACACCTTTCCGGTCTTCGCCTAAAACTCCGCCTTAGTTTACATCTCCCATTACTCTGATGGCGAAACCCCCTACTCATATTTGTTTCATATTTGTTTCTTGGGACATTTCAGCAGTAATACTACTGACAAGAGTTTGTCTCTCTCTTTTTCCCTCCTGCAATGTATCAATTGTGTCTGTTGCTAAGATACCTAGGGGCTTGTCTTTTGCTCCCCTGGCTTCAACTTTTAGAAAATCATCAGAATCAGTGCATATTTGAATTCTTGCTTTTGCTCCCATTACATCTCTTCCCAATATTACTTGTATTTTCTGTTCTTTAATAACTGCTACAGGAAAATATCCTTCCTTTCCTTTCCAGTTAATTTCTAGCTGGACTAGTGGCACTCTTTTAGAATTTCCCCACACACCTTGCAAGGATATTTGCTTATCTGGAATCAGGTTTTTCTTATCAACCAAATCCTCCCTGACCAGTGTTACTGAGGCTCCTGTGTCTAGAATGGCTAAAGCATCTCACCCATTTATTTGTACCACCTCTCTCAGTTCAGTATCCTGTGCAACCTTATCTATCTTTACCCCACACAAATAAACTGTTTCTTCAGTGTTTATGGGTAAGGCAGTGTTCTTACTAGATGTTTTATTTGTGTTTGTTGAGCTTTTGGAGTCTCTAGGTTCTTTACTCTGATCATCTGAGTCAGTTCTAGTGACCCTCCATACATGCTCAAGTGTTGTTGGCCTGGATTGGTTCTTTAGACATTTGTAAGCTAAATGCCCTTTCAGATCACATACAAAACATCTTCTATAATTCCAGTATCCATCTTGGTTTCTTTCTGTATTTTTATCCTGACTTTTATAATCTCAGAACTCTCATGTGTTCCTTTCCTTTCTCCCTCTTGTCCTTTACTTGATTTAAACTCTGCTTTATAACAATAGTCTTTCTTTTCATGGCGATCCCAACCTCCTCTATTGAGTGTTAATTTATCTGCTCATTCTGATGCTTGGTTGACATTCTCTAGAAGTTTATCTTTAACCAGAAGTCTGGTCTCTGAAGGAAGTTGAAATAAAAACTGATCAAAAATCATTAGATCCCTTATTCCCTCTTTAGAGTTAGCTTTGGCAGATGAAATCCACTTATCAAAATAGTCTGTCAGTTTGGCACTAAAAAACTTAAATGACTTCTCTTTCTGAGGCACTAGACTTCCAAACTTCTTTCTGAAGTAATCAGCACCTAGCCTAAATCTGTCATATACTGCCTCTTTGTATTCAGCATAAAAAACAGGTTTATCTGAGGGAAATGTGTTGTAGATCTCAGCCAATTCCCCTCTAATTAAACTGGCTAAATACTTCATCTATTGAGTCTCTGGTATTCCTCAGTTCTGAGCAGACCTTTCAAAAGTGGATAGGAAAATTTGTGGATCTTCTCCTGACACATACACCATAAAATCTTTTGGGGTAACTCGAGGTAAATCAGCTCTGGGTTCAGAGTTTCCCTCCTTTTTGTCCCCATTCTTAAGTCTCTCCCTTTCTAATTGTAATCTTTCTGCTTTCAAACTAGTTTGTATTTCCATCTCTTGAACTCTAAGTTCCATTTCAGCTTTCCACTTTCCACTCTCAAACTGTTTTTGTTCTATTTCTCGAGTTCTAAGTTCTGCTTGAGCGTTCAACTTTTCCTTTTCAATCTGCTTTTGTTCATTCCACTTTTCCCTCTCAAACTGTTTTTGTTCTGTTTCAACGTTCAACTTTTCCCTCAGAAACTCTAAATATTCTGGACTACGGTTGTGCAGTCCCTCAGGGTCTCTCTCCTCTGCCGTTCTATTAGGCTCCACACTGCTTTGTATCAGTATAACTCTCAGTTCTTCGACACTATTCCCCTTATGAGGTAAATTTAACTCTTTGCACTTCTGAATCAGAGCCTCCTTTTTCATACCCAGAAACTCTGATGAAGCTGAAGTTGGTTCCCAGTTCCTTATTCGCAGTTCCTTATTCCTTATTCATTATTTGCAAAGCCGCAAAGCCAAAGAAAAATATTGTGGGAAAACTGAAAAGCTCTAAACTCCAAAAAGAAGTTTGCAGGGGGACATATTATATACCTCCAGATTCAGAAGACTCAGCACTCTAAGTGGACCTATATTGGGTCATCCTACAAAACCCAGATCTTAAGTAAACAGCTTCAAAATCGGATGCCCCCAGAACAATTCAATAAGAAGAAAGGGGCGACAGCTGCAGCAGAAAAAAACTTTTGATCACCCCAAATCACACAGATCTGAACTCCAGAGACTGTCCCCTACAAGAGGACATGTGCTGGTGCTGATCCAGTCTCTGGTTCTGGACCTAAGCCCTCCTATGTGGCCTGTCTCCAAGCACCCAGTATTAGACATGGCTTTGAATAAGGAAGTGGTGAAAATATAAGCCCTCTGAAACACAAAACAATCTTTGGATCACCCCAAATCACACACCCCTGAACTCCAGAGACTGTCCCCTACAAGAGGACATGTGCTGGTGCTGATCCAGTCTCTGGTTCTGGACCTAAGGCCTCGAATATGGCCTCCATCCAAGCACCCTGTATTAGACATGGCTTTGAATAAGGAAGTGGTGAAAATATAAGCCCTCTGAAACCCCAAACAATCTTTGGATCACCCCAAATCACACACCCCTGAACTCCAGAGACTGTCCTCTACAAGAGGACATGTGCTGGTGCTGATCCAGTCTCTGGTTCTGCACCTAAGGCTTCGAATGTGGCCTCCCTCCAAGCACCCTGTATAAGACATGGCTTTGAATAAGGAAGTGGTGAAAATATAAGCCCTCTGAAACCCCAAATAATCTTTGGATCACCCCAAATCACACACCCCTGAACTCCAGAGATTGTCCCCTACAAGAGGACATGTGCTGGTGCTGATCCAGTCTCTGGTTCTGGACCTAAAGCCTCGATTTTGTGGCCTGTCTCCAAGCACCCTGTATTAGACATGGCTTTGAATAAGGAAGCGGTGAAAATATAAGCCCTCTGAAACCCAAATAATCTTTGGATCACCCCAAATCACACACCCCTGAACTCCAGAGACTGTCCCCTACAAGAGGACATGTACTGGTGCTGATCCAGTCTCTGGTTCTGGCCCTAAGGCCTCGAATGTGGCCTCCCTCCAAGCACCCTGTATTAGACATGGCTTTGAATAAGGAAGTGGTGAAAATATAAGCCCTCTGAAACCCAAATAATCTTTGGATCACCCCAAATCACACAACCCTGAACTCTAGAGACTGTCCTCTACAAGAGGACATGTGCTGGTGCTGATCCAGTCTCTGGTTCTGTCCCTAAGGCTTCGAATGTGGCCTCCCTCCAAGCACCCTGTATTAGACATGGCTTTGAATAAGGAAGTGGTGAAAATATAAGCTCTCTGAAACCCAAAACAATCTTTGGATCACTCCAAATCACACACCCCTGAACTCCAGAGACTGTCCCCTACAAGAGTGATGGATATAGATTTGAAGGAAAAGGATTTTATATATTACTTTTATATATCACTCATATGCCTTGCACTTTCTTCCTACGCTCAGGAGCCAATGTAGTACTTGTAATGCAACCTGTAAGAATATGACACTTGAAACAAGAAGACCAAGACAAGTATGCTGAAACTCTGCAAGAACTGAGAACTAATAATATACTGCTTGTAGAGCTGCACTTATAAAATATTATGCATATGTTATATTATTCTATAAGATTCCAATAGGAATCAGTACCAGAGAGCCTTTTGTAGAAAACTGATTTGATGCAGCAAGCTGGTTTTGGCCACCTGTGGCCTATCTTCCTTAAGGCTGAGAACGAACTGGGGGAAAGGGCACAGAGGAAAAAAAAACATCCCTTACCAACAGACTTCAGTTATCAGAGGGTATCAAGGCTGCTAGATTGAGACACATTGGCGCTATTGAAAGTATTATGCCCAGAAGAAAGTAGGTAAGAGGTTAGAGGGTGTCCTTCTAAATTGAGGACAAGATAAGGGGTTGCAGGATTTGGAATTCCCCCAAGTAGAAGAGCCAACCCAGAATTGCATCTTCAAATCAGAACTAACCCTAGATACTTTATGAGCCAATAAGATAACAAATATTAGAATATTGTAATATTGTTATGATTATCTGAAAGTATTAATTGCTCTACGCTTCTATTGTAAGGGGTTGAACCTTTACACACAAGGAGACTGTCTACTTCTGTGTAAGAAAAAGGGCTCATCCACTGGGTAAATAAAAACCATCTGTTTTGCTTCAATTCAAGAAGGACTCCTGGATTTTATTTTAATTTTTATTGTGGTTGGTCAGAAAAGGGAGAACGAACCACAAAGGTGCAAAATTTTGCACCTAACAAGAGGGCATGTGCTGGTGCTGATCCAGTCTCTGGTTCTGGACCTAAGGCCTCGAATGTGGCCTCCCTCCAAGCACCCTGTATTAGACATGGCTTTGAATACGGAAGTGGTGAAAATATAAGCCCTCTGAAACACAAACCAATCTTTGGATCACTCCAAATCACACAGATCTGAACTCCAGAGACTGTCCCCTACAAGAGGACATGTGCTGGTGCTGATCCATTCTCTGGTTCTGGATGTAAGACCTTGAATGTGGCCTCCCTCCAAGCACCCTGTATTAGACATGGCTTTGAATAAGGAAGTGGTGAAAATATAAGCTCTCTGAAACCCAAAACAATCTTTGGATCACCCCAAATCACACACCCCTGAACTCCAGAGACTGTCCCCTACAAGAGGACATGTGGTGGTGCTGATCCAGTCTCTCGTTTTCGACCTAAGGCCTCGAATGTGGCCTCCCTCCAAGCACCCTGTATTAGACTTGGCTTTGAATAAGGAAGTGGTGAAAATATAAGGCCCCTGAAACCCCAAGTTGGCAACTACTGTAAGGAGGTGCTTCAGACACTCAGTTGCCAATACCCAATACCACCATTGTCTCCAATTTAGGTAAAATAGGACATATGGAGTTCAGCTGAAATGGAAGGAGATCTCCAGGTACGGTAATCATAATATGGAGGGTCCTCAGTGGGGTATAATTTGTAACTCTCGGAGTTCTCTAGGTGGGTTGGCATCAATTGTCAGGTAGTACCTATGTAGGGTATAATTCCACATAGGCCAGCTTAAGAAGCCTCCATGTCTCGGAGAATGTTAAAACCTGTCATTTGGAGATCAGTTGTAATTTGTGGGGATCTCCAGGAGGGTTGGCAACCACAGTGTCATCAAGCCAGGCAGCCTTAGCATGGACCTGCCTGCTGCCAGAACTGCCACTGTCTCCCAAAGAACCCCAGGAGCAGCGAAGGCTGAGGGTAAGGGCAGAGGCATGGACCAAGCACAGGAGCGCATGCCTGGCAGCCCACGGCCTTCCCCCTGCTGAGGAAATGTCAGGAGAGCCAGTACAGGATCTGATCTACTCCTCCTGAGTAGCAGAGATGAGCCAGCTTGGAGCAAGAAGCTTAATGAACCCAGCCTCACCTGTAGGAGAAACTCCCTTTATAAGGCCGCAGCTAGCATGGGATTAGCTAGTCACAATTGTGGTATTCTGGGATTGGCTGTTGGTGAGCTCTTTGGTTCTGGCTGCCTGAGCCTTGGTGGGTCACAGTCTTTGATTTGGGAATCTGTTACTTGACCATGGAGTTTGACCTGAGAATCTTTGTTGTTGGCCCTGTTGTCGTCAGAACTTGCCTCCAACCTGGTGAGCAGGATATTTTTAATCCTTCTGTTTCTATGTGTTGCTCTCCATTATACTCTTAGATTATGTTGCTGCTGTTTCTGTGGGTTTGTCATGAAAATATGGTTTAGAGCACATTATACTAAGCGATACATGTGTATTCTAATGAACTTTGTTTTAGAATTTCATTAGGCTGTCTTGGTTTGGGGCATAAATTGAGCCAAATGTGTAAGTTTGGTTTTCTATAGTGCCTTTAATAAATATGAATCTGCCTTTCGGATCTCTTAGTGTATCTTTACGTTGGAAGGGTAAATATTTTTACTTTACCCTTCCAACATAAATTTTAAATTTCAGGCATGGGAGAGACGGAGCTCTTTCAATGTGCTATCATTCTCTTCAACACCGACACCACACCCTCTGCTTTTCTCCATTTCTCAGCTTCTTCTCGTGGTAGCTAGGATAATTCACCCCATGAAGTAGGTTCAGGTATTTCTGCTGTTCTTAGTGCAGAGGTAGTCAAGTCAAGTTTATTATTACAGTCTGCGACCAGTACATATAAAACCATTTGCAAATCAGTTTAAAAAACAGTCGAGACTGGATACTGGGGAAGAACGATGAATAAATATAAGAGTAAAAAAATAAGATCATCATAAATTAGTAGTTTAAGATGCCTTATGCGATTTACGTTGCTTGTAGACCTGGGCACAGAATAAGAAGAAAGGGGCAGCAGCTGCAGCAGAAAAAAACCTTTTGATCACCCCAAATCACACAGATATGAACTCCAGAGACTGTCCCCTACAAGAGGACATGTGCTTGTGCTGATCCAGTCTCTGGTTCAGGACCTAAGCCCCCCTATTTGGACTGTCTCCAAGCACCCAGTATTAGACATGGCTTTGAATAAGGAAGTGGTGAAAATATAAGCCCTCTGAAACACAAAACAATCTTTGGATCACCCCAAATCACTCACCCCTGAACTCCAGAGACTGTCCCCTACAAGAGGACATGTGCTGGTGCTGATCCAGTCTCTGGTTCTGGACCTAAGGCCTCGAATGTGGCCTCCATCCAAGCACCCTGTATTAGACATGGCTTTGAATAAGGAAGTGGTGAAAATATAAGCCCTCTGAAACCCAAATAATCTTTGGATCACCCCAAATCACACACCCCTGAACTCCAGAGACTGTCCTCTACAAGAGGACATGTGCTGGTGATGATCCAGTCTCTGGTTATGCACCTAAGGCCTCGAATGTGGCCTCCCTCCAAGCACCCTGTATAAGACACGGCTTTGAATAAGCAAGTGCTGAAAATATAAGCCCTCTGAAACCCCAAATAATCTTTGGATCACCCCAAATCACACACCACTGAACTCCAGAGACTGTCCCCTACAAGAGGACATGTGCTGGTGCTGATCCAGTCTCTGGTTCTGGACCTAAAGCCTTGATTTTGTGGCCTGTCTCCAAGCACCCTGTATTAGACATGGCTTTGAATAAGGAAGTGGTGAAAATATAAGCCCTCTGAAACCCAAATAATCTTTGGATCACCCTAAATCACACACCCCTGAACTCTAGAGACTGTCCTCTACAAGAGGACATGTGCTAGTGCTGATCCAGTCTCTGGTTCTGGCCCTAAGGCCTCGAATGTGGCCTCCCTCCAAGCACCCTGTATTAGACATGGCTTTGAATAAGGAAGTGGTGAAAATATAAGCCCTCTGAAACCCAAATAATCTTTGGATCACCCCAAATCACACACCCCTGAACTCCAGAGACTGTCCCCTACAAGAGGACATGTACTGGTGCTGATCCAGTCTCTGGTTCTGGCCCTAAGGCCTCGAATGTGGCCTCCCTCCAAGCACCCTGTATTAGACATGGCTTTGAATAAGGAAGTGGTGAAAATATAAGCTCTCTGAAACCCAAAACAATCTTTGGATCACTCCAAATCACACACCCCTGAACTCCAGAGACTGTCCCCTACAAGAGTGATGGATATAGATTTGAAGGAAAAGGATTTTATATATTACTTTTATATATCACTCATATGCCTTGCACTTTCTTCCTACGCTCAGGAGCCAATGTAGTACTTGTAATGCAACCTGTAAGAATATGACACTTGAAACAAGAAGACCAAGACAAGTATGCTGAAACTCTGCAAGAACTGAGAACTAATAATATACTGCTTGTAGAGCTGCACTTATAAAATATTATGCATATGTTATATTATTCTATAAGATTCCAATAGGAATCAGTACCAGAGAGCCTTTTGTAGAAAACTGATTTGATGCAGCAAGCTGGTTTTGGCCACCTGTGGCCTATCTTCCTTAAGGCTGAGAACGAACTGGGGGAAAGGGCACAGAGGAAAAAAAAACATCCCTTACCAACAGACTTCAGTTATCAGAGGGTATCAAGGCTGCTAGATTGAGACACATTGGCGCTATTGAAAGTATTATGCCCAGAAGAAAGTAGGTAAGAGGTTAGAGGGTGTCCTTCTAAATTGAGGACAAGATAAGGGGTTGCAGGATTTGGAATTCCCCCAAGTAGAAGAGCCAACCCAGAATTGCATCTTCAAATCAGAACTAACCCTAGATACTTTATGAGCCAATAAGATAACAAATATTAGAATATTGTAATATTGTTATGATTATCTGAAAGTATTAATTGCTCTACGCTTCTATTGTAAGGGGTTGAACCTTTACACACAAGGAGACTGTCTACTTCTGTGTAAGAAAAAGGGCTCATCCACTGGGTAAATAAAAACCATCTGTTTTGCTTCAATTCAAGAAGGACTCCTGGATTTTATTTTAATTTTTATTGTGGTTGGTCAGAAAAGGGAGAACGAACCACAAAGGTGCAAAATTTTGCACCTAACAAGAGGGCATGTGCTGGTGCTGATCCAGTCTCTGGTTCTGGACCTAAGGCCTCGAATGTGGCCTCCCTCCAAGCACCCTGTATTAGACATGGCTTTGAATACGGAAGTGGTGAAAATATAAGCCCTCTGAAACACAAACCAATCTTTGGATCACTCCAAATCACACAGATCTGAACTCCAGAGACTGTCCCCTACAAGAGGACATGTGCTGGTGCTGATCCATTCTCTGGTTCTGGATGTAAGACCTTGAATGTGGCCTCCCTCCAAGCACCCTGTATTAGACATGGCTTTGAATAAGGAAGTGGTGAAAATATAAGCTCTCTGAAACCCAAAACAATCTTTGGATCACCCCAAATCACACACCCCTGAACTCCAGAGACTGTCCCCTACAAGAGGACATGTGGTGGTGCTGATCCAGTCTCTCGTTCTGGACCTAAGGCCTCGAATGTGGCCTCCCTCCAAGCACCCTGTATTAGACTTGGCTTTGAATAAGGAAGTGGTGAAAATATAAGCCCCCTGAAACCCCAAGTTGGCAACTACTGTAAGGAGGTGCTTCAGACACTCAGTTGCCAATACCCAATACCACCATTGTCTCCAATTTAGGTAAAATAGGACATATGGAGTTCAGCTGAAATGGAAGGAGATCTCCAGGTACGGTAATCATAATATGGAGGGTCCTCAGTGGGGTATACTTTGTAACTCTCGGAGTTCTCTAGGTGGGTTGGCATCAATTGTCAGGTAGTACCTATGTGGGGTATAATTCCACATAGGCCAGCCTAAGAAGCCTCCATGTCTCGGAGAATGTTAAAACCTGTCATTTGGAGATAAGTTGTAATTTGTGGGGATCTCCAGGAGGGTTGGCAACCACAGTGTCATCAAGCCAGGCGGCCTTAGCATAGACCTGCCTGCTGCCAGAACTGCCACTGTCTCCCAAAGAACCCCAGGAGCAGCGAAGGCTGAGGGTAAGGGCAGAGGCATGGACCAAGCACAGGAGCGCATGCCTGGCAGCCCACGGCCTTCCCCCTGCTGAGGAAATGTCAGGAGAGCCAGTACAGGATCTGATCTACTCCTCCTGAGTAGCAGAGATGAGCCAGCTTGGAGCAAAAAGCTTAATGAACCCAGCCTCACCTGTAGGAGAAACTCCCTTTATAAGGCCGCAGCTAGCATGGGATTAGCTAGTCACAATTGTGGTATTCTGGGATTGGCTGTTGGTGAGCTCTTTGGTTCTGGCTGCCTGAGCCTTGGTGGGTCACAGTCTTTGATTTGGGAATCTGTTACTTGACCATGGAGTTTGACCTGAGAATCTTTGTTGTTGGCCCTGTTGTCGTCAGAACTTGCCTCCAACCTGGTGAGCAGGATATTTTTAATCCTTCTGTTTCTATGTGTTGCTCTCCATTATACTCTTAGATTATGTTGCTGCTGTTTCTGTGGGTTTGTCATGAAAATATGGTTTAGAGCACATTATACTAAGCGATACATGTGTATTCTAATGAACTTTGTTTTAGAATTTCATTAGGCTGTCTTGGTTTGGGGCATAAATTGAGCCAAATGTGTAAGTTTGGTTTTCTATAGTGCCTTTAATAAATATGAATCTGCCTTTCGGATCTCTTAGTGTATCTTTACGTTGGAAGGGTAAATATTTTTACTTTACCCTTCCAACATAAATTTTAAATTTCAGGCATGGGAGAGACGGAGCTCTTTCAATGTACTATCATTCTCTTCCACACCGACACCACACCCTCCGCTTTTCTCCATTTCTCAGCTTCTTCTCGTGGTAGCTAGGATACATATACATATACAGTACATATAAAACCATTTGCAAATCAGTTTAAAAACAGTCGAGACTGGATACTGGGGAAGAATGATGAATAAATATAAGAGTAAAAAAATAAGATCATCATAAATTAGTAGTTTAAGCTGCCTTGTGCGGTTTATGTTGCTTGTAGACCTGGGCACAGAATCTTGCTACTTGATGTGGTGTCTGGCGATTCCGGTCAGACAAAAGATAATCAAGTTTGATTTTATTTGAACTTCCAAGGAATCTTTCTACTAATGGACTGATGGTTTCCGCTCTAATTTTACTATGACTTGGGCAGTTGAAGAAGATGTGCTCCATTGAGTCAATTTCTCTTAGGGGATAGGAGCAAAGCCTAAGAGAGTAATGGACAGCTTTAAACTTTCCTTCCAGAACGGCAGAGGGTAGAGTTGAACTTCTAGCTAAAGCAAATGCCCTTCTGGAGTTACTGGATTCAAGAAAGTAAAAATAGGCTGCAGGAGCAGCAATATATTTAGTAGTATCTGAAGAAATAAAACCTGGTGCTCTAAGAAAATGTTTGTCTTTCAATGTCTGTCACTCTCTGCTTAATGAGTGATTTTGCTCGGTCTAACCCCATGACTAGCAAACTTTGAGGGGAAAGACCCAATTTTCCCAGGGATTTCAGAGTCGCCTTTTGCCAATTAGATTGAAATTTGTCTTGGAATAACAGAGGGAGCAGACGTTGCGGGTTTAGACGTCCTGACAGCCTTTTGAAAATTGAAAGGATGGTGATTCTGGCCTCTACCCTTAACATTCCTGTTTCCAGTCTAACCCATGAGTTAGGCATGCATTTGGGCACTTGTAATAGGGCTCTAAGGAATTTGGACTGCACTCTCTCAAGTTGAGAGAAAGAGGAGGATGGCAGCCCCAAGAATGATCCGTATACTAATTGGGCCAATGGTTTGGCTTTAAACAATCTGAGTGCAGCCGGTACATACTGCCCCCCTTGTGATAGATAGAATTTCAGTATACCGTGTGCTGTTTGTTCTCCCACATCAGCAATGAAGCTGCTATGTGTTGTTTTGGTACCTGAGGCTTGCAAAACTACACCCAAATATTTGAAGCTGGTAAGTTGTTCTAACTGATGCCCCTGAAGCTCCCATTGTCTGATCTTTGGATTTTTACCGAAAGCCAGGATCTTAGTTTTTTGGTAATTAGTTAGAAGGTGTTCAGTATCACAGAATTGGGAGAATTTTTTTAGAGCTCGTTTCAGCCCTATGGGGTTCCTACAAAGTAATACAGCATCATCTGCATAGAGCAGTACATGAATGTGCCTATTTGCTAATTTGGGAGGGTGCAATCCAGGGTCATTCAAAAGGTTCACCAAATTGTTGATGTAGAAGATAAACAGAAAGGGGGCTAGAAGGCACACCTGCCTGTAAGTTTGAATGGGGTCAGTCAAATGCCCAATTCGGCTGCACCTTACTCAGGGCAGTTTGCTTGTGCATAGCCCCCAAAAGGGACAGCAGTCGCCTATCAGTAGAGGAGGCCTGCAGTTTCCTCCAAAGTCTATTTCTAGAGACTGTGTCAAAAGCTGCTTTTAAATCAACAAATGCCCGGTAAAGTGATGCTTGGTCTCCTGTAGCGTATTTCTCTACAAGGTGTTGCATTACTAGGCAGTGATCTATTGTTGACCTGCCAGCTCTAAACCCAGCTTGCTCATCAGCAATTATATCCTCCTGTTCTAGCCAGTCTAAAAATTTCTCCAGCAGATGTTTTGTAGACAACTTGCTTACACTGCTTAGTAAGCTGATTGGTCTATAATTGGATGGATCCTCCTTCTTTCCCTTCTTATGGAAGGGGAGTACTATAGCCATTCCCCAATCTTTGGGGATGTAGCCGGTTTCATCAATATAAGTAAATTGTTTTTAGTAATTCTGGAGATATTCCATCAAGCCCAGGGGCTTTTGCATTCTTTAACTGGCTAATATAAGCTTTTACCTCTTCAGCATGAACTGGGGGGCATTTGGCCAAATTTTCTATTGTTAGGGCAGGAGGGGGTTGAATAAGATCATCATACATTTTTTGGAAAAAAGAAGTCCATTTATCTGGGGGGATACAGGAAGCCAAGGGGGAGGCGGCTGTGGAGGCATGGTTTGACACTAGTTTCCAGAACACCACTGAGTTTTTGCTCGTAGCTGCTTCAATTATATTGGCCCACAGTTTTCTGGTATGTTCTTTCTTACAGCGGGCAACCAGTGATTTATATTTCTTTTTTAAAAATGAAAGAGAACGATATGCATCCTGTCTGGTCTTTTCATCAGCTCTCAGTGCTAACTTATAGGCATAGATTAAAGCATTTTTAGCACAAATACAGCTTTGATCAAACCAAGGTTTAGATGACAAATTGGTCTTGACCAGTTTTCCCTCTCGAGCACCTACCAAAAGTGGCCTTAAGGATTGGACGAGGTCATCATAACTCTTTAAAGGATTTTCAAATTTTGAGGAAACCTTAAAAGCATGACTATATAGTTGTAGGTTCTAGTGCAGAGGTATTTTTCCCTGCACTTGTTCCTCTGCAGCAAGTATGCTCTGCGCATTGCTACAGCAGAATTTCCCTACTTTCCTCCCTTTTATTGCAGTCATGAAGCTGACTTTCTGCCCATTTCTTTCCAGACACAGCAGAATAGCTGTGAAGATTTTAGCGTTTTCCACTCTGCCTCTTCTCTTGGTGTTGCTGGGATACAGTTTGCTCTATGAAGTGGGTTTTTTTCTTCGCTCTGGAGGCAGTTTCCCACCTTTTCCCTTTTGTTTTCCTTCTCACTTCTTGCTTGGCTTCCTCAAGTTGCTGAAAAGTTTCTTTTTGTAGCATTGGAAGCTATTTCCCCACCTTTTTCCTGGCTGGCACAACAGAGTGTCTTCTACTCCCACCCCCTTCTCATGTTTGCTGTGAGACAATGAGAGAGAGAATTATGTTGTACTTGAAAAGGAGATACTTTTGTCTGCAGTTACTTAGTTTGTTTGCTTTCTTCTTTTTAGCTGGCTCTCTGGAGAGCTAAAAAGGAGTAGTTTCAGTAAGGATTGTTCCTCTCAAGTTGACTGAGACTTCTGAGATAACTTTGAGTCTCCTAGACTATTTTGAGATGTAGCAATGACTGGCAGTATTATCTGAAAGCGGGATGATATAACTCATAAGGTTTGCCTTTTTAGAGAGTTAATGATCTCATATTGCCTATCCAAAGCCATACCATACTGCTGTTATTCAAAGAACAATACATATTAATTGCTAGCATCTTTTTCACCTTAATAATTACTTCAACTGGTCCACTTTGTTGGGGGAAAAGGTTAAAAAATAGCTTTTCTTCAGAGGTGCAATGGATCTTGAATCAATAGAGAGTCAGCACACGAGTTTAGCTTTTAAAATCATTTACTTCTAAAGGAAAAAAGGTTAACAGGATTGCCTACAAAATAACAAATGCCTGGAGCTACATTCTCACTACTGGTTACAAACAAAGAGCTGTGATAACTGAATGGAGAATCTTCTTCTTCCTCTGTCTTCTTGACCCTGAAAGAAAATCACCTGACCTGTTGACCAATAACAGTTTACAAACACTCTCAAGTTTCCCGGGCTTGCAGATTATTGGCTTTGAGCCAGGTTCCCCTTCCAGGTCAATCTAAACAATAGCATGGTAGGTAAACACATTAACCCCATAATGACTGAATCTCAGACCTTGCAACACACATATATTCCAACACATTTATGGTACAGGTTTCTCCTATTTCTTTTACATATTGGGAAATGTCTTGTTGGGGTAGTGGTGCTCATTTGAGAGTCTTTCTTCATCAGGCTGCTCCCCTTGCCAAAGATTGCTGGCATTGATTGTCTGGGCCTGGTGTGGGATGCCGAGGAGAGTATAGCCATCTGTCTGGTGTACCGATCGCCCAGCGCACCAGCAGATGCTGTGCCTGGCCTGTTAGAGGCGGTGGCTGGCTGGACCTTGGAGTACCCCAGGCTTCTGGTCTTAGGGGACATCAATGTCCATGCCGATGATGCTACCTCCTCACAGGCCATGGACATGATAGCCTCCATGGCAGCATTAGGACTCTCCCAGTTTGTATCAATGCCCACACATCGAGCAGGACACACACAGGATTTGATCTTTGGGTTCGAGATACAGGTGGATCTGGATGAAGCTATAGCAGTGCCATGGTCAGACCACCTCATCCTGAGGGCTTGTCTGGGCACCATGACCCCCTCCTGCTTGGGCGATGAGCTGATTTATGCTCGCCCATGGAGTCAAATGGATCCAATTGAATTGCAGAATGCTCTGCAGGATCCGATGCCCCCTGGTGGCTCATTGGATGAGCTGATAGAGGACTGGAATGCCCGTTTCTCTGAAGCTATTGATGAGATTGCTCTCTCCGCCCCCGAACTAGAGTATCTCCTTGGTATACTGATGAGCTACGGCAAATCAAATGGGAGCTGAGACGGCTAGAGCGAGTGTGGCGGCGACTCCATGATGAAGTGACAAGAACATCTTATAGGACATTTATGAAGGCCTATGAGATGGCACTGAAAGCTGCAGAGACTATTATGCAGCTTCCACTGTGTCCACTAGTTCTCGCCCAGCACAACTTTCCAGAGTGATTTGGTCTTTAACATCCCTCACACATGGGACAAATAAAAATGTAAATTCGGTAATAAGCTGTGAGGCTTTTGGAGACTATTTTGCGGATAATATCTTGTCACTCCGCCAGGATCTGTCCACCACAGTTGATGCAGTATGTGTACTGGAGGCCCCTTGGTCGTCCTCAGGGTTGACATTAGATCAATTCAGGCCACTCTCCCAGGAGGAGGTGGGCAGGGTCCTGCATGCTGTGAAACCTACCACGTGCCCACTGGACCCGTGCCCATCATGGCTGGTGAAAAGTGGTGGTGATGGGATTTGGGCACCATTAGCTGACATCATTAATCTTTCTCTGAGTTCTGGGTTTTTTCCAGACTCACTGAAAGAGGCAGTGGTGCGGTCCTTATTAAAGAAACCATTACTGGATCCTGCTGATCCAGCCAATTATCACCCAGTTTTGAATATTCCGTTCCTGGGTAAGGTAATTGAGAGGGCGGTAGCGGAACAGCTGCAGGTATACCTGGGTGATGCCTCTATCCTGGATCTATTCCAGTCCAGCTTCAGGCCTGGCCATGGTACAGAGACGGTTCTGGTTGCCCTCGCAGATGATCTGCGGCGACACCTGGACCGGAGTGGTTCGGCACTGCTGATACTTTTAGATCTTACAGCAGCATTTGACATGGTCAGTCATAATCTTCTGACCCACTGCCTTGCCGATGTGGGGATTCGTGGAACAGCCCTGCAATGGCTGAACTCCTTCCTTCACAGTCTAGGACAGAGGATGGCACTCGAGGAACAGATATCTGCTTACCATTCTTTGGTATGTGGCATCCCTCAGGGGGCGATTCTTTCCCCGATGCTATTTAACATCTATATGTGCCCCCTTGCCCGGTTAGCCCGCAGCTTTGGGCTAGGTTGTCACCAGTATGTGGATGACACTCAGCTCTATCTGCTGATGGATGGTGTTATGACCTTTACTTTCTTTAGGGTAGATTTTTCTTTTAATCTATCCCTTAACTCTCTGGGTAGTCTGCTGCCACCAGGAATATTTTATTCCAAGATATTTTATTTAAATTTTCCCTTTGGTAACGTTCCTAAGCGTCAGGCTCCTTCGTGGTTCTATGTGGCCCTGATGATAGGAATGGGATATAGCAATGACAGCTACACTGGGATATAGCAAAACAAAAATAAACTTTTATTTAGTCGAGAAGCGTATTGGTTTCATAAACGTAGTTCTGGGTTCTTAAAGTTACTTCATTTACTCTCATTCACACAGCTGGCCTCTCTTTCCCTGACTGAGTGTCCTTTCACAAACATGCTCAGTTCAGGTTCCACACAGGTTATATTTCTCTCATAAACACTTCAACATATTCAGGCAGCACACAGCTAGCCTGCTTTCTTCTGACTAAAAATTTTCTCTCTACTCTCAGTCTCAAACTGCATTCACTCCACCCACCCTCTCAGTCCTCAACCAATCATATTGTCAGAAACTGTTTTAACATAAGTAACGCCATATTTAATCGTGTAGTGTTTAGACTTCTTTCCCTCCAGGCAACACCTGCAAGGAGCCGATTCCATGGGAAAGGATCCTGTCTTATCTGCTGTTCCAGGCAACACCTGCAAGGAGCCAATTCCATGGGAAAGGATCCTGTCTTATCTGCTGTTTCGACCTTGGCCAGCTCAGCGCACCTCTGAGAAGTTTTGCTTTATGAACTCAGGGAGGAGGCTGGGCTCCGGGAGTGTGAAATATAACAACCTTTACTCTATGATTCATTCCTAGGAACGCTTTGCTCGGCCAGGATCTCTAATCCTGGAATATGCACATCTGGGCTTGAATGCTGTCTTTCACAATAAACCTTTTGAAATCAAAAGACCTCGTCTTCTTGCAGAAGGGAGTGAAACAGACTATCAAGTCTGGAATGCTATAGCCTGACACATATCACTCACTCATCCATCTCCTTCACCCCCCCCCACTCTTCACCTATCTCATCAAGCATTTAAAGATACATGCACACATTTACTTGGAATCATTACAGATGGCCAGTCCGATCTTGCTTTGGATTCCTTGGTCAAGGGTCTTGAGGCTGTGACCGTATGGTTACATCAGAGTCGCCTGAAATTGAATCCCCTGAAGACAGAGGTTTTGTGTCTGGATCATGGGGCAATCGAGCTGGGAACCGGCTCCCAGCTGTTGATGGGGTACAATTGAAACCTTCCCTGATGGTGAGGAGTCTGGGTGTGACCTTGGATGCTACATTTTCAATGGAGGCCCAGGTCATGACTGTTGCCAGGTCTGCCTTTTTCCATCTTCGACAGGGCAGGCAACTGGCACCCTATCTTTCACCACAGGACCTGGCCACAGTAATCCATGCAATGGTCACCTCCAGGCTAGACTACTGCAACTCACTCTATCCTGGACTGCCCTTGGGCCTGACTTGGAAGTTACAGCTGATCCAGAATGCAACGGCACACATCCTTACCGGAACGCCCATCCAAGCGCACATTCATCATGTGCTGTGCCAGCTGCACTGGCTTCCAGTGGAGTTCCAGATCCGGTTCAAGGTGTTAACCTTTGGTATTTAAAGCCCTTCATGGACTGGGACCTCCATACCTGCGGGACCGCCTCTTCCATTACGTCCCCTGCAGGGTGTTGTGCTCTGCAGACAAGCAACTCCTGGTGGTCCCTGGCCCAAAGGACATCCATCTGGCCTCAACCAGGGCAAGTGCTTTTTCTGCCCTGGCCCTGGCCTGGTGGAATGCTCTCCCGCTGGAGATCTGGACCCTGTGGGACCTGTTACAGTTTTGCAGGGCTTGTAAAACGGAGATGTTCTGCTGGGCCTTTGGCTGAGTGCCAGGAAGTGTCCTTCTTCTTCCATCTAAGACCACCATTTCTTCCGGAGCTGCCCTCAGCCATCTGCCATGCCTGTATACAGACTCCCAATATTTGTTTAAATAGCCTGCTCCTGGGCTATTTTAATCATTTTTTAAAAAAATATTATTGATTTTATGTTTCTGTGATTTTAATGTATTTTTTAATGTTGTTAGCCACCATTAGCCCATCTGTGGGGAGGGCAGGGTATACATCAAATAAATAAATAAAGAAATAAAGTTACGGTGAGCTTTTGAGCTGCTTGATGTCTGTGGACAGGACCATTTAGGGGGTGCTCAATAGGTTTTCTCAGTTGCATTTTTTTCAAGAAAGTAATCTGTATAAAACTATGCCCCTCTTGAGGTCTGTGCCTAAGGTGGCTGCCTAGTTGGTCTAATGGTAGCACCGGCCCTGTCTATAGTTATGGCAAACAGAAATGGGGAAAGGGGACAGCCTTGTCTAGTTCCCCTCGCTATATGGATATCTATCGAATGTACATTGTTAGTCCTAACTGTAGCTTTTGGAGAAAGATAAAGAGCATTAATGGCATTTTAGAATTGGTCGCCAAAACCCATTTTTTGAAGTAAAAGTTTTAGATATGGTATTTCCACTTAATCAAATGCCTTCTCTATATCAAAGGTCAGAAGTAATGCAGGGGTTTTGTATGCTACACAGAAATTAATTATAGTTAAAGTGTTACGTGTATTGTCAAAAAGATTCCTTATTGGCATAAAGCCAGTCTGGTCAAGGTGAATGTAGTTGGTTATTTAAATTTAGACAATGTTTTGGCAAATATGCTTGTAAAGATCTTTTGGTCTTGATTCAGTAAGGGTACTGGTTGAGAAGATTTAGTATTTGCAATATTGTTGTCCTTTTTTGGAGTTACTACTATTTCAGCCTCTGACCAAGATAGAGGGATGCTACCTCCTATCATAACAGAGCTGCATGTGGCAGTTAGTGGAGTTGAAAGTAGGTGAATGTATTTTTTTGTAAAAATTTGGCAGGGAATCCATCCCTGTCTGAAGCTTTGTTATTTTTTTCAAGGATTTGATAGTGACTGTAACATCTTCTGTTGTGACTGGCTGGTCCAGATATTGTTTATGTTCTTGTGAGTTTTTTTCCAAATTTCCTGTGATGATAAAAAATTTAAAATATAATTAGTGTCAGGATTGTCTGATGTACAAATGGTTTGGTAGTACTCAGCAAATACATTGGCTAATTTTACAGAATTAGTTTGAGTTTTTCCTGGGTGCCTTTAATAGCTTGTATAGAATGTGAGGAGGTTTTTCCCTCTAATTTTATGCAAGTAAGTTTATAGATTGGGTGGCCTTTTTTGTGTTCATATTCTAGTTTTCTTATTCTAGATATCATTTCATTTCTAATGTTTTCTTTTTGCTCTTCATGACAGGAGGCAATGGAGATTAATTTCCCTCTAAGTACCACTTCCATAGCATCCTACACATGGATTTGAGGAATGCCACATAGTTTGTTTCTATTGTTTAATTTCTAAAGAGACTTCAGAAGAAATTTATTTGTTAAATAAAAGTGATTTATTTAGTTTCCAATTTGTTTGATGTCATTTATTCTCAGTGTACATTCTGTCCAAGCATAGTCTGTCCACAACTTGTCACCAATCCTTGATGTAAGAGTTTGACTAATTAATTTAGGAGATAAGAATATGTCATTTAAATATGTAATTTAGAAGATAAGAATATGTAATCAATCCTTGTGTATATATTGTGGATAGAAGAGAAGTATGTATAGTCTGTTACCAGTGGGTTTTGAAGATGTCACTAGATCAATAGATAAAGCCTAAGAGCCATTAATTGATCTTAGCAGCTTAGTAACTATATTGTTAATTTTAATTGCTTTGACACGATAGGCAGTAAAATTTAAAAGGTCATTGAGAAAGGAGTGATACAAATGTTTACTGCTGACACATTGATTTACCCATGCTGAACGAAAGCAGAATTGAAAGCCAAGAGAATCAAGTGCACTCTACATGAAGACAGCTTGCCAGGTTGTTTTGATCTACAAGCAGCTCTCCACACTGAAAGCAGTGAAAGCAGCTTTCTCAGTAATCATGCTTTGTGGTATTATCCAATACAATTTTTAAAGTTTGTATATGTACACTCACACATTATGCAATGCATTTATATTTTGTATCACTTTCATATTTATCAAAATACTTAATTTCACAGGTCAAGGGATGGTGTCATGGAAATATAAATAATAATAATAACTGTGCTTATATACCGCTCTTTTACACATATTAGCGCCTCACCCAGAGCAGTGAACAAGTTAGTGTTATTCTTATCCCCACAATGGAGCTGGGGCTGAGAGGAGTGGCTGACCCAAGGCCACCTACTGAGCTAATGTCAGTAGTGGGATTTAAACCAGTAGACTGCTGATTATGGTTTAGAACACATACTTAGTGAAACATATGCATTCTAAATAACGCTGTATGAACTTCACTGTAGTTCTTTTTCTAGTATGGTGTATAACTGGTGCTTCTTTATCTTTGACAGCCAATTAAAAATAGTGAACAGTATCAAATACATGTTCTTTAATTGTTAGCAGAGACCAAGGATGATCTGGTCATGGAACTTTTCCTGTCATTTTTACTATCCATCTCTCTTATCTTGCAGCTGGGCATAGTGGTACTTTTGGCTAGGTAGAATGTCACATGATTGGAAATAGTAAATAGTGGTTTGATATTTATCTATGTTATCATATGAAAAGATGTTAGATTTCTGCATAAGATAATATATAAAAATGGTAATCCAAATAGCAGATCAGGGTTTTGGCCAAAAGAAATCTCATGAAGATCTAGGCAGGAAACTTACCCTTGTAATATGCGCTACGGTAACTTGAATGCATTTCATTGTTAATATGACTGAGTTAGATTTCATTAAGAAATGTTAGGAAACTTAATTCTTGTTGTGTTCATCTGTTCTATTTTTCTGTTTCATTTAAATGAACATTTATATTTTGATACCTCACTTAATGAAAACAACTAGCGTTTGTTAATGAAAGAAGCCATTAAACTCTTAGGAGGAGTCTGTCTCTTGGTTGGGAGAGTGCAACAAAAACATACATCCCATTTATTTTGTACTGAAAAACAGTTTCTCTAAAACAGAGAAACGTGTTTTCAGTTCTCACTTGAAGGTTTCAAGCTGCTCAGGATTTAAGATAAAACCTTCAACCCATCTCTACTGAGTATTTAATACTTTTTACTTAATGTTTAAAAGTTATGTTTAACATTGATGCCTAATATGATTATAGAAGTAATACTGTTTGAATTATCTATATACTTATTTGAGATGGACTGTTAGTAAATTTACAATTTTATGAAATTTTTACCATTTTATAACATTACAACTTTGTACCACAAAAGTTTTGCTTGTAGAAGAGGTTGCTAAAAATAAAATCTCCCATCCCTGGCGGAGGGCGGAGGGCGGAGGGCGGAGGGCGGAGACGGAGAGACACAGAGAGACACAGAGAGACACAAAGAGACACAAAGAGACACAAAGAGACAAAGATGACGACAAAGACAAAGACAAAGACGACGACAAAGACAAAGACAAAGACAGCCGGGGGCCCCCGGGGGTCGCGGCTGCGCCGCTCCCCCCGACGGCCCCCGCCCCGCCTCCGGCGGGCCGGGGGCCCCCGGGGGTCGTGGCTGCGCCGCTCCCCCCGGCGGCCCCCGCCCCGCCCCCGGCGGGCCGGGGGCCCCCGGGGGTCGCGGCTGCGCCGCTCCCCCCGACGGCCCCCGCCCCGCCCCCGGCGGGCCGGGGGCCCCCGGGGGTCGGGGGCCCCCGGGGGTCGCGGCTGCGCCGCTCCCCCCGGCGGCCCCCGCCCCGCCCCCGGCGGGCCGGGGGCCCCCGGGGGTCACGGCTGCGCCCTGGCCTGGGAGAACAGGGGTTGGGGGTGAAGGCTAGAGTGGTGGGAGAGCGCACAGGTGGAGGGGAGGCAAGTAGGTGGAGGAAGTAGGTGGAACTCCATGGTAGTTACTTGTTACTTTCACACACACTCCCTTCCTCCAGAAGGAAGGAGGGGAAAGTTATAATTCTCCCTTTGTTTCTGCCTCTGCATCCCAAGAATGTTCAGTTATCTGTCCAAGGCCAGACCTTCCCTTCCAATGTGCAACCAGGGAGAAAGGGGGGGCGGCCAAAAGACAGCGAACAGTCACCTAAAACACAAAGAATCCATCCCAAGCCGCCTGCTAGCTCAATATCACAGCTATATGATTAATATAAATTTGCTAATCCCACAAATCCCCCCTTTGTTTCTCTTGAGATTCCTTATCACAAGTGAAACGTGCTATATTATTAAGACACTTATGCATAGACACATGTGTTCTATCTACTGGTGAACAAATTCTGTATCAGGAACTAATATTTTTACAAGATAGTATAAATTATATACAGGGGAATATAGTTACAATATGTAAGCATTGCCCAAAGAATTCAATATCAATCCCTAATAGACATACAAGACAATATATATATATAGAAAGGCAACATCATAAATAGACATTAACAATTAGCCACAAAGGTGGTGCTGCAGCAACATAATCTGGAGCGCTAATAGTTCAAATGGTTCATCTGGGATGACTTCGCTTATGGTTAGGATTTTAATCAGGTACTGCTGTTCCTTCAGGAGTCAGGTATTATCCTTTCCAACATGGAAAACATTTATATCCTGTAGTATCATACCACTCTTTGGCTATAGGGAAAGAAGCCCCAACATAAAATGGAGACGTATCCCAACTTGTGCATTCCTAAGCATAGATACTAAGGAGTGTAGGTAGGCAGACAGGATAATACATAGTGCCATCTATTTGAACTCTTCAGAGCTTTCAATAGACTTTCCAGTCATGGATTCCATCTAGCAAAAGAGACTGGTCACTTTTTTTCTTTTCCCAATCTGATTAGCTGTATCTGTAAAACCAATCACACAGTAAAACATTTCTCTAAAGTTATCAATGCAGCTCCAAGTCCATTTGGCCTGAGGACAGGGAGTGTTACTTCTTAAATAAAGTTCTTCTGAGTGCTGGCCTCATGTAGATCTTCTAAATGGATAATAACGCACACACACAACTTACTCTTTGGCCTGAAATGGGAGTGGAAATACCAGTAGATTGCCTTAGCATATGGCTCTTGTGAATCTGACATCAGAGCATCCAGGACATCCATGAAACTAAACACTGGAAAATGGATAGCTTAGGTTTTTATCTGTAAAGCAGAGGAAATACAGCTGGGACTGGATTAAGCACAGGATCAAGTTAGCTTAACTCCAACAATAACAATTTAAGGTAAGCATACACAAAAAACACAGTTACTTAAAATAAATACAAGAAAGTAACTGGAGGACCACAGAAAATAGAATGGAGTCACTGGCGGATGAACAAGATAGCTGTGAGACTGGAAATCAAATTCCCTTATTCCATGAGAGAGAAAATAAGGAAGGAAAGAATAGAACAAACCACAGAAAATACAATCTCAAAGTAAAGCATTTTTAAGATATGAGGAGAGAGCAGACCGCTGTGCAAGCTATAATCAATAACAATAATAATTCTTAGAAATTAAAACTAACTGAATACCTTTTGAGGCTAGCAGGGCATGTGCTGGCAGGAACAAACAAGTGAGTTACCTGTTAGGCCCTTCCTGCTAGTCAGGATAAACAAAACCTTCAGAGATTACAAGGACTCCAATGAAATGAACAGGACAGTTGGGAGGGGGAAACTGGAATACAAGCACCCCTAAGGGGGTCTCTCTCTCAGGACCTGTCTTACCAAGAAGTCAACATCCAAAGCCGAAAGGGGGTTTGTAGTGCAATAAGCCACATTCTCCTTCTATTCTTCTTACTGAGCATTGACATGAAAACACATCGGATTGAGAGGCCCATGTCTTATCACATCACCACCATGCAGTCTTTTTTGGTTAGGAGTGAGCTTACCACTTCAATTCCCCCACATTAGTACACCACATTAATAACATTCTGATGCTGGTTCCAGGACCTGGTTCATGAACATGGATGAAGTTATGTACAGAGGACGGCTTAAGAATAGAGTCACTTGCTGTCTCTCTCTAAAAAAACCCCACGATTTAGAAAGGTCAGATCCAAAAACAAAAATAAATAATTTGGTAGCCAGATGACTACATGCCTCCCCCCCCCCCCCCCGCTTACCAGTGGTCTCTTCGCTCCTGAAAGAAACATCTTCAAACACAAGAATCATGATTAATTGTTTAGGACAACAGTACCAAGAATCTTTGCACGTACACTTTAAATTTCAGGTTCAGGTCAGACTACAGAAGAGAGAAGGTAATACAATACATACAAAATTGAATTAACACATTTAATTCTATAGCTTCGCTTTTCTTGGATGCTTACACTAGGTTGAATTTGCTTTTCCTCAAGCAAATTTGCACCTATAACATTGCTTTACCTTTATCTGGACCTAAATAATTCCAAACAATAGCCCAACAAGATAGCACGTTGTTGCTTCTTAACAAAAAAGCAAAGCATTACAACTTTAAGCTTACATACATATGTTGAGACAATTGAGGTTTCAATCATAGCCTCTTTTTGCTATTAAGGGCTAGGAAGGAGAAAACTTAAGTTCCAACACTGGAAGGCACTTTACAGGAAAAGAACAGATCAGCCCTTCTGAAACAATGCAGAAGGGAGTATCAAAGAGTCAGTAAACAAAGCTGTAATAATTACATTTACTTATTAGTTTCAAAGTGATAGTCCCAAGGAAAGAAAAAGAAAACAAGCTCACATCATAGGAAGAAATAAACCCCCGGGTTTTTTTGTTTTTTTGTTTTGTTTTTGAAACCCTTTTGAAGTTCCTTTCCGTACCTCCCTTAAACATTTAATGCATAAAACACATACAAAAATCCCTCTTAAAATATTCTAGCTTTACCTTCTCTCCTTTTTTTTAATCTAAATTCCTTTCCTACATTCCCACACCTTACTCTCTGACTTTCCTTCCCAATTCTTTAACTCTAACTTCTATATGGATCTCTCTCACACAGAATCATAGAATCATAGAGTTGGAAAGGGGCCATACAGACCATCTAGTCCAACCCCCTGCCCAGTGCAGGATCAGCCTAAAGCATCTCTGACAAGTATTCATCCAGCCTCTTCTTGAAGACTGCCAGTGAGGGGGAGCAGCTTCTTGCCCTCCTCCGAATGACAGCCTTTCAAATATTTAAAGAGAGCAATCATGTCCCCCCTCAACCTCCTCTTCTCCAAACTAAACATTCCCAAGGCCCTCAGCCTTTCCTCGTAGGGCTCAGTCTCCAGACCCCTGATCATTCTTGTCGCTCTCCTCTGCACCCTCTCAATTTTGGCCACATCCCTTTTGAAGTGAGGCCTCCAGAACTGCACACAATACTCCAGGTGCGACCTGACCAAGGCAGTATAGAGAGGTGATATGGCCTCCTGCGATTTAACGCTATGGCCCCTTTGATACAACCCAGTATTGAATTAGCCCCCTTCCTTTTTTTTTCTTTTCACCGCATCACACTGACTGCTCATTTTTTCAGTTTACAATCCACTCTTACCCCAAATCTTTCACATATACTACTACCCAGAAGTGTATCCCCCATCCAGTATTTGTGCTTCTCATTTTTGTGGCTCAGATGTAATACTGTGCACTTGTTTTTGTTGAATTGCATCTTATTCACAGCTGCCCACTTCTCCAGAGTATTCAGGTCTTGTTGAAGTTTAATTCTATCTCCTTGGGTGTTTGCTACCCTTCCCAATTTGGTATTATTAGCAAATTTAATGAGCAGCCCTTCCACTCCTTCATCCAGATCATTGATTAAAAAAAAATTGAAAAGTACTGGGCCCAAAACCGAGGCCTGAGGCACCCCACTGGACACCTCCCTCTAATCTGATGAAATGCCGTTAACCACCACTCTTTGAGTGCGGTCCTCCAACCAGTTCCCTATCCACCGAACTGTCCCACAGTCCACTTCACAGTCCTCCAGTCTACCCATCAGAATGTCATGGGGGACCTTACCCTTCATCCTACACAAAATTTAACGTACCATTTCTCCTTCAGTATTCCTGTTTCAACTCCCTTAAGACAATTTGGTTCAAAAAAATCACATGGATCTTTACTTAAGAAACATGTACTAAAATTCCTTGATTATCGCTAAACAGGGAAAGAGGCATCTAGCCATCACATAGGACCACAGAAATCATAAGATAGAAACCCATACAACAATGCAAAGGCTAACACAAAACCAACTTCCATGGCCAAAAGACAAAGAAAGGAATCTACCCCTCTTTTTCCTTCTCCATAGGATTGGGATAGGGCACAGGAGCATTCTGCATTCCGTTGCCCTTGCTCTGTTATAAAGGAGAGTTGTACTTGCTTGGCGTTCTTAATCGTAATATCTCTCCAATGCTGAGTTACTGCTGCTAAAATTTATTTCACCAATGTTTAGCCGGATAACCTATAACCACCAAATTAACCTTTCTTTTTTTTTTGTAACTATGGCTCTACCACTCTGATCATTTTCTGCTTGCAGCCTTGCTCAATTGCAGGTGGTTTCAAGTGGAAAGAAACAGCCTGTCTCACTCAGCAAGAAAAAATAAAACTACAGAGTGCTTGGATGTGCAAAGGAGTTAATAATTTTTTCCTTTTTTTTTGCATTGAAATCTGATTCACACTTGTTAAGCATAGACTCACACAAAGCCCTGGGTGGAAGACCTTTCCTTGCCTACAGACAGCCCCCCAATCTTAAACGACTTCTCACTTACAATCATGAATCGGCCAGCAGAGTCACCAGCACAGGGACCAGGCCCTGCAACAGACCCAGATGCCAGCTCTGCCCCTATATCTACCCAGGGAATACAATTACAGGACCCAATGGCATCAACTACACTGTCTCTGGCTCTTACAGCTGCTCATCCTCCAATCTGATATATGCCCTCATGTGCCAACAATGTCCTTCTGCTCTGTACATTGGACAAACCAGCCAACCTCTACGCAAAAGAATAAATGGACACAAATCTGACATTAGAAATGGAAACGTCCAAAAACCAGTGGGAGAACACTTCAATCTACCAGGACATTCCACCAAAGACTTAAAGGTCGCTGTGGTTCAACAGAAACCTTTCAAAAACAAAATCCAACGGGAGGCTGCTGAATTGGAATTCATATGCAAATTTGACTCTGTCAAGCGGGGACTGAATAGAGACTATGAATGGTTATCACATTACCACAGGTAACAGATTCTCTTTACAGAGGCGTGATCTGGGGGAGCCCAGTGACGCCTGGTGTGGGCTTTCGGGGACCACAGTTCTCTTTGTCAGATGCAACTGGCAGGGAGAGCTGTGGTTACCGAAGGCTTATACTACATAGGAATTGGACACCTTCACTGCTACAAACTGACTGCACACCAAAAGGAGATGTTTACATTTCCAAGCAAAGGAATGTTTTGATTGCCTCTATGCTAATTGCATTCTGCCTTCTTGTGATTTATGCCCCCTCCCTTTTCTCTCTCTTTCCCCCTCCTCTTCTGTATCTGCCCAGTTTTGATCAGGCATCTGATGAAGAGAACTCGAAAGCTTATGCTATAATAAAATTGGTTAGTCTTAAAGGTGCTACTGGACTCTTTTTGACAAAGCTGTCTAGCTCCCCACCTTGCTTCTTCCTCTCCTTCCCAGCGCTCTGCAATGGAGGAGGCTCCAGAAAGCAAGGAGAGGAACAGGAGTTCAAAATCAGTCAGCAACTGGCAGCTTTCCAAAGAGAAAGAATCAGCATTTGTAAGGAGAGGAAAGAAACAGCAGGCAAGATAATCCAGTTTGCCTAAACAGAGCTCAAGAAACAGGTTCCCAGCTCCTGTCCAGGAGTCCTGTTTCGGGTGTAATGGGGAAATACCAAACTGAACTTAGATGCTAACACCAAGTGTCATAGACAGGTCTAAAGCAGATTAAGACAGAAAACAGAGGGCACTCTCTCCAGGCAGGAGATACTAAACGTAGAAGATTGGGCTAAGCTACAAAGTCATATTCATGGAGGAGGAGAGATGTTCTCCCCTTTCCCTCTCTTCTGCCAAGCTGGAGTGCAAAACGGCATGTGCCCAATCAGTCAAAGATTGATCACAAAGAAAAGCCAACAGAGACAGAACTAAAACAAATAGACCAGAACTATGAGCAGAAGATGCCAACCCCAAACAAAAGATTAGTTGAGGTTAAAGGCAAAACTTTAGCTTCTTATCACTTTACCAAATCTGATTCAAAGGCAGGATTGTCAATTGACCCCATGGTGACAGGGGTAGTCGATAGGAGGTGGTGTTAAGGGGGCTAGCAGCCCAGAGTCAGAGGAGACAGACCAAACAGTTCCTAACCTCCTTCTGACAACACCCCTTGAATGAGCAGGTTCAAAAGGGGATGTTTCTTCACTTATTTTCTCAGATTGAAAAATACCAGAAAAGTCAACCAAATTCTTTCCAAATCTCTCGTGCAATCCTTAACCATAACTCCCCATAATCGAATTCTAACCATAACGCTAGATTTAAACAGCAATCTGATCGTTCCCTGATCTTATCCTGATTAAAAGTACCACATGCTGGCCATTTAGATCTTCCTAAGAGTTTATGTTCTGACTGCCTTCCCTTCCAATAGGCTATCAGATTCTCAACAGTCAGGGGAGGGGGCACTGAACTTATTCCCCTTACTGGTTCCCAATTCTCTACTATGTATTCTAAAGGAGTCTGGCTCCTCTCAACTCCTTTACAATTTTTTTCCTCATTTTTTTTTGTTTCCAAACAATTCAATTCAAATGCAAACAATACAAACCAACCCAAATGCACTCAAATTCAATATCACAGAACCAAAGATAAAAGGTAGGAGTGCCTTCACAGCACGCAAGTACCGTGGAGAGAAATCTCTGAGTAGACACCGAACCATTTGCCAAACAGCTAACTTTTATGCAATTATCAGAAAACTTTGGCACATTAACAAAGACAGTCCTTTAGGCTGCAAAAGCAGTTTTTGACACTTTCACAAATTAGCTTTCCCTTTCTCAGCATTATCAGTGGACAGAGACAGACAAACACACTCGCTTCTCACTCATTCACAAAAACGAGTAACAATAAACATTCAACACTTAACATGTAACAATTACCAAGAAAACCAAGCAACCCACAATTCTTGAGACCAACTCACCAATGTCTCTAAAGCCACCAAAACCGTTAACAGATCATAACAGACAGTGTTTTCCAAGCCCAAAACAACTTCAGGCTTTTCTCTCTCTCTCTCTCTCTCTCTCTCTTTTTATTTTTTTTACTTTTAACCACACCTATCAGGGGCGTCCCCCTGAAAATCCGGAGTCTGTTACAAAGACCCAGGGGGGAACACCACAGCTCCACTCTAGGAGGCTAACCATTTGGATTTACATCCCCCAACTTTTCCCAAATGCTTTTTTTTATCCTTGTTCCATTTGCCCCGGGGCACTCACCATTTTGCTTCGCTCTAAGAGCAATGCGTTAGCCGTTGGCTGTCTCTAGAGGGCTCTCACAGCGCCCCAGCCTGCCGCTTTACGGGCTAGCTGAAAAGGCCAGAGAAATCCCCAAAATGGGAAGGTGCGCACGTATTCTCAGGTCTTCAGCTGAGTACTTACTCTGCAGCCAAGGCTAGAATGCGCTGGAGAGTCTCATCTGGGGTGCCAGAAATCTGTTGCACAAAAGTGCCTTCCCCCTTGCTCCTTCCAATTCGCCGAGCAAAAGAGAGATGAGACAGACAAGGGCTGATGTAAAGAACAACGTATATTTGCAAATAGGGTACAGGCTACAAGTGAGCTCAGAGTGTACCAGAGAACAAAGGAGCACATGCTACTTTTAAGGGCTCATGACATCACCCCGGAGAAACGAAAGCCACATCCAAAATAAGGCACCTGATCTCTCTACACCTATGGATAAGCTATTCTCCATTTCTCACTCTCGCGACAGCTTTATTATCCTCCTTGTCTCCATGGTAGTTACTCGTTACTTTCACACACACTCCCTTCCTCCAAAAGGAGGGAGGGGAAACTTATAATTATCCCTTTGTCTCTGCCTCTGCATCCCAAGAATGTTCAGTTATCTGTCCAAGGCCAGACCTTCCCTTACCATGTGCAACCAGGGAGAAAGGGGGTGGCGGCCAAAAGACAGAGAACAGTCACCTAAAACACAAAGAATCCATCCCAAGCCGCCTGCTAGCTCAATATCACAGCTATATAATTAATATAAATTTGCTAATCCCACACAGGGGGCTTATATTTTCACCACTTCATTATTCAAAGACATGTCTAATACAGGGTGCTTGGAGGGAGGCCACATTCGAGGACTTAGGTCCAGAACCAGAGATTGGATCAGCACCAGCACATGTCCTCTTGTAGGGGACAGTCTCTGGAGTTCAGGGGTGTGTGATTTGGGGTGATCCAAAGATTGTTTGGGGTTTCAGAGGGCTTAAATTTTCACCACTTCCTTATTCAAAGCCATGTCTAATACAGGGTGCTTGGAGAGAGGCCACATTTGAGGACTTAGGTCCAGAACCAGAGACTGGATCAGCACCAGCACATGTCCTCTTGTAGGGGACAGTCTCTGGAGTTCAGGGGTGTGTGATTTGGAGTGATCCAAAGATTGTTTGGGGTTTCAGAGGGCTTATATTTTCACCACTTCCTTATTCAAAGCCATGTCTAATACAGGGTGCTTGGAGACAAGCCACATTCGAGGCCTTAGGTCCAGAACCAGAGACTGGATCAGCACCAGCACATGCCCTCTTGTAGGGAACAGTCTCTGGAGTTCAGGGGTGTGTGATTTGGGGTGTTCCAAAGATTGTTTGGGGTTTCAGAGTGCTTATATTTTCACCTCTTCCTTATTCAAAGCCATGTCTAATACAGGGTGCTTGGAGGGAGGCCACATTCGAGGACTTAGGTCCAGAACCAGAGACTGGATCAGCACCAGCACATGTCCTCTTGTAGGGGACAGTCTCTGGAGTTCAGCGGTGTGTGATTTGGGGTGATACAAAGATTGTTTGGGGTTTCAGAGGGCTTAAATTTTCACCACTTCCTTATTCAAAGCCATGTCTAATATAGGGTGCTTGGAGGGAGGCCACATTCGAGGCCTTAGGTCCAGAACCAGAGACTGGATCAGCACTAGCACATGTCTTCTTGTAGGAGACAGTCTCTGGAGTTCAGCGGTGTGTGATTTGGGGTGATCCAAAGATTGTTTGGGGTTTCAGAGGGCTTATATTTTCACCACTTCCTTATTCAAAGCCATGTCTAATACAGGGTGCTTGGAGACAAGCCACATTCGAGGCCTTAGGTCCAGAAACAGAGACTGGATCAGCACCAGCACATGTCCTCTTGTAGGGGACAGACTCTGGAGTTCAGGGGTGTGTGATTTGGGGTGATCCAAAGATTGTTTTGCCATTCAGAGGGCTTATACTTCCCCACTTCCTTATTCACAGCAATGCCTAAAACAATTTTTTTCCAGGCAGGCCACATAGGAGGCCTTAGGTCCAGAACCAGAGACTGGATCAGCACCAGCACATGTCCTCTTGTAGGGGACAGT
Source organism: Eublepharis macularius (assembly GCF_028583425.1). Classification (NCBI taxonomy): domain Eukaryota; kingdom Metazoa; phylum Chordata; class Lepidosauria; order Squamata; family Eublepharidae; genus Eublepharis; species Eublepharis macularius. The sequence goes on from NC_072790.1 coordinate 117,025,184, forward strand.
CTCTGGAGTTCAGCGGTGTGTGATTTGGGGTGATCCAAAGATTGTTTGGGGTTTCAGAGGCCTTATATTTTCACCACTTGCTTATTCAAAGCCATGTCTAGTACAGGGTGCTTGGAGGGAGGCCACATAGGAGGCCTTAGGTCCAGAACCAGAGACTGGATCAGCAACAGCACATGTCATCTTGTAGGGGACAATCTCTCGAATTCAGATCTATGTGATTTGGGGTGATCCAAAGTATTTTTCTGCTGCAGCTGCCACCCCTTTCTTCTTATTGTAATGTTCTGAGGGAATCCTATTTTGAAGCTGTTTACTCAAGATCTGGGTTTTGTAGGATGACCCAGTATAGGTCCCCTTAGAGTGCTGAGTCTTATGAATATAGAGGTGTATAATATGTGCCACTGCAAACTTTATTTTGGAGTTACAGCTTTTCAGTTTTCCCACAATATTTTTCTTTGGCTTTGCGAATAACGAATAAGGAATAAGGAACTGCGAATAATTTGCAAGTAAGCTATATGCCACATAGGAGGCCTCAGCTCCAAAACTAGAGACTGGATCAGCACCAGCACATGTCCTCTTGTAGGGGACAGTCTCTGGAGTTCAGGGGTGTGTGATTTGGGGTGATCCAAAGATTGTTTGGGGTTTCAGAGGGCTTATATTTTCACCACTTCCTTATTCAAAGCCATGTCTAATACAGGGTGCTTAGAGACAGCACATTCGAGGACTTAGGTCCAGAACCAGACTGGATCAGCACCAGCACATGCCCTCTTGTAGGGGACAGTCTCTGGAGTTCAGGGGTGTGTGATTTGGGGTGATCCAAAGATTGTTTGGGGCTTCAGAGGGCTTATATTTTCACCACTTCCTTATTCAAAGCCATGTCTAATACGGGGTGCTTAGAGACAGCACATTCAAGGACTTAGGTCCAGAACCAGAGACTGGATCAGCACCAGCACATGTCCTCTTGTAGGGGACAGTCTCTGGAGTTCAGGGGTGTGTGATTTGGGGTGACCCAAAGATTATTTTGGGTTGCAGGGGGCTTATATTTTCACCACTTCCTTATTCAAAGCCATGTCTAATACAGGGAGCTTGGAGAGAGGCCACATTCGAGGACTTAGGTCCAGAACCAGAGACTGGATCAGCACCAGCACATGTCCTCTTGTAGGGGACAGTCTCTGGAGTTCAAGGGTGTGTGATTTGGGGGGATCCAAAGATTGTTTGGGGTTTCAGAGGGCTTGTATTTTCACCACTTCCTTATTCAAAGCCATGTCTAATACAGGTAGCTTGGAGGGCGGCCACATTCGAGGACTTAGGTCCAGAACCAGAGACTCGATCAGCACTAGCACATGTCTTCTTGTAGGAGACAGTCTTTGGAGTTCAGGGGTGTGTGATTTGGGGGGATCCAAAGATTGTTTGGGGTTTCAGAGGGCTTATATTTTCACCACTTCCTTATTCAAAGCCATGTCTAATACAGGGTGCTTAGAGACAGCACATTCGAGGACTTAGGTCCAGAACCAGAGACTGGATCAGCACCAGCACATTTCCTCTTGTAGGGGACAGTCTCTGGAGTTCAGGGGTGTGTGATTTGTGGGGATCCAAAGATTGTTTGGGGTTTCAGAGGGCTTATATTTTCACCACTTCCTTATTCAAAGCCCTGTCTAATACAGGGTGCTTAGAGACAGCACATTCGAGGACTTAGGTCCAGAACAAGAGACTGGATCAGCACCAGCACATGCCCTCTTGTAGGGGACAGTCTCTGGAGTTCAGGGGTGTGTGATCTGGTGTGATCCAAAGATTGTTTGGGGTTTCAGAGGGCTTATATTTTCACCACTTCCTTATTCAAAGCCATGTCTAATACAGGGTGCTTGGAGACAAGCCACATTCGAGGCCTTAGGTCCAGAACCAGAGACTGGATCAGCACCAGCACATGTCCTCTTGTAGGGGACAGTCTCTGGAGTTCAGGGGTGTGTGATGTGGGGTGATCCAAAGATTGTTTGGGGTTTCAGAGGGCTTATATTTTCACCACTTCCTTATTCAAAGCCATGTCTAATACAGGGTGCTTGGAGACAAGCCATATTCGAGGCCTTAGGTCCAGAACCAGAGACTGGATCAGCACCAGCACATGTCCTCTTGTAGGGGACAGTCTCTGGAGTTCAGGGGTGTGTGATTTGGGGTGATCCAAAGATTGTTTTGGCTTTCAGAGGGCTTATAGTTCCCCACTTCCTTATTCACAGCAATGCCTATAACAATTTTTTTCCAGGCAGGCCACATAGGAGGCCTTAGGTCCAGAACCAGAGACTGGATCACCAACAGCACATGTTCTCTTGTAGGGGACAATCTCTCGAGTTCAGATCTATGTGATTTGGGGTGATCCAAAGTATTTTTCTGCTGCAGCTGCCACCCCTTTCCTCTTATTGTAATTTTCTGGGGGAATCCTATTTTGAAGCTGTTTACTCAAGATCTGGGTTTTGTAGGATGACCCAGTATAGGTCCCCTTAGAGTGCTGAGTCTTATGAATATGGAGGTGTATAATATGTGCCCTTGCAAACTTTATTTTGGAGTTATAGCTTTTCAGTTTTCCCACAATATTTTTCTTTGGCTTTGCGAATAACGAATAAGGAATAAAGAACTGCAAATAAGGAACTGGGAACTGGGAACCAACTTCAGTTTCGTCTTGGCTTTAGGGGTATGAGCTTGGGCCTAGTGAGGCCTATGAAGCTGAAGTTGGTTCCCAGTTCCTTATTTGCAGTTTCTAACTGGGAACCAACTTCATCTTCATCTTCCACGGGCCTTAGCCAGCAGGTGTGACAAGAGGAGAGGCTTCCAGGGGAGACAAGGGACAGGTGAAATGGGGGGACAGACAAAAGCAGGTGGGAAGCAGAAAAGGAAGCAGGAAAAGAGGGACAGGCTATAGGGGCCAGGAAAAGAAAAGAGGACATGGTAGGGAGGGAAAAATGAGAAACCTCCAGCAAGACCTTGCTGGTCCCCCAATTGTTAATATGTACATTTAACCTGAATTATGTTTATATTGCTTGGTATATGTTCACTTACATAGAATTAGACTGAAAATAGTGAAAAAAATGGATCTTACTGCTCTGCCTGATACATTTTTCATTCTGAAGTGGACTGTCTCCTTAACATACCTTTGCAGACTACAATTCAGGGCTGATTCAAACACTGAGACATTTGCTTACTTCTGAACTGAGAAGACTAATGGAAGAACAAATAAAGTAAGCTATTTCCTCTTCCAGGGGGGTCAGATCAGTCACTGAAAATCAGATGTGTGAGTTGTTCTAGAATGAAAAGTATTAATGTATTTTCTTCTGACCATTTTGTTTGCCTTTTGAAAACTTGTCTATTCTTTGCAGATATATGTTGTCCTTAAAGGTAATGGGATATGATAGGGTTGCCAGGCCTCCTCAATCTCCCGGTGGGGGACAGGGGCCTGGCGCTGACCTCTTGGGAGAGAGGCGTGATGACATCACTTCAGGGGTGATGTCATCACGCAGCCCTGGGCGCTGCAGTACGTGCCCAAAACGGACCATTCTGCCGTGGATCGGGCCCATTTTTGAGGCACTGCGGAGTGCAGGAACATTCCTGTGCTCCACAGCGCCTCAAAATGGGCCCAATCTGTGGCAGAACGAGCCCGTTTGGGGTGCTGTGGAGTGCAGGAGCATTCCTGCGCTCCGCAGCATCTAAAAAATGGGCCCAATCCACACCAAAACAGGCCCGTTTGGGGGTACTGAGGAGCGCAGGAGCACTCCTGCGCTCTGCAGCTACTGAAAAGGGGCCCAGTTTGCCTTGGATTGGGCCCGTTTTGAGCACTGCAGAGTGCAGGAGCACTTCTGTGCTCTGCAGCACCCCCGATCTGGGCCAAAATGGGCCTGATCCCAGCGACTGCAGTACACGGGAGTGCGCCGCGCCACGGGGGAGCGTGCAAGGCAGGAGATGGGGTGGGGTGTGGGGAGCAGGGGCAGGAGATCCCCCACCCCCACTGGGGGTCTGGGATCCCTAGGATATGATGAGATCCCATTTTGTATTTGTCACATAGTAAGCTACCAGCATTGGACCCATGTTTCATGTTCAAGACTGACAGTGTGGTTTTCTATCATTTCTGTGTCAGGTTACCTTTCTTGGCATAATGACTAGTAGCAAGTTTTTATCCCACTCCACATTTTCAGTGCTCACATACATTCAGTGGCTCCGAATTGATCACTTTCATGTGCATATGGATCCACCTTTAGAATCATAATCCAGCAGGGATCATTTAGACATTCCAGGTGTATGAATCTATACTTCTATGTTGGTGACAACATGGTTACCATGGTTTATACAATTACCTGAGGAAGAAAAAGCCTGTCACATGTGGACAGCAGTAGAATTGACTGCCTAGGGATGTGGTGGGTTCCCCCTCACAGGCAGTCTTCGAAGAGTGGCTGGACGAATACTTGTCGAGGATGCTTTAGGCTGCTCCTGCATAGGGCAGAGGGTTGGATTAGGTGGTCTGCAAGACCCCTTCCAACTCTATGATTCTATGATCTCTACTAAGCAGGCATTAACCTATGTACATACTGGCAGCAATACTAGCTGCTGAACGTATAACTATTGGGCAGAGTTACCAAAATCTGTAGTCTCTTTTTTGGCATCTCAGGAAAGGTTTACCCTGAGAAGTTACTCGGAAATTCATGTGTGGCAAAAAAACCCCAAACCCTTAATACAAGCAATTAGTATAATAGCATCTGTTTAAAATTAACAAGCACCTCAACAGCTGCCCAAAATAGATTACATCACTGGAAAAATCTGTGTATTTTGCCACAAGGTAGATACAGTATTTCAACGTTTCCTTTGATCCCTTCTCCTTTGACTTGAAATTAAGGAAGTTTATTTCTGCTAGATTTCCACTAATTTCTTCTTATCTTTAGTATAAACCCCATGAAACCCAGCGGACTCAGCTGTTTATCCTGTGATTGCCCACATGGTGGGAATTAAAACAAAATGAATTGGATTGTTAGGTTACATTTATCTGGCGGGCTTGGCTTCAGTGGAAATTGTTTCCAAGTAAGGCCTCCAAGAACACTTGCATTAAAGTCAGATTCACTGAAATTATTGTGCCTGATTCCTAAACCAAAAAAATATTTATTTAGGAGTTTTATTTCTCACTTTTCTGCTGATACAATAACATTTAAGGCAGTTTACAACCTGTCATTAAAATGAAATAAAATTACTATAACACAAATCTAAAAACAAAATCTAAAGCCAAAACCAGCAACAACCAGCAGCATAAAAAGACTCATAAAAGGAGCAGCTAAAACAGTCAAAAATAGAGATGTGCACTGAGAAATCTTAATTTCAGTTTCGAATGCAGAATTTTTGAAACTAACTATGATTATTGGGGGTTTGGGGGTGGGGCATTGCTGGTTTGGTTCTAATCCATTTGTTTTGTTTTGTTTTCATTGACTTTAGCTTGATGTGGAGAAAGTTTTTAAAAGATAATGTTTTGGCAGATGCTGGAGCGGGGGCACTTGTTGCTGTAGAATGGAGAAAACTGAAGAAAAAAACTAGATACCCCTTCTGCATGGGTCTATTTTGCCAGTTCTATTCCCATAATGCAGCATTTTTTTTCATGACCTTCTGCAGCAGATTTGCCAGCACTTTAAAAAGATAATATTTTGGCAGATGCTGGATGGAGATGTAGGTAAGAGGTCAGGTCCTTGGGGAGTCTGTTAACCTCCACAGTGGACCCTTCCTCAGGGCAGAATTGAATTTGCTCTTTTCTCTCTTCTCTACTCCACATCCACAGGGATTTCATGGGCACTGCTCGACTGAGCAGGAAGGGAATCCCTCTTCTCTTCCCTGGGATCTCAGGCTGTGTCTCGCTGGAGCTTGGCTGTTTGGTTAGTGGTGGACTGCGTGTACATTTCCTTCCCTCTCCCCTCCCCTCTGTTGTGAAAAGGGGTTGGATTTTTGCTCACCCTCTTGAACACCAGAGAGCTCTTGGAATGAACCAATTGACATCCCCCCCCCGCTTCCCCTCCACTTGTATGTGTGGTTAAGGGGTCTCAAAATTATGACACTCAAAAGGAACTTTGTAAGCAGGAGGCATATTGGACCTTTAAACTGAATCCCATCTCTCCATATGGTCTCAATATGCACGAAAGCCAGTTTGGTGTAGTGGTTAAGAGCATAGGACTCCACTTGAAGCCAGCTGGGTGACCTTGGGCTAGTCATGGCTCTCTGGAGCTCTCTCAGCCCCACCCACCTCACAGGGTGTTTTGTTGTGGGAATAATAATAACATACGTTGTAAACTGCTCTGAGTGGGCATTAAGTTGTCCTGAAGGGCGGTATATAAATCAAATGTTGTTGTTGTTGTTACATAGATTATTCTAGCTTCTTGTAAATGTAGCATGGATGGTTAGAACTTTTATTGTCTCTCTAAATTGTAAGCTTTTTATGGGATAGTAGGAAGTGCCTCCAGGGCCGATTCCGCATGGCTTACCTGAAGCTGGGATGTTGTGGAACATGCCGGAAAATACACGGAAGATTGCGTTTTCTCGCATGAGTTTTGCGCGATATTGTGCAAAATCCGCGTGAGAAAACGCAATCTTCTGCATTTTTTCCGGCATGTTCCGCAACGTCCCAGCTTCGGGTAAGCCATGTGGAATCGGCCCAGGTTAAAAGAAATGAGCGAGTTTGGCTTTTCCAGGCTGCCAAGAGAATGGAGTTTACTTATGTTCCACACAGCTAAAAAAAATTGATGCTTGTAAGTATTTATGAAATTGGCTAGTTTGTATGTTTGTATTTATGGTACAATATAATGAATTATGTTTATAATTATGTTTATTGAAGCAGCTAATACCTTGAGGAAAGATTGTCTAAAACAGGCATGCAAACTGGCTCCCTGTTGGGGGAAACGAAGCTGCATCATCCAGACCAGGCTTCATTCAGAAGTTCACTATGTCCACTGTTCCTGACTTATATTTATCTTTTCAATTAAAAAATAACTGGACATGTTCCATTTATATTTATGAGCTGGATATAGCGTCACATTTAAACAAATTTCTCAGCCAAGTTGCCATTCTATGACTGTATGTAACTTTAAGTGTGAGACATCTGCAGTGAGATTGTAGTAGATTATTCATGTTCTGGATACCAATGTTTTGTACTTTAGATAATTATTAATTATGCACTTTATTAATGTTTTTTTTATTTTTATTGGGTGAGTATAATATAAATGTTTACATTTTCCAAATCTGCCCTTTCTTAATCTATTCCCCCCCTTTCCCTCCCCCCCTCTCTACTATAGACTTCCAACAGCTTTCCAACCCAATGTCTAACACTACTCTACTTAATATTATTTGATTATTTATAAATTGTTCTCTTAACTCAATAACTATTTCACATCATTGTCCATATTTCCCCCTTGTAATGATCACTATCTCCCTCCTTAATCAAAAACTGAAAATTGTCTAATAACCACATCTCCCCTTTTACGTCCCACTTTCTTTCTATATATTGTTTCAGTTTTCCCCCGTCTTTAAAAAATTCCTCTGGATTTTGTTCTCTTAGTTTTCTTGTTAATTTGTCCATTTCAGCCATATGTAGTAGTTTTTGTATCCAATTCTCAACAGATGGCACTTCTTGTGTCTTCCAAACTTGAGCATACAATATTCTTGCCGCCGTTGTCATATAAAATACAAGTGTTCTGTCTTGTGGATTAATTCCGTCTAAGTCCAAGTCCAGCAAAAGCAGTTCTGGATTTTTATTTATTTGAAATTGTAAAATTTGAGACATGGCTTCTGTAATATTCCTCCAGAACTGCTTTGCAACATCACAAGTCCACCACATATGATAAAATGAACCTTAATGTTACTTACATTTCCAGCATTTATCAGACATTTGGTTATTTCCGTATGCTATTTTCTTCGGCGTTAGGTACCATCTGTACATCATCTTATACACATTTTCTTTGATATTAGTACATGTTGATATCTTTAAGGTGTTCTTCCACAAGTGTTCCCACGCCTCCATTGTTATATCTCTATTACAGTTTATGGCCCATTTCACCATTTGCACTTTAACTGTTTCATCTTCTGTGTACCATCTTAACAGGACCTTATAGACTTTAGATATCTTTTTTCCCCCATCTTGCAATATGCTTTCTTCCAGTTCAGAATTTTTCAGTTTAAATCCAAATTTCAAACAATCTGAATCATATAAGTCTTTAATCTGTCTGTATTGAAACCAACCATATTGAAATGGCAACTCATCACGTTTTCAACTTAGCCATCCATATTTTGCTCCTTTTTCAAAATTTCTTCATAGGTCAAACATTGTTCTCTGTTGTAAATTATATTTGGTTCGATAACTTCTAATGGCACCACCCACATCGGGATGCCGTCATCTAAATTTTTTTATATTTTGACCAGACCATAAAAAGGCTTCTTCTTATGTAATGAGGTAAGAACATAGAGTCTGCTTTAAGTTTTTCATACCATAAGTAGGCATGCCAACCAAAGAGCTTTTTGTATCCTTCAAGTGTAAGTAGTTTTTGATTTTTTAATAACATCCAATCTCTAAGCCACACTAAACATACTGCATCATGATATAGTCTTATATTAGGCAATTGTAGTCCTCCTCTTTCTTTAGCATCACATAACACTTTCATTTTTACTTGGGGCTTCTTCCCAGCCCACACAAAATCTGATAACTTCCTTTGCCATTTGTCAAATTGTTTGTTATCCCTTATTATTGGTATCGTTTGCAGTAAAAACATTATTCTCGGTAACACATTCATTTTAATTGCTGCTATTCTTCCTAATCATGACACATTCAGTTTATTCCATTTAATCATATCTCTGTTTGTTGCCACAGCTTCTCATAGTTATTCTTGAATATATCGATGTTCTTTGCAGCAAGTTCAATTCCTAAGTATTTCACTTTATGTGTTACCTCACAACTTGTAATTTCCATTAATTCTTGTTGTTTTTGCTTAGTCATATTTTTACATAATATCTTGGACTTTCTTTTATTAACATAGAATCCCGCCAGATCTCCAAATTCTTAAATCTTGGTCAATAGTTTTGGCATGACTTTATTAATGAATTTTGATATAAAGAATTTTGCTGGAAAAATTGTTTTATAATTTAGAACATGCAATGTATTTATAGTTTTCATAGCTTATTGCATCTTTCCATTTATTTCAAATTTCTGTAATATTAGTCCTAGTACCTTGTTTATTAGATGTCTCCTCATCCAATTAATTGTACTGACTTACACTATGTGATTCACCTTGAGTGAGAAAGTAAGGTGATAAATAACGCAAACAAACAAATAAATAAATAGCTGTAGTAACTGATGCCTCAGTTACTTGAACTAAAAATCAATGCAATGAGTTTTTATGTTTCTATATGACTTTCTTGGTTAATTTATTTTATCTGCTATGGCTGCCCAAGTTTTCTGGATCCACCATGAGATAATTTTTTTTTTAAAGGATGAATTTAGACAATATATTTTAGCTACCATTTAACTAAGCTTGTTTATGATGTGACTTGCTGTTATGTTTGCACACATATCTTGCTCCTCCCAGAGAGTGAAAAAGTAATGCTGATTTAAAATAAACTACAGTTTTCCATTTATACAAATTAACTATGGTTACTTTTTGTGCACCTCTCACATGCAAAGATTTTAAACAATGGTTTAACACAGGCTTTGTGGAAGGAAGTTAACCTGGGCGTCTGGATTCATATATCACAAATATTGTTTGTTTTAAACCAAGATTTCTTTCATCAAATTCTGGGCAAGAAGGGAGAGGAGAGGAGGCAGAAGTGAAGTATGCACATGAGCATGGCCGCAAGCTAAGTTTATGTACAGTTTTGGCCTTGTGGTATCTGAATGGAGCCTAAGAGGAACTCTGCCTCAAATCTGCTATGCTAGTCCCAGTGTTGTCAGACTGCAGCTGGGGTCTAGCAACATTAATGTCATTGTTCAGTGCCCCAAAACACTGTAATTTCCATGTTGTCAGTTTAAATTGCTGTGAAAATTCAGATAACGAGTTCATACAGACCATGTTGAACATAGATGCTTCTTATTTTTGAATATTTTGTGACATTTTGTGGTGTTAATATGCCAGGGACGATAATCCTCTGTAGTACATTAGGAGTTTTCTTTGGTCCAGAAGAAAGAAGCTATGATGCTACTTAAATCACGCTTGCTTGGAGAACAGCATCGGTGATATGTGAGGGACATACAATGTGATCTAGCAGAGCTTTAGAGTATCAGTAATTTTCAGATTGCCTAGTCACTGCTGTGCAACAGGCCATGTTTTTTGTAGCTGGTATAGCAACCTCTGGAAATAATAGAAGTGGCAGAAAAATAGAATCAGCCGCTGAAGCAGTAAAGCCATGTGATGATTGTTTGACAGATCTTCCTGTAGTTCAGTGATAAACTATTGTAGGGGAATTGGGTGGGGGGAGTAGTGAGCCCAAATCTCATTTTATATGAGACTGATTGGCTGTTAGAAAACCCTTTGAAGTGAACCATTCATCAAATTAAATCCATTGGATATAATGTCAACTGACATTCTAATGCCTTGGTGCTTTAACTTCGTAGTACGGGAAAAAAATTCCATCTAAATATTGTTGGCTCATGGTCTTTATAAGGTATTCAACAGAAACAAGACATTTATTGAGGCTGAATACTCACTATTATGAGAGGAGTGTAATTCTCCAACACCCCTGCTTCTGTTGTTTTGTATCTTCACCTAATACAAATATAGAATGAAACATTTATTAGCTTAACTATACTATGAGTCCAAGAATGCAGAACAATGAAATACATGCAATATATTTTAGACAGCTTTCTGAAGGGCATCTTTCCAGCTGTGTAGAATGATGAAACTTGAAGGGAAAGATCTAGAATATAAAATGAGGGAGGTTCTAAAATCTAGAGAAAATGTATCTTCCAGCTGAATAAGAGATTCAGGTCCCAATCCAGTTTTAGCTGCACTTTGCTCAGAATGTCTAGTGGCCCCAGATAGGGATGTGCACCACTAGTGGCCCCAGATAGGGATGTGTAACCTTGTACTTATGGGTGACTTCAACTTCCCTGGTGTGTGCTGGGAGACAGGCTCAGCAAAGCGTCATGAATCACGCAATTTCCTGACCTGCCTGGCCGATAACTTCCTTTTTCAAAAGGTGGGGGACGCTACAAGGGGCTCGGCCATACTAGACTTGATATTAACCAACAGGGAAGAATTGGTAGATGAGATGAAGGTGGTGGGGACCTTAGGGGGAAGTGACCATGTCCTCCTTGAATTCCAGTTGCTGTGGGGAGCCAAGGAAGTTTGTAGCCAGACTCGTAGGTTAGATTTTCGTAGGGCCAACTTTGATGAACTCAGGGGCTTGATGAGAGTCATTCCGTGGGGGAGTGTTCTGGAAGGGAAAGGAGTGAGTGAAGGGTGGGCCCTTCTCAAACATGAGCTTTTGCAAGCTCAAGCCCTCACTATCCCAGCAAGACGGAAACATGAGAGCTCCAGAATAAGCTAAGAGAGAAAAAGGAAATGTTCAGGAAATGGAGAGAAGGACAGATCTCTAAAGAGGAGTATATGAGGGTTACTAGGCACTGCAGATCAGCCATCAGAGAGGCCAAAGATCAGTACGAGCTGGGTCTGGCCAGAAGGGCTCGCTACAATAAGAAAAACTTCTACAGATATGTGAGAAGCAAACGCAAGGTAAAAGAGGCAATTGGACCGCTGTTAGGAGTAGATGGAGAAACCCTGATGCAGGACAGAGGAAAAGCAGACAGGCTTAATGACTTTTTTGCCTCTGTTTTCTCCCTGAAGAACTCAGGCACATCTAGAGATAGTAGAAAATGTGGCAGGACACCTGAGTGGCTAATTGACATTGACAGAGAGGTTGTGGAGAGGCATCTGGCTGCCTTGGATGAATACAAATCCCCTGGGCCGGATGGGGTGCACCCAAGAGTGCTGAAAGAACTTTCTAGAGAACTTGCAGAACCCCTGTCCATCATCTTCAAGGCCTCCTGGAGGACTGGGTATGTGCTACAAGATTGGAGAAGAGCAAATGTTATCCCAATCTTTAAGAAAGGGAAGAAGGATGACCTGGGAAACTACAGGCCGGTCAGTCTGACTTCTGTTGCTGGGAAGATATTAGAACAGATTTTAAAGGGATCAATCTGTAAGCATCTGAAGGACCGCTCGGTGATCCGGGGAAGTCAGCATGGTTTTGTTCCTAACAGATCTTGCCAGACCAACCTGGTTTTGTTCTTTGATCGAGTGACCAGCTTACTGGATTGGGGGAACTCTGTTGACGTGATTTATCTGGATTTCAGTAAAGCTTTTGATAAGGTCCCCCATGACATTCTGATGGGCAAACTGGAAGACTGTGGACTGGACTATAGGACAGTTCAGTGGATAGGGAACTGGTTAGAGGACTGCACTCAAAGAGTGGTGGTCAACGGCATTTCATCAGATTGGAGGGAGGTGTCCAGTGGGGTGCCGCAGGGCTCAGTTTTGGGCCCGGTACTTTTCAATATTTTTATCAATGATCTGGATGAAGGAGTGGAAGGGCTGCTCATTAAATTTGCTGATGATACCAAATTGGGAGGAGTAGCAAACACCCAAGAAGATAGAATTAAAATTCAACAAGACCTGAATACTCTGGAGAAGTGGGCAGCTGTGAATAGGATGCAATTCAACAAAGACAAGTGCACAGTATTACATCTGGGCCACAAAAATGGGAAGCACAAATACTGGATGGGGGATACACTTCTGGGCAATAATATATGCGAAAGGGATCTTGGGGTAAGAGTGGACTGTAAACTAAATATGAGCAGTCAGTGTGATGCGGTGGCAAAAAAGGCTAATTCAATCTTGGGTCGTATCAAAGGGGCCATAGCGTCGAAGTCGCAGGAGGTCATAGCCCCTCTCTATACTGCCTTGGTCAGGCCACACCTGGAGTATTGTGTGCAGTTTTGGAGGCCTCACTTCAAAAAGGATGTGGCCAAAATCAAGAGGGTACAGAGGAGAGCGACGAGGATGATCAGGGGTCTGGAGACTAAGCCCTACAATGAAAGGCTAAGGGCCTTGGGAATGTTTAGTTTGGAGAAGAGGAAGTTGAGGGGGGACATGATTGCTCTCTTTAAATATTTGAAAGGCTGTCATTTGGAGGAGGGCAAGGAGCTGTTCCAGTTGGCAGCTGCGGGTAGGACTCGAAGCAATGGCCTTAAATTACATGCACAAAGGTACCGGCTGGATATTAGGAAAAACCTTTTCATGGTCAGAGTAGTTCAAAAGTGGAATCAGCTGCCTAGGGAGGTGGTGAGCTCCCCCTCACTGGCAGTTTTCAAGAAGAGGCTGGATGAATACTTGTCAGAGATGCTTTAGGCTGATCCTGCACTGGGCAGGGGGTTGGACTAGATGGTCTGTATGGCCCCTTCCAACTCTATGATTCTATGATTCTATTCTATGATTTACTCAGTGAAAGGAGATGAAGGAATGATATCAAGTCAATTCTATTAAACTCAGTTCTATTGTCAAACTGAATGAATAACAGGTTAGAAAAAAGATAACAGGTAGCATTCTTTAGGGGTAGTTCTTTGATCTGCATATCAGATCAAGCTTCATTGAATTGAAGTGATAATAAATATAATGCAGGGTAAGCAGGTAAGGGCTGGTGAGACTCTGGTAAGAAAATGGCTGAAGTAGTATCTTCCATCTTCTGCTTTGACCACTTCCAAGAAAGACATAAGTGGTCAAAAATTTAAATTACTTCAACTCTGGCAGAATAAAAATAGACAGTGCAAGGAGATAGAGGATTTTCTTTCCAGTTCAAAGGATAAGAATATTGGTTCCAGTCTAATTCTACCTGCATAGTGGTAGCAGCAGCTTTTTTCTCTGTATCTACTCATGCTTCCACTACTATTACCCTCCATCAATCTTGTTCTGCATTTTTTGCATGTGCAGACATGCACATATGGAAAAAAATGGCCACCAGATATGCACAAATGTATCAATGTGGGTTTATGAAGAAAAGAAATAGAGACATTGCTTTGAGCAGTGGATATTATGATTGACATGCAAATGCATGTATTTATTATTACACATCAGTTGCTAAATATAGCAGGGTAATCCTTCTTGGATGATCGAAGTAATGAATTCATGTGGAAAGAATGGGATTGCACCTCTTCAATCCTGTGTGTTTATTTAATAGGATTGCACCTCCTCACGTCCTCCAGTTTGCAGGATCTGAGCAAGTCTGTTGGTGATAGGATAATTTAGAGGCCTTTCCTTCATAGGGTCGCCATTGGTCAGAGGCGACTTGACGGCACATAACACACACACCTCGAGCCCAAGTACACGCAGCTGTACATATATAGGTCTTCTATACAATGTTTCTGCTACAACCACAAGAACCAGAGCTAGCAACGGGAGCAATCTAGCCATTAATTGACTTCACACCACTGCACTGGTATGTCTAAGGTCCAGTTCTTTCAAAAAGCAGATTATGTGGTATATCTATGTTTAGACTGTACAACTATGAACTTCAGTTTGATGTATTGCTTTCTTTAGTTGACAGTACAAGTTTGATTAAGTGGAATCATTTTGAGGCAAAGTCAAAAATCCTTTCCCATTTTATTTGTCAGAAACCTGTTTTATGGGAAACCATTCCAGCATGTGAGACCACACTTGCAATCTCAAGTAATACAGTCCAGAAACAGATTTCCCAACCTCATCTGTGATATCTTAGCTTGAATGGACTTGATCAGCTACTAAATTGGTGTCAGCATTCCAGAGAGAGTTACTGATCATCTTAGACTGAAATCACACATACATTGTAATCGTAGTGGTAAAACTAACCTTCCTGCATAACATCTAGTTGATTCAGAAACCTGATATAAATACATTTAAAACTGCCTTTCTGTTTTTCAATTGTGCTTACCAAAGGGGTGGAAAGGATTGCAGATTAGACCACGAGTATAAAGCTAATCTGTCTGGGAAAACTGTTAGCTCTTTTTGCTCCTGTTAAATCTGCATTTAAGCTTAATATGAATCCTTTACATTTAAGAAAAATATAACATCTGGATGCCCTCACCTGGATAGTCCAGGTGAGCCTGATCTCTAAGATCTCAGAAGCTAAGCAGGGTCGGCGTTGGTTAGTAATTGGATGGGAGACCTCTAATGAATATCAGGGCTGCAGAGCCAAGCAATGGCAAACCACCTCTGTTAGTCTCTTGCCATGAAAACCCTATCAGGGGCTGCCGTAAGTCTACTATGACTTGAGGGCACTTTCCACACACATAATATCTGGATGGAATCGCTTAACCGTTTCCCTTCAAAGTGGCTTTTTTACACAGAGCCACGAGGAAACACGCCCGCCCCCCCCTCCAAAACAGGCATGCAGTGGGGCAGTCCTAGATGTGCAGGCTTGCTGGCTGGCCAGCTCGCCTAGAGGCATGGTGTTGCCTACTTGTGCTAGCATGCTGGATGAGGGGAGGAGAGTGATTGCCCTTCAGCCTACTGTGCACCATCCTGATTTCCTCCTGCTCTTGCCTCCCTTTATAGGAGGAAAACAGCAACCCAGCTGCCTCTCATAGCACTGTTCCAATCCTAAGGTGGACATACACTGCCTGTCCTACCTCCCTTCGCCCAGCCTAGCACTGAATTCACCTGTGGGGAGGGGAAGACTCAGGCTGGTCTTTGACAGTGCTCCTTTGCAAAGGACCCGAGGAGAGGAAGGGCAGGTGTGCTGGGCTTCAGTGGACACAAGGAAGCAGAGATGTCTAGCCTCCCCCACCCCCCAGTTCCTTCCAATTTGGAAAGTTCCCTGAATCCATCACTGTCAAAGATCAAAAACCCTGCACAGGGTCTGTAAGCAGGGCAGAATCTGTGCTTTCATTTGGGTACTTTCGCAATGCAGCCCCACCCCCTCTTCCAGGATAGTTACATGCTCATAAGTTGCTCTGCACTATTCCCAGGCCCGGTGCCAGGTTTTCTGGCACCTGAGGCTGGGGCCATCTTCGGTACTGTTGCTGTCCCCATGCGCGTGCGCAAAGCACTTGTGCACACCTGGACTGCGTGATAACGTCATGCGGCAGGCAGCTGGGACAGCGTGCGTGTGTCCTCCCAGCCGTCCTGCTCAGTTGCTCTACAAGCTGCCCTGGCAACCTGCTGTGCCTGACCCGCAGCTGCTGCGCCCGGCCAGGAGCGCATGCTGGCAGTGGTGGTGGCAGCAGCACAAGGCAACTGAATGGTAGGGCTGGGAGGCTGCAGCAGCTGTGGGCCAGGCACAGCAGGCGGCCAGGGCGGCACGTGGGTGGCTTCCCAGATCTCCAGCGCTGTTGCCACCAGCTCTGCGGCGTGCTCCCCCACCCCCAGCACCCCCTCTGGCGCCTCAGCGCTCGAGGCGGCTGCCAGACCTGCCTCTATGGACAAGCCGGCCTTGGCTATTCCTGAGGAACATATAGAGTCTCTCTACACAAGTGACTCACTTTCTGTGTGGTCTTATAGTCAAGTGTACTTCGTCTCCCTAGCAGTGCATGTGTATCCACAATGTTAGAGCAAAGGTAAGGTCGATGTATTGTCGAAGGCTTTCACGGCCGGAGAACGATGGTTGTTGGGGGTTTTCCGGGCTGTATTGCCGTGGTCTTGGCATTGTAGTTCCTGACGTTTCGCCAGCAGCTGTGGCTGGCATCTTCAGAGGTGTAGCACCAAAAGACAGAGATCTCTCAGTGTCACAGTGTGGAAAAGATGTCTTTTCCACATCTTTTCCACACTGTGACACTGAGAGATCTCTGTCTTTTGGTGCTACACCTCTGAAGATGCCAGCCACAGCTGCTGGCGAAACGTCAGGAACTACAATGCTAAGACCACGGCAATACAGCCCGGAAAACCCCCAACAACCAAAGGTAAGGTCTTTTACTTCCTACACGTGTAAGATGTCTTGTGTTGAGAGACTCTAACCTGCTTTTTAAAATAAAGACATATAAGGCATCACATAATACAAAATCTGCTGATTTTTGTACACGATGAGGATTGCCAATTGACACCCCCAGGAACAGCAAAAAGCCCGGCCTTCTCTTATACCTTGAATACATTTAGTGGGTGTAGTGAACAGCAGGAAGACAGCAGCAGGGCCGTTTGGACTTGCCAGTCTTCCTCCTGCAAAAGGAGGCAAGAGCAAGAGGAAAGTGAAGCAGTGCAGGGAGGGCTGAAGGGCAATCCCTCTCCTCCCTCCCTCCTGGCATACCAGAATGAGGTGGTGAGGCCACGCCCCTAGGCTAGCTGGCTGGCTAACAAGCCTGCTTATCTAGGGCTGCCCCTCTGTGGGCCTGTTCTGTGTAAAAAACCCCTATAAATCAATTAAAAATGGTGTCAGAAGACACAGGTATAAACCCAGGGAAGTTGTGACTTCTAGCTTAGACCTTAATAATGGAACCGTGTGGAGGCGAGGTAAACCTCAGCTTAGTCGAATATGTAAGCATTGTTGAACCAGTTTAGAACAGAGATGGCAATGCTGTTAAGTTCAGCATATACATTGAAAGTTGCTCCAAAAGACCAGCACAGCCTCATTGGTTTGAAAGGAGAAACCTTCTCACAAATGAGGGGATTTGTCAAAAGAAACTGAAAAGGAGGATAAAGTGGGTCAGATTTCTTCTGAATGTTTATTTAAATCCATAAAAATTGAAGCTCAGAGAGAATGGACTAAACTAAAAAGTCAAGAAACCAAGTCAAGGAAACCATACAAGGCAAGGAAAGTAGACATTTAGAGCTAAATAACAAATTGAAAACTATTGTTGTAGCACTGAAAGTCAAGGTTCCTGTTCTTTTATGTTATACATACTCAGATTCACAAAGTTGTATCTGCCTGGATAACCTGGATAACCAAATCAATGTGATGCAGAAATTCATCATGCAGATGAAGGAAAAGTGGAAGGTCAATGTTAACTTGAATTTAAATGAAAGCAGTGGAACTTGACATCTTCAGTGTTCTAGAGCTGTGAGTAATATCCATGCATGTTCTACAGTATTTGTAATTGCAAGTCTAAAATTTTAATGTAGGGGTCAGCCCATATGCAACAACCAAGGTTTATATTTTGTGCTACTCAGGGGCGGAGCAAGGGTTTACCTCGATTGCGGCCGGCCGGCCAGGCGCCCCCACGCGCGCACGAGCACGCGCGCGCACCAGCCTGCATGATGACGTCACGCGTGACGTTATCACGGGAGCGCACACGCCGCCGCCGGCCCAATTGCTGCGGCGGGCGGCCTCTGAGCTCTCCCGCTCGGTTGCCTGCGCCGCCGCAGATGCCTGCCCGCGGTGGCTGCGCCTGGCCAGGGGCTTGTGCTGGCGGCGGCAGCGGCGCGGGGTGGGAGGGATAGGAGGCTGGTGCTTTGTGGCATGCGCTCCCGCCCGCCGAGCCTCCTCCGGCGCTCCCTCCAGCACCCCGCGCATGTGGCCACCACCTACCTGGCCTCAATAGGCCCGCCGCCCCTAGTGCTACTTACATAATTTGAAAAGGATACATTTGAAGAACTGTCTATGGAACAAAGAAAACTATTGCTCCAGTTTCCAGAAACTTTCTATGTGCTTTCAGATGGCTTGAAAGATATGCAAAATATAACCAAGGAAGGAGAACAAAATGCTCCAAGCCATTGAAACTGCACCAACCAACTTCCACTTTGCCTACTTGTTTTGTTACAAATGACATGTTCTTTGCTTAAAGTTTGCAGTGGGACTGGATGTGGGCAAATCAAGCCTTTTGGGGTTTTGTCATCATAGAGACAGATAAGCAGAGACCCCAACAAAATGATAAGACTCGAAGAGGCAAGGTTTTATGCAGATAGCAGCACAATTAGGAATAGTAAATATAAAGAAAGGTTCAACATATACTTGGATGAACTTCTAGCCCTGAGTGCCAAGCAAAATGGTCTGGTGTGTCACTCTAAGCACACAACAGGGGTTGCCTACATCTGTTCTATCCATTTCTTGATGTCGGTTAGTGCAACCAGCTCAATTATGCAGCTATGCTGGTCCACAATCGCTACACTAGCACTATCTTGAGGGTCTCTCCATGCAAGGGGATTGGGAATGATTCTTTCTGTGCCCTGCAGGAGTTAGTCAGGGACAGGATTGCTCTTTAAGTTCATAAAGCTCAGGAAAGTACAGAGTACAGATCCAGATAATGAATGAGCCCTATAAGTAGAGATGGGCACAATCGGCATTACGATCGAAAAATACCCACAATAATGGCGATCGTGTGATCGGGACTCGGCAGATTGGTGCCGTCCATGGCAACCGATCCAGTGTTCAGGGGGTGCTTGATTGGGGCTTGATCGGGGTGATCGGTCTCGGATCGGGAAGCCAGACACACAGGTGCCAGCAATCTATTCCCCTGGCAACGGAGCCAGGGGAATGCCTGAGCTGTGTTTGCCCTCCTTCTGTCGCCCTGGAAACCCGAATGGAAGCCCAGCTTGCCTTGATCAGCAGGGCTTCCTTCCAACCACGAAGCAGCAAAGCACTCATCAGTTGGGAGAAGACACCCAGGGGAGGGAGGGGGAAGGGGGTATTCTGTAGCCATGGGCACTCCAATCTCAGCCCTGCAAACCCTGAGAGGCAGCTCTGATGGCCAAACACAGACAGCCAAACACAAACACAGATGCCGCCGGCATCACCCACCGTTCCTGTATCGCTGGGAACAGCGGGGCGCCCCTCTGCTTTTGCCTCCATGATCCACAATCCATGGATCGGGAACGGGAGATGATCGATGTGGATCGTTTATTTGGGATCGTTGCTGGCCCTGATGCACGATCAGCTGGATCGTTATTTTTTTTTGGATCGTGCCCATCTCTACCTATAAGTGAAAATGGAAAACAAAGTATTCTTTTCCACAACAACCAAAGTATTCTTTTAATGGTTGGTGGTGATAGAACCCACTCCAGGGAGTCCAAGAATGATTGTCTCTGAAGTATTCCATGACTTGTTGCATGGAGGGAAGTATTAAGGAATAGAAACATAACACAACGTAACATATCATTCCTTCACTCATTGATTCATTCATTCACATTACTTATATTCTGCTTTTTTCACTAGGCTAATAATGAATGCAATAGGATTTGAATTATAGAAAACCAGATTTTTCAAGGAGAAGCCATGGTGGGGGGAGCTGCTTAATCCTCTGCTGGGAGAGCTCAGACAGCAAATACAGGGACAAGGTGGGGGGAATGGGCTCCAATACTGCAATGTTACAATGCATGTGCACTTTTTTTTAAAAAAAAGTGCCATCAGTGACATAAGAGTTGTACAGTGGCATAAGAGCTGTACAGTTGTACAGTCTCCCTTTTCCATTATTTTACAACATTTGAAGCATCCATTATTACAGGACTTGTTTACAGATAGAACTCCTGCATGCAGTTCTATGGCCATTTTGTTTTCTTTTACAGATAGCAGCCTCAAGAGCTCCAGTGTTGGGGGAGGCAGTAGAAAGAGAGGGTGCACTTTCTTCCCCCTCAAACTGAAACCTCCAAGATGCTTTTAGTTCTACCTGTATTTTTACTCCAGGAAATTGTTAAAAAGCTGATGATCCATTTGCTTCCTCCCTCCCAACTGTGCATACATAGGTATGTTTCAGGATTCTCCTAATGCCAAAGAGGGAAAAAACCCACAAAGATGTGTGTGAATAGGCAGGGAGGGAGGGGTTTTCAGAACCGAAGCAGCAAAGAAGCACTCTTCCCTGGCATTAAAAAAAAGTGAGAAAGTGTGTCTATGGCTTGGAGGGAGGAAGCCAAGCAGCCTTTTAACCCTTTCCTGGCTTTTAAAGCCAGGAGGGAGGAAGTGAATGAAGCAGCAACGTTACAACTCTTTCCTGGTTTAAAAAAAAATGAGAGTGGAACAAGCACAAAAAGTACACATTTTCCCCCAGAACTCCACTGCCAATTGCTTCTCCAGTGGGCATGGGAGAGCCCAGTCAGCAAATACAGGGACAAGGTGGGGGGAACGGGCTCCAATATTGCAATGTTACAATGCATGTGCAAATTTTTTTTTTAAAAAAGTGCCATCAGCCCCAGCCCCCATAAACAGCAGCTTCAAACAGATGAATCTCAGCTCATCAGTAGATACCAAATCACCTCGCGGTTCTGCAGTGCATAATGCTGAGAGCTGAAGCAGAGGCGTTGGCTTAAAGTGTACTGTGCGGAAAGGATCTGTATATGGATGTGAAAGTTAGGCAGCGAAGAAAGCTGACAAGAAGAAAATTGACGCATTTGAAATACGGTGCTGGAGGAGAGTTTGCACATACCATGAACGGCCAAAAAGATAAAATAAGTGAGTTCTTGATCAAATCAAGCCCAAATTCTCTTTAAAAGCTAAAATGATGAGGCAGAGGCTATCGTACTACAGTCACATCATGAGAAGACAAGACTCACAGTAAAAGACAATAATGCTAAGAAAAGTGCAAGGCAATAGGAAAAGAGGAAGACCCAGAATGAGATGGCTGGACTCAATAAAGGAAAACACATCCACCAGTTTGCAAGACCTGAGAAAGTCTGTTAATGACAGGTTTTTTGGAAGTCTTTCATACATAGGGTCTCCATAAGTCAGAAGCAACTGGACAGCACATAATACACACCTAACCAATTTGTTCTGTTTTTGGTTTCTCTCTATGGGCCAAAAACAGACCTAATCAAACATTCTTTCAGTTTAATTTTTTTTAGTATAGGCTCATTTCTCAATAAGTTGCAACTGTAAGGATGGCTCTTATGATGAACTAGAAGGCTAATATTAATAGTATTTATAATTATTTACGTAAAGGCATCATAGTAAGACTGATTGAATGTTCATGTAATTTTTTTTGTATATCAATTATATCATAAGGTAGATGCAGGATATTATATTAGCCTTTCTGTAGTGCTATATTTTCTCAGAGTTAAAAGTTGTTAGCTAAGAGAATATATTTTGCCTTTCATGTGAAAATAAATAGTATCAAGGGATGACATCTAGGTTATTTGCAGTCCTTTGGAACATGCATATTAGAAGAAAATACATTATTTATTAAATGTGTGGCTTAAGGTTAAAAAACTTTAAATTGAGTTGTATATGTTTTATAATTTGGGGTTATGCTCAACGCAGCCTACAAAATACTATGAATTATTCAGAGCAGAAACCAGCCAGTGGGAACTGCCACAAAACAGATAGGAAAGCTGAAATGTGCTTTCATAATACTATAAAAAAACTCTTTAAAATTAAATGGCAACATTGAACACTAATATATTTGTTCCCCTTTTCTTCAAAATGGCAGCGGACTTGTAGAAAGCTGTTAATTCTTTTCATCTGTAAGTTTAAACATGTGATAGGGTGACTGATTAAAGGTTTCTGTGTAGTCCATGGTGGGGGAGACCCAGCAGTCAGGGTCCCAAAATACAATTGCCACCTAAGTGCTATGTCAGACTGCGTTGCGGCTGAATAATCACACCCGACACTTTGATGGGTTGGAAATGGCCACAACTTTATTGATTACAGCTATATGGAACTTTGGCCTGGCATGTGGGCAGGATCCCCGTTGGCATCATAGGCCTGGCAGCTGCCGCTGGCACCTCGGCACATGTTGTTCCGTTGCCGGCCCTGCCATGCAACCCTTGCCTCCAGATCCGTCGGGGTGAGCAGTCCCGCCTGCCCACTCACCCTGTTGGGATCCAGCCCAATGCCTCAAAAACCGCCAACCCATAAAGTTGTGACAGAGCCCCCTCAGTAGCTCTAACAGCGGAGGGTGGGAGGGTAACAAGCTGCTCCTGCAGATGCTCGGGTGCAAATGGCGCTGACCATGCGGCTGGGCCAGTGCTGGATGGACACTCCTCCTCCTTCTCTTCATCCCACCTCCACTCCATCCTGCACCAGGTGCCAACTCAGCTTGCCGGTAAGTCAGCAGCTTCCTTTTATGATTATGTATGAATATTGTTTTGGGAATGGAGATTAGTTGAGGTCAGTTAGAAAAGTGGACTCAGAAGAATGTAACTTTTGTACTCTAACAGTGTAATCCTAAACAGAGTTACTCCATTCTAAGCCCATTGAAATCAATGGATTTAGACTGGAGTAACTCTGTTTAGGATTGTACCCAAAAGGGAAAAAATGTAAAATCACAGTTAAAGTTCATTTATTATCAAAAGGTCAGCTTATGCAAAATAAATTGGCTGCTATAATTTCTTTTTAAAAAATCACTGCCTATGGCAGTGACATTCAGTGTTTCGAAAGCCATAGGTGACTCTTTGACATGCCACCTGTGACTCTTACGTGCACTGCCAATGTGGTATCTGCCTCATATTCCAGGAGAGTGAGCGAGGCATTTACCCTGTAGGTCTTGTGGATGCCAGTGTTTCCCTCCTTGAAACAGCTGCCACCACAGGGACTGGAGAGTGGGTGGACTGCAGGCCTCATTCTAGGAATGTAAATGAAGGGCCCATCCTCTCCAACAACCCCACCATCAACCTCCTCTGCAGCTTCTGCACTCTCATCGCAGCACCAGGCCAGCTGTCAGGAGCAGAACAAGCTGGCTGTAGAGAAGAGAGAGTAAACCCAAACACCACAGCAGCCACCCTGGAAAAGAGAATGCTGGCCACAGTAGGGCAGTGCTGGTTTTACTCCCGTTGCTCCACGACCAGCTTGCTGTCCTCCGGGGGCCTTGGCAAACTCTCTCTCCTGCTGTATATGTTTGGTGGGGTGGCAAACAGGACATATGTATGACTTTTTGGTGGATGGTAATTGCAAATATGGCTCCCTATGAACTGCAGAGTGAGTAACACTGATCTATAGCTGTGCTACGTTCATTATCAGGCTGCCCAAGAAGTGCATGTGCGCGCACGTGTGTGCTTGCATGCACAAACTATAACCAAGAGACCTACTCTGTGCTGGAGAAACAAAGTCAAAATTAATAAGCTGAAGGAACTGGAAAAACCACAAGTCAAATTAAAAATGTATTTCACAATTTCACAAAAAACAGCCTAGGTTTTCCAAATGTTGTCACTACAGTCATTTTCTTTTATCAATTTCTATATTCAGTTGAGAAGGATGTAGTAAGGATGTATCAAGGGAAATTTTCCTCTCAGCTTTCTTGACATTCTGGGCAAGGAAACTGTAGAATTCCATTCCAAGAATGAATCACTAATTCCATCCTTTAATATTTCATAAGCAAAAATGGTAATAGGAAACAGTATTGAAGATCCATTCCTATCCTAATGCATGACCCAATTATTTCCTAAGTTGCTTTCATGTGAACATCAGATGAACGATTGGTACTATAAGCACTTGCTCTTTTACTGTCTATCAGTAAAAGTGCCCAGATCTTTTAATCTTCTGTGTGGGAGAAAAGGAAAGGGGAATGTGGAGCCATATAATAACTGAAGGGAAAAGCACAAGGCAGTGTTCCCCGCTTCTGGCCTCATCCTATTGTGTTTGCTTCTCATTAAATATTGATCCTTGTGCTCTCTTATCAAAATACCTTTAAGAGAGATTGTAGAAAAAATCATGGGTGGTCAACTAACTACCTAGAAACATTTGTATGAATGTATATCTGTGTTCCAAGTTAGCAGGGGGCATAAACGTATGTTACCAAATTCCACCTGCCTATCCCTAACTTGATGCATAGCTCTAGTGACATCATCAATTTTTCTCTGGATTTGACATAGTTTTCTAACAAGAATAGTCACTGTCATTATCCATTAGGAGGGTACAGGGATACGGGTAGAGTGAGCTGTCTAAAATTTATTTTTGCTCCCCCTCACCCCTCCAGAAAGATATGCATATCTTAAATGGAATAATTGGAAGCGTCCAGAGCAGGAAGAAAAAAAAAAGCACTTGGCTTGGCTTTTTCCTGAGAAAATCCACTTGTAAAACACGAATGAGAATTTGAAAATTAAGCTATAAATTTGCATTGGACAACTATTACAAAAAAAATCTCATTTTTTGTGAAGATGATCCCTCAAAAGTTCTGATTACAGTGAACTAGAAAGTGAATTTAAAACATCTGTTTTTTCCAAGTGCTGAAGGAATATGTGAAACATTTTTAAACAGTTGTATTAAATAACAATTAACAACAACAACGATAACAACAACAACAACAACAAAGCTTATATACCGCTCTTCTTGACAGATTAGTGCCTCACCAAAAGCAGTGAATAAGTTAGTGTTATTATCCCTACAATACAGCTGGAGGCCACAGTAGTGGGATTCAATCCAGTAGAGTGCTGATTCACAGTTGAACCACTTAACCACTGCGCTATTCATTGAAATAATATTTATAAGGACTACAAAGATTCATTGTTACTAGCGTTTAATAATTAAAATGTTCATTATATTTTCTTCTTGAATGGCGCAAACCAATTCTGAGGGTGCTGTGTAAGGGTTTTCTGTTTTGAGCTAAACTAGCATTGGTGTTGGCAATATACAGAACAGCAGGACACACTGTCGTAGCTGCTGTTTGAAACAAAGGTACTGTTAGGCCATGGCGCAGTTTTACTTCCTCCTTTATACAATTAGAGTCCTTAAAAATGTGGGTTAGCCACCCTGAGCTAAGAGGAAAGGTTTCTGAGAAAGACAATACCTTTTACAATGTGCAGATTCGGTACTGTACACACAAATACATACACACACACACTAAGGATATGATCATAGATAGAATTCAGGATAAGGCCTGGAGGGCCAGAGACCCGTTCATCAGATGCTTCAAGTGAACCTGCAGATTCATTAGATGCGTCAAGTGAACCAAGGACTTCCACTGAATATATCTGCTGATGTGGGCTCTGGGCCATAAAAGTTTATGCTTTAGCAAATCTGTTAGTCTAAAGTGCCACAAGTGCCTTTTCATCATGTCTCAAGAATTGTCTAAATTAATTTTGGGTTTGCTAAGGTTTTTAAGTGTGGGAATTTCATCTTCCTAGTTTGTCTGAAAGATGGTTTATATTTTATGTAAGAAGCTAGTATTAGGATATAATATATGGTGCCTAAATCATATTTATCATTTATGTTTGCAAATGAAATCTGTAGAGCTGAGGAAATTCTTTAATTTTACTAGACATCCTTTAAAGATTTTTTAAAGAGGTTTAACTGGCATTCAGCATAACCATCCAGAAAAGCCAGTTTAGCAAAACAATTACTAGAAGCACTTACTTGGTTGCCTCTGTCAGTCTTGCTAATGGTTATACTACTGATATTCAGGGAGTTTGAATCACAAAACCCTTCAGAGCTCAGCCAGACCTTTCTGTTTAATCTTGCATGCTTAATGCTCAATGAAAAAAAGCACAAACTGTCTCTTTTGTAATGGGCTGCCTTTGCAGCCATAAAGGTCCCACTGAGCCTCTGTTGTGCACAATGCAATACAATAGTAAAATCCAGAAGTTCAAGTAGAAGTCAGCAGTAAGTGGAAATTCCAAATAAAGTATGGTGGGGCATCCTGTCTTCAAGGAAGCATGCCCACACACCACGAACCTCTCTTTTCTGGAACTGGAGACCCATTGTCTGTCTCTCTTCACTTCCTAGATCAAAACAAAGCATCACCGAAATCAGTGCCATGCTATTCTATAGTTTTACAGTATTTATTTAAACCATGTTATTCCTATAACAGTGACACACCCCTCCTAGCTTTAAGCTGTGAGAAACACCACGTTGTAGGAAGGCAATAGGTTAAACTTCATCACATTGGCAGAAGAAGGCCATGTAAGATCCAAGGACTTGACACCAAGAATAATTTTTGAGCACTTTTGACCAGTATCTGGGGAAAAAATAATAGTTTTATTGATAAGGAGGGTTCCATATCTGTGAAATCCTCCAGTTGACACCTTGGATGCACACTGCTCTCCAATGAGACAAACCTTTTGTAAACTGCCCCAATGTGTAGAGAGTAAAACCTGCTTGATATTGGGAATCTAGTTTCATTAGTCCGGGGTTTGGGAGGGGACATTTGCATACACACCTGCTTACTTTCAGCTGAGTCAATCAACCCCCTCTTTTCACACAACCCCTAAAATAGGAGTTGCAAAGAAGGAGCTTTGCCAGCTGTAACTCACTGGAATACCCATAGAAGACTGTCCCACATTAGAGAAGGTGTGATTATTTGTCTAGAAACATCATTAATTTAGTCTAGATTAGAAAATGTAGCATTATCTAAATTATCTAGATACGAATTATTTTCTTTTGGACTTCAACACATAATGAGTTAAGTTTCAGGTGGTGGCAATATCCATTTCTGGAGAGCTGTGTAGAGCCGTATGCATGCACACAAACTCTCTGTGACAATCCCAACTTGAATAAGTATATTCTAAGCATTAGCTAGATGGGAAGTATTAAATAGTGGGTTCAGACTTGAAGTAAACCAACAGCTCTTTATTCAGTATAACCACACACAACACACACAACTGACAGAAACCCTCAATATATATACATACCAGTTTTCCCTCCCAAAGAGTTATAGCCAATGAGAACATGTACTTTAGAATACCCTCGTTTGCATAACTCACATACATTGTAACTTATTTACAGCTCAGTGATTGGTCTTTATCTGGCTCTCCTGATTTGCTGCCACCCGTACTTAGTGGCCACTGATAGCAAAGCCTTGAGTTCTCTATCAGCTAGAGTTCGACCAATACATTACACTCCTCCCCCCTAAGTCAGAACTGACCTCCTAACAAATATAATCTTTCAGGTGGCTGGGAGTAGTCCGAGTCCGCTGGGACCTCCGTAAGGTCACTTGAGGCGAGGGACAAAGTGCGTCCGACAATTGAGCCGGTGTTTGGGCAGTTGGTAGCCCGTTACTTAGTTCCGCTTGGTTCTCGGGGTTAGTACTTGCCTCTGCAGCCGGTGAGCTGACTGTTGGTGCCTGCTGTGGTATAGCTTCACTGTCCGTTTCTGGAGGGATGGTATCCTGTTCACTGGGCGTTGGTAAGCTCTCGGCTCCCGTTGTCCTGGTCGGCCATCTGCGTCGTAGCTGGTCCACGTGTCTTCGTAGTTTCCTGCCATCCGCAGCGACAACGGCGTATGACACTGGTCCCGTTGTGGTGTCCACGGTCGCCGGCACCCATGGCAGACGTCCGCTGTAGTCGCGGGCATATACGAGATCCCCCGGCTGGAAGGTCCTTACCTCTCCTTCCGGCATGGGCCTTTCCTCATCCGCTAGGTCGGGGTGCAGCCTGTCGAGAGTCACGGTGAGCTTCCTGTTCATGAGTAGCTCAGCGGGGCTACGCCCTGTCATAGAATGCGGCGTGACGTGTTGCTGTAACAGGAACGCAGCCAATCGCGATTGCCAGTCTCCTTGGCTGATTCGCCGAAGGCTGTCCTTTGTTGTCCGCACCATCCGTTCTGCCTGCCCATTGGTGGAAGGGTGGAACGGAGCAGACGTGACTTGCCTGATGCCGTTGTTGGCCAGGAACTGCCGGAACTCCGCTGACGTGAATTGTGTTCCGTTATCCGACACTACCGTGTCAGCCAAACCGTGTGTTGCAAACAGCTGACGTAGGGCCCTAATGACCACAGCAGTAGTCATTGTGGAGACGGGAACAACTTCTAGCCATTTTGAATAAGAGTCCACAACTATTAGGAAGGTTTGTCCCTGAAATGGCCCTGCAAAATCAATGTGGAGTCTCGACCAGGGTGCTCTCGCTGACTCCCAAGGATGTACTGGGGCTTGCGCTGGAGCTGGGCGTGTTTCTTGGCACGGCTGACAGGTACGGACCCATTCCTCGATAGCCCTATCCATGCCTGGCCACCAAACATAGCTGCGTGCCATTGCCTTCATGCGGACTATGCCTGGGTGTCCGCTGTGTAGTGCCTCCAGCACCTGTTGTCTCAGTTTGCTGGGGATTACAACTCTATTTCCCCATAGCAGACAGCCCTTGTGCACTGAGATTTCGTGCTGCCTAATGAGGAACGGCCGAAACTCTTCGGCCAGCTGGCCTGATGGCCACCCCCTCCACGCCCAGTTGAGAACGCGGCTGAGGGTGCGATCCTTAGCAGTGTGTGACGCCACGTCGGAGGCTCTAAGTGGTGGACTTGGCAAGTCTTCCAGCAGCATGATGTGATGAGCTGGAGATGGGTCGGTCCCCTGGTCAGCAAGTGGCAGGCGGCGCAGGGCGTCGGCATGTCCCATTGCTTTGCCGGGGCGGTGCTGTAAGTCGTAGGAGTAGGCAGACATGAACACTGTCCACCGCAGCATTCTGGGCGAAAGGATTTGAGGCGTTTGCTTGTCTGGAGAAAGTAGTCCCAGGAGTGGTTTGTGGTCGGTTGCGATGAGGAACTTCCGGCCATAGAGGTAATCATGGAATTTTTTCACTCCAGCAACGATTGCCAGAGCTTCCTTGTCTATTTGGGCATAGTTCCGTTCCGCGGCCGACAAGGTTCTTGAAAAATAGGCGATGGGCGCTTCATGCCCGGTATGCATTCTGTGGCTTAAGACGGCTCCGATACCATATGGGGAGGCGTCGCAGGCGAGTACTATTGGTTTTTTCTCATCAAAGTGTGTCAGCACGCTCTCTGACGACAGTAGTTTTTTTACTGCTTCAAACGCCGCGGCTTCTCTTCTGCCCCACCCCCAGGGGGCTGAGGAATCTAGAAGGCGGTGCAGGGGTTCTGCAATTGAGGCCTTATGTGGCAAGAATGCGTGGTAGAAGTTTAATAGGCCCAGGAAGGATTGTAGTTCCTTCTTTGATCCTGGAGGAGGTGCACTTTTAATGGCCCGTACCTTTGCTGGTGTGGGATGAATACCGGCTGCGTCAATGAGGAATCCCAAGAACTCCACACTCTCAACAGCGAATTGGCATTTCTCTCTCTTTACCTTTAAGCCGGCGTCCTGTAGTTTGCGAAGGACACAGCGAAGCCTCTCTGCAAGTGCGCTTTCTGACTCCCCAGCGATTAGGACGTCATCAAAGTACGGGATGACGCCTGGAATTCCGCGTAGAAGTCCTTCCATGATGCCTTGGAAAATTCCTGGGGCGACGTTGACGCCGAATTGTAGTCTCTTAACCTTGAACGCCCCCCGGTGTGTCACGATCGTTTGGGCTTCTGCCGTCGCCTCGTCCACAGGTAGTTGTTGGTAAGCCTGTGCCAGATCAAGCTTGGCAAAAATCTTTCCCCCTTGAAGCGATGCCAGGAGATGGCTCACGACTGGTACTGGGTAGGAATGTTGCTCTCGCGAGATCTGTGTCTTCAATCTTGTTTGCCTCAAGGTAGAAGTCGAAGCGGGTGATGTAGGATTCCCAGTCCTCGGCTGTTGAGTCAAACGGTTCGAAGTGGCCCTTAGCGGCCATGTCTGCCTTCTGGACGACGCGAGCGTATGTCGGATGGCGGAGGTGACAATTCCTCACGCTTAAGATTTCAGCTTAGGTCTTGGGGCTGCCTACCCAAGCACCTTGTTAGTTATATCGCTCGGGTATTGGGGCTGCATACCCAATCAGATATCCCATCCTCGTCGCCAGTATTAAATAGTGGGTTCAGACTTGAAGTAAACCAACAGCTCTTTATTCAGTATAACCACACACAACACACACAACTGACAGAAACCCTCAATATATATACATACCAGTTTTCCCTCCCAAAGAGTTATAGCCAATGAGAACACGTACTTTAGAATACCCTCGTTTGCATAACTCACATACATTGTAACTTATTTACAGCTCAGTGATTGGTCTTTATCTGGCTCTCCTGATTTGCTGCCACCCGTACTTAGTGGCCACTGATAGCAAAGCCTTGAGTTCTCTATCAGCTAGAGTTCGACCAATACATTACAGGAAGAACGAAGCAAATGTATGATTTTTGTACCTATGTTATTTACAGATCTCTACCTGGCCCTCTAGGATCTCTTTCTTGTGGTATGTAGCAGGCATCTGACCCAGGTATGCATATTATAGTTTTTCTGTATTTACCATGGTGTGTGTAGCTGCATTTGACTTCATCCTGACATTTTTTTTGTCACTTTGTTTTACAGCACAATTCTTAGGGCCACAGAGGTGGAGGCAGCTGGCTGCTGATGCAAAAGGGGCTGTGCTTATCCATGCCCTGTGGACATTCCACAGGGGGGGGGGAATAAAACAAGCCCCCTGCAAGGCACAGACAACATAGCAAGCAAACCAGAGTCCATAGTAATCCCAGCAAAACCCACTAATCATACCATGGAAGCCAATGACACATCTGTGAGTAGCGCACACAGGCTCAGCCAATCAACTCCAAGTGATTTGGCTACTGCCCCCTTGATGCCATCCCTCCTCCCCAAGAGTCGGCAGACAGGGAGGAATGATCCAGGAACAGCACAGGGCCCAAGAGCTCCCCCTAGCCTATAGGGAAAATGCTATGGAAAGGATGCCCACCCCCACTCTGGCAAGGTGTTGACTGGAAACAAAAGTGCTGCTACATGCAGCCATCCCTGCTCTGAGCCAACCTCCCCTTGTAAGAATAGAAAGACAAAGAAAGGAGCCAAGTGCAACACTCATACCCAAGACCAGCTATAGAGCACTCCAGACTTCTACACAATCCACTGCTGCTGTGTAGGCCTCTGATCCTACAAGGAACAGGTCCTATGGTTGCTTGGCCAGCTGATCCACAGAGCAAAGTTAGGCAGCAGCCAGGCACTCCTATCTATACCTGTGCCCTGTTCCCCGCCTAAGGAAAGGGAGCATCATGGCAAAGGAGTGTGCTAACAGATCAGTACGGGGCTGCAAACATCCCTGCCCTGCCCATCATCAGTGGCTCTCCCAGGTACAGTGGATGACATGGGTCATAGTGCAGGGAGGGCCTAGCTCAAGCTGCCCCCACATACACAAATTGCTGGCCTCAGATATGGGAGGCAAATTGCTGGCCTCAGATATGGGAAGCTGCACCCAAGTCTTGAACAAGAGGAATAGGGGAGGCAGGTATTTTTTTAAAAAATAATTTTTATTCGGTGAGTTAACATACAAATTAATTAATATACATTCTATTACCTCACCTATTCCTGTTTCCCCCACCCACTCCCTCCCCCCTTTTCTTGTTAGACTTCTGACAGCTTTCCAACCCATTATCTAATTGTATCTATTATTCTAACCAATACATTGTCTAAAAAAAGAATATTATTTTATACTATTAACTTACTTTAACTTTCCAAATATTATTTCCATCGGTAAAGACAATCTATCTCCCCCTTTAATAGTTGTCCAATGACCACACTTTCCCCCTTACGTCCCATTTCTTTTCCAAATAACTTTTAAATTTCCCCCAGTCCATAACAAATTCTTCTGAGTCTTGTTCTCTTATTTTCCTTGTCAATTTGTCCATCTCTGCCATGTACAGCAATTTCTGTATCCAATATTCCATTGTCAGTATCTCTTGTGTCTTCCATAATTGTGCATATAACATCCTTGCTGCAGTTGTCATATAAAACATTAACATTCTATCTTGGGTCGCAAAATCTTCTAAACCTATACATAGCAATAACAACTCTGGGTTTTTACTCACTCCCCCCCCCCCTCCATTCACCAGTCAGTGTGTGGACATCCCTTCAAGATAAGCTTCTGGAGAAGGGGTTCCTGTTAGGGTTCTGAAATGAGGCAGATTACCACAAGCCATGGACTTTGCTTTCCCCCTTGGATGTTAGTGATACGTGCTCCCTCAGTGGTGCTAAGTGCCCTCTCTGTGCTGCTCCTGCCACTGAAGCACAATGTTATGCTTCCAAGGGAATTTTAGTGCAACTTTGTGGCTGGTGTCATCCTTACTAGTCCTGCCTCCATCCAGTCATAGACTTCACCCAGCATCTTCCCAGCTTGTCTCATGGGAGAAGCCTTTGGGCTGCAGAAGAGCAAAATCAATGTATGGAGCATGTGCCTCTAGGGAAATGAGGATAGCTGAGAGAAGAGCAGCAGCTAGACTTTTGTATGCGCAAAAATGGAAAGTACAAGAAGTGCCAACTATTGAAGATTGGACTTACAAATTGCTGTATATGGCTGAAATGGACAAGATGACAAGAAAATTGAGAGATCTGGACTCAGGGCAGTTCAACACAGACTGGGAGAAGCTGAAACAATACCTGGAGAAGAAATGGGAGGTGGGAGGAAAACTGTGGCAGTTTGAGAACTACTGAAGTATTGAAGTAGAGGGGGGAGACTTTACCGGGGGGAGAAGAGATAAATGTGAATTAATAAGCAGTCAGATTAATAGATTGACATATATATAGATATATATAGGTTAACAAACAGAACATAGAGAAAATAATTAATTATAAGGACTAAATACAAGGAGCGATTAACTAACAATATTTTCTTTTTTTTCTGACAAGTTTTGTACCAAACTGAATGTCTGAAGATATAGATGGGTCAAATTGATTGACTACGTGAGGAGAGATATATAGAACTATTATAAAAAGATAGAATGAGTAATATATATAGAGAATAAGTCAAATTGTTTGATATAAACGAATGTATGATCTATATGGTTTATGATATATAGAAATACCTGAAATTGAAAAATTGGGATAAATTGTTTATCTAAGATGGAAACAAAGGCTTACAGTTTGGGCATATAATGTTAAAAATAGTTAAGGATGTACTGCTTAGAATAATGGAGAATATATATTTGTTTTAGATAGAGGAAGCTAATTAAAGTAAGGGAAAGGGGACAAAGGGTTGGAAAGCTGTTGGAAGTCAACAAAAAGGGGGGGGAAAGGGAGGGGGTTAGAGATGAAAAAATTGGGGAAAATTGAATGTAAATGTGAAAATAATGGATTCTAACCCAATAAAAAAATTTTTCAAAAAAAAAAAAAGGATAGCTGAGAGAAACATAACATTGAGTGTACCCTTCCCCCAACAGTGCCTTTGTTGCTACTATAAACATGACAGAAAGTGAAAGAAAGAAAGAAAAGTTGGCAGAGAGCTTGATAAAAAGGAAGTGGCTAGATCATCAACCTACTGCAGCAACTTCTGTATAAAGCAATTACTACTCTGTGGGACAGCTGCAGTAGCAAATGACACCACCTTCATTCTACTGGCAAATCCTCGGCTGAGCAGACAACCAAACAGCTATAAGCGATAGCCTGAAAAATGGTGATGGGGTGGGGTGCGGGTGGAATTAGACCCAAACCAATAATGATGAAAGGAGAAAAGGGTGGAAAAAAGTGATTAAATCCCCGGGGAAAGAAGATCGTAGCAAAACCATATAAATGCACAGCCACTTCAGAAGGGTCCACAGAGGATTCATAAACTTGAGTCATTGCCAACAGTATAAGTGAACACAATCTCTTTATATAAGAGTGGAGTGCTTGATCAGAGACCTGCATGAGCCCTTATCATACACTGATATGCTCCACAAACATCCATGTGTTTTGTCAGATGCTGGCAGTGTATTTGTGCAGTGGGTGAAGCAGCTATTAAGCAGTGTTTTATCAGCACCAAACAACATACATTGATTCATAATGTTGCATTTCTTCCTGTGCGCTCACATGCTTAAACATGAGAAGTACATGCCTGGATCTTTTCTTTGTCTTTTTATTTGAACCCTATGATCCACAGGCTGCCTGATTAGTCTGTCAATGTTTCCTATAATGGAAACACCCAGAGTTATCATGAGATAGCACAGTACTATTGTCACAGTCTAGTCATTACATTTTCAGCAAGGTTGCTATGGCATTATTACAAAATAACACTTTGTTCTTGGATAGCTGTGCAAATTACTCCCATTCCTAGTGCACATATTACATACACCAGGTCATTAAAATTCTATCTGGTGGGCGGCGTAGTAACTGAAGCTTAAAACATTCCCATTGATGGGAAGCTTCCAAGCTCATATTTTGCTGAATGAAGTAATGTCCATTTCTGTAAAAACAGCCAGTACTCAATACTGAAACTAATTGAATCAATCCCATGCAACTCATCAAATGACAAAACAGTCTTTTCTAAAGTAGTTCAGGTGGCTCTTCGCTTTGCAGATGATAAAACTAAAAAACATTTTACTGTCAGAATTCCTTTACACATTTATATATTTCTCTATCCTTATTCTGTGCTTGCATTTCTGTTCTGTTTCAGGTATCTCAAATCAGTAACAAGATCTTTATTTTATAGAAGGGAAATTGAAACTGGAGCAGGTGACTTGCCTT
Source organism: Eublepharis macularius (assembly GCF_028583425.1). Classification (NCBI taxonomy): domain Eukaryota; kingdom Metazoa; phylum Chordata; class Lepidosauria; order Squamata; family Eublepharidae; genus Eublepharis; species Eublepharis macularius. The sequence goes on from NC_072790.1 coordinate 117,060,282, forward strand.
AGGTCCCTCACCAAATGTGTGGCTGAACAGGGGTTTAAACTAAATTTATACCATTTTAACTGTCACAGTTCCCCCTCAAGAATCCTGAGAACTATAGTATGGTAAAAATGGAGATGGTACAAAACCAGAACTTCAGCCGTCGGGTTCCCTGGAAAAGGACAATAGTTGTAAACTGAATTTAAGTATTTAGCACAAACATTTCCCAAGTCCTATAGCTGCAAATTCAATACCTCACCCAGTAGATTCATTTAAGAAAACCATGTTGTGCATAAGCTAGGGCATAATTTGTGTTTTTATGCTGGGTATCAGGAACTGTCGACCTGAACTGGTCTCCATTTTCCTTGATGTGCTGGTCAGCTGCATATCAAAACATCAAGGACAACAATATGCAACATCCATGGACTTTTAACATACATTCACTTCCATCTAGACTGTTCTTGGGATTGCGTATACAATTTAGTATTTCAATCTGGGACTGTAAAAAGAAATACTAGAGACTTAATCAAGAAGCATCTTTTTGCACCTTTGGCTTCAGGCTAAATAACTGGAAAAGACATCCAATCTACAATTTAATATTGCTTTTGAACTAAACCTGAAGTTGAATTTTTTTGGCTTGGTTTATTACTATTTTTGGAAATGATACGGCTTTATATCAGATTATACTAATAATCTGGTCAGATTTCAAACTATGGTGCAAGAATTTTGTCATGAGCAGACAGAAACTGATATTGTCTTTGAAAACAAGAAGAACATGGTGTCCCACCAGAGCCATGTCATGTCCTAACTCTTTATTACACCATAACCCTTTCTGCTTAACACTATATTTAAAAACACAAGCCTTCATTTTATAAATCAGCCCTAAAATCTATCATTCCTAACAGTTCTGCTAGCTATGGTCCTAGAATTGGTTCCTCTGCAGCCAGAGATCTGTGTCATGTGTCTGGGTATCTTCCAAACACCACCCACTTCAAGTGAATTAGATGCCATGGGATCCCACCCAAAGGAGTCACTCCTCTCTGTAAAACAATGACTAATTCTCCACAAGAAACAACAGGGATACTGTTGCAGTAGTACAGGAAGGACTGATAACATCACGTGGGCTGCAGAATCGCTTTGTATCAGCAGACGTAAGTGGGATGTTCCTTTTCAAGACCTGCACAGCGGAGGAAGTGGGCCTTGAAACACAATGTACATTGAAATTGGCTTTCATCAAAAGGATCTCATGGTATTACTCTTTCTCAGAGATACTCATTCCATCTGTAGCTGCATATTCTTGTTGTACTTCCCTTCTTTGTTAGACAGAGAAAGGCTGACAAAAAGATCAAATTAAGAGCATACCATATTATGGTGAATTTGAATGGCTTCCAGAGGTTTATTAACTCTATAGGGCTGCAGTCTTTAATGGATCTATTCAGCAGATTAACCATATGAAGCTTTAACTGATCACTAGGGCTGTGGCATTTCTAACTGGTGACAGCAAATTATTGAGCCATAGAGTTGGAAGGGATCTCCAGGGTCATCTAGTCCAGCCCGCAAATGTGGTAAAATAGTAATCACTAGGAATTAAGGGGGTCAGGTCTATAGTGGGAGACCTCCTGATGCTTACCCCATTCCCACTGGCACTTCTAAGTCTGGGAGAAAAAATGTGAGAAATAATTTTTATTTTACAAAATTTATATCCCACCTTTCTGCCTTCACAAGGGCCACCAAAGTGGCCAAAAAATTAAAACATAAGTAATAAAACCACATTTTAAAACCATTAAGACCAACCAAGCCTCTACATCATTAAAACAAAGCCAGAGCTAAAATACATATGGAGACATATTAACAATAATTAAAACGTTGGGCAGGAAGAAGAAGGGAACATCAAATAAAACAAAAAAATCTTTGTCCCATGGTAGTAGATGAGAACAAAAGGGGGCTCTCTCTTTTTCTTAGACTGGGGACAGAGTTTATTTATGTCATTTATGAACCACCTTTCTCACTGAGACTCAAGGCGGATTACACAGTGTGAGAGTAGTACAGTCAGTATCAAGGACAATTTCATAAACATTTATTTATGCCATGGCATAAATAAAGTTTACAAAGACATAACATTAGCAAGGATCCAATACAGAGTTGAAGAAATGCTAGAACAGATCATAAGCAATTCTAGGGCTGACATAGCACATATTCAAAGCAACAGATACTACGTAAGGCAACATAGTGGTAAAGTCTATGGGTGACATCTATGGTTCCTATCCTAACTCAGTGGAGCACCTGAGACCCCTCCCTACAAGACAAAAGCCTTTTTGAATAATTCGGTTCTAGAGTTTTGAGAAGGAACAATCCCGGGTTGCCACCTGCCTAATCTCAGAAGGTGTGAGAACCCAAAGCAGGACCCTGGAAGATGACTGCAGTGGTCAGATAGGGCGATAGGGAGTAGCACTGTTCCTGGAACTTCTCAAAATTGGGAACAGGAGTGCCTTTAATAGCAAGACAAAGGCTGCTTCCACACACATTGGATAATCCACTTTCAATACTCTTTAGCGAACATTTGGAACTGCTTTTCCATGTGCGGAACAAAAAATCCACTTCCAAAGGATTGCTAAAGTGCAATGCTAAAGTGCATTGAAAGTGCATTAGTCAATGTGTGTGGAAATGGCCAAAGACTCACATCACCATACTGCATGAAAGTAATATTCGCTGTACAACAATTTGTGATCATGGCTTGGATCCCTTGGAAAATCTCTGCTGACAGAAAGGGATTTTCGTCAAAAGAATAAGACTTCATCATTCTCCTGCTTCATCTCAAAATGTCCCCTGTGCTGTTCCTGGAGACAGGGGACTTCCAGGAACAGGTCTGCCAAGGGAGGGAGGAGTTATATAAAATTGCCACCCCTGTCAGACTAAATCTTCAGCTGGATCCAACCCCAAATGATGCTATTCATCGTACATTAAATAGCATTTTATCAAAAGAGGTTCTCACTCAAAGGAAAAGTCTCTTGTGTGTTCATCAAATACTATAAGCAAAGGGCTAAAGCCCTCAAGAGACTAAAATGTGATCAAGATTCAGCTATCAGGAATTAGGGGTAAATTTACATTCTCCTGTCACTACGTGTCCTACCTGGAAAGTTGAGAGAAGTTATATATTTTTCTTTGATGACTACAGCGCCAACAAATGTTCTAAACATATACCAGGGCTGTGAAATTATTGTCGTTATAAAAAGGGAAACTGGTGTTTTTCAATTCAAGATCTATCATAGCTTTAGGTATACTTAAATAGGAGCATATGTTTGTTTTATTGTCTAAGAATGTTTTCATCTTGCTCATTTCTCCCCCAAAATCTGTAATGTATGTTATGCATTGCTTCATAGTCTAACAGTTCTTCATAGAACTGAGTGAAATAGTAATTGTGCTTGTGTGAGTAATGTTCCTAGTGAATCTGAAATACTTAAATGACCTTTTCTGAGTAAGCAGAGCAACAAACCTAAGCAAGAAATGTGTCATGGTAATTCAGATTCCATCACATTGACAGTAATGGAACAGACTCTGTTTTAAGAAGCTGCTTATTAAATTTGGGCTTCAGTCTACATCTTAAAAGGGTGCCAAAACTCAAACTCTCTCTCCAGGGAAACTCATCTGTCATCTTCTGTTGCCATCTTCAGTCAGCAGATGAAGACTTCTTTTTTTTGTTTAGTGTTCCCTCAGTTATCTCTCCTTCTGCCCAATGTTTTGATTGTTGTTTTTATGTTTTAGTATATATTGTAGCTGTGGTTTTAATTGTTTTAATCATGTGGGTTTTTTAAATGGTTTTTAAGATGTTATTTTATTATTTTTTATTTTTAGTTGCTTTGGTGGCTCTTATGAGTGCAGGATATAAATTTTGTAATAAATAACAAAATAAATAATAAGACTACACAGAAATGACTGTTGTCCCCCACATGTATGGCTCACTGTATGTACTTTGTAACCACCTACTATGGCAGGTACTATGACAGATCTTGCATATGTATGGTGTGTCAGAACTGTGGCTAGATAATGTCCTTACTCCAGACTACCTTCTGCAATCAGACAACAGTCCATTGTTTCCAAAAGGCTTTTACTGGAAAAATAGTTCATTATAGTCCACTAGCCTGAATGCAATATTCAGGATGGTACATATGCATTGTTACCAATGACTAGCAAAGCATGAGGTACAAAGTAACAGATCACAGAAGGCCCAACCTCCCCCCATAGTTCTCAAAACATCCCCTTTGAAGTCAGGATAGCGAAAGTTCCCAAGGCCGGTTCTTGGTGGAACGTCGGTAGCCAAAACAATCCTCTTCTGTGAGATAGCTGCCTGGGAACCTTGGCACCTGTGGAGAAAGCACTTAAACACTGAAAGGATTAAAGATGGAGTCGGTTAAGCGAAGCAGCACAATACAGCATTCTGAACCTGACATTCTGCCCCCTCTAAGATGCTCCCCCCCCCCAGGTTTATGTGGATAACGAGAGTGAAATGCTTTAACTAGTCTAGGAGCGTGTACATGTACAGAATTCACCCACTCGTCGAACCCAGAGTCAAAGTCCTTCCATCTGATGAGATAAAACAACTGATTACGTTTTACTTTAGAGTCCAATATTTGTTGAACTTCATAGTGGGTTTGATCATCAATTAACGTAGGGATGGGAGGAGCACGGGTGTGCCACTGGTCTGCAGAAGGGGCTTTTTTCAATAAACTGACATGGAAGGTATCATGTACGTGGCGTAGATTCTTTGGTAAATCCAAGGCAACAGTCACTTTGTTGATTACTTTGCGAACAGGAAAAGGTCCCAGGTACTTTAATGCGAGCTTGCGGCTGGTTTGGGTTACTTTCAGATTCTTTGTAGAAAGGTAAACGAGATCACCAGGTTGCAATTCCCATTCCGCCGCACAGTGGCGGTCAGCGTATTTTTTGTAATCCTGTTTGGCTTTGATGAGGTGTTTTCTAATTTGAGTCCATTGTTGAGCTGCCTCCCCCCACCACTCGGAGACGTCTTTGGAAACTGCAATAGGAGGGGGGAGCGCTTCAAACGGGAATGGCTTGAAGTGGAAGCCATAGACGACTTTGAAGGGAGTTTCCCCCGTGGAAGCGTGTACGCTGTTATTATATGAAAACTCTGCCAAGGGGAGCAAGTCAAACCAATTATCTTGTTGGAAGTTAATGTAACATCGTAGAAATTGCTCTAATATCTGATTAGTTTTTTCCGACTGTCCATCTGTTTCCGGGTGATGGCTTGAACTCAAACCTTGTTCAATGCCCAGCAGTTGCAAAAGCTCCCACCAGAAGTTGGCAACGAATTGTCCGCCGCGATCCGAGATCACCTTGGATGGAAAAGAATGTATTTTTACAATGTTTTTTAGGAAGATGTCAGCTAGTTTTCTAGCAGAGGGAATTGTGGTGCAAGGTATAAAATGAGCTTGCTTGGAGAACAAATCAACCACGACCAAAATACAGTTATGCCCCTTTGAGGGGGGTAAGTCAGTGATAAAGTCCATAGAGATTATTTCCCACGGTCTACTTGGCGTTTCTAACGGCTGTAAAAGTCCTGGAGGTTTGCCTTTTCGGGATTTGGCACTGAGACAAATGGGGCAGGACGCTACATATTGAGAGATGTCTTTGCGCATGCCCGGCCACCAAAATTGGCGTTGGACTAGGTGAAGCGTCTTTAAGTACCCATAGTGCCCCGCAGTGGGAGCATCATGACAGCGTTGCAAAACTTCTTTTCTCAAACTCTTGGGTACATAGAAGCGATCTCCCCAAAGCCATTCCCCTCGGTCGGAACGTTGCAATTTGTCTTTGGGCACATCCCCCCCTTCCTTCTCCACTTCAGCTTTTAATTTTTGTCTCCACCCTTGATCGGGTGGATGGGATGGGGTTGTGCGGCTGCGTGTGGTCACCATGCCCCCTAATTGCGTAGGCGAAAAGACTGTGTCGATTGTCTCCTCCCTTTTGCTTTTGTGTTGGGGCATGCGTGATAGAGCGTCGGCCAAGAAGTTGGTTTTGCCTGGGAGAAAATTCAAAGTGAAATCGAACTTGGAGAAGTATTCCGCCCATCGCAATTGCTTGGCGTTTAACCTGCGAGGGCTGCGTAGGGCCTCTAGATTTTTATGGTCCGTCCAGACCTCGAACGGATGACGGGCACCTTCTAGCCAATGTCTCCAGGTAGTGAGAGCCGCTTTTACAGCAAAGGCCTCTTTTTCCCAAACATTCCAATTTCTTTCCGCTTCTGAAAATTTCCTGGAGAGGAAAGCGCAGGGTCTGAGTTTATCGTCCGCCCCCCGCTGTAGCAACACCCCCCCCCAATTGCAGTGTCGCTGGCGTCGACCTGCACTATGAAGGGGCGATTTTCATCGGGGTGCTGCAGGACGGGTTCTGAAACAAACTGCGTTTTGAGGTGATGGAACGCTGTTTGGCATTCAGGCGTCCAGGACAATTTTGCACTTGGTTTTTTGGCTTGGTCCCCCTTGTCTTTGGTTTTTAACAGTTCGGTTAGGGGGAGTGTGATTTGAGCGAAGTTCGCTATGAACTCTCTATAGAAGTTGGCAAAGCACAAGAAGGATTGTAATTCTTTGCGGGTCGCGGGGGTTTGCCAATTTAATACTGCTTGTATTTTGCCTGGATCCATTTTCAAGCCCTCCGGAGAAATACAGTAGCCTAAATAAGTGAGTTCTGTTTTGTGGAACTCACACTTGGAGAGCTTTATAGGCAGTTTGTTATTCATGAGAGTGGTTAAGACCCTTTTTACAAGGTCCACGTGTTCCTCTTCAGTCTCCGAATAGATCAACACATCATCTAGGTACACTACAACGCCTTTGTATAGAAATTCATGCAGCACTTCATTGATCATGGACATAAAAACCGAGGGTGCCCCGGCCAGGCCAAATGGCATAACCAAATATTCGTATTGGCCGAGGGGCGTATTAAAAGCGGTTTTCCATTCATCCCCCTCTCGGATACGGACATGGAAGTAAGCGTCTTTTAAATCTAATTTCGTAAAGACCTTACCTTGCGCCACGACGTTGAGTAGATCCCTGATGAGCGGGATGGGGTAGGCGTTGCTGGAGGAGACCGCGTTGAGTCCTCGAAAGTCCGTGCACAGTCTTAGGCCCCCATCCTTCTTTTTAACGAAAAGCACTGGCGCTGCGTGGGGGCTATTAGCTGGGCAAATGAATCCTCTTTGAAGATTCAGGTCTATGAACTTGCGGAGCTCTTCTCTTTCGTTAAGACTCATGGGATATAGACGGCCCTTGGGCAACGAGGCACCCGGTAAGATTTCCACAGCACAGTCCGTCCTCCTGTGAGGAGGTAAAGTATTAGCTTCTTCCTCTGTGAAGGCTTGGGTGTACGCTCTGTATTGCTTGGGTATTTGGTTAATTTCTTCTTGGGTGAGGAGAGCGGGCTCAGTTACAGTAGGGTTATTACCCCAATTTTGATTCCAACAAGGGTCTTTGCATGATTCATGGGTGAACGTGATACTTCCCTCTGCCCAGTTGATATAAGGGTTATGATCGCATAACCACAGGCTTCCCAGGATCAAGGGGTATTTCGCTGTGGCACTAATGACGAATGATCTTACTTCCCAATGTTGCCCCATGCCTGTTATGATCGGAGTGGTTTCGGTAGTGACTGGATTCATGTTAGTGCCATCCATTTGCTCGAAAATTACTGGTATTTCCAAATCTTTTACAGGAAGCACTAGTCCATTTACTAAAGCTGGTGCGATAATGTCTCTGGAGCAGCCTGAGTCAATTAGAGCTTGTATACGAATATGCATTTTCTTGTCAGGATTCACCAACGTTACTGGTATGAAGAGTATGGACCCACGGGGTCAGTTCGGAACCGGAACCGCCGAAGGTTTGATCTGCCGTTTGGGTCCTTTTACGACAGATCCATTTCGTTTCCCGAGGCGGGGCTCTCTGGATTCTCTCCCCCCGTTAGGGCTGTTGGATCGTACTCCATAACTTCTTCCAATTCTAGTCCTCTTTCGGGGAGGTTCCTCCTCGACGCCCCCCTACCTCTTGGAGCGGTTCTTGGAGCTGGAGTAGGGCGCAGTGGCGCCGGGTAGGCTGCGGGGGCTGGGCGTCTTAGTTGGAGCAGAGGTCTTTGCACAGGCCGATATGGGCATTGCGCCGCAAAATGACCACTTTGGCCACATTGCAAACATAGCCCTTGTTGCCATCTAGCATCTCTTGCTCCACGAGTGGCATATCCAGCCCCCCGGCTCCCCCTGAGGGGAGTGGAGGAATGTCTTTGGCCCGGAGGTTGTTGGTGTTGTTCCTCTAGACGAACTTCTAGTAGGCGGTTTTCAACTTCACAGGTCAATTGTATCCACCCTAACAGCATAGGAGGGTTATCCTGCATGAGAGCTCGGTCCAACAATTTAGGATTTAGACCTTGTTTGTACAAAATAATCTTGGTAGACTCTTCGCATCTTGGGCATTTGGCAGCGAGTTGTCGGAATTTTGTGGCATAGTCTCTAGCCGACATGCTGCCTTGCCTAATAGCCTGTAATTCCATTCGGGCCCTAGTTTCTTCTAGGGGGTCTTCATATTGGGCTCGGATCGCATCCACTAGCCCTTGGAGCGTATCTAACTCAGGGGCCCCCACGTTATAAAGTCCCACGTACCAGTTGGCAGCTTTACCTTGGAGACGTGATCCCAGATGCTCTATTTGACTGGCCTCACTCCCGAAAAGATGTCCCCATCGATTGAAAAATTGCACTACTTGTACCAGGAAGAATCCCAATTTGGAAGGGTCTCCATCAAACGTAGCGTCCAGTTTGACCCATCCCATGGGAAGATCTTGTCTAGGAGCTGGTGCTGGCATTGGGTAGGCATCAAGCGGAGCGAGTTGTAAAGGAGGCTGTCGCGGCGTTGGCGGTAGCTGTGGAGGAGGATACTGAGGGTAGGGTTGAGGTTGGTGCGGCAAAGGCGCTCCCGGAATCGGCTGGGGAATCCCCGGCACCCCCGGCATCGGCTGGGGGATTGGCTGGGGTCCTTTTGGTGCCGGATGTACTGGTGTTGGCCGAGAAGGTGTCGGACGCCCCCTCGGTAGGCCCCCGGGTGCTGGTTGAAGGGGAGTGGGAGCTGGCCGCAACAGAGGTGGGAGAGGAGTGATGGGTTGGAGAGGGACCGTATCCCCTCGCGGCCCCGGTGTCGGAAGAGGCCTACCCGCTCCTGGAATGACCGGGGGTGTGGTTCCTCCCGGAAGGCTTGGGGGCTGGCTCGTTTGAGTTGTGGGTGGTGGGATTATCGGGGAAGCTGGCTCTAGCGGTTGTCCTGGTTCTCCCCCTCCTCCTCCAGTCCCACTACCAGCTGGAGTTATAGGGCGATCGGGACGAGGGTCTTCCGGACATGGTTCTCCACCTCCCCCGTCGGCACCGACGTCTCCTGGTGTGATCGGTTGCTCGGGACGGGATTCATCTGGACAAGGATCTTCTGGGCAGGGTCTTTCCCCGGGGATAGAGTCCTCGTCTCCCGTCTCTGGTGGCTGTTGTGGCCACAGTTGATTCTGCAGTTTAGCCAAACTTTGGCTGATGTCAGGTAGACCAGCTGGCGGAACACGACCTCTGTCCCCCGCCACTAGCACTGAAAGCAGATGGACTGCATTTGCCAAACTTTCTTCCATATTTAGGAGTCTGTTCTCCAACAGCTGTACTTTATCCGTAGTTTCCTCCTCCCATAGTTCCGTGGACCCCACATCTCCCATCGTCTGTGAGGTTGGTATAGTTTCAGGCGGCGGTCCCGTGGTTAACGTCTGCTGCCACGGCAAGGGTGTTTCTATCCCTTGTTCCTCTTGAGATCTCGCGGCTAAAACTCCTTTTGTCAGGCCAGTGATTGCTGATATCCCTGAATCAATGGCAATCGTCCGGCTCTGGAGCTGCACCCATTGGTGCTCACTTACATCTGGCTGCCCCGACCACGGGGTGACTTCCGCATAATCCCAACTCAGGGCGCCACGGCGGGACGTTTCCCATTCCGTTTGTTCGGTCGTCCTGTTCCAGAACAGCCACGGTCGGCCACCGGTTTGTTCAGGTATGGATTCCAAACTGCGCCGACTATCCAGCTGCAGCTGCGTAAACATCGTGCTGGCCCTCCGCTCCCTCGTTTCCCTTGGCCTTGCACCCCACTGCGTCGGGGTGGGCAAGTTGAAGAGTGGTGCGGCTGTGGCTCTAGGCCGAGTATCAGCGTTGCTGGGAGCGAGGGTATAAATCGTTGTAACCGAGGAACCGTCTCCTCGCAGTACAGGTTCTTGGGCTTCCAAACCTTGAGAGCAGGGAGAGGCATACGGGTCAAACAAAGGATCCCTGACTGGGACAGCTTTGGAGCATTTGATCCGGCTTAGGCATTGGAAAAGTTGATTGGTAACAAAATGTCAGAACTGTGGCTAGATAATGTCCTTACTCCAGACTACCTTCTGCAATCAGACAACAGTCCATTGTTTCCAAAAGGCTTTTACTGGAAAAATAGTTCATTATAGTCCACTAGCCTGAATGCAATATTCAGGATGGTACATATGCATTGTTACCAATGACTAGCAAAGCATGAGGTACAAAGTAACAGATCACAGAAGGCCCAACCTTCCCCCATAGTTCTCAAAACATCCCCTTTGAAGTCAGGATAGCGAAAGTTCCCAAGGCCGGTTCTTGGTGGAACGTCGGTAGCCAAAACAATCCTCTTCTGTGAGATAGCTGCCTGGGAACCTTGGCACCTGTGGAGAAAGCACTTAAACACTGAAAGGATTAAAGATGGAGTCGGTTAAGCGAAGCAGCACAATACAGCATTCTGAACCTGACATGGTGGAGTGTATCAAGACCAGAGTGGGTAGGTCAGCTATGACGAGGGGCCAGGGTCAGCATATACACAAGTACATATGTATGTGGTTTGTGATTGTGTGCGCAAGGAATAAGTGTGTAATTGTCAAGTAGGATAGTTATTAGGAGCTAGAAATATTGAAGCTGTTGCTAAGGCATACAGAATAAATAAAATATTAGTTCATCTTTAGTTATTTTTATATATCAAATTTATATGCCCCCTTACTAGAAATCTGCCAAGATGGCTCACAAATAAAAACAGTACGATAAAAGCAAGTTATAGCAGCTCCAAAAATGCTTTCCACTCTGTCTAGCCTGGTAGATGGCCCCCTACTTCAACACGCCCGATCTGGCCACCTGGATCCGTGCCATGGTAACATTGATTACTGTAATGTACTATACATAGGTCTCCCCTCAAAGTTAACTCAGAAACTCCAGGTGATGGAGAATGCTGCAGCTTGGCTATTATCAGGAGCTAGGAGGAGGATGAATATCACCCCCATTCTGCAGTTGTCCCCTTTGCTACCTATCCATTACTGAGCTCAGATCGATGTATTGGTTATCACATATGAAGCTCTTCATGGTCTTGGTCCTTCATATCTATGAGAGCACCTTTTTCCCTATGTTCCTCCATGGTAGATTCAGTCAACCGAACAGGAACTTCTGCAGATGCTACCTAGCACATGGGCAAAACCAATAGCTGTCTGTATACATGCATTCAACGTAGTGTCCCCCACTTTATGGAATGGCCCATCTGAAGAGGTTAGGATAGTTCCCACTCTCTTAGATTTCCACTAACTATGCAAAATTGAATTATTTAAGAGGGCTTTTCACTCTCAGATAGGAAGGCTGTAATATAAGGAGGAGATCTCAAAAAGATAGAGAGTAAAGGGATAAAGAGTAACTATAGACTTTAGACTTTACTACAATTACTGTATGCATGACCCTATTGGGTAGATCCTATTTTGCTTAATATATTAATCTTAGAATTAGAATTATTTATGCTCTGTTTCAGCATTCTTTGACTCTGTACTGGATTTCTGCTTGTTTTAAATCTTTGCACATTTGTTTGTATACACCCTGTTACATGTTTATTGAAATGTCTTTGAAATTAACTGTACTGATTGTACTGTGTAATCCGCCTTGAGTTTCAGTGAGAAACGCAGACTATAAATAATGTAAATTAAATAAATAAATAAAAACATGTTCTATAATCTTCCAGTTGCGTATGTTCTTGGTTGGTAGTATGTGGGTGTTTTACCTTCCCTTTGTAGTATGTGATTATATATTTGCTAGAATAATATAAACATTTTGACTACTTAGGAAAGCCCCTATGTAAGTGCAAATATCAGTAAACATTCTCGATCAGTTTATGTCCTGTTTTATTCAGGGCCGGACTGAGGGGGGGCAGGGGGGTAGCTTGGCCCTGGCACCGCCAAAGAGGGGGTGCCGGGCACGGCTGCCAGCCGCTGGGAGCGTGCCGCAGCTTGCCACACGGGAGGCTGAGTGCAGGGTTGGGAGGCCCTGCCTGTCCCGCCGATGGGGCAGCTGGCTTGCCACGTGCACAGGACCTCCCAGCCCTGCGCTCAGCCACCTGCGTGGCAAGCCAGCTGCCCCAGCACACACCTGCACCACCACTGCCACCAGCTCCGCAGTGCACTGTGAGCTGGGGCAGCCGGCTTGCCGCACAGGTGGCACGGGACAGTGGAGCAGGCAAACCACACGGAGGGCCTCCTAGCCCTGCACTCGGCCGCCTGCACAGCAAGCTGGCTGCCCCAGTGCATGCCCGCACCACCAGCTCCGAGGCACACCGGGCACTTGGGCGGCCACCTTGTTGCACGGGTAGCATGCCTCCCGCCCCTGCGTGATGATGTCACAGAAGTGATGTCATCATGCAGCACCGGGAGCGCGTGCGCACGCAGTGCGCATGCAGAGGGCCAGACAAGGGTTGCACCAGGCACCAGAAACCCTAGATCCAGCCCTGGTTTTATTATACTGTTTAAGAACATAAATGCCAAATATCATAATTCCTCTGCTGGATCAGGTCAAGGGCCAACCAGTCTAGACCTTTCTTTCCAAGAACAGCCAACTAGGTGTTCACCAAAAGAGGATAAAATAAGGCACAAAAATTAGCTGAATGAGAGAACAGGAATCTGGCCAGCCGCTCGTTTCCTTCCCTTTAAATAACAGTAAATCCCAGGAGCTTTCTTCTACTGAATTCTCAACCATCACAGCTTGGCTGCTTTTCACTTGGTGTATGCAACGTGTTGTCAGGTTCTTTCACTAGGCAGATGCACTTCTATAGTAACACCACTGCTGGTTTTGACAGCAGTACTCCATGTTTCTTATTATATTGCCATTCAAACCATCCCAGGGTTAGCCTTTCACCCAAGCTCAGTAGCTGCTGCTACTTTTATACATTCAGTCCTTCCCCACTACTTGCATACACATGCCAATCAAGCTTGGGGATAATAAACTCATGCTGTCATCATAGATGACAGGTTCTCATTAGCTCAAAGTGTAACCTGTCAAATAGACAGGCACGGTATTATGCACAAATATGATGGTTCCTTTATAATACATTTTATTTCATATTCTTATTTTGCACCCTCAATGTTCATGGCAATTTACAGAGTAAAAAAAGCAAAAAGGGGAGGCAGTTCCCTGCTCCTAGGAGCATAAAATTCAAATTTTAAAAGTAGAGGAAACAGCAGAAAAAAAGAGACCTAAGGCAGAAGGAAATGGTGATAGGAAATGAATGTAAATAAATGTAGTCACTCATATTTGTCTTCCTTTCAGTTGAACATTCCTTGTACTCTGTTCATACTGGCTGTACATTAGCAATGTCCACAAGGCCCTTTTCAAACAAGTAAGCAAGGAGATAACTATACATGTAGATAGCAAGCAATTAGGCATTCCCTATCTTCATTAAGGAACATTGCCATCTGTCTATCACATTTTTATTCTCCCTTTCTCCATAGGAGCTCAGGGCAGCATACATCGGTTTCCACTCTTCCACTTCATCCTCCCAACAGCCTTATGAGATAGGATAGGTTACCCAAATAGGTAGTCTCCTTGTGAGTTGGAGGAATTGCTGTACAAGGAGAAGCAGCGAGAGGGAGTAACTAAGCAAGATTTCTCTACCTGTGTATATGAGGATCTTTCCTCTTGAGAACTCTTAACAAAAACAGGCAGATGTTCAACAAAAATGGGTTTTATTGAAGGGGTAGCAAAAACAAACAAAAAATCACACACAACATACACACAGTGTTAACTAGAAAGCAGGGAGGAAGATGGAGGGGAATACAGGGTTGGGTGATATTTACTCGTCTAGAAGGCAGGGGACTGTGAGAGAGTAGTTTGAGTGACCAGCATTTCGCTGCAGGAAGAGAGGGGCTCAAACACATGTCTGAGAGTGGGTGTCGGTTCCAAGAACATGCTCACACAACTATGGTGGAGGGTAACCCAATTATACTGTGGAATGTACCCTGGTGCAGGATGGCGTCTTCTGCTCAAAAACAGTAACTTAATGACTGTCTCTGGAGGTGAGACAATAAAATGGGAAAGGTTTGATTAAACCTTCCTGGGTGTTATTAAAGGTAAAAAAAGGTGCTTGATGACCCACAATAGCTGGACAGATGGGGTTTATCAGATCCCTGAATAGCCCAGAACGGGAGAGTAGATACGGGGAAATTGGTAGGGTGTGAAGGTGATTAATTCAGGAACTCCTGGAAGACCCTTTGTCTTAAGATCTTTGCACATCTCTGGAGGGTGTGGGGCTGATAGCCAATCTTGCCCATGACTCACATGCCAGAAATTTTCCAACTCCTGGCCGGGGACTGGCAACCATTTCCTGCCTCACCAGGCAGCGTTTCTGTGTTTACAAAACATGAGAAGAGTGGCTTATGATATAGCCATATTCATAAGCTTTTCTATTAGAGTGAGGGTCAGGGTCAACTGCTAACAAGGTTGGTAGAGTGATTGGTCTAAGTCACAGGTTTGAGTCGCCAACTCTGGCCTGGGAAATTCTTGGAAATTTGGGGGTGGTGCCTTTGGAGGGAGGAATTTCTATGTAGTAGAAATTCCAGAACTCCAGGCCCCATCTGGAGGTTGGCAACCTTAGGTCACACAAAGAGCTTCATGTCCTTAACCCCAGTGCAACACTCTTACTATTATGCAATGCTATTGAGGTGAAAGTGGGGGAGGGATATCCATAGTTTGGAACATAGCCATAGTCCTGATTGATCTTTTCCAGAGTTGTTAGGGAGATGCATGCAAGAGCCATCTACAAGAATTATAACCTTCTAAGTCTGCTAAATTCAGTGGAATTATTTGTTTGTTTCTTTATTTGTTTCATTTATACCCTGCCTTTCTTCTCAATGGAAACCCAAAGCAGCTTATGTAGTTCTCCTCTCCTCCATTTTATTCTCACAACAACCCTGTGAGGTAGTTTAGGCTAAGAGTGTGTAATTGTTCAAAGTCACCAAGCAAGCTTCCATGGCAGAGTCGGGACTCGAACCTGAGTCTCCCAGATCCTAGTCTAACACTCAAACCACTACACTACACTGGGTGTAACACTGCTTAGGATGGCACTACAAGCTGAGCAATCAAACAAGACAAAGGCTGTTTCCACACTGCCTTAAAATAGCAGTAGGCTCCTGCAATGCTGGTGGCTTCTTTGCGTGATATGAGCTGAAAAAATGCCCCGCATCCATTTTAAAGAAAACATAACCCGAAGAAGCCACCAGTGTTCCAGGAGCCTGCCGCTATTTTGACTCCTTTATGTGGTCTATATATTGCTTCTTCCCTTAGTGTTTCCTTAGATTTTCACTGCCATTAAAGGCTCTCACCTTAGTTCTTTCTCAGTTTGACTTATTGTATGTGAAGACTTAACTATAGACATTAGTATGACAAAACAGTCAGCACGTGGGGAGGCTATGAGGCAAAAAAAAAGAGATCCTTTATGCTAGATGAAACAGGCATTTTGGTTACCAGAAATATAGTTTATTTATAAGTAGATATTTATAAATACATATAAATATATAATGATTGCAAAGTATTTATAAGTGTATTGGCTTCAGAGTAGGTTCATAAACTTTGTAGTTTCAAAATAGGTATAGATCATTAAATGTTTAATCACAGACGAGTCTCAAAAACTAATTTCCCACATAGTTGCCATTTAGACTAAAAATAATAAACAGATTCAGTCACAAAGATGTATTTCTCTCTCTCACACACACACACACACACACACACACACACACACACACACACACACACAGCTTACCTGGCTGGTGGAGGGAAAGGTGGAGAACGGGCCTCCCAGGCGCACTCCTGGGGCTTGTGCAACGACCCATTTGGGGCCCGAATCGGCCTGCAGCAAAGCGTGTGCATGCTTCCCAGCCTTGTGTGTTGATGTCACTTCCTGAGCAGATAAAAGGAAATTTTTTTAGTGGGTTTGAAAGAGAGAAAGACATAGGGAAACATGAGGAGATGGAGGCTGCCAGGAGGAAGGAAAGAGGAAATCGTGTGGAGAAGGGGGTACAAGGAAAAGTGAAATACCCCCACAAGTCCTTGCAGGTTCTACACCATGCAACTGGGTCTGGCTCAGCAGGCACCACACAGATAGGCCATAGGCTGCCGAGGAGGGGGGCAGAAAGGTGAATACAGGGGGGCTGACAAAGGTGGGTGGGAAGGAGAGAAGCTGGAAAAGGGGGAGAGGCTATGGAAAGAAAAGTGGACATGGTGGCTAAGGGGAAAACAAGACACTCTCTGCAAGTCCTTGCTGGTCCCCTACTTGTAACAGAATAATTATCTCCTGTCACCACACAGACTCACTGAACTAGACTGACCTCTTTCCCATAGCATTCTGGCTTAAACTGCAATTCACTCTGCTCCCTATGCTACAGCTAGCATCCAATCACAGCATGTTTCACTCACCCATTCAGCTCCCCCCGCCCCTGTACTTTAAAGGCCTGCATTTTTAACCACTGTAAACATATATTCAGAACTTTCACATTAAGCTGCATAAACAAAACAAACTATATGGCAAAATATTTTGGTCATAAAATGTTAAACTATTTCTGTGAAAGTATGCAGGGAGGGAGTAGCACTGCTACTGTTGAAGAGGTTAAAGAGCTAAATGAGCACTCCCTCAGTGCAATGGCGAGGCAGAGGAATACCTAGACAATTGGTTACTATATTCTGACAGAGGAGCAGAAACCCAGATAAATGCCAGCTGCATTGTTTTCCTTACATTTAAAGTGTGTTTGTCTAGGGATCCCAGGTCCTCTGGTGGGGGTGGCGGATTCCCTGCTCTCACCCTATGCCCCCTGCCACCACTTACCTGGCTGGCCAGGGGTGGGCAGGGAATAGACCTCCCAGGCACATTCCTGGGATGGTATGATGACATCACTCCCAGGACTGACATCATTACACATGGGCCAGGAGCGCTCCCACACTTCACAGTGGGCCAATTTGGGGCCCAAATAGGGTTGCCAGCCTCCAGGTAGTGGCTGGAGATCTCCCGGAATTACAACTGGTCTCCAGGCCACAGAGATCAGTTCACCTGGAGAAAATGGCTACTTTGGGGGGTGGACTCTATGGAATTATGCCATGCCAAGGTCCTTTCCCTCCCCAAACCCCACTTTCTCCAGGTCTCACCCCCCCCCCCCCGCCCCAGATCTCCAGGAATTTCCCAACATGGAGCTGACAATCATAGGCCCAAATGGGGATCAGACCAGTGGTTCATCTAGTTCAGCATCCTGTCTCACACAGTGGCCACTGGCCAGCCAGTTGCTATGGAGGGCTGATTACACCGCATAGAGGCCAAGGCCTTTCCCTGATGTTACCTCCTGGCACTAGTATTCAGAGATCTGTGGTGGAGAGTGCCCTCACGTCATAGCTGACTTATGGTGACCCCTGACAGGGTTTTCATGGCAAAAGACTAACAGAGGTGGTTTGCCATTGCCTGCCTCTGCAACCCGGGTCTTCTAACATAGGGTTGCCAGGTCCAGGTTGGGAAATTCCTTGAGATTTGGGGGGTGGAGCCTGGAAATAGTGAAGTTTGGGGAAGGGAGGGGCCTTAATGGGGTATAATGCCATAGAGTCTACCCTCCAACGTAGCCATTTTCTCCAAGGGAACTGATGTCTGTGGCCTGTTGATCAGTTGTAATTCCAGGAGATCTCTAGTCACCACCTGGAGGCATCAAACCATTTTTAGAGGTTTAGAGAGCACTGCGTTTCTTGCTGATATTGTGATACTAGCCAGTCAGTGCTGGGCAATTTCCTTTCCATTACAAATGTACAGAAATGGCTGTTTCTGTATGGACAGAGAGGAAGAGAAAGATGGCAGCCAGGAGGAATGAGGAAGAAAAGGGGTGTGGAGCAATTCGACTCCTCTTCCATACAGAGGTCCTGAAGGGATTGCTATGACAGAAAGAGGGGGTTACTCCCCTTATTGACTTCAGATTCACTTTAGGAGACAAAATCATTGAATGCTGTTTTCAGTTCTGTATATGTTGTATTAAGGATATAAGAAGAACTATGAAGCCTAAAGATTGATTTCTTCTTTGGTAGTATCCATTATAAAGGATTAACCACAAAGCTGTCACAAACAGCTCTTGTGGGCGTTAATTTAACTTATAACTAATCAATAATCCAAGACAGGCTCAGTAGTAAAATAGCAGGGAAATGCTTCCAAAAGGAAGTAAAAGACTTCCTTGTGCCCGTCAGAGGAGCTCTTTGAAGGCCAGATTAATTCCCTGAAGATGTTACTAATTGGCAGGCAGCACCTTAGTCAAATTGGGCTCAATGAAATGCTTTCTGGCCCCAAAGTTATCATCAGCATTGTCTAGCAAGCACTGTAGAAGAACAACACCCAGCAATGAAATGTAGCAATAGGTGTTTGGGGCTGGTAGAACTTGTAGGCTTAATCCACTATTCTTTATTCTCTTTTCAAAAGGGTCCTTGTGTAAAAGCAACTTCTTCTTATATTCAGGGATAATGAATTGATGCCACTTGTGAAACATTTACTATGATATATATTTTGACATATTAGGGAGACCTGTTGTCCACTGGCCTGCTGAATCCTGGCAGGTTTTTTTTTAAAAAAGTGATGTTACGGCAAAGCAAAACATCACTTTTTGCTCTAGCTTCCTGCCACCACTCCATTGGGTGGAAGGAGAAAAACTTAAAAAGTCACCGTCATCGTATGCAATGTAATGTGACTTTTAGGGAAAATGCAGAAGTGACATGATGTTGCTTTAGGAATCACCAGAAACTCTATAGATTTACCACAGAGTTTTCAGTGATTCCTAGAGAAATGTGACATCGCTTCCACTATTCCCCAAGTGACATAACATTTAATGCAATGACAGTGCCCCCCATATTCCCCCATAGCTCTCACCAGGTTCCATTCATTGTAAGACCTAGTTCCAGCAAATACCTGAAAGTAAAGTCATATTACCAGCATGACGTTATCACAATGCTATTGGATTTAGCAAAACTCTATAGAAAATACTCTGTTCCTTCCCTTTCCCTATGATACATGTAGATAAGAGAGAAGTGAAAGGTTGTTTTTATTTTTACCTTCTATTTTACTGTATTGGAATCTCTAGTCCATTTGTATCTAATAAAAACCTTTTAGTCCAAGAGTGTATAGTGTTTTAATCTGTTACCAAGTATTATACCACCATAACTCTTGCTATTAAAGTTATCAAAAGCTAATCAGGAAAAATTTAATCTAAGATGAAGTCTCCATTTCATCATGCCAATAAAGAAAGGTTAATTTGAATTAAAGCTGTGGAGAGAACAAGTTAAGTCCTGTGCAAAGTTTATCCAGTGTACATAAAGTGTGTAAATTATAGCTCTGTAGAGAACGGGTAATGTCTAAGAACCAGAATGAGTAAAGTTCTGAGATGATTTTACTTCTACTCATAAGACTACAAAGTATATAGTCCATTGAGTAGCTTAGCAATGGAGCTACTTCATTACTATAACTAAGGGGATGATTCTGTCTCTAAGGTTCTCAGAGTCATCATTATAGTTATGTTGAACAAAATCAACAACAAGGTGTACCTGCATTACAAATGTCCAATTAAATAATCACAGTATCTTTTAAAAAATTTAAGTCTTTAATAAAAAAAACTTATATTTTAACCCTGCTTTGTATCTGCAGTCTACCATGGAGGCTTGCTGGGTATCCTTGCACCAATCACTCCTCCTTATGCCAGTCACTCCCTCTCTCAGCCTTACATACCTCACATGATTATTATGAGGATAAAAGATTAGAGAGGAGAACAATGTAAGCTGCTTAGGATTCCCATTGGGGAGAATGGCAAGGTATAGATGAAACAAATAAATATATAACTAAAAATAATTTTTGTTATCCCTAAGTCTCAGTGTCTGTCTGTCCTACGGTTAATAAATACTAAGATACCAGGGTATTAATTGTGTCTTACCTTTAAGGGTAAATGGTGATAGCAGAGTATAAAGTTGAATAATACAAAGGATTAATATAGAAAATATGTAAACCCTGTCCAACCTCAACCAAGGCTAGTAGGTATTCAAAAGGCTGAGGGAAAGTGAATTAAACTCACATCATGCATTTGGAAGAATTTATTTTCAGAGCACACAATGAGTGTTCTACTTATTCTGTTTTCATCATGTTAAACAATTAGTCAGGCCAGAAGAATCGAATGTAGTATATCTTCCAGCAGTAATCTGACCAATGTCTTTCAAAGTATTTCAAAGATTAACAGGACAACTATTAAATAGGCAAGATTGAGGAGAGCCTAGCATTGTTATCTAGGTGGCAAAGGCTTAGGATTGCCTCCCACTGCCAATCCTCTCTTCCTGACACCACTCAGAGCTGTTTGGGGAGAACAATAAACAAAAAAAAATGCTGTTTAGCCAAGGTGTGATGATGACACTTCCTGGGCAAACCTGGAAATGAGATCAGTCTTCTCTAGGAATTGCCAGAAACTCTTTGGTTTTACTATGGGCACTGCCAATGCCCCTCATGTCCCTGTCTCCCCAACTCCCAGCAGTTTCCTGGTCATGCCTAGCAACCCTTCAGAGAGGCTGCAATCCTAAGAACTCTTACATGAGAGTAAGCCACATTGAATAAATTGGGACTTATTTTTTAGTAAATCAAGTATTAGATTCCACTGAAAGGAAAGAGTATGCATAGCTCTTAGACCCTTAAGACTGACTGCTTTGATGCTGCCCAATGGAATTTTGTTCTTTTAAAGTGGGAGCCAGTAATTTTAGTTCATAAACTCTTAGAACTCATGGTGTATCACATTTTAATCTAAGCCTTGACGTCAGTCTTCATGATGACATAAGCAAAGCAATTATACTTCTACATCCCAAAGCCTTGTTACATAGATAAGCACTAGGTTTATCACAAGGACAACACTGTGATAGCTTTTGGTACACAGACTGAGGTTTCAGCTGATACAAAGAATACTGTCTATGGGCAGATAGGGGAAAGTCAAGCTCAGAAAGCTTTCACTTTTATAAAAAGTAGGCCAGGGGCTGAGAAGAATAGACAAAAAAGAGGGAAAATAGAGAGAGAAGTTTTTAATGTCTAATCAACAGTGATTGCTTCCTGTGCAAAAGTCAGCTGCTTCCACACAATAGCCAAGCTGTTCAGCTTCCTGGCGCCATCCCAAGGTCACAGCTTTTCCATTGTTGCCTGTGCCTTATGGAAAATTCCTGTGTGTAAAATTCCTATATGCTATATTTTCTCTCTCTTAAAAAAAAAAACTAACCTAGACTGCCTCTTGTGGTTATCATAGAGAAAATATTAGCTTGAAAGTAATCATTAAGGGATTACCTTTCTCCTTATAAAGAGCTGGCATTTTTTCTGGAGGAAAAGAAACAAATGAGAGAACAATTTTTTCTTTTGAATATATGAGGTCAAATGTATGCAAATTCAAAATTGTCAAAAGAAAGAAGACTGTCTCATATAAAGTGTGATTTTACTAAACTATCAGAGCAATCCGGTGTGTGTGGTGGGGAGATGTGTGTGCTGAAAGTGCTTAGAGAATCAATAAGCTCCTACTTCAGCATATCTGTCAGTTACATTGTCGTAAAGTTGAGTTATTATTGGTGGAGCTCCTCAGTGGCTCCTGCCAGGGTTTCACACCAGCAGGGGGCTGCCATGGCCTGGAGACTGGGAGGGGGGCAGACCTGGGGGCAGGGCAGGAGTTAGTCAGCTCTCAAAGCCACTCCAGGCTTGGGAATACCCCCAACAGCCGCAGAAAGTTAAGCGACGAAAAAAGGTGTCTTAGCCTATAGGCACTCATGTTATAGGAAAAGTCAACTGCCCTCCTCTCCATGCACACTGAGTCAACTGCCAAGTCAGTTGCTGCCCAGACAGTCCAGAGGAGCCCAGGATGCTAACTAAAGCTGTAACTATCTATGTACGCTCCCTGGCACCCAATCATAGCTCTCTACCCTATATAAAGTCCAGTCAGGGCTCCCATGACCTGGTAGGTAGAGGGGTGCAGCATGAGGCTCTGCCTAAGAGCCCTCTGATCTAGGGACTTAGATTGCAAGGTACCTGGGTTGCAAAATTGTATGAGCGCTTTGCACTCGCACTCCAGGAGGAGGGCTAAGTTCAGAACATCTGACTAACATCTCCCATTCCAAAACCCTAACAGTTACTCTGTCTCCAGAGTCTCACTTAAATGGTTGAGAACACACTGACAGGTAAGAAGGAGCTCGAGGGCCAGGTGCTTCAGCTTGCTTGTCTGCAGTGAACTCTTTCGCTCCTCTCGCCCATGGGTCGGGGCTTCCCCCAAATGTTGGCCTCTACATTCAAGGCTGGCACCTTAGCCCATACCTGGCAAAGAGGGAGCCGCCCTGGCAACTGTGCTCTGTGCAGACTGACTTGACTGGACCTCCGTGCCCCCCCCCTTCAGGCAAAGGACAGAGTATGGCTATGGACCAGGGTGCCTGGAAACCAGCTCTCTGAATTCCCCCGGCCAGGCAACCCTTGCACTTGTCTTCATGCTGAATCACTGCTCTGAGCAGCAGCAGGAGCACAGCAAGCTGGCTGGATGGGTAAGAGTCCTTTTGATGCTCATCACCTATGCCTCGATGGCAACTACAACTCACCGTCCTATAGGACCATGGACCCTTCTGAGGTGCAGCAGACCTGGCTTCACCATTGCTGCACATGGATGAAGGGAGTTGGCAACCTGAGCAAAGACATCATTTTCACATTTGGCAGTTTCAGTAAAGTCTGTGTTGTACCACAACTCTCTGTCTGTCTGTTTGCTTGCATGTGTGTGGCAGTAGCTCCATGCCCCTCCCTGCACCAACCCGCCCCCCACTTCTGTTGTTTCCCTGTAGGGCTTCCCCTTCACACATCTCAGAGACTGTGTGAAGGCTTCCCCTTCACACAGCCAGAGGATGCCCTCTGGCTCCAGGCTGGTACAGATGGGGTGGCTCCAGAAGATGTTCCAGGTGGCAGTGGACCTCTGTTTTCTTCTATGCACAACAAAGCAGTGGTCCAGTGATAGCTTGGAGGCTGAGGTCACACTTAGCTTCCCACCTACCTCCCTTCTACCCCCTCAGATACACTGCAGGGAGCAGGGTGGGAATGGGAATGTTGTCTGTGTGTCTGCCCTGAGGAGGGGGCTTGTAGGGGGTTCCACACTCTCCCACAACACTGCTGGTGTTTGATAAGCCAGGCAGATGGTTGGCACATGGGGAGTGGATCTGAGGTCCACACAAGGCTGCCACTGTCTTTGGCCACTGGAGCCTTGACCCTGTGTATTTCTGCCTGAGAACCTGCTTGGAAATGTTTCCCCCATATGAAACAATGGAGAGTGGCTGAGGCCACCTTCTTCAGGAACCCATAGAATTGGACCCTGGGGTCCAATCTTCCTATAACTTGTATGGTCTTTAGAGGATAATCAGGAGTAGGTTTCCTGAAAATGCAGAGTTTAATTGAAAAATGCCCCCCGCCCCCCCCCCCCTAGATAATCTCCAGATAGCTTTCCCCATAGGGAATAATGAAGAGTGGCTGGGTGCACCTTCTTCATGGGCTCACAGAATTGGACTCCAGAGGCCAATCTTCCTACAACATAGAAGGTCTTTAGAAGACATCCAAGAGTAGGTTCCCTGCCAATTTGGTGGAGCTTTCTTGGAAAATGTGCCCCTCTCCAGCCCCTAACATTCTCCAGATAGTTTTCCTCATAGGAATAATGGCCAAATAAATCTGGGATTCTCTGATCTGTCTTAACTGGAGCAGAGAATCCTTCTCAGATTTCAGTAATCCCAGATTTTGTGGGATCCCGGAAACCTGTATCTATATTTTCTGTAATATTTTTTTTTTGGTGCACACCCCTCCTTTAGTTTGGTGGTCAGCCATGACCATAGCACGGCAGAATTCTTTAGCTTCTGTCTGTAATTAAAATATGGAAGGAAGGACAGAACAGTGAATCAGAATAACCAGTCAAATGCAGGAAAGCAGCTAACCATTCAAAGGCCAGACAGGTAAGCAAGGGACAATTCACTGGTGGGTAGCAACTGATTAAACAACACGGTGATACAGCACATGTTCAAAAGGAGTGTTTGCAAAAGATCACACCATGGCAACAGCACAGGTGCTAACACACGCACACCCCAATGCTACAAACTGAAAAGTCTGGAAAGGAAGGTAGGGTTCACACATGGGAAGTTCCACATAAAAACCTGCTCTACACCACATTGTGGAACAATCAACCCAAATGCACAATGATTGAAGAGGTCCCAAAGGCGAAGAAAAAACTAGATTAAGGCTGCAGTTTGGAAGATGCCTATATTTAAAGGTCACTAGGGCTTGGATGAACATACTGAAGTGCACCTGCACAAACTGTGCACATAAATCTCCCTGTATTTCAGAAGATGCATTTTAAGATTCGTTCCATGCATTATGTACATACACAGCTAGAGAACCCCTAAAATATATTCAATTTAAATGTTTTCTAGGCAGCTATTTTTGGTTTGTATAGCTCCAGTTTCTTTTTTGCAGGCAGAAATTCATTCACGAAACAGTTGTTTCCCCTCATGTAGAACCATTCACAAAACCAGGGTTGTTATAAAATCCAGGATGCTTCGTGTTCATGGTCCATGCTAGGGAACAAAAAAACTGTGAGGGTAGACAGGACAGTTTCACAACTTATGCCCTGCCCCCTTTTTTACATTTCCCTATCGGCACATTTTACAAAAAGAAAAACTGTGGTGATTAGAATATAAATTCAGAGCAGAAGCAGTTTCCTCCCACTTACGTGCTACATTATCAGCAATCTGTGTATCATTAACCTCCATTCCAGACTAAAAGACATTTACAGAATGATTTCTCAAAGTGCTGTTAAAGGGCTCTTGTGACAAAAATGACTGAACAGGGCTTCTGCGACTCTGCTGAGAATAATTTGCATTGCAATGATTTGTTGAAGGTGTTTTTTTCTTTTCTTTTTTTGTCAAGATCTTAAACCCTTTTAATTCTTCCCTTCCTGGATATTGTGATCCAGAGAAGGCTTCCTGGGTTTTCTTTTTTTCTTTTTCTTCTCAACCTACCACAATATGCCATGGCAGAAATTGTAACTACATATTCTCTTTAGAACCATCTGTCACTCATGACTTTTGAGTGATTTACTGTAGAGAGCAGAGAGGCTCTATTGTATGTTGTTTTAAAATGATATCTTCTGCTAGGTGTCATACATACATTCCATTCTAGAGCATAGGCTTATTCTTCTTGGAAAGCATTTTTATTCTACAGCATTTCACACATACTATAAAATATATGTGGGCAAGTCCCAGGGCCATTGAGAGGCTTGGGATACAGAATCCCCTGAGTCTGGGTTGCCAAGACACCATGAAAAGCCAGAAGTCCATTTGCCCCATTTTTTCAGGGCTACAGATTGGTAACATAAGGCCAAAGCAAAACATAACATTGGGGTCCTCCTCCTGAACTTCCATGAATGCTTTCTGCTGATATTACATTTAATTCAATGGTGAATGGCAACTTAAGAAATACATAGTTTAGTATGCAGCATTTAATGGTGATAAATTAATTAATAATCATACATGAAAATTAACTCAGTAGATTTATGAGTAAAACACTCCCCCGGAGGTCATAGATGAATGTCCAGGTTGATACAATCTCATTTGTCCACTAATCTTAGGCAATATGAACCAATAAACTTGAGATCCTCAGTATTGTGGGTAGGGTTGTCAATTCCAGGTTGGGAAACTCCTGGAGATTTGGGGGGTAGAGCCTGGGGATGAATAGGGAGAAACCTCAGAAGGATTAAATGCATCCTCCAAAACAGCCATTTTCTTCAGAGGAACTGATGCCTGTAGTCTGGAGATAAGTTGTAATTCTGGGAGATCTCTGGATCTCATCTGGAGACTGGCAACCCTACTTATGGGGCTCTGGAACAAACTCTCCCCTAGTATATCTGCTTATCCAGGAATATGCCTGTAACCTTCAACAACAGCTAAAAGCCTCTCTAGAAATCTACAATTGCTCATGTTAACACTCTGTTTGACTTGAAATCATAGGAAGGGCTCCTGCAGAAAGAGGGAATTCACTGTTTATCAGTTAAATGAACAGTTTAATTCTGGATTTGTAAAGAGTCTTTTTATTCCATTGCGGATTGGTGAGTTCCATCTCTCATCTTTCTGTAGCCCTGTTCATGTTACAGTGAATGCATTTACAACCCATGTACAATTATACTTGATTTTTCTTTATATGTTGAGTAATTCTCATGAGACCTGCTGTAGCATAGTAATTAAGTAGCTGGGCTGTGAATCAGCACTCTACTGGTTTGAATCCCACTGCTGCCATGAGCTCAGCAGGTGGCCTTGAGTAAGCCTCTCCTCTTAGCCCCAGCTCCACAGCTATATTGTAGGGATAATAATATACTGACTTTGTTCACCGCTCTGCGTGGGGCACTAATCTGTCTAGAAAAGAGCAGTATATAAGTTCAGTGACTACTACTACTACTATGTTACATTTAATGCATGTAAAGCTGAACAGGTGATTGAAACCACACATGTATCCAGGTATTGGTCCCCAGTTTCATTTGCAAAGTGAATGTGCATTGGGTCTTCCTTACAAACAGATGTACACGTGTGCAGGCAGGATGTACATGCATTCATTGTAATATGTAATCAGGGCTAGTTAGTTTGTGTGATCACTGTAACTTGTTAACAGGGTTTCTCCCTGACTCTCACATTCTCTGTCTCTTTTTTAAAGCATGTGAGAGTAGAGGATTTCCCCCCAAGGGCTTATGGTGGCTCACAGTGCTTTGTGATGTCCAGCTGCAGACTGGGGTCAATGTATATTCAATGCAATATTCCTTTGGACATCAATCTTCCATTGCAATGATAAAAATAATTTAAATAACCACTATTAGTCAACAGTTTTTTTTCTTTTTCTTTTCTATACATTTGATAAAATATATAAAATACAAGAGAAACATCTGTTGGGTGTGTATGTGGCCAAGTGGTCATCTGAGGTCATATTTGCCCCAATAAAAAATTACTATCTCTGCCAGATAGCATCTCATGAATATGCTGCAGAATGGAGAAAGCCTTGTTTCACCTCACTTCCCACTATGGGAAGGAATCCAGAGAGCTTGTTGTGTAGCTTAGTCAGAAAATCCCTAGCTGGGAATCCAGATTCATGACATCAGAGAGAACACAGTGTCTTTGGTTGCAGTAGTGTAGGCAGGATTTCATGTGTCATAGACTACCACACATAATAATTTATTTTTGTAACAGGGAACAACTTAGTACTTTGGTACGAAAGAGACACTATCAGTGCCAGCCTAAGCAGAGTTAGACCCCTCTAAGAGCACTGAAGTCAATGGCCTTAGAAGTGTGGATGGAACTCTGCTTCAGATCATACAGAAATTTGTTAAAGGTTCACTACCTTTGTACTGTTAACATTTGTTGTATACAAAGGAAAAGTACAGGAGACATTTTAACTCATACAAGTCATGCAGACTGGCTAGGAGGACTACAGTAGTCAAGAGCAAGGTGAGTCCTGGAGATCTCCTGGAATTACAACTGATTTCCAGACTACATATCAGTTCCCCTGGAGAAAATGACTGCTTTGGAGGGTGGACTCATTGGCATCCATACCATCAGTGAATGGAAGGTCTAACCAGGAGTTTAAGGTATCTCTTGTTCTGGATGGGGTTACTTTCCCCTTGAAGGAACAGGTCTAGAGTTTGGGGGTGCGTTTGGACCAAGGACTACTGCTGGATAAGCAGGTGGCTAAAATATCCAAGGAAAACCAGTCAGGAGTAATAATGTATATAAACTCCTAAACACTCAGTAATGAATATTTACTGTTAAAGTGACTAAGTGCTCATGCAAAAGTGCTAAGGAATACCATAAATACAATAAATATTGAATTCATAGAAAAATAAATATATATTATAAAGCATCCATCCAAAAGTATCTACTTAAATAACCATGAGAACACGTAACAATACAAATATCAATCTGACTGGTAGCTTATAAACCTTCAATAAAACTGTCCTTTTAAGTCTCTTATACCCAAGTCGGGGTAATGAAGCTCCACGAAAGACATGGCAAAGCAGGTAAGTATTGGTGATGATGTAATGAAATCGATGCATCCGGTTTTCTTTAACTTTGTCCTTTTCCGTTCTATGGAAAAACTATGTGGATAAGAAGATAAGGAGAGTCCAAGCCCATCGGTGCCCTGCCCAAACCGGGGCCGGCTTGTGTTTCTCAGTTTTTGTTGAACAAGTTCCTCAGGGGCAACGAAACCATCCATGCTTCATTTGTGCCATATTCCTTTGTGCAAACTCAATCATGAGGAGCAGCATCATGTGATCCTTAAATGTGCGCCACTCGTGTGGATGGTTTCCTTGCTCCTGAGTAAGCTGTTCACAGCTATCAAATCCAAAAAACCTCTTGTCCTTGGCAAGACAGAAATTAAGTCTTTTTTTCCTTTGTATGCTGGAGAGGCAAGAGTTTCTAGTACACACTTGAATAGACTTCTCTGTTGACTGTTATCTCTCTTTCCCCCTCAGGTTGTAGCTGATCTTGCCAAAATTCTGCCTTCCATTTCTTCCATAGTACCAGCATAGTACCAGTATACTCCATAGTACTCTTTTCGAGGCATTTAGTCTACATAAGTTCATAAAGGGGATTTGGCACACTCATGGAACACTCATACCCAACCTATGTGTGTTCAATCCAAAGTCTGTGCATAGGTACTAAACATGGGCAGAGTGTACAAGCATTGGCTATGTACCTCAAAACTTCATCCCAAAGTTGGACAAGAGTATACATGGAGAGTCTATGCAATCTAGATTGAATTGATATAGGTCAACAGTGGAGCTAGCCACTGAGATCCCATTCTATAACCTTCAACACACAACAGTGTGTTAATTCCGGAACATCTACAAAGTTCTGAGGATAGCTTGTGATAGGGTTGGGGATGCATGCAATCAAAGAATACTGTGCGGTAGCATGCACCTCCTTTCAGCCATAATACTTTACATGGCTGTTCTTCCTGTTTGCAGCTCAAAAATGTTATTTCAAAGGTACATGTGGGATGAATGGAATTATGTAGTAGAAAGAAAACTAGAATAGCAAGAAGACCCTCCTTAAAAATAGAACAGCAAATTGACAGACACCAGCATTTTTACAAATAGTACATAATTAGGGACAACTTTGGGAAGTCAAAAGTAAACCCTTTAATTACATGCAGAGTTAGCTAAATATAATGATAGTGATGTCATTGGGAAAGGGAAAAAATGTACATTTTCTATTCAGTCCCAGAAGTGTTTGTGCTAGTGATTTAGGAGAATAACTGGGAGATAATTTAATTAATTTAATTTAATAATTTAATTTATTACATTTATATTCTGCCCTCCCCGCATCAGCGGGCTCAGATAAATATGAGCATCCATTGTTCCTAGGAGTGACCATATGTAGCTTATCAATTAGCAATGCATCTAATTCTCAACATGACCCCATCTGTAGATACTTAAATTCAGAAACTGGAGCTGTGGGCAGGCAAGATAGGCCTTTCTGCAAACCTGAAAAAAGCCCCAAGTTTGCAGATAAATCTGAAATCTTAAAAAATAAAATGGGTGGAGGGGTAAAAAAACAAAATAAAAGAATCACAGCCTGTAGTTTTAAGAAACTAGGCAACCACAACAGTATTGTCAAGCCTTCCAATTTTGACTTCTCTCAGTAAAAGGCGGGTGGGGACATTCAGGGCAGTTTTTTGGGCCTCTGAAGGAGGACTTGCTGGGAGCTAGCCCACCAGCAACCACTGGGCAACTTGATGCCATCAGGCCTGCCTACTTGCTACTATTTAATAAAAGTCATCCTACAAAAGCCAGTGTAGTGTAGTGGCTAGAGTTTCACGCTACGACCTGAGGGACAGGTTCAAATTTCAGTTTCTGCCATGGAATCTCACTGAGTGACTTTGGGCCAGTTACACATTCTCAGCCTAAGATACCACACAGAGTTGTTGTGAGGCTAAAATGATGAAAAGTAGAATTCTGTAAGCTGCTCTGAGTCCCCATTGTGGAGAAAAGTAGGGTGTAAATGAAGTATATAAGAAATAAATTTAGTTGAAGATAGGGGGAGGTAAAAGGTTGGGTAGGCGTGAAGAAGAAAAAAAGGAACATAGAAAGATGAGGGCATGGGAGTTGCCAGAAAGAAGGGGAAAGTAAATAGTGTGGGAAGGGCGAAAGTGAGGTGCCTTCTACAAGTCTTTGCTGGTTCCCTACTGCAAAACAGGGCCCAGTCCAGTGGCTGCAGCTGGCACCATGCAACTGGGCCAGCAGCCAGCACCACACAACAGCTAGAACCAAGCAGAGTTTTCCCATAGAGAGGCTGCCACAGGAAGTACAGTGGGAAAGCTACTGATGGGGGCAGATAAAGATAGGTTGGCTGGTGGGCAGGAAGAAGAGAATGAAGCATTAAAAAAGGAGAGTCTATGGAGGCTTTAAGCCAAGGGAAAGAGGAAATAATGGGGGAGGGGAAATGAGAAGTCACCCACTTGTAACTCATAATAAACTGTCAAGTGATTGTCCTCAATTCAAGAAATTGGTAACTCATTTTATCAGGGGTCATTTCATAGAAAAAGAGCTGGAGGAACTCATTAGCATAACTCATTAGCATATGCCATGCCCGTTGACAGCCCCGGAAGTGTGCCATTCGCATAACTGATTTACATATGCCACACCCCCTGACATACCTATCCTGGCTGTTTTGGACCCAATTCTGGCCATTCAGGGCCGAAATTGGGCCCAAAATGGCAAAAAGGGGCTGAAAATGGCTGAAAAGGAGCCCAAAATGGTCAGGATTGGGCCACTGCTGAGCGGGAGAGTGATCCACCACCCGTCAGAGGCTCAATCCGGGCCTTCTCGGCCCCAATTCAGGCCGAAACGGGCCCAAAATGGCTGAGAGTCAGGTGGGCAGGGTCACCTGTCATGTGACCTCTTTGGGGAACTGCCAGAACTGCGTTCCTGCACATTCCCCCTCAAAATGAGCCCTGCATTTTATACTATTTAAATATTAAAGGATGCTTGCTAAATTATATTCCCTGGCACACTATTTTGTTTTCTTACTTTAAAGCTAGATAACATAGAACACAGTGTACTGGAAGATTTTATGTTTATCATTCGTTAATATTCACATGTATTCAATTTATTTCAGCCATATCAAGTTTCCTCACAGCTGTTAATAATTTTTAATAATTGAGGCTAATCTTTTCAACTTCTTAAGCAATTGTAACTATTTTTCATGAAATCAATATAATTACCTAATTATCCTTAATTTGCAGCCATTGGGATGCATTTAAATTCTTCTCCAAAAAATGCCTTTCTGCTCTAGAGACAAGTTTTTTCATTTCTAAGAAAAGGGTAATTATGTGGAAACTTTGTGAAAAGAGCTGAAAGGACAGCTCTTACAGTTTGTCTGATGATGATTCAAGATGACAACATTTTCTATGGAGGATTTTGTTGTTATTTTATTTTAAAATTTATAATCCATCTCTAACTTATTACATAATGGGTAAAAAACATTTAAAAAATCATAAAAATACATCACCACCTAAAACTTAGAGGCCTTATCACTGACCCCTCAAGGAGACTGGAGTGGAAGTCAAGAACAAAATAAACTACAGGCAAGCAAATGCCTCACCTCCCACGGTAATGGGAGTCACCACCATTCCCTGATCTTGGAGAGGTTTCTCTGGCCCTCGATTGCGACTGATATCAAAGTTCAATGCCACTCTAGTGACATCTGCCATAAAGTTTCAGCCTGGTGGCCCCCACAAACCCCCTTAGCCCTCTCAGGACTCGGACTCGGACCTTCAACGCTGGAGACAAGATACTAGTACACTGGACAGCATTCCCCAGAGAAGGAGGGGACCCATGTACAGCCGATATGAAGTGTCCCGGGTACCTGGTATCTGAGTTTCCCACTTGGGATTAGAGAAGCAGGGTTATTTTTGCATTTGGAACTCTGTCTATCAACGCTTTTGAAAAAGCGACACTGAAACAGGAATCCAGCCTGCACCCTGTTGAGTGGTTAGCTGTGATTCTTTCCCCGTATGTCCATTGCCTCCACTGTGGGTTCACCGATCCAGGAGTCAGCTTCCTGCTTGCTCGCTGCTTCAGGTTCCCTTGAAGGAATATTAAGAAGAGAGCTTGATCTCCATTTTCAATTTGTATGGACTTTGGAGAATCTGGACTTTTCTATGGGAATATATTTCCTTGATGCTCAAATCTATCTGTTATTGACTCTTTGTAATTGTCTTTGGAATACTACCATACTGGTTGTAATGTCATTGTATGAACACCCAGCTGTTTAGATAAATAGTGATATTTTTGATAAGTTTGTGAGAAGGAGCATGTCATCTTTCAGCTGTATGATGTCCTTTGAATATTGTGGGTCATTTAGACCTGACCATTTGCCTAAAGAAGGGAGTAGCTAAAGAGGTAGAATGGACGCCAGCCTGGGCTGCTGAGTTTCAAGATCTCCGGACCGCCTTATCAAACAGCATCACCCTACAGAAACCCAACTTCTTGCGGCCGTTCACCCTGATGACCAATGCCTCAGAGATGGGCATTGGAGCAGTCCTGACCCAAGAACACGAGGCAGCCCCTGCCCCCATCCTCTTCCTGAGTTGTAAACTACAGCCGGTGGAACAGTGCTATGCCACAGTGGAACGGGAAGCTCTGGCTGTCAAGTGGGCTGTGGAGGCCTTGCAATATTATCTGGACAACAATCCCTTCATCCAGCTGACCAATCACAACCCCTTACAATGGATCCACCAAATGAAGGACCACAATCCCCAGGTCTTACGGTGGCACCTCTCCCTTCTTCCCTACAGATTCTCTATCTACTACCAGACAAGAGCTCAACACCTTGATGCCAATTACATGTCATACCTCTTCAAACCTGCCACACCATCAGAGATGCCATCTC
The DNA here is from genome assembly GCF_028583425.1 of Eublepharis macularius. Lineage (NCBI taxonomy): Eukaryota > Metazoa > Chordata > Lepidosauria > Squamata > Eublepharidae > Eublepharis > Eublepharis macularius. The sequence continues at coordinate 117,093,592 of NC_072790.1, forward strand.
CAAGGGGAGGGGTGTGTCAGCGGTTGGTAGCTCCCTCTCCCTGTACTTACCACATGGGCCCCATGGAGAGCCCAGGAAGGACTACATGACTGCGACCAGGCTCCAGGTGGCCCCCATGGCACTGGCAAGGCTTCTGGCAGGAAAAGAAGTGGCGGCAACCAGGACAGATTGGGAGGCTGGGCCACAGGCAGTGTGCCTGACAAGGCCTGCGGCGGGCACTGCCACAGCAGCTGAACCAGCCACAGGAGCAGGAGGACAGACAGGATGACAGCAAGCAGCTCCAGGAGTGACGTGGCCCACCATGGAACATCAAGCTTGGGGGAAGCTCCGAGCAGGCAGCAAGGCCAGCCCCAGCCCAGGAAGGCCCAGCAGGGCCAGGAAGAGGCGTAGGGTCTGGAGCACAGCCCGATGCAGTGTTGGATCAGGCCAAGCCCCAGAAGCAACATGCCACACCCTGACAGCCCCAGTGACTCCGCGTCTGGCAGGGCCCAGCCAGCACTCCCTGTGGAGGAGCAAGAACAGCCCAGGGAGGGCCATGAACGAGAAGATGCTGAGAGTGGCGCTCCCACAGGCCAGTTAGCCTGGCACTCCACTGGGGGGGGGGGGAAGGGACAGCAGGAGATAGGGCAGAACCTGGGGGGAGGTGGGGATACCCTTCAAGAAAGCCTCATAAAAGCGGGCGACATAGGGTGGCGAGGGTGGAGCAGTTGGGAGGCAGCAGAGAGAGAAAGCTGAGTTAGAGAGCAAGAGAGAGCGGGAGAACCTGCCTACCCAATGGAGAAGAGAAGGCCAAGGGTGCTGTTAACTCCCCTCCTCATCCCAAGTCTGAAGCCTACCCTGATCTCGCTAGAGGAAGTGACGCCCACCTGGAGGACACTCCCCCCCCCTCAGATTCCGACGTCCGAAGAGCAGATGTCCACATCCATATGGACTTCCATTGATGGTTTGAGTTCAGATTTGTGCGCTCCTGCTGCAATTTAACTTGGCATGTTGGAACTTTATTGTTACAGGTAAGGAGGATTGCATTGTAAATTTTTGATATCAAGCCTTTATGAACTGGCATTGGATTATCTAAGATTTGCTCAAATTCTGATTTAGTTTTGGCCAGTATGTCAGTTGTTTTAATCTGTGTGGTCATGCGTTTGAGATGTAGATAAGAGTACCATGGGATTTTTTTTGTATTTTCCTTTCTAGTTCTGATTTTTCAAGAATCCCTTTATCAGTAACAATATCTATCAAACACATGACATTCTGATGATTCCAGCATTCTCTAGAGGCTGGAAGTTCCCCCTCTATGTTGAAGATATAGGATCTCTTTTTTCTAATATTGAAATTCCTTAGTCCATAGTCCACAAATCATCAAATCATTATTGTCGATCTCATGTAGATAGTCTATTGATTTCCATTCGACAGTAAACAAACTTATTGTCTTCTCTTTAATCAATGAAGTAAGTTTTGCCATCATTGCAAATTCCAGCACCTTTATTAACCATTCTTCCACTATAGATAATGTTGGACTCTTCCAGTTTTGTGTGTATAATAGTCTTGCTGCAGTAATCATATATAAAAACAAAGTTCCATAACTTCTTTCCAACTGAACATCCATCATTCCCAACAAAAAGTCTCTGGTTTCAATTGTATTTTAGTCTTAAAATTTTTCTGAATTAATAGTCATATTTGTGTCCAATTTTTTTTTGCTTTCTTACAAGTCCACCACATATGATAAAATGATCCTTCATGTTGTGCACATTTCCAGCATAAGTTTGAAGAACGCTTGTACATTCTAGCCAGTTTCTCAGGGGTCAGATACCAATGGTACATCATCTTATAAAAATTCTCCTTTAGACTAGTTTAATGTAATGTTCACTCCCTTTGACCATATATTTCACCATTGTTCTATTAATATGTCATATCCAATTTTTTGCCCATTTAATCATACATTCTTTCACTTGCTCTTCCTGTTTCAAATTTCAACAAGAGTTTATACATTTTTACAGTATGTTCATTATTTGTACATAATTCCATCTCAAGCTAGTTCCCCACCATAGTATGCACCTGCCAATACTCAACTTCTTCAGGGTCCATTGTTGTGTGCGTGTGTCTGGGTGTAGTGTAACTGAGGAAAAACTCGGTGGATCAATGGTTTAGAGGGAGAACTATGTTCTGTGAGGTTTTGGCACTGTCAAGTCCCTTAAAGAATCTGTAAACCCTCATTAATAACCAAAAAAATGGATTAAATCTGAGCAGGCAATACCTTTTCCAGAAAATAATAATAATAACATACATAGTTCCTTTGGAAATCCTGGATCCAAAACTGAAATGGATTTTTTTTCCGTGCACACCCCTAATAAACAGTCTTCATGGTACATGAAGGCACTAGGAAGGACTCCCTCTTGGTATGTTTCAAGATATGGCCATTGTAATACACAAAATAGAATGTTTGGCTCACATCTGAAAGACATGGGTCAAAATCCCAGTGTAGCCCTTAGTTCAAAGGGTGGACCTTAGATTAATCAGAATTACTCAACCTGTTTCTCACCTGTAAAATTAGGCTCCTTACATTCCTTACTAGCTTGTTATGAGCAGCATAATGATGCTTGTGACAGCTGCCTTGAACCCATTCAGAGGCAAGAAGGCAGAGTATAAATATTTTAAATACATTTCACCCTATTCTTTATCCAAAGTGCTTTCTCCAAATTTTTCTCTTCTTCTCTAGTCTCCTTCTCTCGTTCTATAAATAAATGCTAAATAAAGGCACTAGAATATACTACAAATATTCTTTTTGTCTACAGCAGTTCAGTTTTTGTAACCATCCTATTTCTTTGAACTGAAAATCTGGACATTGAGACTCCACATGAAGCCTGGTGATTCTGGGACTCCATTATCATTGGCACTAAAGTACATTCACATGGACTAGAAGCCACAAATATTAAATCATTAAATAGAGAATCATTAAAAACAAACTTCAATATTGCTGTCAACATGGAGGGCTGACAGTAGAAGAGAGACAGTTTTTAATTAACTGAAGTTACTGAATGATCCAACTGGTGAGGAGAGGATACATTCATCTGTATCCATCTGAATGTGTAAGTCTTGATCAGAGAGATTCTGTACTGATGTTGCAATCTGACAAATCCAGCTTTGTGACCTCAGTGCAAGATGTGTAACTGAGACACATTTAAAGAGAGCATCAAATAAATCTGGCATTATCATCAAGACATAATTAGAAATAACACACAATAACTGGACTTTTCCATTTCAAATGAAAAAGTAGAATTTATTCCCCAGAAACAACAGATATAAACATTGACAACTAAAATTACAAGATGCATAAGTTTGAAAATGAGAGGCTGAGAAATCAAATACGTTCATCTTTGGAGACTGTCATCTAAAACTGTCATTAAAGACACAGTGGTCACACCATACCAGTTCACTCAATTCACTGTGTAGGATAATCACAACTCTCCAGTGTTTATAAACGAGAGATTATTTTTACCCATTGTTTTATATGAGGTCTTGGAAACTTATTCACACATTTGTCCACAATCTCAGCAAAACTGAGTTGTCATTTATCATGGCAAATAGTGTGAAAAGCTTTACCAATCAAACATAAAAATAGGCATATTGTCTCCATGTAATGCTAAATTACATTACAGAGCTGGAAACTAAGATTAATTTACAACACTCTGTTAAAACCAAAGTCAGAATGCAAATATTGAATTAAGCAAGAAGGCTTTTATAAAGCTGAATTTGTAATTTTTTAATTAGCGGAATCTTCTGAAAAATTAACTTGCAGTGTAATCCTAAGAAGAGTTACTCCAGTCTAAGCCCATTGAAACCAATGCGCTTAGACTGGAGTAACTCTTCTCAGGGTTGCACTGTTAGTCATGAATGCAAGAAAAATTATTCATTAGTCCTTGAATCTGTAAGATGTTTCCAAGGTTCCAAATAGGGACATGCTTGCAAACTAACTCCTGCATTTTATAACAAATTAGATTTGTATCTCATTCTAACAATATCAGTTCCATAATGGTATGCAATGAATGTAAGAAATTGAAAGAAATTGCTTGTCGGCAAAACAGGGATACTTGAACCTTTTGTAAATTTGTGAGAGGGCTTTTCAATCAGCTTCAACCAATTTTATGAGATGGCTTTTCCAAGGGGTGCAGATTCCTGCATTCAAATATGAACTGGCTTGAAAGAGAATTTTCAGCTATGATGTCCACATTTAGATGCCTAAATCCTTGACGAGTTGTTCTTTGCCTCTGACTCACACTTGAGTCAACAGTCTGTGTGCCAAGAATATTCAGACTTCTCTATGGGGAAACAGTAAAGAAGCTGGTTTACACAGGCTTAACTGGGAGAAATGGTAAGGTAGCTTGTTTGTCCCTATCAAGGTTGCCAGTTTATTAAATCATCTGCACCCAGTAACAGCATGGAGATGGCACACAATGCATTACGTTCTTTTTCATTTTGAAAAATGACAAAATTCTCTGAGATCAAAGTCTCCAGAACCACTGACTGCTGGAAAATTACAGGTACCTGTTGGACTAAGAGCTTCTACAGGCAGATCATAGTGTTAAAACCATGGACTGTTGATAATGTCCTCAGAAAAGGCAAAAGGGAGCACCTCTATGCAGAATGAACGACCAGGGCAATCAAGGCCTCTTGTTGCCTTTCTTCTGCTGTAATCAGTCAGGGTGTGCAAAATGAAACAAACAAGCTGGAAATCCACATGGAAATTGCTGTTCTGTTTCATTAAAGCAGTTTTCAAAAAGGAAAACAAGTTATAAAGACTCCCTCCCACTAAAAAGTTTGTGTTTCATTTTGGTCCCTGTTATGCAGCAGCAGCAGCAGCAGGCAGGCCGGCTGGCAGGCAGGCAGGCAAGTACTGGGCCAAGAACATTTTGTTTTCCTTATTGGCATTGTCTACCAATTGGATGTCTACCAATTGGATCCCAAGGGGAGAGAGCCTTTACATTCTGTAATACCACCTAATCAACTAAGTTGGCAGGAAGAGGGAATGTGTGCAATGTGCACAAGTGCATCTTTTTTCAGCGCTACCTAAGCAATGGTGTTGTCTTCCTGCCAATCGGGTCCTCACAAAGGAAAGAGCACTGACACCTCCATGCCTATCAGTCTCACTGAAGCTCCAGCTACAGACTCTTAGTCAGCTCCTGCCATCTCTGCTACTTCTCTCTCTAGTTGGGCATGTTTTTCTTTCCCTAGCAAACCAGCCTGAGCCTGACTCGATGGGATGCACACAATTGCTGTCCTGCCGACCTGCATGTCTGTTGGTTGCTCATCTTCCTCAATATTGCCAACAGTGAAAGACCGGAAAACACACTTCTTAATTTTTAATGTTTTTTCCCCAAAATATGACATTGATGGGTAGATGCTTAACCTTGCAGGGGGCTGTTTTCCACTTTGTGTCAACAGTTTCTTTCCTCTATGTTTTGCAATTGTCCACTGTATGTTGTTATGCCAGGCAGGCTGGCTAGTTCTGGGTGGAACATGTCTATAAACTGTAAAGGGGGCAACCAGTAGTGGCAGGTGCATTTACAGCCCTGGTCTCTTCCTGACCAGCTCCATGTTGGGTGAACATATCTGGTACATCTCCGGTTTTACATTGGGTTAACTTATTCATTCCAAAGGAAGAAAGTGAACAGCCACACTTTCTCCCACCTATCAGCGCAATGATAGAAATAAGGGTAAAACAGAGTGATTAGTTCCTCCTAATGCATTGCATTCCAAAATGAGAGAAGGAACAATCTTGCTCTTTTCCCCTGCTGCAAAGCACAAGGAAACATGGCAGCAACAGACAACAGCAGACAAAAAGGTAATATTTTATTGGCACTAGTCATCACTTAGGAAAAGAAAAAAGTGAACATAAAGCAGGATTTTTAAAAAAATGTCACTGCAGAGTGCTCTCCTACTTAGGTACATTTCCTTCATATTGAGTAGCTTATCATAGATTTCCTGCCATCCTTAAGAAGATGAGCATATTTTATTGTTATTTGCTATTTATTTAATACTTAGTTATATGTATCTAGTGGTTAGGTAATGAACTGCAAAGCCACTGGTTTTGCTACTTTGCCAGGCTATAAGAATTACCATTCAAAAATTACAAAACTTCTGTATACATTTAGATCTCTTGTGGGTACTGGCTTGACCATTCAGGGTGGTTCCATACCAATTGTACATGCAGTTGTAACAGTGGTTCCAGATGACTCTGATAACAATCCACTGTTTTCTCATTTTTCTAATTCTCATTCTTACCTTGATGCATTCCTGATTTTCCCAGGGACAAGTTTGTTCCCTTTTTGTGTTTATGTGAACAAAAGCATGATCCCTGTGATATTGTGATATATAGATGGTCTTTGCCTACTATTTTGTAATCAGTACATTCTATAACAACAACAACAACATTTGATTTATATACCACTGTTCAGGACAACTTAATGCCCACTCAGAGCGGTTTACAAAGTATGTCATTATTATCCCCACAACAAACACCCTGTGAGGTCAGGGCCAGATCTAGGGTTGCTGGCGCCCAGGGCAACCCCAGCCCGAACCCTGTGATGTCATCACACAGGGCGGAGCGGTGGAGGCAGCATGTGGGGTTGGGAAGCCGCCTGCGCCATTCGCCTTCCCACAGGATAGGGAGTGGCCGGCTGCCCCCTGTCCTGCAGGGCAGGCAAAAGGCAGCATGGCCACCTGCGCCATTCACCCCTGTCCTGCGGGACAGGTGAATTGTGCGGGTGGCCTCGCAGCCCCCCGCGCTGCCTTTTGCCTGCCCCCTGTCCTGCAGGGCAGGCAAATGGCACAGGCGGCCTTGCAGCCCCCCACACTGCCTTTTGCCTGCCTTGCAGGAGAATCACATGTTCACATAGCATTTTCCTATTTGAAAAACTTTAGATGTGTGTCTTTTTGGTTCACATCTAAGATCTGAGTCCATGCCTACTGCATCAAGATCTTTCCCTTGAGATGACAGCCATTCAGGAACAGCTCCAATCTTCTTCCAACCAGTACTTGTCTCAGTTTTCAATTTAACTATTATAAACTCTACTAATGCCTTTAGAGGCCATTAATTGTCATCACATGCACTGAGAAATGCCACTCGGCTTCAGGAGCTTGTTTGTGAATCCACTGTGCTGTCAATGCCAATCAGAATCTTATCAGCCATTTGTACTACAACATTTGCACATTCTGGTGTTTTCCTTAGCTGAGTCTATGCAGCATTGCTGGACTTTTTACAGTCCTTTTGTATAAGGGAAGAAGAGACTGGATCTTCACTAATGGTGGGCATAACAAAATTCTTGAGCCAAAGACATACATGGAAATCGCTGTTTCAACTCATTACCTTGATTTTCTGGAACAGTAAGAGAAATCCAAGCTGCTTCGGTATTACAAAACCCTCTCCTTGAAATAAATCCCTTTTTTAAAAAGTTCCAGTACTTACCAGCCATGCAACATGAGCATGTGTTTTTCTTTGAGCCTACTGATTTGCTGGACAATGGCATTTCTCTCTTCCAGTTGGATCCTTGCAAGTGAGAAGCACAACCACAGAACTCTCCCAGACTATCTCAGACAATCACAAGCTGCAGAGAGCTGCCTTCTCCTTTCCCACTCTTTGTGGGGATTTCCCTCTGAAAGCAGAGAGCTCAGAGGAACCAGTAGCCATAGGTTGGAACGCTTGGTCCAATTTGCTAGAAACTTGGATAATTTCTAGTGAAAAGGCAGTAGTTGCTCCCCGCAATTTTGGTGTCATTTGGTTGACAAACAAATTCCCCAGCCCCACCTGCAAAGTTGTCCATAGGGAATAATAGCAAAATGTCAGTTCACTCATTCTTCCCCCCACCTCACCTGTGGTGGTGGAGGCTTTTTCCCTCTGAAAGTAGAAAGCTTGGGGGAACCAATAGTTGTAAAATTGGAACACTTGGTCCAATTCTCTTAAAACTTATGCGATCTTTAGTAGACAGACAGTAGTCACTGCTGTACAATGATGGTGTTGTTTGGTTAAAAAAAAACAGCAGCCACAGCAACCCCCCCCCCAAGTCCTCCATGGGGAATAATGGAAAAGCAGCTCATCTCCTTCCTTACTTTGTTAAACAAACAGACCATGACAAAGAAGCATGGCAAATGGTGAGTTTTCAATAGAAAAGTTAAAAAAAAATTATGTTAGTCAGTCACTCTAAGAGTAAGAAAATGAATTATATGCAGACATGATTTTTTTAAATGCCAGTGTCTGTCAGGAGCAATCCTGCTAGGCTGCCACCATTTTAAGAATCAATAGCGAGAAATACGGCTATACAGAGAGGGACCTACTTCAGGAGTCCATAATATTGAGCTCCTTTGTTCAATCTGCCTGAATTTAGGGAGTCTTTAAATTAGAGGAAGGACTGTGTTATGTGCAGATGTGGTGCCATTATTATAAACAGCTCCCCCAGACCCTTGAATAGATTCCCTGTTGAACCTTTAGAGTCTCAAGAACAGGCATTTGCTAAGTTTTTCACTGATAAATTAGCACAAATATGCTCTGATCTAGATACCAGCTGCAATGCAGATGAGATGGAAAAAATACTTAATGTACCATCTGGCTTACATCTGGACTTCCTTGAACCAAATACAATGACAGATCTTAACAGGATCCTGCCATCTATGAAAGCCACTACTTGTGCACTCGATCCTTGCCCATCTTGGCTGCTAAAATCAAGGACCACATAAGCAAACCACTGAAGTCTATTGGAAATCAATCGCTAACTCAGAGCGTCTTCCCCTGGCTGCTCAAACAGGCATTTATCTGCTCACTAATTAAAAAACCATCCCTAGATGAAAATGATGTGGCCAATTATCGCCCAGTCTCTAATCTGCCCTTTCTGGGCAAAGTGATTGAGAGAACAGCAGCTGCCCAACCAGATCTTCTTGGAAAACTCTAGCATTCTAGATTCTTTCCAGTCTGGATTCAGACCAGGGCATGACACAGAGAGAGCACTAGTAGCATTAGTGGATGATCTCCGACTGACTATAGACAAAGGCATACCTATGGGACCCTCTCCCTATGTTCCTCCATGGCAACTTTGCTCATCTGAACAGGGTCTCCTGCAGGTGCCACTCTCCACATGGGCAAAATTAACTTCTCTGTTGTTGCGCCTTCCCTGTGGCACAGCCTGCCTGGGGAGGTCAGGAGTGCCTCCACTCTGCTAGCTTTCCACAAATGATGCAAAACTGAATTATTCAAAAAGGCTTTTGTATTGAAGGGAGGGGTCTCAATTGCTCCACTAATGAGTTACAGACTATAGACTTCATTCATAGATTTCACCACTATGTTGCCTTATGTACCGCTGTAGCCCTGCATACTATCTGTTGCTTTAAATATGTGCTTCTGTGTCAGCCCTAGCATTGCTTATGATGTGTTTCAGCATTTCTTCAACTCTGTATTGCTAGAAGTGCTTATGTTCTGTTTCAGCATTTCTTCAACTCTGTATTGGATTCTTGTTAATGGTATGTCTTTGTAAACTTGTGTGAAATTGTCCTTGATACTGACTGTACTAACTTCTAATTTCACACAGTGTAATCCGCTTTGAGTCTCAGTGAGAAAGGTGGACTACAAACAAACAAACAAACAAACAAACAAACAAACAAACAAACAAACAAACAAACAAACAAACAAACATAATGGTCCCAAAGGAAAAACACACAGATTTGACTCCTGAACTGGTAATATTCTATCCAGAAATAAGCAATCACAGTTAGGTGCCCACTCCTAATCACTTTCCCTCTCGCAAATGCTAGCAGTAGCTCACCAGAGTCTAAGATGTCCAGTCCTGTCACTCAAGACCCGTCTGATTGGTGATGCTAGGGACTGGTCCTTTAGTACACAGCACGTGTTCTGATGTAGAATCATCTGCCTGTTACTGTTTTGCCTCCCATTCCACTCTCTTCTATTTCACAGCTCATAAGGGGCAATAAAATTCTTAATCTATCATGGTAATTCTAGGTAAAGTTTTATCACTCAATTCTACGTATATTAACTATCCCCTCAAGCTGAGAAACAAGCCTGAATTGAAATTAAAAACAAACCTTTCATTATGCAAATAGCCCTTTCCTTTGCAGCATTGCATTGACTTTCATGGACAACTTGGAAGAGGCTCTTTCCTAAAGAACAGAAAAAGACATAATTTAACGAATGGTTTGTATGACAATATCTTTGACCAGTTTCCACATAAAAGGACATCTATCAACACTCGCATTGTGAGTTTGAAGACTTACTGCATAATAATCTGCTTTCATAGCAGATGACTTACCTAACCTGATAAAGAGAAAATATATGTGCAGAAGGCTGATCTAATAGGCTATAAATAAAAAGTATGTCATTATTTTAGCTAAGCAGTGCTTGACCAGCACCACTGCTATTGAAAAATTCCTTATACCAGTCATAGTTTTCTTTTAGAGATACTGGTCAGGCCCATATATTTTTTCCATTCTCTTAGAGCACTGTAATTACAGGCACTTGTGATTTGAAATGACATTTCTCAGACCAAGTGTCCCAAGGCTGTACTGTATTTGGATATGTCAGTTGGCTCATGTGTTCAAGTACAACACTTGTTTACTTAGCATGAAATGAATCACAGCTGAATGTGTGAACTGGCTCCGTTGCACAAACTGCGTTTGTACCAGTTCTTTCATTACTTCCCATGGGGGAGGCAGAATTGTGTGGGAAGAGCCCCACTAGTATCAAAGGTCAATTGGGGAAACCATACTGAGCCTGATTTTCCCTTCCCACGTGATTTCTGTGTTCTTGTATTACTCGAGTAGTGTGGGATAGAGAAACAAGAAATGGCAATCACATCACTCTGGGAATATAAGCACAGGGTCTTTAAGGTGACATGAAAATTCTGTTAGTGTTGATTATCTGTGACCACTTATTCAAACTTGCAAATTACTTTATCATACTACCGAGTAATAAAAATGCATGTGAACTGAGATAAAAAGCATAGGAACAGACCACACAATGGTTAATGCCTTTCTTTCAGTAAACATGAACAGTTTCTGTGATTATGGACACCAAGAGTAGTAAATCATTCTCTGTATCCAGTGAAGCTAAAAGGGTTTTGTTTTTCATGAGGTCATTTCATGATCTTTATCTTTTGAGAAGTGTCCCCTAGACTCCTTCTGTCAAACAAAGAACTATCTCTTTGATTCCCTTTTTCTTCACTTCACATAACTTCTTTTGGGATAGGATTTCAACTCACAACATTCCCCTTGTTGCAAATTTTGTTTCCTTAGAGTATTTCTTACCCATTTTCTTACAAAAAAACTACACAAATAGAATTTAAATAAATGCAAATAAACAAAACGGAATATAAAGAATGAGTAAAAAACAAAAGGTACACAAAACATCATGGGCTGATGTCCACTGGGTTAGTTCATTAATACCACAGGCCAAGAGTTAAACACTCAGAGCCAAGCTACAAGTGGCGCCTTACACAGGTTGGACACTTGTCAGCTTACCTCAAGTTTTGATGGGAAATGTAGGCGTCCTGGTTTTACAGCTTGGCTCTCCATTACAGCTACAAGACCAGGATGCCTACATTTCCCATCAAAACTTGAGGGAAGCTGACAAGTGTCCAACCAGGGTCAGGCGTCACTTGTAGCTTGGCTCTCAGCATTGATCTTACAAGCATAGATCTTCCCATTCTTCTCTCTCCTGCAAATGAAGTCTGATGTCTACTGGTAAACATTTAGCTGTGGGAAGTTCCCATCTCATGTGAGAAGTTCCCATCTCATGTTATGGGGTATAAGACAAAATATCCTTTTATAAATGTAGCTGTTTTTCCATACTGTTTGTCCCTCAAATCTATCGAAGATTAAGGTCTTAGTTCTCCTCTTGTCTGTGCCAGTGTCTTTCTCATTTCTGTTTCCATATATATCTGTTCCAGATGTGACACTTCATTCAATCCATGCAACATATTCAGCTTCCAAAGGAGGGGGGCGGGGAATGAAACAAAATCTCACAGTGGAAATCAATATGCAGATCAATGTTCTTTGATTTTTTTTTCTAGGACAGCAATCCCCCTTAAGATGGCAATTAGGTCATAATGCTCCAAAAGGCTCCAGCCTTTTGTGCACTATTACATTTGCCAGTTCCCCTGGCAACTGGCAGAAGGTGGGGGTGGGGGCAGCGGTACTCACATACGTGCATGAGTGTACATGTGTACCAACAGCCCAAGTTGATATCATTTCCAGTGTGATTGGGAAGCAACGGCATTGCACTAGAGCCAATTGTTAAAGACACAATTGTTTCTGGGTTGTGCTGGAAGTGATGTCATTGGCCAGGGCTGTGTGTGCATGGCCATTTCCCCAGGCCTGCCTCCTTCCACTAATCATCTGGCTATCAGCAGGAAGAGGCCCAAATTGCCAGGAGATTGCCCACCATTGGCAGGCACTTGCCAAGGCTAGAGGCAGGCTTATGGACAGCATGTTGGTTGGAAGGCTGCTGATTGGCCATCTCCCTGAGTCCAGATTCCATCACCATTATTATTTTCTGCCTCTTAAACCTGGAGATAGGGATTCAGGAGACTGGAGGCAACTTTAATTCAGAAGATTAGGATTCGTGACTGGAGATGAGGAAATAACAGGCCTACTATGCCTGAGAGCCAGCCTAGTTGTGATCAGTGCTAAATGAAAAAAAAAATAAGGATTTTATTCTTTGTTGGGAAACAGAGTGAGAAACTGGGGACAAAACTTCTAAAGAAATTGGTATCAGAGTTGAAATTAATTTTGATATGACCTGGATGAGCAAATTAATAAATTTAGGGGAATTCTGTAAGGGTAAATGGCAGTGTTGGGTAACGTAGGGAAGTTAAATTAAGTGAAGGTAAGGAGGATTAGTTTGGAAGGAACCTTAGTAGAAAGTAAACGTTTTGCATGTAAATAATTGAATTTGAGATGATGGGGGGGGTGTCACTTGTCTCTCTAGCTAGCCAATCACTCTATAAAAATGGTCAGCCTATTGGAAGTTTACAGGTAGGGCATAAGGATAAATCATTTCCATATTGTTCTAGCATTTAGACTTATACTACCTCAGAGGTTTGCATTGGAAAAAATATCGACTAGTTCTCAGAAAAATTGCCCTGTAACTCCCTGTCACCAAGTGGTGGTGGGGCCATCTGCAGTGGTGGAGCTGTACAAAGGCTGCCTGCCTTGAGCTACTTCCCTCGACCCACCTAGTTTGCTTGTGATTCAACTGAGGGAGGTGGAAGGAAGGATCACCCACTTTTCGTTGTAGTAAACACTATTTTGAAACAGTGGCAGGCTGGAAGGGGGGAAATATTAAGTAAGTGGTTCTCCCCACCCCCTTTTTTTTTTGTTCAGGAGAAATCTGATGAATCAAGCTAATTAAAACCAAGCCGTGAATTAAGCATCCATTTTTTGTACTACAAATCGCAAGCTCTATGCTTGTCCCTTGGTCTCCATTAAAATCACCAGAGACGTTGTTGAAAGGAGGGCACGTGTGTGCATGTGTGTGTGTGTGTCTGTGTGTTTCCCTTTCTGCTTCATTGCCCCTGTTCCAGGGCATAAATTACTTTTAATGGGAAATGGAATTGGTTCCTTTTAAGTGAGAGATTGCAATTGTGAAATCAACTTTAAAAACAAAAAAGTTGGGGGAGAAACTTTTGACAGGAGTCTGCAGAGGCTTGCAGGATTCCTGTTTGTGGACAGGAGCAACTGTTCCGTGGAAGCACAAACCGAGAAAGGAGGAGTGGCTGAGTGGGCTTTCTCTGAAGAAACATTTCTAAGTGTTCTAATGCATGCCAAAATAAGAATAAATAAGAATAAATATAGCGATATGTGCCGCTAAAATAAGGATGTGGGGAAACGGCCCAGGTTCCATTTCTGTTTTCATTAAGGTGAGATGTATGACTGCCCATTGTTTTCCATGGCAGATTTTCCTGAGAGGATGTTTTTTTCACCAAATGACATCAGAATATCAGAGAATCTAGCCCGTCCGCTCTTCTAAAGACTCCCCAAGTTTCAAGTGAAATGGACAAAGGGGTACGATTTTATAGCCCCTTGAATAAGGTGCCCCCAGACACTCTCTCTGCATAGTGGATGAAGATGTGAAAATGGCTGCCAGTTTTCCTGAGTGATGGTTTTTTTCTAGAATTAGTAAATGTGAGTGAAAGTAGTCCTTCCAGAGTGTCTTTCTAGTTAGGCACCCACCCACATTGTCATATTGCAGAGAAATAGGAGTGTTTTTTAACTGAGGCAAGCTCATGTCACATTGCAGTTGGCTATTGGGGATGGAGAGGGGGCAGACCTGGCAGTCTTTCTTTGTAGAGTAACCTCAGAAAAGGAAAGAGAGCCTACTTATCCTAAGCAATGAAAAATGTTAGCCAAAATCTTTAATCTACAAAAAGATGGAAGACAGGTAGCTAGTTAACTGAGGGCAACCTGAAAAGCCAACAATAAAAGTGAACAACAAATTTTTAAAAAACAAGAAACAAACTCTTCAAGAATACACATAAAAAGAAAAGCAGAAGATTTAAATTTAAAAACCCCACACAGAACCCAAAACAACCATTAAAATAATACATCTCTCAAACTCCCCCTCCCAGTGACCAAATGTCACTGCCCCTTACTAACTCTTCTCTGGGATAAAAAGGTGGAGGAAAAGTTAGCTGGTAGTAGTAATAAATTAATCAGATCGGTCTGTCAAGACGTGCCATCCAGGCAGGATCCATCCAGCTGGAGTCCAGTATAATCCAACCAAGGTACCTCTTCCAAGATACACACACATACAGTATACACATGGCACCGACTGGCCAACACACATATGGCTACAGTTAAAAACATTTCCCACTCTTCTGAGAAAGACTGTGTGATTGGCCAAGGCAAGTTTCCTGAGGGATTGCAATATTAAGATTGGCTGGGGAAATGCTATTTCCCAAAGAATAGAGGGGAACATTAAAAGGGGGAGCAGGCAGGCTTCATTAATTCACAGTGTTAAGAGATACGGGAGTCGTTCCAGGAAGCCTTTCACTACCTCAGATATAGTCCACCTGATCCAATGCTGGGTAAGTCAGGTGACTTTTAGGGCTGGAATATCCCTCTGCCCTCCCCAACTGCCTCTGATCTTGAAGATTCCATTTAGTTATCAAAATTGATAGAAAGGACATCTCCTTTGGTTGGTCTGAGGGTGGAACAGATAGAATAAACCTTGGCTGGCAGGAGCTGAGAGAAAGTGAGAAAGACTTGTAATGCATCCACATTTTGGAGGCATCAGCTGTCTGTCACTTTTAAAATATTTATTTATTTTGCAAAATTTCTACCCCACTTTTCTGCCCTTACAAGGGTTACCAAAGCAGCAAACAAGTTTAAATGTACAAAAATAAAACCACATTTTAAAACCATTTAAACCAACCAACCCCCAGTCCTCAAACACATCATTAAAACCTAACACTTGAGAGACGGAGTGGTCAGCTGCCCAGGGTCATTTCCTCATTTTAAAGACAGGGGCACCAACAGGAGCTCTCTCTCTATAGCTATCTAGATGTGTCACTTAATCAGCCATTACAATGCAGATGATGTTAGTATTTCAGAAGGGTTCTGCTCTTCTAGAAAAGTAAGTAAGGGCATATCTTACTACAGGCAAAATAAGGTCCTGGGATGTTAGCTCTGGGGGAAGGCTAAGGATCTCAAAAGGAACCACACAGGGGCCATTTCCACACAGCTTCCCTCTCTTCGTAATGTCCTGGTAGATCACGCAAAAAACGCGGAAGATGACGTTTCCTCGCATGAGATTTGCGTGACGTCACGTGACATCGCGCAAATCTCACGTGAGAAAACATGATCCTCCACGTTTTTTGCGTGATCTACCAGGACATTACGAAGAGAGGGAAGCCGTGTGGAAACAGCCAGGATTTTCTGGGGCCTACGTGGAAGAAGTTGACAGAGCATCATGTTCAATGCGAAGTTCATATTATTACTGTGATTTGTGTTTATAAAAAGCTTCATAACATGTTTTAAGAGAACAAAAAGTTAATTTCCCATCTTGGTGCAAATAGAATAGAAGAACAGAGGAAATAGTGAGGAAATAGTGAAGAACAGGAGATTCAAGGGGCTTCCTAGATCCAGATGGAAGAAGGAACAAAGTTATTCTTTCTTTACTTTAGGAAACTTATTTTATTTCTTCTTCTTAGCAAGAAAGTTACCTTTAACACTGTCTAAAAATATTAATAACATACAAGAATGAAAAAGTGTTACCAGATTAAGATTTTAAGAAGTTTTCTGCTGGGTGAGATGACTAAAATCCATTTCTCTCAATGATCAGCCAGCAGCCTCATGTTTTGGAGTCAATATGATAAGAAGAGTCCAGTAGCACCTTTAAGACTAACCAATTTTATTATAGCATAAGCTTTCGAGAATCAAGTTCTCTTCGTCGAGGGGGAAAGAGAGGGAGAGGGAAGGAGGGGAGCCCAGTTTTGATCAGGCATCTGACGAAGAGAACTTGATTCTCGAAAGCTTATGCTATAATAAAATTGGTTAGTCTTAAAGGTGCTACTGGACTCTTTTTGATTTTGCTACTACAGACTAACACGGCTAACTCCTCTGAATATGATAAGAGTTTGCCACTATTCATTTCTAGCAGTGGGGAATTATTGGGCCAGGTTGTTAAGAATCAACAGCGGACTTCCTGGTCATTTTAGGAGGTATGGCATGTGTTTCAACTGCTATATGTATAATCCATCGCAGCATATCTAGTATTTAGTAATATTACATGTGATAACATAAACTAGCAAATGCTAATTAGAAGATTTTGTCTCCAACTTATCCTACATAATTAAACACTAAAAAATTTCTAAGTCACCTGTTGTGCTGCCATTTGTGACTGCTTTTATTTATGCTGCCCAAATTAAGAAGTGCCCTTCCAAATTCCCTCCAGTGTCACATTTAGTACATGGTGTCTTAGCTGTCCCTAGTTCTATGCCTAAGGTCTGTGTTAGTTAAATACTAGAAAAAATAATAATTCATAAAAGAATGTGACACAGAGAGAGTTTGCATGACTTCTATGGCCTGATGATTCAATAGCAGGAATGTTCATTTGCCTTACACATTCTCAAGTGTTCTCAGGACAGCTTGTGTGGGTATGGCTGATTTGTACTGACATGTTCATGATCTCATTCCCTAACGGAAAACTACCACCCACATGGCTGTGCTGGTATTGTATCTTACCTTTGCTGAGCTGCTTAAGAGACTTGGCTATCATGGAAATAACTCTTCCCAAAATAAGATTGCTCCAACAAAGCTTTACCTTAGATCAGTGTGTGATTGATTAAGTGATTATATATAGCTCTACTTGATAAGCCAAGACTGGGAAATACCCTCCCTTAATACCCTCCCACTGTCTTAACATACTGTACCTATCCTGGTGCAAAGCAGGGCAAGTAATCAGGGCATGCAGGCAAGATTCTAAATTTGACTGTCTAGAATGAACCTTTTATTTTCAGGGATTCAGTATATGGGAAAAGGACAGACTTCTTGGAGCTTCCCACAAAAGCCAATATCCTAGATCATGGGAAAGGGACATCTATCTATGGTGATCATCTGTTAGAGATGCTTGGCTTCCTTTCCCTACTGGACATCTGGGGAGGGGGAGAGAACAAGAGGTGGTAGCAGGATGAACCCCCCCCCCTTGCTGGCTTGCTAGAAGCTATGCGGCACCAGCCTCTCTCTCTCCTGAAGAACTACCTGGTGGTGCTTCTTCAAGTGGTTCCTGAGGCTGGTAGTTGAGAGATGATGGAGATCTTTCCCTCAACTGACCTGGACCCTACAATGCTGGCACTGTGCATAACGAGGGTCCTCCATCCTCTGGAAGTGTTCCCAGACATCAGAGGAGTAAGGGCACCCATGCTGGCCTGAGGCTGCAGGCACCCTAGGTGCCACCTCCTGTGAGATGTTTGGGACAGACACACCGTGTCTGGGGGTGGGAAGGAGAAACAGATGGCTGAGGGTGAAGAGGTTGAGATGTGAGGAGCACTTCCTCCATCTTTTCTTCTTCTACCCCCATCCTCCCCTCCTGCCTCTCCCTGAAAGGCCTGCTGCTGGTCTCAGAAGAAACAGGAAAGGCTCACCACCAAGTTCCTCAAGCATGTTCTGGGTCCCTGGGTGAACCTAAGGACTGGAAAACTCACATCTCCCAAGTCCACCCCAAAGAACACCTCATGCTGGTCTTCTTCCTGCTGCTGTGACTCAACATCTGGAGGAAGGGGAGCCTTGGCAGCAGGCCCCCCTAGTGCCAGCTCCTGCCTCAGGCACCTGTGGGGTGGTGCTTCAGCATTTGCCTCAGCAAAGAGGACCTTGTGAGCCCTCTTGCTGTAATCTGCCAAGCCAGAGGCTGGGCTGGCGGATGGTGGCTACACCAGGGCAGGCCTCCTCCATGTAGGTGGAGGAAGAGCAGCAGCCATCCCTTCCACCATTCTAGTTTTTGCCCTTGCCTTTCCCCCAGGGCTCTGCTGTACTCTCCTCTCATTCATTCTGCCCCCCTAGCAAGGCTGGTTTTGAGGGAGAACGTGCAGGAACGCAGTTCCAGCAGTTCCCCAAAGAGGTCACATGTCAGGTGGCCCCACCCACCTGACTCTCGGCCATTTTAGTCCTGTTTTGGCCTGGATTGGGGCCAAAATGGCCCAGACTGGACCTCTGATGGATTGTGGATCTCTCTCCCACTCAGCAGTGGCCCAATTCTGACCATTTTGGGCCCCTTTTTGGTCATTTTCAGCCCTTTTTTGCCATTTTGGGGGCAATTTTGGCCCTGAATGGCCAGGATTGGGTCCAAAACAGCCAGGATAGGTGATGTCAGGGAGTGTGGCATATGCAAATCAGTTATGCTAATGATACACTTCCGGCGATGGCAAGAGTAGAGATGGGCACGATCCGCATTATGATCCAAAAAACCCCACGATAATGGCGATCGCGCAATCGTGACTCAGCGGATCGTGATCAGCCATGGCCAACGATCAAGCGATTGGGAGGGGGCTGGATCGGGGCTGGATCATGCTCGGATCGGGAAGCCAGACACTCAGGTGCCAGTAATCTATTCCCGGGGCAACGGAGCCAGGGGAATGCCTGAGCTGTGTTTCCCCTCCTTCTATTGCCCTGGAAACCTGAATGGAAGCCCAGCTTTCCTTGATCAGCAGGGCTTCCTTCCAACCACAGAGCAGCAAAGCAGTCACCAGCTGGGAGAAGACACCCAGGGGAGGGAGGGGGAAGGGGGTGTTCTGTAGCCATGGGCACTCCAATCTCATCCCTGCAAACCCTGATAGGCAACTCTGACGGGCAAACACAGATGGCCAAACACAAACACAGATGCCGCCGGCATCACCCACTGTTCTTTTCTTGCCAGTGTGCTCCTTTTTGGCCTGGCGGGCAGGCACATGGGGGGTGCCGCCAGTGAGCGGCCAGACCCCCAGACCCCTGAGGGGAGGTGGCTCATCGCCGTCTCCCCGTGCCCACCGTGCCCGGTGGCCGCCGCCAACACCCACCTTCCCACATAGCTGGGAATAGCAGCGTGCGCCGCTTTGGCCTCCACGATCCATGGATCGGGAACGGGAGATGATCAGTGTGGATCGTTTAGTTGGGATTGTCACCGGCGCCGATCCACGATCAGCTGGATCGGCAATTTTTTTTGGATCATGCCCATCTCTAGTCAAGAGGTGTAGCATATCCTAAGGAGTTATGCTAATGTTATGCTAATGAGTTCCCCCAGCTCTTTTTCTACAAAATGACCCCTGCCCCCTAGTATTGTTTAACCTAGCTGTACTGCACTACACTCACTAACACAGCACACCAACCCACAAAAATTTATCCACAAGCACCTAGCCAAAACTTTCCAGGCTTCCTTCCTCACACCCCTCCCGACTTGTTCCCCCCTCCCCCTGGTCAGAAAGAGGGCTTTGAACTTTGGAGGCATCTGTCATCTTCACTGTCCTCCCCACTACCTCCAAGATGGTTGCCTCTCCTCGGCCTCTTCCAGGGGGCTTCCTCCGATGCCTGCAGAGCTTACTGCTAGCACCTTTTGCACAAATGAAAGCAGCTTGATGTGGAAGATTCAGGAAAGGCACTAAATGCTGGGCTGCCCCTGCCATCTCTGCGGATTTGTGCTATTGCACTGTCTCCCAGGGAATTTTTTTTAAAAAAAAAGAAGTGGTGGTTCCCTTTTGCTTAGTGCATAATTAACAGCAAACAGTAAACGTGCAGAGCTTGAATGTAATCAAAAGCAATATTAGGAAGAAAGGGGGCCTTGACTGTCTCTGGGAACCCGCAAAGGCTTGCGGGACTCCTGATCTTGGGAACAAAAATCGCTTCCAACGGTTCAGGAAGAGAAAAAGGGGGATGGGCTAAGTGGGAAGGAAGCATTTCCAATCATTCCTAATCGTTTCCAGGCGTTCACACCAACATAACAAAACCGCTAAATAAGCATCACTAAGCGGAATCATCAATTACGGGATAATACAGGTATTCACAGGGTTAAACAGAAGAACAGCGATAGTATGCACTAGTTTTGCGCTACAATAAGGCTGTGTGAAAACAGCCATGGTATATGCTTCTGTATCCCAGTGTCACTAATACAGACGTGATAGCTGTAGAAAAAACAAGCATCTATACAATTATTGGTGTTCAGAAGCTGGAGAATGTGGTACTGCACAATTTATAATAATCTAATCACCCATTTTGATGATGCACTCGCAATACCCAAAAACTCTGCCATTGTGCAGCAAGCCAGAGCCAGTATACCTTGTTTTTTTTATTTCACTTATTATTTACTTTTCGCAGCATGCAACTTTCCAGTGTCCTGTACCTCATCAGCACTAAAGAGACTGATGAGAATTCTTGGTGATTTGCATTCACTGAGACGCGGACTACAGAAAAAAAAAAGGAGAGTGTTCTTGCAAGCATTTGCAAGGGCACGCTAAGCACAAAGCATTCTTTTTGCCTTTCCCCTCTCATTATAGGCTTGCCTCATTTTAAAAGATGATTCTTGTGAATAGTTAAGAAGAAACATCTAATATTATGCTGAGGATAAATTTCAAAATGGAATTTATTACTTTGCTAAACTTCCAGAAGAGGACTCTTTCCATTCTTCCTATTTAACCACCCCCCTTTTGGTGGAAGTTTACATTCCTCATTTAATAATGTTATATAGCATTTCTTCCTGCTTAACTTCAGTAGTCAATATTTCATGCTGCTAAATTGTTCCATTGTTATAGAATAGGTTTAAAAGCCAGGTGTGCAATCTAATTTAAAAACTGCATGTAGAAAAATGATTCAGCATACTTAACAGACTCATTCTTGCTGTGCCTAACTAGACATGGCTCTGTGAGATCCATAATCAGATCTTCTCAAAGGTATTTAAATAGAAACACTACCAGTATAGGCCTCAATTCAGACCAGGGCTTTCCAGGTGGTAGTGGAAGGGAAGACAGTTTAACTCTTCCATCTCTGCAAGATTTTATCGATGAAAATGTGCATTTCTGTGATTAGTTTTTAAAGCTTTCATCTATCATTATTTCTTTCCAAGGTTAGCAACAGCATGGGGGTGGGAGTGGTGATGTTGATCTGTACCAGCTGGTGAATGGCTGGGTTAAACCTTTCTTTCCCCCCAGTACAGATTGGAACCCCACACAATGCTTACTAATTCTTCACACTGGGATCCAATCACAGATTCTTTCAGCTTTTTGTTTAGTTTGTGTAGTTATACCTAAACCATTAGGTATAAGTGTTTGGAGCTACACTACATGTTTAGAGAGGTATATCCCTGAGATTATTTGTATGCAAAGTTGAAATGAGGCAAGCCCCATTTCATTTCACCAAAAAGGGATGCTTTTTCATTGTGTCCAAGGATTTTTTATCCCCTTTTGTTTTCTGCCCACTCCAGCAGACCTTTTCTCTCTTCCTATCTTGAAGAAAGAGCTACTGTCTATCATTTGGCCTCTCATCCTTTGTATCCCAGGTGTGACTCTCTTGCTGAAGTGTGAGCTGGTAGCTCTTATATCTGCATTCCCATAGCACTGAAGTACTGTGATGCTTGAGAAATAACTCATCCCTCCTTAGTTAACTAGCAAAAGCACATTACAGACTCTGAGCCCTTACAGAGTGCAGACTTAACTCTAGTAAACTTTGAGCCAAGCTACAAGTGACGCCTTACACAGGTTGGACACTTGTCAGCTTCCCTCAAGTTTTTCTGGGAAATGTAGGCGTCCTGGTTTTACAGCTTGGCTCTCCATTACAGCTGCAAGACCAGGATGCCTACATTTCCCATCAAAACTTGAGGGGAGCTGACAAGTGTCCAACCTGTGTCAGGCGTCACTTGTAGCTTGGCTCTTTCTTGCAAGGGGGGAGTCTGGTTCAGTGGTAAAGGATCTATCTGCTTTGCATGCAGAAGGTCCCAGGTAGACATGGGCAAGAACTGAAAAAATTTAACGAACCCGCAGTTCATGGTTCGGTGCTGACAACGAACCAGCTAACCACAATGACCTTTTTCCGTTGCCGAACCGGTTTGAGGTTCGTGGGCACCAGAACAGCCCCTGTTGGAATTAGAGAGCCCATATTCCCAGACCGTGTTTAACAAACTCTCCTCCAGCCATTACCCAAGTTTGGTCAAGATTGCAATAGGGATCTTGGAGTTATAGCTGAGGTGCCCACTGAGCTTGGCCCCAGGGCCTGGCAGCAGCCCTGGAACCAGAGGAGATAGATGCCTATCCCCAAAATCCAAGCTCAATTAAACTCTCTCTGTCTCTCTCCCCAAGGCTAGCAAGTAGCAAACAACAGTGCTGTCACACTCCACTGCTTGCTGAAAGTGAAACAGCCTGGGAGCCCAGTGCTTTTTATATGCTGAGGTCCCATTGAGCAACACAGGAGGTCTGTGGTTGGCCATCAGAGCTGCCTATCAGGGTTTGCAGGGATGAGATTGGAGTGCCCATGGCTACAGAACACCCCCTCCCCCCTCCCTCCCCCGGGTGTCTTCTCCCAGGTTGTAACCACTTTGCAGCTCCATGGTTGGAAGGAAGACCTGCCGATCAAGGTAAGCTGGGCTTCCATTCGGGTTTCCAGGGTGACAGAAGGAGTACAGACAGAGTTCAGGCATTCCCCCGGCTCCGTTTCCAAGGGAATTTATTGATGGTGCCTGACTGTCTGGCTTCATGAACCACAGAAGAACGCACCAAACCGGGCCTCTAACGAATGCTGGTTCATTGGCCATGGACGCTCATAAACTGCTGGATCGTGAACGGACGATTGGGCTGTTTATGGGTTTTTTACATTCGTAATGCGGTTCATGCCCATGTCTAGTCCCGGGTTCAATCCCTCTTCTTAAGAAATAAGGTCATTGGTGATATGAAACTCTGGAGAGCTACTGCCAGCCAAATCAACAATATTGATCTTGACCAATGGTTGGACTAGACAGCAATGTCATATATTCAAGCCCTGTACCTCCTCTGGCCCACCCACATTGTTGCCCTCGTCAGCCCATATGTTTTTCATTTCCCTCATAAGTAAACACAGACTCCCACCATATCTGTATATGTATGGTGGCCATTTTTACAGCTGTGCATCTGCACATTACAGTACAAATCAGAGCAAAATATAGAAGAAATTGATGTCATGAGTCATGAAGAAGAGAGGAATACATCCCTGTCTCACAAGAGAACATCTATTTCCCTATGGAAGCACCAGTGTCACTGCAGCTATGTTGATTCAGCGCAGCAACAATACGCAAATCCTGCCATTCTAAAAGCAATACACACCAGAAGGAAGGAAGGAAGGAAGGAAGGAAGGAAGGAAGGAAGGAAGGAAGGAAGGAAGGAAGGAAGGAAGGAAGGAAGGAAGGAAATCTATATACCAAAATTGTAAACCAAAAGAGCCTGAAGTTGAAGACAGATAAATGTAGGTTGGCTGACAGGTAGGTAAGGATAGAAGGAAGCAGGAAAAGGAGAGAGGCTATGGGAGCTTTCAGGAAAGGACAAGAGGAAATATTGGAGGAGGGGGAAATGAGATAACATCTACAGTCCTTGTAGATCCTGCACTTTGGGGGATTATGTAGAAAGATGGTAGGAAAACATTTGGGGTTTTCATATCCATTGTTTAGTGTTTGCATTGTAAAAACCTCCATTTTTGGCAGTATACACATGCAGACAATTTGTATTTCTGCAAACCCCAACCTAGCAAGTATTTTTTGGTTTATAATGTGTGTCTGGACAAATAGTGCACTCCTAAATAATGAGGACTGACTGGACTATCTACTGTACTGAAATCCTATGTGAACACATAGAGAAAAAAGTATGCCAGTTCTGCTCTAAATTTAATCCAGAAGATGGAGGTTGCACCCTTAAATTTCAGTGCAGAATACTGGAAGCCTATGGAGCTTGAAATCCAAATGGCCATGCATGCAGCTTGGTATAGTGTTGTCAAATAAATACATTGGTGCTTTCCTGTACAACATGCCTCTCTATGCATTTTTACAATGTGACAATATGGCGTAGTGGGCCTCTGCCTGTATTTCAGACAAGTGTTCCACATCTTTTAATTCAGCTAAAAAGACTTTTATAACTGAGCCAGCATAGTGTAATGGTTAGAGTGTCAGACTAGGATCTGAGACAGTCAGGTTCAAATCTCCACTTTGCATTGGAAGCTTGTGGGCCAATTACGCACTGTCAGCACAACCTATCTCACAGGGTTGCTGTGAGGATAAAATAGATAAGAGGAGAATGATGAAAGCCACCTTGGATCCCCACTGGAGAGAAATACATGAAGTAAAATAAATTAAACATAAAATATGGCCTTTTTTGCAACAAAGATAATCTCAATGCAGAGGTGGGAGACATACAATATCTACTTTATGCACAGAGGTGGTGAACTATTTTGCCACAAGCAAGGGCATTGATTTAGATTTTGAGATGGGAAGGACTAGATTCTAAGCAAAAATGTAAAGGCTTTATGACAGATACAAGATTAAATTGCAAAAAAGAGCAATATACATTAAGGCTGCAGTTCTAAGTATATTTGGAAGTAGAATTGAAGTAAATTTTGAGTTCACCACCTTATACATATTTCTTGTGCTTACTTTTTATTTTTTAAAAAACTATTAAATGCTACTGACACTAGTCAAGCTAAAACAAAGCCACTTCATTGTTTAGAAGAATGCTCTCTTAACATGTAAAACCATTGGATTGGCCAGAAGCAGAAGAATAGCCCATGGTCTAAAAATATACGGGAGATGGTGAACTACTCTCCCTAAATTTCACTCAGGCACCCACATGGAGAAGCCACACGGCAAACTAGAAATTCAGTCTGCTCACGCAGGAACCACACAAAGAAAGGGGAAGACTGTAGTGTCATGTATGAAAACATCCTGCTCCGATGCTAAGACTGAATTCAGTTACCACCAGCACTGTTTTTTATGCAGTTGTTGCCAGTTCTGCACTTGGGTTGTTCATAAATAAAGGGTATCCCGTTCTGATGATGACAACTTGAGGTTTCACATGAATATTTTATTTGCTCTGAGGAAAATGTTATCCCAGATTTGCTATAGATATATCTCTATTTTTAAATGACATCTACACTGTGGTATGCAATTCCAAACAGCTAAAGCTATAGCAAAGAGTTATGCAGCTAACTGTCACGTGGACATAATTAAAATAATATATGTGACTGTTTAAATGCAGGAATTTAGGTCACTGTAAGGCACATGATCGAATGCTGCATAATTATAAGCTAAACCTTTGCAGTGAGTGTTGCTGTACTGTCACAATGCTTGCTAATAAGAACACCGTTTACTATATTTGCACAAGTGTAATCCATGCAGCCATTAACCCTCTTTTTTTTCCTTTTTCTTTTCTTTCTTTTTTTTGAGGAGGAAAAAGCTCTAGGATATGATGATATTTTTCAAACTCTGGTTATCAAGGCAAATTTCTCAGAATAGGAGAGCAAAATAAGAAAGCTCAGTATATTCTTGGTATTCTATTCAGCTGTGAAATTAATATGCCCTGCACAATCATGGCAAAGTTTCAACTTTTAACTGTTATAAATGTTGCTCAGTACATACTGTAGTGTGAATATAAACAAAATTAAAGTACTCTTTTCTCATATTCAAATTACCTATGGGCTGATTCCTCCTTAAAGTCACAGAATATAGTTTTGAATTAATAAGGCAACCTGATAAAATTCTGAGCAGGTCATCTGGTTATTTAATAGATGTATATAAGACAGAACTTGCTTTTCTCATGTTTCTATAATGAGTTTCTTTTATGCTGAGTTAGATCCATGGCCCATCTAGACTCCTACACTCTACTTTGGCCCTTAGCAGCCCTCCAAGGTCTCACGTGAGGGCTATCACCCAAAGAGCTCTGAAACAAGAAACGCATTGTAATGTCATTTTAAAATAAGGTCTTCTGCATGTCTGAAATAAACTATACTTTATTAAAATATCTGATTGTTATAATGTATTAATCTTGCTTTTTTCACTTCCATGAGTATTTGTGCAATAAACAAACAAACAAAAAACAACAACCAGTATCTTATGGAACAGGTGGCAATCCAATCTCAGAGAGAGGTCATTTCCAGTCTTACTTTTTCAGATTTTGCAACTGAAAGTTGAACCAGGGACCTTACAAGTGCAAGGTATGTGATTTACCACTGTGATACAGTCCCCTAGAATACTACTGACAGGCCCTCCTCCTCCAGAATTGCCCCAGTTAAAACTATAGAACTAAATTCCTCTGTTGCATAATTGTCACAGATCTTTCATAGTACCACCCCACCTTAGTCAAAGGTTTTCTCTTACAAAGCTCTGTTTACTAAGAAAATCCCTTGCTAGGGGAGAGAGCCCTCAAGTCAGAGTTGGCTTATGGTGACCCCGGTAGGGTTTTCATGGCAAAAGACTAACAAAGTAGTTTGCCATTGCCTGTCTTGGCAACTCGGGTCTCTGTTGGAGGTCTCCCATCCAATTACTAACCAAGACCAACCCTGCTTAGCTTCTGAAATCTGATGAGATCAGACTAACCAGGCTATCCAGGTCAGGGCAATAAAATCCCTTACACGTTAAAAAAACTATTCTGTACAATATTCAAAATGTTTACTAGGAAGATATCGTGAAGTGTGGAAAGCTAGAGGTAATAGGGTCTATCCCCAGGAAATGAAGCTGGCATGATAGTAGCACTTAGACATGAGCACGATTGGAATTACGGTCTGAAAATTGCCCCGATTTTGGCGTTTGCGCCATCAGGACCGGGCTGATCGGTTCCGTCCACGGCTCCCAGTTCAGCGCTCGGGTGGGGCACTCTATCAGGTCTCAATCGGATCGATCGGTTTATGTTCGGGATTGCAGTCTGCAGACAGTCTGGCTCCAGCCATCTGTTCCCGAGGGAACGGAGCCCCGTGGAAACGGAGCCTGGGGAATGCCGGAGCTGTTTGCCCTCCTTCTGTTGCCCTGGAAACGCGAATGGAAGCCCAGCTTTCCTTGATCAGCAGGGCTTCCTTCCAACCACGGAGCAGCCAGAAAAGCGCGTGCCCGTCTCATCCATTTGGGAGAAGAGAGGGGAGGGCGGGGGAACGGGGTGTTCTTCTGTAGCCATGGGCACTCAAATCTCCTCGAATCTTCTCACCCACCTCCCTTCCTTGGTGGGGAATATGCCCCGCTCCACTTTGGCCCAGCGGCCAGGCACATGGGGGGTGCCGCCAGCGAGCGGCCAGACCCCCCCGCCCCCGCAGGGGAGGCAGCTCGCTGCTGCCTCCCCGGGCCTGCCGGGCCCGGTGGCTGCCGTCACCCACCATTCCTTTAGCACTGGAAACCGCGGGGCGCCCTCCCGCGTCAGCCTTCCTGATTCCCGATTCCCGATTCTGCATCGGAAACGGAACTTGATTGGTGAGGTTCAGGAACCAGGGTTCGGCGGTGCAGTGGAATCACGATCAGCTAAATCAGGATTATTTTTTGGATCGTGCCCATGTCTAGTAGCACTGTTTGCCTTTCGGCGCAGCCATACTTAATGTATTATGGAAGAAATAAGTAAATAACATTGTGCTAAGTGCCAACTGATAAGTGCCTTTTGTAGATACTGAAGTACATGCTGGAGCATTCAACAACTTGTAGCATGAATGAAAAGCAGCATATAATAAAGACCAGTAACTTTACTGGCATCTTCTCATGCAGGGCATGATGCCTATTCAAAGTCGAATGCCTGCATGATACTGTGTGAGGCACCTCTGGCTTAGGATGCCTTCAGCAGTCAACTGCAGGTAAGGATACGGTATTCCTCTCTTCATTCAGTGCAGGCAGCCAATTGTATTGCCTTTCACTCCCCTCACAAGCCGTTGTTGTTATTGTGTGTGTGTTCTGTGCCATCAAGTCGCCTCTGACCTATGGCAACCCTATGAATGAAAAGCCCCCCAAACGTCCTATATAATAACAGTCTTGCTCAGATCCTGCAAACTGGAGGGTGTGGCTTCTTTTATTGAGTCAAGTCATCTTGTTTTAGGTCTTCCTCTTTTCCTACTGCCTTCCACTTTTCCTAGCATTATTTTTTCCAGAAAATTTTGTCTTCTCACAATGTGACCAAAGTATAATAGCCTCAGTTTTGTCATTTTAGCTTCTAGGGAGAATTCAGGTTTGATTTGATCTAGAAACTGCTTATTGGTCTTTTTGGCCATCCATGGTATCCGCAGAACTCTCCTCCAGCACCACATTTCAAATGAATCAATTTTCTTCCTGCCACCTTTCTTCACCATCCAACTTTCACATGCATACATGGCAATGGGGAATATCATAGTTTGGATTATCTTGATCTTGATTCCCAGAGAGACATTTTTATCTTTAAGGATCTTTTCTAGCTACCTCACAGCTGCTCTTTGGAGTCTCAATCTTCTTCTGATTTCTTCATTGCAGTTTCCCTTTTAGTTGGTGATTGAGCCAAGGAATAGAAAATCTTGAACAATTTCAATTTCCTCATTGTCAACTTTAAAATTGTGTAATTCCTCAGTGGTAATTACTGTTGTCTTCTTGATATTCAGTTGTAATCCTGCTTTGGTGCTTTCTCTTTTAACCTTCATCAGTAGTCGTTTCAAGTCTGCCAGTAATGTGGTATCATCTGCATATCTCAATTGTTAATGTTCCTTCCACTAATTTTCACTCCACCTTCTTCTAGATCTAATCCAGCTTTCCTTTTAATATACTCTGCATAGAGGTTGAACAGGTAGGAAGATAATATGCATCCTTGTCTGATACCTTTGCCAATTGGAAACCATTCTGTTTCCCAATATTCAGTAGCCTCTTTTCCAGAGTACAGGTTGCACATCAAAACAATCAGAGGTTGTGGCATCCCCATTTTATTTTATTTTATCGTATTTATATTCCGCCCTCCCCGCAAGCAGGCTCAGGGCGGATTTCTGTGTTGTTATTGTATTACATAAAGTATTGTATTATTATTATATTGTAACTATGTAAATAAAAATATTCAAATCACAACAGATCATAAATATGCATTTTTAAAGTGCATTGTCTGACATATGGGCCAGAATAAGTGTTGAATGAAGTGGGGAGTTCCAAGGTAGCATTTTCTTAACAAAATATTCCAGCAACATCCAGAATTCTTGTCCTTTGATTGAGGAAGCATAGCTAGAGCTGGATCAGAGCAATGTTGCATGAAGAATACATTGTGTGAAAAATTCACTTCCTATAGACAACGGCTCTCCCACAGCTCCTCAAACGGTTTTCCTGGGGGACAGTGGACACACACACACACACACACACACACACACACGCACGAATAACTTTTCAGGGGGCATTTGGGGCTGTCGTTGGAGGGGAAAGCTAAGAAAGTCAAATTACGCAGGCAGAAATTCTTGCAACCACAGATACTCTATGCTAGGTCCAAGCCCATGGCTGCTTCTTGGTGAAGCTCACATCCATCGCCCAGTCCCAGGATTCTCATAAAGTATGAAAAGAGAAATAGTACAAGGAAAGGATGAAGAGTATTTGCTGTTTTCTATAAAACCAACCATAATCTTAACTTTCTGCAGTTAATGGTATTGAGAAATGCTGCTTGGCAGCTTCCAGAGCTGACAACTCTTGAAGCATCTTCATGGGTGGTCAAGGAGTAAAATACATCTTGATTTTTGCAGAGTTTACTCTTTCAATAATCACCATCACAAATAAAGCTACACACACAAAATTTTCCAAACCCAAGGCAACCAAAAGATTAAAACTGAAGCTAAAAATTAAAGGTAGTTTTGTTTATGACTGTATTTTGAGATTACAAAGGATTCATATGGCTCAGTGTTAGGATTTTCATCAGTCTAGCGTGCCAGTGTGATAAATCAGATTTAGAGTTAGACTTAGCAGATGTAAGTCTAAGAGGGTGGTCTTGGGAATCTATTTATGAACCTTTATGAAGGTTAGCTTCCATCTTTAAAAACTGAAATAATAATGAGCTGTCCTACATGGCAGGGCTAGTGGACAAATTTCTGAGATAAAAAATGTCAATTGGCTTAGACTGGAGTAACTCTTTTTTGGATTGCACTGTGCATTACTGTTGTGGTATTCCATGTATTGGCTCAAGGCTAAACAATATCCTATGTTTACTCAGCAGCAGTTCAACAACTCACCAACATTCAACAAGATAAATGCATAAATCATTTCAATCAGCTCTACAGAATCCATAGCATAATGACAACAAGTCCATGGCCAAGAAAGAACTGATAGTTTCTACTTAAGATCTCTGTTGTATGCCCATGTACCCACCTAATCTAGTGACCAATTCTTGCTATTGCTTCAGGCCAGTGATTGTGCAAGCACAAAAAGCAGGTTATACATTCTGGTCAATGAGGATGCATCCAGTTGTGCATTCCATGAAGATAACTTTAGATGGATAGCTGTGTTATTCTGCAGTGGAACAGCAGGATTTGAGCCCAGTGATCTTAGAGACCAACAAGTTAATCTTGTCACTGGACTCAAATTCTGCTATCCAATTGTGCAGTTGCAAAGGGGGGTGTTACTGGAATTGGTCTCCTTGTGACTAGAGGGAATTAGCAGCAAAGAGAAGGCTATGCGAGAGAGGTAACAAGCAAGATCTCCACCAATTTTTATGGGGTCCCCTCCCCAAGGAAACTGATGAGATGGTGTTCTTCAAAAACAAAGAGTAGTTTTTATTTAAAGGAGAAATCTCTCACACATACACAAGTAGCAAATCACAGGCACACAAGATTCCTAGGAAAGCAGTGAGGAAATGGGAATAGATTTCAGGGTTTTTCAGGTGATAATTACCTATCAGAGGAGTAGAGGGCTTCAAATGGCCAGCTTTCTCTACCCGGAGGGGCTCAGAGAGAGAAAGACTCTGAGTGCAAAGCACTTGGATCCAAGTAAGCGTGCACAGTTTGAATGAGGCAGAGCCTACATTTTTATAGGGCAAATCAGGCCCTGGGGCTGGAGAGTGTCTTCAGCCAGTAAGACAAAGACCTTAATGATTGTCTCTTGGGATGGACAAAAGGCTTGAGTACCTTGATTGATGCTGCTGAGGTGTGACAAAGAAATTAGATTGGTTGCTCTTGGTGTCTTACAAAGAAACAGCAGTTGTTTAAACGTTCCTGGAGCTGGCTGATGAATTTAGAGTTTTGATAAAAAATTTCCCAGGAAGAGTTTTAAACTTATCAGAGCTGATTGATGGTCCTCGATTGCAGGACAGGATCTAATCAATTGGAAGAGGGGAGATTGGAATGTTCAGGGCAGTGACTCATGAGTGCCTTTATTGTCAAAGATAACACATCCGCAGCATGGGGAGGCAGGAGCCAATGACGCCCAGTCACTCAGCATGTACTCTCATTCCATTCATGTCTCATTCTCCTGGGTGGGATCCAGCAATGCTTTGCTCAGCCAGGTGTCTTGTTAATGTGATTTAAAGCACATTAGATTCAGTAGCTTATGATTTTATATCATAAGCAGCTATTAAAACGGCAGAGGCCAGGTTGACTGCTCACAAGGGAAATTACAGGTGATTCCGTGCTTTATACAAATTGGCCAGTTTAATTACCTGAATGGCCCTGACCCTGGGGGATATTGCCTCTTTTCCCATGAAAGAGATGATTTAGTTCTTGGCTGGGCAAAAGAAGCTTCAAGCTGCAACCAATAAGCATCTGCTGTGCATGCACAAAGCTGCTCAGCACAGTGCTATGCTAGAGATGAACTTTTCCAGAGACAGGATCTCACCTTGCATGTAACTGAGGGATTTCAAACAAGGCATGCTTTCCAGGCAAGTATGTTCAGCACCAATTCTCAACTCATCTAGTTTTAACTGGCTGGGGGTAGGGGCAGCAGAAGAAACTGAATGGAACAGAAAAATTAGAACCTTGTACAAATCCACTGTATCAGGCAACTGGTAAATTCACTACATAACTTTTTTGTAATTTCCAAAGAGAACTAGTCTGTGATGTTCCAGTTTTCTTTTCCTGCATGCTCTTTAAGCAGTGCTGGAGACCTGCTTACAGAAACCTGAATTTGCAAATCTTCTTCTGATATCCCAGAAATTTCCCCCTGTGATATCCTCAATGGATAGAAGCACTGAATACACATACTTCCACATTTCTCATTTGCTGGCAAAAACTGCAGACTCCAGGATTGAATGAAGATTATAAAGGTTTGATTTTTAACACCAGAGGATTGGATCATGTGTGTTTAGGCTTGTGGAAAGACTATCATCACAATAACAGAATTTCCTACAGGGTTCCTATTAAAACAATTGACAACATGAACAGCTGTAACATGATACACCCACCTTCATAGAAAGCCCAGGCGCTTTCTTTGTTTAACTGGTATGTTTAAAGAGCATCAGAAAACTGTGTTGGAAAGTACACTGGCTGTTTACCTTATATGCATACACACCCTACTTCTCATGGACTTAGAAAGTATTATAAGGCTATTCAGAGTTAGCATCACAATAAAATTGCCATCTGATCAGAAAATATTTAGCTATGCTTCCTTTTAAGCTTTGAATAAGGATTTGTTGATTTGCTAATTGCTGCAGATAAAATGACAGCTATGGAGGCTATATCAAAAGTTGGAAACTCTCCTTCACAACGTCTGTGTAAGATAGGTTAATATAAGTTAAGATAATATAAGATGGTTAATATACAACTTGTAGGTTTGTCACTTTTTAATGCTATCTTGGCTCTGTGTCCTTAACAGCGATTTGGCACCAAGAATTAAACCACTAAAGCTTTCCCCCACCTTTTCTCTCCAATCCTCACCAAAGAAAGCTGCAACAAATATATGTCAGTGTGGCAGTATAAGCAGGGCTTTTTTTCTGGGAAAAAAGGTAGTGGAACTCAGTGGGTTGCCCTCGGAGAAAATGGTCACATGGCTGGTGACCCCGCCCCCTGATCTCCAGACAGAGGGGAGCTTAGATTGCCCTCCGCACCATGGTGAGGAGGGCAATCTAAACTCCCCTCTGTCTGGAGATCAGGGGCAGGGCCACCAGCCATGTGACTATTTTCAAGAGGTTCTGGAACTCCGTTCCACCGCGTTCCAGCTGGAAAAAAAGCCCTGAGTATAAGGATCTGCCAAGCAACTCTCAAAAAGACTTCACTATAGTAGTAAAAGCACTTTATTGAAAAGCTGCCAGTATCAGGATTATACTCCATCTTTGCCAAGAATGATGTTCACATGCAAGCATCAAACATATATAGGTTTCTACAGTGTGGGCAAATTCTAAGAGCCAAGCTACAAGTGACGCCTTACACAGGTTGGACACTTGTCAGCTTCCAGGAAGTAGGCATCCTGGTTTTACAGCTTGGCTCTCCATTACAGCTGCAAGACCAGGATGCCTACATTTCTCATCAAAACTTGAGGGAAGCTGACAAGTGTCCAACCTGTGTCAGGCATCACTTGTAGCTTGGCTCTAAAAGTTCCTTCCCCCTGCCCCCAGCCTAACAGTCAGTTAGCTCAGTGGGAAAAACAGTTAAGCAGGAAAAACAGTAGGACTGATGTATGAGATGTTCAAGGACGTGGCATCTGGGCAAGCCCCTTTTCCCAGACAAAGAAGAAGGGCCCTGGTACAGTTCTGGGAGTCATAACAGATAACAGTGGGAACAGATGCCTCCCTTGCATATGTTCACAAGCAAGTACCCTCTGCAGCTCAGTAGAAGAATAGCAATTAACCATAAGCATTAGGCATATAATCATGACAGTATTGCTGGGTATGGCAGGTGATGCCAAGCACTTGACAGGCAGCAACTCTTTCAGTGTAGTCCAAATTTCTTATTGTTTTCATTGGGCTCAACTCTTGTGCACTTAACAGAGTCTCCCAAGAATGTAAGAGGAGCCCTGCCGAGGGTCTATATAGTTCAGTACTAGGCTGCCCACAACAACCAACTGGGTGACCTCAGGAAACCTACAAGCTGGGTGCAAAAGCAACAGTTCTCCCTTCCTGCCCCCCCCAACATCTGGTATTAAAAGGTACACTGCCTTTGAATGTAGAGGGTCCATTAGCCATCATGGCTAATTGGCATTAACAGGACTATCCTCCATGATTAAAACGTTTGTCAAAAGCTTTGGGAAAGCATCCTGTCCCTTTGAAAGAGGCTTACTGTATGGAAATGGCAACTGAACTTTTCAAGCACGGAGGTAAATAACATCACCTGGTAAATAATATCCTATTAAGCCTTTATTAATTGCATTTTTCTCCAGACAGGGGGAAATCACAAGGGTGAATTTGACCCTTTTAAAGGCTTCTAAGTTAGAGGCAGTGAATTTCATAAATTAATTATCATGTGAAAAAGTTCTATGTTTCTCTGTCTGGAATCTAGTAGGACAAAGTAGCAAAATTACTGCAACTTTATCACTTATCATCAGGCTAGGAGAAGTCCTATTTCAATGTTGTCAAATTTGTCTTTCCAGAACTGAACCATCTTGAGGTGCTCTCCAAACAACTAATCAATGAAAGGATCCCATTTACAGAAGGAGTGATATATTTTGCAGGAGAATCCCATAAGGAGGTTTTATGACGTAGAATCTTAAAATATGGCTGGTTTAAATTCAGAGGTCAAATACAGACAGTTTTTTAAAAGATTATGCTCTTTCTTACTGTTTTCTGAATTAAAAAAGGACATTGTCAAAAGGTACAGCACAAAGGAAGGAGACCCCTGTACTGAACAGTCAACCATGGCCCTCTTACAATCTTTTCAAAGGCCTGGATCTCACACAGCAGAAGCATATGAATGAAGCAGTGACACCCTGCTGGGAGAGCAGCTGCCAAAGGTGTGGGGAAGACCTGAATATTTCACCTCATCTGTCTAGTTGTGCTGTTCACCACATATTCCCAGCCACATGGGATTGCATCATGGCTGCATGCCAGGATCTGATTCACATGCTAATCTAGACAGGGAAAATAAAGGGATTGGATACAGAAATTGTTTGCAGTTTTATGCCTCTTCAAGTTATAAATAAGCATTTTATCAAACTGGTTAGCTTGCCTGAAAGTGGCAAACTCCATTATCAGCAGAGGAAGTTGTCACAGAGTAAAGGAAAAGGGACATTTCACCTTGCTTTGTAAGGTATACACTTGTGTAGAACTGATGTCAGCAAGGGAACCTGTGAGTTTAAGGAATGTCTTCACTTGAATAGAATGTTTCAAAGTTATTATCATGCTACCTTTTCCATTTCCTATTCTGTCTTCATGCTGATGCAATTACCATTGTTTTCTAATCACTTCATTTGTTTTCTCACCTTTTTCTCTACCTGGCTGCTTTTGGAATGGTCACGCACAAGGTAAGTATGCTATAGTGTACAGTACTCGATGTTCTCATTAAAACAAATCAACAAATAAATAAAGGCTTACCACCCTTTAGCTACACCCATGGCACAGCCTTGTTACATAATAGGCTGGGGTGGGGAAAAACTGTGTTCAATCAGTATATAAAAATCCTTTAAAAAGATTTACCTTTTTTCTTTTAAAAAAATTAAAATTACAGATGTGTAATAGCAACCTATCCAGCCAACTCCCCCCCCTTTCCCCTCCAAGTCAATCTAGATATGACAAAAAGAAATTGCTGAAAAGATATTTAAAATAGAGCTGGACCATCCCAATGCCATTCAGATGGGACTGGCTGAAGGGTGGCACTTTATAGACCCAAAGGTGTGAAAGAGAACAACAGAAGGTATCAGATCATTGTTTGTCATAGACCAGCTTATGTACTTGGGAGTGAACCCAGTTGAAACTTGTGCTGCACCACAGCGGTTAAGTGGTTCGGCTGCAAATCAGCACTCCACTGGTTCAAATCCCACTACTGCCATGAGCTCAGCAGATAGCCTTGGATGAGCCACTCCTCTCGGCCCCAGCTCCCCAGCTGTATTGTAGGGATAATAATAACACTAACTTGTTCACCACTTTAGGTGAGGAGCTAATCTGTCTAGAAGAGCAGTATATCAGTGCTAGTATTAGTATTAGTATTAGTATACAGTGCCATCTTATGGAGAGTTACTCCAGTCTAAGTCCATTGACTTCAAAGGGCTTAGAATGAAATAACTCACCATAGGACTGCACTTACATTTTCAAGTAAAGATGTATACGTTCAAACAGTAAATGATGAACAGAATGATTCAGCCAACTAGGCCCATAAACTGTTATATACTTAGGGGGGGGGAATCTGAATTCCAAAACATAATACAGATCATTCCTTTTGTATCATTGCATTCCTAGGTACATTCCAGAAAGAAGCTTTTGTTTTGGTCCTTCAAGTTGGATTTAGGTAGGTGTCTGTCTACTGTTTTTGCCTTTTTCCTTATATCTTCACAAGGGAAGGGGCTAAAGACTAGACTTGTGCATTCCTTTTGTTATTAATTACAGTAATTATTAACATTGGGTGTTTCATACTTATAGTAATTAGTATGAATACAAATTCCCTATCTAAACAGACTAAAATGGAAAAAAAACCCATGTTTTTCTTTTATTTTGTTTTACAATTTTCATTTCTTTCTGATCTAACCTGTCTCCTCTCTTTGCTGTGTTTTCCTAATAAGTGCTGTGTTCCTTAGGGGGAACAAGGAGAGATCCTCTGGGTCTTCTTGATTGATTGTAGACTGTAGCCACTAAGATTACATATATGAGTGTGGTAGTTCAATGCTGAAGCATATGGGATAGGACTCTGAATCCGATAAGAATTGGTTTCACATTCAACATACCTGTTTGTAGGGAATCAGCTCAAAGAGAGAGAGAGATACTCTTCCTTAGCAGTGTTCCTGTGCAGCTGCCCCAGGCACAAAATTTTGAGGGGGCGCTACATCCACAGCCCCTCCGAGAGCACCCCCACTTGCCTCCCCGCCCCTTTGCCACAGCTGCCCATGCCACTGTCGCCAGCTTGGCACCCAGCGAGCCAGGCACTCAGGCAGCGCAGCAGGGGCCTGCCTCCCCACTCATCTCCCAACTCTCCCATTCCCACGGTTCAGGCTGTTCGTGTCCCCCGCCCCTTAACCCTTCACCACAGCCATCTGCATATGCATGCATAGCTTTACCACCCCTAGTTAAAAAAAAGGTATCTGCTTGACATCTTATTATAACAGTGGTCAGCTGAATTCTGCAGCATATACAGTATCTAATCTGGTTTAAGTAAATTAGGCTTAATAGAAATAACACAAATGATTTAAATTTCTATACCCTCTACTATAATTGTTTGAGATACCAAGAGCACTTTCTTGGCAGATTTTTTTGATAGTGATCTAGTTTAATGTGAAATCAAGTAGGCAAATTTATGTTGCAATGTAATGCTGCAAAATGTTAAAGAATCAAGGTATTTCAATAGTTTGCTAGATTGAAAGATGAATCCTTTAAGACTGTTTATTTAAACCTATCTTTTTGGGGAGTGGGGAATAGTTGGGATGGCTTACTTTGGTGCTGGGGTATGAAACTATGTGGATTACATGATGTTCATCCACAGATCAACTGAACATAAGAAGAGATATGGAGCCCAATTCTATACATGTTTATTCATAAGTAGACATGGGGGGGGGGGATGAACAAGCTGTTCGTTGTTCGTTGCCATCCATGAACAACAACGAACAGTAATGAACATGACCCTGTTCACAAACATGTTCATTGATGGTTGTTCGTGGCCCCTTAAAGATTCCT
This sequence comes from Eublepharis macularius, assembly GCF_028583425.1. Taxonomy (NCBI): domain Eukaryota; kingdom Metazoa; phylum Chordata; class Lepidosauria; order Squamata; family Eublepharidae; genus Eublepharis; species Eublepharis macularius. The sequence continues at coordinate 117,131,754 of NC_072790.1, forward strand.
TTCAACTATCAGCTGGCAGGTGGCAGGGAGAATTCCCCCCTGCCGCCTGCCCCCTGATAGTTTAAAGGGCCCTTTCCTGCCACGTGCAAGGGGCAGGGCCCTTTAAACACCCCAAAAACTGACCTTCCCAATGTCCAATACCCACCAAATTTGCAGGGGACATAGTCCTCACCGTCCTCCGAAGACCCCCCACGTTTCAGAGAGATTGCACCCCAGTAAAGGCATGTTCCATGTGTCCCCCACACTTTGCTGTCATTTTCTCTTCACAGTGGCAAAAACGGGACTGCCTGTTGGAAAACAGCTACTTTGAGGGGTTACAAACTGACCTTCCCAATGTCCAATATCCACCAAATTTGCAGGGGACATAGTCCTCACTGTCCTCCGAAGACCCCCCCAAGTTTCAGAGAGATTGCAACCTGGGAAAGGCATGATGCATGGGTCTCCCCCTTTCTTGCCATTTTCTCTTCACAGTGGCAAAAACGGGACTCTGCTGGAAGTACTTTGAAGGGTTAAAGCCAGAAGGAACGCCAGAAGGAGTTCAGACAGAATTCAGTCCCTGCCATTGCCAGGGGAATTGATTGAAAGGCCCCAGACTGTCTGGCTTGATGAGCGGCTGCCGAAGGCAACGAACAAGGCTTGCAACGACCGCTTGTTCGTTTAGAATGAAGCCTCACGAACAGCTTGTTTGAGAACAGACTAACGGGCTGTCCATGGGTTTTTTCCATTCGTAATGCAGTTCATACCCATGTCTATTCATAAATACTACTGTGTCCATTTAGCAAACTAGATCACTATCAAAAAAATCTGCCAAGAGAGAAAGTGCTCTCAGTATCTCAAACAGTTATAGTGGAGAGTACAGAAATTTAAAAATCATTTGTGTTATTTCTATTAAGTCTAATTTACTTAAACCAGATTAGATACTGTATATGCTGCAAAATTCAGTTGGTTACTTTTGTAATTAGAAGCTGTCAAGCAGCTATCTTTTTTTAACTAGGAGTGCTTGAACACAAGCTAGTTCAGATCACATCATCATTGTTAGTTGTGATCAAGCAGCCAAGTTTTTTGATGATCAGTTTGATTGCTTGCAACACACTGCTGTATTCTCTCCAAACCCAAGCATGGTATACCATTATTGGCTTAACACACAGCCCAAAGCAACTCCCCACACCCCCACTTGGATTTTTGCACATATGTGATTTTGCAAATCATCTGATTCTGTATCTTAAAGTAAAATAATTACAAATAAAATTGTGCAGACCAATGAGAAAGCCAGTTTGGTGTATTGGTTAAGAGCATGGGACTCTAATCTGGACAACTGGGTTTGATTCCCCACTCCTCCACTTGAAGCCAGCTGGGTGACCTTTGGTCAGTCACAGCTTCTAGGAGCTCTCTTAGCCCCACCCACCTCACAGGGTGATTATTGTTGTGGGGATAATGACATACTATGTAAACCACTCTGAGTGGCCATTTAGTTGTTCTGAATGGCGGTATATAAATCGAATATTATTATTATTGAGAAACATCCTTCCTTGAACTTTCTGGTTTCTGCTAGGCAACCAATTGCATCATGAGCACAAATTGCTCTGACGGGTTCATTCTTGTGATCAAACAACTAAATGGTAGTACGCACAGCTAGTATGCAGTCATTTGTTATGGAACCCAGCAAACTTGGGGTCAGCTCAACTTGATTGCAAGCCATCGAACTAGATACATTCAACTATCCAACATGTTTAGGGTTGCCAGGTGTCTGGTTTTCACACTGTGCTAACAAATAAAAGGCACCCTGGGGTGAGCCAATATGCAATAAATAAAGAGGAACCCCCCACACCATGGATATAGATAGCTACAATACTCAAGAATAGGCTTAGTAAGCAACCAACCAATTATAACAATTTTCAAATATTTTTTGAATATTGAATAAATATAGTGCATATAAAGTGATTAGTGCATATAATAAATAGTCAAAAAAAGCATACAAAATCCCTTCCAAATCTATCAGTATAGTATCTACAAAGTCATACTTAAAGATATATGCAATGAACAGCTCCTTGTTTCAATTGTTGCCAGCCGTGAAGGTAAGTCCTGTGCTGTGATGTCTCCAATACTGTCTGTTTGTATGTCAAAGTCTCTTTCTATTTTCACAGGGACATGATAGAGATACACTCCTGCCACTGTCTGGAAAACACTGGTAAGTAATATTCAAATATAAATTCCCAGTTGAGGGTTGTACAATTCTAATGATTTTTTTTTCAGAACAGACCAAGACCTGATGGGTACAGTAACAAAATTCATCCGCCCCCAGCCCAACGAGGAGCCAGCTAATGTATTCAGCTCATTTCAGATAGATTATTTTTCAGGGGCATCTGTGTAAGTCCTATAACTATTTTACCATACTCCAGAGAGAATACAACTCACACAAACCCCAAACAGATGGTCAAGATGTCTTCTTGACATCCCTGTTTAAACTCAGAATTTCACTAGCTGCTTTTGGCTCAGATCAAAGTCAGGGGAAAGCTATATATAATGACTACATGGACTGTCATAGTTGGGCTTTTTGTACCATCTGCTACACCACATCAGCTGTAGAATAGTTCACTAACAAGATAATGGATTACTCACCAATGTTTTACTGTCAGCTTATTTATCTACCCTAACCCTCCCTAAGTTCCTCAGAATGGAAAACCTAAACAACAAACACAATCTCTGCTTGGAATTTGTACAAAGTTCAAATATGCACAGTACAGTGTGAGTTACAAGGCTCCTTTTGTGCAAGTCAAATATTGCCCTTCCTGTTCTCTTGCAACTGATTTTTTCATTTCTCATACCCTTTGGCATAGAAAGAAAACCTGATGTTTTTGGTGCATCACAACAAGGCCCATTCTTATGTTACTTTATCAGAGCAGGAACTGTAATAGTACAACTTCTTCTAGCCATGGCCTGGCAATGCTGGGACTTTGGAAGAACATGCCAGCACAGTTACTTTCCATACCAATCTTGCCCCACTTCCTGGGAGAGTGGAATTGGCATGAAAAGTACATAAGAACATAAGAAGAGTCCTGCTGGATCTGACCTCTGGTCCATCCAACCTGGAGGGCCAACATGGGCCGTTTTCACACTGCTTATGGGCCACGGAATGTTCCATGGCCGGTAAGCAGTGTGAAAACGGCCATGCAGAGCAGAGAAGCCAAGGCCTTTCCCTGAATGCCACCTCCCAGTACTGGTATTCAGAGGTTCAATCAGTATTTATTAATATGGTCTTAGACCAGCATAAGTCTTGGGGAAAATCACAACCTTCACAGCAGGTAAAAAAACTCAAAATGATTCCCACAATCCTCTGCATATGGAAGTTCCCTTTACTCCCCATGGCTAATAGCCATTGATAGACCAATCCTCCATGAATCTTTCTCATTTCTTCTTAAAGTCATAGATTCATCACCGATTTATCACATTCATCACCGTTCACGGGCAGCAAATCCCACAGTTTAATGAATCATTGAGATGTCCATCTTGAACCTATTGCCCAGCAACTTTGTTGAGTGCCCCAAGTTCTAGTAATATAGGAGAGGGAGAAAATACTCTTTCTATTTTCTCCACCCTATGCGTCCCCTTAGTTGCCCTTTTTCAAAACTGAAAAGCCCTAGGCTCTTTAGCTTTTCCTCATAGGAAAGGTGCGCCAACCCCCAATCATCTTAATTGCCCTCCTTTGTGCTTTTCTAGCTCTGCAATATCTTTTTAGATATGGTGACCAGAACTGTACAGTTTCCAAATATGGCCACTCCATAGTTGTATATAAGGGCATTACAATTTGCCATTATATTTTCAATTCCTTTTCTTAATAATCCCCAGTATAGAGTTTGCTTTTCATCCAGCATCATATTTACTTTTCATTGAGTTATCCACTAAACACCAAGATCTCTTTCCCTCTCAGGCTTAGTCAGTTCAGACCCCATCAGCATATATTTAAAGACAGGATTTTTTTTGGGTTGTTGTTCCAGTGTGTATTGCCTTACACTTACCTGCACTGAACTTCATTTGTCATGTTGTTGCCCACTCACCCATTTTAGAGAGATCTTCCTGGAGTTCTTCACAATCTGCCTTGGTTTCCACCATCCTGAATCATTTCTATCAATTAACAGCAGTCTGACTAGGCAGCTGTGGAGTATGGAGGGTGGCACTGGGGAACCAACTAAGATTAAGATAGGATATATTTATTCTATGATCATGCGGAACCATAGTTAAGGCTGATTATGGTTAATAAATCAACTTCAAATCATGAGTTCAGATCCTGGTTTGACAGACTAATGAGAATTAGTGGAGTGATCTTGGTTTAGACAATCACACTAACAATTAGTTTAATTAAACCATGGTGTTACGTAAGCCAATGGCCTTCAGACATTTCCTTCTGATATTTGTTAAAGTGGCCTGTTCTGACATGATTCTATGGTGATGTAGCTAAAACTCAGGCTGACCATTAATGCAATTATTCTTGCTCTCTATGAGTCATAGATTTTGTTCTCTGTGAAATGAATTAATAAGGGGCTTTTTAAGGTAGATGGTTTTAAATAATATTAAAGCATGAGATCATTCTTTTTAATATGCATCCTTTCTTCTGGAGTACCAACCAGTATAAACATGATTTCCATTTTAAAAGGCATATGAATTAAATAAAACTGATCGGGTTCGCATTACTATTATTGGGTTCTGAAGGTTTCTTTTATACTTTCTGCATATTAACACATATTCTTTCAACAATAAGGACCCAATAGGCACAGAGTGACTTTTAAAAATGTGACAACACAAGGTGAGGCATTAATTTATAGAAATCCTCAAACAATTATTTGGCTCTTCTATTTGAAGGATTTGAGCATGTTCAGAATTAATACTTCATGTCATGTATTGTCAAAATATTTGCCATCTCCTAGACAGATGTTCAGATATTGAGAGGCAATGGTTTATATTCACCAGAGCATTTCCATGAATGGAAGGATTTCCATCTACACAGTGTGACTTTCCTGCCTCCCTCTCCCCACTCCCTGCTGCTCAAAATGGCACCCTTCAATGCTGTCACTGATAGGTCCCCTGAGAGCAGCACTTTGAGGAGCATTTGGGGCTGCAGAAGCAGGGGAGGCAAGGAAGTAACACTCTGCAAACAGAACTCCTTCAGTTCACAAAAACACTCCTCTGGATTCAAGCCATTGGGATGGGGAAATTACGGCTTTCTTGACTGACTTTGTATGAAAATGTGCAGATATATAAAAACAATCACATTATCTTGTTAAATACATTTTGCATGGCCATATGGAATGTACTAAAGCAACAATAAGGACCCAATAGGCACAGAGGGTTGATTATCCAAGGGTGATGAGGCTGCCAATCAAGAAGTCTGTATGAAAACCTACTACTTCAGGTATGATACTATATTAAAATTGAATCTGCTTTAAATGATATGTTGCATTATTGGCTTTCACATTATTATTATTATTATTATTATTATTATTATTATTATTTCAATTTAGAAACTGCCCATCCTCAGGGGCTCTGGGCGGTGAACAACAGTTAAAATCAATAAAAACAAGAAAACAATAATTCTAAAATCAACATACAATAAACAACAATAAAATAAATTAACCAATGCATTAAAGTGCAATGGTGGGGAGAACCCCCCCCACCCCAAAGGTGGAAGACTGACATGGCACTGCCCCCTTCAACCACCAAATGCCTGGTGGAACAGCTCTGTCTTATAGGCCCGGTGGAACAATAGTATGTCCTGCTGGGCCAGGGTCTCCATTGACAGAGCATTCCACCAAGCTGGGGCCAGGACTGAAAAGGCCCTGGCCCTGGTTGAAGCGAGGTGGGCTTCCTTAGGGCCGGGGACCACCAGTAAACATTTATCCGCTGATCGAAGTGGTCTCCAGGGAACATAGAGGGAGAGGCGATCCCGAAGATATGTCAGTCCCAACCCGCTCAGGGCTTTAAAGGTAAGAACCAACACCTTGAACCTGATTCGGAATTCAACCGGAAGCCAGTGCAGCTGGTGCAGGACAGGTGTGATATGTGACTGGTAAGATATACCAGTCAGGACCCGCGCCACCGCATTCAGGAGCAGTTGTAGTTTCCAGATCAGGCCCAGGGGTAGCCCAGCATAGTGCGAGTTACAGTAATCTAGCCTGGAGGTGACTGTTGCATGGGTCACTGTAGCCAGGTCCTGGGGCATAAGGTAAGGGGCAAGTTGCCTGATCTGACGGAGATGGAAAAATGCAGACTTGGCAACCACCAATACCTGGGCCTCCATCGACAGGGAAGCATCCAGGAGCACGCCCAGACTCTTCACCACTGGCAAAGTGGGCAGGGAGCTGGATCCAGGGCAGGGAGCTGGATCCCAACATCTGGCAGCCCCCGTCCCAGCTGCAGGAACTCCATCTTCACCGGGTTCAGTTTTAGCCTGCTCTGTTTTGACCATGCCATCACAGCCTCCAGAGCTCTGGCTGTCCATCAACAGAAAAAGCTGGGTGTCATGTGCATATTGATGACAACCCAGCCCAAACCTCCACACCAACTGGGCGAGGGGGCACATGTAGATGTTAAATAACATCGGGGAGAGTATCGCCCCTTGCGGAACCCCGCACACCAAAGGATGACGGGGCGATAGTTCTCCTCCGAGCACCACCCTCTGTTCCCGACCCTGGAGAAAGGAGACCAGCCACTGTAAGGCTGTCCACCTAATCCCCACATTGGCGAGGTGACTGGCCAACAAGTCATAGTCGACTGTGTCAAACGCTGCTGTGAGATAGAGTAACACAAGCAGCGCCAACCCGCCTCAATCCAGATGCCTGCAAAGGTCATCCGTCCCATAGCCATGACGAAAGCCGGAATGGAATGGATCCAGGACTACAGCAGCATTCAGGAATTCCTGCAGTTGTACCACCACCGCCCACTCAATCACCTTGCCCAGAACAGGAGGTTTGACACCGGGCAGTAACTGGATGGGTCGGTGGAGTCCAAAGATTTTTTTCAGGAGGGGCCGCACCATCACCTCCTTTAACACTCCTGGAAAAACCCCAGAGCTCAGGGAGATGTTGACAATGGCCTCCAAATGGTCCCGTAGCCCCTCTGAGCTGGCCTTCATCAGCCAGGATGGGCAGGGGTCCAGAGGACAGGTGGTTGGCCTCATCCCCTGCAGGATCCGGTCAACTTCATCCTGGGAGAGCAGCCTGAAATGATCTAATACAGACCCAGAAGACAGCCAAGTGGTCTCCAGTTCCTTTACTGTATCAACAGTGGACGGCAGGCCACAGCGAGGGGACAAAATTTTGCCCACAAAATAGCTCACAAAAGCCTTGCAGCCAATAGTCGAATTAAAAATTTGGTGGTCTCCCTGAGAAAGGGAGACCAAGGACCAAACTATTTGAAATAATTGAGCTGGGCATGAGCTAGAGGATGCAATGGAAGCAGCAAAGAAATCCCTCTTTGCTGCTTTCACTGCCACCTCATAGGCTTTCATAAACGTCCTATAAGATGTTCTTGCCTCTTCATCGCACCCCCGCTCTACACTTGCTCTAGTCATCTCAGAGACCACTTCATCTGGCGAAGCTCCTCAGTGAACCAAGGAGCTAACCGTTTGCAGGCTCGGAGAGGACAGCAGGGGGCAATAACTTTGATGGCTTTGGAAAGTTGGCCATGCCAATCATCCACCAGCTCATCTAATGTATTGCCAGGGGGCATCGGATACCGCAGAGCCACCTAGAAACCAATTGGATCCATAAGTCTCCACGGGCGAGCGTAAATCCGCTCACCGCCCACCCGGGAAAGGAGCAGCATGCTCAAACAAGCCTTCAGAACAAAGTGATCCGATCATGGCACTGCATCATAGGTATCCAGGACCACCATCATCCCCGCCCCAAAAATCAAATCCAGCGTGTGACCTGCTTGATGCATGGGAGCCAAAACAAACTGGGAGAGTCCTAGGGCTGCCATGGAGGACACCAGGTCCATGGCCTGTGTGGAGGTGTCGTCATCAGCAAGGATGTTGAAATCCCCGAGAACCAAAAGTCTTGGGAATTCCAAGGCCCAGCCGGCCACCACCTCCAATAGACCAGACAGGGAAGATGCAGGTGCAGTAGGTGGTCGGTACACCATGCATATTGCCAACCTTTCCTCGGCATCCAACGCTAGGCCCACACAATCAATGCCAGTTGCTCTTCATGGTCTCTGTCATATCTACAGGAACACCATTCTCTCTATGTCCCACCATGGCAGATTTGCCCATCTGAACAGGGCCTTCTGCAGATGCCACCCTACACATGGGCAAAACCAGCAGCTATCCGTACACGTGCACTCTCTGTGGTGGCCCTCATCCTATGGAATGGACTGCCTGAGAATGACAGGAAAGCTCCCACTCTCCTGGCTTTCTGCAAACAATGCCAAACTAAATGATTCAAGAGGGCTTTTTACTCAGAAAGGAGGGCTGTACTGTAGGGACATAGTCTCAAAGAGATACATAAGTAAAGGGATAGAGAGCTGAGACTATAAACTTTACTACAGTACTGTCTGTTGTTGTAAGTACGATCCTACTGGGTAGTTTCTATGTTATTTAAAATGTCAGTCTTAGAATTGTTTATACTCTGTTTCAGCATATCTTCAACTCTATTGGTTTTTTGCTAGTTTTAAATCTTTGCAAATTTACATGTATATGTTGGCCCCTTCCCGGCCAAAAACACAGCAGCTAAGGTGGGGACTGCTTTTGCTGCCACGGAAGAAGGGAAGGCAGTTTCCCTTCTCCCGAGCATATGGGTGTTTGGGGAGGGCATAGCTAAGGGCATATAAGCCTGCTCCACCTCCCTCCCCTTTGCAGAGGATGCTGGGTTGCTTAGGGGTGGAAAGGGGGAAAGGAAGTGGGGAAAGGCAAGGGTATGGGGGTTGCAAGGAGGAGGGAAAGAGGAAATAGTATGGGAAGAGGGATACAGAAGAAAGTGAGGTCCCAGATGTCCTTACAAATTCTCCACCATGCAGTTGGGCCTGGCAGCTGGTACTGCACAATTAGGCCACATTTTTCCTGGACAGAGGCTGACAGGAGGAGGGAAGGAGGGAAAGCTGAATATAAGGGAACAGACAAAGGTAAAGTAACTTTGCTGTTGGGTGGGTAGAAAGAAGTATGAAAAGGGAGAGCTAAAGGGACTTTAATGGAAGAGAAAGAGGAAATAGCAGGGGAAATAGGGTTGCCATTAGGGGTGTGCACCCCCAAAAGATTCAGGCTTCCTACTTCTGGTTTACCCAGAGCAAGAAAAAAATTCAGGTAAACCCAAAACCTGAAGCTTTGGGTTTGGGTATTTAAGTGGATTAGGGATTATTAGGGAAGATTCGGGCCATTGTTTCCAATGGGAAACGCTGCTCCCAGCTATCTGGGGGCTTGGGGGGCCATTTTCTTCCCTAATAATATTACATTTGCAGGGGATCCTCTCCCAACTCTCCTCTCATGACCACTTAAGTTTCAGGGATATAAGAGTGGCTGGATTCTAATCTGGAGAGCTGGATTTGATTTCCCACTTTTCTGTTTGAAGCTAGCTGGGTGAGCTTGGGTCAGTCTCAACTCTCTCAGAGCTCTCTCAGCCCCACCTACCTCACAGGTTGATTGTTGTGAAGATAATAACAACACACTTTACAAACTGCTCTGGGCATTAAGTTGTCCTGAAGGGTGGTATATGAATCGAATGTTATTGCTGCTGTTGTTATTATTAAGGCAGTGGTGCACCAGCAAACTTTCTAGGGAGTTAAAGGGCCAATTCACTCATGAACTGATATTTCAGGGCCTGGATTTCAGCCCCAGGCATTCACAACTCTGTGTTAGCTCCTTTACTTGTTATTTTCAAAGTTCTCACATACCTGAAGTTCAGATGTTAAACTGATAAGGAAGCCACATACTTGCTCCTGACTGACTGACTGTCCTGCATGAATGTCAAAATGCTCACTTAGATCTCTTCAGAGATCTTTGGTTTGTCATTTTCAGAGTCAGTTAGGTGCAGTGATTAAGAGCAGCAGGACTCTAATCTGAAGAACCGGGTTTGATTCCCCACTCCTCCACTTGAAGCCAGCTGGGTGACCTTGGGTCAGTCACAGCTCTTCGAGAGCTCCCTCAGCCCCACCCACCTCACAGGATGATTGTCATGAGGATAATAATAATACACTTTGTAAACCACTCTGAGTGGGTGTTAAGGTGTCCTGAAGGGCAGTATTTAAATTGAACATTATTGTTGTAATTATTATTATTTCACTTCTGTGCATGGCTTGTTTGTGGGGGTGCTGATCTTCATTCTGGGTTTTGCATTGCCTTCTCTTATCCTGCACCTGATCCCTCCAATGCGATCTTCCTTTTCCAAAGTTTCTTATATGTCCTGAGGTGAATGGAGATCCCTGACAAGTTCCTAGAAGCCTATTTTTGAAGTTATTTTTGTAGTTTCCCTGACCTCTAATTACAGGTTGCACTGCTGACATACATTGCTTTATATAACCTTAAATCTACCCGACCTTAATGGACTGAGCCTGTACAATTCTGGGGGGGGGGGGGGGGGCGTCTTTCATTAGAAGCAGCAGGCACAGTAGGATCAGGCACCTTCTTCCAAATATTTCACAGTAGGAAGGTCTGAATCTTAATCATGTTTAGCCCTGTGAGAAAGAAAGCAGAAGACACGGATTTGTACTGATCATGCCAACAGATAACCTCTGGCTTGCTTGTTCCCACCCATTGCCAGGTCTACATATACTCACCACATTATCAAAGCTGAATGTCTAGAATTGTTTAAATCATTCCAGTGGGTCTGCGGCATACCTTACTCAGCCATTATGGAAATAATAAGTGAGAACCCCAACACAAAATGTTATTTTTAGGTTGGGCTAGGATGGCTGCAAGTTCCTGGACCACAGAGGCTGCAGCTGCTCTAGCGGCTCCACTGCACTCTAATGCCTGAGGTTGGCTACGAAGGTAAGATTGTTTTTACCTCTGCAGCCACACTTGGGGGTTAGAAAACTGCTAGGGAAGTCTCAGCAGCTACCAAGGATGGCTGCAAAAGAGAGAACCACACTGAATCATGGAAGAGCAAAAAATTATTTAGTTATTTAAAATATTCATACCCCATCTTATCTCCTCAGACGCAAGGACAACAAAGCAGCAAATGCTGCAAGGACAAAAAAAATCATCATAAGCTTCCATTCTGCAAAGTTTCATACCTTCACAGCCCAAACCCCATTCTTTCCCCACTGACTACCCCTTCCCTCCTTTTGCATCATCTCCAGGACAGAGGCAATCCCATTTCCTGAGTCCACTGGCTGTCTCTGCATTCCCACTTCTTCCTTCTCAATTATTTTCTCCTTGCAACCTCCCTCAACTGTCCACTCAGTCATTCCTGCCTCCAGCTGCTTGGCAAACCAGCTTCCCCCAAGCTTGTCAACTTTCTCTCACCTCTGAAGTATCACCTCCCCTCCCTTCTTTCCCTTCAATACCTTTCCTCTTTTCAACCATTTTGGATTGCTCTGACAACCCTCAAAACCATGTGATTATGCATATGTGCGTGCGTGTTGTAGGGGGGCAGGCAGGGGCGGGGTATGGCAAAAGACTACCAGAGGTGGTTTGTCATTGCCTGCCTCTGCAACCCTGGTCTTCATTGGAGGTCTCCCAAGGCTGATCCTGCTTAGCTTCTGAGATCTGATGAGATCAGGCTCACCGGGATGCTTTTATTGTTTTTTTAGCCATTCACCCTTTTATTTTTAAGATCTAAGATTTGTCTGCAAATCTGGACATTCCTCCAAATTTATAAAAAGCACATCTGTCCTATTCCTACATAGGCCCATCAATTTTTTTTTTATTTACAACTTGGGGTCAAGCTCAGAATTATATGTGACGAGTGAGGAACCCAGAAGGAACTGTGGGAGTCATTTCATCCCACCTGTATCCCCTTCCTCACTCTATTTCCTCTTTCTTCCCTCATCCTGGCATATATTCCCACATCCTCTCTCCTTTCCTTGCTTCCTTCTCTCCTTCCCACTCATCAATTAACCTTTCTTTTATCTGACCCACCCTTCCCCAGTCTTCAGATTTATTTATTTGTTTGTTTGTTTATTTGTTTATTTATTTAATTTAGACCCCATATTTCTCCCCAACAGGGACCCAAAGTAGCTTACATTATTCCCTTGTCTTCCATTCATCCTTACAACAACCTTTTGATGTAGATTAGTCTGAACAGGAATGATGGCCCAAGTAAGCTTCCATGGCAGAGTAGGGATTTGAACCTGGCTTTCCCAAATCCTAGTGTAACACTCTAACCACCACACCATGCTGGTTCTCAGCTTTCCTTCCTTCCTCCAGCAACCTCTCCCTGGGAAAAGTCTGGCCAGATTGCAAAGTCATGCAATAGCAAGTCACTCAAGTGAATTGTGTGGTGGCTACTAGTAGGTCCAGTCAAATTCCACACATTGTGCATAGGCTACTGCTGGGCCCAAGCAAATAGTGTAGCATTACATGTTCTGATAGCCACTGCTGCCCCTGGATGAGTCACACAAATTGCATGGTAGCAAGTTGCCTGGTGACTGCTGCTGAGTCTGGCCCTGATGTGTCCTCTTTTCCCTTTTTAACCTAAGGCTGGTTCACCCCCTCCCACCCTGTGGAGTTCCAGAGGCTCTGATTGGCTGGCAATCACTTGGATTTGCATAAGGCTTCAATCAAAAGGATTGGTTTAGATTCCTGGAAGGCAGGTGGGACTTTGGGGATGAGTTATACTAATGACTTATTACTCTATTTCTATAAGTCACACCTAGAGCCATATAGCTGGGAAGACCAAAGTGACAGAAGGAAAACTCTTCCTTTGGTTCAAGAAGGCCTTCCCAAAGTGGGAGGGAAAAGAGGGGTTATAAAAACTCTGGACATGAGGCAGCTCTTCAGATGCACACAAGCCATGATGGACAAAGCATTCATCTAGGGACTCCATCTTGTCCATGAGGCAGGGGACCAAGAAGATGAGTTCCAAACTGGAGATCTAAGGTAATGTTGAATTCTAACTTACTTCAGTTTCAAATAAAGTTTTCCTATCCTATAATTCTACATAATTTATGAACTACCTAGCTTAGGGACAGAATACTATGCATTTTCACCATTTCTTTGTTCCCTTGCTAAGCCCATGTTGCCTGAACTGAATGTGTGTATTCTTTTTTCAGTTATTAAACTTCCCTATATTTTACATACTCTGGTCTGACCTGGAAAAACACCACATCTATTCAGTCTTGCTATCTGAAGTGTGGTACTGGGGAGGGGCAATCGAGAAGCTCTCCATCCCTGGAGCCTGATAGCTCTGCACTGCAAAATTGTGATAGATCACCTCTGCTCATAGAAGGGCAGTGGGAGGCACAGCAACTAGGAATCTTAGATACACCTAAGAGTCATAGGTGGCACTTGGTGGTTATTCAGGTTGCAATTAGCACTCCAAGTGTTCCTTTGACTTGTATGGGGTCTAATCAGGCTTTCAAGCCCATTCCTTCACAGTGTCATTTTCAGAATTAAAACACTGCTGTCTTGAAAAGACATGTATGTCATAGTCTTTTCCTACTCAGCAGCATTTTGGGTCTTTTTGAAGCATGTGAATGTGAGATCCAGAACAGGTCATCACTCATGGGTGATGGAGTCACTTTTTGCATAGTTTAAACCTAATAGAAAGAGTAACCTATTTTCCCAACTGCATGCACCAAATCCCTCCCTTTAAATGACTAAAGTGCTTTATGATCTAGATATTCTAAATTATCCAAATAAATGAAATTCATAAAAATAACTTATCTGAAGAAGACTGCCTGAAAATGAACCTTAAATACTTGAACATTTTAGAGATTTAAGTGGTATGGGAGAATCTTTCCTCCTCTGGATGAGAAAAGTGATCAGAGAAACTGAACCTCTACCATAAAATATTAACAGACTTTAAATAATTAACACCCTACAGGTGGAATTTGATCATCTGCCGCAATGTACACAACTGATTCCATTACCACATTTGTTTCACTCGTCCCTTTGGAAAATCATCTAGCCACTTGCTCTATTTCAAGATTCTCTTCCTATTGACTAAAAGGGAATAATCCTCTCACATGAATTCAGCAACGTCTCATATGCTGCGTACATGCAGTTCTCTTCTGTGGAGAATGAACAACCTAGCTAATTGCAAATGCCAAGTTAGATGCATATCTTTAAATATACTTGTAGATACATTTGTAAATTCTTTTCACCCTGAAAAGTCTATGTTTCCTGACTGCTAACTTGTCATCATGTTCCACTACAACAATAACCCAGGATTTTACCAATGATCAATGTTGAGAACCAGTATGGCACCGTGTGTCGACTGTTAGACTAGGATCTGAGAGATGCACGTTCCAATCCTCATTCTACCCTGAAAACCTGCTGAGTGGCCTTGAGCCAGTCAAACACCCTTAGCCTTGCCTACATTCAGGACTGCTGTTAGGATATAACAGAGAAAAGCCAATTTAGGTCCCCATTGGGGAGAAAGGTGGGACATAAATGAAGAAAATAAAATAATATTGTACAAGAAACGTGTATATGCAACTTAATGAGGAATCAAAATGGTCCTCCCTGCATTCCAAAACATTCATTTTGCTGTGGCTGGAAAATGTAGAATCTTCCTTCCCCAAACAAATCTATCTATCTATCTATCTATCTATCTATCTATCTATCTATCTATCTATCTATCTATCTATCTATCTATCTATCTATCTATCTATCTATCTATCTATCTATCTATCTATCTATCTATCTATCTATCTATCTATCTATCTACTGCCTGCTATAGATTAGTAGCAATGTCATCACTGGTATCCAGTAACACACAAGGCTGTGTCATTCTGAAATACATATTTTACAGTTCATTAAAGACTGTGTTCCCCTCCCTTTCCCTCCTCCCTCCCCCTCCCATCTATTGCCCTGATATTTAACCAAAGGGATTTCCCCCTGCCTGATACTTTTCCTTACAGTTTGTTCAGTCTGTACTTGCTCATTCTCCAGCATCAGATCATAATACATAGCAAACAAACAAAAAATCCAGCATCAGCTACAACACTCACATCTAATGATCATGGGCAGCTTATTCAAAACCCCACTGCACCACCTATTGGATGTTCCAAGGAAACCTGTGCTAACGTCAAGAGGTTTACAGATAGAATGGAAGGTATGTGCATTTCAGGAAACATGAGGGCCAGTTAATATAGTACAATTGTGAGGGCCATTATAAATTATTCCCTTTGGATAGGGCCATAGCCAGGTGGAGCCCAGGGGTGCTCTGCTCTATTGATTTCCTACCACCTAAGTATTATTTGAAGAACAGCCCTTTCATTTGTGACCTGGCAGTTTCCATTTAAAGAATGAAAGCTTGTTTTTAGCTTAGGAAAATGTCTGGTTAAAAGGTCCCACTTGAAAAACCAAGAATGAATACAGCAGCAGGGTATTTCAAGATGTTAAGGGTACTTCAAAGGCAGCTCTTATTTATTTAAGGAAGGCATTCAGAAAAAATGGTCAAGAGCTTTTGAATGTGAAAACAACTGTTATTCATCTTAAACATTTCTAATAATAACACTAAAACCTCACAGACACTTGGGTTTGGCAACAGTTCCTATTGGTTTTGAGGATGTTGCTAAAATTTCATTAATTTCTTAATAAAGACCCTCCATGAACTGTGATCCTACCTAGTTAGGAAGACTACAGCCCTACTTTTCCAGCAGATTCCACACGGCAAGCCATTCACACAAACCTGAACCCAGCCCCACTGAAATGGATGGAAATTTATGAACTGATCTCTGAACTTTGATTGATGTAGGTTTAGTTGCATTTAAATTGCTCCTTTAATCTCTTTATAGTCTTATACACAAGACCACTTTTCAGAGCAGCTTTAGCTCTAGGGGTACAAAATACCACCAAACGACACAATAGCAGCAGCAGCAGGGAATGGAAACACTTTGTCTCTGCCCAGCCATGTCCATATAAAACATGGAATAATGGGATAGCACCACCTACACAAAAAATTATTTGTTAAATTTATACCCAGTTCTTGTATATGTTTCCAGACAGCTTCCCATCCAGGTGCATAGAAGGCCAGATGTGTTTACTAAGTTCCTGCAGTACTGGCTTAGCACTGGGGGAACAGATCCCTAGAAAGTGCACACACCAGGCCAGATTGCATGCTGGAAATTAATCATATCCTTTGATAGGCATGAAAGATGAAGAAATCAAAGCAAGTCAAAGGCTATTGTGTGTTCCATGGCTTATGCAAGAAATGTACATTGGATACAGCTGCCAAGTCTGTGACCATTCCTCATGGACTTTCTCTTATACAAAGCCCATTAAAACAAATTGACAGTTATAAAGGGGCACAGATATGCCATCACACCACTCTTGTCTACTTCAGAAGAGAATTCCTTTGGATGGGTTTTCATGTAACTGGTATAAATTAAACATAGATTGCCAGTAGGTTATAAAATGAAACTGCCTACAAAGATACTCATTGCCTTATTTGTACCGCCTGCATTCCTTTTGTCTTCTGCAATGACTGCATCGTTTTCAGTCACATTTGTTTGCCCGTGTTCATTTGTAGTTTTCCACATTTTTTGAAAAAAACCAGAAGTCCTGACCTTTTGTCCTGCATAGCTGAATATCCTGCAGGTTCATAATGATGCAAAAGAGCTCTCAGTACATGGGGTTCATTTTCTTTGCTTGGGAATGTCTTGAAGACATTGAACTACTGTGACATAAAATGTAGTTACTAAATAACAGAGATTTAAAGATTAGCACTGCCAAAGGGTGAGCCAAACGTGATCATATCTCCTTAGATGTCAGAGGAGTAGGTTTACATAATCTTAAGAACATCAAAACGTGGACATTTTATTGGAAAGCCAGGACAAAATTCTCATAAATAAAATGATAAAATAAATTAAACTTTCTCATTCTCTAAGAGTAACTATGGAAATTCCATCTTGAATAAACAAATATATATCTTCAGTCATTTACTATGACTAATTTTGACTTTTTCTGTTCCGTGTTAGCTCTGCCCTAGACCACCCATTCTTTAATCTGAAGGTTGCTCATGAATATGGGCTCAAAAGCTTTTCCAAAGGAAACTTTAAAAAGTTTAATATCACAGTGCTGCCTACCCTGATCTATCACAAGCACCCAGTATTTTCATATCTTATTTTTAAAAATAAATAAATTTTAAACAAAATATTTGGCAAAGGATAAACTAATTCTTTGCAGCAAAGTTTTCTTCTCAGCTTCATCATAAACATGGAAACAAAGTTACTCAGCCTGAACTAAACTCTGACTTGGAAGCATGTCCTGAATCCCAGATAAATAGGGGCACTCTGCATGCACTCAGAGTTACACCCAGAACTGAGATTTTGCAATGTAAACCATCTATTCATGTAAAGTGATGTATCATCTATAATCATACATCAACCTGACTGATATTTTTTGATCCCACTGGAATGAAAAAAGGATGGGCCAGAGAGAGCACAGGGACTTCTCAGGAAATCCCCACAGAACATCCTGCACAAAACATCCAAAATGAAGCTTCCAAATTGTACGGTCCTTTTCTACCCTTTCCTTTTCTAAATCGCATTGTCTCACCAATCTACAGTTCTCCTGACCAAATATTACTGAAGAACTGGTGTGTATGATTGGTGCACATATACACTGTGGCTTAAAGGGACTGATTACACTGAAAGCAACTAAGCGCTAGGATATGCTTCTAGTTAGGGTATGCACAGACACTTTCATTTATATTCAAATTAAGATTCTTCAGCCATTTTCTAGCCCCCTTTTTACTGCAAGGTCTTGGCAGGCTTGAAAGCAGGCTTGAAATTAATTTTCATTGTGAAAGTGGGACTGTACCAAATGTTTATGTTCCTGGCATCTCTCCCAACTGCCATGAATGCTTGCAATAGAGCAGAAACACCAGAAGATCATCATGGTACAAACTGTAAAACTTTTACAGAAATCAGATTTTTCCATCTCTCACCATGCAACTGTGAAGTGTTGTTGATGCCTTCTTTTACATGTCCAGAGGGATCTAGTGTAATGCTAGGCAATTTCAGTCTCCTTTTAATAGTCCCAATGGAGATATCAGTAATTTAGATCTGTACAACTTGTGATCCACCAAGCTGAATGCAGCTCATCAAGGGCTTAATAAGATAGATCTCTCTCTCTCTCTCTCTCTCTCTCTCTCTCTCTGTCTGCTGCCTGGGAGAAAAGCAACAGGAGGCAAGTTTTTCAGAGCACCTGCCAAACCGTAATACAATCTGTGTTTAGCTTTAGTGGTGCATAACTCTCCATTTAAGAGATATGTCTAACACAAACAATAACTGGAGTGGAGTAGGGAGGGACAATCTTGTTCACCAATCGCTTGCATGCCAATCTTTGTTTAAAAGAAGCTGTTGTTGTTGCTGTTGTTGTTGTTTATAGTCTGTCTTTCTCACTTAGATCCAAGACAGATTACACAGTGTGAATGATAATACAATGTAATCAAATACAAGGACAGTCACTGAGCAAAGTACAATAACAAGCAACAGTTAGAACAATCAGGGAAAGCGATACAATAGGGTATAGTAGCAAAAGATTTGGAAAAACAAGCATACAGCTGAGCATAGAGATTAAATCTTTCTTAAACAAAGCAGAACTAATTTACATGGCATGATTAGCAAGGTGTGAACTCCTTAGTGGGTGCATATCTACATCAGCAGACAGTAGCACATAGTTCCTGTCCCTACCAATGCATCTCTCTGAGCTATTTCTTATGACATAGTCCTGAAATCTGGGTAGAAAACCCTCCTGAATAATTCAGTTTTGCATAGTTTGCAGAAAGCCAGGAGAGTAGGAGCTTTTCTGACCATCTCAGGCAGGCCATTCCATGAAGTGGGGGCTACCACAGAGAAAACACTTGTGCGGGCAGCTGTTGATTTTGCCCAACTGTGGGGCAGTATCTACAGAAGGCCCTGTTCAGATAAGCGAAGCTGCTGTGGTGAAACATAGGGGAAGAGATGGACATACAGATACGAGAAGCCAAGTCCATGAATGGCTTTGAATGTGATTGTCATGACCTTGAATTGAGCCCAGTAACCAATGGGAAGACAATGGAGTGACTGCAGAATGGGAGTGATATGCATGCTCCGTCTAGCTCCACAGAGTAAACAAGCTGCAGCTTTCTGCACCAGTTGGAGTCTCCAAGTCAGCTTTGAGGGGGAGGCCAATGTAGAGAGCATTACAGTTGTCTAGTCTAGATGTTACTATGCTGTGAATTCAGCTGACCAGATCGGCCATGTCAAGGTAGGCCATCTTCCAGGCTAGTCTGAGTTGTAAGGAGGCCTGGTTTGCAGCTGCATTTAGTTGCTTCTCTAGCAAGAGTGCTGGGTCTAGGATAATCCCTAGGCTCTTAATTGAGTCAGCCAGGCTCAACTGAGCCCCATTAAAGGTCAGAACCACAATGTCCTTCAAGATTTTCCAACCAGCATC
Organism: Eublepharis macularius; assembly: GCF_028583425.1. Lineage (NCBI taxonomy): Eukaryota > Metazoa > Chordata > Lepidosauria > Squamata > Eublepharidae > Eublepharis > Eublepharis macularius. Next base: position 117,151,288 of record NC_072790.1, read on the forward strand.
ACTTCTGTCTTGTCTGGGTTCAGTTTCAATTTGTTTACTTTCAGGCAGCAGCAGTATTTCTATTGCATCACCAGGGGATTTGGATAGTGAGATATGCAACTGAGGCACAATAGCCAGTGCTACTCAGGTAGACCTTGCCAGCTCTAGGTCTCACAGCCATAATCCACCCACTGTTTTTCTGCAGTTAATATTATCCATGATGGAATTCTTTGGGGATAAGGCCATTGAAAGGTGCTGGACTAGGAGTTCAAAATTCCCAGAATCCAAGCCAGGCAGTCCCTCAGCCATGTTGCACTCCTATGAGAGCAAGGAAGCCGTGGGCATAATACCTGTTGGCTGGGTCAATAGCTTAGTTCTTCAGTAACAGCTAGAAACTGGTCTAGGAATTCAGAATTGTTTTCTTTAACTCTTTGTTTATATTGAATTCACAAATGTTCTGCTGCAACAGGAAAGCACTTGCTGTCCTGTTAAATGAAGGATAAAAGTGAAATAACTGGAATTCCTAGAAAGGAGTTCTCCTCTTCTATATCCTTAAGCATTGGTGAGTTCCTTTCCAAGTGTGGAGGGGCACAGTAGCGGGATTTCTTTCTCTACAGTTTGCAAAGTGAGAAGGAGCAATGAAGAAGTAAGGTCAATGTGTTCAATGGGGCTTAGTTCATTTTTCTCACTATTGGCACACCTTTCTTTCTCCTAATTTTCTTAATTGCATTGTAAGATAAACAGGGAAAAGGAGACCCATGTACATCACCCTGAGTTGGAGGAAGAGTAGAATAAAAACATACTAGATGATGAGATACTAACCGATTCCTGGTTAATACTTGCCTTGATTTAGATAATGGGTTTGGGACAGAAATGGTTATGGTTGCCCTGACTGGTGATCTTTGCCAGGGGAAAGAGCAAGAGTCCAGTACCACCTATAAGACTAACAAAATTAGTCTGAAGAAGTGAGCTGTGGCTCACGAAAGCTCATAACCTTCCACTAATTTTGTTAGGCTTATAGGTGCTCCTGGACTCTTGCTCTTTTCCACTGCTACAGACAGACTAACACGGCTACCCATCTTGATCTTTGCCAGGGAAGTTATGGATGCCTCTGTGGCACTCAGTACCATTGACCATGGTATCATTCTGGAAAGGGTGGTTGAGTTGGGAGTAGGGGGCGCTGTGCTCCAGTGACTCTACTCTTACTTGATGGTCAGACTCCATAAGGTGGTGCTTGGGGAACTGATGCTCAACTATAGGGCATTAATGGTAAGGGGTCCCGCAGGGTTATCTCTGTTGGAAATAGCAATGTCTGGTGTACAAGAAGGAAGAAGAGAAGAAGGCCCTTCCATACAGGGGGCAGCAAGGATCAGTTAGATAGGACCGTGAGGGCAGTACCTCTCTTCTCTGTTAAAGGTCTCTCTCTTCTCACACACACGCTCTCTACTATGCAGACAGACAACTCTATCTCTGTCTCTCCTCTTTACTGTCAGATATGTAGTTCCTAAATAAACTCCTTTTCACCTTTAATCAGTACTGTGCAACTACTGCTGTGTTATTGAGCACTCTGCCAACAATATCTTGTCCCACATGAACATCTCCATGAAACCAGGGCTTTTTTCATTTTTATAAAAGAGGTTTGCTGCCTTGGAGAACCTCTGCAAGTGCTATGGTGCATAGATATCTTTTAAATAAATAATATATCAAAAATTAACAGATCAAAACATAGTTCTTTATATTATAAAAGTACCTTATATTTCAGTGGGGCTTATTCCCAGGAACTGGGCAGCCTTCGGGACATCTGTCCTATTGAGACGCCTCTCTCCATCCTGAATCAGCTTCTATCCTTGGGTATGCTGCACTGCCCTGTAACTTAAGCCCTCCCATCCAAACTTTCGTTTCCCAACTTTCAACCTCTCGATGTATTGTCGAAGGCCTCTCCTTTGAAGGGAACACACATTCTAGAGTGGAGCAAATAGAAAGTGAGGCTCAAATGAGATTCCCCTCCTGTCATTAACCTTCGCTAACATAAGCTAATGCTCACACTCTTCACCCTCCTCATGAACCTCCACTCTCTGCAAGTTTCAACTTTATTTTGAGGTAGGGGGCTACTTTTATAAAAATGAAAAAAGCCCTAGTTTCATGTAGATGTTCGTGTGGGAATCATGAGGCATCATATGACATCACAGCAATGATGTCACTTCTGGTTATGCAACCAGAAGTGTTTTCACATGTTACTCAGATGCTCCAACCAATCCCCCTCCCTCTCCACATGGCAGCCCTCGCCTTCCTAGCTATGCTCAACATGCACACTGCAGCCTAAGCAATTCAATAATGTGTCAGAAGAGGTGCCAATACACGTATCAGCAGGAAAAAGGGACCCTGCACAAAACCAGTGGGAGATATCACTGGGGATATGGACTAAAATGCCACCAATATGCAGGTTACACCAAGTTCTATTTCTCCTTTATGTCACTTTATGTCACCAGAAGTGTTTTCACATGTCAGCCTCCAACTCTGTGGAAGTTTTGGGGGATTGTTAGAGCTTTATGCCAATATATGACATCACTTACTATGTAATTGGAAGTGACATTGTGGCATTATCATGATGTCCTTTTCTGGCCTAATTTCTCCCACTGCTGCACTGAGTAGCAGCAGGGGATGGGATTGGGAGGCAGGAGACCTGGTCCTCCCACTTCTGTGGCAAGCAGTGACTTTTATCAGGCAGTGATCCATGCTCTGATTACATCCGGTTTAGATTACTGTAATGCTTTCTGTGTTGGGGCTGCCTTCAAAAATGGTTATGAAATTTTAGCTGGTCCAAAATGCAACAAAGAGGCTATTATCAAGGATGGGATACAGGAATTGTATCATGCCGATGCAGAAAGATCTACACCTGACCCCAATTTTTTCCAGGTACAAAGCTGATTTTTACTTTTACAGCTCTAAATGGCTTGGTTGACATAGGACCAGCTCCTTAACTAGGTCCCAAACCTAGACTTGTCAGAGCTGCTGCATTGTCCTCTCCCACCTTGGAAACAGAAGAGTTAACTCACAACAAGAGCCATCTCCGTTTTTCTTCAAATGCAGCAGCCAGGCTTTTGTATCCATACTTCTGCACTTGAAGCTGTGCCAGCTGTCATGCTTCTAATTTAGTAGATGACAAGCTTAAGGCTATTATTTTATTTACTTCAACCTCATGGCATGCTCTGCCTTTCTATCTGTGAAGAATACCCAGATAGACAAAGCAGAGAGAGCAAAAAGCTTCCAGTGGGAACTGGAAGCATTTTTTTCCTGTGTGCAATTTTTCTTCAATGGCAGCAGAAATTAGGTCATATGATAACATGGCAGACCGCCTAAAGGACACAGGGGCATTTGTATGAGCAAACAAATATTATGTAATCATTTCATTTCAGTGCTGAGTGGCAAGGCTTAGTACTTTTAATATTTACTTGGCACAACCTTGCAGTCATATCCAGCTTCTGTTGTATTTTTCCATTCTCATCTCTTGCCATCATATTTCCTGGTCCATTTCTGCGTTTTCCTTTGAAATTCAGTCTGTATGGTTATTTAATCAGACTTTTCCATTTTGCAAAGTAGAGCTGAATATAAGCCAGCAAACATCATTTACATTGCTGCCATCAAATGATGTCCCTCAAGGATCACCTTGACTTTTAGAAATTAGAGTTGAAACAAATTCTCTTCCAAGTTCTTCTTTGTGAATGTTGTTGCCAAATATTCTCTAAGAATTTCTTGCACACTCAAATAGTCTGTGAATAATCTATGAATATTTGTCATCTATATACAAAATCAATATAACCAATAATCATGGATTTTTTTTAAAAAAATACAAAATTAATAATCTGATACTTTATGAGATTTTACATTTGAAAACTATGAAAAACAAAACAATAGTGACATATTTCAGAGAGCAAGGCTGAATTTTGTTTTTAAATTTATTAAAAGCAGTAAATGATGAAATGGGGAATTTTAGCAAGTTTGAATAACTGGATATTAGTTTTAGGGGTCTGGGAGTCGGTTTATAATTCTCCCCTCCCCCAGTTTTTTTCCTCCATGGCCAAAAACATTGAATATTGTTGAGAATACATGTACTCTGCCCTGGAAAGCAACAATTCCTAATTTAGCACAAGAATGATCAGAATTTGTCTTACAGGGTTTATGCAAGAGCACGGTATTGATGTGCTTGCAAGTGTCCCATGATGATCCCATCCATTTCAATGGCCCTTGACATGAGAACATCCTGCACCATGAACTTTAATGCCATAAAGTCCACCATCCAAAGCAGTCATTTTCTTCAGGGGAATTGATCTCGGTTGTCTGGAGATAAGTTGTAATTCCAGGAGATCTCCACGCCTCAGCTGGAGGTTGGCAACCCTAAGAGTGGCATGCCACTTCTGGTTGTTCCTGGAAATGATGTCACAGTGCATGCAACATCAGCACCTCCCATGCTCCCACTGCTTTAAGCTCCCAGCAGTTGCATGGCCTGGAAACTCTAACTGTGCCTAAAGACAAATTCAGAAGAATCCTGATTTTGAGTGGTTTGTTATAAAAGGTATTAAAATTGCCCTTTAGGCTGAAATTGGATTTGTAAGGCTTCTGCCACAGAGCGTACATTACAAGAAATCTAATTTAAATCAGCTTAGTTGTTCCAAGGCAAAATAAAGAAAACAGTCTTAGTATAGTGGCTTTTTAGTGACTGCTTTCTACCTGATCTTCCAGCTGTTTTCTTCTAACAGCCCCTTGGCAGTTCATCTTCCCTCTTTTACTCTCCCACTCAGTTTTATTGACTTCAGCAGGACTGTGCAAGTATAAACAAAGCTACTGTAACAACCAGCTCTTCTGCTTTATAACACAGAGCAGGGCTAGGAAGCTGCATGCACTGCCTGTCATTTTGAGCCATGTATTAAGAGGGTTGTGTGACTTGAGTACTCTTGTGATTCCATATGACTACAGGAAAGGCACAGAAGGTGCTAATGAACATGTAAATCAATATGCCAGTAATTTAAAAATAAGAGAACTTTTAGGACATAAGGTTCTGAAAATAAGCTTGAAAATGAGAAAGGATGGCATTTTCAAAGCCAAATATATATTTTACTAGCTCTTTCTATCCCACTTTTCTCCCCTTTGAGGAATCAAAGTGGCTTATAAAGACACAGAAAAATATAATTTAGACAAAGTCAAATAAACATACAACTCAACTCCAGTGCCTTGCTGGTACAGGATCTGCTGGGCTGGCTCACCAGGAGCCACAGATTGCAAGCCATGGGGCAAAATGTCCATCGGCATTGTTCTTCAGTCCGTGTGAAAGGTTCTTGCCTTTGTCCATGCCCAGACTAAATACCTGCAATAGAGGGGGAACAGATGTTCTGTTCCATTCAACTGGTGCAAATATGTCCCCAGCCTTCCTCCCTTGCCAGACTTTAGTTGAGATTTGGAATATTCAGAGGTCTCAGCTCCAATGTTCAGCATAGCTGCTTGACCTTTCCCACAACTAGCAGAAACAAAATGGTTAATATAAAATCAGCTGATCCAGGCAAAACTGCTTAACCAGCTTATGTAGGTCACAGGTATGGATGATATAGATTTCAGAAGCTGCCTGGTTCAATTCAAACGTCTTCATTTCCATTTCATTTCTCTCGTGAGAAATTAAACTGTCGGTCTTTATTTTAGTACCAGTTTGTTGTAGTCAAACCAATTTTTTTCTCCTCAAAACCTTTGCTGTCTTTGCCTATAAATGGTTTATGACATAAATGGGGTATAAATGAAATAAAGGAAAAAAGAATAATCAATTAAAGCAATGAAACTGAGGTGAACCAAAACCAATGGCAACAAATAAAAGCAGAATAAAACAAAAATAACCTTATGTATTCATTTCTGGTCACAGGCATAATTTAGCCTGAAGTACAAACAATCCTGAGTGTATTTATACAATATACTGCACTAGGTGTACATTTTCTACCGACCACTATTTCCCCACGAAGAGTTAAGCACAGAGGAATCGTATCCATGTGACAATTTAGCAGCCTATAGGTGAAGATCAGTGTGACCTTATTTATCTCTAGAGATGGGCACAAACCGAAAAATGAAGCAAAGTTTGTCGTGAACTGGGCCAGTTCGTGAACCAGAGGTTTGTAGGAGCGTATTTCTGATGAACTGTGGTGAACTGCTATGATTTTTAGGGCAGTTCATTTGATTTGTTTTTTGGTTTGTCACTGCAGACAGTCTGGAGCTGATCAATCTATTCCCTAGGCAATGTGGGGGATGGACATCTGCAGACCTTCTGCAGACCTGGGTACACCAATGTCAGCCCTCCAAAGCTTGAGGGGCAGCTCTGGTTGCCAACCAGAGAGCTCCCATTCTGCTCTATGAGAGCAAGAGTATAACCCCCAGCTGTCAGGTGAGTGGGTTCAGTTTCCAGCAGGCAGTTAGACAGGGAGGATTTTCAGTCACAGAGGGAGGTATTTGAAGCTTTTGCTTGACATTCTGGTGCTTCATGGCTCTGAAGCACCTGCTTCTGTTCCACAGCCACGCTCAGGGGCTAAGCCTAGTGGGTTACTCATCAGAGGTGTCTTTTATTATTATTTTGAGCACCTCTCCTATAGGGTTTCCAGCTCCAGTTTGGGAAATTCCTGGAGATGTAGGGGGGAGCCTGGAGAGGGTGAGGTTTGGGGAGGAGAGGGACTTCAGCAAGGTAGAATGCCATAAAGTTAAAGTTGCCAACTCCAGGTTGGGAAATTTCTGGAGATTTGAGGGATGGAGTAAGGAGAGGACAAGATTTGTGGAAGGGGGGAACCACAGCAGGGTATAATGCCATAGAGTCCACCCTCCAAATCAGCCATTTTCTCTAGGGGAACTGATTTCTATGGCCTGGAGATCAGTTGTAATTCTGGGAGATCTCCAGCCACCACCTGGAGGCTGGTAACCCTACCTTCCCCCCCAGAATTGACCTTCCCTCATGGATTGCCTCTGTCCTTTCCTATACAAGAATATTCCTGTCTCACTAAAGAACATCTACTCCTTCCCCCAAGATTAACCTCCTCTCATAGATTGCCTCTGTCCTCCTGTCCTTTAAAAGAATATTCCTGTCTCCCCAGGAACATCTCCTTGACTGCCCCCTCAAAGAGCACTTCTGTCCTCTTTCCAGCCCCAGAGCAGTCTTTCTGCTCCCAGGAACTGTCATTCCATTCTGAGGGCTGTCATTCTGTTCTCAGAGGAAGATTCTCTAACTTCATCCCATGTTTTCATTGCAACGTTTTAGTGTTGCAATGTATTTCAATGGAGCCAATACGAGTCAGAGCAGTTTATCTGTTCCCAGAGACCGTCATTCCACTCTGGTGGCTGTCATTCCAGCCCCAGAGCAGTTTAGCTGTTCTCAGGAGCCGTCATTACACTCTGGGAGTTGTCATTCTATTCTCAGAGGAAGATTCTCTAGCTCCATCCCATCTTTTCATTGCAACATTTTGGTGCTGCAATGTATTTCAATGGAGCCAATGCAAGTTAATTGGCATTCGTGGCTCCCATTCTATCTAATGGAACTTTCCTGGGGGCACTTGTTTGGGGGGTTTATAACTCAGACATCTGAAATCTAATCTTTGCCAAACTTGGAGGGTGGCTGGAGACAAGCCTTCTGAAGACTCCCGGTGAGTTTGGTATCTCTGACTGTCAAGGGGACCATTCTACAGCCTCTGGAAGTGACATGATGAACTGAACAAACCAGCTCGCAAACCGGGCAAGTTAGTGTAGGTTCGTGGTTCATAGTTCATGAAACGCGACAAACCATGAACCGCCACATACCACCATTTTCCCAGTTCATGCCCATCTCTAATGCCCATGTAAGCAGGTGATGGCAAATCACCTCTGTCAGTCTCTTGCCTTGAAACCCCCAGCAGGTGTTGCCATAAGTCAGCTATGACTTGACAGCACTCTCCATCACAATGTCGATGAGTCCAAATGTCTGATTAACCAAAAGATAAATGCCACTGCATTTTTTCTGTTCAAAACAGCAATAGAACAGTTTAGGTTATAGTGGATCAAATAGACTTGCTTGGATAAACCATTGTCTTACACCATGGAGATCTGCCTCATTTGTCAACAAATCCTTTTCCTCATCTTTTCTACCAGAAATGATTGGTGCATGTTTATGCTGTACCTTTCAGCTCAAATGAACTCAAACTATTCTTGATAGTGAAAATGCCATCAAGTTGCCTCTGACTTATGACAATCCTTGCTGGTGTTTTCAAGACAAGAGACAAACAGAAGTGGTTTGCCATTGCCTTCCTCTGTATAGCAACCTTGGATTTCCTGAGCAGTCTCCCATCCTTAGGACTGCCAACTCTGGGTTGGTAAATTCCTGGAGATTTAGGGGAGGAGCTTGGGGAGAATGGGGGTTGAGGAGGGGAGGGACCTCAATGGACTATAATGCCATAGAGTTCACCCTACAAAACAGCCCTTTTCTTCAGAAGAACTGATCTCTATAGTCTGGAGATCGATTGTGATTTTGGGAGATTTCCAGGCCCCAGCTAGAGGTTGGCACCCTGCTTATCCAAATACTAACCCAGGGCCTACCCTGTATAACTTAAGGGATCTAACAAGATCAGGCTAGCCCGAGCTATCTAGGTCAAACTATTCTTAAGATACTGCAAACAATTGGCAGGGAGGAACTATAGCCCCTGCTACCCTACCACAGCCATACTAGCACAAATGGCCCTTATTTGACATAGCAACATCACTTAGAGAAACAAAGAAAAACCCCAATGCAATAATGTCAGAGGCAGCTGGTTCACCAGTGCCTCTAATATTTTGATTGTTTCTTAGTACCTGTGGGAGAGAACAAGTCACTGTGTACTGGAGCTAGGTACTGGAGCTAGGATACCTTAGCCATATCCTGGGGTTCTGGAGGCAGAATTCTGAGCTGTCTCATTTTGTTTCATAGTCCTGATCTCATTAGCTGTGTACTATTGTAAATGCTCTGTTTGATTATACAAAATGGCCTCTGTCTAAGTCTTTGTCTCCAAAATGGCTTCCCTCTAAATCAGATGGTCCCTGATTTAATCACTGATAGCTAATCCAAGCTACTGAAACATATAGTCTTGTCAAGTTGCAGGTTGAATTCTTCATTTGGGCTAGGAAATTAAGTGATGAGAAGTTCCTAGGATGGTTCTAGGGTTGCCAGGTCCCCCGGGATCCAAACTGGGGGATGGAGGAGTCGTGGGAGGGCACGTGTGGGGGGAATTTATTGTGTGCATACACAGTGCATGCATGTCCCAAAACCTTCATTGTCATGTCAGGAATAACATCATTCTCAGAATGACAACAAAGGCTCTGGAGGGCAAGGGAGTGTGCTCCAGTGTTCCTGGGCCTGTTTCCTGCACCTTTCCCTCTCCTCCAGCCAGTTAAGAGGCAGTGGGGAGCAAAGGCTGGAAGCATGGAATCCCCCCCCACACACACACCCCAAGGGACAGGGAACCCTAGTTGGTCCCCTTTGAAGAAGAAAGCACCAGGGTGATGTGGTATGTTTGTGCTTTATTTACAAGCAGAGCACAGGAGTAAGGAAAAACTCTTTCCAACAGGGCAGCAGATCCACTACCCCACATGTGCACTACAGCTTGAAGGGGTTATCTTTCCCCAAAGTCTGATAAATATTTGAACAGAGGTATTTCCTAACAATTAACAATCTGACTGGATCACTCTCTTAGATCACCTATGTAATTCTAGGACAATACAAGATATATTTTGGCTTGATAAGAAGCATCGCCCATTGGAAATTACACATAATATATTCTATAAAGCCATTCTAAAAAGCTATAACAAGTATAGAGGTAAAATAATCCCACAATTATCAAGACATACCACTTTAAACTCTCATGAACAGCTACCTCATGAATTGCATTATACTTGCCAAACAAAATAGATCAGATTAAAAATTTACATTTTATAGATATTACCTCTAAAGAAGGCCTTTTAGAAAAAACTAAGCTGGAAGCAAAATTTTCTTGTTCCCTTCCTTGGTATCTATATTTACAACTTTCGCATTTTTGTAATGGTATCAGTTTAAGAGATATAATGAAAAAACCCAGGATGGAACTAGAATTATTACTAGAAACTCCTGAATTTACTCAAAAGGGGCTGCTTTTGAAAATATATAACATACTGGTGCAGGGTGTAAACACTAGAAAATGACACTCTCCGCTTAAAATGGCAACAGGACTGCGAGATTAGCATTTCTGATGAAGAGTGGCAACAGGTCTGGAAATCAAGCATAGTGAACTCTCCAGTCATAAACATGAGACTTCAATCATATAAAATAATAAATCATTGGTATCTCACCCCACATAGGTTGTCTAAAATATATTCCACCAGCTCCCCCCTATGCTGGAAAGAATGTGGACAGATTGGTACCTTCTTACATTGCTGGTGGCAGTGTCCATGTATAGCTGACTTTTGGGAAACAATCCAATGTGCAAATTACAATCATTACATCATACAATATACCATTAAAGCCAGAATTAATATTCTTAGACATTTGGAAAGATCAAGGACTTCCAACTATTAGGCAACAATTAATTTCATCATTGCTGGTTGCGGCAAAAACCTCTATAGCTCTTAACTGGAAGTCTCATAAGTCTCCTAGCTTGAATACATTGTATAACAAAATCTGGGAGCAACTAATTATGGAAGAAATAACTGATAGATTACAACAAAAGGAAAAGCCACACCGCACAACAAATTTCTATGCAAAATGGAAACCGTTTCTGGACTTCTTGTCAAATAATGAATTGTTATTCACAAAGGTTCCATACCAAATGATTATTAATCTGGACTTATAATTCTCTTTGGTCAAGATTTATTTAAATAATTCATAGGAACTGCTCTGAATACCTACTTTATAGACCTTTGTTTACCCTTCCTTGAGAAAACAGTTATCATATGTATAGCTGCTAATGGCTTTTGCACATCACCTTAGTTGTTAATGTTCTTGTTCTTATCATGTTATGAATGTATTATTGTATTAATAAAGTCTTTTTTAAAAACAATTAATTAAAAATTGACCAAGAAAACATCCATAATCATTAAGGAATATCAACATTCTTTTATTATGGGTTTGCTCCTACCAAGTGTACCACTTGGGGACGGGTGGCCTCTCCACTATGGCAGGAAACCACCTGCTGGCAATCCTTTCTTCCTGCCACTGTTCTGAGAAGCAACAGGAGAAAAATAAACAAAAAACTCACAGTTGAGCTGGTAGCATGACAACATTTCTGGGGGAAATCTGGAAATAATGTCCTTCCTCTCTAGAAATCAATGGAATCATGCTAGGAATCGATTCTTAGAGTGGAATGTTGTTACTTCCAGGTTTTCCCTGAAAGTGATGGCACTGATGGCACTCCCTGTGTCTCCACCCTTCAGACTCCCACTCGTGGCCAGATCATGCCTGGCAACCATCGGCCAAGACTTTAGGAGACCCGTTCACTACAGCCACATATTAATACAAGGTGGGACAAACCTGATACAATCCAGGCTTGGTAATCTTGTGGAAGGAAGTTAATTTTATGTAAGTCAAAAATTAATATTGGTCAACCTTCCTCTGCTAGGAAGACCAAAGTAATCAGTTTGGTTCAGGCCTGACTAAGAGACAACCACAGTCTTTCCAAGTATCTGTTGCTCATTCACTGTTTCACTCATTTCCTGCAGGCAAGCCTTCAAAACCACTTACATTTGGCCTCCATCACCAGAATCATTTAGGAAAGAATACTAATGTGAAAACTGCACATTGTCTTTGATATGGATGGCTGATGCCTACTGAAGCACAGATACTCCTTCACACAAGAGTGAATTGAACCATGGCAGTAGGTTTGCATTGCAGGAAGGGCAAATGTAAGTTAGATATTACGTTTAAATCTTTTACACCATACCAGTAGCATAGTACAAATCTCTGTCTAAGATGAGAGAAGCATCTAATCACTTTCATTAAGTTATTTCGAGAATAGATCAAATCACTCAAATCACAAGTAGACAGATAGCCACCCAATGTGCCATCAAATGGGAAAACTCTAATCTGTTTTTAACTTTTCCCTACCTTTCTTAAAGGAACACAAGCATTTTCAAGGCTGTGTATTGGTAACACTGTGGGCTGTCTTAAATACATAATAACTGTGGTGGTATTGTAGTTAGAGTGTTGGACTAGAACAGATACACCCATGTTCACTCAGGGCCACACTACAAGTAAGTGGTTCCTCAAGTTAAACCCATGTCTGCTGACTCCATTTTTAATTTATTTGTAGTTTTTTTTAACACAGAACCACTAGGCCCCCTCCAGAACAGGTGCACAGTGGGGCAGCCCTAGCTGAGTGCATTTGCTGACTTGCCAGCTCACCCAATGAATATGCAGGAGGAAGATGGTAACACAACTTGGCTGCCCCTCTCCACACCACTCTGATCATAAGGCAGTTGAGTGCGCTGCCTGCCTGCCTCCCTTTGCCCAGCCGAGCATTGAACTCACATGCAGAGAGGGGAAGGCTAGAACTCAGCTTTGCTGCTGCTGCTTTGCAAAGGCGCCAGGGAGAGGAAGGGTAGGACAGGTGTGCTGGGCTTCTGTGTATGTCTACCCCCCACATTCCAGTTCCTTCCAGCTCCATTCCAGGATTTACAAGACTCTGTACAGGGCTGTAAGCTGGGCAGAATCTGTGCTTTCATTTGGGTGCTTCCAGAATAGTAACATGCTCAAGAATCACTCTGCACTTTTCCTGAAGAACACTTTGATTTTGCTTTTAAAAGGAGGAAATACAAGGCAGCTCATACTAGAAAACTAATTTTTGTACACAGTGAGGATTGCCAAGTGACACCCCCAGGCACAGCCTGGCAGTCTCTTGTGCCTTGAACACGTTTAGTAGGTGCAGTTAACAACAGGGAGACACCGGCAGGGCTCACCAGCCAAGTTGCCCATCTTCCTCCTGTGAAAGGAGGAGAGAGCAGGAGGAAAGCAAGTCCGCAAGACTAGGCCTGCCCCACTAAGGAGAAGTATGAGCCTTCCCCTCTCTGCATGTGGATTCAATTCTAGGCTGGGCAAGGGGAGGCTGGGCAGACAGCACTCATCCAGGTTGCTGTCTTCCTCCTGCATCTTCCTTGGGTGATCTGGCTGGTCAGCAAGTACACTTAACTAGGGGCGCACCTGTTCTGGAGGAGGCCTCGAGGCTCTGTGTTAAAAAACTAGAAAACAATTAAAACTGGAGTCAGTAGACACGGGTTTACCTTCAGGGACCCCATCACTTGTAGCATGGCTCTCAGTCACAATGTGCCAGTCACTATCTCTAAGGCTAATCTATCCTTCAGTGCTGTGAGGATAAATTTGAGGAGGAGGAGAACTGTGTGTGCTGACTAGGGTTGCTAACTCTGGCCGGGGGGGGCGGGGTAGGGTTCCCAGGTCCCTATACCCTCCCAGTGGGAAGTGGGGGACCTGGGACTTACCTCATGTTGTTTCCTTGCATGCATGTAAAGCACATGTACACTCCCAGAGAGGCACAATGATATCGCTTTCTGGAAGTGGCATCATCATGCTGGCCATGAGAGTGCTCCCATGCTTTGTGTGGAGTTAATCTAGCTCATTTGGGGCCAAAAATTGGCCCCAATGAAGAGCAGGAGCATGCAAGCAGCCAGCATGGTGCCATCACTTCAGTGACATCATTGCACCCCATTGGGAGCGCACCTGGTGTGCACTTTCCTGGGTTGCCACTCAGTGTGGGCGATCACCAGGCAGAGGGGTTTGCCATCTCCCACTGGTCGCCAGCGATTTGCAGGCAACTGGGCAAATCCCTGGGAGATTGCCTGCCACCAGCAAGCAACTGGTAAGCCTAGGAAGGGGGAATTTGGGGGGGATTTCACCTAGCTTATATGGTATACCAGAGCGTTTGCTCTCTGAAGCAGCTTTTTCTCCAGGGGAATTGATCTCTGTAGTCTGGAAAACAGTTATAATCCTAGGAGAACTCCAGGTACAATGCAGCCCTAATTTTATCAATAAGAGCTCTTTTGCCTTTAACAATTGTGTAGCAATAGAAATTCAACAGGTTTAACTTTCTTCCTCAACATATCTCTATGACAAACAAAGTTGTTGAATTTCTGCTAAAACCACTGTGACACAGGTGCCAATATTATATAAAAATGGAAGAGGAAGCGTGTTGAATTTTGTTATACTTGGTTAGGGTTGCTCCTAGAAGCACGGCCAGAAAAAATGATGACCCATGTTGGTTGTAATGTTGTATTTTCTCTTTATATCTTTATGGTGTGTCTAGGGCACCAAAAATGGCTAAAAGTACAAGTATTTGTTTTATCTGAATAGACAAATATCACACAACGAACTAGCAGGACAGTTCTTTAAGTGTCTAAACATATAGGAAAATAATATCAGAACTATCTTCTATTGATGAGTAAAATCTACTGGATTTAACAAGCCTTCATTCCTAAATGCAACTACCAGGATTTTGCCACGAGAATTGTTTAATATTTTGCCTACTCTGCCTCTCACGTGTATAAAAGCTGGTTGTCACCAGTCTTGTAACTAGTGTAAATTATTAATACTGAAAGTTTGCTCCATTGGGGCAGAAGGTTGTGGATCAGTCAAGGAAAAGCTAAGCATGATGACATTATTATCCAGCACGCTGTAGGTGAAAGTGGAAGAACAGAGACCCAGGGATGCCATTGGGGGCTGCAACTTTATGTCAAGCATAATGTGACATTGTGGCCTTTGTGCTCAAGACCTTTGATTTTACTCATGTGGCACACCAGATACTAACTCTTAAGTAAAAACCTATCCCTTTCTTATGTACCCTTAGAGCATGACTTGTTTACACAGAGTACAAGGAAGAAATGTTTTGATTCTGCAAGGACTGGTCTCTAACTTCACTGTTTATTCTGTAAATATTTCTCTTTATTTAGATACATCCAGCAAATCTCAGACACTGGTCTTATTTAAAAGATATGTCCATGATCATTCCCAGTCAGCCCATAGTGTCAAATATTTTGTCTATTTCTCTGCCAAAGAATAAAATATGAATTTCAATCAGAACAGGATACGTGAACAATTATGGCGTTATCTTACAAACCACTGGAACTTATTCATCATGTGAACCTCGCACTGGCCATGGAAGTGCGCCTATGCTTCATGTAGGGTCAAGATCAGTGCTGTCCAAAGCAGGGAGCACTCCCACAGCCAGCTCTGTTATAGCTTCACTCCCAGAAGTTGTAACATCACCATGCCAGCTGGGAGTGTGCATGCTGCCCATTTGCTCAGCTTGCTTGCTAGTGGCGGGCAATCACTAGACAGCTTGCCAACCCCCATGATCACCAGAGAGGAGCAAACCACCAAGAGTTTACCCACCACTGATAGGAACCTGGCAAGCCTAAAAGGGACCTTAGTGGGGTATAATGTCATACAGTCCACCCTTCAGGCAGCCATTTTCTCCAGGGTAATTGATCTCTGTAGTTGGGAGATCAATTGTTATTCCAGGAGATGTCCAGGAACCACCTGGAGGTTGGCTTACCTAAAACCATATGGTATCACAATCTCAGCACATCATAGTACTGAGACAGCAGCAGTAGGAGCTCAAGGTATAACATAACAGGCACCAAGGCCAGGACTATAGAAAGAAGACCAGAAGACAAGACAAGCCTAATGCCAGGAGATGAGGAACAAATCAGCACAGCGATGTTCAGAAATCTATCTCCCTTGTTTTCTCTCTCTCCCTGCCTCACGCAGTTCAGCCATGCCACCCTTCAAACCCCCACCCCTTATAATCCAATACTCCTCTTCCATGTCTGAAGTTTAGAGTGCCTTCCCTGACAAAAGGCTAATTTTCATGGAAAAAATAGGCTCTGCTTTGGAGGTATGTGCATAGTGGCCAGACTGGTTGAAATGGAAGGTAGCCAGCCAGTAATTGAGAGAAAGGAGGCAGAGCAGAGCTCTCACATGCATTAGGCTTCTCCTTTCTTTTGGCTACAGGAATAGCCTTTGCCCATTCTTCCTTGATAATATCTTTTGTTTCAGCCGATAGTTCTTCTGGTTCATGATTAATTAAACTTAGTACTGAAAATCTGTTCTTTACAATGTCTTTTAAATTCTTCAGTAATATTATTTAGATCAGCACTACGATTCTTTTAGTGTTTCTCTTCAGCTTTATTCTAATTTTTGATATTAGAAACTCATGATCTGTACCATAATCAGCTCCTGGTCTTGTTTTAGCAGAGAGAATAGAGATTCTCCAACTTTTGCTTCCAATTATGTAATCTATTTGGTTCTTGTATTGGCCACCCGGTGACTTCTACGTATACAGTTGTCTTTTGGGTTGCCTGAAGCACGTGTTCACAATGAACAGGTTGTTGGATTCACAAAATTCCATGAGTTACTCTCCTGCTTCATTTCATGATCCTAGTCCAAATTTTCCAACAATGTTTAATTCTGTGTTGTCTCCTACTTTTGAGGTCAAGTTACCTATGATTATCAGCGTATCTTGTTTAAAGGCAAGGGGCAAATCTAGACTTGTGGGCTGCACACTTACAAGCAGCATGTGCACTTCCTCAAGCCCCAACATCAGGGTAAAGCAGGAGTCTATAGCTAGAAAACCTTTGTTCACATCATGTACTGCTACAGAAATTTAGAAAGAGGCTATAACTTGAGGAGGGGAGGTGCAAATGATGGTACCAGGTATATAAATACGCCAAAAATCTTATCAAGGAAAATGTGGTACTTTCTCTGGACTTGAGGATATAAGCATTGCTTTCCTGGATCAGACAATAAAGTTCTTCTTCTAATATCTAGCTGCCTTGGAAGACCACAAGCCAGACATGAAAGAGATGGCTTTCCTGTTTGTTTGGTCCTGGCACCTGGCTATCAAAAGATATTTTGCCTCTGGGTTTTTGTAGTCCATGAGATCTGTTATTCATATTAGATACATGTTCCCAGATCCCATTACGGTTCAGAGAAGGGAGCAGAAAAATGTATCCAAAATAAGAAAAACAAGCATTAATTTTTGTCCTTCTTCAGATTTTTCCAAGGGCTCAGATGTGGTAATACTGTGATTTGGCTTCACTTCCCACAAATCAATACCAAATGCAGAGAAACAACCTGCTACATGGCCCTTTGAGGACTAAAATAGTGCAGAAACTAATCAGGAATTCAGCTGCAGGAAACAGGCCTTCCTATGACAGGAAGCAAAAGAGAGACTGCTGGAGACAGCCGTCCAAAAGCAACCAATTGCCAAAAAAGACAACATGGCTGTACTGACAAATCCGTAGCAGGAAATCTTTGAATTATGCATTCAGTCTGCAGAGCAATTTAGTCTGTCATGTGCTTCCTGACAATAGGCACTTGGAGTCACTTTATATGCATTTCAGCTCCCATAGTCACATGAAGACCATCATCTTCTATAGAAACAAGGATGTCAAGGTCACAGAGTTTTTGGACTTCTACCCTCAAAAATATTTGTAGCTCATTTCCTTAACTATTTCCAAAGTTCTATTGTTTTCAGGTTTGAATCTCTTGTCTCTGTTTTAGTTTGCGTTTAGGCAATCTCTGACAATGGTCTCCCTAGCTAAATAGTGAATCAAAGACTAAAATAAATAGCCTTATCAAGGATGAAAAAGACTAAGCAAATTCCATCACCACCATTCTGTATTGTAAAAGAAAACAAGAAATGTCGGAATGCTGTGATTCTGAAACCCTGTGAAAAATAATTTCATTTAATGTGATAGAAAGGATTTGAAAAACCATCACTTAATTTTGGAGAAAATAACAAATCTGAGTTTCAAAATATCTTATACTTGGATGCAACCAAATCTGAAAGCTAGTTTATGAGATAAATGACATTAGGTTCAGAGGATTAATAATAGATTGCATTTACAAAGTATATTACAGTAGACCTTGCCTGCTAGGATCAGGAACTCAGGTCTCATCTTTTTTTCAACATCAGATATGTTTACACAGCAAACCCAATTCTTACTATAGGTTGCTATGACAGAACTTATTGTTATCTGAGTGATACACTGGACCTTTCATTAATTCTTCTTTCTTGTTGTGTGACCATTATATTTATATATGTGATCCATCTGTTTTAATTTTTAGCACCATGTTAATCTGTGGCCAAAATAAATATAATGGAGGATGCACAGCTGCCACTCCTCTGCCGTATCATTTCCATGGTAATGTTTGGTAAAAATAATGCATGTTGTGGCTGCATACAGCATTTCCCCACCCTATTCATTGGCTTTTGCCTGCTGGCAGTGGTGAAATTCTGGTTGTAATGAGATAACATCTGATACTTCTTTTTTGAAAAATATATTGGCAGTGTAATATAGATTGTGAACACCCATGCATCTCACAATAGCTTGTCAGGTAGACGGGTATATAACCTCTAGACTGAAGATGGGCATGAAGAATGAGAGATAATGGCATGCCTATGGATCACCAAATGAGTCCATGGTTTAGATGAGATTTGATCAGGAAATTTTGTTTATAACTCACATTCTTGGTTATGTTATGTCAGGTCTCATGGTTATCACACAATTCACATTATCACAGTTGTGTTATGTTTGGCCTGCTAAAGATTAGTTAACCATTTGCTTTTAATTGGCACCTATTGGAGGAGAAACATTAAGTGCCACCTAATGGCAAGACAAACTTACTTCGTTTATTAGCCTCTCTCAGTTTAATCCTATAGCCTGTGATATTGTCACGGAACTGGTTTTGATTCAGATGGGTTCTTTATAACTCAAAGAAGCTTTTGCTTACCATGCCTTTGGTCTAATGGCTTCCAGGTTATAAAAACAGTCAGTAAAGGTAGATGCATATTAATAGAGTAGAAAATATGTTGTGGATATATGCTGCAGAAGCAGCAGTAATCTTGTGAATGCTACAAGTGTCCAAAGCATGATCCAGATATTTGGAAAACTAGATTGAGCTGGGCATCATAAGTCCACCTGTTCTAGCCCCCAACACCCAACAATGAATGCCTTGGGAAATTCATAAGCAAAATATTCATTCTACTTAGTTAACAAACTAAAATAACCTGGAAAATCAACCCAAGTTGACTTCAGTACATAAAAGGGACTGTGTAAATTAGTGCTTAACAGAGCTATCACAGATCATTCACTTATATCATTAAGGCAACGAACAACACTATAAGCCAAAGTATAATAGCTGCTACAAATACAGTGAAATCCTAAAGAGAGTTACATCCCTCTATGCCTGTTGACTTCAAAGGACTTAACTCTGCTGATGATTGCATTGCTAATATAGGACCTTACTCAAAATCCCCTTCCATATTCAAAGTTAGGACCATTATAAAAAGAATTCTAGATTGATTGTCTGATTCAATTAACTCCTCAAGTCAATTATAAATATTCTTTAAGGTCTTCTGTAAAATTGGGTGGTCAGAAGAACCAGGGTTCCCTTACTTACTATTTAGAATTTATTTCTTTACCAATTACAATATTAGAGATTTTGGTGATTCTGGAACTATTTCTACTTAATCTATTCTCCTGAGCAGCTTTTCACTTTATCCCACACAGCAGGAATACATCAAAGGTCATTGCCCTGCCATATGTGCTTACTTGCTAGTCTCTTCCTTGTAATTCCAGTTCAACAGAGGCAAACTGCTTCTGCTTGCTGCAGATAAACCATTGTGAAGGGTGACTCTGCAGTTCTATTTCCAAGCAGAAAGAAGAACTCCCTTTTGTTGGACTTATTTTAAAACTAGCAGATAAGCACATTCCAGATGATATAAAATTTGTTTGCCCTGCTGTAAAATTTACTCCCAATGTTCTTTTGAAACATGCATTTCAGAGGCAGAAAAAAAAGTAAAAATTGACCATCAATTCTACGGAAAAAATATGACAAGATGTTATAAATCTCTGGACATGCAGTATTAATAAACTTAGACAAATTACTTACATTTAAGCCAACTAATGATCAATTGTTATAACCACTTTGAGGACGCTTATTCAATGCAACCAATATAAAGAACCTAAGCATAAAAGAACAATAATTCACTGAAAATTCTTCCCCTCATCTACCAATAAAACTGTCAGGGTCTGTTATCCTGGGAGAATGTAGCCTAAGTAACGCCATATTAATTTCTGTAGTTGTTTAGTCTTTCTCTCCCTCCAGGTCCCCCCCCGCCAAGTGCCAGGACCGCATTTTCCATGGGAGAGGATGCTGCATCTTACCTATGTTCTTCATAGTCGACCTTGGGTATCCAGCGTTCCCACAGAGAAAGTTCCTGCTATGTGAACTCTGGGGGGAGGCTGGGTTCTGAGGGCTTGATGTGTAACAACCTTCGTTCTGTACGGAATGAGGTACAAAACGAAAGTTGTTACACATCAAGCCCTCAGAACCCAGCCTCCCCCCAGAGTTCACATAGCAGGAACTTTCTCTGTGGGAACGCTGGATACCCAAGGTCGACTATGAAGAACATAGATAAGACACAGCATCCTCTCCCATGGAAAATGCGGTCCTGGCACTTGGGGGGGACCTGGAGGGAGAGAAAGACTAAACAACTACAGAAATTAATATGGCATTACTTAGGCTACATTCTCCCAGGATAACAGACCCTGACAAAAACTGCCCTTCTAATGTTGGACCTGACTATAGGATACAAACTGATATCCCTTGATGTATTGTCGAAGGCTTTCACGGCCGGAGAACGATGGTTGTTGTGGGTTTTCCGGGCTGTATTGCCGTGGTCTTGGCATTGTAGTTCCTGACGTTTCGCCAGCAGCTGTGGCTGGCATCTTCAGAGGTGTAGCACCAAAAGACAGAGATCTCTCAGTGTCACAGTGTGGAAAAGATGTAGGTCATTTGTATCTACTCAGGAGGGGGGGGGGTTGAGCTGAGTCATCCTGTAAGAGTTTCCCAGGGTATGGAATGCTAAAGGCGGGAGGCTTCACTGTATCCTGAGGAGGTTCTTTTGCATATGGATTGGTACTTGATGTGCTAATCTTCTCTGCAGGGCTGTTGTCGGGGATAGAATGTTTTGTTAGCCTGGTGTTTTTCAGAACTGGAAACCATGCTCTGTTCATTCTTAAGGTTTCTTCTTTCCTGTTGAAGTTTTGCTTATGCTTGTGAATTTCAATGGCTTCCCTGTGCAGTCTGACAAAGTAGTTGGAAGTGTTGTCCAGTATTTTGGTGTCCTGGAATAAGATACTGTGCCCTGTTTGAGTTAGGCTATGTTCAGCCACTGCTGATTTTTCAGGTTGTCCAAGTCTGCAGTGTCTTTCATGTTCTTTTATTCTTGTCTGGATGCTACACTTTGTGGTCCCGATGTAAACTTGTCCACAGCTGCAGGGCATACGGTATACTCCTGCAGAGGTGAGGGGGTCTTTATTGTCTTTTGCTGATCGTAGCATCTGTTGTATTTTTCGGGTGGGTCTGAATACTGCTTGTAGGTTATGCTTTTTCATAAGCTTTCCCATCTGATCAGTAATTCCTTTGATATATGGCAAAAACACTTTTCCTGTAGGAGACTGTTTTTCCTTGGTTGTTTGATTCATCCTGGGTTTGATTGCTCTTCGGATTTCATTTCTGGAGTAGCCATTTGCCTGAAGTGCGTGGTTTAGATGATTGATTTCCTCACTGAGAAAGTGCGGCTCACATATCTGTCTTGCACGATCCACTAATGTTTTCATTATGCCTCTTTTCTGTCGGGGGTGGTGATTGGAGTTCTTGTGTAAGTACCGAACAGTGTGAGTTGGTTTCCTGTAGACCTTATGACCTAACTGAAAGTTTGCTTTGCGGATGACCAAGGTATCCAGGAATGGGAGTTTTCCCTCGATTTCGAAAAGTGTTCTTAGGATTGCAGCCAGCATGCCTATAATGTAGGCATGCCCATATGAAAGTTTTGGTTATACCACCTTTCAACCTTTTTTTTCAACTTTTAAATATGGGAATATTAATATCATAAATCAGGGTTACTGAAAAGTTCAAATATCTCAAGAAATATAAAGTATACCGCATACTAAAATGCTGGTTATAGCTTTTGAAACATAACACCTATTTAATTGTTTTATTTACCACCAGAGAGTATATAATAATAAAACAATAAAACTTTATCATCACTTGATAACACCAGCAGTGATTTAAGATTGGTAGCTATATCAATGTACTTTTCTTTTTCCAAAAGCTTTTTACAAACTTTGGCCTTGGAACTTGTGCTGTACACAGATTCACTGTAAGCCTGCTGAGAAAGAAATTAATCTGATCATCATGATGGAAATTACAATAAACAGGAATGGCTAGCCATCGTAGCTGGAAGTCTACTTGATTATGCCAAAACTATGTGGAAAGATAAAATTAGGGTACCAAGACTTTCAGTACCCTTGACTTCCTGAAGTGAAGGTTTCTGCAATACAAAGACTTTATAGCTGCCTTGCTTTCTTTGTTGGTGGTAGGAGGGTAAAAGAAAGATAGCTGTCATGTCTTTTCTGTTTATATTAGAGATAATAACAATGACATCTCTTACATCTGGTTGATGGAAATATTGATCCTAAACATGGAGCTAAAAATTTAAGGATAAGCATTAATAAAGAGTTACATCAATGTTTTCCCTTTGTTCCCTGAATTTTGAAGCAGGCATGTGATGGAGATGGGGCAAGTTTTCCCAGTCCTTTGCAGCCAACCGGTTACGCTGTAGATTACTCAGTGTGTTAATTGATAGTAAAGAGTGAAATCTTTATGAGCTATTGTCACAAAACTCAGCAAAGAGGAGAAATAATATTGAGAGTGGGGGAGTACTAAAAAAGAAAATAAAGAGTATGAAAGGAAGAAAGATGGGAGCTGAGAGGTGGAGGGACAGAGATCTATGGGTGGGGAAACAAAGAACATAACACAGATATGGTGATACAGAGAGAAAGAGCTGTGCAGTGTAGAACATGGAACTGAGAAAGATGTGGTGGTACCACTACTGAGACAATAGAGCCCTATGAAATAAAGAGGAAAGGAGAGGTTAATAGCTAATGGGTTAAAAAATACTGAGATAAAATTGCTATAAAAATGTGTCTCTGCTGTTAATGTAGCAGTGCAGCCCTCTTGAATTAATTAATATATAATAGTGGACCTCAGAGTGATTTAGCCCCCTCATAGTTGCTTGAATTGCATACATCTGATTATGAGCATGCATGGAATAATTGGGGTTCATGGTAACTTTGCTCACTTCAAAGGTAAAGATATATTTCTTAGTACATTGTCTAAAAATCAATACAAAAACCTTATACACATACAGAGAGAGATACACACATATCTATACATATTTATATATCTGTATCTAGATACATGTAGATATATAGATCAATTGATAGAGATAGAGATAGAGATAGAGATAGAGATAGAGATAGAGATAGAGATAGAGATAGAGATAGAGATAGAGATAGAGATAGAGATAGAGATAGAGATAGATGTGGGGGGAGGAAGAGGACAAACTTTGTGTTCAAGAGAAGATACTGGATGAATTTCTGTGGGTCATGAAAAATTACAGTTTTTATCATGGATGCTCATTTCTAGTGATAATATTTGAATATTGCCTGATCTGCATGCCTCTTTCTCTTTTGTGTTGAGCATCATTTCAAATATAATTAAATGATCTCAATAGCTGGCCACTGTATGAAACTGGATGCTGATGGACCTCTGGTCTGATCCAGCAGAACTCTTCTCATGTTCTTATGTTCTTATAACAATAAAAAAAATCAGAAAATATAATGGATGCAACCACCCATAAATACTTGTTTCAGAAGACCTTTGGGAGGAGTTCTTGGTGTGACTCATTTTATTGCTGTTTGTCTGCTATTTTTAACTGTATTGATTATATTGGTTTTATTGCTGCCATAAGACTTTAATGCTGCTATTTCTGGATTTTATCATTACAGCTGGCTTGATATTCCTTTTACAATATGAATTGGTTATTGAATCAGTTTTAGTTACTATTTTATTGTGTATTGGATTTTATGGTGTTATTTTTATTGCTTGCTTTGTATTTTGTATTTTAAAATATTGTAATGTCTTTGCTATTCTTGTACAGAGGAGTGGAACACAAATCATCTTAGCAGCAAGATGCCAATGTATACAATATTAGAAATGCTTTAAGAAAGTATGCAGAAGATGTACATAAATCGCAGTCATCTTGCGAGTCTTTTTATAGCTAAGTTAATCATTTGTCTCCTACAGGTTGGAGTTACTTTTTCAATTATAAGCATAGCTTCCTCCCTTTTTTAAAAACTTGTCTGCCTGGCAAGCCAGTGCCACTGGATGTCTCTTCATTAGACTGCTGCTGTGCCCTCATCCTGTTTATTATAGGTCATTGAAGATTACCGCTTATCCAGCATGACCAAGCAAGCCCTCCCAAGCCATTCAGGATGCATGACATTAACCTGAGCAGCCTTTTTGGAGCCAAGCATCCATCCTTCATGCTGATCCTTCACACAGCATTAGAATTCCTTTCGTTTGCTTGTTTCTAAATCATCTGTTTCCTCTCACGAGCACAGCTGCTGCACATGGTCTGTTGTTATAACTGTGTAAAAGACAGAACCCCATTAGAAGCAATTAGTCTTTGCAACCATTGGATCCTGGTTCTAAACAACAGCATCTCCCGAGTCCTGGAGATACATTTATTTATTAGTCTACTGGTAATTATCTTTGAACTTACAGGTTAAAGGTATTACTATTACATTTAGTACTAAACTATTTAGCTCTTAGGTGGATAATGAAAACTGCACAATGGAGCCATACTCAGACAAGACAGGGAGACTTGGGGGACAGATATGCAGAGAAGTCTTACTCTTGTACATTCATAAAAGTGGGGAAATCACTTAATAAGGACTGAAATATGGTCCAGAAGGGATGAATTGAGAATCATTAAAGGAAAAATGCAGGGAAGGGAATCAGCCTATTAAAGCCCCTGAGAATTTAGAGAATCCAGGAAGGGGGATTCTGAGGATAGAAATTTCCCAGTTGTCCCCCCTGAGATTCTGGTCAGATCACCAGATCACCATTACCTGTTAGAGGATCTGCTCCCAGTTAACTGGCATCAGAAGAACTTTGATAGCAAAAGGATTGTGGACACAGGACCTGACCCCTGGAAAACATGCAACTTCCAGCCTCAGTTTCCCCCTAAGTTATAATGGTAGTCCCTGCACTGTACTGGTCATATTTGGCGATCAATACTGTCATTTTTATAACATTATATTACACAGGACAGGGCAGTGATCCCCAGCATGGCAGCTGATAGACACCTTGGTGCCTCCTGATGGGTTTCCTGAGTCCCATTTGTTTGTTCCCCAAAGCATCTCTCTCACCAAAGCAAAAATCCAGTCCTGGATTTCCCCTACCTCTCCGTTGCAGGAGAACTCAAAAACAAATGAGTTCACAGTTGGAGGATGCTTGGCTTGCAATTTCCCACATTTTGTGATTGGCCTAGTATCCCATGGCAACAATTTTCCGATTGGCCCGAGCACTCCATGGCAGTTATTTTGTGGTGGCACCCATTCCCTGATCTCAAAATTCTAAAAGTGCCCACAGGCTTAATAAGGATTCAGAACACCTGGGCTCCTGGGCATCTCTGAACTACTGTATCACTGAGCACTGTATTCTATAGCACGATCATACTACAGAGCCGGATGGGACTTTTTCATAAATCCAGGGTGTTCAGTGGCTAAAGGAATATCTCACATTTTTATTTCCTCCATGCTTCTTCATTATGTATTATTATGAAAAGAAAATAATACCATTGTTTCAAAAGAAAAATCCTGTTCCATAAAAAATAACCCTAAGCCAGAATAACCACCATCACTATATTTCCTATAACTTCATCCTTTTTGCATCTTATATTAGGATGCTTCCAAAATTATGGTGGTGGAAAGCACTGTCAAGTCATAAACCACTTACGGCAAACTCTTCTGGAGTTTTCAAGGCAAGAGACTAACAGAGGTGTTTTGCCATTGCCTGCCTCTGCATAATGATGCTGGTCTTCTTTGGAGTCTCCTAGTCAATTAATAACCAAGGCCAACCCTGCTTAGCTTCCAAGATCTGATGAGATTGGGCTTGCCTGTGTTAGCCAGTTTGGGGCTTCAAAAGTTATACTTAACAGAATTTCTTCCAAGATGATGTTGTTTTGAATTACCTGCTGGATGGAACTGATGCTTTAGAAATACTCTGTTACTATATTTTTCATTTCTATCATTAGCTTTTCCATTTCTGAATCCTATATAAAATACTATAAAATACTTTAGTCCTGTACAAAATACTTTAGCCACCAGTGGGGGGGGGTTGGGGTGGCACGAGGGTTTATGGGGAGAAAAGTCTTTTGCCTTCCCCTGCAACATTTTTCCTAAGGGTGCTATTTCACCCCTTAGGGGATCCATGTGTACCACTGGCACATACGTTCGGCTATAGATGTAGCTATAATGAACAATTCAGTGTGTCTGCCAGTGACATTATTACATCACCAGCAAGAGTCTCTCATTTCCTCCCTTGTTTTTCCACACACCAGCCAAGTCAGTGGTGGCAGCTGAGGGGGGCTGACTGGAGGTGGGGGATTTCCCACCCTATCCTGGGTAATTGCAGCCCTGAATACTACGAATATTCTAGTTTGTGACAGTTTTCAGTTCATTTGCCTCCCCGTTCCCACTGATGTGTACATGCACATTGATAAAATGCTTCAAAAGAGCCATCTTGATATGATTGTAGGTATCAAAATTATTTTTGTGCAGTGTTTGATTAATGAAGAGAATGCAATGCATCAGTAAAACACCACACAGATAGGATCTACAGCACAGAAAGAAAGTGCACAAAAAAGCACAGAATTAATAAGGGAATGAAATGGGGAAATCCGCTAAATTAAAATGTAGATTCTTCAGTAACACCGTCTCGGCTCATTAGAATATCATGCATAAAGTTACAAATAAAAAATGACTGTTAACTGTAGTGCTGTCAGCAGCTGTTATACTGTTTGTGATCAATTAAAAGAGCTAGGCCAGCAGATGACAGATCCCTCTAAATGGCCACCAGTTATAACTTGCATACTGCCAAAAATCAAGATCATGTTCAAATTATTATTTACAAGGCTTCATTTGGCACATGTTCATTTGTTGAAATTCTCAACATGCAGCTATATAGAAGAGCAAAGCTTTCTGTGCAATCCTTTGCTTTGTTGCTGTGCCAGCTTGATGAGGTCATGCCATCACTGAGGAATAAAAAGGGGAGTTGGGCTATTTCTTGGAATGTCATTATTGTATTGTATTATATTGTATGTAAATGGAAACGTTGTATTCTGCCCTAAGGCCTCCTCCGGCGGTGGCAGCAGTGGCGGTGGCCCTCTCTGCCAGCCAGTTAGCCACAGCTGCCTAGCAGCGATGGGGAAGGCCTTCCGCCCATGTGACACTGGCTGCACCGGCAGGCCACGGTGACAGGGAAGGCTTTTTCTGCTGGCCAGCTTGTCCGGGATCTGGGTCCCAGCCCCCAGACTTGGTCGGAGGGAGCAGTGGGAGGCAACCAGGAGGCAGTGGCCCTACCACCCCAGCCAGCAACCAGGTCCAGAACCTGCCCACTCCAGGGGGAAGAGGCGAAAGGCCCAAGCCTCAGAGGGCTGGGGGAAGCAGGGGGAGACCAGGCAGTCCCACCCTCCAGGGAGAAGAGAGGGGGCTAAGCAGGACAGAGGTAAAGGGCCAAGGCAGGGGGAACAGGGACCCAGCAACAGCCCAGACAGAGCCCGTACCTGTCAAGGACGAGAAGCAGCCACTGCAGCCCAGAGCCACACCCTGGCTAGAGGACAGCAGCCTGGCTCAGGAGGTGCTAGGAGCCAAGCCCCTCCAGGTGGGGCTGCCACAGGCACTCTGGGGGAGGAGATGGGTAGCCCCGCCCAGCATCAATGAGCAGGCAGCCCAGAAGCTGGCCAGGGCAGCTCCTCGCAAGCAAGGCCAGCCAGGCTCAGCAGCACAGAAGCCGGCTGGGGCAGCTCGTCGTGAGCAAGGCCAGGCATGCTCAGCAGCACAGAAGCTGGCTGGGGCAGCTCATCGTGAGCAAGGCCAAGGAGACCTCAGCTGGGGATGGCTTGCATTCAACCCCACCCTGCCAGCAAGGCAAGGAAGCCAAGAAGGGATTAGTGGTAGGAGGGAAACACCTGAGGGAAGGCACAGCTGGGCCAAGTCAGGAGAGGGAACAAGCCTAGAAGGAGGGTGGGGCAGGGAAAGGAAGCCCTATATAAGGTGGCTAGGAAGTGCTCTGAGGTGGTGGGTGTGAGTAAGGAGTGATGATGTGGAGTGAGAGAAATTGCATTGCATTGCATTGCATTGCATTGCATTGCATTGCATTGCATTGCATTGCATTGCATTGCATTGCATTGCATTGCATTGCATTGCATTGCATTGCATTGCATTGCATTGCATTGCATTGCATTGCATTGCATTGCATTGCATTGCATTGCATTGCATTGCATTGCATTGCATTGCATTGCATTGCATTGCATTGCATTGCATGAGTGGAGGCTTGGAGGAGAGTTCTGGAAGGAGGAGATGATGGAGGACGCAGAGGGTAAGCAGGCCAGGTTGAGCAGGCCAGCGAGTGGACTGAGAGGGAGTCTGGGTGATGTATACCGCCCCTCCTTCCACAGAGCAGGGTCTTGCAGTATCCCTGGTGCCCCTCTGATGCCAGGGCTGGCCCAGCTGGGGCCCCGCCCAGCGGCGGCAGCAACAAGCCCTGACACAGCTGGCCAGCACAGCAGCGGCTCCAGCCTTCTGCCTGGTCAGGTAAGTGGGGTGGGGGTGGGAGTTTAAGGGTGGAGTTGGGCCTTAACACGAGCTTAACAGGAACATATCAAGACACTAAATAGTTGTGATGATTAAATATCATGTTTTCCTTGCCTTAACTGAGACTAGAACTGGGACCCTACAGCTCATAATTCTGGTTATTTAGCACTCAGTTGCACCAGCTAGAGACTTCAGTAATAGTTTCTAAACTCTCTCTTTTTCAAAGAAAAAAGCAAATGTGTTTCCATAAACAATGAAGAATGCAACGGGTAATTATAAATGTTATTTGTAGATTGATCTATATGGCTTATTCATAATTCTGAATTCCATATTTTCTGCTAATTGGTCAAAGATGGACTATTCAAACATGGCCAGAATAGAGGTGCATGCTATACTTCTATTCTGGTCCAACAAGTGACAACTGTACTCTAGGGGTATGCACCAGAAAAAGATTTGGGTTTCCTGCTTCAGGTTTACCCAAAGCGGAAAAAAGATTCGGAAAACCCTGAAATCTGAAGCGGCCTGCACTTCAGATTTGAGTTTCTAAGTCACTTCAGAATGCTCCAGAAAGATCTGGAGCATACTGAAGTGACAGGGGAGGGGGAGGGGGGAGGTGCACCAGAATCCCCTAATGGTTCCAATAACACCCTCCCAGGGCCATTTCAGCTTGGAAAAATGGTACAGTAGAAGGCACAAGCCTCTTCTCCCCATGTACCACAATACTAGCACAGATCAGGCTCCTGTATACCTGACATTCTGTTAAGGAATTTGCTATTCTTGTCTGATTGAAAGTCTCAGAACAGATGGGACTTCCGGTTTGGGATTAATGGGGATCTGAAGCAGCCTGGGGATCTGGGCTGTCCGGGGCACTGTTTTTTTGGAAAGCGAGGTGCTGAAACGCCTGCTACCAACCCAACTTTAGGGAGAAGTTGGGATTGAACACTGTGCACCCCGAGAGAGTGTGATCTTGGTGAGGAGGGGGGTTCTGAATCAAGGATTCTCCCCACCACCTTGAGGTCCCCTCGGAGAAGGGTGAGCTACTAACTCTGCAGTGCCTCAGGAGTCATTAATTGGCATAAGATTGTCAGAAACCAAGCTCCAGTAACAGCTTTAACCAACTATAAGCAAAGGAAACAGCACAGACAACCCGCAGACTCGTCGAAAGGTAAAGATCATTATCGGACTTTGTAAATCAAAATGGCAGTGAAAAGACTAGGATAAAAAATTTAAAAGGACAGAATTTAATAGAGTAAATGTCAAGGATCAATTATTGAGTAAAATTTTGGATGCTGGCGAAGTTTTAAGGACTAAAAAAGTTAAAAGAAATATTGTTTATACATACTTGTGGTTAGAAAAGAGATAGCCAGCGTGAGAAAGGAGTTGTGGACTAGTGGAAGCATCGCGAGACGGGAAGTAAACAGGGGAGCAGACAACGTGCTGCCTAGAGAAGACAGCAGAGGGCAGGAAGCGGGAAGACCGACTAGAAGAAGCAAGACCCAGAAGCAAAACAAGGGAAGTACTGGAAAGGCTACACGACTACAGGAACAGGAAGCACGCCATTTTAAGTGAGGTATGAAGCAAAGCCAGTAACCATAGAGAAGCGGCTAGGAAACCATAGAGAAAAAAAGGCTGACATTTTGAAATCAAAAGGAACTATTGTTAATTGTTAAATAAAAGTTATTTAAATATATTGAAATAAGAGAGGAACTAAAATAACTCAAAACGGATTTAAGGAAAAGAGCGGATACATGGGGAGGTGTGAAGCCGAGTCCTACGATGGCAGCAAAAAAAGCAGACAGAGAATGGCAAGCCTCAGTAGATGCAGCAATTGAAGGATTAGAAAAAAGAGTTGCAGAGAATCACAAAGAATTGCTGCAAAAAATGCAGGAAATGCTTTCAAAAGATTTAAAAGATATGAAAGATGCTAATAAGGCAGAAGTAGCGGGACTGGCAAAAAATATAGATGGAATAAAAGAGGAATTGCAAGCAACCAACAAAAAAGTTGAAGAGGTAGAGCAAAAGACTAAGGATTTAGCAACGAATATAAAGCAGGAAAATCAAGGGATGCAAGAGAGAATGGCGTTGATGGAATGCGAGGTGACGGAAAGGCAACTAAGATTTCACGGCGTGCAGGAATAAGATACGCAAACTGCACAAGAACAAATGACAGAAATTCTGGCAGAATTTCTAAATAAAGGAACAGAGGAAATATCAGCAAATATGGATCTGGCATACAGAATCAACTCAGCTTATGCACAACGAAAGAAGATACCAAGAGATATTATTGTCTAATTAGTGACAAAAAGAATGAAAGAGGAAATTATCAAAAGGCATTTTGAAGATCCCTTAATAATGGAGGGAAACAGAATCCAGATTATGAAAGAAATGCCAAAAAGGATTCTCCTAGAAAGGAAAAAATATAGAGAGTTGACCCAGAAATTAAGAGAAAAGGACATCAGATACAGATGGGAAATACCAGAAGGACTAAGCTTTTATTATAAAGCTTTAAGAGTCATCATCAAAACAAGAGAGCAGATAGAAAAGTTTTTTGAGGAAAATGCGGAGGACTTTCCCAGACCATTAAGAATTTAACATAATGGAATACAAATTATTATCGTGGAATGTAAATCGACTTAACTCACCCCAAAAGAGAAAAACAATTTTTAATTGGCTAAAAAAACAAAACTGCAATATAATTTGTTTACAAGAGACACATGTTAAGGATCAAGATACTAAATATCTAAAAAATAAAAAGCTAGGAAAAGAATATATAACATCGTCCAACCAAAAGAAAAAAGGAGTAGTGATTTATATTAAAGAGACTATAGACTCTAAATTAATTTTTGAAGATCAGAATGGAAGATACGTGGTGGTGGAAATTAGTGTAAATGCCAAAAAAAAATTGATAATAGGTCTCTATGCACCCAACGGTGCAAAAGACCAGTTTTATAGAGAAATAATGGACAAATTGGATCAAGACTCATATGACCAGATGATAATGGCTGGAGACTTCAATGGTGTTGTGGATTTACAAATAGACAGGAAAATAAAGGGAGGTAACAAAAAATCTGGAAAATTACCAAAAATATTTTTTGAATTAGTCCAGCAAGAACAACTTAAGGATGTATGGAGAAAAGAAAATCCCAAAGGCAAAGACTTCACATTCTACTTCACGAGGCATTCATCATTTTCAAGAATAGACATGATTTGGACATCAAAAGAACTAGCTTTAAGTACAAAAAAAGTGGAAATTTTGCCAAGGGTGAGTTCAGACCATAATCCAATATTATGGAAAGCAATAATGGGTCGGAGAAAAGTAAGATGGAGAATAAATGAAGATCTATTACAAAGTCAGGACAACTTGAACTATTTGAGAGAGGAGACAAAACATTTTTTTCGAATATATAATAATAATGAAGTTTCAATCCAAATGGTATGGGACACATACAAGGCCCCCTGCAGCTGGGACGGGGGCTGCCAGATGTTGGGATCCAGCTCCCTGCCCTGGATGGGACACCACTGGCAACTTTGCCAGTGGTAAAGAGTCTGGGTGTGCTCCTGGATGCCTCCCTATCGATGGAGGCCCAGGTCACGGCTGTTACCAAGTCTGCATTTTTCCATCTTCGTCAGATCAGGCAACTTGCCCCCTACTTGACGCCCCAAGACCTGGCTACATTGATCCATGCAACGGTCACCTCCAGGCTAGATTACTGTAACTCACTCTACGCTGGGCTACCCCTGGGCCTGATCCGGAAACTACAACTGGTCCAGAATGCGGCGGCACGGGTCCTGACTGGTATACCTTACCAGTCACACATCACACCTGTCCTGCGCCAGCTGCACTGGCTTCCAGTTGAATTCCGAATCAGGTTCAAAGTGTTGGTTCTTACCTTTAAAGCCCTGAGTGGGTTGGGACCGGCATATCTTCGGGACCGCCTCTCCCTGTACATTCCCCGGAGATCGCTTCGATCAGCGAATAAATATTTACTTGTGGTCCCCAGCCCTAAGGAAGCCCACCTCGCTTCAACCAGGGCCAGGGCCTTTTCAGTCCTGGCCCCAGCCTGGGGGAACGCTCTGTCAACGGAAACCCGGGCCCAGCGGGACATATTATCGTTCCGCCGGGCCTGTAAGACAGAGCTGTTCCGCCAGGCGTTTGGTGATTGAAGGGGGCGGTGCCATGTCGGCCTCCCACCTTTGGGGTGGGGAAGGTTCTCCCCACCACTGCACCTTGTTAATTTGTTTTATTATTTGTATATTGATTTTAGCTTTTGTTTTTATCAATTTTAACTGTTCACTGCCCAGAGCCCCTGGGGATGGGCGGTATATAAGTTGAAAAATAACATAAAATAAAATAAATTTAATTGTATTAAACAACAAGGACAAGAAAAAAAACAAGAGAAATGGTATGAAATTCAGGAGAAATTGCATAAAAAAGAACAGGAACTAAAGAAAAAACCTGGGGGAAAATCAATAAGACAAGAAATTAAAACACTGCAGGAGCAAATAAGAGCCATTAGCAACAAGGAATTAGAATGGAATTTAAAGGTATTAAAACAGAAGTCATTTGAAGGAGCAAATAAACCAGGAAAGTACCTAGCTTGGCAACTGAAGAAAAAAAAAGAGAAGAAAACCATTAGTAGGATAATGGAGGAAGGAAAGGAATTGAAAGGTCATCAAACAATTAAGTGTGCCTTCTACAAATATTATGTGAAATTATTCCAGAGGAAGGCAGTAAATTTGGAAGAAATAGACCGATATTTGCAAAAAACAGATCTACCAAAGATAACAGAAGAAATGAAGCAGAGACTGAATGCTCCAGTAACAGAGGAAGAAATCGTACAAGCAATAGAAGCAGCAAAGATTGGAAAAGCACCAGGACTGGATGGGATCACTGCTAAATTCTACAAAGTAATGAAGGAAGACCTTGTACCGATATTAAAAAATATAATGAATGATACACTTCAAGGAAAAGGACTTCCAGATACATGGAATGAAGCGAGTATAGAGACTTCCGGTTTGGGATTCATGGAGGTCTAACGCAGCTCCATTTGCGGAGCTGACCGGACTGCCGTTTTAAGCGGCCGGCGGGGTGAAAATAGCCCGCGGCCGACTGCTCTCAGGCGGAGAGCAGGCAAAGAACGCTCAAGACCCTAGGGTGAGTTAGATCTCGGACGAGGGGGGGCTCTGTGCAACGGGTCCCCTCCCGATCCTTGAGGTCCCACCTTGCGACGGGTCGGCTACAATCTCTGCGGCAGTTTTGGGGCCAATTCGGCTGGCATAAGACCTACATACCCAAGCTTCGATTGGGGGAAGAAGCGGAAAGGAGAACTTGAAATCGAAACAGCGATTACAACCCGAGGAAAGTGAAGGGAAGGTAAAGATCACTATCTTCCGATACGGGACAGATTGATAAAAACAGAGAGGAAAAAAAGTAGATTTTTAAACTGCAACAGACTAGCGAAAAGGAGGGGAAGCTTCGGCAGGAGTTGTATTTGAAAAGAGACTAAGTTTAAAGAAGTTATTAAAGAAATCGGACTATTGTTTTGAATACCTGTGGCTTTGGAGCTGTGAGAAAAAGACACCATCGCGAGATCTGCTGTGGGAAGACGGGAGACAGGAAGTGCGTAACAACAATAGAGCGGCTGGAGAGAAGCGGCCCTTGCTGGAGGGCAGGAAGAAGGGAATCACCATTTTTGAGAGGGGAAGGGTCGCGGCCTCAGCGGAAAAGGAAGTAGGCCATATTGGATTATAAAATCATAGAGAGACCATAGAGAAAAGACGCCCGACATTTTGAACCCTTTAAAATCAATTTATGCAAGAAGACCGGGACATTTGAAACAAAAAAAGGTACCAAATTTAACGCCACGGAGCTAAGGAAGAGAGCGGACTCGTGGGAGCGAGCAAAAGCAAGCCCCACGATGTCGAAGAAAGAGTGGCAATCGGCAATAGAAAACCTGGATAAAAAACTTTTTGAGGTGATTAAAGAATTTAAAGACATGAAATTGGAGCTGATCAAAGAGGTTAAACAGACAGTAAAATCGGAGCTGTCAGAAGTAAAATCGGAGCTGTCAGAAGTGAAGAAAGGTATGGAAACAATACAAAGTGAATTACAAGGGACACAGCAGAGAGTTAAAACAGTAGAAGGAGCGATGGAGAACTTAGCAGATACGCAACAAACAGAGATGAGGCTGATGAGGGGAAGGTTGGCGGTTGCGGAAAGTAGACATATGGAGAAGCAGCTGAGATTTCGCGGTCTGCCGGAAATGGAAGGAAAGACAGCGCAAGAACAGATGACGGAGGTGTTAGCTGAATACCTGGGGAAGGAGGAGGAGGATGTTGTGGCTATCCTAGATGTGGCATATCGTGTGAATTCGAGAATTGCAACCCAGAGGAAAGTACCAAGAGACGTGATTGTACAATTTACAACAAGAAATTTGAAAGAGAAGATTGTGACTAAACAGTTTCAAGATCCATTGGAGATCGATGGCAAGACAATCATTATAATGAAGGAGCTACCCAGATCAGTGTTACTAGATCGGAAAAAATATAAAGCGCTAATCCAGATGTTGAAGGACATGAAAATCAGGTACAGATGGGAGCTCCCAGAGGGTTTGTCCTTCGAATTTGGAGGTGCCAAAAAGCGTATCAGATCTGAGCGGGAGATGGAGCGATTTATAAGGGACAATGAAAAAGACTTACCAACAAGATTATGAATATGGAGTGTAAAGTATTATCTTGGAATGTAAATGGACTAAACTCACCGAATAAGAGAAAAAATATTTTTCACTGGCTATTAAAACAAAAATGTGACATTGTTTGTTTGCAAGAGACTCATATTCGAAAACAGGATGTAAAATATTTAAAACTGGGAAAATTGGGCAAGGACTTTGTAGCGGCCTCAAGTAAGAAAAAAAGAGGAGTGGTGTTGTATGTAAAAGAGGAGCTACAACCAAAATTCATAATGAAAGATGTGGAAGCCAGATTTGTAGCAGTGGAATGTACTTGGAACTTAAAGAGAGTGTTGGTAGTCGGAATCTATGCACCTAACGGTGCAAAAGAGAGCTTCTTTGAGGATTTGAGGAAGCATTTAGACGATCTTTCATATGATCAGATAATTCTTGCTGGAGACTTCAATGGAGTGACAGACTTGGAACTGGATAAAAAGACTACAATGGCACAAAAGAAAAGAGGACTATTACCAAAGCTCTTTTTTGAGTTGATTCAACAAGAGACTCTTGAAGATGTATGGAGGAGAGAATATCCTAAAAGTAGACAGTTTACTTTTTATTCTGCAAGGCACTCCACACTATCAAGAATTGACATGATCTGGGCCTCAAAAGATTTGGCGTTATGGACTAAGGATGTAGAAATAATGCCGATGGTAGGCTCAGATCATAACCCAATTATGTGGAAATTAGGGAAAAGGAGAAAAAGGAAAGCATGGAGAATAAATGAGGACTTGCTACAGGAAAAAGAGAATATGGAAATATTGAGAAGAGAGACAAAGTTTTTCATACAATACAACGTGAATAAAGAAGTACCAACTGATAAAGTTTGGGATGCTTATAAGGCGGTTATAAGGGGCATACTAATGGACTTAAATGGCAGAGCAAGAAAGAAGAAAGAGGAGAAGAGACAAGAGATTGAGGAGAAAATAAAAGCTAAGGAAATACAGTTAAAAAAGAGACCAGGGAAAAAGAAATTATACCAGGAAATTAAAATATTGCAAGAACAGCTAACAGCAATGAGTAATAAAGAATTGGAGTGGAATCTCAAAAGGCTGAATCAGAAAGCGTTTGAGGGTGCAAATAAACCTGGGAAGTACCTGGCATGGCAACTGAAGAAGAGAAGGGAAAAGAAAACAATAAATAAAATTTGTGAAGATGACAAAACGTATTTGGAACAGACTACCATTAGTAGAGCCTTTTATAAATTCTACGCTAAACTGTACAACAAGAAAGAAGTAAACAAAGATTCAATAGCGTCATATCTGGAGAAAATGACACTTCCAGAAATCTCGGACGCTTGGAGAAGTAAATTGAACAGTGAGGTAACAGATGAGGAAATAAGCAAGGCAATACAATCTGCAAATCTAGGAAAGGCGCCAGGGCCAGATGGACTTACAGCTAAATTTTATAAGACTATGGCCAATGAGCTGGCACCATTCCTAAAGGAGGTGATCAATGGAGTTCTAAGGGATCAAAGGATTCCAGACACTTGGTCTGAAGCGAACATATCATTGATCCCAAAAGAGGGCCAAGATTTGACTAATGTGAAAAATTACAGACCTATATCGTTACTCAACAATGACTATAAAATTTTTGCGAAGATACTGGCGGAAAGGCTGAAGTGGTGGCTTTCGGAAGTTATAGAGGAGGAGCAAGCAGGCTTTTTGCCAGACAGACAAATAAGAGACAATTTAAGGACAGTGATTGATGCTATTGAATATTATGATAAGCGTTGTGATAAAGAGGTTGGTTTCTTCTTTGTTGACGCTGAAAAGGCATTTGACAATTTAAACTGGGACTTTATGTTTGCCACTATGGAAAAGCTACAATTAGGAGAAAGATTCATCAGAGCAATTAAGGAAATTTACAGAGACCAGACTGCAGCAATTGTGGTGAACGATGAACTGACTAAGAAACTGATTATAAGTAAAGGAACAAGACAAGGTTGCCCGTTGTCTCCACTGTTGTTCATTTTAGTATTGGAGATCCTGATGATACAAATACGACAAGACGAGGAAATTCGAGGAATAAAAATAAAGGACTATTCATACAAGGTCAGAGCATTTGCGGACGATATAATGTTAATCGTAGAGGACCCATTGGAGAACATGCCAAAAGTGATAGACAAGATCAAGGAGTTTGGAGACTTGGCAGGTTTCTATATTAACAAAAAGAAGTCAAAGATATTATGTAAAAACATGACTAAGCAGAAACAACAATTGTTAATGGAAACAACAGACTGTGAAGTAACAAGTAAGGTGAAATACTTGGGAATTGAACTGACTGCAAAGAATATAGATTTGTTTAAGAATAATTATGAAAAACTATGGACTCAGATAGAGAGAGACTTGATTAAATGGAATAGGCTCAATCTGTCATGGTTGGGTAGGATTGCAGCAGTTAAAATGAATGTGTTACCAAGAGTGATGTTTTTGCTACAGACAATACCAATCATCAGAGACTCTAAACAATTTGAAAAATGGCAGAGGAAAATATCAGACTTTGTATGGGCAGGCAAGAAGCCTCGAGTGAAAATGAAAGTTTTACAAGATGCAAAGGAGAGAGGCGGAATGCAACTGCCCAATCTGAGACTTTACCACGATGCAATCTGTCTAGTTTGGCTGAAAGAGTGGATGACATTAAAGAACAAGAAATTATTAGCCCTAGAGGGATATAAAAAAATATTTGGATGGCACGCATACCTATGGTACGACAAAGTAAAGGTCAACTCGATGTTCCTGCACCATTTTGTACGGAGAAGTCTATACACAATCTGGAAGAAGTACAGAAATTATCTACAAGAAGGAACTCCTTGGTGGGTGGTTCCATATGAGGTGATAGACCCGAGAACTGTTGATAATGAACGACAATGTTTAACTTACAAAGAAATAACTAAAACTGAAGCAGCTAAACTTAGAATAAAGACGCAAGAGGAACTATCACCTAATTACGATTGGTTCCAGTATAGACAGATTAGAGACTTGTATAACTCGGACTCTGTAAAGGGAGGTATACGAATAGAGAATTCGGAACTAGAGCAGACCCTGCTTAAAGAGGACAAGAAAAGAATATCCAAGGTATACCAAGTACTGTTGAAATGGTATACCGAGGATGAGATAGTTAAAACACAAATGGTGAAATGGGCTATAAATTTTAATAAAGAAATAACAATGGAGGCATGGGAATACTTGTGGAAGACTACAATGAAGACAACGACATGTACAAATATCAAAGAGAACATTTACAAAATGATCTATCGTTGGTACATGACACCAAAGAAGATTGCGCTAGGGAATTTGAACACTTCTAATAAATGCTGGAAATGTAGGAAGCATGAGGGCTCCCTCTATCATATGTGGTGGTCGTGTGAGGTAGCCAGGCAGTACTGGGGGGTAATAATAAGAGAAATGAGTGAAATTTTACAATTTCAAATCAATAAGAACACAGAACTCCTGCTACTGAACTTGGGAATGGAGGGAATTCCAGCCCATCACAGGACGCTGATATTTTACATGACGGCAGCAGCTAGACTTTTGTATGCGCAAAAATGGAAAGTACAAGAAGTGCCAACTATCGAAGATTGGATCTACAAATTGCTGTACATGGCTGAAATGGACAAGATGACAAGAAAACTGAGAAATCTGGACTCAGGGCAGTTTAACACAGACTGGGAGAAGCTGAAACAATACCTGGAGAAGAAATGGGAGGTGGGAGGAAAACTGTGGCAGTTTGAGAACTACTGAAGTATAATAAAATGTAGGGGGGGGTGACTTTACCGGGGGGAGAAGAGATAAATGTGAATTTATAAGCAGTTAGATTAACAGATTGACATATATATAGATATATATGGGTTAAAAAACAGAATATTGATAGAAAATAATTAACTATAAGGATTAAATATAAGGATTGAGTAACCAATAATATTTTCTTTCTTTGATAAGATTTGTACAATGCACCAAACTGAATGTCTGAAGGTATAGACGAGTCAAATTGATCGACTATGCGATGAGAGTTATATAGAATTATTATAAAAAGACAGAATAAGTCAAATTGTTTGATTTAAATGAATGTAAGATTTATATGGTTTATGATATATAGAAATATTTAAAATTGGAAAATGGGATAAATTGTTTATCCAAGATGGAAACAAAGACTTACAGTTTGGGTATATAATATTAAAAATAGTTAAGGATGTACTGCTTAGAATAATGGAGAATATATATTTGTTTTAGATAGAGGAATCTAATAGAAGTAAGGGAAAAGGGACAAAGGGTTGGAAAACTGTTGGAAGTCAACAAAAGGGGGGGAAAGGGAGGGGGTTAGAAATGTAAAATTGGGGAAAATCGAATGTAAATGTAAAAATAACGGATTCTAACCCAATAAAAATTTTTCAAAAAAAAAGGAATGAAGCGAGTATTGCTTTGATTCCGAAAGAATTACAAGATTTGACAGATGTGAAAAATTACAGACCAATTTCGCTTATAAACAATGACTATAAAATAATGGCAAGAATATTAGCAGACAGGCTTAAAATATGATTAATGGACTTTATAGGAGAAGACCAGGCTGGATTCCTACTAAACAGACAACTAAAGAACAACTTGAGAGTGGTTATAAATGCCATTGAATATTTTGATAAGTGACCAGACAAAGAATTTGGCTTTTTCTTTGCAGATGCAGAGAAGGCCTTTGACAACTTGAACTGGGACTTTATGTTCGCATCAATGGAAAAGATGGACCTAGGTAAAGAATTTAAAGAAGCAGTAAAAACAATATACAAGGAACAAAGAGCGACAATCTGTGTCAATGACGACCTGACAGAGAAGTTTGAAATAAGAAAAGGTACAAGACAAGGAT
This sequence comes from Eublepharis macularius, assembly GCF_028583425.1. Taxonomy (NCBI): domain Eukaryota; kingdom Metazoa; phylum Chordata; class Lepidosauria; order Squamata; family Eublepharidae; genus Eublepharis; species Eublepharis macularius. The sequence continues at coordinate 117,191,646 of NC_072790.1, forward strand.
GTCCTCTATCACCGTTGTTATTTGTGATAGTCTTAGAAATATTACTAAGGCAGATTAGAGAAGATGATGACATAAGAGGAATAAAAATAAAGGGATCTTCCTATAAGTTAAGAGCGTTTGCAGACGATGCACTACAAACTCTGCCAAGACTACTGGAAAAAATTAAGGAATTTGGAGATTTGGCAGGCTTCTATATAAATAAAAAGAAGTCAAAAATAATAACTAAGAACATGACCAAGAAGAAACAACAGGAACTAAGTGAAATAATAAAATGTGAAGTGGTACACAAGACTAGGGGTGTGCAAAGGCACAGTGGTTCGGCTTTCCTGATTCGGGTATACCCGAATCGAGAAGCCGATTCGGGAACAGCTGTACCCGAAACGGCAAGCCAATTCGGGTATGGCGATTCGGGTATCGATTCGGCTTGATTCGCGGGTTCGGGAAAGCTTTTCCCCAAGCTCAGAGAAGCCTGGGGGAGGCATTTTCCCACCTAATCATGCCAAAATTGGTGGGGGCCTTCCTCTAACTCCCCTCTAACAACCCCCCAAGTTTCAGACCGATTGGACTTTGGGGGGCCATGTTATGCCCCCCCCAACCAGGTCCCCCTATCCTCGCCTATAAAAGGGCATAGCTTTAGGTTGCTGCTGCTAATCTCCTATTTTGTGCTTGCTGCTGCTGATCTCCATATTTCCTATGGGGGGGAAATGAAGAGGCAGGCTTCCTTTGCCAGGGGTGGCATTTTGCATGCAATGAAATGCCTCCCCAAGTAGGTGACCTTTTCTCTACAACCTACAGGTGGGGGAGGCTTGTCTTGCCAGGGGTGGCATTTTGCATGCAAAATGCCCCCAACCCTCGGGGGCCCTTCTCCCACCTTTCCTCCCACCCCCACCAAGGGTCAGCCTGCTCCCACTTGGGGGGGGGGCTTTCATGGCCTCCCCAAGTAGGTGACCTTTTCTCTACAACCTACAGCTGGGGGAGGCTTGTCTTGACAGGGGTGGCATTTTGCATGCAAAATGCCCCACAACCCTCAGGGGCCCTTCTCCCACCTTTCCTCCCACCCCCCACCAAGGCGCAGCCAGCTCCCACTTGGGGGGCATTTCATGGCCTCCCAGAGTAGGTGCTCTCAGCCCCCAAAGTCCCCTCCTACATCCCCACACATACCCAATACCCCCCAGCTGCCACACAGAGACCCAAATTCCCACATTAGCCCCTCACAGACCCAAATCCACCCCAGTAGCCCCACACCCATAACCCCAGGAACAGGCTTGCCATCCCTCTCCCTTTGTTCCCTATGCTGGGAACTTCCAAACTCTCTTTCCCAGGGCAATTCCGCACAGCCCAGGGGTGCAACAATGGTGGGCACACTTCTGAGTGCCAACTTGTCCCTGGGAAAGAGCACCTGACACACAGACACCCTCCCTCAAATTCCCCCACCACCTACAGAGATGGCTGGCCAGCCAGCCCCATTGTTCCCTATGATGGGAACCAACTGCACAACAAAGAATAAAACACGAACAACACAAAATAACGTTTTTAAAAAATTATTTTCTCCCTTTCAAAGTACAAGTAGGCAAAGCATTATGACACATTACACCAGCAGTCCCGTACACAGAAAACTTAACACAACTCACTTAACATCAGAGAATCACAAAAACTCAATTCCTGTCAAAAAACATTTTATTGCTTGAACAGCTTTAGGTTACACAGCAGGGGCGCCACACCAAAGGGCATTCCAGCATTCCACCTCACAAAAATAACACAACTCACTTAACATCAGAGAATCACAAAAACACAATTCCTGTCAAAAACACTTTATTTCTTGAACAGCTTTAGGTTACACAGCAGGGGGGCACACCAAAGGGAATGGCAGCAGTATCTTACACAAAAATAACACAACTCACTTCACATCAGAGAATCACCCAAACACAATTGCTGTCAAAAACGGTGAAGTGGGTTGTATTATTTTGTGTAGTGCACTGCTAACATGCCCTGTTGTGCCCTCCTACTGTGTAACCTAAAACAGTTAAAGAAATAAAGAGTTTTTGACAGGAATTGTGTTTTTGTGATTCTCTGATGTTAAGTGAGAGTTGTGTTATTTTTCTGTGTGGGGGACTGCTGGTGTAATGTGTCATAATGATTTGCCTACTTGTACTTTGAAAGGGAGAAAATATTTTTTTAAAAACTGTATTTTGTGTTGTTCATGTTTTATTCTTTGTTGTGCAGTTGGTTCCCATCATAGGGAACAATGGGGAGGCTGGCCAGCCATCTCTGTAGGTGGTGGGGGTGTCAGGGGGTGGTTGTCTGTGTGTCAGGTCAGGTGCTCTTTCCCAGGGACAAGTTGGCACTCAGAAGTGTGCCCACCATTGTTGCACCCCTGGGCTGTGCGGAATTGCCCTGGGAAAGAGAGTTTAGAAGTTCCCAGCATAGGGAACAAAGGGGGAGGGCTGGCCAGCCTGTTCCTGGGGTTATGGCTGTAGGGCTGCTGGGGGTGGATTTAAGTCTGTGAGGGGCTAATGAGGGGATTTGGGTCTGTGTGTGGCAGCTGGGGGGGAATTGGGTTTGTGTGGGGCTGTAGGGGGTGGACTTTGGGGGCTGAGAGCACCTACTTTGGGAGGCCATGAAATGCCCCCCCAAGTGGGAGCTGGCTGAGCCTTGGTGGGGGGTGGGAGGAAAGGTGGGAGAAGGGCCCCTGAGGGTTGGGGGGCATTTTGCATGCAAAATGCCACCCCTGGCAAGACAAGCCTCCCCCAGCTGTAGGTTGTAAAGAAAAGGTCACCTACTTGGGGAGGCCATGAAAGGCCCCCCCCCAAGTGGGAGCAGGCTGAGCCTTGGTGGGGGGTGGGAGGAAAGGTGGGAGAAGGGCCCCTGAGGGTTGGGGGGCATTTTGCATGCAAAATGCCACCCCTGGCAAAGGAAGCCTGCCTCTTCATTTTCCCCCCATGGGAAATAATGGAGATCAGCAGCAGCAAGCACAAAATAGGAGATTAGCAGCAGCAACCTAAAGCTATGCCCTTTTATAGGCGAGGATAGGGGGACCTGGTTTGGGGGGCATAACATGGCCCCCCAAAGTCCAATTGTTCTGAAACGTGGGGGGTTGTTAGAGGGGAGTTAGAGGAAGGTCTCCACCAATTTTGGCTTGATTCAGTGGGAAAATGCCTCCCCCAGGCTTCAGAGAAGCCTGGGGAGGCTTTTTCCCATTGAAAAGCAAGCAAAATGCTGCCCCGAATCGCCCCGAATCGATTCGGGGCATGCTGATTCGGGTTTCCCGAATTGATTCAGGAAACCTGAATCGATTCGGGTTTCCCGAATCACCCTGAATCAGGGTGATTTGGGATTTTTTCGGGTTTCATTAACCCGAACTGCACACCCCTAGATTCGGGGCATGCCGATTCGGGTTTTCCGGATCGATCCGGGAAACCTGAATCGATTCGGGAAACCCGAATCACCCCGAATCAGGGTGGTTCGGGATTTTTTCAGATTTCATTAACCCGAACTGCACACCCCTACACAAGACTAAATATTTGGGAATAGATCTGACAGCTAAAAATATTGATTTATTTAAGAATAACTATGAAAAGCTCTGGACACAAATTGAAAGAGATATAATAAAATGGAATAAACTAAACTTGTCGTGGTTAGGTTGGATTGCCATAGTCAAAATGAACGTGTTGCCTAGAATGATGTTCCTAATGCAAACAATACCAGTTGTAAAAGACAAAAAACAATTTGAAAAATGGCAGAAGATATTGGAATTTGTGTGGGCAGGAAAGAAACCAAGAGTAAAGATGAAAGTTCTTTGCGATGCTAAGGAAAGAGGTGGAATGCAGTTACCTGATCTTCGACTTTACCATGAAGCGATATGTTTAGTCTGCCTAAAAGAATGGGTGTCTTTAACCAATCACAAACTACTAACTTTGGAAGGTTATAATAAACTATTTGGATGGCATGCATATATGTGGTACGATAAGTATAAAATGGACACAATGTTTCAGCACCATTATTTGAAAAGAAATTTATTGTTGACTTGGCTAAAGTACAAAAAATTTATAGACCAGAAGAAACCACTTTGTATTATACCAGCTGAGGTGATCAACCCAAACTTAGAATATAAAGGGAAAGAATGGCTTACTCTCAAAGACTTAACAGAAGTAACAGATAATGAGTTGAACCTTAAACCAAATGAGGAGTTGCCATTCAAATACGGTTGGTTGCAATATAGACAAATCAAAGACTTATTTGATTCAGACCAAAGAAAAAACAGGCCTTAGAACCAAGAATTCAGAGCTAGAAGAATTACTGTTGGGAGATAATAGTAAAATAATTTCTAAAATGTACAAATAGTTATTGAAGTGGTTTACAGAAGATGAAACAGTCAAGGTGCAAATGGTAATGTGGGCTATAAACTGTAATAAATGAAATAACGATGGAAGCATGGGAAAAATTATGGAAAAATACTTTTAAAATATCAACATGTACCAGTATTAGAGAGAATGGCTACAAAATGTTATATAGATGGTACTTAACACCAAAAAAATTAGCCATAGCCAACCAAACAGCTATCTAATAAGTGTTGGAAATGTAAGGAGCATGAAGGTTCTCTGTTTCATATGTGGTGGACTTGTCGTAAGGTTAGAGACTTTTGGACCCAAAATATGTACTGAGATGTCTTTGATACTTGGTTATAATGTTGCAAAAAATCCAGAAATGTTGTTATTATCATTGCATTTGGAAGATGTTAATAGAAATGATAAGATATTGTTATATTATATGATATCAGCAGCTAGAATAATATATGCTCAGTACTGGAAGAGAGAAGAAATACCTGAAATTGAAGAATGGACAAGGAGATTGTTGTACATGGCTGAAATGGACAAACTAACAAGAAATCTGAAGAAGCAAGATCCAGAAGTATTTTTGGAAGATTGGAAAAAGTTGAAAAAATATATGGAAAAGAAATGGGATGTTAAGGGACAATTATGGTCTTTCGAGGGGTTTTAAAGAAATTACGTAAGATAAGATATAATTAAGATCTTTACTAACAATAAGAAAAGAACAACTTTAGTATAGAAATAAGGTATTATTAATAACGGGGGGTTGGAGTGCTGTTGGAAGTCATTATCGAAAAGGGGGGAGGGGAGGGGTGGGAAAATATACCCAGGAGAATTGAAATGGAATGTATTTGTATTTGAAATTGATTATATATTGACCCATCCAATAAAAATCTATTTTTTAAAAAAAGAAAGTCTCAGAGCAGACTGTTATATGACTTGAAGACTCTGTAATGTCAGATTTGATACTGACACAGGATGAGCCTGAAATAAAGCAACAGTTTCCCCCAGTTGTTTCAATGTCAAGAATAGTCCAGTGCAGTACCCCCAACCCCCAACACTAAAAAAAGTGGAGAAGCCCTTGTTTATCACTATTCACATCACAGCAGCCATGAAGCTGCGGCTGTAGATGAATCTATAAATGTGGAATCCATGTGCAGCAGAATTGAGAACTGTTTTAATAACAGAAGTACTGCAGTTATGTGAATAACCCATTGTAATAAAATGCTTGCATCACTCCAACATTGTATGTGTGTGTGTGTGTGTGTTTATGCTATCAAGTCACTTCCAAATTATGGCAACCTGTGAATGAATTCCCTCCAAAATGCCCTGTCATTGACAGACTTGCTCCGGTCTGGCAAACTGAGGGCCATGGCTTTCTTTATTGAGTCAATCCAGCTCATTTTGGGTCTTCCTCTTTTCCTACTGCCTTCAGTTTTTTCCTAGCATTATTGTCTTTTCAAGTGAGTCTCGTCTTCTCATGATGTGACCAAAGAACAATAGCCTCATTTTCACCATTTTATGTTATAGGGAAGACTCAGGCTTGATTCAATCTAGAACTCATTTAGTTGTCTTTTTGGCAGTCCATGGCACCTGTAAAACTCTTCTCTAACACCCAATTTTCTTCATCAAAACCAATATAATCTTAACTAGAGGTGGGCACGGACCTCATAACGGACCTAATTTCCCCACGGATTTACCTTGTTCGGTATTCGCGAACACGTGGGGACGTGGGCGCGTGTTCTTTTTACGAAAGCGAACGAACGTTGGGGCGTTCTGTCCATCTGTCCATTGGCCCGTTATTCCAGGATTCCCGCCGTCACTGTTCAATCAATTTCCTAGGCAGTGATGTGGAGCCACCTTCCCCATTTGGAACACATCAATCTCAGCCCAGGAAACCTTGATTAGTCAATGAATGAGGGACAACACCCACAGAATACCAAAAATCAATTTCATATATTGATACACAATTTCAAATATTCCACAAAATATACAAAGTGCAAAGTGCTCATAGATACTTAAACATATTTATACAAAATTAGTCTCATTATAGAATTTCATACTGAATCTTTCATAAATGAACCGGAAGACGTCAACTCCCTCCAAAACTGCTTAAAGTCCAAAAGCTTCTCTTATGTTTTCCTTTAAATTCCCAAGCAATAATCTATTCAGAGTTTTTTTCAATGTTTCTCAGGATGGAACGGTGTACTTCCCATGGAGTATGTAATGCCAGACTGGTCTGTTTCTTAAGGCAAGGATATAGCCATAAGGCGTACCCCGATGGAATGCTCTCAATCTGAGGCCGGCTGCGAACAGATTTTGCGCCTGCTTCTTCAGGAGCTTAGCACCATCAATAATAGACTTTAAGGGAAACAAATCATTCCTGCGTTCCGGTAAAGGCGGCGTTGCTCTCCACACGCACCTGGTGGGAGCTATTGGGCTTTCTGTGGCCTGATGGGGAGATGTCTGTTCCCCCCGAGACTTTCCTTCCCCACAGAATCACCTCTGTCCTGTCCTGTCCTGTCCTGTCCTGTCCTGTCCTGTCCTGTCCTGTCAAGGGCTGTTCCTATGTGTCCAAAGAAATCCACTCCCCCCCCATTTAACCTCCTCTCCAAGATTGTCTCTGTCCTTGTGTCCTTTCCAAGAGGCTTTCTCCTGCTGTCTCCCCCCAAAAAACATCTCCTTGACCGTCCCCTCAAAGAGTCCTCCTTTCCCTCCACATTCCAGCCCCAGAGCAGGTTTTCTGCTGCCAGGAAAGGGATGTACTAAAACGAATGACAGGATTGTCCATTGGATATCACGGGAGGCAGGAATGCCCATTTACTTGCATGGGCTCCATTGAAATACATTACAGCAAAAAAAAGAGAGGTTTTTGAACATAAGAACATAAAAGAAGCCATATTGGATCAGGCCAATGGCCCATCCAGTCCAACACTCTGTGTCACAAAGTGGCCAAAAAACCAGGTGTCATCAGAAGGTCTGCCTGTGGGGAAGGGACACTAGAAGCCCTCCCACTGATTGCCCCCCCCAACACCAAGAATACAGAGCATCACCCAGGGGCTGTCACTCCACCCAGGGGCCTGTCATTCCAGTCCCAGAGCCCTTCTGCTATTTCCAGGGGCTGTCATTGCAGTGTGGGGCCTGTCTTTCCAGTCCCTGTATAGTCTATCTGGGCTCAGAGATCTTCCTGGAAAATCCATTCCACATTTTGTTTGCAATTTTTTTTTGCTGTAATGTATTTCAATGGAGCCCATGCAAGTAAATTGGCATTTCTGTTTCCCGTAATTTACAATGGGCCTTCCAGCCTATCCCATTATCCTGCCAAGGAGCATCATTCCCCTCTGGGGGCCGACCTTCCATTCTCAGAGGAAGATTCTCCCACTCCATTCCGGGTTTTCATTACAACTTTTGGGTGCTGCAAGGCAATGCCAGCCTGTTGGCTTTTGCAGCTCCTATTCTCTGTACTGGAGGTTTCTTTGGGGTGGCCACTTTGGGGGCCTGTAACTCAGACATCTGAAATGCAATCTTAACTAAACTTGGAGGGTGGATGGAGGAGAGGATGCTGAAGATAATGTGTGAGTTTGGGCTGCTGGGATGTGAAGGGGGCAGAGCCAGGGCCCCCAGAAGTGACATAACCCAGTTTGCAAACCTGGTTCATGAACCAGGCTGGTCCGTTTAAAAGTTCATGGTCCGTGGTCCATGAAAATCAACAGGCTATGGACTAGCGGTCCATGCCCTCTCCCCGGTCCATGCCCACCTCTAATCTTAACCAATTAAATGATCATCTAGTAAATATATATATCTATACAGAACATTCCTAATATAAACCACAAAAGTCCATATAAACATGAAAAATCAAACATGTTTGATTAAACATGAAAAATCAAACATGTTTTAATGTATTGCCTTTGACAGTGTCAAAGGCAATACATTATAAATACAGCGGTTCCTTTGTAAAAGATATCCAGTTTGTGCATATTATATTGGTTTTAAAGAGTAGATTTAAAGAGTAGGTTTCGTTTGCTTTGTGTGTTAGATGCAAGTTTACCACCACCCCACACGCTTTTTTTCATACATACCTTTAGACGTAGCATGCACAGAGGCTATATGCACATGCAAAATTCACAAGTTGCCCCTTTCAGACAACATGCCAATGGTGCATATTGGGAAGATACATGTGGTTGGCAGGCTGCAGTTATGCACATTTGTAACATCTAAAAAGAGCTTTAAGTCCTCTTAGAGATGCAATTATCTAGGAAAGACCTGAAATTGACCCAAGATTCTTACTTTTTTCATCTGGCTTGTGTTGCACCTAATGGTTCTGATTGGATTTCCTGTATGCTTAAAACAACTATGCCCCTCTCTGAAAGGCTCTTAGCTTTCAAGATTAACTCTGCTCACAGCACCTCATAACACCTCACTCTTCTCTTCTATACAATTCCATACAGTGTCCTTGATATCACAGTGTACACTATTGGCAATATTCTTTCCTGCCTCCACCCTTAGTGGGATATTGTTAACCAGTAAGTTATGTTTCTTAGAAATAGCAGAATAATGTATAAGCATACCTAGCTGCCAGGATCATGCATTCTTTAGAAGCCTTCGGTGTTTTTGACTTATTACTGATTACAATCAAGATTCATCCTGAAACTCCATAAAATATTGTGGCCCTGTATACAAAGAGAGGGGGGAAAGCTGTGTTCAGTATAAGCTGACATCTTCCTCACCTCCTCCTCTATTGTCCTGGCAGCACTTACAAAAATAATTGGTTACTTTCCATTAGTTTTTGTGGTAGAGAAATAAATTGTAGATGGTAATTTATATTAAGAATTCAGATGCTTTACACTGATAGTTTAATAGTAACAGGATTAAAATACAAGAGGATACAGTTACAGATGTGTGGCTGATATCTCTGCCCACACTCAGCAAGAAAAGAATCTATTTGTTATTGAAACACCAATTGCTCTCATAAATTGTACAATGAAGAGAGGTGATGACTAAAATATGACAAATTATAGCCATTAGTATGCCTTGATCTGCCTTTTTCTAAGCACAGAAAATCAAGCAGGAGTGAGACAATTGATATTTAAGAGGAAATAACTGTGATTAAGAGACAAATGTTTTTAAAAGGGCTACACTTGGGTACAGATAGGAATATGAAAAAGATGATCTAAATGTCAGTTGAGATGCCTCTGGACTGAAGGAAATGGAAGCAAAAGGCAAATTGAAAAGGGCAAAATTGCCTCATCAACCTCTGTGGTAATCAGAATATTAATAACAGTGAGCTCAATCTACCAGGAAGATGTCTTGCACATATTCTGTTGAAATGAACAGAAGCCACACACTGTTCTCATTAATTTCAATGGGCCTTCTGAAGGACACTTTCTTGTTGGATTATGTGTATAAGCTGGAAACAATGCATGTAGAGACATGGAGCAGGAACAAGTGCTCAGATCTCACCCTCTGCCCATTCAATCATGAATGCCAAAATGTGAACCCAATGCCTATACATGTTGTCTATACATGTAAACAGGGCTTTTTTTCAGCAGGAACACAGTGGAACAGAGTTCCGGAACCTCTTGAAAATAGTCACATGGCTGGTGGCCTCGCCCCCTGATCTCCAGACAGAGGGGAGTTTAGATTGTCCTCCGCGCAGCTGGAGCGGCATGGAGGACAAGCTAAACTCCCCTCTGTCTGGAGATCAGGGGGTGGGGCCACCAGCCATGTGACCATTTTCTCCGAGGGCAAACCACTGAATTCCACCACCTCTTTTCCCAGAAAAAAAGCCCTGCATGTAAACAGTGCTCAAGTTTTGGCAATCACACATAGGCAGAGGATGGAGCCAGCATGCTAGTCTCACTCCCTTGTGATGCCTTTTCTTTTCACCCTGCATGTGTGGTCTGAAGAGGCTTTATGTGTTGGAAGTGAACTGCTTGATTTCCAGTTGATCTGGAAGTAATGTTGCCAGCATTGTGAGGGAGACTGACCTGTTGCGGGGGGGGGGGGGGGGGGCTTGCCAGTAATTTAATGGCATCAACAGTGACATAATGACATCACTTTCAGAATGACAATCTAGCATTCAGCCCAAACTTTATGATTTAACCATGGAATTTTAACTGGATGCTAGAACATCGCCAGTGAACATGACATTAGTGCATTGAGACACCAGCGATCACCTGTCCCCATTCCCATCTTTTCCCACCACCACCCAGCTGAGAATGGCAGAAAAGGCCAGCCAGGGGTAAGAGATCTCCTGCAGAAAGCAGGAACCTGGCATCCTTATTTAGAGACAAAATTCAACAGGATTATCATTAGATTCAGCCTGGATGAGTCAGAGCCAACAGAGTCTGACAGAATAATGCATATAGAGAATCTGACTAAACAGTCTGACAACTACAGCACCATGATTCATTTTTAAGCATCCATTTTTCCTTTCTTTAAGAAAAACTGCAGGTCTGTGTTTAGAGTCAAACAATAGCAAGTGAATCTCAAAAAAAATTCCATCAGACCGTCAAAACACTTAGGTCAGGTCTAACGATAATAAAAAGAAACATTACATTTTTATGAGTCCACAGTAACAAGGGATAGGAAAAAGAAAGTAAAAAGTTAAACAAGTTCATGAAATGTTGAGTTCACTGTTAAAGTTCAAGCTTCAATAAATTTTTAAGGTGCCACAGGATTCATCTTCTTTGTTGCGGTTGTTAAAACACAGCTAAGTATTCCAGAATCTCTCACTAAACTTTCAGCTCCTTAGTAACTTATTAACCTGATAATTGGCTGCGAAACTAAATAAATATGGCAGTTATTTCTTTTACAATGGTGTTATAAGAATTTCCTTGTTCTTAGAAAACAACACACACCAAGCCAAAAAAAAAATCAAAGTCCTGGGAGGGGGGCGGCGGCTTTTATTAACATGTATATAAAAAGGTACCTCATTGATCTGAGTGCTCAGGAGGATATGAGAATTGCAAAAGTACTTCTTTCTTAACAGACAAGAAGCTGAAATTTTGGGAATGGTCTAAACAAATGGTTTAAACAATTAAAGTGTGAAAAATAGGACATTTGTGTATCTACTAGTCAAAATTCTAGACATGAAATGTTCCTCAAAATAAGCCAAGCTGCATGCAAGTGGAATGCTTGTAGTGGAGTACATGTGAGAGACACAACAGCACCCGGCAAAAACCCATATGTAGTCAACTATACACTGTTTTCTACCAATATTTTTCTAAAGAAGTAGGAAGGGTGCTGAATGGGAGTGTGGGCAGGGAACCAGCTTGAGAGCTCTTTAAGCTCTGAGTGCAGATAACCCTTGAAATGAGCACCTTCATTGTATGCAGCTGTTTTTGTCAGTAGTGTGATCTATGAAAGGCATCAACAAACCCACAAAAAACCTTCAGTGTAACAAGTGTAACATGTTTCAGATAAATGCTCAAAAAGGCAGGAAATGCAACATGCCTGCTGCTGACAAATATCAGTCTCATTTGCACACATATAAATCAAATTAAATCACACAGAGATATGAAATTGATAATGCAGTCTCTAGGATTTTTGCAGATGGATACAAATCTTTCATTATTGCCTCTCAGTTTTTCCAATAAACCAACAGTGCACAGCCCATCATCCTTATGCATCTCTGACAGCATGTGTGAGTGATGTTCAAAAGAGTTGTCCCTAATCATTCATTAATATGTATTGCCCAGAGCACACTTGCTTAAGATAAACTACCAATGATAATAGGAAGCCGTAAGTCAAAGTTCTCATAGCCAGCTCTACATGCAGAATATGAGAGGGGAGTTGTTTTTTTGTCTGTGGACAACTCAGATTTAAAAAAAATTAAAAGACATGCAAGGGTCTTATTCACCATTCCATTTATAACTTCTCATATCCATCGTTGCTGTTTGGCCCAACTTTACACTATATTACCATTGTCCTTACTCAGTGTTCAGTTACTGTAACTATAGCTACATAGCTTTAACTGTAGCTACGGTAAAAATGTTCTCTTTTAGGGCTGCTTCATGTGTTACAACAGAAGAGGGTTCCTTGTGTTCCAACCACTAGGTATTTTCTGTAACAATGTAAACAATTAATTGATTTAATCAGTAAATTGTTCAACTAAAGCTTGCAAATCAAAAAGTGTTTCTGAAAAAGAACTTTCCCAATTCTTGAGTAATAATTTGAGCTGTGTAACCCTCAGTACCTATATCCTTAACTGATGATCAAATCTGGGGTCCCATATATGCAAACTCTGCGTTCTTACTGAGCATGCAAAGAACAAGATCCATTCTGAGTTGCCCATCTGGCAAAAATCCGTTTTGTGGTGTTAAGACTTGCACTGTAAGCACCACCAACATATTTAGTAAAACCTAATTAAACGGTGGTTGGAATTGTTTTGAGGAATAAGTGACAGGCACAAATTAGCATGCATAGCCACCAAAATTCAGATGATAATCCTTTCCAGAGGTCCATTTATAAAGTGATTGTGTACAGTTATATTTTGAATGTTATGATGAAGTTAGAGGCAACTTTTGAAATTAGATTTGTGTGATGTCGACACTAGTTACAGAAAGCTCATCATCGCTCATTTTGTCCCACTGAGTCCCAGCTGCGGTCAGTAAGAACTGGAGCCAACAAATGTACTCGGCACAACCTGTTGTGCAGAGATCACAAGAAGGTCAAGGAATTGCAGCAGCAGGAGAAACTCAAACCAAGCAAGGGGGGAAAGGTTTGCTGTAAACAGAGTTATGAAAGAATTACATAAGAATCACAAATGGAACCACATTCTGTGCTTTGATTGCACAGGGTGACGCTAAATACATATGAAGTTGTCTTTCATTGAATCAGACACTGGTCCACCTAGCCTACTGCTGCTTACAACTGACAGGCATTCAAAGGTCTGTTCATGATCTTAGGTGGATGTTGATCCCAGATTAGACACGGGCACAAATTGAAATACAAATCAAATTTCATGATGAATTGTGCTGATTCATGTATTGTGAAAATGCATCTCATGGGGCTGCGTTTTTCATGAACTCCACGACTTTTGGGGCCAATTCGTTTGATACGTGAATGCTTCGTGATGCCAGACAGTCTGGTGCTGATCCATTGTTTCCCTAGGCAACATAGGCCCAGGATGTCTGCAGACCTTTTGTTGCCGTGGAAACCCCAATCTTAGACCACATAACCTCGATATGCAGCTCTCCCTGCCAACCTGAGAGCTCCCATTCTGTTCTATGAGAGCAACGAGCAGGTAGGAAATGGGCCTTCTGTAACCATGGAAACACTAATCTCATCCCTCCAAACCCTGTTAGGCAGGTCTGTCTGCCAGCCAGAGAGCTCCTGTTCTGCTCTATGTGAGTGTTTCTTATATAGGACACAGCTCTGTGCCTCCTGCTTTCGGTTCCAGTAGACAGAGGGAGAGGAAGGAGCTGTTGCTGGGATTTGGAGTGAGAAAGAGTGGATTTGGGAGCTTTGGGCTGGATTTGCTACTGCTTCAAAAGAGACTGAATAGACACTTATTTTCTGCTCTTGTCCTTGCTGGGAAGGTTGTTAGGTGAGGGTGCCTTTGAAGACTCCCTGTGAGTTTGGTATCTCTGTGTCTGAACGGAGCCATTGTAGGGCCCTGGGATCTGATGAATCACGAACCATTTCATAAAACGGAACAATTTCGTGAAAGTTCGTGGTTCATGGAACGCGACAAACCACAAAACTCAGGATTCTTTTTTTCCCGTTTCATGCCCATCTCTATCCCAGACCTACTACCAATGCTTATGTGATATCACTGAGCTACAGCCATGCCCACAGCACCTAGTTGGACATAACATTGTGAAACAAGATCGTATTTAGCAAAGGGCAAAAGTATAATATTTTGACTGACAACATTTTTAGAAACCTGAAAGGTCCATTTAAGCTTGTCCTGATTTCCTGGGAACTGATTCTTTGCTTTTAATGAAATAGTAAAGTTGCCTGGAACATGGTGATAGTCAAGGTATAGGACCTATTCCAGTGCTTCCTAGTGGGAGCTTCTTCACCCATTATGACTTCCCCATTCTCCATTCAGGCAGCTCTATGCTGATGTGAAAGAAAAAATAGGTGATAAAAGGAGTCACTGAAATTACTTCCAGAAGATTGGGACTGTATCCAACCAACCCCAGGCTCAGCCCCCAAATCTCCAGGAATTTCACAACCCAGAGTTGGCAGGCCTACACATGTATGAAGGGACTCTGAGTTGTATATAACAATTACAGAATTGTTGGGAATCCTTATTGATCATGTCCATGACATCCATGACACAGAGGGTAAAAGTCACTCTTTTAAGACATCTGAAAGACACTGAGGTGCTGCATGAATGCTATTATAATAATAACATTCGATTTATATACCGCCCTTCAGGACAACTTAATGCCCACTCAGAGCAGTTTACAAAGTGTTATTATTATTACCCCACAACAATCACCCTGTGAGGTGGGTGGGGCTGAGAGAGCTCCAGAGAACTGTGACTCGCCCAAGGTCACCCAGCTGGCTTCGTGGAGGAGTGGGGAATCAAACCCGGTTCTCCAGATTAGAGTCCCATGCTCTTAACCACTACACCAAACTGGCTTATAACCAACAATCCAGATTTCCAAATTTGGACACTCAGGGCTAATTACCTATATCCTTGTTATTCTTGCACTTAAGTACTAGAATGCTGAGTATCTCAGACATCTCATGGGAATCTTGGCTGCTTAGCAACTATAAACACTTGGCTGCTGATTACATCAGTTCCAGAGATCCAGTGAACATTCTGCCTAGTTTGAATAAACAGTTTCAGCTAATCTTACTCGTCATGACAAAACTAAGTCTTTCTGACAAACTCCTTATGTTTAGCATTAATAGTGTTTAAATATGTGTTGTAGAGGCTAAGTTCTCCTGTTGAAGATGTATCTCTGCAGCCTCCCTGTGTCTTCACCTTAAGTGCTCTTGATAAAGCAAAATTCTTTGGAGTGATGTAGAACTGAAAATGTAATCCAGCTGTTTGTGTGGTGTGGACTTAATCAACAAAGGATACAAGAAAACTTTGCAGCTCTGAACCGATCTAGAAGGAACCAGAACTAGCCAAACCAAGTCTCACATGATATTGGACATTCCATTTTAGTTTCTTATTAATCTAAGATAATGTTCCCATACTGTTTGTGCTCTTGCCTTTCAGATCTGGGGGACAACGATAAGATGTAAACGCTAGTACATTCAACTTTTTTAGACATGTGCTTGGTCTGACCTATAAACCTGTAATGTCATTTTCAGTGGAAAGCAGGTTCATTTCCTGCAGCTATTACTTTCTCTTAAAAGCTTAATCAGCATTTTGTATAGTTTAGCTGCAGTGATTACACTACTATAATAATGGTCACAGCAAAACCATGCTGAGAGCTTCTGTTCTTGTCAGGCTTGCCAGTACTTCACAGTAGGGTTGCCAGTACCCCGATGGGGGTGGGGGATCCCTCACTGGGGCCAGAGGATCTCCCACTCTGACCCCCTACCCCCCACCCCTGCCTACCTGACCAGCAGGGGAATCCGCCTCCGGGGCATGCTCCCAAGTGACACGGCATGCTCTCGTGTTCCATAGTGAGCTGAGTTGGGCCCCAAAAGGGCCAAATTGGGCCCATTTGGGGCCTAAATTGGTCTGTTGTGAAGCGCAGGAGCTCACCAGGGCCCTCTTAGCATAGCCCCTGCCCCACAGCGGGCCGAATTGGACCCATTTAGGGCCAAAATCAGCCTGCTGCAAAGTGCAGGAGCACTCCAGGGCCCATCGTGCTGCCCTGGCAGCACTCCCACATGCCACAGTGGGATGATTTTGGCCCCAAACAGGCCAAAATTGGCCTGCTGCAGAGCACAGGAGCACTCCCAGGGGCAGCACAAGGCCTGAGTGATGATGGCACTTCCTGGAAGTGATGTAATCATGCAGCCCTGGAGTGCATGCACGTGAAGAATCTAAATAGATAAGTGCCAGGTTTCCTGCCTCCTGCGTAGCGAGTAAGGGGACCTGGCAACCCTACTTCACAGTCATATCCAAGTAATCAAGTACAAACTTAACAGTACAATACTATGCAAAGTCTCCTCCACTCTAAGCCTATGAAATCAGTGGAATTAGACTGGAATAACTCTGCAATATTAGTCAGTTATGTTATACATGCTTATCTAGGAATTGAACACAGGCTTACTTCTGAGTAAATATGCATAATATGTAAGTACCATTGGAAGTCTTAGCCATTGAAATAAACTAGATGTTAACATTTAGTTTTCTCTGGATCTTCATTTCCAAATATACCAAATATGCTGGACTTTATGAATCCTGTTTAGTAAACATGGGTGGATTCATACAACTATTGTCCTCCATATAATATGATGTTTAAATTACACACACACACACACACACACACATTATAAAAGCCATCTTGAAATTTTCCTTCAGCTGGCCTCCATGAGCTTAGCTGGGGGGGGGAAATCATGTTAGCTTTCAGAGCAGGAAGCTGCAGAACTCCATCACCTGGTTTTTAAAGACCCTAATCAAGAGTAGTGATCAGAAATAAAGAGCATTACATTTGCAAAGCAATTGATGGGTAGTTTTCAGGGGTCTTTAACAGGCAGCTGAAACAGCTTTGGATAGTAAAGCTACTAATCACCTTTTTGCTATAAAACATCTTTAGGTGCTGTAATCCTCTATTCCAATGATCTTCAAACATTGCTGTGCTGATGTCTTCCTTTCCTGCAATCATCCCTTTTAAGACTGCAAATGGTGCATTTACAGCACAATCCTAAAGAGAGTTACTCCTTAGGATTTCAATGGACTGGATAGGTGAGGGCAGCAGGCCTCTGTCCAGTGCCAGCTCCTGCCTCAAGCACCTGTGGCGGGGGTGGTGCTCCTGCAGCTGCCTGAACAAAAAGGGCCTTGTGAACCCTCTTTTAACCAGAAGCCAGGCTGGTGAACAGCAGTTGTGATGGGGCAGGCCTCCCCCTCCTCTCCACCTCTCTAGTTTTCTCCCTTGCCTTTCCCCCAGAGCCCCTCTCTAGTCTCCCATCATTCATTTTTCTGTCCCTTGTAACCCAAACTAACTAATAACTAATAGAGGTGGGTACGAATCATAATATGAATCAAAATTCGGTTCATGGGGCCACGTTTTCCACGAACTCCACGACTTTTTGGCCTGGTTCGTCAGAGTCGTGAGCAGTTCATGAAGCCAGACAGGCTGGAGCCGATCAACTGATTCCCTAGGCAACATAGGCCCAGAATGTCTGCAGACCTTTTGTTGCTGTGGAAACCTCAATCTTAGCCCACCTAACCTTGATAGGCAGGTCTCCCTTCCAAACGTGGAGCTCCCATTCTGTTATATGGGAGAGAAGAGCAGAGGGGAGACGGGGCTTCTGTAGCCATGGGAACACCAATCTCATCCCTCCAAACCCTGTTAAGCAGGTCTGACTGCCAACCACAAACCTTCTGTTCTGCTCTATGTGAGCGTTTGTTATATAAGGCACAGCTCTCTGCTTTGTGCTTTCAGTTTCAGCAGACAGTGGGAGAGTGAGGAGCTGTTGCTGGGATTTGAATGAGAGAGAGGGAGAGTGGAATTAAGCTTAACTGCTGCTGGTTTAAAAGAGACTGAAAAGCCTCTTCAGCTTTAGTCTTGGCATTGCTGGGAAGGGTGCCTTCTTTCCTCCACTCCATCTCACCCCATCCCAGTCCCAGGGCTACTGCCTGGCTCTGGGCTAGGGCCTAGGTTGACTGAGGCCTACCTTTTTTCTCTTGAATTTTCTTTGTTTCTCCTTATTCTCACGTTATTTTGTGCACCTGCTCAGGTCAGGTGTCTGTGTGTGGCGGGGTAGGGCTCTACCCCCCCATCTCAGGACCACTACTAGGCTCTGGGGCCAAGCTAAGTGGGCACATCTTGAGGAGGGCTCACACTCACTCTTCTTTTGTTTCCTAATTATTCTTGTTTTGCAGCACTATGAGGCTTAGAGTGGGGGGCAAGGGTGGTCATGGGGGGAAGTGCAAAGGTTGTCCTGGTTGCTCATCACCCAGCAATATGGGGGGGGGGAGTCTTGGTGGCACCAGAGACTCCTACTCTAGAAAATCCACCTGCAGGGGCTGTGGAGTGGGCAAAAGAGGTCTTACCGCTGGGGGAAGAGGATCTCCTAAAACTTTTTGAGGAGGAGGAGGGATCTCAGAAGGAATGGCTGGGGTTTGGAGAAACCTCCAGCCCCCCTCACATCCCAAACTCTTGGGGCTGTCCCTGCCTGCAGTCCACCCCTCACTTCATCTTCCCGGCCCAGCTCCACACCATGGCCAGTAATCGTAGTTCTCCTCATGACCTACCACCCAGTCCCCGTTTCAATCTCTCACACTGGCAGCACTTTCTTACGCTTCCTAATGACCTGTGTGTGGCACGGTGCTGTTCCTGTGATAGCCTGGTGCATAGGGGCTGTGACCCTAAGTACCTGTCATCCATGGCCCTGCACAAGCACCTGCAAAGGCACCACCCAAGCCTGTTGCTTCCAGCCTCACCCCACGAAACATCCAGCGGGGGGACAAAGAGGGCTTCAAGTTCTGATCAGGGAGAACTGGGAGGGGAACGGGAGTCCACCCTGAGCAAGAAGCCTTGCCCTGAGGATGCTGTGGGTGGGAGCAGAATGCCAAGTCAGGCCACCCTTGTGGAAGTTGTTCCCTCAGGGTCAGGGACAGTGCTCTTGACAAGAGTGAGGTCGAAGGCTCAGGAGGCAGGCATTCACATAGTGGCAGACACCATTGTTCTGGAAGGACTCTCTTTGTCCATAGTGGAGGGTGTGGGCTTTCACAGACTGCTGAGTCATTTTGCCCCATGGTTCACAATGCCATCGCAGTGCACCATTGGCCAGCGAGTCGTGCCCGCCCTTCACCAGTATGTGTGAGACATGGTCTTTAAGGAGCTGTTGGGTGCCAAATGCCGGACCGTGCACTTCATGGCAGATATGTGGAATGGCTGTCATCATGGCTATCTGGGCCTCACTGCCCATTGGTGGCAACTGGAGGACCTCTGCTGCCCCTGGCAAAGACCAGGGCCCCCAAACGAGGTGTCACCCTTGGGGCCGGGCTACAGGGTGGTTCTGATCCAGGCACAGGGGATGGATGACATTCCCATGGGGAAGAACATCTCCACCATGATCAGGGCGGGTCTGAGGGAGTGGGCGCCCAGGGGGGTTGTCCATGGCGTCATGGTCACCAATGCAGAAAGCAACATGCTGGCAGCCCTGAAAGAGCATCCTTTCCGGGCCTTGTCTGCTTGGTGCATAAGCTGCACTTGGTCATGAGGGATGCTCTTGGGCTAGGTAGGAAGCCCAGGGATGCCTGGGATGAGGGAACATTGGCCATGCACCAATTGTTGGACAGCTGCCAGCGTCTGGCTGCCCACTTCTCCTGCAATCTGAACTCTTCACGCGAGCTGCTCCAGAGGCAGGGGGAGGGAGTGATCCCAAGCACTACTTGTACCAGGACATGTCCATCCACTGGAACTCCACTTATGACATGATAAGTCGTCTAGTGGAGCAAAAAAACCTGGTGCAGGACACTATATCATCTGTGGCCATTGTGCAGAAGGGAGAGGAGCTCAGCCTCAGCTCTGCGGACTGACTAGTCCTCTCCCAAATGGTGCGTGTCCTGAAACCATTTAAGGACACGGCCAAGCTCCTCTGCTCCTACCAGGCCAGCCTGGATTAGGTCATCCCCCTGATATGGATGCTGGACTGGGTGCTGGTCAATGAGCTGGAGCACAAGGAAGCTCTTCTCCCCATGGTCAGGGACTTGGTCAGGAGGTTGCAGGCAGGTATAGCTGCCCGCTTGCATCCTCCTTGTCATGAGCTGCCATACAGATTGACCTACCTCTGTGACCCCCATATCAAGGGCAGCATCGCCATGTGGGATGGCAAGCTGCAGCACTGGAAGACGGAGCTCCGCAGAGAGGTGAGCAAGTTCCAGGCCAAAAAAGCGGGTCGGAGGGAATAGGGCAGGGCTGAGGAGGAGGAGAAGGAGGTAAACGAGCCAGGCCATGAGAGCTGTCCCCCAAATGGGCCCACTCCAAATGTAGGCTTCGTCGGTGGGCTGGGCGGTTGGCAGCAGCAGGGTGGGAGCATCTGTCATGGCAGAGAACTCAGCAGAGGCCATGATGTGAGAGTACCTTGCCGAGCCACGGAGCCCTCCCACTCCAACCACCTGGAGTATTGGGCACGAAAATCTGCTGTCCAGCCGGACCTCTCCATCATGGCCACTAACATTCTCTCCTGTCCTCCCACCAGTGTCCAGAGCAAGCGGGTGTTCTCCCACCTGAGAGACCTCTCTGTCCCCGCCGTGCACGTCTGCACCCGGACCTGGTGCACATGTTGTCCTTTATTAAGGTCAACTTCCACCTGCTTGGCTATCCCTCCCTGGCCCTGGACTTATCTGGGCTCTGAGCCACCCCAATCTATCGGGGTCTTAAGTTCTAGGGCCAAGCTCCTCTGCTGCGGGCCCAAAGTCTCAGGGCCACCATCTGGCTCTGAGGCCAAGCTAAGTGGGCACCTCGGCCAAGGGCTCACATTGTTCTTTATCTCTTTATTTTGTGCACCTGTCCTACCTGCTCAGGTCAGGTGTCTGTGTGTGGCAGGGTAGGGATCTACCCTGCCTCAGTCTCAGGGTCACTGCTAGGTTCTGGGGCCAAGCTAAGTGGGCACCTTGGCCGAGGGCTCATATTGTTCTTTCTCTTTGATTTGATTTCTATCTCTTTATTTTGTGCACCTCTCCTGCCTGCTCAAGTCAGGTGTCTGTGTGTTGTTGGGTTAGGGCTCTACCCCCACTCTTAGGGCCACTGCTAGGCTCTGGGGCCAAGCTAAGTGGGTACCTCGGCCAAGGGCTCACATTGTTCTTTCTTTTTGATTTGATTACTATCTCTTTATTTTGTGTACCTCTCCTGCCTGCTCAAGTCAGGTGTCTGTGTGTGGTGGGGTAGGGCTCTACCCCCACCCCTGTCTCAGGGTTGGTCTGTAAGGCTCCTTACAACTCTATGATTCTATGAAAATGGAGGGAGGGGAACCATAAGTGGGCCACATTGCTCCCAGTTCATCTGCTACTTTCCTTTATAGGGCTACAAATAAGAGGATGCTCTTGTGGTTCAGGGTTTTTTTCTTGGTTCGTGCCCATCTCTACTAACCAACCTTATTAAACAGTTAAATTACTAACCCACCCAAAGCACCTAGTCAAAAATGAGTTTCTTTTAAAACCTAACTACCTACTCTGAAAGCTGGTTTTGTGGGTTTAAACATGAAGATGGTCACACAAATCTCTTTTTAAAAGGCCCTATTTAAATATGTGGAAGTAATACACTATCAAGTAGCTTAATTTCTCTTCAGGAATCAAGCTACCCCTGAACCCCAATCTACAGGTAAGCTTATGACAAAAAAATCTACTTCTAATGTGTCTGGTCTGGCTTCAAGGGAACCAGAGGTGGGCAGGGAAAGCCTAGTTAAAGTTCACTAATGGGTGGCCTATTTATCTATAGAATTTAACTAGAGCTTGGACTCTTTTTAATTCCTATACAAGCCTCTGTTTTCCTATGCAAGCCTCCTATACAAAGGACTCTGTTTTGGCCTTCATAGTTACCAATTAAGTTTTTGCTTTATAAGACCTACAACTAGCCTATCTTAAAAACACACTTTAAAAATTCACAACCCTCTCAGGATACCCCAAAAGTAGACCCAAATACCACTAGGTAATTTATGCTAAACTGACCCTAGCACCCCAGCAAACACCACCACCATCATCACCCTGTAGAAGAACAACAACAGAACAACAATTGAATACAAAACCAAACTTTGCTGAATTTTACTGAATCAGGTAAAATACAAAATTTTAAAAGGAATACTGAACCCGAATTGCATATCCCTAATTAAAATCTGACTTGTGCAGCAGGCTCTGGAAGACGTGAATGGGTGTGTGAGTGTGCTTTCCTCTCCCTTCCAAAGATCTTCAATCAGAGCATTTGGGGAAAGGATATTTAAACAAATGCACAGTGTGAAGATAAGTGGAGATAAACCCTGCTGTCCCTTTTGAGTTTTTCCTCTTGTGTACTGAAGCTTGAAGCATTTTTCTTTCCAAACAGTCTTCAATATCAGGAGTTAGCTGAGCTGGAAGAAAGGAGCTTTAATCAGCATAGCAAATAACAGAATTTACCTGTGCCCTCTGTGTTTTAAAAAGAACCTTTTAAAAACATATATATGAATGGAAAGTCGCCTTTTCCCCCCTAGCAGGGCTAATAGCTAGGAGGAAAGCAGTTTTTATTTAGGGCAGGGTATGGTGGCCACTTTTACAAGAAATTATAAACATTGGAAGATCAGTTTATTATTTTTGTTTAAGCCCAGTGCTCTGGTTACCATTCAGCCCAATGTCTTTCTGTGTATATGGGTGATCGTTATGCTTTATGTTCCAATAGAATGACATATGCTTCTCAACCAAATAGAGATGAATATTTATATACATTTCTTTTCAGAGCTAGCCTTATTTCTCTTGTCAAGTGCTTCTTCTTATGAATATTAATTTTGCAGCACCTCTTTTCTAAGTCTTCCCTCTTGTTATCTTGCTCCTCAAAGGACAGTGATGTATAGTAACCCAAAATGGTAGGCTTCGGCAAAACCCACATTCCAGTCCCATGAGTTAAACTTGGGTCAGTCATTCTCTCTTAGTCTAACTTACCATATGGGGCCAGTATCGAAGACGACATCACAGAACAGTGATGTCTGCTACACTGAAGAAGAAGACTGAAATAAATAAATCATTGCTCAGCTTGGGAAGATCCTACTGCACCCCTGCCTGCAGTTGATTTGATTTTGTTCTCATTTATTTTGGAGGCAGAATGCTGATTAACCAAATTAATTCGGCTTGAGGTAATCTGTAGCTTTCCCTTCTTTTTCTACTTTTACAAGTGTGTCATCAGCAAGGCATACTCTATTTCTGTCCTTCCCTGTTACCTTAATGCTCCAATTTACTACTCATTTTGTTCACTGTATCTTCCAAACTATGATAAATAACACAGGGGACAGTGGGCACCTTTGATGGAGCTCTTTGTCAGGTCTGACATAAGTTCCTTGTATGTTCTAACCAGAGAGACTCCATTTTAATCCTGTCAGTGTGTAAGCTCTTCTTTTGCAGGTGACAAGCAGTCCAGCAACAGTTATCTCAAAGAAGAGGAATGTTTTGACTACAGTCTTTCCAGCCCTGGGAAAGCTGCACTCTCTCAGCTTCAAGCCGTTTGTTTTGAGAACTGTGGGGGGAGGATGGGAATTGCTGGGCTATGCTATTCTGTACCTTAACCTTTACCTTCATTCGTAACAATACCCGTGTACCAGCCAAGATATTGCATCTTGGTCCGTGGACTATAATGGTTGTTTATATTCAGTAAAAGTCTTTTGAAACCAATGGACTCATGTCTAATTGCAAGAGATAGTCTGGATTGCAACTTTTAATAAGCCACAGTCTGACACTCTTTACTAATTTTGGCTCTTTGCTTAAGATCATTTCCAATAATTATAGCTTCCTGAGTTTAGTATAAATTATAAATTATCCTCTGTCTTGACTTCCTAGCTTACTCCTGTCTTGTGCAATATGGTGTTTGTCCCTGCCAAGACTGTCGAAAGCTTTTTTCTGGGCCAATGCTAATCTTCTTCCTGTCAGTCTTCAGATATCACAGATGGCTTCCCTTGCTCTGCTTTGTTTTCTAAAGTCAGACTGATCCTGTTTAATTATTTGCTTATATTTATCCAATTTTTTTGTTGTTAATAGCATTATGTAATAAATCTTTGTCTCTTTTTGGATATAAAAACAAATGCTCTATTGCCACTCATGTTGCTCTTTGATAAAGTTAAACAGGTGATTGTGAAGTTTTCTACTAATTCAGCTGGAATATGACATCTTCCTGCTGATTTATTTAGTTTTCAATCCTCTACTGCTCTTTTAAACCTATTGGTCCTCTTCAGCCACTGTCTCCAGTGCTTTCATTTATTTAATAGAGGGGAAACAGAGGCAGATTTTCAAGAAGAGGAATGGATGAAGGCAGGATGCCAAGCCAAAACACAGCTCTTTTGTATTTTTAATAATGTTTTTTACCTCCTAGCTGCATTCCAAGGTCTTTTTTTACCACAGAGAATATGCAGAGCTACAATGGAAATATTCAGGTATTAATATATCCCTCAGAGTGGTCTATCCATGAAAATAAAAACAGTGCAGAATCATCAGCAGAGGAATTTGTTCTTGATAAGTGCACCAGCTTGAGGACACTAGCAATTCATACAACAGCAATATTGTCATGAATATTTTACATGGATCTCTACTTTGCTAGCTGATCAAAATGGTAGAGCTGTCTTAGCAATTACCACCACCAATCCCCTACCATAATTATACTGTGGAATCTAGAGCATCCAGAGTATATGACTACCACCACCCAGGTCTCTTAAGAACACTTTACTGGGAGTAAGCACCACAGAATAAACTGAGACTACTTCTGAGTAATAAGGGTTCCTTCCATTGTGTGCCTGGATGATCTCAAGATAGGACAGTTTCTTCTGTTACGAGCATGTTTGTTACATTGGATACTCCCAGGAGCTCCTCCTGACTGAACCCTCTCTGCAAGTTGTCAAATCAGTCCCAATATGAACCCGTTCTTTTTCAGGCACAGCTCCAGCATTATGGAATACCAAGGATCTGTGGAAGGTTCATATGCTATCCTAATTTCATACAAGTTGTAAGGATATTCTTTTCAGGAGGGCATTTGGCAGAAGGGTTAGAAAGGGTTAGAAACATTATGGAATGACCTGGCTGAGGAGGCCAAAAGAGCCCCTACTCTCCTAGCTTTCTACAAATGATGAAAAACTGGAATATTCTAGAAGGCTTTGTACTGGACCAATCCAATATGGCAACTAACAAGGAGCTCATTTAGATGAGATCCTGAGCTGGCTCTGTGTCCTGGGCTTTACAACCAGGTAGGGTTGCGAAAAAAACAACCTGAAACCTGCCCTTTATTGATAAGGGACATAGCAAGCTGTGTGTGCTGGTTTTATCTGGGGAATTATTTCGCTCTTTCTAATGAGAAGGCTGAAGAATCTCTGGAGCTCAGAAAACACAAAAACAACCTACGGAAGCAGAACCAAGTGGTGGAGGAAGCCAGATAAGTCAGCCTGGATCATTTCTATACTTTTCTATTAGACACTTTTTAGACTGTGCTAAGATCCTTTCTTCTTGTAATTCTTCACTTAATATAAGACATTTATATAAGGAACAAACAAAAAGCTATAAGCAATGCTTTACTTGGTCATTTGGGAGACTTGCAAAAATCAAGCTCTCTCCATAGAAGCAAACTACTCATGTTTGGATTTACAGTCCTGAGTTTCTTCTGGATGCAGGTGTTATATAATTATCTTATTTTAATTCTGAATGGAGATATGAGGGCCTTAATTGAAAGAAATTTTTATTGGGAGTAGGCAACCACCTAAGGAACTATTTGAAAAATGAGATACAAGAGTTCTGCAGCAGAAAGAAATAGGATATCATTTGAAAAATGTCTGGGAACCTAGGCCACGAGTGGTGTCTCTCTCTTTGCTGACTTATTCCCCCCTTGATCTCCTTTTCCTTACCATTTGTGGATTACAAATTACTCTTAAAAATTTCACCTCCTGTTTGGAATACAAACATTATGTGGATTACAAATGTTAATTGACTATTTGAATTACAAAAACTGACATCAAGAATGGATTAAAGGTTATAATTAAAAAGCTGCTCTTTCAGCCAAGCGTTACTTATAAAGTTGCTGTTACAAGATAGTTTTGCCAGCTTTTTTCATCTTCTGACAGACGCTAACAATCTTTTCATACAGCAATATACTCCAAACGATATACCTCTGCAATCCCACCAACCAACTCTAGTGGCTTTCTTATTTGATTGATGGATTGGTGGTTGGTGGGATTGCAGAGGTATATTGTTTGGAGTATATTGCTGTATGGTAAAACTT
This sequence comes from Eublepharis macularius, assembly GCF_028583425.1. Lineage (NCBI taxonomy): Eukaryota > Metazoa > Chordata > Lepidosauria > Squamata > Eublepharidae > Eublepharis > Eublepharis macularius. The sequence continues at coordinate 117,218,002 of NC_072790.1, forward strand.
AAGAAAATGGCAAAGAGAATAAGAAAAAGCAAACTCGAACTGTGCTCTGAAGACAAAATAGAACTAATAGCAGAAATAACTTTAAAAATTAAGGAAAACAAGCAAGGTATTCAAGAAATTAAAGACCAATAGAATGAATTGAAAGAAATACAAGAGCAAATAGAAGCATCACAAAAGCAGCAGAAAAATTCCCTGACACAGTCCAAAGAATAGAAACTTTAGAAATTAAACTCAGGAGCAAAAATTTAAGATTCCATAGAATTTGGGAAATGTTTGGGGACCAGGATTTAAAGAACAAATTCCGAAAGTTAATTCAGAACTATTTGAAAGTTCAAGGTGACTTCCCGGAAATTCAACAAATCTTTAGTATTAATTCTAAATAAGCAACTCAGCAAAAGGTGCCAAAGATATACTGGTCACCTTTTCATGCAAGAAAACAAAGGACACCATTCTTCTACACTTAAGGAAGGAACTGCTGAAAGTAGAAAGAAAAGAAATACAAATATTCCAAGATTTACTACCAAACACAATAAAGAAATGAAAAGAATTTGGGAGCCTGACAAGAGTTCTGCAGCAGAAAGAAATAAGATATCACTTGAAAATCCCTTGCAGATCAAAAATATTCTTGAGTCAAGATAAAAAAAAGTAACATTCATTACAGAAGTGGAAGCACTTCTAGAAGGTTTAAAATGGGTCAGCACCAAGCTGGGAAGACATCAGTCCTTCAGTTAAAGAGAAAGAAGGAACAATTACCAAGTGAAATGAGAAAAAGAGGGGAAAAGGAAGAAAAATGAATGGATTTAAGATAATCTTAGCAAATATGAATGGACTAAATTCTTCCTCTAAAAGTTTGAGAAGTTTCAATCAACTGAGGAAATTAAAAGCAGGCATTATATGTATTCAGGAAACCCATATTTTAAAAGACCAAGAATATCTACTAAACTGTAAAAAATTGGACAAGATTTATACATTATCACAAGTGAAGAAAAGAGATGTGTCAATATACATCAATAACCAGAGCCTGGAGATCCTTCAAGAATTAAAAAATGAAGAGGGAAGATATCTGATTTTAAAAATAAGACTTTCTGATGGACCAGAATGCACAAAAAAGACTTTCTGATGAACAATATATGCACCAAATAATGGCAAAAAGAAGTTTTATGATATTTACAGGCATTATTAGATTTTCAAGAGAGAGAGATTCTGATTTTTGGAGATATGAATGGTGTCCTGGATATGAAAATAGGTAGATCTACAAGACTGGGAATCTCCCAAATTGTGTACCCAATTATATGTCTAATTTGGAACTGGAAGATGTTTGGAGACGATTGCACACACACAAAAAGAAACTACACATTTTTCTCAGACAGGCATCAAACGTATTCCAGAATTGATATGTATTGAATATCCAAAAGCTTATTGACAAAAGTGGACAAATCAGAAATTCTCCCAAGGACTCTAGCAGACCATAACTAGACAGAGGCAATTTGTCAAAGTGGAGGCAAGAAAGAAAGAAGATGGAGATTAAATGACACTATTGCTACAGGAGGGTGTATTGCAAAAATGGAGGAAAGAATTGATTGACTCTTTCAGGATAAACAAATTACTACTACAATGGACATTAATCCAATAACCATCTGGGAAACCAGTAAAGCCTATGTAACAGGGACCTTGTTAGCAATAGTGTCCAAAAAGAAAAAAGAAAAGTTGGGAGTTATGGATAAATTAATCCAAAAATTGAAGAAACTGGAACAAGAACACAAAACAACAAGTAATCAAGCAGCTAAAAAAACAGTTGGATGTATTGGAGGTAGAAGAAACTCAGAAAAAAATTGAAATATTTAAAACAAAGACATTTCAAAGTTGCAAGCAAACCTGGAAGATATTTGCGTACTGTTTAAGAAAAGAGAGGGAGAAAAGGATACCAAGAATTAGGGATGGCAATCAAGTAATCTATAAAGAGCCAGAAATGAAAGACCAAATTAGAACTTTCTTTTCCAACCTCTACAAAGAAGGAACCGTAAAAGAAGAGATAGAGAAATATCTGCTACAGACACCAATCAAAGAGTTTACAACCGAGCATAGAAATAAACTGATTCTAAATGAAGCAATGATAATACAAGAGATTAATTTTACCATCGAAAAACTTAAGGTAGCGAAGGCTGCAGGTCCAGATGGGTTGATAGCTGCCTGTGATAAATGCTTTGAGGATATATTAGCCATACCTCTACAAAAAGTGACAAAGGAGCTACAAAACAGGAAGATCCTACCATGGACATGGCAAGAAGCAAATATAACTTTAAAACATAAAAGAGGAGAATGATCCATTAATACCACAATCATACAGACCCATCTCTTTACAATGTGGATTATAAGATATTTACAACAATAATGGTGGAAAGATTAAGATGTATCCCAGAAGTTATTCATGAAGATCAAACAGGCTTTGTCTTGAAGAAATACATGAAAGACAACATCAGAAATCTCCTCAATGCAACTGAATATTCAAGAAGGAAAGGCGAAAAAACGTGCATTCACGTTTCTAGATACTGAAGAAGCATTCAATAATGTGTCTTGGAAATTTCTTATGAAAGCACTGCAAAGAATGAATTGTGAGACTGAGTTCTTGAATTGGATGCAAAGTATCAACACCAACCAGCCAGCCACAATCCTAGTTAATGGTTCATTTATGGAGAAAACTAAAATAACAAAAGGAACATAACAGGGGTGCCCAATATCACCATTACTGTTCATTATTGTCTTGGAAATTCTGGTGGTGAGAATCAGATAAGACAGTAGAATTGATGGAATAAAGGAGGGAAAAGAAATATATGAAATGAAAAGCTATGCAGATGATGTGGTTATATCAATGACAGATCCAAACAACTCTTTGACTTATGTAATGGAACAAATAATAAAATTTGGACAGTACTCTGGATATAAGTTGAACAAAAAGAAAACAAAGATAATATTACTTTTGATAATGACGGGAATGAGAAGAAATTGGAATAAATATATCAGCACGAAATGAGAACCTATATAAGGATAGTTATCAAAAAGTGTGGACAAGCATTACTGAAGACTTGCAAAGATGGGAAAAATTGAATATTTCATAGCTAGGAAGAATTTCTGCTGTTAAAATTAATACACTGCCAAAATTGAATTTCCTGTTTCAAATGGTCCCAATTCATATAAATCAAAAGATTTTAAACAAGTGGCAGAAAGTAATAAATGACTTCATATGGAAAGGGAAGAAACCAAGAATAAGATTTCAAGTATTACAGGATGACAAAAAACGAGAAGGATTGGCAGTACCAAATATTAAACTGTACCGCCAGGCGGCATTTGGAGATTGGGTTATAAATCTGACTAGAAGACACATCAAATTGAAGACAATTGATGCTAGAGAGGGCATTCATAATTATTTATAGCTTAAGAAATCACTAAAATCCATTCAAAAGCAGAATGGGGTCCATATACTAAGATAAGGACTATTTAACACATGGTTTCTATGCAGAAATAGATTGATCCCACCAATCTCACCACTGATGTCACACCAATAAACGCTCACTGTGATGCTGCCACCAGAAATAGAATTGATCAGTTCAGCTATGAATCTATGACAGACAAGCAAGGAAATGTGAAAACTTGGCAAGAAATTCAAGCTCAAGGGAGAAATATTCCATGGTTGATGTATCACCAAACAGTATCTAGGTTTAAAGAACAAACTCTCAAAGAAGGCAACAGTTTAAGAGAAAAAACAGAATTCGAATTATTAATAAGCGGTGACCTGAAGCATTTATTAGGGGAAATTTATAAAATTTTACTGCACTACCACACAGAAATGGAGCAAGTTAAAAACTGTATGTTAAAATGGATGAAAAACTTTGGAGAAACCATCCCCATGAATCAATGGGAAGATTTATGGACTAAAGATATTAAATTTACAGATTATCAGTTGTTAAAAGAGAACTGGTATAAAATATTCTTCAGATGGTATACTACCCCCAAAGACATCTCAAGAATTATTAAAATCTATAGTGGACAGTGTTGGAAATGTCAATGCACAGATGCAACATTACATGTGGTGGACATGTAAGAAAGCATGAAAATATTGGATAAAGATACACGAAGTGATGCAGAAGATTCTTAAGCTCAGTTTTGAGCAAAACCCAAAAAATATGCTACTAAACATTTTACCGAATAATGTTACAAAAGAACAGGGAGATCTTTTCCAGTACATGGTGTCAGCTGCAAGACTACTATATGCAGCAAAATGGTAAACAGAGTCGTGCCCTGACATGCCAGAGTAGATAGACAAGATGTACGAATATGCATCAATGGCTAAATTAACTTCCTATGTGCACAATAGTCTAATAGTGGAATTCTGGGACAAATGGAAAGATTTCTTTGATTGTCGAAAGCTTTCACGGCCGGAGAATGATGGTTGTTGTGGATTTTCCGGGCTGTATCACCGTGGTCTTAGCATTGTAGTTCCTGACGTTTTGCCAGCAGCTGTGACTGGCATTTTCAGAGGTGTAGCATCGAAAGACAAAGAGATCTCTGTCTTTCGGTGCTACACGTCGATACGGCCCGGAAAATCCACAACAACCATTTCTTTGATTGTTTAGGTTAAAACTAAGATAAATTAAGGTAATATTGTTACAAAGGTAACACAGGAGAAATGACTGATTAAAAATTATTGACATTAAAGTTTGGGTATAAGCAACTAAGGAGCGGGGATGGGAGCTATTATACAATTTAGTTGTACTGTTATATATTCAGAATATATCTTTCTATTAGCTTAAATTAAATTCAAATGTAGTGCTTGTATAAGTTTCTATGCATTTTCTATTGTTATATCATTTCTTTTTAAATAAAATCTTTACTTTAAAAAGAGAACTTTTTATTCGGATAGGATGACTGTTCTGGAGGGAGGTGGTCTCAAAGGGAGGCTTCACTAAAGGGACCTTTAGTTCCTTTAGGGAATGTCTCTCCCCATATGTGCCCCAGAGAGTGCTTCATTCAACTGGAAAACATCTACTAGTGGTCCCTGGCCCTAGGGAGGCTCAGCTAGCCTCTACCAGGGTCAGGGCCTTTTCGTTCCTGGTGCCAACCTGGTGGAACTCTCTGTCTGAGGATACTCACACCTGCCATGATCTTGTATCATTTAGGCGGGCCTGTAAGACAGAGATGTTCTGCCAGGCATATGGTGGAGGCTAATTTTAGTCCATCAGTGCCGAGCCTTCCACCGGTCTCCCTCTATGAGGGGTGATGGAGGGTCCACTGCTGGCTGCCCCAAAAAGGGGTACAGTAATCTATCTGTCTGCTACTATCTCCCCTTTTTGTATGCTGACGGGCAGGAGTGCAGGACTGCCCGTCTTGGAATGGTTTTATTGATTGCTGTTTTTATACTGTGTTTATTGTTTTTATGTTGTATTTTAATTAATGTTGTACCTTGCCCTGAGCCCACTTGTGGGGAGGGCAGGTTAAAAATATAATAAATAAATAAATAAAAAATAAAGAGATAGTACATAGTGGTAAAATCTATGGTCTCTCTGTTGCCTAAGGTCCTATCTTGTTTCAAGTATGTGCTACTATGTACTATCTGATGCTCTAAATACTAACCTATTGGATAGTTCTACGTTGTTTAATGTCAGTCTTCTAATAGCTTATGCTTTATTTCAACATTTCTTCAACTCTGTACTGGATTTATGATGATGTTATGTCTTTGTAAATTTGCTTTCATATACCATATGGCATTTTTATTGAAATGTCCTGTACTATACTAATCTCACACTATGTAATCCACCTTGAATCTCAGTTAGAAAGGCAGACTATGCATTACAATAAACAATTAAACAAATAGGTCATTGTAAGGATAGCAAGTTGTAGCTGGGGGGCGGGTGTCCCTGATTATTTTAAATTATTTGCTTTCTGCAGGTCACGTCTTGTAAGTTGCCTTTAGTCACTGAGATCAGCAAGAAAAATAATTTATAAATATTTTAATAAATATGTATGTATGTGCAGTCAAATTGCAACTGATTTATAGTGACTTTCAAGGAAAGTGAGAAGCAAAGGTGGTTTGGTGTTTCCTTCCTCTTTATAGGCTTCCTTGGTCATCCCTCATCCAAGCACCAACCCTGCTTAGCTTCCAAGATTGGGCTAAATCATGCCTCCTTCCCTTCTTGGTTTAATAAATAAAAGTAAATTTACTATACGTGGGATTAAATAATGACCAGATTGGTTGCTGCTGCCTTATAGCAGAGGTAAAGGGAAAACCTTGCATAACCTTGCAAAACCTCATAATGCTAATGTGGGTAGGGGCATTTGTAGGCGAGAAACAGCAAATGAAAGGAGGTTTTTACCATTTTCTCTGCTCTTTCCAACTTGCTTTCCCCTCAGCCAGGCTCTATGTCCAAACATAAGTCCATTAGGTGAGAAAATTTAATAACAACCCATGATTACTTTTGCAGAGCAGAACGGGTGAGCACAGAAAGGATAACACATCCACTTCAAATGCTCTTCCAATCCCAACTTTGCTGGAGCGACATTTAAATATACCCTTAAAGCAAAAGTCATAATAAACTCTTGGTTAATTTCATAAAATTGTTTGTTTCCTTTGAACATGTGTAAAGAATTACTCGAGGGAGAAAGGCAGCCACTAATTATTAATTTACAATAATGTAAGGCTTAATGGGAAAATGTCATTTTCAAGGAGCTCTTAAAATCAGACCATGGGCACAAACATGAGTCATTCTATCTAACATTAGATCACAGTTTGAGATCTACATGAGTGAATAAGTTTGGACCCCCTACTAAATGCCTCCTGCTTTTGTCAAGTTTCAGAATATTGGGCTATTTGACTTTCAATGGCTTTTGTTGTCTGTAATGGAGTGGAGTTTACATCTTTAGAATATTAAGTGGATAGAGTTGTAGAAAACTAATGTGCAAGCAATTTTGTTAGATATTGTTAGGCCTAATGATAACTGTAGGCAATTTCATGCAAATGCTGGAATTTGCTTGAGAGTTGCTCCTCACAGTAATTTGCAGCAACCTCCTTTTGAAGCACAGATGGGGGAATGTCAACAGCAGCAATTTCTGGTGACCTCCTCCTTTGCAGCTGTGTGGTTATCTTCTTAAATGGTTAGTAAAAAAAAAAAAAACTAGGAACAAATTAATATACAAATTCTCAGATAGGAAGGAAAAGAATGCTATGAATGCATAGGAACAATTAACAGAAAATAAAAATATGCTCATTTAACTTAAAGTCAAGTTAGAGGTAATGGCACATCTCTTAAAAAAATGACTAAAAGTACATTCCAAAGGAATGGATGGGTCAGTTTGGGTGTCCAGCTATCTGGCCACAGTGCCACTGGGGGATAATAGCTCATACCTGCTCTGATCAAGCATTCTGTTCATGTTCTTTTAAATTTGAGAGGAGGAACAAAGGAAATCTAAGTATTAGAACACAGTGGCTCTTAGCAGCCTTGCTACTTGTCTGCTCATGTATGTCAGCCTCATTCACACATAAAACAAAAAAGACATTTTGGGCAGTAGCTTACAGAAGTAATATAAAAACGGTTTTTTCTTCAACCCACCTGCACTTTTTTAAATATGAGAATTACAGGGGTGTGCTGAGAAAAGGATTAGGGCCTGATCTGGAGCATTTGGGGCCCAAATTGGCCCAAAACAGCCCAGATCAACCTGGAACAGGCTGCTGCTGCATGGGAGAGTACTCCCCCACCCAGCAGCAGCCCGAACCTGGCCTGAAATGGGCCCAAAATGGCCAAAACAGGCCGGAACAGCGGCCCGGATCGGGCCCGAGTCAGCCTGGAATGGGCTGCTGTTGGGCAGGGGGAAACCACCTCCTGCCCGGCAGCAGCCAAATCCTGGCTGTTTCAGCACCAATCCAGGCTATTTTGGCCCTAATCCTGGTCATTTTGAGCCCTAAATGGGCCAAAAATAGCTAAAACAGGTCCAAAACAGCCCAAAATAGGCCCGAGTTGGCCTGGAATGGGCTGCTGCCACGGGGAACCTCGGTCTGTATTGGGCCCAAGTCAGCCCGGAACTGGCTGCTGCCAGGCAGGGGAACCCTCCTCCACCCAGCTGCGGCCCAATCCTGGCCATTTTGATCCAGATCGGTGCGGTTTTGGGCCCAAAATGGCCAAAATGGACCCAAAATGGCCAGGATCAGGCCCAAGTCAGCCTGGAATGGGCTGCTTCCAGGCAAGGGAACCATCCCTCACCCAGCAGTGGACCAATATGTGCCGTTTCAGGCATGATCTGGGTCCAAACAGGCCAAAAATGGCCAAAACAGGCCATTTTAAATATACCCACATGACACCAATCACGTGGGTATTTTAAAGAGGTGCTGGAACACTGTTCTGGGGCATTCTGGCTCAAAAAAAGCCCTGTATTTGAACAAGAAGTGTGGCTGCATCTGATCTGGCAGTATATGATTGTATCTTGATGGCATCATGTAGGAACTGTTTGCCTTTCTTTCTATGTCATACTTTTCAAACACTGGACTCTCCTTGGCTCCCTATCTAGAGAGTTTCCGACCTTTGTAAAGGAACAATACTAAACACAGAGAGCTATTCAAATCATAGTGATCTGCTTAATCAAAAACATGTCACTGGGAAACTGTTATAAGCTTATGGATAAAAAGCATTCCTGGGGGTGGGGGGGGGCATTCAGCCAAATCATAATACTTTTCACTTCATGATAGCTGCCATTTATGTTAGGGAGGTGCAGTCACCCTCCAATATTCTTACTAATTTCCCCAGCCATTTTTCTCTTAGCAGGGGTGATTTCCAGCCTCTGAGCTCCATTGAGGAATAACCTGGTTGTGGAATGATAGTTTTGGTTGAAGAAGGGCAGACAAGAGAAGGTTTCATTCAGCACGACCAACCCTCCTAGTCATGCTTCATTTTAAAGATGTTCTTCCTCAGTCAGTTTTTGTAGAAATTTAGTGGCAATTGGGTTCTGTAACACAACTCTGCTGGTATAATGTCTAACTTGCTCCCATGATTTTTGCCAATCCATTAATTTCAGTGATAGACACTAGCAAAGAGATCATTCCTAGTCAGGCCTACCAATACTTTTCATCTTAACCTACTTAAGCTTATAAAAATATTTATACCCTACTCCCTCTTCCAGGGGAATTCAATGTCGATTGCAAAAATAACTAGTGCAAATTACAAGTCAACCAACAGAGTTTAAAGTCGCTCGCCACACAAGTCAATATGAAATTGTGGATCCCTGATTTTAAAGGCTTTAAAGGTAAGCATCAGGACCTTCAACTGAACATAGAAACAATAGGTAAAGAGATGAAGAAAGTAGTAATGTGCAAAATAACTAATTGTATTCAGTAAATGAGCTGCAACAGTCTGGGTCTATTGAAGCCTCCAAGTTGTCTTCAAGGATAGCTCCAAGTTCTCATTCACAATTATCTTGGTAAACTAATATTTTATTCCCACATTTTGTTTCTCCTATCAGATGGTTTTGAAAGAAGCATAAATCCTTTCCTCCCACAAACATTTCCACATACTACAGATGAGTTTCAGTAAGGGATGAAAACTATAAGTCACACCAAAGTCTATTACACAGTGTAGCAAACTACATCCATCTGGGCATAGGTGAACAACCAAGACCATATTATACAATTGAGCCTGTATTTCAGGCACTATTCAAGCTGCTACTTTTAATTTAACTAGAGTGGACCCTATGTGCCTGCAGAATCACCTCCATCTCTCACAGTGCACTTTCAGCACTGTTTTATGTGCACACTAAGACACAGGAAGCTAGCAGTAATGTTGGTCAAATTTGGAGTGTGGTCGATTCACCACAGGTTTGGGTAAGCCACTTGCTGGCAGCAACTAACACCAAAACAGGGTTGTTTAGCTGAAAACAAACAAATAATTTGTTTTTTTTAAGGATTACAGACTTTTTTATTGGAGGAACTAATAGATTGTCATTATGTTAATGGATCGTTATCATGTTATTTCAACTATAGCACAATTAGCAATTACCTTTTTTTTTTTACATAAGCCATCAAAAGCCCTCCCCGCAAGCCCTGACATGGAGGGGGGAATGCAAGGAAAACAGCAGCTTACAAAGGAAAAAGCACAACCAGAACTCCTTTGTGGATACTGTGTTTCCAGTGCAAATGCTTCTCCATTCACAACAGTAATGGCAGGGAAACAGCAAATCCTCATCATGAAGGGTCTCACCACACGAGACAAAATACACTCAAATTACACAGGTAATTCAAGCGTATTTTGTAATTCGAGTGTAATTCAAGTGTATTTTGTCTTGTGTGGTTTGACCCAATGATACATCTATATGCATTTTTTAAATGATGCTATTCTTCACTGTAGAAACCAAGTGTAGGAGGATTTATTTATCTTTAGCAAGGCTATAGTCTCCTGCGGCAACAACATTGTTGTTGCCTTTTTTAGCACTTCATTTTATAAATGCTTTGCACATTCCCTGCCTTTCTGGTGCATTTATTCTTACCCAGATTCTTAGACTAGATTTTTTTTCAAGAACAGGATAAATGTATTCCTTGTGGCAAAGCTACACTTTTCCAATATACAGAAGATTGTGTCTACTGCTGTTCTCAAAGCTTTCTTCCACTGAATCCATCCTGATCTGTAAGCATCTTTCTTGACATATGATAAGTTTTTATCAGTGCTGAGCTAAGCAATGCTATCATTTCCCAAAACTTGGACATGATGCTCGAGTAAATAAATCTTAAAAAGCTATTGACCTTTGGTGTCACATTATCACATCCCTTAGACAAGTTCTGCTTCTTATCCAGTATAACTTATAAAATCCTCATTGGCAAATCTATTGCCTAACCTTTTCTCTCCCATTCTGTAACATAACTTCAGTATGTGTTACAAAACAGTCAGTAGACAAAAAGCCTCAGTGACCCTATGTCTTATTTTTCAGGAAAAGGGAAAAGTCACATGATGTAAAATTCAAGACAATTTTTATGCTGAGAAAGCCTGGTTCGGTAAGTTTATAAGCCACACTTTCCTACAAGTTTCATGCAAAAAAATTTCTTCACTGCTCTTATCAGTGTTCTAGGTCAATGTTCAAACAAGTCATCAATGATAAATTGTTTCCTTGCTTCATACCTTAATATACTACTTCCCAGCAATTATAATTTGCATAAAGGATTTTTATACTATTCTGCAATTTAGATAACTCCCTTTTTTATCTCTCTCTCTACCACATACCTCTTCTTCCTATGCCTGGACTTCTCTATCAAACAACGTCTTCCTTCCACAAGCCCCATTTTTTTGCTACACTTTTAAAATTTATTTATTTTATTTACAAAATTTATACACAACCTTTTTGCTCTCACCATGGCCACCAAGACAGTTAATAGATTAAAACATATATAATAAAAACACATCTTAAAAACAATTTAAACCAAACAAAAACACAGCCTTAAAGCAATTAAAACCAAGCTAAAATACACACACAAAATAAAAAACAACCATGAAAATATAGAGCAGGAAGGAGGGATCATTGAAGGAATACCAAATGAAACAAAAGAAAGTCATTTCACTCAGGCAGAAGATGGAAGGGGGCAGGTGAGCCTCTCTGGGAGAGAGTTCCAGAGTGTGAGTGCCATAACCAAGAAGACCCTCTTCCAGGTTGCCACCCACCTAATCGCAGAAGGATTTTAGTCATTCTAACTATGTATTTGCTAAATTTTCTACTACAAATTAACTTTATCCTTTCAACCCTATTGTCTTTACTTCTTTGCCAAGTCCAGTCCACTTCCTTCAATATGTCCAATGAACATATTTTTCCAGTATGGACTCTTTCTAATTGTCCCAAGGGAAAAAACCATGACAATAATAACTCAGGAGTTCCCTCCTTATTTATTCCTTGGGTAAATTAGGGATGGGGTCTATTTGGCCAAATAGCTTCAGAGAAAGGCTAACTGTTGAAGGCTTTCAAGCAGAGTGTATCTCCAAGTTTAAAAAAGATCCTGCGTTAAAATGTTGCAGAATCTCCTGCTTCAGGACTTCTTATCTCCCTGAGGTAAGGGTTACCTTTGATCAACTTGACTAAGATTTGTTTTTATCTTAGACAATACATTTGCATGATATAATCTGTATTGCTGATGTTGAAAGTACAAGGGCTCTCAGGATACTATAGAAGGATTCTGCTCAGCAGCAAGAGAGGTGATTTCAAAGCAGACTCAAGTTAGTTCCAGTTGTCTGCTGCACTAACTGCAGTTCATCATGTCACCTGAATGCAGCCTTGATCAAACTATGTATTCACCTATGCAGGTGAATACAGGAAGATGTTAAATCTACAAGTATGTACATGCAAAGAATTCTACATTTATTTCAACAGATAAAAGAGTCCTACACAATCATACCTGTGGATAGGAGCATGTGCTAATTCATCTAAAATTACTGTTCATTTTAAAAAAAAATTATTGGATGGTTAACATATCATACATATTGTTAATACATACTAATTATCCCCTATATAATATTGTATGCTCCCCACCCCTCCCCTCCCCCTTTCTTCTATTGACTTCCAACAGCACTACAACCCCCTGGTTCTGTTCCAAATACTATCTCTTAGTTGTCAGTTTAAACTTAATGGTAAAGATTTACATTATATCTTATCTTACTTAATAACACTCAAAAGACCATAATTGTCCTTTAACATCCCATCTTTTTTCTAAATATTTTTTCAATTTTCCCCGTCCTCAAAAAATTCCTTTGGATCTTGCTCTCTCAGTTTCCTTGTTAATTTGTCCATTTCCGCCATATATAACACTTTTTGTATCCACTCTTCAGTTTTCGGTATTTCTTCTTTCTTCCAATATTGTGCATACAAAGTTCTTGCCGCCGTTATCATATAGTACAGTATTACTCTATCCCTTCTGTTAACATCTTCTAAATGCAAAGATAACAATAACATTTCTGGATTTTTAACTACATTATTTTGGAGTATTAAGGACATTTCAGTATATATTTTAGACCAAAAATCTCTAGCCTTATCACAAGTCCACCACATATGAAATAGAGAACCTTCATGCTCTTTACATTTCCAAAACTTGTTGGATAACTGCTTATTAGCAATGGCTAACTTTTTCTGTGTTAAATACCATCTATATATCATTTTATAGCCATTCTCTTTAATACTGGTACATGTTGAAATTTTTAAAGTATTTTTCCACAACTGTTTCCATGCATCCATCATAATCTCATTGTTACAATTTATTGCCCATTTTACCATTTGAATCTTAATCGTCTCATCTTCAGTATACCATTTTAACAATAATTTGTACATTTTGGAGATTATTTTGTTATTATCCCCCAATAAAAGTTCTTCTAATTCTGAGTTTTTATTTTTAAAGCCTGCCTTCCTTTGATCTAATTCAAATAAGTCTTTAATTTGTGGATATTGCAGCCAGCCATATTTAAATGGTAATTCTTCATTCGATTTAAGTTTCAGCTCATTGTTTTCGGTTTTTAATAGTTCTTTATAAGTAAGCCATTCATCTCATTTATATTCCAAATTCGGGTTAATTACTTCTTCTGGAACAATCCACATTGGTTTCTCTTGTTCTATAAATTTTTTGTATTTTAGCCAAGTTAACAATAGATTTCTTCACAAGTAATGGTGTTGGAACATTGCGTCCATTTTATACTTATCATACCATAAGTATGCATGCCATCCAAAAAGATTGTTATACCCTTCCAAGTTTAACAATTTATGATTGGATAAGGACACCCATTCTTTTAGCCATACCAAACATATTGCTTCATGGTACAATCGAAAATCAGATAATTGCATGCCACCTCTTTCTCTTGCGTCACAGAGCACTTTCATTTTGACTCTAGGTTTTCTTCCTGCCCACACAAATTCCGATATTTTCCTCTGCCATTTTTCAAACTGTTTTTTGTCCTTAACAATTGGTATCGTTTGCATCAAAAACATAACTCTAGGCAGCACATTCATTTTGATTGTAGCAATACGACCTAACTAAGATAAGTTCAGTTTATTCCATTTTATCATATCTCTTTCAAATTGAGTCCAGAGCTTTTCATAGTTGTTTTTAAACAAATCAATATTTTTAGCTGCCAGCTCTGTTCCCAAATACTTTGTTTTTTGTACCACCTCGCAGTCTGTTACTTCCATCAATTCTTGTTGCTTCTTCTTTGTCATATTTTTTGTTATTATTTTTGACTTCTTTTTATTTATATAAAGGCCTGCTAAATCTCCAAACTCTTTGATCTTAGCTAACAATCTTGGCAGAATTTGTACTGGGTCTTCAACTATAAACATCACATCATCTGCAAATGCTCTTAGCTTATATGAAGACCCCTTTAATTTAATCCCTTTTATATTCTCATCTTCTCTTATCTGCCTCAATAGTATTTCAAAGACCATTACAAATAACAGCGACGACAGTGGACAACCTTGTCTTGTTCCTTTCCTTATTTCAAATTTCTCCGTCAGGTCATCATTAACACAAATTGCTGCTCTTTGGTTCTTATAGATTGTTTTTACAGCTTCTATGAACTCTTTACCTAGATCCATCTTTTCCATCGATGCAAACATAAAGTCCCAATTCAAGTTGTCAAAGGCTTTCTCTGCATCTGCAAAAAAAAAAGCCCACTTCTTTATCTGGACGCTTATCATAATATTCAATGGCATTTATAACCACCCTCAAGTTGTCTTTTAATTGTCTGTTCGGTAAAAACTCTGCCTGATCATCTCCTACAAAGTCCATTAGCCATATTTTAAGTTTATCTGCTAATATTCTTGCCAATATTTTATAGTCATTGTTTATTAGCAAAATTGGTCTGTAGTTTTTAATATCAGTCAATTCCTGTGACTCTTTTGGTATCAAGGTAATATTTGCCTCATTCCACGTATCTGGAAGACCCTCTCCTTTCAATATATCATTCATTACAACTCTTAAAGCTGGAGCTAGGTCTTTCTTCATTGCTTTATAAAACTTCGCTGTAATCCCGTCCGGTCCAGGTGCCTTACCAGTCTTTGCCACATCTATAGCTTGTTCAATTTCTTCATCTGTTATTGGTGCATTCAGCTTCTCTTTCATGCTAGTTGGTATGGTTGGTAAATCTATTCTCTGCAAATATTGATCTATGTTTTCTTGTGGTATTGCTTTCCTTTGAAATAATTTTGCATAGTATTTATAAAACACTCGTTTAATTCTGTAGTGTTCTTTAATTTCTTCCCCTTCTTCAATTATTCTACTAATTATTTTCTTTTCTCTTTTTTTCTTTAGTTGCCAGGCTAAATACCTTCCGGGCTTATTAGCACCTTCAAATGATTTTTGTTGCAATGTCCTCAATTTCCATTCTAGTTCTTTATTTTCCATTGCTCTTATTTGCTCTTGCAATATTTTAATTTCTTGTGCTATTGATTTTTTCCCTGGTTTCTTCTTTAATTCTTGCTCTTTTTTAAGTAATTTCTCTTGAATTTCTTGAGCTTTCTCCTGCTTCCTTTTTTATCTCAGTTGTTTAATGTAATTAGTATTCCCCTTATTACTGCTTTATATGTATCCCATACCACCCAGGATGAGACTTCATTATTTTTGTTAATTTGAAAAAAAATGTTTCTTTCTGTAGATATTCCATATTTTCTTGATTATGCAATAAATCTTCATTTATTCTCCATCGTGATTTCTTCTGCCCCATTGCAGCTTTCCAAAGCAATGGATTATGGTCCGAACTCACTCTTGGCATTATTTCCACTTTTTTTGTCCCTTTTTTTTTTGAAAATTTTTTATTTTTTTGTTACTTACATTAACTAACAATACAAAGGGAAAGAAGGGGGGCAGGGGAAGGAAAGGGAAAAAAAGCAGCAACATATAACAACACTACACTACAAATAATGCTTTCCCTTCATACTGCCATTATTAAAAAATTAAAACTTTGTAAGATATTGATGGAGTGGTTGACCTTGCAAAATACAGATTACAATCCAAATTAAGTCTTCCTCCCCCCCCGGGCCTCGGACGCAGTTCTCTCTGAGCAGCTGCAACCGCAGTGCTCGTTCCCTCCCCCCCCTTCAGGCTTCAAATCCTTTTCTTCTTGCTTGGTGTCTTGCTGAAATTCTTGCTTTTTTTGTCCTCAAAATCCCTTAGTTGATCTTCTGATGTTATCTTGTAAGCTTGATCTTTGTAACTAAACCAGACACCTTCCGGAAATAGCCATTTATACTTTATTCCACGTTCCCTCAGAAGAGCTGCAAACCTTTTATACTTAAATCTTCTTTTCCGAACTAGGAATGGAACGTCCTTCAGTATCTTAACCTTATTACCCAGAAAGTCCAGATCCGCATTGTATGAGTTATATATGATAGTGTCTCGGAGCCTCTTAGATGAAAAATCGATGATGATCTCACGAGGCAGCTGATGCTTCGTTGCATATTTTGAAGAAGCCTGACGGACTTCCAAAATGGCGCTTTTTACCTCTTCTTTAGTTGCCCTCGCGGGTGTCGCCAATAATTCCGAGGCCAAATCCCTTAAATCCTCATTTTCCTCCTTTTCACGTTCTGGAGGCGCAAAATTGTCTGTGTTCGTTCCACTTGTAGCCCGATCAGCTGGTTCTCCACCAGCTTTAACTCTTTGTTCATTGCCCTCACGATTGACGCATTTTCCCAAGCAGACTTCTCTGCCCCCCCCCGCTACTTCCTTAATGGTTTTCACTTCGCTCTCAATTAAGCCCACCCTTTGATCTGTTTCATTCAGCTTGTCAACAAAGGGCTTTATGGCTTCGATAACCGACCTCTTCACCAAGTCCTCGAGTGACTCTCCTTTCCCCTGCAGGGCAGCCGAGATTGACTTGCCCAAAGCGGGACTCTGCTTTTTCTCCGCCATTTTAGGGGGGGGGGACCGCCGACCAAGTTCTGAAACTCAGCAAGGGGGAAGAAACCCGAGCCTTCTTAGCTACAGATCCCACCACTCCTTCGCGTGCGCTTGTAATAACAGAAGGGATTCGCTTACTTACAGGCTTCCGCCTAGTTCTGCTCTTTGCCGTTTTCCATGGCCCGGCAGCACTCGAGGTGCCGCGCACGTCTGCCGGCCTCCATAGGAACAAACGGGCAATTTACCCCCTGCATCAATTTCAGGGGGCTCTTCCCGCCGCGTTCCGGACCCTGCCTCCCTCACTGGGAGTCCTGGGGGCTAATCTTCGCAGATCAGCTGCCCGGTCAGGCTGCTCGGGCGCTTCCTCCCGGACCTGCGGAAAGGAGTGTCCGACATGGCCGAGAAAACGAAACCAAATCCTCCACTTTTTTGTCCTTAATGCCAGTTCTTTAGTTGTCCAAATCATATCAATTCTTGAAAATGATTGATGTCTCGCCAAGTAGTACGTATAATCTTTGCCTTTAGGATTTTCTTTCCTCCAAATATCCTCCAGTTTTTCTTGTTCTACTAGTTCGAAAAATGATTATGGTAGCTTCCCCGATTTCTGTTTTCCTCCTCTTATTTTTCTATCCAATTGCAGATCTACAACCCCATTGAAGTCTCCCATCATTACAATCTGTTCATATACATCTTGATCTAGTTTGTCTATTAATTCCCTATAAAATTGATCTTTAGCTCCATTGGGTGCATATATACCTATTATTAAAGTCTTCTTATCACACACATTAATTTCCACGGCAAGATATCTCCCATTTTGATCTCGAAATACTAATTTTGAATCCAAATCTTCTTTAATATACATCACTACTCCTCTTTTCTTTTGTTTTGCCAATGCTATAAATTCTTTTCCTAATTGTCTATGTTTTAAGAACTTGACATCTTGATCTTTAATATGTATTTCTTGTAAGCAAATTATATTACAATTTTGTTTTTTTAGCCAATGAAAAATAATTCTTCTCTTCTGTGGTGAATTTAGTCCATTTACATTCCATGATAATAATTTGTACTCCATCATTCTATTTTCTTACTGATCTAGGAAAGTCATTTGCATTCTCAGAGAGAAACTCCTCCATTTCCTGTCTTGATTTAATTATAACTCTCAGGCCATAAAAATAGAAGCTCAACCTTTCAGAGATTTCCCATCTGTACCAAATGTCTTTCTCTCTTAGCTTCTGAGTCAGTTCTCTATATTTTTTCCTCTCTTGGAGAATTCTTCTAGGTACCTCTTTCATTATCTTGATCCTACTTCCCTCCAGCGATAGGGGATTCACAAAATGTCTTTGGATAATCTCTTCTCTCATTCTTTTCATTATTAACTGCACAATAATGTCTCTTGGTAGGTTCTTTTGTTGTGCATATGCGGAATTGACCCTATATACTAGATCCAAATTTACAGTAATTTCTTCTGGTGGTTTATTCAGAAATTCTACTAAAATATCTGTCATTTGGTCTTGTACATTTTGCGCCATCGATTCTGGAACGCCTCTAAATCTTAGTTGTCTTTCTGTTGCCTTACATTCCATCATTGCCATCCTCTCCTGCATCACTTGATTTTCCGTCTTTACATTTGTAGCTAAATCATTAGTCTTCTGTTCCACTTCTTGCACCTTGTTGTTTGTTGCTTGTAGTTCATTTCTGATCCCCTCCATATTCTTAGCCAATTCCGCCACCTCCGTTTTAATTACATCTTTCAAATCTTTTACCAATGTTTCATGAATCTTTTGTATCGATTGGTTCAGTTCTTTATAGCCTTCTGTAACTTTCTTCTCCAGTCCTTCAGTCGCTGCATCTACTGAGGCTTGCCACTCTTTACCTAATTTTTTTGCCATACTTGGACTTGGCTTAGAGCCCCCCCACGTGTCCGCTCTCTTTCTTAAAGCCGTTTTGCTTTTTTTCTGTTTTCCCCTTAATATTACTCACTTTACTGGTCTCAATAAAAGAAAAAAAAGATTTTTCAGTTTAGATCCAAAATGTCGGGCGCAATTTCTCTATGGTAACTGGGATCACTTCTTCCCTCAGCTACAATGGCATAGTTCCTGTTCCTTTAATCCCAATTTCTCGCAATGCTTACTTTGTTTTGCTTCCGGGTCCTCTTCTCGCTGTTCTTCCTGCTTCCCGCTTGTTCTTGTCCTCTCTAGGCATACATTGTCTCCTCCTCTCTCAATCTCCTCTCCTCTCGTGATGTTTCAATGCTATTTCCCAGCTCCCTCCTCCTCTCTCACACCGGTTATCTCTCTTCAAACCGCAAGTATGCGTAAACAATCCTTTATATCACTCTTTTTGTCTTTAAAAGCTTGCCAAATTAGGGATTTCTTGCTCAAATGCTGTTCCTTATTGTTTCCTCTATTTAATTAAGTATTTTATTACTTTGATATCTGGTCTTTTTTCTGCTTTTTCTGTTCAAAAGTCTGATAACAATCTTTACCTTGTGCTGCTTTCTCGAGTTGTCTGAGCTGTTTCCTCAGTTTCTAGTTAGTCAGATCTGGTACTGAGGCTTGGTTTCTGTCGATCTTATGCCAATTCAACGACTCCAGAGGTACTGCAGAGTTAGTAGCTCGCTCTTCTCCGAGGGGACCTCAAGGTGGTGGGGAGAATCCTTGATTCAGAACCCCCCCCCCATCACTGAGATCACACACTCTCGGGGCTGCGTAGCGTTCAGGACACCCTTCTCCCTGAAGGGGGGATGGTAGCAGGCATTCAAGCGCCTCACTTACCAAAAACAGTATCTCGGATAGCCCAGCTCCCTAGGCTACTTCAGATCGCCATTAATCCCAAATCACAAGTCCCCCATCTAAAATTACTCTTCAGTGATTAATAAGTAGAGATGGGCACGATCCACAAAAAATTACCGATCAAGCTGATCGTGGATCCATGCCAGTGACAACCCCAAATCACCGATTCACAACAATCATCTCCCATTTTCGATCTGTGGATCGGATCGGTGAGTGGGAAGGTGGGTGGTGGTGGCGACTGCTGGACCCAGCAGGCGCAGGGAGGGGACGTTCACACACACACACACACACAGAGCAGAGGGGGGAGTTTTAACCCATCCCTGCCTCTCCAAATAGAGAGAGACACCCCGTCAACATGTTTCAGCCAGCTTTTTAAAAAAAAGCAGGGACAGAATCCTCCATTCCTCCCCACCCAATTTTAAAAGCAAGCAGCCAGTCTTCCAAAAGCATATTTTAAACATACACACAGAGCCGTGAATGAGGTTTTCCCACAAAATACAGTGTTTTAAAAGCAGTTTAAAAACAGAGAGTGACAGACAGAAAAACAGTCATTCCTCCTACAAAGCCCCATTTTTTAAAAAAGCAAAAAATGTTTGGAACACTCCCTTCCCCTCCCTCCCCTGGGTCTCTTCTCCCAACTGGTGGTGAGTGTGTTGCTGCTCCGTGGTTGGAAGGAAGCCTTGCTGATCAAGGAAAGCTGGGCTTCCATCCGGGTTTCCAGGGTGACAGAAGGAGAGCAAACACAGCTCAGTCATTCCCCTGGCTCCATTGCCCCAGGAATAGATTTCTGGCGCCTGATTGTCTGCATCCCTGATCAGATCCCGATGGCCCGAATCAAGCCTGGATGAAGGCCCCCCCCCCGAATGCTGGATCGGTCGCCATGGATGGCACCAATCCGCTGGGTCCCGATCGCGCAAATGCCATTATTGTGGGTATTTTTCTATTGTAATGCTGATCGTGGCCATCTCTATTAATAAGCATACTAAATGATAGCTTTAAGTAATCTCCAGTAAGTGGTTTTGAACATGTGGTTTTGGAGACATATGCAGAGAACAATATTATATATGGATCCAGTAAAAAAAAGGATACCAACAACAGCAATAATGGAATTTGCTCTGTATATAATAACATTCAAATTGTTAATACTTGATGCAATAGTCACTGAAGTTCAAAACATGTTACTTTTGCTATAATAGAGAGAAGATATAAATAGTGCTACTGGGAAAGCCAATGGAGTTATTTGCTGAGGTAAAATGAATAGGAGTCAAGGGGGAATCTGTAGAGGAAAACTGGTAGTTGGGAGAGGAAGTGTTTAACCTGTTCTTAGCCCACCAGTCCTTCCCTACAAATACTCCCACACAAAATCCTTTTCCCCCCCTGCACCCAGGCTGACTTCCAGCCTTGGAGACTCTGAGAAAAAATCAATCGCTGGGGATGGAGATTTATGGGCAGAGCTGGTAGGTATAGGAAAGGTCAATTACCTCCCTCTGGCACACTGATTCTGTCTTGCAAATTCTCCCTAAACCTGTATTACAATACCAAGGAAAACATGGGTTTGGGAAGTCTGTATCAGTGCACTATTTTATCTTATGCTGTCTGATTGCACTGTTTTAATTTTGCAGTCTGAATATATCAGTTTGTATTTTGCAGTTCACCTTGAGTCTCAGCAAGAAAGGCCAGCAATAAAGTAAACAAAACAAATGAACAAATGAAACAAACAAATGAACTGGCATTATATACAACTGCTGGTTTACCCTGGTGTGCCATTCACCCCTTTTGGTTGTGAAAAGTCTTACCTGACTTATAGCAAGAGACATAAGTCTCTTTTTCAAGGCAAGAGTCATTCAAAGGTGGTTTGCCATGGACTTCCTAGCAGCCCCTAGGTAACATTCTGCCAGTGGGGAGGATGCTATCTTGGAACCTGCAGGGTGGTAGCAATTCCATGCATTATCCTTAGACCCCAATTTTGTCTAAAGGTGGAAACACGGGTCCATTTTTTTAAAGCAAAAAAATGGATGAAGAGACTGACAGAAATTTCCCCTTACTATTATTTTCTTCCCGTCGCCTTTCCCTCCAGGAACTTTTCTTCCAGCTGAGGTAGTTGTACAGCAGGTCTTTCAGGTGGGAAGGAAACCACAGGAAGAGTGAGTTCTCCTTCCCTCACTCATGCCCCCTCCCATTCTATGTGTTTAGAGTATTTCCAGACTAGATGTGCAACTATCACATCTATTTTTAGTCCTTCTCAAATAGCAACTCTTTCTCAGCCTTCTTATCTATACAAAAGGAAACAATAACCTAATTCCCATGTGTGTTGGCAAGGCTTATAAAAGACTGTGCCCACTAAAATGCTGAATGATTTATCATTCCATATCAATGCGTAGCATGCAATGCAGTACATCTTACAAAAATAAAAATTTACATTGTTGCCCAATTTCACTCCGAATGCCATACACTGAATACCAAATGACATAAACAAAGTGGCTGTGGGTTTTTAAAAGTAAACTTGTAGTACAATGAAAATGTAGCTAATTAGGAAAAAGCACCCATTCATCCCAGTTCACTTTTCCGCATCTCTGTTCACGTCTTCTTTGAACAGCTTGCAAAAGCTGCCATACTGGCAGATCACATCAAGAATGACAGCTGCTGAGTCTGTCACACATGGATCAGCCACACATGGATGCTCGGCCCCAAGCCCTTTTGCCCCTTCTCCTTAGAAGATGCTTTTCCATTGAACCATTTCTTTTGATTCAGAAAACTTGCTCACTCTTTAGTCATCTAAGTGAGATGTCTCAGTTTATGTAAATCTATTGACAGTCCTTGGCTCAAATTCTTTGGCTTATGACACACTTGTGGCATGGAGGCTTGTGGAATTAATAAGGGGCTGCACTGAGGCAAAGGCAAGCCACCTGGCAATGGCAGAAGCAGGGATCACCAGGGAGGCAGAAAAGGGAGGAACGCAGGTGGGGCTTGACATTACACCATCTTCCCTCACTTGCTACTCCAGGGAAAGAAGCTGGGTGTCAGGCCTGGCTAGGGGATTCTCTCAGACTTCATCAACAATGATTGTATGAGTTAAAGGTCTTTATTAGATAATGTTCCCTAGTAATGCACGAGTACAGAGTAATTGCCTGGAATGCCAAAACCAAGTCTTCCCCGAGAGGTCATACCTCCTGTCCCCTCCCCCCAGTCCAAACAAGAGTCAGTTGAAGTTGGCATGCAAGTCCTGAAAGAGATGCAGAGCTGAAATGCCCAAGGTCTGTTCCCAGGCACACCGCTCCAGCTGCACTGATAACACCACTCGGCCCAAGCAAAGTGTAGCCAAGATACAGTGAAGGAGGAAAGCTGCCCTATTACCCATCCCCTCAGTAGAAATACATTCACAGATATGGCAGGCAGGCTGGCTTGCCTGTCTGACACTGGGGCACAGGAGTGACTTTTTCTACACCTCCTCATATCAAGGAGCTGCACTTCAAATTAATAGAAAGCAAAGCAATGGCTCTGTTTAGCTATTTGGCCTCATTTTTATCACACCACAGACTTAACCATGTTAGTTGTGAACAATTACCAAGCAAGCACACGCATACAGTACAGTACATACAGGGGAAAGATGCACACACCCCTCTACAACACAGGTCCTTCTTTTTATATCTACTGCTTTGCATCCTCTCACTTTCACCAAGAGCACAGACTATATAGATATTCCTTGTGACTTGTCAAATGGAAACTATATATTCTGGTTCTTTTGTTGGTGAGGAAGGGAAATTAATCATTCATCATCCTATATATCTTAAGTGAAATGAAAGGCATGTCCACCTACCCAGATAAGGCAGGAAAACTCAGGGCCAAGCTACAAGTGACAAATGACACTTGAACAGCAAGTGGATTGAGTGGAGGGCAAGTGAACAGGGAGAAATACACTTGCCGTTCAAGTGTCATTCGTCACTTGTAGCTTGACCCTCAGTTTAGTTGACATCGACAGTTTAAGGAGACCAGGGAAAGAATGAGAGTAGAAAGCAGCTTGGTTTCTACTTCTACAGGTTCTAAAAATGTCTTTTGAAAAGGAGTCTGGAGATGACATGAAGTATAAAAATTCAATGTGTGCTTAGTTTTGGGGGTTTTTTTACAAGAAACTGGATCCCCTTCTGCACAGGGGACATAACTCCTTACTATCCCTGAAGTCAAGCTGAAAGTCATGGAATCGGCTTGTATATGGCTGTTTGCATCTCTCATGTTTAATCCACATGGGAGGGCAGGGGGTGGGGGCATGGACGATTACAACTTTTCAAAAACTTTCTATTCACAACAGGTGTGGTTGGAAATGGAGGTGAAATTGACTGGCCTCCTCTTCTTAGATAGGAGGTGAAATTGAAAAACATTGATCAATTTCACTTGTACCCTCTCTGGCAAAGGGAAATTCCCTCTCCCTCCTTTCAAACCAGGGATGGATCCTGCACTGGACTTAAAAATTAAAAATGAGGAAAGAGAGGAGTGGGAAAGAATGGAAAGTAGGAGAGGGGGGGTGGCTGGCTAGACAACAGTAGCCAATCACAATGCAGTGGGCTGGCAGGGGGGTGGGAGATAGGGGAAGAGAGTGGGACACTGAAGACAGAATAAAGAGTATGCACGGGGAAACAACCTACTGCAGACCAAATTTTTTTTAAAAGTCGGGGGCTATAAGCTCTCCCAGAAAAGTCGTGGAAAAGCTGCATAACGGCTAGAGTGGCTACTCATGGCAACAAATTTGGTGCAGACAGTAAAAATAAAATGCTGCAGTATGGGAACTGAACTGGCAAAATGGACCCATGCAGACTGGGTCTATGGACTTTTCAGCTGTGTTTAAATGAGGGTAGGGGAAGCCATCAATTATTTTAAATTACGCTGAGTAATATTGATTTTTTAAAAAATGTGAGTCCAAGTGTTCTCTCGTTGCTGCCCTGTACTTGGCTTCTGTGGCATTCAGCATACGGCGCCCTGCTTTCATCCTGCTTCAGCCTTGTCTGTGGCCCTTGTAGTTAATAATAGTTCCTCAAATTGTCTTTGCAAATGGATAGCTTTTAAAATTGCAGAATGACTTGAGATTATTTTGAACTAGACCTTCTTATTAAATATACTGGAAAGTGTTACTTGCATTATATCAAGAACATACATGATCTGGGTAAGGAAACTGTAGGAGAAAAAAAGATGTATATATATTCCAGTATACTGTATTTTCACTGGAACAATAACTATAGTGAGAAACACATAATATTGATTGTAACTATCCAAGAAATGGAAAGAGATTTTGTCTGTTTGTGTGTCCTTTGCTGCTGCATTTTGATTCTGCTACATTTTGATTCTGAATACTGGCCCCCTGCCATCTGAAAGGAGTTTATGCACGGTAAGAGCTTTGTGTAAACTTGAATAAACTGATGTGAAATGGCCTGGCCTGGCCTGGCCTGGCCTGGCCTGATGGTGCCGCCTGGGCTCAAGCAAAACTTTGGGGTATTAGTGGTTAATTGACAAACAAGAACCAAACCCCCTGTATTCCCCTCTCCCTCCATCACGATGAGGATGCTGCGTGCTGGTTGAAAAAGAGAATCAGAGGTAAAATAAATCATTTACATAGCTTGTAGTCAGTCTTCAGGGGCCAATCAAAGAAATCAACCTTATGGCACACCCAGGTGGCCAGGATATTTAGGGGGGAATTATTTGGGGTATACGGCTACATGCTAGCAGGTTCACCTGTGCAGTCAGTTGGCTGTTTATTCCCCAGTGCTCTCTTCTCATTCAGTGCATGTCCTTTGTCAGCTCTTTCGCTTTTCAGCATAAGAGTGGTCTGTTTTATACAGCTATCTAGTTATAATAAGATATGTTTTACCAAGAAAGCAAGCTGTAAATTTAGTTCTCCAATCTGTTGTTAAACAGAAAATGATGTAGTAGAATCTGCTTTACTGTTATCATCTATACAATGTAGATGTTTCAAAATCCTAATAAAAAGTGAAGACCTAATATTGTTAGAGCACTGAGGATGCTCTGGAAACACCTATACTGCATTCAGTCTAAATGTATTTATTCTTCACCAAGGTCACATACTGCAAAAAAAAAATCTGATTGACCTCACCAAGGACTCCTCCCCATGCCCAGAACATTTACAAGGGAGAAAATGGACACTTGAAGGCAATGGGGCAGATCCAATTATTTCACTCTGCTAAGTCAGAGACTTCAATGGGATAATGTCTATTGGAGAAAAGAGCCTCCGTCCAATAGAAGATTCCTCAGTTAATGGATTGGATTCCACCCAGCATTACAGAAGAAGAGAGGGCTTGGAAAAAATTGCCTGCCATCACTGGTAGTGGGTGGCCCAGCCTCTACCAACAGAGATGTGAGGGTTCAATATGTCACTACACACTGAGTGCAGAGACTTTTCATACCCATGCAAAACTCAAGTCTCATTGCAATATACAGGTACTTTTTCTATGCATGCCTAGTATGTCAAAATTATGAGCATTTTACTGACATACAATCCTTTGCACTGCTAGTTGTCTGGTAAATATTAACCTAAAGCATAGTAACACCATTAGTTCTCATGGGAGGCACTATTGGGCCTACATCAGAAGACCATTCCATTTATTTATAATCTGAGTAGCCTGACCACATGCACCACTAGGAAACTGGCCTCTGAGCAAAGTGCGGGGGGCTACATCTAAGACACACAATAAAAGCTAGAAATCAGAAATCTTGCTTGATTCCAGATATACAACCAATCTCCTGATGACTTCTAGATTACTTTTACATTAATCAATAACACAGACTCGGACCAGATACGCCACGATCAAATTTGTCCCAGCATCTCTTAAATCCTAATTGCAACTAGACATGGGCATGAACCAGAAAAAAACTGAACCATGGGGTTCATGGGGTTTCCACGAACCACAAACTGGAACGGAACTGGCCCAGTTACAAACCAGTTTGTGGTTTGTGGTTCGTGGGATTTAAATGCCCCTTTCCAGCAGGGAAAGGGGCATTTAATCATTTAAAGGGCCCTTTCCTGCTGCTTGCAAGGGGCAGGACCCTTTAAACTATCAGCTGGCAGGCGGAGGAATCCCCCCTGCCACCTGCCAGCTGATAGTTTAAAGGGACCTGCCATTTGCAAGGCAGGGCCCTTTAAACGGCCTAAACCTGAGCCCCCAGCCCCAACCCCCAACCCCCAGCCCCAGCCCCTCACTCCCCAAGCCCCCCACTTACCTTCTCTCTAATACTGGGGTGGTGGAGGCCTCCCTCGCTACCCTGCAGGCCCACGAAGCAGAGAACGCCAAAAATGCCCTTTCCGCCCCTCAAATGGCAACTGCCCTTTTTCTCCTCCTCCGCTGATGCGTAGGCCTGCAGGGCAGTGGAGAAGGCCTCCATGACCCCAGCATCAGATGGAAGGTAAGTGGGGGGCTGGGGCTGGGGTTTGGGAGGGGGTGGGGGCTAGTGCTGGGGGCTGGAGGTTGGGCCATTTAAAGGGCCCTGGCGCTTGCAAGTGGACAAGGATTCAGTTGGTGTACTGCCCACCCTGCTGCCCAACCATCTCTTTGCCTGAGCTGATGGAAGTAATCTCAGAGATGATATTGAAGATTCCTGATCTGCTTGTTTCAGGGGACTTCAACATCCATGCCAAGTGGACCTTGTCAGGAGTGGCTCCAGATTTCATGGTCTCCATAACAACCATGCATGGGCCTGTCTCAGGTAATAACAGATCCCACACACTGTGCGGGTCACACTCATGAGCTAGTCTTCTACTGTGGACAGGAAGAAGGTGATCTGAAGGTGGGGTTAAAGATGGTCCCTTTGTCATGCTGTACCTTAGACATTGAGGGATGCCAAGATTCTGCAGGGGTAGGGGCTCAATGAAGATGATCCTGTAACCTGACTAATCCACCTGGTTTTCAGATGGCATTAGGAGGTTTTCCTGCTAATATAGTCGATGAGGAGGAGGAGTTGCTGCTGCCAATGTAGGGCAATGTAACTGGAATTCTAGTACTTCCTGCCTAGGCTTTGAAGGAGTCACAGCCCCTGTCTTATCAGCCAGTATAAATGTCATCAACAGGGATCTCAGTGCAAATTAAATCTGGATAGTGTGATTCAAGACCCCAGTATCTATGGATGTATACTGAAACAAAGTGGAGGGAAATTTTAGATTATTCATCATTTTAAATATATGAATATATTCATGTTTAAACATATCAGAAGATGGTGGGTCTTATTATCACCTCCCAAATGTTTATTAATTTTCAAGATATCACAGGATGCTCAGTCATTTCTGTTGAAACAGGCTAACTCAACAATGCCTCAGGAACTGAATCTATTTATGAGGCATGAAAATTATTTTCCCTTGAAACTCTAACGGTGCAGTCATGTGTAGAAATCATGAATGATCATACAAGAAAAATGGTATAATGAATGCCTCATATACAATTTTGGAGTTGTTTTTATCCACATTTTAACATTTCTGTTATGGCTCTACCTCTGAGGCGGAGGACATCTTGGGTGATTCCCACCATCCAATCGGGGAGGCAGGAAGTTGAATCTTTTTCTTCCTCTTCCTGCCTCCGGGGAGAGCAGTTCTTCAGCAGTATAGCTCTGCTATCTGACTCAGCTGTTCTTATTCGAACTCCTTTCCACTTTCCTTACTATCACTTTCACTTTCTCTTAAAGCCTTCCTTCTCCATTTCCTCTTCTTTCACCCTTCGCTAGGGAGAATAAGAAGAGAATAAGGGAGAATAATAACATTTCTGTTATGGTTCTATAAGAATCATATGTTCTACCAATACCACTCTAAACCTAGGAATCTATGCTGTAGTGACACCAGCTGGAACAATTAGAAATGCACAGGAAGTAATTTGTGTGATCAGCCATGAGGAGACATATTCCTGGCAATCAGTTGTTTGGAGCTGGCCAAGAGGCCCTTCTCTTTCTGCCAGTAGCAACTCCTAAATATCCCAAAAACCCATGGAGGACCTTCATCAGTAAAAACACGTCACCTGCAGGGGTTGCAGCGAGGAGGGGGATCAGTCAAAACTGCCCTCCCTGTTTTTGCATAAGAACAGCTCTTTATTATGTCTGATTTTCCTTGTAAATAGATGCAGTTTTGAACATGTGTACATCATTAAACCAGCATTATATGCACACTATGAGTCTTTTGACACGAGACATCTTACACAAAAACACTCAAGTGAAGAGAGATGCAATGTTAGCTGGGAAGCATAGTTTAGAATACAGAGCCGAAGACACTGTCAATTTCACCTCTGTACAGAGCTGGCATAGATTGCTCCTCAGAGGGTTGGTAATTTCCTCTTGGCCTTCCTGAAGGCTCAGTCAGTTTCACTTGAAGGGGGCAAAGGTAAGCAAGGATGACATCCATATTGGTGCTTGAGGTTGTTTCTGGAGTTTGGTGAATTAGCCTAATTTAGGTTCCTCTGAGTCTTCTTCAAAGCACTACCCTATTCCTACAATCAACTCCAGCCTCTTCTCAACTTTCCCACCTGCTTCAAAAGCTTTCCAAGGTGTGGTCTCAAATATCCAAATAAGACATAAAAATATACAATATTAGCAAAATGAATTTGAGGAGTTTGAGTCTGCATCCACACACTGTTAGATAAAGCCATTCTTTTAGTCACTCTGTCAACTCAGAAAAATTTCACTAGTCATGACTGAGTTTCCTTAAAAATTTGCATGCAGTGTGTGCGTTTGAGGTTCCAGAACATTTTGAAGACCTGAGGCACAGTATGGTGAGCATCTTGTGGAACCAGCACCCTATCCCGACCCATTTGTCTATGGAAAATTGCAGAGCTTCTCTCTTTAACCACTACTTATTCCTGCTACCACTACCTATTTCTGCTACCTATTCCTGCTACAAATGAGGAAGAAGACTATGCTGCTTTAAGAGTTCAGAGGAAGAAAAACAAGATTTTTAAAAGTGCACAGAACATAATTTAAGTTGTCTGGCAACAACTTTTAAGATAAGCAAATGTGATAGTGCTGGCGTGTGTGTCTGGGTTACAACATACAATGGAAATACTTCATACCATCCTTCTTACTCTTTCATACCTCTCTTGTAACTGTCATGCCATTAGTGTGATTTTGTTCTTGGAAACTTCAGCACAAACTCCATTTGATAATGCAACGTATCTTGTAATGCAGTGTTAGGTAAGTTTGTGCTCATCCATTAAATGTCATCTCTCCAGATTGTAACCAGAGGAGAGGAGTTGCACCAAGACTCCACTTCCAAATTATACTTCTGAATTACAACACAAAACAATTTCCCACAGGATATGGGAGTTAAAAAATTTAACTTGAATTCAGATATGACTGAATAGATGACTGATGGCCTGTCCTATGGGTAACGTTGCCAACCGTCAACCTGGCAACTGGCAGGAGGCAAGGATAATGGACATTCCCAGACTTGGCTTTGACCCTAGATGTACACATCTCCAGCAATTCAACACTGGCTGCCCATCACTTTCTAAGCCCCTTCTCTTCATCAGTGCAAGATATTAGCAGTCATCCAGATAAATGGGAGAGGACTACCCCTGATTTTGTATATAAAGCACTTGTTGCATAAAGTACAAATGATTTTAAACCATGTTCATAACTTTAAAACATGTCACTATGAACATACCTGAAGAGATAGTAGGATCACAGTAGCAGGCTCATCACTGACCCATGTGGAGTCACTTGGGGGGGGGGGTTGTGCTGTCAGGAATCCCTCTAAAATTGGGGTTCCCTGTTATGGAGGTTTGCTCCATACCCAGTTTCCCCCTTGCCTCCCCCACTTGAAGGGGGAGAGACACAAGATCACCCAGTCCTACTGTGTATTGTCAGATGGCAGAGTTCAAGTCTAAAATGTCCCTGTGACCCGGAAGACAGCAAGCTCTCACCTTTCTTTATAAACTTAAAGCAAAACAACAAAGCCTCTCTTCCCTAAAGCAAAGAGCTGGTTTCAGGCATTCTTTGTGCAAGAGAAGCATCAAAAGAGTTCAGCAGGCTCCTTTGTTTCTGCAGGGAGTGCCCATCCAGAAGCTGTAGGAGGATTCCCCCAACATTTTGTGGAAACACAGTGTTTTGGTTGGCCCCACCTCTTAACAGTCATTTTGTGATTGACCCCACTGCATGGCAGCCATTTTGTGGCAGTGCACACTACCTTTTCTCAAAATTCCAAAAGTTGTCATGGGCTTAATCAGATTTGGACTCCTGCACTATGGCTTTGAAGGTGGGAAGAGATTTTTTGTCTATAGGCAGTATATTCATCCCAAGGGCTTAGATAGGAGAACCACATGGCATATTTCCAATCTATTAACTACTTAGAACAGATCTGTTGGACAGCCCTTTGAAAGTACTATGAGAACAGGGGGAAATAGTTTGTTTCCTTCTATCACTGCCATTGTCAAATCATTTTAGTGAGGCCTATAAACAAAACAGTAATATAAAAACTCTGCAGTACATGAATATGGGACTAACATAGGAATCATCTGGATACTGCTTCTGAGTACCTCCTCATTTGTGGCCTATTGGGTTAGATTATCCAAAACAATCTGTGTTTCTGTTACCATGCTAATTTATAATTATAGCTAATGAGCCTACTCAGTCAACTTTCCTAGCCAATCTGTGGGTTAAAAAATAAGTTGACAGCCCTATCATCCTGACTTCCTAAATATATTGAATTAACTAAGGAAATGTCTGAGCAAATATTAATTATAAAATACAAACTTCCAGAGAACAAACTGAAATTAGCAACAGGCATCAAAATATCCATTTAGTCATGGATATATAAAGGATAGCTTCCATTAACTGGCAAGACCACATCTTTGCACATAAAGGGTACATTTCAAAATGCATATAGTGACGTCTTCTTGGATTCATTACGATGATATTTCGAATGCTTACTGCAAATACATTAATCACAGTCAGGGAGATTTAGTTGTTCTTAATGTTCTGGGCCTAGAATGTTAGTATACTAGAATGGCATGCATGCTATTTCCTCATGGCTAGTTTCTAATCCTATACTACTCTAGTAAAGTTTGAACAACAGAATACCATGCAACTAGGGCGGGGAAGGGGGGTAATATGAGAAACATCCAAGCCTCAGTGATGTGAGGCACTGATGTGGCAACTTTCTTGACTCTCAAAAGCTCATACCCTGGAAATCTAATTTATCTTTAAGGTGCTATGAGAGCCAAACCTTTTTCATCATTTCACATTACCAATACTCTATGTAAATAAAACAACCATGAATTACTGTAAACTACGCTGCTCAGATAGCATATTAACAAAACCCAATTCTCATGCATATGGCTGGGATTGAATTTTCTTCAGGAAATATATTATTTAGTGGCTCATGAAAGGGAGGAAAGGGAGCAATGCCCTTCCTCTATAGAATGCAGTGTGGTTCATTTGTTTGAGGTATCTGGAAATAGATTTCCTCACAATTAGAGATGTACTGATATAGCCATTTTTAGAACATTTTGATTCCATATATTGTCACTGCTTTCAGTCCATTTCATCACCATTGCTGTCTTTACTGATTCTGTTGAGGTTTTTAATGCCATTTATACACCTCATTTTATGTCATTTATATACAATCCAAACACAAAGTGAAAATATTTAATGGCAGAGTTGCCTACTGGATGCAGCAAAAACATGACCATGTACTCGCTGAGAAAAATATGCACATAGAGCCTGGTTTTATCTACAGCAAAAAATATGAGTCATTTATTTAAGCCCCCCCCCCCCGGGATAGGAAAGGAGTAGATATAGCATTCTAATCTAATTATTTAGGCTAGCATGCCGAGAGAAACAGGAATCACATCCTGCCTTCCTGGCTGCAAGATGGAGAAGAGAGTGAGGCAAAAGAACCAACTCTTCAAAGGGATAGCCTCGAGAGAGTAGAAAGGAAGGATGCACAGAACTTTGATCTCTCTATCTCTGACTTCCGGGGAGGCAACGGCTTCCTGAAGCTCCCATTTCTTGGGGAGAGACAATGCAACTAGTCTTTTTTGGCAGGAGAGCTAATTTCCAGCTGTTAATCACTCTTGGCAAAGAGTGATCATGAAGCTTATCCATTTGTGCTTATCCATATGGACAGGGCGATGGAAGGTTTTGCTACCTGGGCTATGCCGGGGGAGTGACTGAAAGTCTGAGTGGCAGAGGATGGGAAATATCACTGTTAGCTGCATTGGAGTGTAAGGAAGACCACTTCCCAATTTTAAATCTTTAAATTTTCCTAATTGAACTTATAACTACAGTCTTTAACCTACAACACAGAAGAAGAAATTATTCAACTTGGGATGAGAAGTAGTGTCTCTTCTTACTTTGGTGTGTGATTTTTTTGTAAAATAAGAACTAAATGAGGTAAACATCTGCAGGAGCTTTACTTATATCTGTATTGAAAGAAAGTTTTAAACGGACATCGGGGTGACACTTTGCTATGTTTTGCATTTTTGTATGCTAATTAGTATTTGGAAAGCTGAACAGTTTGGCTTGGAGAAGGGGAACATCACAGTTACTGAGACTGACCTTGGGTGAAGGAGATAAGATAAACAACAGCTGGGAAAACTTCTTTTTCCTGATTTTAAGACTTTGGTCTAATAGCACCACCTACTGGACTTAAGAGAAATAGCATATCATCTTTTTATTATCTACTAATTTGAATCTCAAAACTCTGATTTCAATTGGTTGAATTAATATAAGATGGTTCAAGGTACACAGCAAAAGGGATCCCTGAATCAGTCACCTGCTCCAGATGTGATTTAAAAAATATGTGATACTCTTTGCAGTAAATTGGACACGCTGGAGAATAAAGTGCAGAAAAAATTCATGTATTTGAAAGCTGAACTGACACAGCGAATATATGAGATACAGGGAACTGTTGAAGAAAATACAATGCAGATACGAGCAATGGGGGAGAAAATGGTGATACTGGAGAGTCAAGTAGAGATATTTTTCAAAGAGGTAGAGACATACCAGAACAATTTGGCTTTACTGGAACTAACAGAGAAGAAATTCTCATTGAGACTTTGTAGGATCAAAGAAAGAAAAGATGAAGCTATCAGTAAAAGAGTGGTTGAGGCACTAGGTGGTCTTTTACAGATAGATGCCCAAAAATGGAAACAGAAATTGATAAGGTGTATAGGATTTCAACCAGATATGCAACCCAGAACAATCTAGCAAAAGATGTTATAATCCATTTTGTGAAGAAGAGGATCAGAGATCAGGCACTGCAAATACATTTAAGAATAGACTGAAAATGGACAGTGTGGATGTGGCAGTTATCAAAGAGTTACTGATGAGAATTTTGTACAAACAAAGGGACTACAAATTTTTAACTGACAAGTTGAAACAGAAGAATATTTCATTCAGACAGGACAAGTAAGAAAATCTTCACTTTCAAGCAAGAGAGATTCAAGCTGAATCTCTCTTGCTAAAAGCAAGGGAGTTCTTTGAAAGACACAAGAAAGAGTGAAAAGAGCCAAAGGAAGAACTACAACACTCTAGGCTGGAAGGGGAAGAAGAGGGGGAACAAGAACTGGACAATCAAGAGGACTTAAGAGATAATTAAACTCAAATATGGAATACAAGTGTATATTGTGGAATATAAATGGGGCAAACACCCAGCAAAAAAGGCAGAAAATATTTCACCATTTGAAAAAATTGAAAGCAGATATCTGTCTACAAGAGAATCATATAAGAAAAAGAAATACCAAATATTTGGAATGCTAACTTTTTGCAAAGAAATTTGTTTCATCAGATAACAAAAAGAAAAACGGTGTGGTACTGCATATAAAGTCATCAATGAAACCAGTACTGGTACTGTCTGATAGGTATGTGTCAGGTCTGTTGCCCACTGTCCTTCCATATTGTTATTCCGTATATGATATGTTGCAATAGCCTCTTGCACCTGCTCCCTGTTGCTTTCCAGATCCCGAGACGAGCGAGCCCTTATCTCAGATGGCTCACCGCAGCGGCCTTGGGACAGCTCCTTCCGTCCCGCTACTGATTGTGTTCGGCCGGGAGGGCTGGTGGGGGGGAACATGTGAAAGGGTTGATATAATGTAACCTATGCTCACTGCGTCATTCTTAACAAGAGACCTGTGTACAGCCAGACACTTTTAATTGTTTCTGTGTAACCTATGGACATATGTACGGAGAAGCCTGTGATATCTCAATAAAGACCTATTTACTCAAGAGAGCTTGGATTTCTTGCTGCAAGGGTCGGGAGTCACATTCAACGTATCCTGTCTTCCATAGACTGACAGTATGGGAGAAATGTGGGGGTGAAGGTAATGTTAAATGGAATCAAAACTTTGCTAGTGGGAATTTATTCATCAAATGAAGTAAAGGCAGTGTTTTATAATCATCTGTGGGAAAAGTTGGCAGATTTGTCTTGATGTATAATGGGTGACTGGAGTGGGGTAGTTTCTCCAAAAACAGAAGCTCTGAGTAAAACATTAAGAGTACACAAGGTAAATTACCAAAGATCTTTTTTGATATAGTCAACAATATGGGCCTGGTTGATGTCTGGAGACAAAAAAAAAATGGGGACTCAAAAGAATATACATTTTTTTCAGAAACACACAAATCTTTCTCGTGCATTTATATGGTATGGGTAATAAGAAATTTAGTGACAAAAATTTCAAAAGTGGAGATATTACCAAAAACCTTTTCAGATCATAACCCTATAAAAGTGAACTTTAAGAGTAAATCTAATACATTTAGGTGGAGATTAAATGAAGGTATATTACAGAAAGCCAAAACTGTGGAGGAGTGTAAGAATAAGATAAGAGAATACTTTGAATTAATTTTGAATAAAGGTACAGATTGTGAGAATGGTTTTGGGTGCAAATAAAACTTTTATAAGAGGCCATTTCATACAGATTAATGTGGAATGGAGAAAAAAGAAGCAAGAGAAAATGCAAGAGATCTTGCAGGAAGTTTTTTAAAAGGAAGAATTACAAAAGGCCCCAGGTAACAAAAAGATATTACAAGAGAGAAAATATCTGCAATCACAGTTATCCATGTTATCAACAAGGGAACTGGAGAATTTGAATTATGTGAAGCAAAGAAACTTTGAATTTGCAAACAAACCAGGCAGGTGATTGGTATATAAACTGAGGAAAGAAAGAGAGAAGAAAATGATACTGAAAATGTATTATGAGAATACAATGCTAAATGATGATGGAGCCATTCAAGGGATTTTTTTCAAGTATTATTCAAAACTGTACAGGGGTCAAGATATATCCTTGAAAAAACTAGATGAATATACTGGAAAACAGAATCTACCTAAAATTTCAGACGAATAACAGAAAATGATGAATGATCCAATTACAATTCTAGAAGTGGTAGAGGCAATCAAAAAGATGAAAATAGGGAAATCTTCAGGCCCAGGCAGTTTGACAATTAAGTACTATAAATGTTTTGAAGATGAGATTCTACAGCCATTACAGATCACAATGAATTCGGTCCTATAGGGAAAAAATATGCCAGAAACTTGGAAAGAAGCTAACATTACGCTAGTATCTAAAGAGGATCAAGACTTCTTTGACGAAAAACTACAGACCAATATCATCGTTGAACAATGACTATAAGACCACAATACTAGCAGAAAGATTAAAGTTGGTATTCAAAGACCTAATTCATGAAGACCAAACTGGATTCTTGCAAAAAAGAAATTTGCAAGACAATGTTAGAACAATTTCAGATTTAGTATTTGGAGAAGTACAATGAGAAAAAAGCAGCTCTCATCTTTCTTGATGCTGAGAAGGCCTTTGAAAATTTGAACTGGTCTTTCTTGTTCAGAGTTTTGGAAGAGATGAGTTTTGGAGAGAATTTTGTGAAATGGGTGAAATCAATTTATACCTCACAAACAGCTAAAATCGTTGTTAATGATCAATTAACAAAACCTGGTGACATTCAAAAAGGAACGTGTCAGGGGTGTCCATTATTGCCACTTCTATTTATTTTTGTGTTGGAGATTCTGACTAGAGATGTTAGACAAGATGAAAGGATTACAAGGGTAAAAATCAAAAAAGAGAATTATAAATTGAGAGCCTTTGCAGATGACTTAGTCATAACTTCAGAAGATCCTTTAAGAGGAATCAAGACACTGCAGAAACTGCAGAAACTGAAAGAATTTGGTGATTTGGCAGGTTTCAAAGTTAATGAACAAAAAAATACATGTTAACAAAAAATATGGCTATGGAAGAACAGGAAGAGCTGTCGAAGAAAACAGGTTTCAAAGTGGGTGGGGGAAAAGGGCAAAATATTTAGGTATTACACTGATGGGGAAGAACTGTATGCTATTTCAAAATAACTATGAGAAAAGTTGGGAAGAAATTTAAAAAAGATATGTTGAGATGGGATAGAGTACAGTTGTCTCTGTTGGAGAGGATATTGGTTATTAAGGTAATGTTCTTCCTAGAATGTTGCTTTTGTTCCAGACAATACCAATTCTAACATCAGATGCACCATTTAAACAGTGTCAAAGAGATATTTCTAAATTTATCTGGCAAGGGAAAAAACCAAGAGTCAAATATAAAATATTACAAGATGCCAAGGAAAGGGCGGTTTAGGGCTACCAGATCTAAAGCTTTATTTCGCAGCCTCATGTCTGATGTGGATGAAGGAATGGTTGACACTGAAAAAATGACAAGACTCCTGACAGTAGAAGAACACGACTTGCGATTTGGTTGGCATGCCTACCTATGGTATGTTAAACTAAAGGTCAATGTGGATTTTAAAAGTCACTATATAAGACGAGCAATTCTGAAAATATGGAACAAGTATAAACCAAGACTGTGCCCAAGGACTCCACTGCAGATTTCACCACAAGAAGCTTTTTATAGAAAGGAAATGATAATAAAACAGGACTGGTTGACTTATGAAGACTTAGTAGAGTTTTTGGAAGAGGAGTGTAAATTGAAGACAAGGGAAGAATTATTAGCTAGAGG
Organism: Eublepharis macularius; assembly: GCF_028583425.1. NCBI lineage: Eukaryota > Metazoa > Chordata > Lepidosauria > Squamata > Eublepharidae > Eublepharis > Eublepharis macularius. The sequence continues at coordinate 117,255,645 of NC_072790.1, forward strand.
TTATAAGTGTCAATGGTACTTTTGTGCAATTGCTAGAAAGGTTCAAATTGGAAAAAAATAATGGGGATTTCAGCAAGAGAAGACAGTTGTGGGGGGGAAATGTACAAATGATGATCATATAATTATGAAAATGTATAAACTGCTGTTGAAATTTGATATGAAGGAAGAATCTGTCAAAGTGTATGACAAAATGGGCAAAGAATTTTGGGTACAATACACAAATGGATCAATGAGAAAATATGTGGATCAAGGGACTCAAATTTACCTTGTGTTCCTCTCTGAAGGAGAATTTCTATAAAATGATGTATAGATGGTACATGTCTCCAGACAAAATTGAAAGAATGGCTAAAGGTAAATGTTGGAAATGTGAACAACATGAAGGAACATTTTATCATCTTTGGTGGACTTGCAACAAAGTGAAAAATTTTTGGTTACAAATACATATATTAATGCAGAGAATTCTAAAAGTTAGTTTACAGTTTAAACAAGAGTTTTATTGGTTGGGAATTATGGATAAAAAATGTAAAATGAGCATGGTATTTTAATCCAATTCATGGTGACGGCATCATGGCTTTTATACGCTCAAAAATCGAAGTGTTAGGACATACCTTCATTGGAAGATTAGACTGGAAAGATGATGGCCAAACTCACTGCTTTAATTAGAGATGATTGTATTCATGGCAAATTGGAAACCCTTTATGGACTTTCTGTGAGAGACGAAGAAAAATGAATTAATGATTTGTGGCTTTGATTTTTAACAATAAGAATTTGGGATATTAAGAAGATGAGATATAGAAAAAAGATATTATTTAGACCACAAGCTGATTAATACTAAAGGAGAAAGTGTCATAGGGAAAAAACTGTAATGATGTATTGTCGGAGGCTTTCACGGCCGGAGACCACACCAAGACCATGCCAAGACCATGCCAAGACCACGGCAATACAGCCCAGAAAACCCACAACAACCATCAAAACTGTAATGGATTAACAATATGCTTATGCTTTTTGCTGTTTTTTTATTTCATTGTAGTAAGTTGATATGTAGACCACTGTTGGCTCTTCGTAGTTTTGTTACTGTTATGGCCTATTTTCCTTCTTTTGCTCTATCTTTTAACTTTTCCACAATAAAAAAAAGAGATCTCTCTATCTCTCTGAGTCTCTCGTGCCCCCCCTCCGTAACCTGAGACTAAAGGACATAAAGCATAAAGGCTTTTACATCCAACAATATTCATATACTTGTACAAGTTCAGTATGCTGATCTTGAAGCCCTACTCTACTGCATACCCTGAGTTCTCTTGCTCAGTCTCCCCTTCCATGGCTGCTTCCATTTGCTTTTGCCTCTTTCGTGGGTCTGTTCATGGCCCTGGCCAGCATCCCTTCTGGAGCAACAGTCTTCCTAGGTAGGGTTAGAACACACAAGACAAACTTCAAGTGAAGAGCACTTGATTGGTCCTGTAATCTCTGCTGGGAATAGTAGTCTAAAAATCCCACCTCTCTCCGAGCGAAGTGGAATTTCTTGCAAAGAACAGCCACTCAACTGAAGAGATTGTCTTTCAAAGAAATTCTCTCAAAGAGAGACTGATTCTCTTTCAAAAATCCAACCAGCTGGTTTTGCTTCAGCTCAGAGATGAAGATGGAGTGGGGGGAATCTGAGCTGTGATTCGCTGCCGGGAGGGACGAATTTCTCTCTTGCTCGCAAAACACCTCTGTTTTTTTTTCTCTCTTGTTACGTCATTCCCCCACCCACCCCCATCCCAAGTTCTCAGAGGATTTTTGAAAGAGAGAGAGAGAGAGAGAGAGAGAGAGAGAGAGAGAGAGAGAGAGAGAGAGTGTGTGTGTGTGTGTGTGTGTGTGTGTGTGTGTGTGTGTGTGTGTGTGTGTGTGTGTGAAACTCCCCCCTACCTCCCCAGCTGAGAATCACATTGAACAGATAGTTTTTTTAAACTACAATTCCCAGGGATCATTGCAGGATCTGACACTTGCCCATGAGTATCATGTGTTATGACCCATAGTTCCAAAGACTACAGGCTTGGAAACTACAGTACCGCAGCCAGCTTGCCCACACAGAATCAAACAAGGATCTTTCTCTATCCCCAGACCTCTCCCTTGCCCTTGAATTACACGTCGCACAAGTGTATGCACACATATGAATATCTCCTGCAGGTGTTTTTTGTATTTGATGCCACATGCATGTTTGATATCATTATGAGTCCAGATGTGTGTTTTAAATATTTTACTCAGTAAAATTATCCTAATTCACTCTACTAAAGTGTCATTCCCATTTTCGTTTCATACCTAACTCAGAGTTCCATCCTTTGTGTTCCCTTAGAAGTTTGTGTGTGATAGCCATTTGGCCAAGTGTTAGCACCTAAATCTGCAGCTTCTTTAGGAGTGAAAAGGTAGCAGAAGAGAGATTTTTGTCTTATGCTTGGATTCCCCAGACTGAATATGGACCCAAGTAAGAAACAGGACTCATTCAGATAGATGCAGTCTAGGTATATATATTTTCTCAAATATACAGAGTAACATATCCTTACCCACGATACTTTATTTCATGCACCAACAAAGTAGTTCAAGAGGAGACAGCAAATATGCAGAAAGACAGATGTATCAACATAAAACCATGTACTAGAGAGATAAATCTATCACTCACTTTTAAATTACGCATTGAGAAAGTGAAAGATAGACATAGCCTTACATAGACTGTTGATCAAAGCCAGCTGACCATTGACAAATGATTCTCACAAAAATATTGATTTTATGAATTATTGATTTTCTCCTTTGATGGGCTCAGTTGTCAGCTGTGAGTCAAGATGTAATTTTTTTTCCTGTATACACTGGCTGTTAAAGATCAATAGAGTCTGGATAAATATTAGCTAAGAAAGGACAATGGCTGCAAATACTCTACAGGAATGTCCTTGCTCTTTTCCATCAGTTGTTAGTATTCTTTTTTTTTAACACTCTGTTCCTTGGGAATCTTACACTTGCTTTATATTTACACAGCTTTCCATGATAGCTTGCTTAAAGGTTGGCTGAATACAAGTGAAAATCTTCATCTATTTATATTTTTCAACAAGCAATTCTTATTAAAGTAAGTGTCAGATTGTTGGGGAAAGTCTGTTGTTGATTATTTTAGTGTAGGATTGTTGTATCAAACAACTTAGTACATTTCAGATTTCAAACAAGGTTTATTGTAAATCTTAAAGAAGCATCACTCAGAAAGGCAACCTAGGTCCAGGCTTCACCTATGCACTTCCTGTTTCCTGTCCGACAATACTACATTTCCCTGCAAGCACTGTTGTTTATAGCCACTGCTGTTTCTAAGAATGTTAAGGGTACCTTTCAATGTACAAATACAATGTAATCCACAGCCTAGTGCTATTCATATGGGCAGTGGAGTTTACAGTATGCTTCTCTTAAGCATATGTTTTGGACATGTCCAGTTATTCGGTCTTTTGGGTAGGAAGTTATTACTCATATTAATTTTGAGTTTTGAGGATGTTTATGTACTTTTAAACCACCTGCCTGTAACATGGAACCTAGCTGATAATCAATGAAAATGGACCCTCCATGCCCTTACTGTAGCTAAAAGGCTTATATTACAACATAGGAGAGACAAACACCCACCTCCCATAATTCAATGGATAGAGGACCTTACAACTTTATCTATATTTGAATGTACGGCATACAGACAAGTATGGTTGGTCTTATTTTTAGATATTCAGGAACCTTTTATGGAGGCTTATATGTAGATTCGTTTTCGTTTTCGTGGCCATGTCGGACACTCTGCAGGTCCAGGAAGAAGCGGCCGAGCCGCCTGGCCGGGCGGCTGATCTGCAAAGGTTAGCCCCCAGACTCTCAGGCAGGGAGTCTGAGTCCGGGGCGCGGCGGGAAGAGCCCTCTGACAGATCGAGGCAGGGGGTAAATTGCCCGTTTGTCCCTATGGAGGCCGGCAGACGAGCGCGGCACCTAGTGTGCTGCCGGGCCATGGAAAATGGCAAGGAACAGGATTAGGCGAAAGCCTGCAAGTAAGCGAATCCCTTCTGTTACTACAAGCGTATATGAGGAGTGGTGGGGTCTGAAGGTTAGAAGACTCGGATTTTTCCCCCCTCGTAGAGTCTCGGAAGACTGGCGGTTCCCCCCCCCCTAAAATGGCAGTGAAAAAGCAGAGCCCTGCTCTTGGCAAGTCAGTTACGGCGGCCTTGCAGAGGGGCGAGACGCTTGAGGAACTGGTTAAAAGAGCGGTTATGGAAGCCATAAAACCCTTTGTTGACAAGCTGAATGAAACAGATCAAAGGGTGGGCTTAATTGAAAGCGATGTGAAAGCCATTAAAGAAGCAGCGGGGGGGGCAGAGAAGTCTGCCCGGGAAAGTGCGTCACTTATGAGAGCAACGAACAGGGAGCTGAAGCTGGTGGAAAACCAGCTGATCGGACTGCAAGTGGAGCAAACACAGACCATTTTGCGTCTCCAGAACGTTAAAGAGGAGGAAAACGAGGATTTGTGGGATCTCGCCTCGGAACTTTTAGCGACACCCGCAAGGGCAACTAAAGAAGAAGTGAAAAGCGCCATTTTGGGAGTCCGTCGGGCATCTTCAAAATATGCAATGAAGCGGCAGCTGCCTCGTGAGATTGTTATTGAGTTTTCATCTAGGAGGGTCCGGGACAGTATCCTATATAATTCTTACAATGTGGAGTTGGACTTTCTGGGAAATAAAGTCAAGATATTGAAGGACGTTCCATTTTTAGTTCGGAAGAGAAGATTTAAGTACAAGAAGTTGGCAGCTCTTTTGAGGGAACGTGACATAAAGTACAAATGGCTACTCCCGGAAGGAATCGGGTTTAGTTATAAAGATCAAGCTTACAAGATTAATTCGGAAGATCAGCTAAGAGATTTTGTGGGAAAAAATCCAGAATTTGGACCAGACACCAAGCAAAAAGAAGAGGATCCGAAGCCTGAAGGGAGGGGGGAGGCAACAAGCGCTGCGGCGGTAGCTGCTCAGAGAGAACTGCGTCCGAGGCCCAGGGGAGGGAAAAAGATTTAACTTGAACTGTAATTTGTAATTTGTATGATCAACCACTCCGTCACTACTTTATTAAGCTATTTTTTTATTATGATAGTATGAAGGGAAAGTATTGAAGTGTAGCGTTTAGTGTTTGTAGGCTACCTTCCCTTTTTTCCCACCCCCCTTCCCCTTCTCTTTTTCTCCCTTCTTTTCCTTCCCTTGTGCTATTGTAGACTTTTGTAGTTACTGTTATTGTAGTTTTGTATGTTAGATATTGAAAAATAAAAAACTTAAAAAAAATGGAGGCTTATATGTAGATTTCTTAATATTTATTTATTTATTATTTATTATTTCGATTTATAAACTGCCCATCCTCAGGGGCTCTGGGCAGTGAACAACAGTTAAAATCAATAAAAACAAGAAAACAATAATTCTAAAATCAACATACAATAAGCAATAATAAAATAAATTAACCATGTACATCAAAGTGCAATGGTGCGGAGAACCCCCCGCTCCAAAGGTGGGAGGCCAACATGGTACCACCCCTTTCAACCACCGAATGCCTGGCGGAACAGCTCTGCTTTACAGTCCTGGTGGAACGATAATATGTCCCGCTGGGCCCGGGTCTCCATTAACAGAGCGTTCCACCAGGCTGGGGCCAGGACTGAAAAGGCGGGCTTCCTTAGGGCCGGGGACCACCAGTAAACATTTATCCGCTGATCGAAGTGGTCTCCGTGGAACATACAGGGAGAGGTGGTCCTGAAGATATGCCGGTCCCAACCCACTCAGGGCTTTAAAGGTAAGAACCAACACCTTGAACCTGATTCGGAATTCAACCGGAAGCCAGTGCAGCTAGTGCAGGACAGGTGTGATATGTGACCGGTAGGATATACCGGTCAGGACCCGCACCACCGCATTCTGGACCAGTTGTAGTTTCCGGATCAGGCCCAGGGGTAGCCCAGCATAGAGTGAGTTATCCTGGAGGTGACTGTTGCATGGGTCACTGTAGCCAGGTCCTGGGGCGTCAGGTAAGGGGCAAGTTGCCTGATCTGATGGAGATGGAAAAATGCAGACTTGGCAACCACCATGACCTGGGCCTTCATCGACAGGGAGACATCCAGGAGCACGCCCAGACTCTTCACCACTTGCAAAGTTGCCAGTGGTGTTCCATCCAGAGCAGGGAGCTGGATCCCAACACCTGGTAGCCCCCGTCCCAGCTGCAGGACCTCCATCTTCACTGGGTTCAGTTTAAGCCTGCTCTGTTTCAACCATGCCGTCACAGCCTCCAGAGCTCTGGCCAGATTGTCCGGGGCCATGTCTGGCCAGCCATCCATCAACAGAAAAAGCTGTGTGTCATCCACATATTGATGGCAACCCAGCCCAAACCTCCACACCAACTGTGTGAGGGGGTGCATGTAGATGTTAAATAACATCGGGGAGAGTATCACCCCTTGCAGAACCCCGCACACCAAAGGGTGATGGGGCAATAGATCTCCCCTGAGTGCCACCCTCTGTCCCCGACCTTGGAGAAAGGAGACCAGCCACTGTAAGACTGTCCCCCTAATCCCCACATTGGTGAGGTGGCTGGCCAAGAAGTCATAGTTGACCATGTCAAATGCTGCTGTGAGATTGAGTAACACAAGCAGTGCTGACCCGCCTTGATCCAGATGCCTGCAAAGGTCATCTGTGAGGGCAACCAAGGCCATCTCCATCCCATGGCCAGGTCAGAAGCCAGAATGGAATGGGTCCAGGACTACAGCATCATTCAGGAATTCCTGCAGTTGTGTCTCCACCGCCAGCTCAATCACCTTGCCCAGGAACAGGAGGTTCGACACTGGGCGGTAACTGGACAGGTCAGTGGGGTCCAAAGATGGTTTTTTCAGGAGGGGCCACACCACCACCTCCTTTAATGCTCCAAGAAAACCCCCCAGAGCTCAGGGAGATGTTAACAATGGCCTCCAAATGGTCCCGTAGCACCTCTGAGCTGGCCTTCACCAGCCCGGATGGGCAGGGGTCCAGAGGTGGTTGGCCTCATCCCCTACAGGATCAACTTCATCCCGGGAAAGCAGCCTGAAATGATCTAATACAGACCCAGAAGACAGCCAAGGGATCTCCAGTTCCCTTACTGTATCAACAGTGGGCAGCAGACCACGGCGAAGGGACAAGCTTTTGCCTGCAAAATAGCTTGCAAAAGCCTTGCAGCCAATAGTCGAATTAAGAATTTGTCAGTCTCCCTGAGAGAGGGAGACCAAGGGCTGAACTGTTTGAAACAATTGAGCCGGGCATGAGCTAGCGGATGCAATGAAAGCAGCAAAGAAATCCCTCTTTGCTGCTTTCACTGCCACCTCTTAGGCTTTCATAAACATCCTATTACGTGTTCTTGCCTCTTCATCATGCCCCCGCCTCCACACTCGCTCTAGTCATCTCAGAAACCGCTTCATCTGGCGAAGCTCCTCAGTGAACCAAGGAGCTACCTGTTTGCATGCTCAGAGAGGACAGCAGGGGGCAATAATGCGATAGCTTCGGAAAGTCGGCCATGCCAATCATCCACCAGCTCATCTAACATATTGCCAGGGGGCATTGGATCCCGCAAAGCCGCCTGGAAACCAATTGGATCCATAAGTCTCCACGGGCAAGCGTAAATCTGCCCATCGCCCACCCGGGAAAGGAGTGGCTTTCTCAAATGAGCCTTCAGAACAAAGTGATCCAACAATGGCACTGCATCATAGGCATCCAGGACCACCATCATGCCCACCCCAAAAATCAAATCCAGCATGTGACCTGCTTGATGCATGGGAGCCAAAACAAACTGGGAGAGTCCTAGGGCAGCCATGGAGGACACCAGGTCCATGGCCTGCATGGAGGTGTCGTCGTCAGCATGGACATTGAAATCCCCGAGAACCAAAAGTCTCGGGAATTCCAAGGCCCAGCTGGCCACCACCTCTAACAGACCAGACAGGGAAGTTGCAGGTGCAGTAGGCAGTCGATACACCACGCATATTGCCAACCTTCCTTGGCGTCCAACACTAGGCCCACACAATCAATGCCAGTAATTTTTGGGGTGGGGAGTGGTCTGAAGGAGAAAGACTCCCGAATGAGCAAAGCCACGCCTCCCCCCAACCACTTGTCTGGGACTGGTGGAGGACCATATAACCTGGGGAGGGGCTAGTTCTTTCAGAGCGACCATCTCACGCAAGCCAGGTCCACATTCAATGCTGCAAAATAATCTTGCAGCATTTTGGTCTTATTATTTATGACCTGGCATTGCACAGCACCAGTCATATTGTAACATATTGTTAGACTGTAACTTTTATTATGTATGACATTTTTCTTTAAAAAACATTGCAAACAAGATGGGAATCCACTCTCCTTTCTCAGCCATTGGGGACTACTTTGCAGTTAGCATTTCAAGGTACGAAGTTCTCCTCTTTTCCTCCTCATTGTCCTTAAACAGCAGAAATAGCACCAGAGGCATTTTTAAAATGGTTAGTTACTTTTGAATTTTATTTATTTTGAAGGGGAAAGGTCAGGTGAAATCAAGGGTTGAAAATTTCTGAGGTAATTCAACACAAAAATCTCTGAGGTAAAATCAGTACATGCACAGACTTTAGCTCTTCTACTCTTCACAGATACTTAAATTCTTACGTTTAGAAGCTTTTGTTCCTAGATTTCTCCCAAATTCTCTGGTACACTGTCTTTTAGTGTTCTCGTTCCCTTTTGTGTTCAAGAATGCTGTTACTCACTTTATAGTACCGCAAACCCCTTTTCTTCCAACACCAGTGCTTTCCTTCAGTTTTTTTTACTGAATCTTAATGTCTCCAATGACCTTAAGATTTCCAACCACACCCAGCCAAGGTGCTCTCCACTCTCCAGAGCTACCTTCCAGCTTAACTAGGTAGGGAACGTATTCTCTCCTTAGACGATCTATCCCCTTTTCTTTGGCCCAAATGGGAGTCTGCATTTACTTCCCAAACTTGCCAAACCTACTTGCCAACTTTTCTCCAGTTCTCCTGTCAGTGTAAAACTGCTTTCAGACAGGACTTTGTCTCCCCACTGATCACATCGAATTCCTCTCAGCTAGAACTGAAAACAGACCCTCCTCTTTTCAGCTCATGCCACCCAATCAGATTTCTTGGAGTAGCCTGTCACTCAAAGCTCTCTGTGTCGGTGAGGGATTAACCCTTAACTATTGTTCAGCTGTTTGTATAGCACTTCCAGGCTTTTTAAAAAGTGCAGTCTGTTACACAAGGACATTAACACATTTCATTTTTTTAAAAAAAAATAACTAAAATTTGTGTGCTTTTTAGTAAGTCATAGAATAATGATGTGTCCTGAGGGAAAGGGGGGAAACTATGTGTCATAACTATAACTCCAGTAAAGGTACAAGAATATATTCCATGATTACTCACTGAAAGAGAATATTCACCCTTTCATTGTGATAGCGTAAATGTTATTTGTGTAATACGTTTATAAATTAGGTAGCAGCTGTTCCTCTTAGAACATTTATTAAACTCTTCCTTTTGACTGACAAATCATTACTTCCTTACATAGAAATCTTCCATTTCTTTCATCATGTTCAACTCCATAACAGAAGAACTGTAATGGCAAGGATAATCAAACAAAGATAGGAACAAAATGTCTGGTAGCAACTTAAAGATGACCAATTTATTGTGACATACGTTTTCATGTGCCATTAGGGTTGCCAGGCAACCACTGAGTATCCAATGATTCTGTGAGAGGAGGGAGATATAATTAAATATCCCTGACAACCCTCATGATGGGGCAATATCGCTTAACTCACCAAGTGCAAGATATACCACCGTATAGCAGAGTCACAGAAGAATCCAGTGTTAAGTAAAATCACATAAGATAAATAGAAACTTAATTTAATAACTACTTACAGTAAAATAAAGAGCAAACTGTGAGAGAAACATATTCATGGCTTATACACAGGAAAGAGAGGCAGTTATAGCAAAAACCATCTTAACTGAGGGCCAAGCTACACATGACGAATGACACTTGAACGGCAAGTGTATTTCTCCCTGTTCACTTGCCCTCCACTCAATCCACTTGCTGTTCAAGTGTCATTCGTCATGTGTAGCTTGGCCCTGACACAGAAGGAATTTTCACTCCTTGCAGGAAGGGGCTAGTTCCACAGCAAGAGATTAATAGAAACTATACAGATTAGGCCACAGTATCTTATCCCAACAATCCCCTTCTCACTGTTCCTCATTTGAATTGACCAAATTTAATTCATTACTCAATATTTCAAAATTATCTTTACTTAGAGGCTTTGTTAAGACATCAGCAATCATTTGTAATGTTGGGCAATACTCCATTTCAATAAACCCTTTCCAACACAAGTCTTTTATTGCATGACATCTTATATCTATGTGTTTAGTATGTGCATTTATTTTCTCTGATTGCACTAATTTCAAACAACTCTGATTATCTTCCATAATTTTAATAGGCTCTGAATTTGGCACTCCCAGATCTTCTAGAATCTGGCTAACCCATTGTGCTTCTTTACACGCCTCTGCTGCAGCAACATATTCTGCCTCCGTCATAGAATAAGCTACTGAGTTTTGTTTCTGGCTAGCCCAACTTATGGCTCCATTTCCAAATAAAAATATAAAACCACTTGTAGACTTACGATCTGTTCTGTCTCCAGCCCAGTCTGCATCTGTATATCCTACTAATTTAGGATATTTTGTTACTGTTAACTTTAGCTTAAGATCAATAGTGCCTTTCAAATACCTCACTAACCCTTTTAGTGCATTCCAGTCCCGATTAGTGGGTGAACTCACTTTCCTACACAGTATACCGACTGCAGATGCAATATCAGGTCTGCATGTATTAGCTAAAAATAACAATTTCCTTACAACCATTTTGTACAATTCATTATCAGGTAAAGGTTCACTTTCATCCTTTTCTGAAATGAAATTACTACACATTGGAGTTGTCTCAACATTTGCTGCTTTAAACCCATAAACTCTATCAAGTCAACAATGTTCTGCTTTCGATTGAGAAGAAAACTATCGTCTTCTCTTTCTACTTGCATACCTAAATAGTAAAATAATTACCAAGTCTCTTAACTTCTACTTCCTTATTTAAACATTCAACAATTTTTGTACATTCTTGTTTGTTTTCACTACACGATGTCATATTATCTACATAAATAAGAACTTAAGTTTTTTTCAATTTTGTTGTTTTGAAAAAAGACATGGATCAAATAAAGACAAATAAATGCACATGCAACTTCTGGGATTTCCCCCCAAATGTGCCAGAGCTCACTTTCCTATATACACAAAGTGTTATAGTCAATGGGCAGAAGTATATATTCACAGGGGTAATACCAAAGGTGGGGAGATATTAAGAAGTGAAGCCAGAAAACTCAGAAATTCATAACATAAGTCTGTTATATTACTTTGCAGCTCATAGCTGAAAATAGTAATCGATCCAGTCACTGGGTATGGAGGACTCCAAACTCATGAGAAATGGCAACTTCTATTGAATAGTGAATTTAACCTTCTACAGAGGGTAGTTGCCATAGGTGCTCCTAGGTATTATTGAGCCAAGCCTGATAGTGTCAAATTTGCACATGAATTCCAACTTCTTCAGGCTACAGTCTCTTGCATTTTGGGGGGAAAATTTTGCTATTATTTAGTGACAGGGAGGGTGAAATTTCCCCCCTTGGCTTTCTGAGATATTCCATTTCTAATATATGATTTTGTGTCCATTTATTTTCTTGCTTAAAGACAGTCCAGTACTGTCACTGTAGACAGCAGAAGAGCTTTGCTGCTACATATTACATCAGAAGATGGACAAGGTAAAAGAACCTTTGATAGTATTGTTGGGTCTGGTGATAGTGTCACTGTAATAATATGGGAACAAAGGTGGTTCTGGGATGTACGGCAGAGGTATGGGTGGACCCTTGTTGGTGAATAGCTGCTGCAGGACATGAGACTCAATTAGATCATTCACTAATTTTATTGGATCTTGTTTATACTGGGCCACAAGACTCTTTGCTCGTTTGCAACATACTAATATGGCTATCCCTTTATAATATGCAAATAATGCACACCATTCCCCTATAATTTGCTTCTGATCATATGCAACTTTTGGCTCCTCTGCAGTTCCACAGGGTTGCCTCAAGAGTGCACACATGCATACAAACACATACATTTTTCTTTTTGTATTCTCAATCGCATTATTGGTGTCTGGACAGCCACATTATAAAAGAATCCCTTTGAAAGAACACCCCACACCCCCGCCATTCTGGAGACAAGGAAATAATCAGGGCTTTTTTCAGATGGAACGCGGTGGAATGGAGTTCCGGAACCTCTTGAAAATGGTCACATGGCTGGTGGGCCCACCCCCTGATCTCCAGACAGAGAGGAGTTTAGATTGCCCTCCATGCTGCCAAGCGGTGTGGAGAGCAATCTAAATTCCCCTCTGTCTGGAAATCAGGGGGTGGGGCCACCAGCCATGCGACCATTTTCTCCGAGGGCAACCCACTGAGTTCCACCACCTCTTTTCCCAGAAAAAAAGCCCTGGAAATAATATATACAGGATCCATGCAAAGAGATTGTCTATGTGAACCACAGCCCTAAGTTTGGGCATATAATTTTCCAAATGGCTGTATCAGATGAGATGTCACTAAAAATACCAAATAATAATATTTGATTTATATACTGCCCTTCAGGATGACTTAACACCCACTCAGAGCGGTTTCCAAAGTATGTTATTGTTATCCCCACAACAAAACACCCTGTGAGGTGGGTGGGGCTGAGAGAGCTCCTAGAAGCTGTGACAGACCCAAGGCAACCAGCTGCATTCAAGTGGAGGACTGGGGAATCAAACCCAGATCTCCAGATTAGAGTCCCAGGCTGTTAACCACTACACCAAACTGGTTCATTCACACGTCTAAGAATCCAGACTCTCTGCAAAAATAACAAAGCTATTGCCAGCTGTTTCCAAGTTCACAAACACCTCTATACTACTTATGTTTCTTAACACCACTTCCTGGTAATTTATTTTATTTGTTTCACTCCTTTCTCCTCAATGAAGTCTTATACTCTAACCACTATACAACATTGGTATATAGTTTCCAGACAGGACTGAATTTAAGGGGTAAATTGAAAAGCAAGGAACACAATCAAACCGACATTTTGTTGCAGGTTTCTGCTTATTCTAAACAGCCCAGCAGAAGCAATACATCAACTGTGGGGCACATAGATTGCAATGGTAGCATCAAACCATATAATAGCTGTACCTTTCTTTGAGGCATTCCTGTTTCTTGGGGAATCTGTCTGCTAGAAGTGCCCACAAAGAATGGACTATGCCCATAGAGTTCTTTTCCAAGACAGAACAGTTAGTTTCCTATGTTGCAATCTTTGGGTAGTAAAGTGTTTTCCCCCCTAGCAGTCAGGGTGGAGATGACTGATATTGGTACATTCTTTGCAGTTATAGGAAGCCACAAGAGATTACTGCAAATGGAATTTCCCTACAAATCATCATATTTATAAACTTTCTCTTTACTGCTACATGCCCAGATGAGTAATTTTCCTTTAACTGCTACAAGAGGCGGGGGGAGAGATCAAAGTCAGGGGCTACAGGGGTAAAAGCTATGAAAATTCATCCTTCCTCAGCATGCTACAACTTAAAACAATGTTGCCAACAATGGCCTGTGTAAATGCAACCTCAGCTAACAAGCCTTTTTAAAAATTTTCTTCAGATAATTAATGATAGAAGCATAAATATTGTTGACAGAGATGAAATGTCTTTCCCAACAGCTGACATTCCCCCCCTCCAAACCCAAACCATGATGCATGCTTGTCCTGCTTCCAGCTAAATTTATTTTTTAAAATCCACTAAACTGTCTTAGCTTGTCACTTTTCTCTTGGAATTAAGCATTACACAATCTATTTCATTTCTATAGAATCTTTTATTTGACTGGATTGGCCTTAACTGCAACCACACAAGCTTATAGCACAGCTAAAGTGCAACCCAGTGCCTGTCAACAGGTAAAGCTTTAGGACCTCAAGCTGAGCGACCTTCTACCTTTCATGCCATTGTACCATGTAAAAATAATTGATGTCAGGGGTACTCAATAAAAGAAAAGAGAAACAGTGAAAATGTTCAGGACGTTTTCCCCTACTTGTGCCATTCTTACTGGGTGCTAGACATGCAACTGAAAATGATATGCACATAAGAGTGCCAGTTATCAAGCCAGAGATCACTGCTGCCTTTTTAGAGGCTTTAAAGAAGCAGGAGATGACACCACACTCACCAGCAGAGCTCCTCCACCAATCCCTTCACCCTCTGTACAACACAACTTGTCTTGCTTGTTACAGCACTTGAAAGGACCAAAGAACAGCAACCATTGAATTCTTTCTTACTACTTCTTGGCATTTAAAGGAATAGGCACAGCTTGCAGATTATTAGCAAGCAACCCTGTAAGGTAGAATGTTAATGCGCCACAGTGACTCCTGATTATAGGCAGCAGCTCTAACCTGTTAGTATAGAAATGGAAGACAAATAGCATTCCAGACATACAAAAATAATTTTTTAAAGTGGTCCCGGATCTGAATTATAGCTTAGTTTAAACTTAAGATACATTCTTATCATTGCAACCATTGATACTACGGCCTTTGGTAAAAAGTTATTTTGCCAATCTGCAAGTAAAGTAGAGTAGAGTAGAGTAGAGTAGAGTAGAGTAGAGTAGAGTAGAGTAGAGTAGAGTAGACCTTTTACAGGGGACTGTACCCCATATGAAACAAATCCAAGTTCTATGGCTTGAAAAGACCAGCAGGCCTTTGTTACTCTTGTTAATCTATGTTCTAATCAAAGACAGAAACTGCTGGGAATGTTGAGTTGGTCTGGGTTTCACCCATTTTGCCTTTTGGTCTTGAGCCATTTGAATGACTGCTGTTTGAAATTAGCTGATGCAATTCTGCAAAAGGTTCATTTCAAAGAAGTCTATTTGCTTTGCAAGAGTTCAGCTGTATGATTATATGTTGAGGTTAAAATAAAACATTTGCCATCAGAAGGTCAGCCTGTGTGGAGATTACCTAATCAGCTGAACACTGACTAGGTCTCTCTGCTTGTAATTGCTTCAGAACCTTACATTGTACTTCAGGGCATGGCAATCTATTGCTGTCAGATAACGGTCTGAGTGACCATGAGTGGCAATTAGTTCCTTTCACAGACTATTCAACACCCCGCTTTGGTTATGTTTAAAACCTCCAGTACAGCCAGATCTGACAAAGACTAGATCCTCTTTTCAGTGACAAGATCTAGCCCTGGGATTTATGGGATAATAATATAGACTCACCAATCCTGTAATTCTATAAAGATCCCTGCAAGAACTTCCCTATTCATTTAAAAGAAGCTAACAGATCTCCACAAAATCATAACATCATGATATCTGAACTATACTACAAACAGGGTGGGGTTTTTTGTTAATTCTGTAAGTCTAGAGCTTCTTATGGTACTCAGGAGTTCAACATTCTTGCCAAAATGGCTTCATATTCAGAAGATCATTTTATGAAGGCTATGGATCAGCACAAGAGAGGCCCTGCTGAATCCAACCAGCAGTCCATGTAGTCCAGTATCCTGTTTCACATAGTGGCCAACCAATTGTACTGGAGGGCCAACAAACAAGGCACAGAGGAAGACCTTCACTTGATGTTGTCTTCTGGTATTCAGAGCCTTTGTACATGGAGGTTCAGAAATACACTAGAACGCAGTCTACTGTATTTCAGACTCTCTAGTTCTACATAGTTCCATAAAGAAATAAATTGGTCTACCTACTAGCATGATCATGTCAAAGAGTAATCTTCTCTTTATCAAAAATCAAATGGGATTGACTGGCCTATAGGCAATTAGACAGATTCATGGAGAATAGGTCTGTCAATGGCCATTAGCCATGGTGACTTAAGGTACTCCATATTCAGAGACAGCAAACTTCTGAATACCAGTACTAGGAAGCTACATAAGGGGAATTACTTGGCCTCTATGCTCAGTTTGTTGGTCCTCCATGGGAACTGTATCAACTGTGTGATACAGGATGCTGGACTGGATGGGCCAATGGTCTGATCCAGGAGGGTTCTACTTATGTTATTATAACTCTTGTTTATTCCACCAGCCCCAGTAGAGGGATGAAATTATGGGACCTGGATTTGTTAATGGAGAAGAAGTGATCAAAAAAGAAAGGAATGGTGCCTCCAGCCAATTGGCCTCCACTTCCTAACAGGTAGGCAACAGGTGGGAAGGGATAAAATATAGAAATTGCCCAGACCTCCCAACAATCTACAACCATTCACAAGTAGAACTTAAAATATAAGTAGGGTTTAATTCAACAAGGAAGGGACAGGGAATCAAAGCACAACACACATATACAAAACTCCAATTTAGACAACATAACTTAAAGTTGGAACTAAAGTGATAAGAGGCTTTTACTGCCTATATGAGGCCTTCGATAAGTTCCTCACACTTTCTCTTTTCTGGCTTTCTGTGGTGGTGGTAGTGGTGGTGCTGCTGCTCTTGGGGCTTGTGGTGCTGCTACCAGAGCTGCCAAGAGCTACCACAGGCTCCCAAACAAGGATTGCATCTGTCCCTCCCCATAAGGCCCTAATCAAAATCAAATATCATAACAAAATAACCCATTTGGTTTGCTCTTACCCTGAATAGAATAATAATTGTTCATTAGGTTAAAAAAAAAAAGGCAAAGACTCAGGATTATTAAAAATCAGATTTTACTTAACTTATGGTTTACAAGGTGCAATAGGATATGGTGCAAAAAAACCACTTACAAATAACAACCAACTAGTACAGGCCAGCACTAAAATTCTACTTTGTTGTATAAAAACTGAAAGACATGGAAGAAGATAGGAATGTGGAAGTCAAAGGATTCCATTCATCATTTGGAAAGATGAGTTTGTACTCTAGTGATTTTTTGGTGTGTCTTTGATTAACTAAAGTGAAAACAGCATGGAGGTCTTATAATCCATTCTACCCCCTAGGTTCAAATGTATGAGGAATGGATCACCACAAGTGTACGAGTACCAAGTGCCCATAGGAGGTTACATGTGACTCTGGATCAAAGTGGACACAGGATACACTTTAAAACAAAAACATTGGAAGAATTGGATAACCAAATTAAACTGCATTCTAGTTGCCTATTTGGATCCTTGCCCTATTATTTTGCTACAGTCGCTATACAAAAAGAATAGATAAAACCATGCAAGCATGGACAGGTACAACCCAGAGTACCAGTGATACATTAAGAAAACACACACACGAACCACTCCATCATATTCTTGAAAGAAAAGAAGTTTAGATAAGTTCTCCCTCTGAGATTCATTCAGTCCTTTTTCAGACACTACTATGGCCACAGATGATGGCAAATCTCTTTTTGGTTCTCTTTTCCAGCCATCATTCTCATACCATCTCTTACAGGAGACCTTAAAGGCAGTATCTGCCTGGGTTTTTTTCCTGAATTAAATTGTATGAGCCTCCTGATTTTATTCATATTTACCCAGAAGTAGATCCTTTTTTTTTAGTTAATAAATTTTATTGGATGGGTCAATATATAATCAATTTCAAATACAAATACAATTCCCCTGGGTATATTTCTCCACCCCTCCCCTCCCCCCTTTTCAATAATGACTTCCAACAGCACTCCAACCCCCCGTTATAAATAATACCTTATTTCTATACTAAAGTTGTTCTTTTCTTATTATTAGTAAAGATCTTAATTATATCTTATCTTACTTAATTTCTTTAAAACCCCTCGAAAGACCATAATTGTCCCTTAACATCCCATTTCTTTTCCATGTATTTTTTCAACTTTTTCCAGTCTTCCAAAAATACTTCTGGATCTTGCTCCTTCAAATTTCTTGTTAGTCTGTCCATTTCATCCATGTACAAAATTTCCTTGTCCATTCTTCAATTTCAGGTATTTCTTCTCTCTTCCAATACTGAGCATATATTATTCTGGCTGCTGCTATCATATAATATAACAATATCTTATCATTTCTATTAACATCTTCCATATGCAATGATAATAACAACATTTCTGGATTTTTTGCAACATTATAACGAAGTATCAAAGACATCTCAGAACACATTTTGGTCCAAAAGTCTCTAGCCTTACAACAAGTCCACCACATATGAAATAGAGAACCTTCATGCTCCTTACATTTCCAACACTTATTAGATAGTTGTTTGTTGGCTATGGCTAATTTTTTCGGTGTTAAGTACCAACTATATAACATTTTTTAGCCATTCTCTCTAATACTGGTACATGTTGATATTTTTAAAGTATTTTTCCATAATTGTTCCCATGCTTCCATCGTTATTTCATTATTACAATTTATAGCCCGCTTTACCATTTACCACAAGTAAATCCTATTGAGTTAATATAATTTACTTCCTAGTAAACTCTGAATTATCTTTCAGGGCATCTCCATAATATATATTTTATCTATAAAAAATATTCTCCTTGCTGGTTTTTGTCTGTTTTGTTTGAGGAGCAATTTAATCTTCTCTAAGATCCAGCCTTTGAACCTTGCTATATATTTATTCCATTAAATCTAAAATGGAACATTTGTTCAATTTCATATTCATTGGGAGTTCTGTCTATTTGTATGACATGTATACCAAAAAAATAATAATTTCATATGAGCCATACTACAAAGAAGGAAGAAATACTCCTGAAGCCCACAGAGCCCAGAGTCAGCCCGCCAGTGGTTCATAGCCTCGTTTTGCTTTTGAAAGCCAATTGGCTGCTTCCCTTATAAGAAGAATAGAACAACAGAACAACAGAACATGTAAAATGAGCTACTAAAGGCCATGGAAGTAAGTAGGATCAGCAGCACCAGGCAGCTGCTGCTAGGAGCAGTGTGGAAGATTTTCCAACTCTTTTTGATCATGCAATCTGTGGGAGTAACAAGGGGTGTGCTGGGCATAAGCCAATCTGATGATAAAACTGAAGGCCATGATGACCAAGCTAACATCAGTCCAAGGTTCCATTATGATAATCAGCAGTAATGACAGCTCAGTAAGTCAGGTCAATACACTTTAAGGCATACTCCACGGTAGCCAAATTGGATCAGATCACACCTGGCTCAGTTCCAAACAAACGTGAATGCCTATTTCTGGTTTAATTCAAATCAGACTGAAATTTCTGTCGCATAGAGTTAGAAGCACGACACCTGATTTGTACTAAAGGTATTGCTTACGGTTGCTAGGCTACAGTCCTGAGACTCAACCCTGAGACTCACGGTGCAATCCTAAACAGAGTTACGCCAGTCTAAGCTCATGGGTTTAAACTGAAGTAACTCTGTTTAGGATTGCACTGTCAGACTCATTTTCAGGGCCTCAAAAGTCAGAGGTGCAGGTTGAAATCTAAGAACCATTAACTAGCCTGCACATTCAAGATCTTTTTAAAATGAATGCCTGCCTGTGGCATGGTAATTGCTGCACACAAAACTAGAGATAGGAGGCAATAATCTGAACCAACCACTGAAATAAATGGATTTGAGCCATATGTGAAATAATCCAGTTTGGCTACAGTGAAGTACAGCACTGCCTGAAAGTGTATTAATCTGATTTACTGTACTATCATTACTGCTGATGATTATCCACTGGAGAATTCCATCAGAGCACAATTTTCTCACTTCCCTCTCCTTCTGCAGCCCCAAAAGGTACATCCCCCAATCCCTTCTGCAGCCCCAAATCCCTGTGGGAGTGTGCCATTATTATTTGGTTTTCCAGTTTTGGTCCACCAATCCAAAAGTTGCTTTAACTAAATGCAACAGCGATTTCCAGATGTATTTCCAACTTGTTTGTTTCATTGTGCACACCACTACTACTGTGTGCATTTGTGAGAAACGCTGGATCAGAGCCACTGTATTAACTAAGAGAAGTCGTTGCACTGTTATCCATTAATTTTTTTTCAATTAACCCTTAATGTGAGTCACAGGGCCATATGAAAAGGACAAGTATAAAGAAGAGAAGAAATGGGCAAGGGCAGTATAGACTAGATAACAAGATTTCTGGAGAAATACGGATTGTCCTTCTTTAGTTTGTTCATCTTGCTTCTCAAAAAAATGGATATCAAGAATAGCAAAAAATATACCGCTAGGATTTCCTACTGCTTTTTGCTGCCAAGAAATAGTAAGAAAAAAATGGAGTTACATAACATTTATAAACTGCTTGCTTATACAGGAAATTTAACTTGTGAAGACAAAATGTGCCTTGGGACTTCCTAAAGGCAGTGTTATCTCTGAAAGAAATAAGCACTATTAAGTTCACTTCTGAAGACCTTGTACATTTTCTCTTCAAATTCTTTTTGGATTTCCTCTAACTGCTGTCAAGATTAATGGACAGTAAGATTAGTAAGATTAAGGCCCACAAAGGAGAATTAAGTAACCTCTCATGCCTTCTATTCAACATTATTAAACATTAAGAAATGCAACATCCATGTAGAGGTATGGTATAGGAGGAAATGGCTTCCAGCTTAGCTAAAATGATCACAATATCAAATGTTGACATGCATTGGTGAAATTAGCAGAAGATTAAACCATTTCTATGCCCATTTTCTTCATGGGAATCTTTGTTGGTTCTTTATCTGGCCAAACACTCTGGTTTAGTAAGCCTTTTCTCAACAGAAAGTAGTTTTTTCCACTTTAGGTGTTGATACCACCTGTGAGTGGCAGCCATAACATTAAAAGAGGGTTCTTATTGACTGTTCTTCAACTGCTTATTTGCAATTTCACTATGGAACTGAAAGACAAGTTTATGAGCCAATCAAATGTTTATTCTTCCTATCATCAACTCCATCTGCCCACCATTCACCACTGTTCAGGTTAACAGAAATGGCCCACATGCAGGTGATTGAAACAGAACTGGTGAGTTTCCCCCCTCCCAATTCCCATATCATCACCTAACTGTAGGGTGCTTAAGAAACTTTCTTCAGCTAGTGGAGGAGAAACCAGAAGCAAGTGAGGGGAAAGCAGAGAGGGTAAGACTAATGGCTTGAACTAACATTAGACTTCCTGGTTAGCTTGTCTGTCAGCACCATGGTGAAAGTGCAAAGAACGCTGTCATATTATTTGTCTGTTGCCCCACTCTCTGTCATGTTGTTTTTCAACAGCCAGCATTAGTTGAGAGTTTGTGTCAGGCCCAGATGATGCTTGGGCCATGGACTGAAGTAGTACAGCCAACACACTGGTTTATAATTTCATATGAACACTTTTCTGGATGCAAGCCCCACTGAATAAAATTGAACTTACTTCTGAACAGATCTGCACAGGACTGCTTCCTTAGTCTCTTATAGCAAAACCAGCAGAGAACTGCTCTACAGTTAATCAACACCATCCTCCTCAAGGAGTCTTGAGATCTTGCTGAAGAAAAGGCACTGCAGCCTGAAACAAGAAAGTCAGACATTCTCATCTCCATTTTTAACTAGGTGGAAGCATTGCTAAGAGAGAAAAAATCATCCTTTGTAAGGTGAAAGAAGTCAATTTTGCCTACAAGTTACAAGTCCCATGACAGCAATGGGCTAAAGGAATCTTACACCCTGGTACAGTAGAGCCACCTAGTGACTCATTTCAGCAGCTGAACAATGCAACTAAGCAACAGCCCTTGAGTGCTGTTGAACTTTTCAGAAGATAGAAAATGGTTAATGTTCTGTCCTCTTATGAATGCACAAATAAAATAAAATATTTGTCTTCCAGGACTTGAAAAAGAGAAATCCTCAGAAATCCTCCCCTTTTTCTATGATTCAACATCTCATTTATTTATTTTAAATTTAAGTTTGTGGTTCTGGACATCCATACAGCATCTGCAAAATGTTCCACCAGTGGATGGGGGAGGAAGGTGTTGTGGGCGACATCCTTAAAGGCATTTAAAGTCATTATCCAGACCTAGAGATTGTCCAGAGAGTCTGCTACCAATATTATATTCAGAAGTAACTTCAGCTAGAAAACCATATTTGCACATATATCATAAACATAATATTCGAATGTCTTGGTGCTAGAATATGGATTTCTATCAATGCAGAATTTCAGCTTTTGCAAGCGATAATATAACAGCCCTAAATATAAATATAAGTTAAAACAGGCTTTTCGTGTGTATGCGAAAGGCAGTGCCTCAGTTTTCTTTTACCTGCCGCATGCCTACATGGATGCAATGATGGTAGATACCCCCCCCCACTCTGCCCAATCTTGTTGTGCTTTTGGACAATGGGTATGTTCCTTCAGACATTATGGCCATTTTCGCATGCCTGTAACCCTCTGGAAAATCGTGCAAAACTCATGGCACGATTGCATCTTCATAGCACAATTTCCCTTCATGATCCCATTTAACGGTGCGATTTCTGATGTCATCACGCCATTAAATGCGATCATGATGAGAAATCGCACTATGAAGACGCTGTTGTGCAGTGAGCTTTGTGCAATTTTCCAGAGGGTTACAGGCATGTGAAAACAGGGTAGCTCACTCAATTCCCAGCAAGATTCAAGTCTAGTAGCACCTCAAAGACAAACATGGTTTCAGTGTATAAGCTTTTTTTTTAATCAATATCTTTATTTTAAAAAATTATAACAATATACTATTAAACTATATACAATCATGAATTTGCAGACATACAAGAAGTTAATACTAAAATCTGTTAATAAATACATACATCAAAATTAATAAACACATAACATGTCATAATAAGTAACAATTGCATTTTAAAGCAGTTTAGAGGGTAGTATCTGAGCATATATCTGAACAAATATAAGGAGAAAGTACTTGTAAATTCTAACATGTTAAATTGACAGATTACTTATATATTTGCATATGTATGGAAGAGTTTAAGACCAGGTAAGGAACTATTATTTTCGAAGTATTCAAAGAAAGGAAACCATTTCTCAATAAGTTGGTTGTTCTTGGAAAATTTTCTACTTGGTAAATTTTATCATATAACTTTTCTGATATATAATGGTCCCAGATTTTTTTGTGCCAGTTATCAATTGAGGGTGTAGACTTAGATTTCCAAAAGGTAGCTATTGCGCTCTTTGCGGCTACTAGTAGGGTGGCTATTAGGTCTCTTCTTATTGTTGAAATTTGGTCTTGGTATTTGTCCCATTGGTCCAATAGAATAATTTCTGGCATCAGGGGGATTTCATATCCTGTTATTTTCTGAATTTCCTTTAGCACTGCTTTCCAAAATGACTCAATATGTTTACATCTCCACCAACAATAGGCAAAGTTCCCTTCCTCCCCACAATTTTTCCAGCAGTTAGGTGGAGATGTGGAAGAAATCCGGGAAAGTTTCTTTGGTGTTATATACCATCTGTTAATTAATTTATAAGTTTGAATTTTGGTAACAATAGATTTTGAAGTATTAATGTTGGACGACCATATTCGATTCCATCTATTAGTGGATTTTTCAATTTGGCAATCTTGAAACCATTGGTCCTGATACTTCCATGTTCTAGTTGTTTGGGTAGATAGTATTATATATTTTAGATATCATTCCCTTGCTATGATTCGAAGCTGAGTCTATTAGATTCTCAAATTCTGATTTGGGAGTGTCAAGTAATCTATTCAGGTCAATGTGGTCAACTAGATTCTGTAATAGAAGGTATCTAAACCAGTGAATGTTTTAATTCATTATGCATTCTATTTCTGATTTTTCCAATAAAACTCT
The DNA here is from genome assembly GCF_028583425.1 of Eublepharis macularius. Lineage (NCBI taxonomy): Eukaryota > Metazoa > Chordata > Lepidosauria > Squamata > Eublepharidae > Eublepharis > Eublepharis macularius. The sequence goes on from NC_072790.1 coordinate 117,279,354, forward strand.
ACAAGATGAGATATCTACTAATCTAGATAACTCTACTCCAGAACTCATTGAAGGGTTTGTCTAGTCCTAGTGGAGACCAGCATTGATATGTGAAGGTAGAATACCTTGATATCTTTGGTACTAGATTTTTCCTGTTCTGGTCCCATATTTTCAGCAAAGAGGTTAAATAGATGTTATGTCAGATTGTTTTGGGATGGTCCTTTGGTCTATTCCAGATTACATTGCTAATTGTAAATTGTTTTAGGAGTGGTTTGAATATATTTGCCCAGATTGGAGGTTCTGGGTGGTGCAACAATTGTAGTAAATTAACTAGTCAGGCCGCAGTATGGTAAAGAAAAAGATCTGGGTAATTAAGACCACCATTCTTATTTTTTTGGCAGAGTATATCAAGTGCTATCCTTGGTTTCTTGTTCTCCCAAAGAAATTTGGTTAGTACTCCTTGCCATTGCTGTAGTAACTTACACGGAATATCAATTGGAATGGTTCTCAGGATATAGAGTATTTTAGGAAAAGCAAATGATTTCACTAGATGGAATCTATCATACCATGATAGGTGCATACTGGCCCAGTCTTTAAAAATTGATTTAATTTGTTCCATTGTTTTCATATGGTTTAGATTGATAAGTGAAGATGTATTAGGCATGATATTAACTCCTAAGTATTTAATTTGTCACTCAGCTATTTGATATTTGTGTTTCTTAGATAATTGCTTGCATGTTTTTTTCTCTAAGTTAATTGGAAGAATATGAGATTTTGAAGTATTAATTTTTAGGCCAGCAATATTTTCGAATTTTGCTAGAAGTTGCTGTAGGTGCTCGAGAGACGATTGTGGGTTAGTGAGATATATTAACATATCATCAGCGAACAGACTAATCTTTTATGAGTTGGATCCAATAGTGATACCATTTATACGCTGATGATCCCTAATTGCTGCTGCTAACGGTTTGATAGCAATAGCAAACAAAGTAGGTGACAAAGGGCATCCTTACCTGGTACCTCTTTTTATCTCAAAGGCTTCCGATAAATGCCCATTCACTTTAATATTGGCTAAGGAATACGAATAGATTGATTTAATTGTGAGGAAATTATTTCCAAAACCCATATGTTGAAGTATCGATTGTAAATATATTGGTTCTAGTGAGTCGAAGGCCTTTTCAACATCCAGGGATAGGAATGCTGCTTTTTTTTTTTTTGAATTGCAGTGAGATATGAGGTTCAATGTTTTAAAGATATTTACTGTTATATCTCGGCCCGGAATAAACCCAGATTGGTCTACATGGATATATTGTGTGATAAAGGTGTTTATTCTTTTAGTTAAGATTGTGTTGAAAATTTTATAATCATGATTCAATAGGGAGATGGGCCTATACAAAGCAGGGTTCGTTGTGTCTTTACCTTGTTTTGGAATTACTATAATATTAGCACTAGTCCATGATGGAGGGATGTGGCCTGTCTCCATTATTGCATTGCAGGCTTCTCTGAGAGGGTTTAACAACAATGTATTGTATTTTTTGTAGAACTCGGAGGGGAAACCGTCTGGTCCAGGGGCTTTCCTATTTTTCATTTGTTTAATTGCATTCATTATTTCTTGATAAGTTATTTTGCTATCCAATAATATGTGATGCTCATTTTCTAGTTGCCTGATGTTATTCAGTTCATTCCAAAAGTTGGAAATCTCCTGAGGGTCTGGACTTCGGGAGGTATAAAACTTTTTGTAATATTTGAGAAATACTTTATTTATTTCTGATTATTTTGAGTGTAAGTTATTATTTTGGTCTCTTATAAGATTTATATAGTTTGAGGACCTTTTCTTTTTAACTCTGAATGCTAATAGTCTTAATGTTTTAGGCGAGTTGAACCAATATCTTTGTTTGGTATATAGCATGTCCTTTTGAATTTTGTTAATTTCCAAAGATTCCAGCATTTTTCGTTCCACTATTAGCTTTCGATATATCTTTTTACTTCCTGTTTTCTTGGGTTCTTCCTCGAGATATTTAGTATTTTTTAGTAATCCTGATTTTGGGGCACTTTTTTCTTTGTTGATTTTAGCTGAGAGGGATATAATGTGCCCGCAAGTCACAACCTTTATTGTGTCCCATAAGATATGGGGTCTGATGTCATTAGTTAGATTGTCAGCTATTATTGATTTAAGTGCTTTTTCAATTTCCTTAGAAGCATACTGTGAGGTGAGTAATGCTTTTGGTAAACACCATTCTTTCAATTACTGCTCTGTTCTTTCCAGACTAAGAGTTATATTAATAGGTGTATGATCTGAGATTGAAAGGGCATCAATATTTGACTCTATAACTTTTTCTACCAGTGAATCTGAGATTAAAATATAATCTATTCTTGTGTAAACTTTAAAGCATGGTGAGTAGTATGTGTAATCTCTTTCCCTTCTATGCAAGTGTCTCCATATGTCCACAAACTGATTTTTATCAATGATAGAGGCAAGTCTCGTCATGTTATTTCCCCCTTTTTTTCTTTCTTCTCTTGTTTTTCTTATTAGGTTTAGATTTATCTAGTTTATAATTTATTATATAGTTTAGGTCACTCCCAACAATCACCTCCCCTTCTTGGAATTGTGAGAGTTCTTCTAGGGTCTCCTCAATAAAACTTAGTTGATTGGAATTTGGTGCATAAAGCGATCCTATCATGTAAGTTTTGCCCTCAATTATGCCTGTTAAGAAGATGTATCATCCTCTAAGATCCTTTTTTTACTTTTTTATACTGAAAAGGAATGTTTTTTGAAATTAAAATAGAGACCCCTCTGGACTTTGACGTGTCTATGGCATGAAATTGGGCTTGTATCCAATGAACTTTCAGTTCAATTTTGTGATGTGGGCTAAAGTGAGTTTCCTGTAAAGAAATGATTTGTGATTTAGATTTGGCTAATTGAGAGAGGATACATTTGCGTTTAATCAGATTACCCAGACCTCTTACATTGTAGGAGGTAAATTTGAGTGTCGTACACATATTTACCTGTAGATAAGTTGAGAAATAGTTTCCTGCACTTCACCAAGCCTCTAAGAGGTTCTCAAGTTCGAACCTATATAGTAAGCTTCTAATAAGTATAATAAATATGTAAAGAAGATGTCTGCCAAAAATTTTTTTCACTTCTAATACTCTACTCGAATTCCCCCCTTTCTCCCCCCAAATATGCAATTATGTTGTTCTAGCCCCAACTTGTTTATAGTTATATTATAAATGTTAGAATATAGCAATAGATCGCTCCTTTCTCCTCCCCTTCTTAATACCCAAGTGAATAAGAGAGATTTGCACCGCTACCTCTCCCTTTTTACTTTAATAGTACTGAATTATCCCTTTAAAGCTAGATTTATAAACAATTGTTAAACGTATACTATCCTTGGATAGAGATTGTGTTGCAACTTATTCCATAGGCAATTTTAATTAGTCTCTAACCTGCACTTTGCAATACTAAAAAGCAGTATACTAGAGGGTTACAGGCATGTGAAAACAGGGTAGCTCACTCAATTCCCAGCAAAATTTGAGTTTAGTAGCACCTCAAAGACGAACATGGTTTCAGTGTATAAGCTTTTGAGAATCAGGCTCCCTTCATCAGGAAAACAAAAGGGGAGTGAGTCCAAGGAGACTATCTAAACCAATCCTTTGTCACCAACGATAATCTTAATCAAATACCAAAAGAGTTAATACAATTATACATACAATGTAATGCTTTTATCATGGAGGTAATCAATTACAAACCACCATTCCACAATTATCTTAGAATAGAACCAATGCTTCACACAAATTACTAATTATATAGAATAGTCCATAGTGACCCACCAATTGTCTTTTTGTACTTTGCAGGCAACAAACCTTCATGGGCAGTAGGTCCCAGCCGACAGGAGGTAATGTTCCTGGAGAGTTAACAACGAGTGCACCACCATTCAAGACATCCCGTTTCGCACTGCTTCTTCACCAGCCTCTTTTAAGTGCCTGAAGAATATAAAATATTTATAATTTCCAATAAATATATCAATAAATATGGTGGCTAAAAGAATCATAAATCATTAAATTACTTAATGAATTCATTACTTAATAAATATTTAAATACAACTGTATATGTTTTACAAAAATGCTTGAACAATAAAATACTCACAAGTAATAAATCCACAATAAACATCAATCAATTTCAAAGCATTGGAGTCAATTTCATGCAGTTCATACTACAGCTAAGTCACTGTGGGGCTTAAATACAGAACGGCAATCAATTACAAAGTCAGAAGAAGTGCAAGAATCATTTAAAGGTACAATTACGTTTAAAATCATTAAAAAGCTGAAAAGTCCATCTCCTGATTCTAGGGTCCAAGCAATCAAGTTTATAAATCCACTGTGTTTCCATTTGTAACAGTCGTTTTTGTATACACTGTGATTGATTTGAATCCAAAACCTGCAAGACTGAGTATTTTAACACTTGTTCCACGTAATGAAGTAAGGAAAAATGCTGGACTAACGGGGCTTCACTAGTTTTATTCCAGATTTTTGAAAGATGTTCTTGTATTCTGATTTTAATAGGACGTGTTGTGCTTCCTACATACAATAACTCACAAGGGCAAACAATGACATAAACCACAAAGGGATTAGCATATGTGGAAAACATTTTAGTGTATAGAAACTTAGCAGTTTTTGGATGTTTTGTTGTATTAATATGAACTGTTAAGGGGCATACATTACAGTGACCACAGGGAAAGTGGCCCATGGGAAGAGAGCCAGAAATATGATGATCTTTAAAATCGGAATGGACAAGAATGTCCTTTAAGCTACTCGTCTTCCTATAGCCAATGGTGGGAAGTTCCTCGCACCCCGGTATATTTTGTACGATATGCCAGTTCCATTTTATAATCTTGGAGATCTGAGGTGCCAAAGCTGTAAATTCAATGGACCACTTAATATTCTCACACGCGTTCCTATCTTGAGGAACTAAAAGAGAATCCCTCATTACTTTCTCTGCTCGTGTTTTGGCATAATTAATTACTTTGCGTGGGTAGCCGCTATCAATAAATGCTTCTCCCATTATCATTGTTTCCCTACGGAAGTTTAAAATGTTGGTAGAATTATGTCTTATTCGTAGAAACTGTCCAAAAGGGATATTCTTTTTTAACCTGCTGGAGTGGAATGATGTATAGTGAAGGTAAGACCATCTATCAGTAATTTTCCTAAAGGGTCTTACTCCTAGGTTATTGCTTGGCTTTTTATATACCACCACATCTAAAAAGCTATTGCATTGAGTGTGTGCTTGCCAGGTTAATTTAATGTTATTGTCCACTGTGTTCATCCAGTTACCCAGTTCATCTACATAGTCCCGCCCCTTCAGGATGACAAACACATCATCAATGTACCATTTAAAGTCAACTATTTTATCAAAGGCTGGTGAAGAAGCACTGCGAAATGGGATGCTGAATGCTGGTGCACCCATTGCCAACTCTCCAGGAACATTACCTCCCATCAGCTGGGACCTCCTACCCACGACGGTTTGTTGCCTGCAAAGTACAAAAAGACAATTGGTGGATCACTATGGATTATTCTATATAATTAGTAATTTGTGTGAAGCATTGGTTCTACTCTAAGATAATTGTGGAATGGTGGTTTGTAATTGATTACTTCCGTGATAAAAGCATTACATTGTATGTATAATTGTATTAACTCTTTTGGTATTTGATTAAGATTATCGTTGGTGATAAAGGATTGGTTTAGATAGTCTCCTTGGACTCATTCCCCTTTTGTTTTGCTATATATTGGAGACTATTCCCCTCTTGTTGGTATCTCCCTTCATCAGGTACAAACTTCAAGGGAAGATTACAACTTGAATCTCCAAAGTGTATACCCTAAAAATCTTGTTGATCTTTAAGATCCTGCTGTTCTACTGTAGACCAAGATAGCTACCCACCTGAAACTCAGTCCCCAACCTCACTGCAGCTCCCTGCCCCATGTGGCTTTTAGCTGTAAGGAGGATCCCCCGACTCCCCAGGAATGCCTTTCTGGGCATCGCAAGGAGCTACTTGGACAAGGGGGATTGGAGAAAAGTCTGTTTCTGCCAGTGGAATGCCTGTAGAATCCCACTCATTAGACCATGAATTGATTTTGGCAAAAACATCAACCTCATTTTACACCATGAAAGCAAAATATAACAAACTGTCAGAAGTGGGGCACAGCACTTCCATTGATTAACCTGCATTCTGTGGAGTATTCTATATCATTCCATGCCACTTCTTGATGGCAGTCAGGCACAAAATGAACTATGAAAAAGTAAAAAAAAAAAAAACCACCACCATATAATATCAACAGCATTGAATATGAGTCTTTTTCTCATCCCCCCCCCCCGCATCAACAATGCTCAGTGAAAGTTTTCTATTGTACATCCCTGCATGATAGGTGGGACTGCTCACATGGCCTGGTGTCTTAGAAGAAGGGTTTCATTAAATGAATGATGCATTATCCCTCAATATGTATTTGTAATTCAAAGCTCATGCTAACAGCAACAGTTTGCTTCAGGAGAACCTTTTGCAAAAAGCAAATACATCGCAGTATTTGAGGCCAACCACATCTCTGAATGGGGCATGTGCTCTGCATCTTAGAAACACATCAAGGGGACTGTTTTCATGCATCAGAGAAGAATGTCAGCCTCTGTTGAGCAGTATTACTGCATATATGATTCAGATCTATGTGAACTTATAAGTTGGTTCATCAGTCAACTGTGTTATGCCTGTTCTTCCTAGCTGGGCTGTTTTCTATCACAGCTTGTCTAATGGCTGTATAAAAGTATAAATGAAAGCAGAAATTTCCAAAGAGCATCATGGCTCAAAAGTAATGGCTGCTTAGAAAGCAAACAGATTCATGTCAACAATTTTGCAAGTCTACAATGTACAGATTCATTTTGTTCATAGAAAAAAAAGATTGAAGGTGTCCAACTCAAATGTTGCATGTTAAGTTGTATATTGCCTTCTGGGAAAGAGATAAAAAAGCTGGCAGTTTGATGTTAGTATATGTTTTGCATGGAGGATATTTTCTTGTGGAACAGCATATGGGAAGAGCTTTACTTACTATGCCAAAGAGATATAAAAAATTCCAGCTTTACTTACTGTGCATTCTTCTCTTGCAAAACTGACTTGCATTTGATGAAGTGGGCTGTAGTCAGCACAAGCAGATACCACAATAAATCTGTCTTTAAGGTGCCACAAGACTCCATTTTGGGTTTTGCTATGAATAATTAACATAGCTACTCCCCTGCATTTTTACACCAGTGAGACTATAGTATTCTTAAAAGAATTCTGCACACCGCATCAGATCAGAGTATATCCCATCCATTTCTTGTGTGGTAAAGAAGGCAAAATGGCAGACATATAGAAGAACTGGAAGCTGTCTCAGCCCTGAGCAGGATTTTCCAGTCCCCTGTACAAAGATTCACTTGATATGTTGGAAGTAAAGTATTGTTCATGCCTCTGTTCTACAACCTTCTTGCACTGCTCCTATGTAAACAAACCTGGGAGTGCAGCACTTTTTCTGTTGCTTCCACTCATCCTTGCGATGTTAACGTAGGGCAATCCTGCTTTAGGCAGACCAAGCATAGAAGTGACAGGAACCACTAAAATATGAAGTAAATGATGCACTGAGTCACTATTTTCATTATTATCTGTTACTGTTACCTGTTCCTCCAAGGAGCTTAGAATGGCATATAAAGGATTCCCCACCTCCACTTTACTGCCTCAAAGTCCTTGTGAGATAATTTAGGCTCAGCCCAAGTTCACTCAGTGAAGTTCACACCAGAGCAGGGAATTGAGACCAGATCTCACAACACACCAACCACTGCAGCACATTGGCTCTGAATCACTGTAGTCATGTAGATAGAGTTTGGGACCTGGATTTAGAGTAGCTAGGTTCAAATCCTTTCTTGGTCACAACAAGTCCCCCACATTGACCTTGGGCCAGTCACTCTCTTTCAACCTCATGCTCTTGAGGAACATTTCAGCTATCCAATGTACAGACATGCTGGGCTTATGGTTTCACTTTGTGCCATGAAAATGTTCTATGCATTCCTATTTAGAGGATAGCTAACGAGGGTCAAGGAATCCCACAATCTTCTATTAATCAATCAACACTGTTATCTGAACCTCCCTTCCTAACTGTTATATTTAGAGCTTCATAAAGAAATTTTGAAAAATGGCCAGTTCCACACCCACTCAGTTCCAAGGAAATGAATGTGCTATTCAGAGGAAGATATAAACAATTCCTGCTGCCACACAATGAAGCTCCACATCCGGCGGCTAAAGTCTGTAAAATGCCCACCAGAATTCAAGGGCAATTTGATAATCTCTTCATTGGGGGACTGTGTTGAAGAAAAATGATCACTCTCACCCTTCTTGTGCAATTTAGATTCCCTGCCAGGAACCCTACCCAGTCTGAACACGACAGGCAGGAAATACCTCATGACTTATTATTCCTAGAATAGGTAGGGCAAGTGTGGGTGGAAGGGAACATCAGATACTGAAATGGAAGAGCAAATGTTTTCTGATGACTGATACACTTTCTATTCAGAATTTGTGAGCTATACGGTTTTACATAAGAGTGTTTTTCACATCTACTATAAAGTTACTTTTTATACGGTATGGGCATGGTCAGTTCTACAATGAGGTGAGGTAGTGGCCATGGAGGGGCAGATGTGGAGTTTGTCATCCACACATCTGCACAGCTGCCATCATTCCACCTGCAGACTAGGAGCTCAAACACCTAATTTTTCTATCATTCCCCAGACATCTTTCCACAGAAGAGGCAAGATTCTTGGAAACTTTATTTGGCATGCATGCTTCACCATAAGGTTGCTTCTGGAAAAAGATGGGAAGGCTGTATTAACAGAATTGCATCATGTGCAGGGAAGAGCATAATAGGTGCAGAAGCTTTGCTGGTTAGTGTGCATGAGAGAGAGAAAACAAACTTATGCTCAGAGCCTTAGTTAAGACTTAGAAAAAAATGAGAGTTCTTTATTGTAGGAACTCCAAACTCTGATAGGAAGGATCTCTCTCTCTCTCTCTCTCTCTCTCTTTTCTAAGGATGATACTGGATAGCAGGATAAGTCCTGCATCCTTTATGCAAGATGGTGAGGAGAGAAGTTTGTGAAAATGTTGAGTGTGACAAAGAGAGGAAGAAGGTGTCACGAGGAGGAAGTCCTGAGAGTAGCAATCTATACATCATAGAATAGTGTCAGGGCAGTAAAGAGTAAACAGATCCCTGACCTCTCTGTAATTCTAACTTTCTGATTTGTCCCCCTCTGAAACCTGAGGAAGGGCCAGGGTTATTCTTCCTCTTCCAACAGGCTCATTATCTCTTTCAGCTCCTGGATAGTTCAGTATACTGGGGAAGGAAGGATGGTAAGGAATGATGATCAGGGTGACCACCTCAGGCAGCAATCTTGTTGAGCCAACACTGGGTAAGATTTACTCTGCCTAGTTGCAGGAGGGAGAGAAATATTCAAAAGCACAGCATCCACTATGGAGATTAATGATGATTGTTCCACCCCCTGTTTTAATGATCATATCTTCTTCGAAGCAAAAATTCCACAAATATCTTCACCTTAATGCCAGGTCCTGGAGATGCTCTCTGAAAACAGGAACTTGGATACCAGCCATTGTTATGACTTTTATTGCAGACCTAGGATGACCAACAAGCAGTTCCTAAAACTATTTAATTTGGCCCTTGGAAACTCTATCCAACTTTAATCAAAGGTGGAATGTTTGCAAGCAGTTGCACACTCATGAACAACCACGAATATGGCCCTGTTCACGAACATGTTCATGGTTGGCTGTTTGTGGGGGCAAGCAGGCTCTCCTCCAGCCATCATCCAAGTTTGGTCAAGATCCCTACTGCACTACTCCCAGAAACCTGACCTGAGCAGGCACCATGAAAGGTATCAATAATAAATAATAGCTTGGCCTCAGAGCCTGGCAGCAGCCCTGGAACTTGAAGGGGTAGATCCCTACCACACCACTCCCAGGAACCTTACCTGAGCAGGCAGCAGGAAAGGTACCAATAATAGATAATAGCTTGGCCCAGAGCCTGACAGCAGCCCTGAAGGGGCTAGATCCCTATCCCACCATACACAAAGAAAATTCAAGCTCCAATGCACTCTATCAAAATGCCAACAGCAACTGTCTCTCCCTCTCCAATGTCTGCAGAGTCAGAGCTGGGAGCCCCCCTCCCCCCTGGTCTTTGCTCCCTTGTAACAAATTTGGAGCTCCATACTTGAAAGGAAGACCTGCCTATCAAGCTCAGTTGGGCTTAGATTAGGGTTTCCCGTGCAACAGCAGGAGTTCAGATAGAGTTCAGACAATCCCTGCCTAAATTGCCAATTGAATTGATTGCAGGTGCCAGACTGTCTGGCTTGACAAACAGCAAGACGAACAGCAACGAACGAGGCTTGCAATGACCACCTGTTCATTTAGAATGGGGCCTCATGAACACCTTGTTTGCGAACAGCAGATTGGGCTGTTCGTGACCTTTTTTTGTACGTATTGCTGTTCATGCCCATCTCCAGGTAGGGGTAAACTTCCAATTTAAAACATTTTTGTGTTAGATTTCAGATTTTTCTGCAAACCTGGGGTTTTTCTCAGGTTTGTAGAAATCCTGCCTTGTCTGTCCATGGCTCTAGTAGTATCCCTAGATTTGGCGATGTTGCGAATTAGAGATATTGATGCTGACCTCTACTTTACTTTTTTTTTTTGTTGCTACAATAACCAAAGTCCAGGATCCTCAACATGTAGCCACCCTTTTCCAAGATGGCAGATATGGCTGTTTCAATATTTAAAATTCACATAGTATGCTCATCTTTGAATCAAAAATACAAAGAAAGCTTGTTCAGTTCAAGAGATGCATATTACTTTCAATAGCTCTAGCAAGGAAGGTGCAAGGGTTCAACAAGCATGAGATGCTGGGACTGTAGGGTTAGCAAGTATCTGTTCTGCTACATGAACGACAGTTCAGATGAGCAAGTTCTGGACATCTTGGAACAAAAACAACCTTCAGCAACTTGTCCACCAAATGATGCTCATTCCATTCAAAGAGGCACACATACCTGTTATTGCAAGTGAGACTGACTTTGATGACAAGGTTATCACTGAAGAAATATATTTGAATAAGGAGAAGGCTGAGGTTAAGGAAATCAGTAGCAATATAGAGTAAGGTGATCGTTGCATAGTACCCCATGCAAACTAGGCTGTTGACCAAAGTGCAAAGCACATGGTGATACTGTCAAATAATACTGAGGTGGCGGTGCTACTGCTGAGGTACATGTGACAAAGGGATAGCCAAGCTGTGGGTCAGATTTGGGGCTGGGGGAAAATGACTTTTGTTCCTGTACATCATCTTCTCACCAACTTGGACTGGAAGTATGCAGCATTATTGTAAAGTGCCACATTCTAACGAATGATGATGCTTTAAACAAGTTAGGGACCAAACCAGCAGAAACAAGATCAGGTCCCCTTAAGCTTCTTGAATGATTTGGTAAGACTGACAGTGTCACAGAAAGAAATTTCAGAGGAAGAAAAGTATCTCATCAGAGTATGTTCCAGATATGCTGATGTGGACATGTCTGCTGAGCTGAGATTAATTTCATACGCACAAATTACCAGATACCTGGATATTCTCCCACTGTCTTCAAACTCCATCAGAGGACATATTCAGTGGGGTTTTCTGGTCATCGGAGAGTCACACTCCTCTGTCCCAAGCATTCAATGCTGGGAGGAGATGGGTATTTGATACCAGCAAAGTGTCTCAGACCCATTCCGGAGGAACTACTGACATTGTATAGCTGCAAACCTTGAGAATCTAATGTCTGCAGGGGCACAAAGTCTGTCCTATGTTCTTTTTTCCATACTACACCAGATAAAGAGATGAAGAAGCAAAGGTTGAAAGAGTTCACTTCAAAATGTGTATGGGAAAAACTTCCCCTTTTATGTAAACATCTGCCTCTGATTCACAGCACCACTCCAGCACCTCAGCAGCTTGAGCTGCTGGTATAAAATACTTGCTATTAAAATATCATATGAATACATAACCTGAAATTAGACAGTGTCAGTGGACTGCATTTCTGTATAGTTACATACTGATTCACCATGTAGAGATACAAAATTGGTAAAATAACCCCTCCCTTGCATGGTTTTCATGTGAGAAAACTGTTTTGGAGAGAGGGCAGGAGCCTTCCCCCACTTGGTGCCATTCCAAGCCCCTTTTAGCTCTCTGTTTTTTAAAGAAGCAGTTCCCCCTTTTAGCTCTCTGTTTTTTAAAGAAGTAGTTCCCCTCAGCTGCCATGTGACTGCAGGGGGCATGTTAAAACCAGTGCATGCCTATGCAGAAAAGTGTCATCTAAAGGCAACCTAATCTGAGCATATTTCTAAAGTTTCACATGCAGATACTTGTATCCTAGACACTAGACAGAGTATGCCTCAAATTGCCTACGTTCCCATTTAGCCAAATTGAATATAAAATCAGCCACCAATGATTTAGGAGCACTCCCTCCGTCTAAAGAATTTGTATTACTGACTACATTCATTTTGACCAGCACAAAACTGCCTGCCACAGCCACCTGCATATCAGACTGGGGAAAGAAAGACTCATAACCTTACTATTGCATTTCTAAATGTATGGCATGTCCTTTTGTTTGTGGTCCCTGCTCTTAGGTTCACACAGAAGAGATGGGAGAGTTCAAAACAGCCTTCATATGTTAGCAAGATACAGGAATGGGAGCAGCTAGTTAGGAGCTTATGCAGTCTACAGTTCTAACTAACAGACAGAACTAAGAAGCAGAGAGTCCAGTCCATGCAACTAAACCAATATGCACAAAAATTAGGGAGGGGGGAACAGACTTCCATTGTAATTTATATAATACACTACATACTCCTTCTCAGGAGGCATTTTGTAGAAAAAGAGCGGGAGGAACTCATTAGCATAACTCATTAGCATAACTCATTAGCGTAACATTAGCATATGCCATGCCTCTTCCCATCACCGGAAGTATGTCATTAGTATAACTGATTTGCATATGCCACACCCCCTAACATCACCTATTCTGGCTGTTTTGGATCCAATCCTGGCCATTCAGGGCCGAAATTGGGCCCAAAATTGCAAAAGGGGGCTGAAAATGGCTGAAAGGGGGCTCAAAATGGTCAGGATCAGGCCAGTGATGAGTGGGAGAGTGATCCACCACCCGTCAGAGGCCCAATCCAGGCCGTTTTGGCCCCAATCCAGGCTGAAACGGGCCCAAAATGGCTGAGCCACCTGACATGAGACCTCTTTGGGGAACTGCCAGAACTGCGTTCCTGTGTGTTCCCCCTCAAAATGAGCCCTGCCCCTTCTTTACTGTGTGGTGCTCACACTGCATTATTCAAACATTACAAAGATATGGAGCGAGAGAGTACTAGCACTTGACTCGTTGTGGTTTTTCTTTTCCACTAATCCATCACATAATTAATTCATTCAATTTAATTAATTTAAATTGATTTTGGGCTAGTCACAGCTCTCCGGAGCTCTCTCAGCCCCACCCACCTCACAGGGTGTTTTGTTGTGAGGATAACAAAGACATACTTTGTAAACTGCTCTGAGTGGGCATTAAATTGTTCTGAAGGTTGGTATATAAATCAAATGTTGTTGTTGTTGTTGTTATTGCCCGCCCTCCTCGCAAGTGGGTTTAGAGCAGGTTACAATATCAACAACAGTACAATAAAAGATAAAGCATAAAAATGCACAATACAGAGGGATAAAATGGAAACAACCACAATACAAAAGTTAAAACCATAGTATCCAAGATGTGTACAGACAGTACACTCCAACACCCAAATATCATGGGGTATGACAAGACAGGTTAACCAAGGGCCAAGCTACACATGACGAATGACACTTGAACAGCAAGTGTATTTCTCCCTGTTCACTTGCCCTCCACTCAATCCACTTGCCGTTCAAGTGTCATTCGTCATGTGTAGCTTGGCCCCAAGATTGAACTAGCAGAGCAGGGTGGGCCAAAAAAGGCCACAGCAGGAAGGCTGGCCAGATAGTTTGCCCATGCCTCAACTACAGCCTAGGCCCTAGTCTCAATAGGGAAACAGTTCTACCAGGCCAGTGCAGGGCCAAGGCCCTACCCCTGGTTGAGGCCCGGCGAACTTCCTTGGGGCCAGGGATTACTAGTAGATGTTTATTGGCTGATCAAAGCACCCTCCGGGGAACATATAGTGAGAGGTGATCCAGCATGTAGGTTGGTCTCAGTCCGCTTAAATGTCAAAACCAGAACCTTGGACTTGACCTGAAATTGCTCAACTGGGAGCAAGTGCAGCTGGCACAGGACAGGTCATATATGTGTCCTAACTGGAGTCCCAATGAGGATGTGTGCTGCTGCATTCTGGACTAGTTGTAACTTCCAGATCAGTCTCAAGGGAAGCCCTGCATAGAGCAAGTTACAGGAATCTAGTCTGGAGTGGGTCAAGGACAACCTGCCTGATCTGACAAAGATAGAAAAATGCAGATCTGCAACTGCTGTGACCTGGACCTCCACTGAAAGAGAGGCATCCAGGGACCATGCCCAGACCCTTCACTGTTGGCATAGGTGCCAGCGGTGCCCTATCAAGAGCTGGAAGTTGAATTCCCAAGCTCATCAACCCACAGCCCAAATATAGGACATCTGTCTTCATAGGGTTTAGCTTCAATTGACTCTATTTTAACCACCCAGTCACAGCCTCCAAAGCAGATATAACTGGGTGTCATCTGCATATTAGTGACATCCTAATCCAAAACTCCAAGCCAGCTGGTTGAGGGGGCGCATATAAATGTTAAACAACATAGAGTGATTCCGCACACGTTGGATAATGCACTTCCAATCATCTTTATAGATAATTTGGAATGGATTTTTGTGTGTGTGGAACAAAAAATCCACCTCAAACGATTGATAAAGTGCATTGAAAGTGCATTATCCAACGTGTGCGGAATCAGCCATAGAGGAGAGTATCACTCCCTGAGGGGTGCTGCATATCAATGGGTAGTGTGGTGACATCTGCTTCCCAAGCACCACCCTCTGTCCCCAGGAGGTCAGAAGAACAGATCCAGACTGTGGAGTTTCAGCAAAGTAGCTGCATCATGTGCCTTCAGATCATACCCTGGGACTGGCATTGATCTTTGCCAAAATGTACATTAATTTTAAAACAACTGTATTAACAACAATCAAAGGGTCATGCATTCCAAAAATGTTCCCAGGAATGAAAATTCCCTACAACTGTACACATTAATTACCTTTGCTTTTGCACTGGGACTGCGCCAACTTCCACCTCCACTCTCCTTTGATCATTTCTTTCCTAGCATTTCTCATCCATTGAATATGAGCAAGCCATAGTTCAAACACAAGTTGCCAAATCACAATCAACTCTTTTCCAGCTTAGACTGCACACACTTGATCTTAGCCAAAAAGTCATAAAGTGATTACACTTATACAATAAAACATGTTAGTCATTTATATTACCGGCACAATACAGTACCAGAGCTCACAGACAATGGGAAGATTATTTTGTCTCCAAAATTTGTATCCTACTTATTGATTTATAAGAAGATGATCAAACTCTGGAGTTATTTTTCTCTTTTCACATCACCCCCAAAATCTCATTGTTCAGGATTTGGTCATTTAGAAGATAACATTACAGTGGAAAAGAATACATCCTGAGGAAAGGGTGCAGTTCTCTTTATCTGACCACTGTCCAAAAGTTACAAACTATTATTATGTTAATCATCCAGGGACTGTTCTGGGAAAGTGAGGAACTGGAGGGTGAGAGACAGAGAGCAATGTGCTTATTTGCTCCGCCACAATAAACAATGGAAGGCACCACAACTTCTGAGCCCAGAAAGCTAGCAGTGTTAATCTGCAGCAGAAAAAAACCATTAAGTGTTCTCGCATATTAAGATCAGTCTAACTTGATTTGTTCATATGCAATTGTAGAGGGCAGGAAAACCTATGGGTTGGACCCAAACTTTTTTCAGTGGAGGGAAAGTGCTGAAGTGGATCTTTCTATTAGGAGACCTATTCACTTCTGTCTATGATCCCCCATACTTTTCTCCTTCATATAGGGGGAAGGAAACATGGGTCACGTACGTAGGTTTTTAAGGCCTATACTTTTGAAAACCTAGAGGCACAAGTAGGAACCCTACTCCTGTTGTAGAGCAATCCATGGGTTTGGACATCTTCAGTGTACCCCAATAAAAGTACTGTGGAAATAAGGTCATCCATTGATCCTAAAGCATGAACAGTTCATGTGAATCACTAATGAGCATAGCAGTCTGAACTTCATTCTGGATATTCATTACTGCTATAATATCTCTCTCTGTAACAGTTATTGACGTGCATGATGGAAATGAGTTTCCAGAACAAATCCCAACCCCAGAGTGGGATGTAACTGGATAGATTCCTAGCAGACAGCACAGCTAAAGCTGCTAGTCTCCTGAGAGCTGTATCCTGAAATTCATGGGTGGGGGTCTAGGAGCTAAAAGATAGTACAGAAAGCAGAAAGTGGGACCTGGTGGGATGGGGTCAGTATCTGGTAGATTAGAGTAAGAGTATGACTGTATGTAATGTCTGTGCAGTCGGATCAATGTTGCAGAACAGAGTGAATTGCAGAACCTCTCATCTTGCCCCTCAGCCTAAAAATTTTATTCCTTTCTCTATAGACGCTGAGGAAATGGTTAAAACCATGAAGCTTCAGGTCAAGCCTGCAAACCCTAGGTCAAGCTCAAAATAGTAACACTGTAAGTACACAGAGACTGGGAATTTATCAGGTGCTCAAACAAAAATGTTCACTGGACTGTGGCTATATGGCAATAGTAGGGATTAGAGATGAGCACGAACCAAAATACGAACCAAAGTTCATCGCGAACCAGCGGTTCTTCAGAGCCCATTTCTGATGAACCACCATGAACTTTAGGATGGTTTGTTTGGTTTGTTTTTTGTTTCATCACTGCAGACAGCCTGGTGCCAGTCAATCAGTTTTCTAGGCAATGGGGGGTTGGGCTTTTTGCAGACCTGCTGACCCGGAAATGACCTTCTGCTGATCTGGAAGTGACCTTCTGCTGAACCAGAAGTGGTGATTTGCTGGCCCGGAAGTGTCGTTTTCACAAACCAAATGAACCAGTTCATGAACCGGGGCAGGGTCGTGAAAGTTCATGGTTCATGAAATGTGACAAACCACGAACCGCATGGTTCATTTTTTTCTGGTTCGTGTCCATCTCTAGTAGGGATCTTGTCCCACACAACAGCATCTCTACAAAACCCTCATTTAAAACAGGACCTCATGGCACAAAAGAGGTGAGAAGAGATGAGAGCAAAACATTTAAATGATCTGTTGTAGTAAAATAATCAGTTTGCTGTCCCCACTGTGAAGGATGGAAGCCAGGATTGGCATTTATTTGTCAAACCCCAATGTCTCTTCAGCTGAGCTTAACACTGAGGTTTTCGTGCTTAGGCAGCAAAATATATTCAAATGCACTGAGAAGTGGTGAAGAAAATAGGTCATTTTCTGCATATAATTTTGACTATAAGGTAGGGGAAGAAAAGGCCTTGTCAAAAGAATAATTTTATAGCAATATTATTGGAGGCACACATGGATGAAGAAAACATTCTCATTGAAGAACAGACTTCACAATTCCTTCTGTTCTAAGAAAACATTCCACACAAATACCAGAATAGCTATTTTGTCTGCATTCCTATGAAACCTCCTTCAAGCTTTCACGAAGCAATAGTTGCCGTAGGCCTCTGGGGCAACAACCCCGGTTTTGTCTTTCCAAATTATGCATTAAAATTTGCATCAACCCACCTACGTTTCACATAGCAGAGACCAAAAAGCACTTAGAAGCAAAAGCAGATTTAAAGTGTGCCATATTAAAATGGTGAATATTTTTTTTAAATGTCATGCAAATGAGGCTGAAAGAGAGCACATTTACATGTGCATAGCAGTTTTTGCAATCTCTTTTAAAGTTTAGAAAACAGACCTGTATTCCTGGATGGAGCATTTAATTTTCCCCATATGTGTATGGGGGGTGTGTGTTAAGATTCCATAGAAACAAATACTTTTCAATTGGATTTTTAGTAGTAGCTCATTGTTAGCCGCTGTAAAAGACATAAATTAGTATGATTACCTTCCTAGTTGAGTACAAATTCCAAAATGAAAACTTTCTCCCTTTCTGACTGCATTTATAATCTAAATCTAAATATGAAGTCCTGGCTAGAAGTGAATAAGGAAGATTGGGTAATTGTTTTTATTATCTGCCAATGCAGAAAAATCCATTTCTGTCTTACAGTAAATCCACCATACTAAAGCATCAGGTGTAAGGAAAAGAGTGTTGCAATTACTCATGCCATCACCTTTTTTCATAGCTAAGTGCCTTGACTAGGTTCACAGAATGTCCTCTGTGGCCTGTTTTTCACCTATTATTTCTCAAGTTATCTGCCCTTTTGCATCTGTTCCGACCAAGAACAAGTGTGATACAGTAGGTCCACACTCGGACTAGAAATGGGGAGATCTGGATTCAGTCCCTCTATCAGCCATAGTTTGGGTAGGTAGCCATGTTAGTCTGCAGTAGAACAGCAGGATTTTAGTCTAGTGGCACCTTAGAGACCTACAGACAAGTGTCTGAAGAAGGGGACTCTGACTCTTGAAAGCTAACACTCTGAAAATCTTGTTAGTCTCTAAGTAATAATAATAACATTCGATTTATATATCACCCTTCAGGATGACTTAAGACCCACTCAGAGCAGTTTCCAAAGTATGTTAGCATTATCCCCACAACAACAAACACCCTGTGAGGTGGGTGGGGCTGAGAGAGCTCCTAAAAGCTGTAACTGACCCAAGGTCACCCAGCTGGCTTCAAGTGGAGGAGTAGGGGGGAAAACCCGGCTCTCTAGATTAGAGTCCTGCACTCTTAACCACTACACTACAGTCTGAGTGCCACAGAACTCAAATCCTGCTGTTCTACCAGCCATGAACCTCAAAAGAGACCTTAGCTCAGTCACTGTCTCAACCTAACTTACCTCATAGTTAGGAGGGAAAAAAATATAGACAGGGAAAGATCCCGAAGCTCCTTGGAGGAACATCGGGATAAAAATGTTATAATCAGAAAATGGGTTTGCATAAGGGCTGCTTTTAGTAGCCCTGCACACCAAAATCAGAACTATCAGTAATACAACTCACCAGACTATTGGGTTTTCATTTTAAAGTCAGGGTCTTGCCACATGTTTGGTTTTTTGTTTGCCTTCTGTACTGCCTCTATCGTTGCTTGAGGCATTCTGATCAAGGTATCCTGATTGACTTCTTGTAAGTTTCCCCCATGACTGTTTCAAGGCAGGAAAATAGCAGATTGGCATGGAGAAGTCTTGAGCCCCTCTCCCCAAGTGCCAAACTTCTGATCCAAAGTGGGCAGCCACATGCCTGAGAATTAAGTGCTGTCACAGAATTCCCAGCACATATGTGGATTCACAAGACCAGGAAAAGACTTGGGTGAACCTAGAAACAGTGCCACATGTAACTATGTCCTAAAATCCTTGAAAATCAGAGAAATAGGGTCGTAGCAGGAGATGCAGAGAATGGGCACTCAAAGGAACATGCAGGGAAGGTCTCCCTGGAAGAGCAGAAAATGAGGACAGAAGTCCAATCATGCACTGTAATTAAATCTTGCCCTGTACCTTGTAGTAAGCCAAAAAACAGAAAAGCCCTAATCTACCAGCAAAGAAAACAGGAGTGGTCATGTTTTAGAATTTCTGGTTTCTGAAGCAGAAAGATATGAAGATTTATATAATGGAGTATCAGAGATGCGAAGCAAAATTCCTACATGCTATATTTAATAGCGCATTCAGCACTAAATGTCAGTTTGGATCCCCCCCCCCCTTCCTATAAAGCAGCAGCCACATTGAATTTGGAAATAAGCCAACAGTAATGTCCCACGCTGTTAAATTTTTCACAGATAGACATATTAATGTCTCAGTTTAGTTCAGCAATCATGCCACCCTAGTGACTGCAATAATCATTGGGAAAGTCATTTTTGCAACTTATGCAAAAGAAATAATACCTGTGCTAAGCATGTTGCACCTCTGGAAAAGTGTTTAATTATTAGTTACTTGATATTTTTGCTGCTGCTACTAGATTGTACACTTGCGTAGTGAGCCTAAAGATGTGCACAGTACACGTAGGCAACAAATATCACAGTTTTGCTGAGGGGAAATATTGCTACAAGTTACTGCAAAGTAATGCATGAAGCTGAATAATTGTCACCATATACAGCCAAGCTTAAATAATATGGAAATGTGCCAAGTGCCACCTTGTCTGCTTGTAGATGCCCAGGCCTAATCTATAAGATGGGGTTTCACATGTGCCAGCTGTATGTTGGGAACAATATGCCTGTAGACCTCCCAAGGCTTTTATATATCCATGCAAATATAATTCACACATGGAAGCCTGTACCCATACACAGAAATAAGTAATGCAGTCTCTCTCATCCTTTTTCCAAGAAGCTTAGGACAGTGTAGAAGTTACTCTCCTTTCCTCCATTTTATACTCACAGCAATGTCGTGAGGTATATTAGGCTGAGAGAAGGAGATAGTCCCCATGACAAAGTAGGGATTTAGGTCTTCCCAGTCCTCTTCCAACACTCTAATCCACACCGGTTCTGTGACTACTGGTACACAATGAACCAATATCTGGATTAGGGTGAGACTTCCCACTAGACATGGGCACGAACCACATTACGATCCAAAAAAACCCACGAACCGCCTGATTGTCTGTTCGTGAACCGGCGGTTCGTGAGGGTCCATGGCCAATGAACCAGCGTTCGTTGGAAGCCTGGTTCGTTGCATTCGCCCACGGTTTGTGAAGCCAGACAGTCAGGCACCATCAATCAATTCCCTTGGAAACAGAGCTGGGGGAATGCCTGAACTCTGTCTGCACTCCTTCTGTCACCCTGGAAACCCGAATCAAAGCCCAGCTTACCTTGATCAGCAGGTCTTCCTTCCAACCATGGAGCTGCAAATTGGTTACAATTGGTTACATGGGAGAAGACACCAGGGGGGAGGGAGGGGAAGGGGGGTGTTCTGTAGCCATGGGCACTCCAATCTCATCCCTGCAAGCCCTGATAGGCAGTTCTGATGGCCAACCCCTTGTACGCTGGGCCAACGTCAACTGGTGGCTCTAATTGTATCAAATGGGAGTTTCCTGGGGGCCTTTAGATTGGAGAGGGTATAACTCCAAGATCTGTATTGCAATCTTGACCAAACTTGGGTGCTGGCTGGAGGAGAGCCTGCTAAACACTCCATGGGAATATGGGCTCTCTAAGTCCAACGGGGGCCGTTCTGACGCCCACAAACCACGAACCTCAAACCAGTTCATCAGCGGAAATGTTCATTTTGGTTCATTCGTTCGGGTTCGGCAGCGGCACCAAACCACGAACCGCTGGTTCATTAAATTTTTTTGGTTCGTGCCCATGTCTGCTTCCCACAATCAAGTCCATTTAAAAGTTGGTTCAGAGGGAAAATACAGGTGTTATACTAGAGTTCTCCAATTGGCATGCTTCATTGTATTCTTTGCCCCTACAAAACTGTCATGGGGAAGGGGAGTTTGGTGACATTACAGTGGCAGGTGAGGAGGGATTTAACTCTTCCTCCTCTGTTTTACTAATTGAAACTGCCCCCTGTCCCCTGAGGCTGCTTTAAGATTAGTAAGGGGGAAAGTTCTAGCACAATACAGATACCTGTTAGTCTTCTTTCTACAGTGCCACAGCCTGAATTCCTATAACACTTCTCCCCAGAAGTATTCTTTTACAGCCAAATCTGCCTCAAGTTCTATTCAGGAAATTCAGCATCACAGGCAGCTTGGTTCTTGATCCTCATTTTTTTTTAAAAAGGTACCCCAAAATGGTTTCCAAACCAAAGGGTACCTTTCCATATATAGAAGGTGTTTTGGGGTCACAGAATGGCTATTTTCCTGATCATCTTGTGAGAGGGAGAAAAGAAACTAAATCCAAAGACCATGGTCTGCTTTCTCAAGAGGATGGATGCTGAAGAATCTCACTGTCATTTAAAGAACTCTCACCAGCATTGTTTTTGAAAACACTTATGTCATTTAGAGTTGATTGCATCCTGATTAGAGATGGGCACAAACAGGGAAAATTCCAAACTGTGCGGTTTGTGGTTAGAATCATAGAATCATAGAATCATAGAGTTGGAAGGGGCCATACAGACCATCTAGTCCAACCCCCTGCCCAGTGCAGGATCAGCCTAAAGCATCTCTGACAAGCATCTCATCCAGCCTCTTCTTGAAAACTGCCAGTGAAGGGGAGCTCACCACCTCCCTAGGCAGCTGATTCCACTTTTGAACTACTCTGACCATGAAAAAGTTTTTCCTAATATCCCGCCGGTACCTTTGTGCATGTAGTTTTAGCCCATTGCTTCGCGTCCTACCCGCTGCTGCCAACTGGAACAGCTCCTTGCCCTCCTCCAAATGACAGCCTTTCAAATATTTAAAGAGAGCAATCATGTCCCCCCTCAACCTCCTCTTCTCCAAACTAAACATTCCCAAGGCCCTCAGCCTTTCCTCGTAGGGCTCAGTCTCCAGACCCCTGATCATTCTTGTCGCTCTCCTCTGCACCCTCTCGATTTTGTCCACATCCTTTTTGAAGTGAGGCCTCCAGAACTGTACACAATACTCCAGGTGTGGCCTGACTAGGGCAGTATAGAGAGGGGCTATGACCTCCTGCGATTTCGATGCTATGGCCCCTTTGATACAACCCAGGATTGAATTAGCCTTTTTTGCCACCGCATCACACTGACTGCTCATAATCAGTTTACAGTCCACTCTTACCCCAAGATCCCTTTCACATATACTACTGCCCAGTAGTGTATCCCCCATCCAGTATTTGTGCTTCCCATTTTTGTGGCCCAGATGTAATACTGTGCACTTGTCTTTGTTGAATTGCATCCTATTCACAGCTGCCCACTTCTCCAGAGTATTCAGGTCTTGTTGAATTTTAATTCTATCTTCTTGGGTGTTTGCTACTCCTCCCAATTTGGTATCATCAGCAAATTTGATGAGCAGCCCTTCCACTCCTTCATCCAGATCATTGATAAAAAATATTGAAAAGTACCGGGCCCAAAACCGAGCCCTGCAGCACCCCACTGGACACCTCCCTCCAATCTGATGAAACGCCATTGACCACCACTCTTTGAGTGCAGTCCTCCAACCAGTTCCCTATCCACTGAACTGTCATATAGTCTACTCCACAGTCTTCCAGTTTGCCCATCAGAATGTCATGGGGGACCTTATCAAAAGCTTTACTGAAATCCAGATAAATCACGTCAACAGAGTTCCCCCAATCCAGTAAGCTGGTCACTCGATCAAAGAAGGAAACCAGGTTGGTCTGGCAAGATCTGTTAGGAACAAAACCATGCTGACTTCCCCGGATCACCGAGCGGTCCTTCAGATGCTTACAGATTGATCCCTTTAAAATCTGCTCTAATATCTTCCCAGCAACAGAAGTCAGACTGACCAGCCTGTAGTTTCCCAGGTCGTCCTTCCTTCCTTTCTTAAAGATTGGGATAACATTCGCTCTTCTCCAATCTTGTGGCACATCCCCAGTCCTCCAGGAGGCCTTGAAGATGATGGACAGGGGTTCTGCAAGTTCTCTGAAAACTTCTTTCAGCACTCTTGGGTGCACCCCATCTGGCCCAGGGGATTTGTATTCATCCAGTGCAGCCAGATGCCTCTCCACTACCTCTCTGTCAATGTCAATTAGCCACTCAGGTGTCCTGCCACATTTTCTACTATCTCTAGATGTGCCTGAGTTCTTCAGGGGGAAAACAGAGGCAAAAAAGTCATTAAGCCTGTCTGCTTTTTCTCTGTCCTGCATCAGAGTTTCTCCATCTACTCCCAACAGCGGTTCAATTGCCTCTTTTACCTTGCGTTTGCTTCTCACATATCCGTAGAAGTTTTTCTTATTGTAGCGAGCCCTCCTGGCCAGACCCAGCTTGTACTGAGCTTTGGCCTCTCTGATGGCTGATCTGCTGTACCTAGTAACCCTCATATACTACTCTTTAGAGGTCTGTCCTTCTCTCCATTTCCTGAACATTTCCTTTTTCTCCCTTAGCTTATTCTGTAGCTCTCTGTGCATCCACATCGGTTTCTTGGAGCCCTTACCATGTTTCCGTCTTGCTGGGATAGTGAGGGCTTGAGCTTGCAAAAGCTCATGTTTGAGAATGGCCCACCCTTCACTCGCTCCTTTCCCTTCCAGAACACTCCCCCACGGAATGACTCTCATCAAGCCTCTGAGTTCATCGAAGTTGGCCGTACGAAAATCTATCCTACGAGTCTGGCTCCAAATTTCCTTGGCCCCCCACAGCAACTTGGATTCAAGGAGGACATGGTCATTTCCCCCTAAGGACCCCACCACTGTTAGTTAATATCAAGTCTAGCATGGCCGAGCCCCTTGTAGCTTCCTCCACCTTTTGAAAAAGGAAGTTATCGGCCAGGCAGGTCAGGAAATTGCATGATTCATGACGCTTTGCTGAGCCTATCTCCCAGCACACATTGGGGAAGTTGAAGTCACCCATAATTACAAGGTTCTGATGTCTGGATACTCTGCCAATCTGTTCAAAGAGGGCAGCATCCATTTCTTCTCGCTGGTCAGGTGTTCTGTAGCAGACTCCAACAATAATACCCTTTGTCCTTCCTCCCCTTATTTCTACCTATATACTTTCCACCGGGCTGTCCGCCCCATTCTCCATAACTTCTTGACAATCAAGCCCTCTCCTCACATACAACGCAACTCCACCTCCCCTTCTACACTTCCGGTTTTTCTTGAACAACTCATACCCATCCACTAGCACATTCCAGTCATGGGAATCATCCCACTAAGTCTCAGTAATTCCTACTATATCATAGCCCTCTGTTTGCAATAGAAGCTCAAGCTCTTCTTTCTTATTGCCCATACTTTGGGCATTGGTATATAGACACTTGTAGCCTTGTACCTTTGTTTGACCTTTCCTACCCAGGTGGGTCCCCACTGTGTTCACTTCATCATTGAAGTTGACATGTCACCATGTCGGTTCATAGCGTTTCATGAACCACGAACTTTCACGAACTTGCCCGAGTTTGTGAACCAGTTCATTTGGTTCGTGAAAACATCACTTCCAGGTCAGCAGAAGGTCTGCAGAGAGTCCATCCCCCCCCCCCCCCGTTGTCTAGGAAACTGATTGATCAGTGCCAGGCTGTCAGCAGTGATGAAGCAAAATACAAATCAAACAAACCAGGCTGAAATTTGACACAGTTCGTGAGAAATGAGCTCCCATGATCCACCGGTTCATGAACCACGAACTGGCCCAGTTCGTAATGCACTTTGGTTCGTATTTCGGTTTGTTCCTGCTTCTAATCTTGATATATTTGGTAATTCATGCAATGCTCAGAATGTGCACATATGTTTTCTCTTTTAAATCTGAATATTCATTTCACTCCAGTTTAAGCAGCCAAGTTTAAATTGGCTTTGTGTGGGCAGTGCTACTTTACTAGACTTGAGAATTCCTGGGATCTACATTACCCAAGTATTGTGGACACTTCCCACAGTATACATGGAGACAAAGCAGCAGGGGAAATTATTAGCTGGAGAAATTTAATTGCAGATTGCAAAATTGTTCTGTCTGCTCTTTAAGTACCCTAATTTTATTCATGAGACCCATGAGAAGCAGCAGTATAGGGAAGAGCTATCCTAATTCAATTTTCCCTTCATCAATGAAATTATCTGGCATACAACACCCCCCCTTCCCCACACACACACCACACTAAATTGGTCAATTATCAAAATTGATGCAAATATATTCCATTAGTAGTTACTTAATATGGATTCCTATGTTTAGCTTACATTTGTGTTTTACCCAAATTGAAACGACATGTCTTTTCTTCGCTTCATGGAAAATGACTCTCTTGCTACACTTCTATGTACAATGAAGCTTAGTGACTTCAATTTAAACATGAGTTTCCCCCGCCCACCCAACATATTTGGTGGCAGTTTTGCTTTGCATCTTTTTTAACACTCAATAAAAAATAAGGGAGAAAAATACCTTCTGCCCCCAGTCCCCTTTTCATGGCATCTTCACAAGATAGGGAAATAATTGCAATTATTTGTTCTGTCAATTTCGTAGCAATTTTTAAAAAACAGTTGCAGTGTGAGGCTTTCCATCATGAATAGTCAACATGCTGGGGGGACTTCTCAAGGCTACTGTCTCTTTAAAATTTCACCCATTTTCTACTTCAAGTTTAATTAACTGCTTTCTTGGTGAGCCAGTTTTCTTGAACATGCATGAAAATTATGAATTATCAATTCTTGTTCCTTTGAGGGAAGCTATAATATTGCTTTTCACTCTATGTGCAGCCAAAGTCACTCTCCATTATACTTTTTATTTTTGTTATTTTATAACCATATCATTATGATAATAAACAATAAAACTCAAGAAGTGGTTGGTTGCAAAGTGAAACACTGTGAGTAAACCTTCAGTGATAATTAAACATTGATTATTAATTAACAGTATCATGAGATTTATGTGTACCTCCCAAACACCGTCCAGACTCTACCCTTGCCTGGGGGAAAGTTTCTTAATCTAAGTAGGAGGGAAAGCTGGATGGGGCAAGGAAGGTGCTCCCATTCTCAGTAATGTTATCTGCATTCAAGATGAATTCTGTGCACCCTATGCTGTTCATTCCACATGTGAGTAATATGCTCATGCTAAGATAAAAATTTCCCCCATAGAGTTTCTAAGTTAAAAATTACTAATTTATGTGAAGTTGAAAGTAAATCAAAATAAGAATCTGCAGGGGGGGTCGCAAGCAAATTGAAGCTAGAAGAATTTGCTTGACTTTTTTTCTTCCAAGGCTCTAACTCACTTCTAAGAATTCTGCTTAGCGGAGAGAAATGTCATTAGAAATGGAGATAACTATGGGCTAGTTGGCCAAACCAAGTACTTTTTTTGTTTCAGGGAATGAACTTTGCTGTGCGAAATAAGAATTTGCCAGAAAGAGGAGGAGAGGAACAAAGCCAGATACAATGAGTACCACCTGTTCTATGTATGGGCCTGCAAATCCTACAAAAAGGGGGGGCAGCACTTGCTCCCACTTCCTTATGGTGCTTTGCCCTTCTCCCAGGTGTCCCTCCCTCCTGCCTATGCAAAAGGAAATCTGGGTGGTAGTTCTTAATATGATAGACCCATGAGGCCCAGCAGTTCAGAAGTTGATTGAGACTGCTGTTCTAACACTGTTTCTGTTTGACTCTTCAAACCTCACAAGATCTGGGTGTTTGGCTATCTGTCTGGTGTACTGACCACCTAGCACACTAGCAGCTACCCTGTCAAGCCTGTTGGAGGTGGTGGCAGGTTGGGCTTTGGAGCACTCCAGGTTATTGGTCCTGGGCAACTTCAACGTCCACATTAATGATGCCGCCTCTGCACAGGCTTTGGACCTGGTGTCATCCATGGCAGCACTGGGACTCTCCCAAATTGTTTCAGTTCCTACACATCAAGCAGGCCACACGCTAGATTTGATCTTTGGGATGGGGATACAGGTGGACCTTGATGCCGTTGAAGTGGTCGGACCATTTTGTCCTGAAGGCTCATTTGGGAGCGCCACGACCACCACCACCCCTGCATAGACGGCAAGCTAATTTATGCTCGCCCACAGAGACTAATGGATCTAATGGGTTTCGAGAATGCTCTATGGGATTTGATGCCCACTGGTGGTTCATTGGATGAGCTGGTGGGGGACTGGTATGACCATCTCTCTGAAGCCATTGTCGAAATCGCCCCCTCCCGTGTCGCCCTCTCCATTCCCATGTCAGACTGGCTCCCTGGTATACAGAGGAGCTACATATGAGGTGGCTGTGAAGGCAGCAAAGAAGGATTTCTATGCTGCCTCCATAGCGTATGCAAGCTCATGCCCGGCAAAGTTGTTTCAGGTGGTTAGAAAGGGAGACCACCAAATTAATAATTCAGCTTTTGGGAGCTTCTTTGTACATAAAATTTTGTCTCCACCATGGCCTGCCAGAGACAGTTGATACAGTAAGGGAACTGGAGGCTCCTTGACCATCTTCTGGCCCTCATTTACATAACTTCAGTCTGTTCTCTCAGGAGGAAGTTGACAGGATCTTGCAGCGGATAAGGCCCACTACGTGCTCTCTAGAGCCCTGCCCGTTGTGGCTGGTGAAGGCCAGTGTGGACAGGTTAGAGGTTCAATTGGAGGTTATTATTAATCAATCACTGAGTTCCAAGGTTATCCCTGGGGCACTGAAGGAAGTTGTGGTGAAGCCTCTCCTGAAACAAAACATCTTTGTACCCCACCTATCTGTCCAGTTACTGACCAGTCTCGAACCTCCCGTTTCTGGGGAAGGTGATTGAGCGGGTGGTGGCAGAAGAGCTTCAGGTCTTCCTGAAGGATTCTTCCATCCTGGACCCATTCCAGTCCAGCTTCCATCCAGGACACAGGACGGAGACAGTACTGGTCGTCCTCATGGACGAGCTTTGCAGACATCTGAACCAAGGCAAGTTGGCGCTGCTGATTTTGTTGGACCTTTCAGCAGTATTTGACACAGTGACTATGAACTGCTGACTAGACATGGGCACAAACAGCATTATGAACAGAAAAAGCCCACAAACAGCCCGTTCATCTGTTCACAAACAAGCCATTTCTGAGGCCCCATTCTAAACGAACAAGTGGTTGTTGCAAGCCTCATTCATTGCCTTTGTCAGCTGTTTTTCAAGCCAGACAATCTGGCACCTGCAATCAATTCCCTTGGCAACCGAAGGCAGGGACTGAACTCTGTCTTAACTCCTTCTGGCTTTCCTTCTGGCTTTAGCCCTTCAAAGTACTTCCAGCAAAGTCCCGTTTTTGCCACTGTGAAGAGAAAATGACAGCAAAGGGGGGGACCCATGGATCATGCCTTTCCTGGGGTTCAATCTCTCTGAAACTTGGGGGGTCTTCAGAGGACAGTGAGGACTATGTCCCCTGCAAATTTGGTGGATATTGGACATTGGGAAGGTCAAT
Organism: Eublepharis macularius; assembly: GCF_028583425.1. NCBI lineage: Eukaryota > Metazoa > Chordata > Lepidosauria > Squamata > Eublepharidae > Eublepharis > Eublepharis macularius. The sequence continues at coordinate 117,308,450 of NC_072790.1, forward strand.
TTGTAACCCTTCAAAGTAGCTTCCAGCAGAGAGTCCTGTTTTTGCCACTCCGAAGAGAAAATGACAACAAAGCAGGAGACCCATGGATCATGCCTTTCCCGGAGTGCAATCTCTCTGAAACTTGGGGAGTCTTCGGAGGACAGTGAAGACTATGTCCCCTGCAAATTTGGTGGGTATTGGACATTGGGAAGGTCAGTTTGTGGAGTGTTTAAAGGGCCCTGGTCCTTGCATGTGGCAGGAATGGGCCCTTTAAACTATCAGGATTCCCCTCTGCCACCTGCCAGCTGATAGTTTAAAGGGATTTTTAAATGGCCACGAACAATGAACATGTTTGTGAGCAGGGTCATGTTCGTTACTGTTCTTTGTTCGTTGTTTGTGGATAGCAACGAACAATGAACAGCTTGTTTGGGTTCTTTTTCCGTTCGTGCCCATGTCTACTGCTGACCCACCACCTCACTGAGGTGGGGACCCGAGGGACTGCCTTGCAGTGGCTTGTCTCTTTTCTCCATGGTTGGGGACAGAGGGTGGCATTTGGGGAGAGCTTATCCACATGCCAGCATTTGGTGTATGGCGTCCAGCAAAGGACAATACTCTCCCCTTTGCTATTCAACCTGTATATGCGCCCTCTTGCCCAGCTGGTGCGAAGTTTCAGACTGGGTTGTCACCAATATGTGGATCCAATCCACACATGAGAGAATCATGGAGATAAACAGCAAAAAAGCAAGCAAAAATGCACCATGAAAACCTTACTAACAAAGTGAAATAAACTCTATTGGTATATGTACAGTGTATCAAGAAATAAATACAAAGAAACAGTCAATATTGCAAATTAATTCAAGTTTTGATGTACAGTAATTTCTGGCTGTGCAACAACACTCTAAGGCATCTTATTACATATGTGGATGACACCCAGTTGTATCTGTTGATGAGCGGCCGGCCTGACTCTGCCCCTGATGTCCTAATGAGAACCTTGGAAGCTGTGGCTGGATGGATAAAGCAGAGCTGGCTGAAGCTGGTAAAGACAGAGGTCCTGTACTTGAGCCATGGATTGCTAGATCTGGGAATCTGGCTCCTGACCTTTGATGGGGCACCGGTAGTGCCTGTCTCATTGGTCCAGAGTCTTTGAGTGATACTGGATTCCTCCTTATTGAAGGTGGGCCAGGTCACGGCAGTTGCCCAATCTGAATTTTTTCTATCTTCGACAGGCCAGGCAGCTTGCACCCTATCTGTCGATCCACGACCTAGACTACAATAACTCACTTTACACAGGGCTTCCCTTGGGCTTAACCCAGAAATTACAGCAGGTCCACAATGCTGCTGCATGTGTCCTGATGGGCACACCATACAGGGCACATATTACTCCCATCTTGCAGCAGCTCCACTGGCTCCCCATGGAGTTCCAGATTAGGGTCAAGATTTTGGATTTAATCTTTAAAGCCCTAAACAGACTGGGACCAGCATACTTGTGGGACCATCTCTCCCCATATGTACCCCAGAAAGCATTAAGATCTGCAAATAAGAACGTACTTGTGGTCCCCGGCCCCAGGGAGGCCCAGCTGGCCTTGACCAGGGCCACGGCTTTTTCAGTCCTGGCCACAACCTGGTGGAACTCTTTGTTGGAAGACACTTGGGCCTGCCAAGACCTTATGTCCTTTCAGTTCGCCTATAAGACAGAGTTGTTCCACCAGGCATATCGTTGAGGCCAGTCTTTGACTTTCTGATTGCTTAGGTGCTTCCCTACCAGTCTCCCACCAGGGGGGGCGACCCCCATAAATGCTGTCACCAGAATATGATCAAACTATGGCCCCCACCCACTCCTCTTGGTTTGTTATGTTCAGATTCAGCGCCGGATCCAGGGTTGCCCACGCCCGGGGCAACCCTTGGCTTACTGCCTCGCGTGCACGTGCACTCCCCGCGCTGCATGATGATGTCACTTTGGTGACATCATCACACAGGGCGGATGGAGGCAGTGTGTGGGGCTGAGAAGTTGCCTGCCCCATTTGCCTCCCCGCAGGCGAATGGCGCGGGCGGCCTTGCAGCCCCCTGCATTGCTTTCGTCTGCTCTGCAGGACAGGGGGCAGCCGGCTTGCCGCGCACCCCCTGCCCTCCAGGGCTGGCGAAAGCAGCGCGGGGGGCTGCGAGGCTGCCCGCAGCATTCACCTCCCCGCAGGACAGGGGGCGGCCCGCTTGCCAGGCACCCCCTGGGCACCCCCTGCCCTCCAAGGCAGGCAAGAGGCAGCACTGCTTTCGCCTGCGCCGCAGTACAGGGGGCAGCCGGCTTGCTGCGCACCCCCTGCCCTCCAGGGCAGGCGAAAGCAGCACGGGGGGCTGCGAGGCCACCCGAGCCATTCGCCTCCCTGCAGGTGAATGGCGTGGGGGCCTTGCAGCCCCCCGCGCTGTTTTCGCCTGCCCCGCAGGACAGGGGGCGGCCGGCTTGCTGGGCACCCCCTGCCCTCCAGGGCAGGCAAAAGGCAGCGTGGGGGCTGTGAGGTTGCCCGCACTGCCGCCTGCACGCTCCAGCAGCTGGGAGCTGCTCCCAGCGCCCCCTCCCTGGCGGCGCTGGGGGCAGACTACCCCCCCTGCCCCCCAGTAGATCCGGCCCTCTTCAGATTGGGGAAATTGGAGGGGTCCGCCATCTGATATGCTGTTTTAGGTATTTATGTATTTATGTTTTTTGTATTTTAAATCTTATTTATATATGTTTATATATTTTAAATGCTCATTAAGCATCTTATTGTATCCCACCTTGAGCCTGTTTGCAGGGAGGGTGGGCTAAAAAATCAAATAAATAAATAAATCTGGACAACAAATACAAGAAAATAAATCCTTGGGCATGATCCACATTTTTTCTCAGTTTTTAATCATGGTAATGGTGAGTGCAGTTTGGACCAGGCCCCAGTAAAGTGTTCTCTTTCTCCATCTTCACCCCATGGGCGGGGGCTGGGTTGGGGTCAAAGTCTTACAGGCAAAACCAAATGGCAACTGGGAAAAGCCTCTGCCCAAAATCCAGAAGTGACTTGCCTAGGGATGCCAGCACTCCATAATAATAATAATAACATTCAATTGATATACCGCCCTTCAGGACAACTTAACACCCACTCAGAGTGGTTTACAAAGTATGTTGTTGTTATCCTCACAACAATACCCTGTGAGGTGGGTGGTGCTGAGAGAGCTCCTAGAAGCTGTGACTGACCCAAGGTCACCCAGCTGGCTTCAAGTGGAGGAGTGGAGAATCAAACCCCGTTATCCAGATTACAGTCCCACACTTGTAACCACTGCACCAAACTGGCTCTCATTGGGAGTGAGGAATCCCCCACCTCCACCTTTTGCTCCATGGTCCCACTTATCTGGTTGGAAGGGGGAAAGGAGAGGGAAGGCATGCCTGAACTCACTACAGCACATGACAAAATGGCACGTGTGCACACTCAGGAGTCTCAGCAGGGCCAAATTTCCCCTAAACGCAATGCAAATGTTTTATTTGGGACTGATTTTGCCCCTACTGAGACCCTGTTGCTTCCTTTTTTGCAACCAGAACTGACGTCATTAGAGCCGGCAAGTAAGAACAAGAGGACTCAGACTTGGGCCACCAGCCTGCCTACAGCAATTTTGAGGTAAGGAAACCTAGCATACCTAGACTTGCCTCAATCATAGTTCAGTGCAAAATGCACTACAGAGAGCCAGCATGGTCTAGCGGTTAGAGTATCAGATTAGGATCTGGGAGACACAGGTTCAGATCCCCACTCTGCCCTGGAAAGTTACTGCGTGACCTTTAGTCAGTTACACATACTCAGCCTAAAACAGGGTTGCACTTACCTGTAACTGCTGTTCATCTAGTGTCTTCTGTGCTGACTTGAAGTTGTTGGCTGAGAGGAAATAAGACGCAGACACACAAACCTCAAACACTCTGGTTATGACCAATGGGCCAAGTTTAAATAAAGAGTGGCAACATATATGGGAAGTAAACACTGAGCTCTCTTTCCCAAATAGTCCTGGGCAGTAGCTGGGTAAAGGGAAGTAAATACAGGGAACTGGCTGCCTGTCTGGTGGAGCCTCTTAGAGGAAGAGAGGGGGGACCCAATGTGTATTTTGCTCTCTGCCTGATAAATGCTAAAGAGTCCAGTAGCACCTTTAAGACTAACCAACTTTATTGTAGCATAAGCTTTTGAGAGCCACAACTCTCTTTGTCAGAAGTGGCTCTCAAAAGCTTATGCTACAATAAAGTTGGTTAGTCTTAAAGGTGCTACTGGACTCTTTACTATTTTGCTACTACAGACTAACACAGATAACTCCTCTGAATCTATGCCTGATAAACAGAGGCTAGACAGACGATGTGTTGTGATGGTCCTTTGCCTGTGAATCCCCAAACCTGTGAAGGGAGGTTTATGGTGGATTGCAGTATGTAAAGGATTGGTCACAGGGTTGTTGTAAAGATAAAATGTAGGAAAAGAGAATTATGTAAGCTACTTGGGTCCCCATTGGGGAATAAGTGAAGTAACTAAGTCAGTCAGTCAGTCAATTTTCTGGAAACAACTCCTAGCAAGACCTAAAAGATGGAGGAGGGCTATCTAGTCTGAGTCAAGGCGCCATCTTCTTGCTACACACCAGGTAAATCTATGGTTTGCATCTATGGTTCAGGACACTGAGACTCCCCCCTTCCCACTGTATCCCCAACCCCCATGATCAGATTACTGGATACAGCCTGCCCATTCCGCCCACCATCCCACACAGCAGCCTGTTCTATGCAACAGTGGCAGATTTGCATACAGAACGCTGTATTCAGATATGGGATCACTGCCCCTGGAATCAGGTATAAACACATAAGTACATTTAAATAATACATGCAAGGAATCCAGAGTCTATATTTGATTTCAAACAGAGGATCAGTTGCTACATCTGATATTAATATAGAGACACGTGTCTCTGATCAAGATTGTCTGTGGAAATTGGAAATTCTCTCTTCTGCAGGAGTTCTGAAGAAGCATCTATAGGATCCGCAAGAGCTACTCTTCAGCAGCTTGTGAGCTACCTGAAGACGATGGAATTTTGAAAATTATACATTGAACTGCATACGTTCTTACCCTTGCCTCTAATGTAGGCCCATTGTGAAAATATATTTTCTATCTTTCTTCAAAGCATTCATTTGTTTTTAACCAGCATCTAACGTTTATAACATCCTCTAGAGAAATAGTGAATTTTCATCTTGGTCAACGGTATTAGAAATTTGGTCTTATTCAAATTAAGTATGAAAAAATAAATAAAGATCCTTGTCACTTAAAGTTGTTGCACGATGACATACATTCATGGTAGTGATGGTGGTGGGAGTCTGCTGGCATTAGTGAGATAATCAGATGTTGCTGAGTTCATCTTTCTGAATTAACAGATGGACGGAGTCTTCAGCCTTACATAAAAGTGATTAAACAAAATCCTCATGATGGCTACATGATTTCTTTCTCCAGATGAGACAGCTTGCAGCAAAGAAGGTAAAAAATAAAATTCTGTTGCCCCTGGAATGGAAAACTACAAGATGTTTGCAGTTATAAAACTGCCAATGCAACCCTAAACCCTTCTATAGCCATTGAAGTTAATTGTGTAATCATTTGACCAGACAGTAGGTGACACGAAAGATCTCCGCCTAGTGCCTTAGAGAGCTGCAGCCGAGCAGACAATAATGACCTTGGTGAAGCAATGGCCTGATTCATTATAAGACAAATTTATGTGAAATCAGTGGATATAGAAGAGTATAGCTTTGCTTAGGATTGCACTATAAATCTCTTAGGTCTGGTGTAATATACCTGTTTTGCCCACTACAGTTAAACTCATTTTGCCCTCCAAGTTTCCCCCATTGCCAAAAAAATGGAATTTGAAAGGATGGTCATTTTCTTACCTTTTGATACCCATATACAAGAAAAGCTTGTTCTGATTAAACTAAATCCATACCTTTCCCCCCACTTTAAAAATTTTACCAGTAAGATTTTAATGAAGAAAAACAAAATCACAAAATAAATGTATTTGTTAAAGAGCTCTCTTCTAAACAAAGCAGCAGTCCAGGGGGCATCAGTGGTGACTAGCAAAAATGAAGGCACTCTAGTGCCCCCTTATGGATATAATTTACAGGTGCATCTGAAATAGAAAATAGCAATATAATACACTAGCTTTACCCGACTCTGTTTAGGGAATGCGGTTGTATTTCCAATTTTTGTTCATCCTCGTGTCAGCTTTGTTAAGCACATCTTGCTTCATTCTGTTTTACAGAATCACTCCTGAAAATGAACATGTTAAATCTTCCTGTGCCAGAAAATTATTGTGAAACTGTTACTTAGATGTTAGGTTGGGTTTAGGAATCTAGTTAAAAAGTTCTTCATACATCCTAGGGTTGCCAGCTCCAGGTTAGGAAACTCCTGGAGATTTGAGGAGGCTGGGGAGGGCAGAGTTTGGGGGGGGGGGCAAGGGACCTCAGTGGGATATAATGTCATAGAGCCAACCATCCACAACAGCCATTTTCTCCAGGGGAACTGACTTTTCTCACCTGGAGATCAGTTGTAATTCTGGGAAATTTCCAGCCACCACCTGGAGGCTACAAAGCAAGGAGCGGAAAACTGCTCCTTGCTTTATAGTTACGTACACCAGGGATAGCCTCATTTTGGTTTGTACCACCTGGAGGCTGGCAACCCTAAATTGCAGCCTAGAGTTATAATTGGGACAAGGTTGAGATGCTTTCATCCTAATATGCATAACAAGTAGACCGGCTCACCCTTTTCCTTCGTGTTCTGTTCCTCATACTTTTACTTTCAAACACGTTTCAGGGAACAAACTAACTATATGCACAATTCAGGGTAGTAGAAGTTGAGTGGGTTAGCATTGTGGAGGGAGGAGGGTTGTGTGTTATGTGCCATTAAGGCACTTCTTACTTATGGCGACCCTATGAATTAATGATCTCCAAAACATCGTATCATTAACAGCCTTGTTCAGGGACTTGCAAACTTGAGGATCTTCTTTGTTGAGTCATTTGTGATTTTTTTCATACAGCCTTCAACTATTCCTAGTATTATTGACTTTTCCAGTGAGCCTTGTCTTCTCATCATGTGACCAAAGTATGATAGCTTCATTTTAGCTTCTAGGGAGAATTCAGGCTTATCTAGAACTTACTTATTTGTCTTTTTGGCCATCTGTAATACCTGTAAGACTCTCCTCCAGCACCATAGCTCAAATAAATGAGGGTGTTTTTTTTCCTGTCAGATTTCTTCATTGTCCACTTTTCACATCCATATGAGTGGGGAAAGTAATTGAAATTGGCATGCACATCTTTGAGTACTCACCCTAGGATCTATTTATTCCCCTTGCAAACTCTTGGGTACCACTATCTTCTCTTGATCTTTCTCATGGGAAGAAAAACAGACAGCCAACTTGCCAACAGACAGTCAAAGGTAGACCAGTTGTCACCAACAGCAGAGCAAAATCCAGCTCCTCAGCCCCACTCCCTTGCCACCCCCACCCCCAGGTGAGCCATTAAACTATCTGCTTCATTTGCAATTTAACTGTCACTGTGAAATAATTTTTATTGGCCACATTGAGAAGGGCTTTGACTATGAAAAGCAGAATGTAAGTTCTCAGGTAATAAGGACATTTAATAGAGTTATGTCATGGCTAGAAAGATGTAGCAGCATACCTAAATGCTTATATATCATGACATTCAGCCTTTTCATCACTATATCTCAATGTTTTACAGTAACTGTTTTCAATTCTGTGAAAAACTCATAGGAGTCCTTTGCCCCCTCTCTGCCTATACCTGAGGCTTTTGTGCCACCAAAGGGCAAATTTAAATCCCTGATAAGCCAACAATTAGTCCACACCAATCCACACTGTAGTCTCTTAGCTACACGATGAACCCGCCCCACATTATTTGACCAGACAGTGGCTGCCAGGCCATATTTGACCCCATTGGCTCTCCTAATCACTTCCTCTTCTGTGTCAAACACTGTGATGCAGGTCACAGGACCAAATATCTCATCTTGCATGCAACATGAGTTATCTTCAATTTCTGCAATGACAGTTGGAAGCATGAAATAGCCATTCTGGTTTCTAGGATGAAGAAACAAGGGGTCCACTCCCTCACCACAGAGAATCTTAGCTCCTTCTGCCTGAGCTTTTTTGATATAATTCTTTACCTAAAAGGAACAAAAATGTATTTTTAGAAAGACCTATAATTTCTGATTGTCCCTGCCAGATATTTAGACAAATATGGAACATGGTGTAGTAACAGTAGTTCTAGGAATTACAGATACTTAATAAATTATGAGAATGAATATTAAGCATTACAAGAAAAAACCTTCGGCACCTCAAAATGCTATTACTTAAAATGTGAGAAAAAACAGAATCTCTGATTTAAGCTTCTGGTCACTTGGATTGAATTTAAATGCAGTTCTGATATCTACACCTGTACAACTGCATGCTGAATGCCTGCAGTGCCTAATTGTAACAGGTCCCCTAGGGTTCAAATCTGGTCAGGAGGCAACATGAGGAGAATGTCTTGGCCTCTACACTCTGTTTGTTTGGTCCCCCCAGGAAAACTTCTTGGACACTATATGAAACAGGATGCTTTTTTACCTTTGCTAAATGTTCTTTACTTATCAGTGCTCCCATGTCAGTTGTGGGATCTGAAGGACTTCCAACCTTCCATTTTTTGACAGCCTCCACAAACCTTTTCAAAAACTCTGAGTAAATGTTCCGCTGAACAAAGATTCTGCTTGTGCAGAGACATATTTCACCCTGAGTGAGTAAGAAAGAAGCAGAGAAGACTCTGTCATGGATGATTATTACTGCAAAATGCCAAAAGTATTCCTTACAATACATGGAACACAGTAGTGTGAAAGCATAACATGACTGAAAGCTTTATTGAATCAGAATAAATGTCCATTGCATGCAGCCAAAGGCCGTCACCATTAAGCAAATAAAACACATAAGTAAAACATGAACAATAATCGATAAAACTATAATGTTAAAAATACTTAAGAGTACATTAAAACACAATGGCACCTTCATTAAACACATATGAAGGAGTTGTAACCATTAAACACATCTCAAGCTTGGATTTTCTTAGCTGCCAGGGTAAACTGTGCTACTCTATCAGAGATGTATGGATCAACATCGGAAAGAAGGAGGGTTCATTTTTCTACCACAGGAGAAGAATCAATGTCTTTTAAAATTTCACCAAGAAATTTATTTCTGGGCTCTGTATACAATGGGCAGAACAAAAGATAATATGGAAAGCCTTCAAGGATGGAAGCCCCACAAATACAAAAATGGGTAGCAATCAGTATTTGTGTGTAATGACCAACTAGAATGGCTGAGGGCATGGCTTGAAACCCCAGAGAAGTTAACACTATTCTAAGACTAGAAAAGGTGATTTGGGTTAAATAAGAGGCTCTGCTATGGTACCTCTTGAACAACCTGAACCAGGGAGAAAATTTGGAGCAGAGAGATGAACTTTTGGTTCAATGCAGCATCAGACTTAAAGATTCAGTCTTGTATATTGAGACAGAGCAATGTAACACTCCGAAAGTCATCCACCAGAGAATAATGATGGAGGATATTACGCCACCTGTGCAAACACATCTGAATGCAGCAGTGCATTGCTTTGACTTTAGAGCAGTTTAGTGGGAAGATCCCTTTGCTTCCTCCAGAATCTAAATAAGTGCAAACAGGCTTTGGTAGAAGGTAACCCAAGTTCAGCCTACACTAAAGTTACTAGAATACTGTGAGGCAAAGCTAGAATTCTCTTTAGAGATTTTGGATTGGTTCCAGGATCAAGATCAGACATTCATTCCAAGCCCAGATCTCTGTACCATAAAGAAGCTGCAGGATGGCCCTAAACTGGAACAGTTTCAAGGCCAGCTCAACTAAAAATCCTTCTTCCAAGGTGTAAAATCTGAAGATGGTCTTAGTGGTTTTCAAAACTGAGGCTTTTGTTATCACCAGGTGGGCTTTCCATGAGAGGGTTTCACTGAACTTCACCTCAAGAGACTTTGTTCAGTGGAATTGTCATAGAATCATAGAGTTGGAAGGGGCCATACAGACCATCTAGTCCAACCCCCTGCCCAGTGCAGGATCAGCCTAAAGCATCTCTGACAAGTATTCATCCAGCCTCTTCCAGAAAACTGCCAGTGAGGGGGAGCTCACCACCTCCCTAGGCAGCTGATTCCACTTTTGAACTACTCTGACCGTGAAAAGGGTTTTCCTAATATCCAGCCGGTACCTTTGTGCATGTAATTTAAGCTCATTGCCTTGGGTCCTATCCTCTGCTGCCAACTAGAAGAGCTCCTGGCCCTCCTCCAAATGACAGCCTTTCAAATATTTAAAGAGAGAAATCATGTCCCCCCTCAATCTCCTCTTCTCCAAACTAAACATTCCCGAGGCCCTTTGTCATCCATTCCCATTGTCATCCATTGACCATTTATATCTTCGAGGTCTCTTCCCAAAAGGCAATTACTTTGGCAAAGTTGATGTACAAAAATTGCCCAGTTTTTTTCAACATCCACCTTAAACTGATACAAATTAAGGACACCAACACTATGTCATCTGCATATAGGAGAATTGATATTTTCTGACCTCCCAAGGATGGTGGAAAGAACTCAGGGCCTGACAAACTTGGAACTATGTCATTTAAATACAGATTGAAGAGCAAAGGGGCCAAAATGCACCCTGTTTGACCCAGAGTAATCAGGAGCTCCTCTGTTAAAGAACCTGTACGGCCTACCTTAACTCTAGCAGATATATTGGAATGAAGTTCCTGAATCAGGAATGTCAAAGAAGACTCTAAAGTAAATTTACTGAACATTCAGTTTATTGCACACATGCATGGAGAGCTGCCTGAATCACTCTGAGCAACCTAAACCTTGTAACAAGATCATAAAGAAGCAAGCTCTGCCACTACTGGTCAGGAACTTCAAAGAACTTGTTCGGTAAAAGGGCAAGTAATACTTCACTAGGTCACAAGATCAGACTTTCAGAAAAAGAGTGACATCTTACTGTGCTTTAATGGTTGCTACTGCACATTATACTTTGACAGAAATAACAGGCATTTATCTATAATAGTGCCTGCTAGTTTTACACACAGTTGGTTCCCATGTACTCAAAGGAAGCCGTTAGATCCGCAAACACTGCAAACGTGACCTTGGTGGGGTCCTTAATACTCTGTTGAGCCAGTAAAGAGTCAGGCAGTGATCAATAGCGCCTATCCCTTTTCTGAGCCCTGCTTGCTCAGGATAAATAACTTATTGGAGGTCTCCCAGTTCTCCAGTTTGCACAGCAAAAAATTGCTGTACAACTGGCTAATTGGTTGATCTTTTGGGGGGACCAATTTGCAGCCCTTTTAAAATACTGGAGCTACAATATTTGATCTTGGTAAACAACTTGGCAAAGATGGGCACCCACCAGTCTGGAAAGGATTTAAACAACTCAGGAGGGATCAGGTCTTCACCAGGGAACTTACTAGAGGAGAGAGATGTGATCAGACCTCTTATTTCAGATGCTGCAATGGGAGGCCATTGTGGTAAGGTAGACTGATTTAAATGTGGTGAAGTGGTGTCTGCCACACTGCCTCATTCTCCCAAATTGGGGGGGGGGGGGTGAAATACCTGTCTGAAGTGAGCATTGCAGTCTTTTGCTGAGATCTGAGCCTCCAATAAAGGGCAAGGGGATCTGTCTAAACTGAAGGAAGCAAATTCCCAGAACCGGGACTCCCTCAATTTAGAAAAAAGAAGCATTTCTCTCAGACCTCATAAACAGAGAGAATACACAGGTAAAAACTGAGAGCTGGAACAAAGTGAGCAGTTTGGATAAGACAAGATGTAAAATTACTCCAACAAATGCACATCTGCATGTGGTACTGCTTGGAGCCAAACTAAGCTCTACTTTCCCCCCCTTTATTTTACATCGTTTATAGCTTGCCTTTGTCACTGACTCAAGTCAGACTACAATATAAAGAAAACTATTCAGACAAGTGTGAATTCTCCTTGTTTGCTAAGGGGAAAGGAACTCTAAGGGGGATTTATGGGGAGGACTGGGGTGAGGAAGAAGCAGCGCTTCACCCCTCATGGGTCCACTGATTCGCCAATACAAATACCCCTCCAGCACCCACATTAGCATTACAATAGGAACATGGGTTGGAAGAACCCCATGATTTCCTCATGAGGACTTGGTTTCAGTATTAGTCTTCTGTTGTTCCCACCACGCTTCCTTTTCTCCCCACATCCATTGTTTTACACAAGGACAATCACATTGCAATGACTGCAATCTCACGCAAAACAGGCACCAAAGACATCATGCAATTCAGTGAGACAGCATTTCTCAGCAGGAGCAAGGCAATGAACAGGAGGTCATTGAGTGATGGTACATGAAGTGAAGCACATGCATGCTTGAAACACAGCCCAGAGACAGGCTGTTGGAAAAGGTGTAACCTACAGTGATGAAAAGTGACATTGGTGGAGACTGACTGCGGTGATGTTCCAAAACAACAACTGTTAAAGAATTGTCATTCACAAAATGGGAGTGATCACTCACACCTGTTTGTCACCCAATTGTTCTTATGATGTGTAACTGCTGAAGAGTGATGCCACCAAAGTTTGTAATTAATCAGTTTGGAACTAGCTCATAATATTTGGCCAGTGAATGGAAAGAGTGCCATTGCTACCCTTCAAGTTCTCTCAAGACTCAGAATGACTAACTTCTGCATGTGTCACAGGAAGCTGCTGGGCACATGTGCAGAAAGGGCGTATTTACTCTTGTTAAAGGTTTTGTTAAACAGACGTGATCTGGGTGAAATCACCATGCAATTTATGGAACACCACTGTGATATTCCCTGATTCAAAAATTGCATGTCACAGACAATTTACAAAGCACTTGCTCATGCAACTGCCACCAATTCTTCTGCCATGACAAATTCCAAAGCCCGTAACTTTGAGACATTAATTTGCATCCTATACCTTGTTTTCACTTGCACTCTTCTTCATACATGGCAAAAATAGTTCTCTGGAGGTAGGCATTTCCACTCATGCGTGACCAATGTCTTCTCAAGGAGCTGAACAATACCTAGCACCAGAGGAATGTGCTGCGGAGTGGAGGTCAGCCTCCACAGTGAACTAAGAGGAGAACAAACAGAAACAAGGCATAGGTTCAAAGGCCCTATTTAGTTTGCAATACAGAGTACGCCTTTACTCAATGAGTAATTAAATTGTGGCTTTCACTGTCACTGGATGCAGTGATGGCTACTAGCCTAGATGTTGGCCTTTTTTGTATGGCAGATTTTTGCCACTTTTGGTGCCATACCTCCTTGGGTTTTCTTCTGAAATCCAGACAATTAACTCTCCCTTCAGTGCAGGCAGAAAATTTGAAAGAGAACCCTTGAAATGCTGTATTGAAATCTGAAGAGGGAGTTAATTGTCTAAAATTTGGGGGGGGGGGACCTAAGAGGTATGGGGCCAAAAGCAGCAAAATTGCCTGTGCCAAAAAAGGCCAGTGTTAAAAGAGTATTAGAGGAATTCACAGAGGATAGCCAAGATGTTGGCTACATCCCTAGGTAGGAAACCTCTAAATACTACTGCTAGGAGGTAACATGAGGGGAAGGACCTTTTGTCCCACCATTCCTCATGGCAGCTGCAAGATACAATTTAAAACATACAGAGTAAAATAAAACTCAAAACAACCCTGTTCCCAAAGAAAATATCTGCCGTCTGTACCCCATTAAAAGCTCTGGCAAAGAAAACAGTCTTGCGGTGTCTCCTAAAAGTTTCTAGAGATAGGGACTGGATCCAACCATCTCTCAAGAAGCCATCCTCTTACCTCAAATTTCCTACTACTTAATTGGCTCTTCTTCCAACAGTTGGAAGTTGAAAGAACAATTGGAAGTTGGAAGAATTCTCCTTAGCCGGGAAGGTTTTCAAATTTGCTCAGCAGAGTGATAGGATCCACTCCAATGCCCCCCTCACCTCCTCAGGGAGCCTGTGCTACAGCACAGAAGGTAGGTGGCAACCTGAGACCTGCAACTGATCATGGGGACATATGGAAAGGGACAGTCCTAGACCTCTGTGCCCTGCTTGTTTGTTCTTCAAGTCTAAATTGGCCTGTGTGAAACAGGATGCTGGCCTAGATGAACCATTCATCTGATCCAGCAGGGCACCTCTATGATCTTATATTCTGAAATCATACGGTCTAAACTCAGGAGTAGTGTGTGCATAGTAGTGTGACAATTCATCAGTAATCAACCATCCCACCAAGCAATACATTATCTTAACTAGTGCTTCTTCTTATGGCTTTTTGGGCATTTTTTTCCTTGATTCTGTTGAAGCAGTCTTCTGCTCCAGGGTAGGGTGGACATTTTTCCAGGTGATTACTTACCATATTGGGATTACTTTTTCCTCATGTCTTTTTCTGTAGTGAGACAAATGTATGTTTCATTGTCAATCATCCTAAGCTGTTCTCGATGCTATCTAAGGCGGGGGGGGGGGGTTGCCCCAGGAGAGGGGAAGAACAGGGATTGTCCAAAGCCTTAAGTGTTTGTTTGTAGATGTTCAGTCTGAAGGGAAAATACATGTGGACTCAACCAGTACCTCAGGTGTACATTACCAATATAGCAACTGAGCCACAATTTTCAAGATGTAGTATAATGATGTATAAGACAATATTGACATATATATGGGAGATGATGTTACTAAGTACACGTGCACCACCAACGTTATGGACTACAGCGCATTCTCTGAACACCAAGAAATCTCAGAAAGAACCAAACACATCATTTATTAATTACTCATGAACAATATCCACCCTGAGTTGACACCATGTTGGATGGCCAATTGTTGTATTATAAAACTACACTTCACGGGCTTCAGTTTCACAAGCATAGCATTAAACGGGGAGTTGCCCATTTCCACATACCTGATTAGCAAAGCTAGATCTTACAGTGGCGGGGATGCATTCATCCAAACTGGCATCCTCAAAGATGATAGCCGGGTTCTTGCCTCCAAGCTCCAATGAGAGCTTCTTGAAGAACGGAGCACTCCTCTCAATGATGCGCTGACCAGTAAGCGTGCTTCCAGTGAAGGAAATCAGGGCCACCTCAGGATGAGAAACTAGAGCATCCCCAGCTTTGGAACCATGCCCAAATATGATATTCACAACACCTGGGGGGAAACCTCATAACCACAGATATAAAAAAATGTTAAGGAAATAGCATCTGCTCCCACTCTATTTGTGTACTTCTGTGACTTAAAGAGGAAGGGTAAAGTTTAATTCCATGGCAGAGTGAGAGCAACACAAAGAAGTCCTGCCTCCACACAGACTGAACCATCCTATTGTTGAGTGTAAGTACAATAGCTTAAATCAGGAAGGAGTGGATTTATCTCATGGCAAATGGGGCAGTAACTGGGTCCTGGCCCAAAGGCAAGAGAAGCAGGTTTCTTTCCTTCTTTCCTTCTATCCTTCTTTCTTTCTTTCTTGTCCGGGGTCAGCAGCCCAGCCCCCGGACTTGCTGGGAGACAGCAGGTCAACCGCTCTGACTGGCAAACAGAGCCAGAACCTGCCTGTGCCAGGGAGAAGGGGCGAGGCCCCAAGGCCTCAAAAGGCGAGAGGAGACAAAGGGAGCCCAGCTAGTCCCACCCCGCTGGGGAAGGAAAGGGGGCTAAGCAGAGCAGAGGAAGGGGGCAAGGACAGCGGGATTGGGGACCCAGCAGTCGCCCACACAGAGTCCTTACCTGAAGAGAAGGAGCAGCAGCCCCAACAGCCCAGAGCCAAGCCCCAGCTAGAGGATAGTAGCCTGGCCCAGGAGACCCCAAGAGCCAAGCCCCTCCAGGTGGAGCTGCTGGAGGCACTCTGCTGGAGGAGCTGGGCAGCCAGCCAAGGGGCCACAGCTGGGCCTGCCTTCAGCAATCAGCTCAGCCAGGGAGGCCTGGCAGCCAGCCAGGGGGCTGCAGCTGGACCTGCCTTCAGCAATCAGCAGAGGCAGGGAGGCTTGGCAGCCATAGAACAAGGCACAGCTGGTGCTGGTCAGTGGAGTCAGATCAGCTACCCCAGCTGCCACTACTTGGGGCAGCCCAAGACCAGGCTGGAAGGAGGGTGGGGCAGAGAAAAGAAGCCCTATAAAGGATGGCTGGGAAGAGCTCTGGGGTGGTGGGTTTGAGCGAGGAGCATGAAGAGAGTGGATGGAGGAGGAGAGGCCAGAGGGGGTGAGTGGCACAGGTTGAGCGGACCAGCGAGTGGATTGAGAGGGAGTCTGGGTGATGTATACCGCCCCTCCTTTCACAGAGCAGGGTCCTGCAGCATCCCTGGCACCCCTCTGATGTCAGGAGCAGACTGCCCGGTGCCCCGCCCAGTGGCAGCCGCGGCAAGCCCTGACATTTCTTTCTTTCTATTACAGATCTGTTGCATTGTTTCATTAGATTTGTGGAAAGGTGGGGTACAAATATCTTTTAAATGAATAGATGCAAGCACTCTTAAGGTCTCTCCAACATTTTCTAATTGAGATGTCTTCCTTTAAAAAAATTCGTATCAAAGATCAACTAGCTGTAATGGACATTGGTTGCGTATGATACTATTTCCCCTACCTTATACATGACCACTTCCTATACGAGTAGTTATAATTTCTGTTAATACCGATGGGGGTCAAATAAATACCATCAAAATGGTCATGTTACCTGAAGCCTTAGAAGAGAGAGAGTAGTATAATCACTATTCCATTATTGCCTCTTAAAAGATTGCTTTGCCTTAAAATATATAATAACCACATACTAAGATTTGTCCACCTTTTCAGGATTACCTGCTTTGTCTAGAAGCTTGCACATCATCCAAGCAGTGACTGATGTCATTTCACTGGGTTTGGCAATGACAGTGTTTCCACACATAACGGCTGGAGCAATTTTCCAAGTCAGCAAGTAAAGTGGCAGATTCCAAGGGCTAATTAAGCCAGCTGAAGAAGGAAGGAAATGAAGCAGGCCCAAAAAGTTTAGCAAGTTTGTTCAGACAAGGAGTCTCAGCACTTGGCAAAAACCTGAGATTCCCTTGACATCCAGCCAAAAGGGTGTCAGCCCTCTCTGGAAGAAGCATTTCAGTTGTTTTTCCTTTACTCTGTGCCCCAATGATAGCTACTGACAAGGACTCATACTAAACTGGTACCCTGCCTAGGAAATATTCATTTATATGGATTTCCCATGTATATGTACTTTTGTGTAATGGGCACAATTTGTTTCCTTAATCACTTACAACTTGGTTTATTATTATTAGAATTTATTAGAAGATATTTTTATGAGGCAAAATCTCTCTCAGATATCATATGAGGAAGAAATTATTTCTCTGGAGGGCTATGACTTTGATCAGAGAAATAGCTTGAGTGGAGAATTAAACACATACTATCCCTAAGAGTCTGTTCCAATCAAAATCGGAACCACTTGTACCTCTGATTTTTAAAAAGGAAACAAAATAATCACAGATTGGTTTTTTACATGAAGTTTGATCCTAACAGGGGGATTTGAAACCAGTTCCAAGTCCAGCATTTTAAACAATATACCAGCAGAAATAAGGCAATCCTTCATTCCACTTGTCATCCTTCCCCCATTTATTTAGCTAAGGATGAAGACGACAGTGATTGGTTTAAAGGTTGCTTACAGATTCTCTGGCTCTTCTCTGCTGAGATTGTGGGAGGGCTGCATTTCAAGGGGCTTAATACTGATTTCTGCTTGTAAAGTCTTCATTTAGTTTTGAATCTTATCATTTAGAGGGGCATATTCTGAGGATTTCAGCTTGTACATTAAAAATTTTCTGTCCAGAGAAAAAGAAGATACTTAGAGGCATTAAATGTTCTGGGTATAAATACCAGATATGTAGAAAAAAGTATTCTAACAGAATCATAGTTTTATGCACTTTTTAAAAGCCTGAATCACTGTTTCTTGTGAACAAACTTGTGATAAACTGCAATAAATAACATCAGAAAAGAAATGATATTGTCTGGCTATTCTGTCAAATGGCAGCAGACCAATGAGGGAAAGTGGGGTTCTTGGCTATTCAGCCAGGGGCCAGTTTGCCTCAGACCCACATGATCTGAATGGTGGCCTGAGGCTTGGGAGGTGGGGCTGAGAAGGCTCAGCCAATCTGAAGGGGACAGCAGGGGATGCACCTAGCTGCTCCCTTTACCTTGGCTGATGTAATGCAGCTGTGGTGCATGTGGTTAATTGTCAGTCATCACATGGTGAGTGATGAAGCTAGTTCAGGTGCTTGTGTTACGCTGCCTCCAGTTCAATATTGTCTTTAGAGCACAGCATGTCCCAGAGGTGGATAATATTGTGGATGCCCTGTCTTGTTTTCGGGAGCAGCACTTTTGAGAGTTGGCACTGCATGCAGCCACTCCAATGCCTGAGAGCCTCTTGAGCCTTGGGAGATGGAAGTCCAGCAAGCGGTTTTGGCATCGCTAGCTCCAACACTAGGGCAGCTTATGCCAGTCAGGTACAAGAGTTTTAGGCCTTTAGAGGGAAGGTAGGATTGGGGACCATTTGGCTGTTGCTGGTCCAATACATACAGCAGTTCTTGGTTCACCTCAGTAGTCAGAACTCTGAGATCTTACCTGGCGGCATTGGCCTTTAAAGGCAAGGGCTGGAGAGACTGAAGATGCCACAGGAGACTTTAGGGTGCACAGAATGTTAGAGGGTTGGTCTAGGGAGGCACCAGTAATTCAGGACAAGAGACGGCCAATTACACCTGAGTATTGAAACATCCATATGCAGGTCCCACTGTGCAAATACATATGAGAAGCTGCTTTTGGGGACAACAGCCTGCCTAGAGTTTTACTGAGGGTGAGTGAGTTGTTGGCACAATCATGGAGGGACATATCTCGGAAGGTGCTGCAGTTGGTTGATGTTACCATCCTGTCAAACCAAGCGAGGCTATTGATACAATGGTTCACAATTGACCAGAAGGGCAAGGGTCAGCAGGTTGTATTACTGATGGTGGGAGACCTGCAGTTCTGCCTCTTGAAGGTGCTGCACATATATCTGGAGTGGTGGGGCAATGCCTCAGGTTACCTGTTTCAGCATGCCAGTGGCAAGGTACTGACACAATGCCAGTTCTGAGCTATCACACAGAAAATTTTAGTGGAAGCCAGGTTGCTAGCCCAGGAGTTCGGGATGTACTCATTCCGATTGGAGCTGCATTGGCAGCCATGGCTCTCGGCCTTCCAATGGATCAACCGGTGGCAATCCAGGACTTTCAAGTGTTATGTTAGATAATATAGGGCTGGTGGGCCAAAACAGGCTGCATGGTTATGGATGCTGATATGTGTGACTTGCTGTCTTCCAGGTGCATACGGATCACAAAGGCCCATCAGAATCTTCATTGAGAAGGCCAGAAGGAATGTCAATGTGGCCATTAAAAAGGCTGTCATGGCAAATGGAGAGGCTAGCATTTCTCATCCTTTGATTAGATTTGATCAACTGCACCTGTATAGAAGTGAGGGGGTTGACATTTCCAAGGAGGGCTGTGATCTCTATTTGGCTGATCTTTATCAGGGCCTGCAGGACATAACTGTCAGGTGAGGCAAGGGGTGTTAAGCTAGGCTAAGCCCCTTGTTTGGCAGAAATAGAGTGGGTTGCTCAGGAAAGGTAGGGTTAATTGGCAAATACCCAGAGATTTCTCGATGATGGGTGGGATATGCCCAGACCAGGTCACCATGTGCCAAGTGGTTGGGCAGCACTAGGAAGGAGCACCAGAGGTGCTGAGCGGCATCCCCTGGTCTTGATAGGTGCCTTGAGGCCCATCAAGGGAGGTGGATGAAGCTGGGCACCTCTCTGCACAGGAGGCTGTGCAGGATGGGATAAACAAGGCAGGCGAAAACAGCCAGCCAGATTTGGAGCCAGGGTGGACTTGCCGGGGGGGGGGGCATCCAAGGAGGATGCCTAGTGCAGCCAGCCCTCAAAATAGCTTGTGGAAGAAGCATGTGATGTAGCTCTGCAATTTTATGGTTAATAAAGAAATTAGTTGAACGCACATAATGCGTGTCTGTCGTTATTGTCTCGTGTCGTACTCAGGTGCTGGGGCAATATTATTGATGAATCTACTGCTAATCTACTCAGGAAAATACCCGCAAAATGAAAGTTTCCACTGAATCTGCTTAGGTTGGGGGCAGAAGTTGCCACTATAGTCCCACAGCCCTCTATGTATAGGCAGTGAATACACTTAGAATGCATGCTGAAAAGGAACATATTCACATTAGTATGTACGTAAATTGTAAACCCTATTTGCTTATGAAAACTTTCCAAACTTGACTTGGTTCTCAATAAACTTACATGCTACACTGTTTTTCATTCTCTATGCTGCAGGCCTTCAAGCCCACAAGAAGCACCATTGACCCCTTCCCAAATCCTCGTTCTCATAATTGGGTTGAGTACTAGTAGTTGTGTTAGTCTGAAGCAGCAAAATAAAAACAGTGGCAACTTAATGATTTAACAAAATGTATTCTTGCATTTGCCTTTGTGGATTAAAGTTCACTTTATCAGATGGATTTGAATTGAAGAATATTTTCATTGTGTGCTTCATATTTGGAATATGGCTACATAATGCCACCACATTCAGAATCTCGAATGAGCCAGCTGAGTACGCTACCAAGATGTAAAAATGCCAGGGCACATGTACCTAGGCAGGGGCTGTCCCTGTACAGATGTGACTCTGTTGCAGAAGTAAACTACTGTAACACACCTTACAAAACTTTGTATGACAGCAATTTGACTTCATTCTTATTTTTAAGTACATTGTGACACCTAGTGGTACGTTGAAGAATTCCGGAAACAGAAACTGTATTTTACAGGGGAAATGGTATTGTCTGTAGATTGTGTGCCTAAGGACCAAACGACATGTTATGGCAGCCACAGGTCATCAACACCATTTTACAGAAGAACTGACCATTTTAAAAATGTCAAAGCATGCTGGGTGCGTGTGCGCGCGCGGTGTGTGCAATCTGGATCCCCGTATGTTTTTTCATCAAGTTCCAAAACAGCCAGTTTCAGTAAGATCACCTAGCTCTCCTGCATCATGGCCCCAATCTTCATGACATTTTTAAATTGGTCAAATTCTTCTGTAAAGAATTTGAAAATACTGAAAAACTGAAAGACTAATGTAGGGGTTTTCAATCTATCATGGACAAGTAGTAACAGCACAGGAACAGCAGAAGGGAATTATATTGATATCCTTTGAGATGACAAGATACGGTTTGGAACACTGTTTAGTGGTTATTTTGTGAGATTATCTGAAATGTTTAGTAATGACTAGAATTGTTGTTATAATGATAGGCAGGCCCATCCTTAGGCAAAGGGAGACAACTACTCCAGGGAGCAGTTTGGGAACATTATTAAAGGACTGCAAATGAACAGCTATTTAATTAAATATTTTAATAGTGGCTGGGGTATCATTTGGATGTTGCATCTGAGATTATGTCTGTTAGCACCAGAAATCTGATAGTGACTACAGAATATAGCTGCCAACTCCAAGTTGGGGAATTCCTGGAGATTTGGTGGTGGAGCCTAGGAAGAGGAAGACATAATACTATAGTGCCCACCCTCCAAAGCAGCTGTTTTCCCCTGAGGGTTGTAATTCTGGGATTTCTCCAGGCCCCACCTAGAGGCTGGCAAGCCTACTGCAGAAAATTACTGAACTGACATGAGAAATGTTGAGTTGTGATCTAGACAAGAGTGATTTGCAAAATGATGGAAATCTTGCAGCAATAGAATAACTAACATTTTCTATATCAGAAAGAAAACTAGGACAATGAAAATTTCAGGGAATTTTGGAACCATCACTGTAGACATCTTTTAATTTTGCTATTTTTAATTAGTTTGGAGTGCTTAACAATCCTAAACTGAAATTCAATTTAGTAGCAATAAAGAAAGAAATCCTTAGTCTAACAAGATAGGACATCTCCCAAAGTGAATATTGAATCTGTCCAAAAAAAATGTAATTTTAGTTATTTGGGAAGACATTACCAATTCCCACTGGTGTTCTCACGGTATAATGCATACAATCCATATGGTCCATCTGTGTGCTCTCAGTTGTCTGGTGAAGAACGGAAGATGAAAAAAAACGGAAATTGTATACTGCCCGAGGGATGTCCACTGTTCTAGCAAATGCAACCGTTTTCCCTGAAACAAGGAGACGTTTTACAAGTGTTATTGAAATCTTGTAGGGATTATTGTAATCTTTTGGATAGGTATAAATTGTCAAAAGTACTAACTTCTGAACTAAATGGTAAGGTTTTCTTACAAATGAATGAAAATATCAATAATTTTCACAGATGTTACACAGGAAAGGGGAAGGAAAAAATATAAAATATTCAGCGATCAGGTCATAAACAAAAAGTAACCAGCCACCCAAGAGAATGGATGTAAGAGGATTAGGAGCACCCTGAGCAAATGTTTTATGTGCTGGTATAAATCAGCACATGATTTGCTTTTGGATTACTGACAACTCTATCATTTCCTTTTCTTTAAAGCTTCTCTAAGAAACCCTTCAGTCTCATAAAAATATTTGCCTGCTGGCTGTTCTAGGATCCCACCTACCTCTCCCATAAGCCTTAATCTAACCATTTCTATACTGAGCTTCATTTGTCTCCAGAGACACAGGCTGCAGACCCCTGACATAGATGCAAGAATCAGCTTTTTACCTAAGATACCAAGATGTGGAGTGTTGTACTAAACAATACATTGTACTTTAACCATTAGTGTTGATTACATCACTCGTTATGCATCCTGGGCCACATTGCCAATGTCCCATCCAATGTGTTTAAACCTGTTCATTTTGACAATTGCCATACTGCCCAAGACAGTTTTTTGTCTTTACCTTGATCTTTTGATTCTGCTTCTGCAAACGACTCCAGATCTTTTTCAATCAGGTCTGCCAGCTTGCTCATTATTTTTGACCTGTCTTGAGGACTTTTGGCAGACCACCCTGGAAAGGCATTTTGGGCAGCTTTGACTGCAGCCTCCACCTTCGAAAGACAAAGAACTGATGCAGTTCCCATGGCGTTAAGCAGAATAGGAAAGAGGATATACTAAGCAAAAGTACGAGACGAAAATGATCTTAGAACATACTGTATTTTTTCTGCACAGATTAATCTGGGCCAGACTTTATGCCCTTATTTTGAAAACTCCACCAATCCCCCAAAATATGTGATTGAACTTAGAGTGCTCTGGAGAATATACTGTGTATCCGTCACTCTCAGCAAGGCAGAGTTGACTCTCATATTGCCATATTTACACAAAATGGCAACCATTAGGGTTGCCAGGTTTCTATACCCTCCTGCCAGGAGGAGGAGGGACCTGGCACTTACCTCATGCCAGCAGTGTGGTGCTCCTGCACACATGTACAGAGCACTTGAGCACCCCAGCACCTACGTGATGACATCAGTCCTGGAAGTGGCTGCATGAGCAGTCCCGCGCTCAATGTGGGGCCAATTCTGACCATTTGGGGCTGGCACGACAACATTACTTCTGGGAGTGATGTTGTCGTGCCTGCTGGGAGCGCACACAAGGAGCACATTCCTGGGGTGCCTGCTGGTGGCAGGCAACCTCTGGGAACTTGCTACCTCCCACCAATCACTGGTGGGTTGGTAAGCAAGAAGGCAAATCCCTGGGAGTTCGCTCGTCACCAGCAGGCACCTGGGAACCCTAGCAACTATATGTATTGGGAGGATCGTTCGTGGGTACCACGTTTTCCCATTTTGCAATTGTAACAACTGACCAAGGTTCTTGCCTTCTGTTGCTCCTTCAAATGTATTATACATCATTCTAACATTAGGTGACAGTGTTGAGCTGTTGTCCCTCTTCTTCCAAAGCTCTCGAATTTTAAATTCCAAGAACTTCCAAAGGAAGAGCTTATTTCTCTTATTACAGAAAGCTAGGTTAAACATCGAGAAATAACTATGCAAACCCTGTAGCAGTAAGCCAATCAAAATATGCAACATCTTAAAAGATTGTTCTACTGTAATTACTCCTATATAAAACCTGAGCTAAAATAGCAATGTAAGTCATCTGGGGCAGGACATGGAAAACAGTAGAACAATCTCTTAAGATATTGCTCTGACCTGGATAGCTCAGGCAAGCCCGATCTCATCAGATCTTGGAAGCTAAGCAGGGTCAGCCTTTGTTGGTAATTGAATGGGAGACTTCCCAAGAAGAGTGGGGTTGCTATGCAGAGGCAGGCAATGACAAACCACCTCTGTTAGTCTCTTGCCTTGAAAACTGTGGCAGGGGTCACCCTAAGCCAGCTATGACTTGACAGCACTTGCTATCACCATTTGAGAACCTTGTGAGGTGGGTGGGGCTGAGAGAGCTGCGACTGACCCAAGGTCATCCAGCTGGCTGCAAATGGAGTAAAGCTTGGTGAGGGTGGGGTTAGGGAGGGAAGGGACCTCAGCAAGGTATAATACCACAGAGTATGTCCTTCAAAGCTGCTATTTTATCCAGGTGAACTGATATCTGTATGCTGCAGTTTGGTGTAGAGGTTAAGAGTGGTGGGACTCTAATCTGGAGAACCAGGTTTGATTCCCCACTCCTCCGCTTGAAGCCAGCTGGGTGACCTTGGGTCAGTCACAGCTCTTCTAGAGTTCTCTCAGCCCTACCCACCTCACAGAGTGATTGTTGTGAGGGTAACAATAACACACTTTGTAAACCGCTCTGATTGGACATTAAGTTGTCCTGAAGGGCAGTATATAAATCAAATGTTATTATTACTACTATTATTACTTCTTGTAATTCTGGGAGCTCTCCAGGACTCAACTGAAGGCTGGCAACCAGAGAAATACAACTCACCTGAAAAAGCAAACAGTCCCAAGTGCCAGCACTTTAAAAGGGGTAGGTATACCTTGCCAACAGCCTTTTTTTTGCCATGGAATAATTAGAGCAAAAAATGTGAGTTTTATGGTGAATACCTCCCCCCTCTTCCCTGAAGCACTCATCACTATAGATCCAGGGGTTTCTCTGAGTTTGGTCATTGGTTGATACATGGCAGAGGTTCTCACAAGATCCAAGCCTGTGATCCAGACCTCGAATGCTCTTTGATATTTCAGCAGGGGCGGGGGGAGACTCTCCATGTTAGGGTCACACGTACTTGAAATTAATTTGGAGCTTGGTGCAAAACGTTATTTAACAAACACACACCAAACGAAGGCAGGGAGCTGGGATGAATCATTGATCCTTGTTTTTCTAGCTACTGCCCCCAAGTTTTTTTCCTAGTCAGTAGGCAACTCTACCCCACAGAGATCATGTTTGTGAGATGAATCTTGTAGCAAATAATGCAGTGTAGAGTTTCAGAAGTCAGGACAGAACAGGCCCATTCAACCCTCATTGGAACTTGGGAACCTTCTTATCAGTCACTTTCCAGAACTACCACCAGAATGGGCTGGATGGGTTTGGTGATTTTAACAGAGATTGCAACATTGCGCTAAGATCAGCAATGATACCACTGGCACACATAAGACAAAAGACGTACCTTTTTGGCAGATATCAATCTATTTGCATTTTGGATTTTATATCTTACCATTTAATATGTTCTATTGTAATCAGAACCTCTTGAAAAAAACACAGGAAGAAGAATTGAAGGCATGAGATTGGATCCAGCTAAAAGAACAGAGGCAATTTAGAAGGTCTCCTGCCTGCACCCCAGGAGCAGGAATTCAGGGAGCCTTTCAGGCTGCAGCAGGACAGGGGAAGTGAGAAAATCTTATTCTGTCAGAAATCCTGTCAGTCCATGGGAATTACCACTAAATCTAACACATGACAATACTGGCCCAAATCTTTCTAAATATACATTTAGCAATGTTTTTATGTATCGGCACTTAATTGGGAAAGACCTAACAGATGGAAGACAGCGTGTGTTTCGGACATGCCCTTCATGTCCTATTTGAAAGACAGCCGGTAGAGTAAGGGAAACCACTGTACAATCTTAGTGGTTGACTTTTGTCCATCCGCCTTGATGTTGTATAGTTACATACAGAATATCTGTTGGCATTCGTGCCTAAGGAGGTATAGGATCCGTTCCCTACAATTAGTTGCTATTTCTAGACTAATCATCTGGCTTAACAGTATTTTTAAAGAGCCACCTTTCATTTTCAGTATCTCATCTTATCTTAAAAATGGGGCCAGTTGCATTGGCTGTTTTTCTTGCTAAGGACTCTGGGCATCTTAGCCATCTCCTTCTTCAGGTAGTTCCAAGACTTCCCTTACATGCACCCCTGCAAACTGCAGGTTTTGGAAACTGGTCACTCAGTTCCCTAAATAGGCATTTATTTAGTTGCTAACGTCCAGATAGCAAGTACGACTTCTTTAGAATTGGTTATACTTCAACTGTAATTTTATCTATGCTTAGTAAATATTTAATCAACTCATGCTAAAGGTTACTGAGGAAATTGCAAAAATCGGTGCAGCTAGCTTTTGAAACGTCAACTATTACCTATACAGAAGTCATTTTTATTTAACCCCTTTGAAGGTATTTTTAAAAGAATTTGGGCACAAAACTACATCTAGCATATGCAGCAAAGCATACTTCCACACAGTGACAATTTGTTACCCTCTCACCTTGCTTTGACATGGGATTAAATGCTCAATACTCTACTAGAGAAATTAATATGCAGGTGGGATACCCCTCCTGAGAAAATACTGCCCTCTCCACTAGTTCAGGTGGATGTTTATAAAGATAAGAAATACTTGGGATATCAAGAGAATGTCTACCTGGGTACTAGAGATCTAGAACATTACTGCAGAATTAGGGCATTACAAACTGCAGGTAACTTTGGTTCTAGTGCTTTAAGCCTTCATACTAGAAGCCACAGTAGTTGCCTCTATTTATCATGATACAAGAATTTTACCAGACTAATACAAAAAAAAAATTCAAATATTATTTTAGATTGGTAAATTACTAACATTTTAAAAGGAAATTGGTGCTAAGCTTAAGGTCTTCTAGCAATAATTTACATGCCTTTACAGTAATTCTGTAGATAATTGCCTTATTATCATGTAACAGGCAGTAGAATTTAACCAGAGCAGAAACTCACCTCTTCTCTGCCACTGTCTGGTACTTTGCAATATACTTCTCCTGTGGAGGGGTCATAGGAATCTAAATAAAAAGAACAAGGAATAAACTGGCCACCTATATAGTTCTCCAACACCAGATCAGCTTTTGAGCCAGCCATTGTAGGCAGTTTGTGTATCCAACTGTTCTTGGGAATTTTCAGCTCCTGCTGGAGACCCGTCTGATTTACGTGGGTGAGCTTGAACTCCTCCCTCCTCATAAAACTTCATTAACTAGATCCAAGAATGGGAAGTTTCCCATTAACTGCTGCAAACAAGCTATAGAAAGGACCTGCAATGAAGCTGATCGTTGTAATTTTTATCTGCAATATATTTAGGACTGTATTTGTCTGACCTCTGTGTCAAGTGATATGTTGGCATTGACTTCAGGACTCCCCACCCCCACCCCTTTTCATCAGTGCGGGGGCTTCATTTCCATCTATTAGTCTATTTACTCTACAAACCCTCTCTTCTATGGCTTTTGGCAGAATGCTTAATTATACAGGCTGGCAGGGAGGTAGCCGTCTTTTGCTGGGGTCTGGATTGGAGTTGGAAGCAGCTAAAAAGGCTATCAAAGAAATAGGAGAGGAGGATGCTCAATGACTGGGGAAAATTCGTTAAAGCTATATGGGAGTGTTGTATTCACAAATCATATAGAAAGAAATGGAAAAATCTTTTAGGCCTTTATGCAAAACTGAATTATTCAAAAAGGCCTTTTTCTCAGCTAAGAGGGTGACATTGTAGGAAAGGTATCCCAGATGTTTCACTAGTGAGTTAGAAACCATAGATTTCACCATCATGTTGCCTTACATATTATCTGTTGCTTTAAATATGTACTCCTATATACTACTTGTGCTTTGTGTTGTTCTATGTAAATCCTAGGATTATGTTGTTTCAGCAATTCCTCAACCCATACTGGATCCTTGCTAATACTATATCTTTGTAAACTTATATTCTTTTACTCCATGACACTGTTTATGGAAATGCTCTTGACACTGTATGGAAATGCCTGCCCTTGTCCTTGCCACTGATTGTACTAATCTCACACTATGTAATCTGCCTTGAGTCTCAGTGAGAAAGGCGGAATATAAATGACATAAGTAAGTATTGTAGTGCCTCCAAAATTTGCCTGAGCTTGTAGGGGGAAATGCCCTACTTGCAGTCACATTGCAACTTACTAACAAATAATAATAAAATTAAAATACCATTCAATTTATATACTGCCCTTCAGGTCTTAATGCCTAAAGTGGTTTACAAAGTGTGTTATTATCCTCACAACAATCAACCTTGTGAGGTGGGTGGGCTGAGAAAGCTGTGACTGACCCAAGTTCATCCAGCTGGCTGCAAATGGAGGAGTGGGGAATCAAATCCGGTTCTCCGGATTAGAGTCCTGCCACTCTTAAACACATCAAACTGGCTCCCTTGCTCAAGCTACTTTCCTAAATCTTAAGCTGAAACTGATAACTCATAGTGCAAGGCAAAACAGAGCCAGCATGTTTTAGTGGTTTGAGTATCAGACTAGGATCAAGCAGACCCAGGTTCAAATCCCTACTCTGCCATGGATATTTGCTAGGTGACCTTGGGGCAGTGACACATTCTCAGCTTAGCCTACCTCCCAGGGATATTGTGATGAAAAGATAGTGGGAAGGAGAGTGTCATTAACTGCTTTGGATCTTTATTGGGGATAAAAGTGAATTGTAAATAAACAATACATAAAAAGATGGAGATTGTTCCAGGCAAGTGAAACATCTAGCAATAGTAGTAAGTTCATATCCATCCCACATATACAATTTCTGGGCTAAATTTAAAAAAAAAAGATTTAGGGACTGTCATATTTTCAGTTATTAAAACTTGCAAATTCTTATTGTACTTTTTGTCATTTGCTACATAGATCTTGTGAGAGGGAAGACAGCAGGGTACAGCCTGATCTTGTCAGGCCGTGGAAGCTAAGCAGGGTCAGTACTTGGATGGGACACCACCAAGGAGAACTTTGCAGAGGAAGGCAATGGCAAACCAGCTCTGCTTCTCATTTGCCATGAAAACTCCTTGCTGGGGTTGCCATGAGTCAGTTGTGATTTGATGGCACTTTTACACACAAGCATAGATTTCTTACAATGTACAGCGTTTGTCTTCTACTTTAGACAGCCTAATCTAATATTCCAAATACTAAAAAATACTATCTCCAGAGAGACTTTTACTGGCTGAAACATTCGGGATGTTTTATGACCCAGTTTTCATGATAGATTTTTGAACTGTTAGGAGTGATACTTGCATGTCATGTGTTCTGTACATTTCTTCATGCTGCAATTCTGAAAGTTGCCATATACCTGAAGATTTTATGTTGCCCTTGCATGATTTCCAAGTATGCATGTCATCTTGTCAGTACAAGTATATAGATACAGGTGTCCAGGCTTCTAAGTGTCATCTTACCTTCTCTGTGTTTTCTTACCACTGTTATTAAGTACATGTCCCCCAAATGCTGCAGTGTTATTTGCATGATGGAATACTGCTCCAAATCAGCCACATACCGCACAAACAATTGACATAGAAAAACGAAGGAACACTCAAATCTATACCAAAGGAATTGATCTTGAGATCAATATGCCATGCAAAATCTATGCCACATAGGGCCAGGATATAGAATAGAATCATAGAGATGGAAGGGGCCATACCCTTCGAGTCCAACCCCCTGCCCAGTGCAGGATCAGCCTAAAGCATCTCTGACAAATATTCATCCAGCCTCTTCTTGAAAACTGTCAGATATGCTGATACATGCAATACACAACATGATTACCAAATGTTAACACCAGGCTAGAACTGCATCTTTTTGGAAAACAACCCAAGCACATGAATGAAGCTGAATTAATCAACTACAAAAGGAAGGTTGGGTATATAATGCTGTCTCACATAATCCCTTGAAAAATGCAAGGATTGTTAGCCTTTCATACTTCAAAATGAGGCCTTAATGCCAATTGTAGGTGGAGTATATCTCATTCTGTGGCAACAAGAATGAGTATGGGTTCCACAGGAAAGTGATCTTGAACAAATTGCTGGAAATGTATACCCTGTCCCCAGTTCCTTGTTTTAAAAAATGGGGAGTGTAATGATTTCAAGTAAATGTGTGCATGTGTCTTTAAAAGATTGGTGTGAGATAGGAGAAGAGTGGGGGTGAAAGAGAGGGATGAGTGAGTGATATGATTGGCTCATGACTGAGAGTGTGGGCAGTTTAGACTGTGAGTGCAAAGAGAAAAGTTTCAGTCAGAAGAAAGCAGGCTAGCTGTGTGCTGCCTGAGTATATTGAAGTATTTATGAGAGAAATATAACCTGTGTGGAACCTGAACTGAGCATGTTTGTGAAGGAACACCGTCAGGGAAAGAGAGGCCAGCTGTGTGCTGCCTGAGCAGGTTTAATATTTCTGTGAATAGGAGTTAGAGAGAGGCTGGCTGTGTGCTGCCTGAGGAGTTTTAAGCATTTCTGTGAGAGAAATATTGAGTTAGAGAAAAAAGCTGAGTGTGAAGCCTTAGAAGAGATCTGTGTGAATGAGTTTATAGGAAGTAACTTTAAGAACCGAGAACTACGTTTATGAAACCAAAACAATCGTTTATTTTGTTTTTGTTATATCCCAGAGTAGCTGTCATTGCTTTATCCCATTCCTATCCTCAGGGCCACATAGAACCATGAAGGAGCCGGACACTTAGGCACGTTTCTAAAGGGAAACCTTAAATAAAATATCGTGGAATATAATATTCCTGGTGGCAGCAAACTACCCAGAGGGTGTTAAGGGAAAGATTAAAGGAAAAATCTACCCAAGAGAAAGAAGGGGTCATAACAGGGAGTTATTTAAAACTTACAACCACTGCAAAATTTCAAATGAAATCCATGAAATATAGCTGCTTGTTCTTTTGGCAAGGAATGCCCCACATGTAAATTGTGCTTGAAAGTGCTTGGATAGTGATAGTGATGTATGTAAAGATATATATTTCCCTGTCTTTCAAAGAAGAGGCATATGCGTCAAGAATCTAGGAGTATCTCTAGAGTTCATGAGACTTCCAAGACATGAAAAGTACAATAATTGTTTACAAATCTCCAGACATCAATGCCACACCAATGTGGTGTAGTGGTTAGAGTGCTGAATCCTCACTCTTATTACATTAGCAGTGGTAGGAAAACAGAGAGAAGGTAGGATGACAGTTAGCAGCCTGGACACCTATATCTAAATATTTGTACTGGCAAGATGACAACCATACTTGGAAATCATGCAATCGCTGGGTGACCTTGGGCCAGTCACAGACTCTCAGCCCAACCTACCTCAAATGGTTGTTGTGAGGATAAAATGGTCAAGAAGAGAACAACGTAAGCTGCCTGGGTCCCCACAGGGGAGAATGGTGGGGTTATAACTGAACTAACTAAATACAAATGCTGGTATGTGCCTGTGTGTCTAAAGTATGAAAAGTATCCGATGGACACTACTTTTCTGGAGACTATTCTGATCATGGGTTTTATTTATAAAAATACTTACACAGAAACCAAGATTATGCTCAGATCACCTAGTTTATTATACTTCTACAATTTAAAAATAAGATCAGCCATTATTGGATAAACTACATCTACACAAATAAGTTTTTAAATAAAATTAGGATAAGAATAAATTTCTGGATGCAGCATTATGTACTTTTTCCAAAACAGACGGAAACAAGATTCTTGGAAAGTGTGTTTGTATAAAACCCAAAATATTTTAGCCCAATTGAAGTTATTTATGAAAACGTGTGCAGCAAATAAGCAGCTCCAAAAAAATTGTAAACAAAGTTTAAGGCCAGAAGT
This sequence comes from Eublepharis macularius, assembly GCF_028583425.1. NCBI lineage: Eukaryota > Metazoa > Chordata > Lepidosauria > Squamata > Eublepharidae > Eublepharis > Eublepharis macularius. Next base: position 117,340,357 of record NC_072790.1, read on the forward strand.
AAGCTTTTTTTCATGATGAGTCACTATCCTTTAATACATTATTCTGATCAACTTTTCAGAAAATGTCCACTTGAGGGGATAAGGTTTCAGATTGGGAATATACAGGAACTTGTGCAATGAAGAAGTGCAACTTGCATATTTCCCTGTTGGCATATTGTTTTGCAGCAACAACAGCTCCCCAAATGCTTGCAGAACTCCCAATATTGTCTTCCATCTTCTCAAAATTGTAATTGCCTTTGCTCCTTCAACAGATACAAGATTTTTCAAACAAGGGTATTTGGGCAGATGATTTCATTTGGTTGAATTGCCGAAAATCCTGGCACCACTATCATTCTTTGATCTAGACAAACCCAAAAACATTAAGTGAAAACATTAGACAATGAATACAATTACAGCATGAGTTTGTATGTCAACATTTCAAATGAAAATCTGAATCCAAAGCTTCTGAACAGTGAAGTACCATATACAGGCACAATCCTGAAACTTTCTAAAAGGTACAAAGGCCACAGCTTTAGAAGCAGCGCATCTGCTTTGCATCAAAAAGGTCCCAGGATAAATCCCTGGCTTCTCACTTAAAAGATCTTAGATAGCAGCAGGCCTGAAACCCTGCATTGTGGCAGCCCGACAAAGTAGTTTACATTGAACTAAAAGGACCAGTGGTCTGACTTGGTACAAGGCAGCATCCGACATTCTTAAGGAATATACTTAAGAATATATTTAGGAATATATTAAAGGTAATATTTTAGTTCAAGCTTCAGTCTGGTATTAGTAACTGGAAATCATGTAAGAACAACTCAATATAAATCAGCACATGGACTGCAATTCAGTTACTCATGTTAGCTATGTACTTTGTCACACTAGCACGCTTAAGCACAGAACTGCAAACAAAGCCCTTTGGAAATGACCTAGTCACTTCCTCCATTAGCTCAGATGAAAGTAACATGTGGCAAAAATAAGATCTTAAAGTGCAGAAACCAACTCTTCATTATTTTCACTCAAGAAGACAACTATTATGCAGTTCTACCAGAGAAAAAACTGTACTGCTAAAGAGCTACATATATTATATTACCTAATGTATCTAGTGTGAAGATATAGTGGGATAATAAGTGCTTATACTCAGCAGTCTGTTGTAAAGTAAAAACATCATTTTAGCATTCTCTTCACTGCCCTTTTAAATAGTTCAGACAGGTATCTATTGTGTACACACACACACACACACACAGTGCCATCAGTTAAGGAACTTAACACAGGGCCATTTTCTGCAAGAAACTGGCAATCTTGACAGCATTAGTGCACAATGAATTGAAGATAGGGCTGACCAAACCTCTTCTACACTTTCAAGGCACTATCAAAGCATGAGCAGTGCTACCCAAGCAGTCTCCATCAAAGAATCATGAAACACCACAGGAAAATTTAAGTCCCTTCAAACCAGATATCAAGCATGGTTTGCAGGACGAGCTCAACCCATAGTTTACCAGTCAGATGTAACAGCAAAATTAGCATTTGTTGCAAAACAGAAACTAATTAAACTTATGGCATGAGAGAGGAGTGGCAGTACATGACCCCAGAACTCCTCCAGGCTCATTGTACACAGAACAATCCAATTTTACTTCTGTACAGAACCAATGTGACCCATTTACAGAACAGTTTACAAGGCCGATCTTGGCTAACGATAAGAAAATGGCTCAACTTTCTAAGGTTATAATTTTAAAAGTTTAACAAAATGACTTTACATGAAGTAATTAAAGTGTCTTCACAGGGTAAATCATAGCATTCTCAAGACTCCAAATATACAAGTAATCTGTCTTTTAAAAACAGTTATTGGAACCTCACTGATTTTATAATTACCATTTATAAAATAATTAATAAATTATACTACACCTCTGTGACAACTCCTGCTGCTATGGTAGATCCACTGTAGCGTAACATAAATCTTCCAAGTTCTTTAAAGTCTTTATAAAGTTCCAAAGCAATAGGTCTTTGTGTCTGCAATTCTATTAAAGCATTCTGTCCTTTAGCTAGACACCTAAAAAGAAAAAATATAACTTTCCCTTCAGACGTATTACTGTGAAAAAGTGTATGTTGCTGATCTCTAAAGCTGAAGCCAAACCTGAACCTAATTCAATTTCCAGCTCAAATTCAGAGAAATTATGGCATTTCATTTCTAAAGCAACAAAATTTCCAGAAAACTGAAATCTCTTAACAGACATACATTTTGCATGAATGTAATTAGATTTAGTTTGGGGTGCTCTTTTCTATTTCTCACTTTCCAGGTACTTCTGCTAGGAACAGAAATCCATTCAAGTGGTGTTAGCAACTTATTTGTGCATGTCATAAAATAATCTGGTACATAAAAACAGAAAAGACAAAAGGACTATTAAATCCAAGCTCCAACAAATACCATTTGGATGTTTATGCCGTAAGTAAAGAACAAACACAGCCCAGTTAGGCACTTGTTTAGCAAATGTTTTCCAGCTTGAACAATATCTAAGCTGTATGTTACAGAGGAGGAAAGCACCTTCTTCCCCCCAAACCTTGGGCAGTGGAGCCTTTCCAGCCTTCAGTACAGCAGCCAGTCAATATCAGATCATGAACAAAATTCATTCCCTAAGACTGCCCATATCTCAGCCCTAATTGAAGCAGTCCCTGATCCCTGCAAGATGAGAGGAGCCTCTGATCTTAGGGAAGTGAACACTGTATGCTGCATCTGGAACAGATTTTTTTTTCTTTTTCAATGAATGCCATCATTATTCTCCATTTCCTCAAGTAAACTATTGCAAATTCTGCGTCCATTATCATTAAGCCCAGTTGCAAAAACAAAAAGTTATTGATTCCTAGAGATACAGATGGAAAAGCACTTATCATATTTCACCAAATTTCACTCTCTTTTGGAAATATGCTGTCCTTCCCTATTCTCTATTTCTTTAGTTCCAGGCCACTACAGAGAAGGGGAGAAGATCCTTGTTAACTTATTGACTGGTCACTCATGCCTCACTTCAAATATTTTTCATTTCTTTGTTGCAATCTTATATTTTGGCTACTTCTCTAAATAGAGTAAGAGCAGGGGTATGACCTGAGAACCAGGAAAAATGCAATGGTCCAATCTTTTGCATGTTTTCTCAGAAGTAAGTGTCTATGGGGCTTCCTCTCAAGCAAGTGTGTACAGGACTGCAGCTGTAAATGATCAAATTATATGACTGTAGACTGTTACCAGAACTGCTCTTTTATTATAATGGGGAATTAGCTGTAGCAGTCTGTAACTATTAATATTAAGCGAGGATCATAACCTATGTTTACGGAGGTCCCGATCCCAGACACTCTAGTGAAAAAGAGGCAGACAAGGAGTAAGGTCCAAACACGTGTATTGAGTGTAGCGTAAGCCTAGCTTGCACAATCATACAAAGAACATACAAGGTCTAAGAAACATAGAGTATGAAATACAGAGACGTTCGCATTAGCTGGTTCCCAACGATGATAGGGGGAATACTCACTTATCCTGAAGCGAAGCAGAGACACAACAGCGAGGTGGCCCAATGCCAGCACTGGGACCACAGACGGACAGCAAGGAAGTCTGGATAGGAATGGCCTGAGCACCGAGTGGTCTGAGAGACCAGCTTAAATACCCCAAAACGTACCCTGGGGCTGGTGCTGTACTTGGTGGTTCTCACAGATTAAAACAAAGGGTCTAATGGGCTACTGAATGGCTTAGATGGGCCACTTTGGTAATCAGATTGTGATAAGTGACACCTCAGGAAGAGAGGACAAAAGAGGGAGGGGGAAATCCAAGTGGGCTGAAAGGATGTTCCAGCGGACAGGGCTTGTCCTGATGTCATCAGCTTTGGAATGCGGAGGTTTCTTTGAGATGCATTCTTTAAGTGCTTGGGATGGTCGGCACTTAGTTCCTTCTCCGGGGCGGCTCCTAAGATATGCAGAGCGGGGCGAGGGGCTCTCGCTGCGGACGTGGTGTGCCCGCTTCGCCGAAATGGCTTCCCAAAGCAGTCTCTTCCCAGGGTCTTCTGGCTGCCTGAGAACATGGATGCCGGCTGGGCATAGCTGGGGCTGGATAGCAGGCTGCCCGGTAGCGAGGGCAAGCTCGGCGACCGGCCCGCGGGAGGCTCCAGGCGGGAACTGACCAGGGAGCGCCTAGCCAGGCTCGCTGGAGGTTTCCCCGGCTGGCGCCCGGCTGCTAGCAGAGGCTTGGGCCCATATGAGGCAGGCTTCCATGGAGGCAGGGGATCAACACTTTAAAACACAGTCCAGAACAGGGAACAGGCACGGTCCGTGGCAGATGGCAATGCAGGCACGGGGCACACTTGTAACACAGTCCAAACGCACACTAGGAAGTCCAGATACAGGTCAGGGCAGGGCTGCCCAGAAAGAGAGTCCTTTGTGCAGTTAACCAAACATGGAGTCAGTAAACTACACAGTCTATAGCAGCAGCAAGGGTAATCGACACGCAGGCAGGAAACTGACACGTGTATCAGAGCACACACGTGCAAAGCAATCTTTGATGTAGCAGTGAAACAGCAATGCAGGAAACTTTAACACAGTTCATAGCAGGCTTCGAAGCAGGGGAGGGGGCCTACTTGGCAACAATTCCCCCCCTCGGAGACCCCGTGACGTCAGGCGCGCGGGTCTCCGAACTTGACTTCAAAGGCGAGGTGGTCGGCAATGTCCGGTGGTCGAGCTTCGAGCGGAAAAGGAGTGGGAAGGGAAGGAGGGGGAGGCGTCACTCAAAAATTTAGTTTGGAGAACCACCTAACCGAATAAGTGCAATTTAGATCAGCCAATGGGCTGCAGGTCTCTGGGTTCACACCAGGGGGTGTGCTAAGTGCAATTGTCAGAATAAATAGTAATAATTCATAGCAATAGTAATTCATAGTAATAGGCAGTAATGATCAATTCATGCATATAAATAGCAATAATTCATAATTGTGTACATTGATTAATTCATGATTGAAGGTAATTCATACGGAATTCATGATGGGTTAAAAGCACTAAAAACCAGGGGCAATTAATATACATGGATCAATTCATAGGCATAAGATTTAAAAGCAAAGACAATTCATGGTTCAATTCATGAATGTAGGATTAAAAGCAATTCATACAAGGTAAAGTGAAATGTGCAAGCATGGCATAATTCATTGAGGGTAGGCTAATTCATAACTGGTTAAAATCATAAATACATATATGTGATTAAAAGCAATAGTTCATGAAGTCAAAAGCAGCAAGAATAAAAGCAAGTGCGTGGAAACAATTCATGAGGGGTAAGCGGCGGAAGGGCTCATGGGGGACAGAAAAATAAACTCTGCGATTAAAAACCAAATCAATATGGCTGGATTAAAATCAAATTCATAAAATGATAAATAGGCTAGAATTACCTCGGCGGAGGGAGTCATGTTAAAAAGGCAATTCCTAGGGTTAAAATCAAATTCATCGGGATAAAGTTCATGGGCGCACTTGCAGTAGATAGAGGGAGGGACTAGTTCGGGGCTAAATTCATGGGAGTTAAAATTCATAAAAGCAATGGAAAGAAATTCATAAGAAACGTAAAACAATAGAGCAGCAAAGATCACAGACGGCTCAGTCCGCAGTACAGCTGCTAGACTGGGTTGCATATTTACAGAAACAAGCAAACTTAGTTCATGTGTTCCAAAACACATTTCCACCCCCCCTTGCTGTCTGCGTCCATCCGCAGAGCAGGGTCGGCAGGCGGCGAGAAGGGTTTCAGGCACACAGTTCTAGTCCTCATGGAGGTAGTGCCGCTAGCAGTCGCTCGTAGGCGGGCCGTGGGCTGGGAGGCAGAGTAATAGGTCCCCCCCTAGTCCACAAGAGGGCCTCGGAGCGGTGTCCGGCAGCAGAGCATCCATGGGGCCGGTGCAGGATTCATACACATAATAAACATAATCATAGTTCATGACAACGCAAGCAAATAAACAAGGGTTAAAGGAGGGCGCCAAGAATAACCATTAGGGCAAGAGGAGGTCTGGATTGTAATGATCCAATCGATAAGACAGCTGGAGTTGCTGGAGCTGTCGGCGGCTCCAACAGCCCAAATAAAGTAGTGAGGCACATAACAAAACTTGGAAGGCCAAAATAACAACGATCGGGTGCAAAGCCAAATTGTAAATTCCAGTGGCAGTGGGGCTCCAGCCAAAGAGGGTCTCCCACCACGAATGCTCGCCGGTGGTCTTAATCCGCTGGGCAAGATCCAAAATCTCCTTTCCGTTGTGGGACACAACCAAAGCAGTAGTGTCCCCGTCCCTCTGGATGCTCTGGAGGGTGCGGTGGAGCTGGGGGTGGGTCAGGAGCTCGTGGATTAGCTCCAGACCGATGCCAAGGGAGACTGGCTTCACATACTGATAGATGGAGGGTGCCACCAGGATCTCTTCTTGGGTCCAGACCGGTACCGTGTAGGTGAAGTCGCAGGCTGCCACCGAAGACAGGTTGCAAAAGCAGCGATTGACTCCCGGGATCACGGGCTTCAGCTGGAACGCATTCAGGACCACAAAGTCGCAGGCCGTTCGCACGCAGGCACATCCTTTCCCAAGGTAGACCACAGCGGAGCTGTTCTCCCGGACGATCTCAAAGGAGCACTCGTTGAGGGCGTCGACTTGCGGGGCTACACAGGGGTGATGAGGTGCAAAGGCTTGGTCTTGGCAAATGAAGCCGGTCTGGTCTCGATGCTGGCACCCTTGGAGGCTGACGAGCTGCCATCCGGTCGGGGTGAAGCGGGCCCAATGGTCAGGGTGGCGGGCGTAGAGGACTTCGGTGTCGCTGACTTGGAGTCCCAGAGGCACAACTGGATACACATGGAATGACTCGTGCGCACTGGCCGTTAATAAAAATAACTTAAGCTCCTGGGTGGTCGGTGAGAATGAGGAATTTACGAGAGACCACCAGGATTCAAACTCCAGTTCTATGGGTGACAATTTGGGCATAATCAATCTTTTAATTTCCAGGGGCAAATGCCCGTCCGTGGCTTGCCGAATTAGCCCCATGGCCACAGCCTGATTTAATTGTTGGGCTTGCATACATGCCATGGCTATTGACACGTTGCGTTCAAAAGACTGCGTTCCTTTGAGCAGCAGAGAAAAATCTCTTTCAATTTGACTCTCCCAGTTAACTAAAATGGAGCTGATCTCGTGTTGCCCATTCGAAATGGAATTTAGGGACTGCACCACCGGTTTACCTAAGTCGGAGATGCTAGTCGTGACATGGGCAAACTTATTAGCGAGAGTCTCTATGTTGACCGAATCCATGATTGCTAAGCCTCCGGCTGCAGGAGCAGTCCAGTCGGCAATGCTTCGTCTGGCACGCGAGAGAGAAGGAGAGGGATCGATCCACAGTTGTAGCCATGCATTCCAACCCTTGCTACCGGCCTCCAGATAGGGAGCGCACTGCGGCAGCCTCTGGGTTACATTTAGCTCAGCTAAGTCTATGCGTATCTCTTTTAACGACATTTGCGGGCGGACTAGAACTCTCTCTCGAATGTCAGTTTTCAAAACATGGGAGCCCACTATATGCGTGCCGCCTTGGCTTAATTGTTCATTGCTAGCAATCAAAGGGTCAATTTGGATGGTGTGGGTCTCCTGGGTCCGGATCAGCAAGGAATAATTGCCTGGTTCATGAGTCAAATTTACAAAGAGCAGCCCAAGCCGGTGAAATTTCTCTACTAGGGGCTTGGTTTGGCATTCGGGCGTCTGTTGAACCAGTATCCAATCGGGTGGGCCATGTTTGGCTAGGTCTTCCTCCTTTACAATCCAGGTCAGGTTCTCCCAGCGTTCTATAGCAAAGGAGAGAACTGCGCCTGAAGGGGGCGTGATAGTGACTGATGCAGATTCAGTGGTAGTGGTGTCTAGTAGGATGGTCATTCTAAAGGGGTCTCCTGCCTTCCATACTGCGGCCGACACTAAAATAACTTCACAGTATGGTCCGAAAGCCTCAGTGACAAATGGCGAGGTTTCGAAATTGGCAGGGGTGGTATATTTGTCTACCACCGGGACTGCGGTGGGGGCTGGCCTGATACGGGGAAGAAACATACATGGAATCGGAGCAAGTGGTGACACTGTGTCAGTAGGTGAATAGCACACTAGCTCTTGGGACATGGTTTTAACTCCTACACATAAAATAACAAGCTCTGGGGGTCAGATCCACTGCTCTTCACAACTGCGGAAGTTAGTGCGATCCGTGGGGGTGGTCATATTGCTCTGCTGTACAACCCTGCAGACCATCATCTCATTCCCTGATAGTGTATTGATACATCTCCAGTGGGGGTAGGGCATTAATTTGGACGGGCGCCCCTCTATTAGGGTGCCTGCCAGCACGAGCAAACACAGAGTAGCCAGGTGCCTCATCTCCTGGCCTTCCTTTCCTTTTGTGGTGAAAATATCCTGGGGAGACCTGCGGATATAAGTACAGGTTCCCTGAGTTTCTTGCAGCGAAATAAATGAAGTAAAGGAGGAAGAAGAAAAAGGGAGAGCGTTTTTCTGCCAGCACTGTCTATTAGGCGGGGTTCGAACGAGAAGTCCCGGAGCACTAAGCGAGCCTTCCAGCTTGTTGCTCTGGGGAACTCCTGTGCGGGGGCTTCTTTCTAAAGCATGTATATTTCAGAGGGTAACATCTTTGCGTCGGGCACGGGTCGGCTGTGCGTTAGGCGGGATTATGCAAACTCGCCCCGGGGGTCCCTGGGTGCCTAGGCTATGTGGCCTTCAGGTGCCCCTTGCTCGGTGGCGGGCTATTTTTATTTTGCGGGCTGAGAGCTATCGGTCCGGCTCGGCCTGGCCTTGCCGCTTTAAAAGGAAGAAAAACCTAGAGAGCGGTTTCCATTAACTATAAGGGTTGCTGCAGACGGGGGCCCTCGCTTTAATTTTCAAAAATAGGCCTTCGTCATATATTTGCAGGACAACCAACCCGTGGAGGGACTCCCTCGGGAGGCCCCGTTTTCAGGTATAAAAAAAAAGGAAGGTACACCGGGCAAAAAGAAAAATACACTGAGCAAGAAAAATATAAGGAGCAAGAAGCATACGGGTGTGGGGTACTTTCGGGTTGCCCTCACCTGGAAGGCCTGGCATGGCTTCATTAAAACTTCAATATGTCTCCCCCCCTTCTTTTCCCTTATACGGTACGGGCAAGGGAAAAGATTACGTGGGGCGGGCGGCTGCTAGCGGAAAGGGCCGAAGTGGAGCCGAGGGCGCTCGGCGGCGTTTATCGAAAAGTGGCGGAGGCGGCCGAGATCTGCCGGCGCCACTGGGTCTGGGTTATTCGGGGGTCATCTTGGCGCAGGGGATCCTGGCTATGTAAATGAGGCACGCTGCCCCTTGTGCGTGGTGAACGCACCCCAATAACACATTCCAGAGGGCACATATTTACAAAATACTGGCGGGTCTTTTACCTTTGCACTAAAGCGTACTAGATGGTGGCGCCGTATAGCAACTCACCATGACGGATATGAACATTAGTAAAAGAGAGATGTTGGGCTATCTGGGGGCCCTTTTCCAGGGGAGGCACGGCCCTCAAAGCCAAAGCCGACCATCATGCGAAAGCGTGGGTCTGGCAGGTGAGACCCCGAATCTACGTAGATGCGGGATCTTCACCAGCACGGCGGGTGAAATGTTTTCAAATACAGAGATCACCTTTATTGGTGCGTCTCCAATATTGGAAATGCATTCACTCTTGGGCTAAAGCCTCTCCAAACACTTTCACACACAGCAAATCTCTTTTGCCTGTGCAATTTTTTTCCGAACATGCGGCTTACAATCCAATTAAGAATCACTCTCGGTGGTGGTCCTATTTGGCTTTGGTTGCCGTGTCTTCCCCAAGGGTCCCAACTGTGGGGCCCGCCTAACGAAGTTAAAGAATAGAACTGGAAAAACTTTCGACATTCACACCTATATCTACATATTCTACTGTTTCTCTTATACTAAGGCTAAAAAGGTCTGGTCTAAGGGGACACAGGGTATCTCTGGCCCAGGGTGAAGGGATATCTGGCGAATCACTGGGCAGAGGGGGGCTGGGCTGGTGGCGGCTCCCCCAGGGTCATACACAGGAGGGGCAGATTGCAGCGGCTTCCCTTTCCATTCTTTTAACTGAGAGGCGTGAAAGTATTTTAACCAAGTGCCTCCTGTCTTTCTCTGGATAGCTACCTGATAGACGGCTGGGGAGACTCTTTTCGTGATGGGGACTGGGCCCTGCCATTTGGCTGCTAGTGAATGCGCCTTTTGCGAGAACTTTCTATACAGAACGAGCTGTCCTTCCTCCCACTGCCTGGGGTTCCTGACCCATCCTAATTTGCGGTCCATATCTTTCTGAGCGGTGCCCAACTTCTGGGCCACTTGCATGTGGACGGCGTGTATGGATGAGAGCAGATCCTGGACCCAGGCGTCATTAATCACTACGGGCTGCATATCAGAAGGGAGCTGCGTATCTAGCCAGAAGGCTTCCGGGAGCTGCATTCTTCGCCCTGTCATTACCATATGGGGGGTGAGCCCGTGAACTGCGGTGGTGCCTCTGATGGCCATTAGGATTATGGGGAGTTTTTCATCCCAGTCTCTCCCGGAGGAGCGAACCATTTTGCGGAGAGCCTCCTTGAGGGTCCGGTTGGTTCTTTCTATGGCGCCCGAGGCTTGAGGGTGGCCGGCTATGTGGAAGCGCTGCTGGATGCCTAGCGCCTTGCACAGCTCCTGGGTGACTTCTCCGATGAAGTGTGAGCCTAAATCAGAGTCCATGACTCTCACGATGCCCCATCTTGAAAAGACATTGTTGAACAATAGTTTGGCTGTGGTGGCTGCATTGTTGCGCTTGCACGGAAACGCTTCGACCCATTTGCTAAAGGGGTCTATGACAGTGAGACAGTAGCGATTGCCGCGAGGAGTGGGGGGAAGGGGGCCGATAAAGTCAATCTGTATGCGAGCCCAGGGTCCGTTAATTCTCTGATGCTGGAGGGGGGCTCTAGGTCCGGTGGGGTCTGCATTGACCATAGCGCAGGACAGACAGTTGTCCACCCATTGCGCTACTTCGGTGCGCATGCCAGGCCACCATCCAACCTCTTTTACCCTTTCCAGAGTCAGGTCCTTGCCTCGGTGTCCCTGCTCGTGGACAAACTGAATCAGGTCGGCCCTGACTTCCAGTGGCACTACCCAGTGGCGTTCGCCGGCTGCATCTACTGCCCAAACTATGCCTTCCTCTTCTCGGATCATTAGTCTTCCTGTCTGATCTCTCCCTGCGGTTAGGAGGTCAGTTATTTCTGGGTCAGATAGCTGTAGTTGCGCTAGGTCTAGTGTTCCCGTAGTGCCCTGAGCCTGGCTGCGGGCTTGTGCTCGAGTGGTGACAGGGTGTAAGGGGCAATCGGTAGCTGGTTCCAGTAGGGGAGCATTCTCAGTGGCGGCTGCCTTGGCTGCGAGGTCTGCCTGGTCATTCCAATAAGCGGTCTCTGAGTTTGTCTTCTGGTGTCCCTTGACATGGGTAACCTGCGTTGGGCCTGAGCGGGACTGAAGGAGTGCTGCTACTTGCTGCCATAGCTGTAGGTGGGCTACGGGTTTCCCATCGCTAGCTCTCCACCCCTGATTCTGCCATACCGGGAGCCAGACCGTGGCGGCTTTGGCCGTCCAATCCGAGTCTGTGTAAATGGCCAGCGGGCTTTCTGGGGGCTCAAACTCAAGCACTGCCAGAAGCGCTTGCACCTCAGCCGCTTGGCTGGAATGGGGGCGGGCTGGACCTTTGAGAGTATGGGCGTCGCTCACTCGCACGGCGCCGTAGCCTGTCCGGGGGGAGCCTCCAACGTGGAAGGAGGAGCCGTCACAGAACCAGCATGTGAAGCCGTTCTGTCGGGCTTCCTCTAGCGGGACTCCCCAAGTGACTGGCCAAACAACCTGCGGTGGCGGGTCCAGGGGGCACTCGTGCTCGGTTCCAGTTACTAACAGGCCATAGGGGGCGGGTGGCTCAGTGGTCTCCTTTTTAAATTCCACTCCGCGGTTGACTAGGGCCAGGGTCCACTGCGCTATGCGGGCGTTTGAGACTTGTCCGTCTTGTATTTTTCCCGACAGGATATATTTGAGAGGCGTGTGAGTGGTTTGAACTATTGTACGTGAACCTCCTATGATAAATTCCCAATGGGTCAGACTCCAAACTAGAGCAAGGCAAGTCTTTTCGCATGGGCTGAACTTGGTCTCTACTGCGGTTAGGTTGCGAGAGGCATAGGCTACTACTCTAGCGGTTCCCGCTTGCTGCTGGGTGAGCGTGGCTCCTATGCTCTTGTCTGATACTGCTAACTGAATAAAGAATGGCTGGGTGACATCTGGATGGGCTAGGGCCGGGGCTGCGGCCAGACTGCGCTTTAGCTCGGCTAAGGCTGTCTGTTGCTCCGGTCCCCACTCCCAGGGAGTGTTCTTCTTGAGGAGGGCGTAAAGGGGGCGAGCTTTGTCTGCAAAGGACTCGATGAAGTCTCGGGAAAAGTTAAAGGTTCCTAGAAGGGCTCTGAGGGAGGGGACATCGGTGGGTGCAGGCAGCTTGGAAATGACCTCCATTCGCTGGGCATCCGGGGTGCGACCCTCGGGTCCCAGGGTCAGACCCAGGTACTTGACGCTGGTCTGAACCAATTGGGCCTTTTCCCTGCTTGCCTTGAACCCAGTCTCGCGGAGGAGTTCCAGGACTTCCCTGGTGATTTGGCGGGCTAATTCTTCCGTGGGGGCGTGGACTAAAATGTCATCCACGTAGCTCAGTACATGGGGCCTCGAGGAGGGTTGGAGGCGTTCCCACATCTGAACTACATGGGCATGACAAATACTGGGGCTGGAGTGGAATCCCTGGGGTGTCCGTTTGAATGCGTATTGCTGGCCGCGGAAAGTGAACGCGAACTTGTACCAGCAAGACTCATGCAACCGGATGGAGTGGAAAGCGTTGGCCAGGTCTATGACCGAGTAGAACCGGGACCCAGCGGCAATGGCCGTTAGGATCTCATTGTTCTTGGCCACAACCGGGGCAACTGGAGGGGTGGTGGCATTCAGGGCACGGAAGTCGACCGTCATTCTCCAGGTCACTCCATCTGCTTTTAGAACTGGCCACAATGGGGCGTTGCAGATGGACTGCATCGGGAGTATGACGTCCCACTCAAGGAGTCCTTCTATAGTTTTGGCTATCCCTGCCTCAGCTTCCGCTGGGTACTTGTACTGTCGTTGGGGAGGGGGGTCCTTTCCTTCAATCAGGACGCAGGCGCCCTTCACTATCCCACACTCGGCCTTGTCTGTCACCCATACTTCGGGAAAGTCCTGAACCCAGGGGTCTCCTGTGATGGGGGCGAGAGGGAGGGGGGCCTTAAGGGCTGCACATCGATGGACTGCATTGACGAAGTCTGGGCCTCCTGGGATGCGCCACAGGAGCCCATTTGCTGGGTCAATGGTCAGTCCCTCGGCACGGAAAAATGGCATGCCCAAAAGTCCATCATCTTCTCCCCGGTTTGCGCATGCCGAAATCCGGGTGGCCAGGTTCCCAACGGAGAGGGGGATATCCTGCCAGACCTGGGATTCCTGCATGCCGCCTCCAAAACCGGCGAGTTGCATGGTTGTGGGGGTCTGGGTGCCTTTCGTGACTAAGGTGGGCCGGAGTATGTTAAGTGAAGCTCCGGTATCTATGAGGAGAGTGGCAGGCTTCTTCTTTTCCCCGGGAGTCCCGATCCCTGCCTTTACTGTCGGTCTCCCCCATGTGTCCGGCTTTAGTTTGGCAACTATGCCCACGGAGGGAGACTGGGACTCGGGGCAACCCTATTCTGATCCTGCACACTGGTCGGTGGAAGCGGCGCTTCCTCTAAAGGGGTTGTTGGGGCTCGGTCGTTCCCGGACCGCAGCTATCGGGGGACTCGAGAAGGGAGGGTCTGGCGGTAAAGGGGGCGCTGACGGAGGTACTGGGGGCTGTTGCTGGTCCTCCCACTCCATGATCGCCTTCATTAGAACGGACGTGGGCTTCCCATCGAATAGCTCCATGTTCGCTCCAATGTTTTTGAGGCGCATCCATAGTTCCCAACGGAGGGAGTCCCTGGACTGGGGCGTGCTGCCGCGGTCCCGGTAGCCCTCGTGGTCGCCCTGCGATGCTCCCCAAGCGTTAGACTGATCTGGAGGCGGGTAGACCTGATGATTGTACGGGTGTGATGCTCGAGAGTGAGAAGGGGCTAGGGGCGCCTCCTGTAATCGGGGCTCGTGGGGTCCCTGCTGGGAGGAGGAACTGTAACTCGGGGTGGGCGCAAAGGAAACTCCCGGGCGGTAGTCCCTTGGTCCTCTTCCCCGGTTAAAGCTACTGCTCCTTCCCCTCAGGATCCCTCCCCTTGCCTCCGGGTACGGGCTGCGTCCCTGCGGTCGGTATTGAGAGTGGGGGCCATGATTGGCATAGGTGACTGCACTTATCGGCTCGCTCTCCTTTCTACGAGAGGCCGGGGACTTCACATGGCGGATGGCGCCGGTCTCTCGCAACAGGCCAGCAATGCTCCTGATGCGGGATTCCAGCTCTCCCCATGTAATGCTCCCGGGCTCTACTCCTGCTAGGGCCAGGCGAGTGGTGCTGTTGAGTCCATCTATGACTGCCCTCCTAAACTCTAAGTCGTCGAAGTCCGGCATGTCGCTCAAGTCTAAATCTACCTCGTCTGCTAGTTCGGCTAGGAGCTGTTTCCTGGCTAAATATGCCTCTGGGTCCTCTCCGGGTTTTTGAGATTCTGCTATGTATAAGGCCTTCAAGCTCTTGGTAGGCCAGAGGAAGGCGCACAACTCCTTCATGGCACCATACTGACTGCGAGTGGCTAATCTCCGGTTAGAAATATATGCGTTGAGGGAGGTGACTATTTCGGGGCTGGCACAGTGGCGGGCCAGCTGAGCTACATCGGAGCCACTGGCAGAGGGCTGGGACATGGTCACGTGTGCGAACCACTGTATAGCTGAGTCTCGGTTCAGGGGTCCCATGCGGTCCGCTATGGCTTGGAGCTCATCGGGCCTCCAATTGCGGGTCTCCTTAACTATTCGGTCTGTCTTCCTGCCATCATCGTCTGTGGTGACAATTTCTTTGGTAGCTATCGGATGGAGGGGCTGTGGAGCTTCCTCGGGCTGGGGCGAAGGAGGTGACCAACTGTCGGTACTACCTTCGGGGAGGGCCAAGAGGGCTGCGGGATGCACGGCGGAAATTACGGCCTGCTGCATCCCCAGGTGCTGCTTTAGGGCCTCTAGCTCCCTCTTACACGCGGAGTGGTCTGCTGCAGCTATCTTTGCGACTTTCTGCTCTGCCATGAACTGGGCGGCATGGGTTAATTTTGCAATCTTCTCCTGTCCTTCAATTACTGCGTGCTCAGCCATATCGGCACGAGCGGTGGCCACTTCAGCCTTGTGCTGGGCGTCTTGGAGGGCAGTGGTTAGTCCCTGCTTCTCCAGCATGAAATTAACGCGTTCTGAACGCCACTCGGCTGCCTTCTCCTCATACTCTTTCTTCTCCTTTCTCAACTTCTCTATCTCCTGTTCCTGTTCTTCTTGAGCTGCCTGTAGCTTATTAATTAGGGACACGCTGTCCTGTAGGGCGGTGAAAAGTGCCCAAGCTCCGTATCTATCTTTCTTACTGGACCTAGGTTTCTCCTTTTCACAAAAATCTTGGAAGGCGCTTCTGACTATCTGGAGCGGGTCGGGTCCCTTGAAGGAACCGGCTTCCCAAGGGCAATCTCCCTTCTTCACTAGCCACTTCTCCAGGCGGGGCACGGTGGGGGCTGCCCGGTACATTTTACTTCGTTTTTAGTTTAAGGCTGATCTCGGGGGAGGTTACAGAGTGGATCAGCGACACCAGGGGTGGGGCGATTAAAGCTGCTCAAGGGTTTTAACAACTTCTTCCTCTCTATGTCCCTTTTGGGAGGTTTATCCTTCCCTCAGGTCCTCAAGGGTTTTTACCAGGGGGTTTAAGGTTCTACTTTTAGGTTCACAAGGGGATTTTTAAGGGTTCTACACTTGGCTCTTCTCCACCGGGGGGAGAAGGAAAATTCCTATTCCCGTTTCAAGCTTGCCTACAAGCCACGGGACCAGGAAAAGTTTACTGGCTCAGAGGGTGCTCTCAAGCTCTCTAAGCCCAAGAACCAAAAACGCTCAGTGCTTCCAAGCCTCTGCCTAGAAGCCAAAGCTCAGGGGTCTCCCAAGCCTATACTCGGAAACCAAAAAGTGTCTCCAAGCCTCTGCTCGGAAACTGAAGTGCTCCCAAGCCTCTGCTCAGAAGCTGCAATTAAGGGGTCTCCCAAGCCTCTGCTCAGGCAACCAGAAATGCTCCCAAGCCTCTGCTCAGAAGCTGCAAATGCTCTCAAGCTCTCTGCCCAAGAACTGTACTCAAAAAGTGTCCCCAGGCCTCGTGCTCAGAGACAAACGGTTAAACTGTCTCCAAGCCTCGACCAAAAGACTAAATGCGCTCAAGGACTGCCTCTGCAAGTCCCCAAGCAAAAGTGCTCAGGAGTAAAACCACGGTACTCCCAAGCGGAAAAAGCGCTCAAGAGTTCTACCAACTCTCAAGCGAAAGTGTGCCCAAGAGTCCCACTGACTCCCAAGCGAGGTGTGCTCACGAGTCTAACTTAAAACTCGCAAGCGGAAAGGCGCCCAAGAGTCTACCTTAAAACTCTCAAGCACGGTGCGGCCGGCTGCCGCGGGGCTTCAGGAACCTGGCTTCAGATTCCCAAAGCTAAACTGACTGAACAACCAAACGGACTAACAATCCCTTCACGTTTCCTCCGGAGCGGGGATTGAAGCCTAAGTGCTGGCAGGAACGGGGTTTGGACGGACTTAGGAGAGACGGGGGAGGGCGGAAAAGAATTTTATATGTGCTGCTTCAGGAAGTATATATGCGTATATATCTAGAGCCTACTTCTGGGATCCCACCCACATAGACGCGTTTAGGCGGCCCGGAAGGTGGCCAGGAACTTCACCAGTTCAGAGGTCCTCACCCACAGTACACCGGTTATAACGGCTGGAGGGCCTCGCGGTGCACCACAAAAGGCAAGTAGTCCAAAGCTGGCTGAAGGAGGAAATGGGGAAAAGCCAACCCACAAGATAGAAATGCTCGCTAGAGCCACACACACTCACACTTTTAATTCCCTGAGCTAAATTGCGCTCTTTGCACTGAGGTCTGGAAAATTTTCCTCTAAGTCAGTTCGCTGAAAACACGCGTGTCGACTCACGTGTATTCACACGAACTGGGTTATGCCCGCATTCTCCACCAGTAAACTGTTACCAGAACTGCTCTTTTATTATAATGGGGAATTAGCTGTAGCAGTCTGTAACTATTAATATTAAGCGAGGATCATAACCTATGTTTACGGAGGTCCCGATCCCAGACACTCTAGTGAAAAAGAGGCAGACAAGGAGTAAGGTCCAAACACGTGTATTGAGTGTAGCGTAAGCCTAGCTTGCACAATCATACAAAGAACATACAAGGTCTAAGAAACATAGAGTATGAAATACAGAGACGTTCGCATTAGCTGGTTCCCAACGATGATAGGGGGAATACTCACTTATCCTGAAGCGAAGCAGAGACACAACAGCGAGGTGGCCCAATGCCAGCACTGGGACCACAGACGGACAGCAAGGAAGTCTGGATAGGAATGGCCTGAGCACCGAGTGGTCTGAGAGACCAGCTTAAATACCCCAAAACGTACCCTGGGGCTGGTGCTGTACTTGGTGGTTCTCACAGATTAAAACAAAGGGTCTAATGGGCTACTGAATGGCTTAGATGGGCCACTTTGGTAATCAGATTGTGATAAGTGACACCTCAGGAAGAGAGGACAAAAGAGGGAGGGGGAAATCCAAGTGGGCTGAAAGGATGTTCCAGCGGACAGGGCTTGTCCTGATGTCATCAGCTTTGGAATGCGGAGGTTTCTTTGAGATGCATTCTTTAAGTGCTTGGGATGGTCGGCACTTAGTTCCTTCTCCGGGGCGGCTCCTAAGATATGCAGAGCGGGGCGAGGGGCTCTCGCTGCGGACGTGGTGTGCCCGCTTCGCCGAAATGGCTTCCCAAAGCAGTCTCTTCCCAGGGTCTTCTGGCTGCCTGAGAACATGGATGCCGGCTGGGCATAGCTGGGGCTGGATAGCAGGCTGCCCGGTAGCGAGGGCAAGCTCGGCGACCGGCCCGCGGGAGGCTCCAGGCGGGAACTGACCAGGGAGCGCCTAGCCAGGCTCGCTGGAGGTTTCCCCGGCTGGCGCCCGGCTGCTAGCAGAGGCTTGGGCCCATATGAGGCAGGCTTCCATGGAGGCAGGGGATCAACACTTTAAAACACAGTCCAGAACAGGGAACAGGCACGGTCCGTGGCAGATGGCAATGCAGGCACGGGGCACACTTGTAACACAGTCCAAACGCACACTAGGAAGTCCAGATACAGGTCAGGGCAGGGCTGCCCAGAAAGAGAGTCCTTTGTGCAGTTAACCAAACATGGAGTCAGTAAACTACACAGTCTATAGCAGCAGCAAGGGTAATCGACACGCAGGCAGGAAACTGACACGTGTATCAGAGCACACACGTGCAAAGCAATCTTTGATGTAGCAGTGAAACAGCAATGCAGGAAACTTTAACACAGTTCATAGCAGGCTTCGAAGCAGGGGAGGGGGCCTACTTGGCAACAAGACATGCTGCTAAAACTTGCTATACCTCAACAGGATACAGTTATCTGTTTCAGAAAACTTAGAAACCTATAGAGAAAATGGTTTGCACTATAATATACCCATTACTATGTAAGTCAGTCTCTAATATTAATTCAAATTCAAGTAAGATTTATTACATGACATTCTTTCAGACTTAATTTTTCAGAATTAATAAATCACCTCAAAAATACTTACTTAGGTTTTTTCTTTGTGACTTCACCTGTACTTTTGTGAAGCACGCTCAATAACCTTCTAATAGTGGCAGGTTCACTTACAGTTTGATAATGTAAAAGCACCTAAAAGAACAATTTTGTTTTAATTGATAAAGTTCCCAAAGCTGAAACACGATTCCAGATAAATTGCCTCTATTGATGCACTTCCCAAAATATGATGAGATTCTGCATGAAACCCATTCACACTGGCCCATACTCTCTCATCTGATATGACATCAGCCGCTCCTCTTGTCTGTAGTAAGATTTTGTTTACTATCTTGTCCAATATCTTGATCCATGACTTTGAGTCTTCCAAGGATCACTGAATATAGACTTTTTTAAAAGCACAATCTCAAGATGTAGACTGTATGATATGCTCAGCATGACAAGGAAACGTCAGTGTGGAATATTGCACTGATAAGATGAGCATGATCTATTTCTTAGTGCTTTACAAACCTGTAAGAGTT
The DNA here is from genome assembly GCF_028583425.1 of Eublepharis macularius. Taxonomy (NCBI): domain Eukaryota; kingdom Metazoa; phylum Chordata; class Lepidosauria; order Squamata; family Eublepharidae; genus Eublepharis; species Eublepharis macularius. The sequence continues at coordinate 117,359,668 of NC_072790.1, forward strand.
GAAAATACTCAATACCCAAACTCACAGGGAATCCTTTGGTGATGGGGATTTCAATATTGAAGATGAGGATTCGAGCTCTGAAACGCGTACAGACTTTAATAGGTTCCTTGGGACAACAAAATATATAGCCAACACTGCAAGAAAGATAATGCAGAAACCAATCAGACTATATATAGACAATAGTTTTTCACATTCTTTAATTTCATCACACACTAACTTTAATTAGATGTAACAATAAACTGTGGTTCATTTAAATCACAGTTATTAAATAAATTGTGGTTAGTCTACCAAGTATATATAACAAGGCCACAATTTGTACATCCAAACTGCTTGCTTCCTTTCCCTCTTCCAAGCAGAATCCCCAGCTAGTATCATGAGCTGGCTGCTGGCAAAGCTTAACTACTTAGGCCTGGTTGCTATTGGTCAGCTGCAATAAATGGGAATGGGGGAAGGAATCTAGGCCAATGAAAGGCTCCTCCTCACTCTTGGTGAAGGATTGCCAGTCTCCTGCCTCATTTCTATCCGCCTAGTATTGCTGGTTCTTCCAGCTTCAACATGCAGGAAAGAGCACTGTACTGAAAATAGTTTTATTATATATCTATTATACATCGTAGTATCTACTGTAATGGACCAATAAGGAACAAAATTACATTCACATAAAATATACACTTTTCCTGCAGACATCCAGTTCATTATATTATTTTCCAAGTAACTTTTGGTGTGAAGATAAAGTGTTAATTCATAACACTGTAGTAAAAACCTGGCAGGAGAACTTCATCAGTCTTCCCAAGTTTTAATCAAAGTGGTGATTTAATTGGGCAGAGGGGGATGCTCCAGAAGAGGCCTAATCTTGCCTGCATCCTTTCCCTTTTCCCTGGCTGCTACACACAAAGTTCATCGACCTCAGAGTAACGTATCTCATTTTTCCCTTTGTCACTTCTACCTCGCAGCTAATGAAGTATTCAGTAATTCATCACACCGAGTGGCAACAAAGAGGAGAAAGTTGAGGTGTCGTGGTTAGAGTGCCTGATTAGGATCTTGGGGATTCAGGTTCAAAACCTGACTGTGCCATAGAAACCTGCAGAGAGACTTTGCCCCCCCCACACACACTCACCCTAACCTACCTCACAGGGCTGTTGTTAAGGATAAAATGGAGGAAAGGAGAATTATATAAACTGCTTTTGGTCCCCATTGGGGAAAGAGATGGGGTGTAAATGAAGTAAACAAAACAAAACATTGTAACTAGAATAAGAGACCTTATTCAATATGTTACTCTGATGTCTTTGTGTATAGCAGCCAGATCTTGTATAAAATCATACCCCAGATACATCAAGCAACAAGGCAAGAAGATTTTTTGCACAATGTTTGGTAGCGAGCCCTGCGTTTCATGGACAATCTTCCCAAATCACACTACTACCATCCCATTACATGAAGATAGTTATTTATGGCTCTGTTTAGAGATAAAACTGTGGTTTATTTTAACTAAGGTTAGTTTGTGAAACCAAGATGTAACTCACAGACAAGCACTCAAATTCTGATTTTGTCTTGACAAAAACTAGTTTCATTTCCTTCTCTCTGCTGCTTGGAAGGGCACTTCCAGAAAACAAGCCAGGATTTAACCAGGATTATATTCAGACATCACACAATGCCACAGTTAAGACAAACTACAGTTAATAAACCAACTTTAGATCCTGTCTTGAATGACCCTACTTATGCACAGTTAGTAGAGCAGCCTGCAATCAGCCCACCACACAGATCATAGATTAATTAAGTTATGGTTTTGCATGATGATCAAACTGAGCCTATGACAGATTTTACCATTGGTACGTTGTCTTTTATGAAGCTCAATAATAATAAAAGTGTGCTTATATACTGCTCTTCTAGACAGATTAGTGACCACTCAGAGCTGTGAACAAAGTCAGTGTTAGATCAAGATAGATAGCCATGTTAGTCTATCTGTAGCAGTGGAAAAAAGAGTCCAGTAGCACCTTTAAGACTAATAAAATTAGTGGGAGGGTATGAGCTTTCGTGAGCCACAGCTCACAGCTAGAATGCGAGTCAGTGTTGTTATTATACTCACACAATACAGTTGGGAAGCTGGGGCTGAGAGGAGGAGTGGCTTACACAAGGCCACCTGCTGAGTTCATGGCAGTAATGGGATTCGAACCAGTAGTGTGCTGACATACAACCCAAGCACTTAAACTGCTATGCTACAGCAGCTGTCTTTAACCTGTTAACATAGTTAACTAATTAACCTAAGAAAGTATTATATATATGAATGGCAACCTTATCCCCATTCCTGAGACACTGTCACCTCTCCCTTATTTAACATATTTCCTCCAGTATTCTTAATCTCATGTTTATATTTTGTTAAATTTGAACAAATCATAATCTTCAAAAGCTGTTCCACATGCAAAGCTCAAACACTGTTTGCTCCCTCACAAATACACATGCACAAAATTCAGGCAGATGGGAATTCTAGTCACTGCTCTAAAGTGATCCAAGTAAGTAAAGCCAAGTAAGTAAGCCAAAGGAGGTAGTGGCCAAAACAGCTGCCTCCATTCGTTATATTTTACATACAGAAAATGTGCAGTGAAACAGAGCACACCAGTTGAAAAAAAGGAAGGGGATCACAGGCAGAAATCACAAATCTTAAACTAGCATGGAAAAACAGCTGGAGGATAGAAAATTGATACTGGGGGAAACTGAAGTTACGTATGGAATGAGCCTAATTAATCCCCTATTCCATGCAGAGAGCCCAAGTTAAGGAGGGGATATTTCTCCTTCTGTAATGCCCACTTTAGTTTAATGTACAGTCTTAATACTGGCTCAGTTACTTCAGCCCTGCAAACATGTGAACTCGCATATTCAGACTGGCATGGGGAATTAACTTACTTGTTTGGCGGGGGATGGGAACAGGGATCTCTATTTATTGAGGTGGCTGTGAGGAGCTGCTAGGAGCATAATTCAACAGGAAAAGGACAACAGAAACATATTTTAAAGTTTTAAAAAAGAATATAGAGTTTATTGGGTACAATAGTGGTGGTGGGGGGAGAAATTGTCCTACTAGCAAGTATTAAAACAAAGCCCAGGCAACTAGCACATTTCCAAAGAATACTCAGAAAACATCAATCAAAACTATTCCAATTCCCACTGCAGTATCAATTACCTCTAAGCTTAAAGTGAAAATGGGTGTGGGGGAGATAGGGAACAGGACAGAAGAGAAGTGAGTGTCTAGTCTTTCTAACTAGTAGAAGCAGAATGCCAGCTCTCTGTATGGTGCAGCGTGATTTGGAAAATAAGGGGAGATAGGTGAAAGATGGGGAACAAAGATGTATCTCTCTTAGTCTATGTAGAAATCAGGAGGAAGAAGAAAGAACCCCGCATACTGGAAATCTTCAGCAGTCCTAGGAAAGCCCAAAGGAGACGAAGTGATTTCAGCACGAGCAAGCCAACCTTAGGGCTGGGATAGCAGGTAGGATTCAGGAAACAGCTACCAAAGTTTGGATGCTAAGGCTTTTATGCTCCTCTAGTTGCATTGAGAGGAGGGCAGTTTCTCTGTTCTGACAGGACTGGGTTCAGGTTAGAAACTTTAAATCTGATTGGACAGTTTGAATTTTAGGGGAGTGGAAGGAATTCCAAATATGGACATGTCTAGTTTACCTGAAAGGCAGCCAGCTCAAGCCTGTTGTACAAAGACCTGATTGGCTTGATTGACTTAACAAAGGCCACGAGATGGCTGATGTTCTAATCTTCCTTATGATTAATTAGCTCAGGGAACTCTGCATTGTAAAGCAGATTTCTTGGTGGTCCTGGAAAATTATTGCCCAGCAAACTCTGATTTTTAATCATGGCCTAAATTGTGACAATCCTTAGGAAGCCAAAGAATAGAACTTATTGTCAAGGTAGTGTCTAGGCTCCCTGAGCCTGGCTGCCTTCCTGTTTGTGAGTCAGTTTTTCCATTCCTGCCACCTGATCTTAATGTCTCAGTTTGATGTCAAGCATGGTCTCTCTCTCTCTCTCTCTCTCTTCTGCAAGCGCAGACAGCATATGGCCTGAGAAGTCATGGAGGTGATATGAAAGCATGACTCCTGCCCAAGGTTGCTTTCAGGGTTTTAGCTGAGCACACGTACACTTGCTGGGGGCAGGAGCTGCTGCAATCAGGCTAATCAAGATCTCTTAGTTCCATGGCCTCTGAGAGTCACAGTCAGCCAAAAGGGCTAACTTCTAACTACAATTTGGAATAACCTAGTTTGCAAAGAAATGATCAGAGGGATGGGTGCTTAATGGGTTGTGGGAGAGGTGGCCTTCACTTTTGTTAGCAACAGGAGAGAGAGAGAGAGAAAGCACTACAGAAAGGAGTAAGAGCTGAGGATTCCTCCCCAAAGCAGAAATCATTCTAAAACGATTTATACAACTAAAACTAGCAAACTTATTGTTAAATTCTTATTAGCGTATCAAAAAATCATCAGGTTTGCCTGCACAACCAATCAAACACACACTAGAAAATCACAAAGAAAATCTTTTAGCAAAATGTCTGGTTGAGGAAACAAGTAAAACTAGACAAGAGTTCAGAACAGAAAGTCCTTTCAGCATGCCAGGGGTTAACTGAAGATATGATATTGACTCATTCCTGTGGCAGTAATTTTGGAAACAGTGAGAAGATTTGAATCACAGATCCCAAGCTGTCACAGACCACTTGTCCAGATTACATTAATGGTTGGTGATTGCATGCCTTTGTCTTCTAAACTGGCAGGGCCTGATTTCAATTGTCCTGCTTCACAGTTTCTCTTGCAAAAGTCTTTATCTTCAAAAGTACATTCAGGCTGGGAGTTGGGATGGTGCGTACAAGTAAAAATGGAGGGGTCACGATTGGCAAGTTGCAAGCCAGCCTCATAGGCATGTGCTCACTCTTCTCCTCTTAAGAGTCACCAAAAGAAGAAGTGCAGAGTGACATATGCATAGACAAAATTTGGTTTCCTTCTAAACCAGAGGGTGGAAACATGTTTTCAACTGGGTTTATAAACCAAGGATACAAGAGAACTTGGTCTCCATCAGTAACACAACACTACAGTTAACATGGGAGAGGAAGAACAGGGGAGAAATCAGTTTTAACAGGGGGAGGGCAGAAGTTTTTCTCTCTCAACTAACCTTGGGTCAGTCACAGCTTCTCAGAGCTCTCTCAGACCCACCCACTTCACAGGATGATTGTTGTGGGGATAATAACAACATACTTTGTAAACCACTCTGAATGGGCATTAAGTTGTCCTGAACAGCAGTATATAAATCAAATGTTGTTTTTGTTGTTAAGTACATACTCATGAGGTTGCAAACTGTTCCACTGGGTCTTTGACAAACAAACCTCCATCGCTAGAATTGGGTCTTTACCAAATGAGTGCTCATTTGGGTTTTAGTATAACTTTCATAAAAGGTAACCATGCATGGAAGACACTATACCTTGTACGCAACTGCAGTGGCACGTGCAGAAGATTATTGTGAGCTCAAGAACTTAGGTTTGGTGTGCCACAGTTCCTCCGTTTTGTACCCAGAGTGCTTTGCAGGCCAGGCCTAAACGGTCTATTTTGGCAATGTAAGATGTTTTTCTCTCTTAAAAACATGTTTTTATCTTAATATCCATCTTATCTGATCACGTCCTGACATTACGTTGGGGAGCGGGATGTTTATGAGTTAAAACCATGCAACTGGTATGGGGGTGTTCTATACTTGCCAGTACTGCTTATCAGTTGGCCTTGAATATATCACTCTTCTCCAAGGCCAACTAGGGGGAAACAAGTGCAGCCATATTGCTTCTATATAAGTCTCAGAGAAACTCCCCACAGAAAAACCCAGCTCAGGCTGAACTACAGAAGCCACACTGTGCAACTGGCCAGAACCAAGGGGCTGCTCATTGTCAATTCTTGGGTTCCCAACAGCAGTATAGAGGTGTAAGCATATTCTCTGCTCTGTACTTGTTCGTTTCAGTAAATTGTCAGAGGGATTTAATAAATCCACTTTCCTTCAACAGTTGAGTGTTTGTTGTCCTCAAATCTAAAAGAACTATTGCTCCAAGGCAGCACAGCAACTCCATGTAGCTTTCATACTTGGGGGAGGTTTTTTTTTTTTTTTTTGGAGAAGAGCTGCATATAACCTTTCTTGGACCATGATAACCTCGCTTCTGACACTTTCTGTAAAACCTAACTTTTTTTTTTTTGCTTTTGCCTCACTTAGAAAGCGCACATTTGTGCTCTGTTTAGTACTAAGATCTCTACTGGTACCAAAATAAATGGTGCCCAACAGTACTGTAGCAATTCTAGGCATCATTCTTGCTCAAAAGATTCAGGTAGCCAAGTTCTTCTACCCCCTTAAAAAAAACTAGTAAACCACTGCTTATCCAGCACAACGGTTACAAAGATTCTTGGTAAACAAACCGTTGCTTAGAATACAATTCTTTTTTGCACTCACTTGATTTTGATGATATCCATGCCAGTCAAAGTGAGACTAACGTGATCTCCTGCTGCAGCCCAATCCACTGGTTCATCATGTAGGGCAATTCCTAGAAATGAGTAAAACCAGAACTAAACAGTGAACTACCTTGGTTTAACAGCTACAAACATTTCTGTTTTTGCCGATTTCTGCTGCACAAACCATTGCTCATCAGTTTTCAGTATGAATGAGGTGATAGTAAAAGCTGTTGCCTAAAACCTCAGAGAAACGTTTTTGTTTTCGGGAACCACCATCAACTCAGGTTACTTTGGATATTCTCTGCAAGTCACAACTTTGGGCCCTAAGCATGTCAACCCTGCGCAGATCACAATTTTGAAAGTATGACTGCACAAGAATCTGATAACCCTGGTGTCTTCCGCTTTTTCCTGTAAAGGCACATTGCCCACAACATTTTAGTTACTTGCAATATTTTGGTGGTACCTGCTTTCATTTTTCAACAAATGAGTTTATGCTTGCTTTCTACGTAATGATGAAACAAACAAGTGTGCTATGCAGTATACTAAAATCTGTACTAGAAATCACCAAAATCTTATACAAGGGTTATTGAAGAAATCCTGTGTTGTGTAAATAACTAACTGTATGCATACACAAAGCCTCTGAAGCATTCATGTTTGTTTGATACAACAACAGGAGATCATATACAGAAAAATACTTGGTAAGTATTAAATCTAAAAACTACTAATACTGTTGACTGTAGAATAATTATGGGTTGCAAAACAACACTAACAAGTTGATACAGTGTTTAAAGTTTCAAGTCTCTCTCCATGTTCGGGATATACACAGAGTGTACTTCAAACTCAAACATGTCATATCAGAATGAGAAAGCCTTGTCTATTAAAACGGTACTAGTAATACAGTCATGCATAATGTAAACTATGCAGTTATATTACCATTCATGAAGTAGAAGTATGTAATATTGTTCAGAAAGCCATCCAGCTGATTTAAATGGGGATTAAACATGTTTATCTTTATAATACGAAAATTATCAAAAAGAGCGGCCCTCATAATTTTTTTTTTTAAACCTACAAGTTGGGATCCCGGGATCCCTGAACTTAGGTATAAGTTCCAAAGGGCCTAACCATCCCCTCATATACACATTTTTTTAAAATTCTGAAACCTTTTTTCTTCAGTTTAGCCTTAAAGTTGAAGGAGGCATTTTAATTTGCATAAGCACATGTAAACAATTAAGTATGTAACTAATCAGTCATGACCCTCCACCAGGTCTGTCTACTTTAGTTCGTAATGGCCCAGTCTTGAGAGCATTTAAGTATCCAACAACTATACTGTTTTTACCAAAGGGCTCTTAAACTATGAAGACTTCCTCATAAGTGAAAGTGAAGTGCTTGCTCCTCCCCATAGTCAAGGTTGCACATGTACTTCAAGGAGGATCAGAAGAACAAAGGTAATCTTTATCTCAGGCAGCACGGCACAGATGACTGTACTTATCCCCTAATCATCTTTGTATTTGTGTATATCTTAAGTTTCCTTCCAATACAAGGGATGCTCAGCAAGTCTGCAAGGTTCATAATGATGTAACATACCCTCATCAGCAAGCTCTTCCCATCAACATCAGCTCTGCACATGCAGCCCAGAAATACTACAGTGAATGGGACTTGTCATGGCTGACAGTCATTAATGGGACCCAAGTAGGGATGTGACTACCATTAGTCTTGATGCAGAAGCAACTCTGCTCACCTAGGGGTCCTAATGTGCACATGGAGCTTTTGCACTCGGATCTTATGAGCAGCATTTTCCCCATCCACTTCAATGCACAGAGATGATCTTGATTAGCCGGTGCCTATGAATGGATTGGGAAGCTACCTTTATATCGGCCATACCATAATAGTTTTCTCTTAGCTGTTATCTTTGGATGTCTTAAAGCATTTGTTGAGCTGGAAATGTTCATGAAGATTTTAAAACCCTTAGCAAAGAGATCTGAGCCATCCTCAGCTCCCCTACAACCATCGGAAAGGGGAGGAACTCTAGATTGCTTGAGAAAATGGCAAACATAAACCAGATAACTGAATAATATGTAACATATTAAAAGTGTTATTTCTTTTGTAAGCTACAGAAGTTTCCTCATTATACATAGAGCAGTAATTTGGCCAATAAAATTTGCTATTATTTCTGTCAGAAATGCTATTACGGTTAAAACCCTGAACAGTAATAATTATTTGCCTATAAAAACTGTTTAAAAATCTGTAGATGAGCCTTTTAAAAAGAAAACTTCTCAGTCTTCGGCTTTCTTCTTACACGATTAATGGATATTGACCATCGTAATAGCTCCCATTTTGCATTTTTTCAATATTTATAATTCTAACGAAGTGTCTATCTGAAGCAACTAGTAATAGCACAGTAACAAAGGTTAGCAGACTGAATTTTTTTTCAGTATATATCTAAGACTAGAGGATACATTGTATACTGTACCTTTCACAGTGCATGTTTCATTAGGAGGCATTGCTAGAAGTCGATCTCCAACCTGGACATAGCCTGCTTCTACTTTACCAGTCACACAAAATCCTGATCCTTGATCTAGAACAAACATAATGGTTTGAGAAAATGAAATGACAGAAGCCTGCCTCCATGTGTGCATAAACCCTTGCTGGATTAAGGCTCTTGGGAGCAAGTTATATATTAGGATCCTTTTGCAAAGTATCTAGTAAAAACTCTTCCTGGAATCAGGTGGCTGGTTTTGAGGCCTCATGGTGGAAGCACTGACATGTACTGATGTACTTACTGAAATTAGTAAAAGTTATTAATCCTAGGCATTTCAGAACCAGAAAACAGGTACTTCTGATAGCTTATACAAGTGCTTCACTGAGGCAACATCACAAACTATAGAATGACTCAGATATATTAATTATCTCAATATATCTGGGTCATTCCATTGCAGGAACAGGCTAATTCTAACAGTCTTGGTCCAACTAACTGCTAGTAGAAGATATGTGCATGTGGATTTGTTCTGTGCTCCCTCCCCTAACAGGGCATTTTCTTTTAATCCCATGAAAAATTATCCAATAGGGGAGTAAGATGCTGAAATGACAAAGTGGGAAGGATCAATTTTTGTCTCCTTCCCTGCCAGCAGAACTCATTTTGCAGGAAAGGGAGATGATTTTGCCTCCTTCCCCTCATAGCTATTTGTCCACTTCATTCTTGCCATTCCAGGTAAAGTCTTTCCACTGGTTGCAAAGGATTGCCGAGGATGAAGAGCCAGAGAAAAACTGCATTTCCAAGCACCTTCTACTTGGAGTTGGTTGGATCTAAGCCATTATCACTGTAGTATGAATATTTTTAATGAAGAGGATACATTAGAAAATTTTACACCAAGCCCAGTGGCTTGAATCCAAACATTACTATTTTAATTAACATTTCATGATTATAATGACATATATATGCTTTTATGTGTTTTTATGGAACTGTATTTAATAATACATTGTGTTTTAAATACATTAGGGTGGGGATTGCGGAGGGCAGTGGATATGAGGGGAGAGATCGGGGTGGGGCTGGGGATCCCAGTACTCCGGGGTCAAGGGAGGTATGGCGGTGGGATGTGGGGCTGGAAGGGAAGGCCATGGAGACATGATAGGCCACGGTGTCCTTCCAACCTGCATCCCATCCCAAGGCATGCTGGTAGTGGGGCTAGGAGATATAGCCTCCCTCCGGCACTGGTGTTGTGCAATGCCAGGTCCATCAATAATAAGACCAAAACATTGCAGGATTTTATTGCAGCGGAGGGAGTGGACCTGGCATGTGTGACCAAGACCTGGGTGAGGGAATGTGAAACAGTCACCTTGAAAGAACTGGCCCCCTCAGGTTTCTAGGTCCTTCACCAGGCCCAGACAGGTGACCGGGGGGGGGGGAGGGGAGTGGCAATACTTATTCGAGAGTCTTTCTCCTTCAAGACACTCCCCACTCCTAAGATCATTGGCACTGTGTTGGTCTGGCGCGGAATGCTGAGGAGAGTTTGGCTATCTACTTGGTGTACTGACCGCCTAGCGCGCCAGTAGCTACCCTGTCAAGCTTGTTAGAGGTGATATCTGGGTGGGCGTTGGAGCACCCTAGGCTGTTGATCTTGGGTGATTTCAATGTCCATGTCAATGATGCCAACTCTTCCCAGGCTGCGGACCTGGAGTCTTCCATGGCAGCACTAGGAATCTCCCAATTTGTTTCAGCTCCTATGCATCAAGTGGGCCACACGCTGGATCTGATCTTTGGGGCGGGGATTCAGGTGGACCTGGACGCTATTAAAGTAGTGCCGTGGTTGGACCACCATGTCCTGAGGGCTCATCTGGGTATGCCACCCCCTTCCTGCATAGGCGGCAAGCTAATTTATCCTCGCCTGCGGAGACTTATGGATCCAATTGGTTTCCAGAATGCTCTGCGGGAACCGATGCCCCCTGGCAGTTCGTTAGATGAGCTGGTGGGAGATTGGCATGGCCGTCTCTCAGAAACCATCGACAAAATCGCTCCCCGTCAGATGAAGCAGGAACTGAGACAGCTAGAGTGAGTATGGTGGCAGAATCGGGGCGAAGAGGCGAGAACATCTTATAGAGCATTTATGGAGGCCTATGAGGTGGCTGTGAAGGTGACGAAGGAGTACTTTGCCGCCTCCATAGCATCTGCAAGCTCACACCAGGCAAAATTGTTTCATGTAGTCCGCTCCTTGGTCTCCCTTTTGCAGGGGGACTGCCAAATTAGAAATTCAGCCATCAGCTGTGACACTTTTGGGAGCTTTTTTGCAGACAAAATATTGTCTCTCCGCTGTGACCTACCTGCCACAATTGATACAGTATAGGAACTGGAGACCCCTTGGCCATCTTCCAGTCCATCTTTGGATCACTTCAGCCTGGTCACCCAGAAGGAAGTGGACAGGATCCTGCGGCTGGTCAGGCCCACTATGTGCTCCCTAGACCCCTGCCCGTCATGGCTGGTGAAAGCCAGTGGTGACACGTTGGGGCCCCAATTAGAGGATATTATGAATTCATCATTGAGCTCCGGGGGTTTTCCCAGTGCGTTGAAGGAAGCCGTAATGAGGCCTCTTCCGGAAAAATCATCCTTGGACCCCACTGACCCACCCAGTTACTGCCCAGTATCGAACTTCCCGTTTCTGGAAAAGGTGATTGAGCAGTGATTGAGTGGTGGAACAGCTGCAGGTTTTCCTGGAAGAGACCTCTGTCCTGGACCCATACCAGTCCAGTTTCCGTCCAGGCCATGGGATGGAGACAGTGTTGGTTGCCCTCATGGATGACCTCCGTAGGCACCTGGATCGTGGCGGGTCACCACTGATTTTGTTAGACCTTTCAGTGGCGTTTGACATGGTCGACCATGAGTTGTTGGCCCACCGCCTCGCCGACATGGGGATTTGAGGGACGGCCTTGCAGTGGCTTGTTTCTTTTCTCCATGGTCAGGGACAGAGGGTGGCGCTGGGGGAAAGATTGTCCACACACCAGCCTTTGGTGTGTGGTGTCCCTCAGGGGGCGATACTCTCTCCCCTGTTGTTCAAACTTTATATGCGCCCCCTCACCCAGCTGGTGCGGAGGTTTGGACTGGATTGTCATCAATATGCGGATGACACCCAGTTGTATCTGCTGATGGACGATCGACCTGACTCTGCCCCTGATGCCCTGTTGAGAGCTTTGGAGGCCGTGTCTGGATGGGTGGCACAGAGCAGGCTGAAGTTGAATCCTGCAAAGATGGAGGTCCTGTACTTGGGCCGTGGGCTGTCAGAGGAGGGGATCCATCTCCCAGCCTTTGGGGGGGCACCACTTGTGCCTGTACCATCTGTCAGGAGTTTGGGTGTGATCCTGGATTCCTCTATATCTATGGAGGCCCAGATTGCGATGGTTGCCCGGGCTGCTTTTTTCCATCTTCAGCAGGCCAGGCGGCTAGCCCCCTATCTCTCAGCCCAGGACCTAACGACAGTAATCCATGCAATGGTCACCTCCAGGTTGGATTACTGTAACTCGCTCTACACAGGGCTGTCCTTGGGTTTGATCCAGAGACTACAGCGTGTCCAGAATGCTGCTGCACATGTTTTGACGGGTGTTCCTTATAGGACACATATTACACCAATTCTGCAGCAGCTCCACTGGCTCCCCGTGGAATTCCGGATTCGGTTCAAGGTGCTGGTTTTGACCTATAAAGCCCTAAATGGACTGGGACCAGCATACCTAAGGGACCGCCTCTCCTCGTATGTGCCCCAGAGAATGCTCCGATCATCTGGAAAACATCTGCTGGTGGTCCCTGGCCCCAGGGAGGCTTGGTTGGCCTCAACCAGAGCCAGGGCCTTTTTGGTCCTGGCCCCAACCTGGTGGAACTCTCTGTCTGAGGACACCTGGGCCCATCAGGATCTTCTATCATTTTGGCGGGCCTGTAAGACGGAGATGTTCCACCAGGCGTATGGTTGAGGCCAGCATGAGATCCTCACTGAGCCTCCCACTAAGTGTGGGGTTATACAGTGTCCACCGGCCGGCTGCCCAACATATGGGTACAGCATGGAGCTATGTAGTGCCCATTCATTTGCTGACCCAGTACATTATCTGTCCGCTTCCCTCCCCCTGTATGTTGATGGGCAGGAATCTGGAATTGACCCCATCTTGGGACAGTTAGTATCTGTTGTTGATTTTATGATGAACTGTTGTTTTATGTATTGTTGAAGGCTTTCACGGCCGGAGAACGATGGCTGTTGTGGGTTTTCCGGGCTGTATTGCCGTGGTCTTGGCATTGTAGTTCCTGACGTTTCGCCAGCAGCTGTGGCTGGCATCTTCAGAGGTGTAGCACCAAAAGACAGAGTGACACTGAGAGATCTCTGTCTTTTGGTGCTACACCTCTGAAGATGCCAGCCACAGCTGCTGGCGAAACGTCAGGAACTACAATGCCAAGACCACGGCAATACAGCCCGGAAAACCCACAACAGCCATGTTGTTTTATGAATTGTTTTAATATTTGTATTTTATTTTTATAATGGCTGTACCTCGCCCTGAGCCCACTTGCGGGAAGGGCGAGTTAGAAATGTAGTAGTAGTAGTAGTAGTAGTAGTAGTAGTAGTAGTAGTAATAATAAATGGTGTGATTTGGCCTAAGCCTGCTTGCAGAGAGGGCAGAATAGAAGCCGAATAAAATAAATAAATAAAAAGTATGAAACAATCTTCATTTTAAAATACTAAATAGACTTACTACTAACCTTTAAAAACATCTGATACACATAATCTGAATGGCTTTTCCACTGATCTTTGGGGTGGCTTGAAAGAGTCTGCAAATAAACCAGCACAACTTGTTAAATGCCATGCCTTTTATACAGAACAATTATAAGATTTGATCCCCTAGCTGTAATATAAAATTGCTAGTGTGGGTACTCACCAATCTGCTCTAGCAAGCATTTTCCTTCATACCATTTGGTCAGCTCACTTGACTGACATCTTGTGGCAAGATTTTCACCACCAAGCCCACTTGTGGGGATGTAAGCTACATCTGATTCCTGATTGAGAGAAAAATTGGATTCAAAGTTTAAAAGGAGCAAGCATATTTTTAAAAGCATAATATAGCCGGTGATTACAGCTGGTACAAAACGCAGCGGCTCGTGTTATTATGGGAGTGCCAAATTAGGCACATATAACACCATTCTTATGCAAGCTGCATTGGTTGCCAGTGGAGTACCGGATCAGATTCAAGGTTCTGGTATTGACCTATAAGGCCCTGTGTGGACTGGGACCAGCGTATCTACGGGACCGTCTCTCCCATATATGCTCCAGAGGACGCTCCGATCAGGGGACAGACAGCTGTTGGTGGTCCCTGGCCCCAAGGAGGCCCGCCTAGCCTCGACTAGAGCCAGGGCCTTTTCGGTCCTGGCTCCCACCTGGTGGAATGCTCTGTCTGCTGAAATCAGGGCCCGGCAGGACTTACTATCTTTTCGCCGGGCCTGCAAGACAGAGTTGTTCTGCCAGGCATATGGCTGAGGGTGGGCCTCCGCCGGCCTAGAAAAAAGGGGTGTATAAAACCCTCCCTGTAAAGGCTGTCCACCATCTTGTTTTAAATGTGTAGTTTTTAATGAATATGAATTTTTATTGTATTTTAATTCTATTTTTAATATGTTGGTATCCGCCCTGAGCCCACTTGCGGGGAGGGCGGAATACAAATTTTAAATAAATAAAATAAATAAATAAAATACATTTCCAAACTTCTGAAGGTGCTACCTAAGATTCACTGTTTTCTTAAGAAGAAAAGAAACTAATACTATTTAAGAATGTACTGGAGATCAGTGATAAGTCCTCTTATGAATGAGATGAAGTTTTGGAAAAATTCTAGAAATTAGTACTTGTAGCTCTCCTATATTTCCCTCTCGTTGCTCACATCATTCTTCACATATTTAAAAAAGGGTAAAGCTGTCTACCACTATCCCCCTTCAGAATTCATAAAATGCTAACTATATTCAGAATACATTCACAGATAATGGATGGTGAGATAAATGCTCTTCAAAGCAGCAAAAACATGTATATGCTGAAGAGCATATTAATAAATGATGATCAGAAAATATTTCAAATTCTTGGTGGTCAGTTAACCCTCAATCCTACGCAGACCTGGAAGCAATTTTTATAACTGCTTGAAGCCAGCTTATTTTTTTACAGTCACCAAACTTCAATTTTTGCCACAATTCTGCTGTGGGAGAATGCTAAGACAGACAGCCATTTCTGTTTCAACACAACACAAATAAAATGGAGTGGATGCAAAAACTCCTGGACTAAGCATTTTGTGTACATTAAAAACAAAGAATATTGACAGGGCAAACAAGTCGATCACTTAATTTTATATTATTATACCTTAAAGCCAGCTTGCTTAAGGAACTGCCCAAGTTTACCAACAATTTCCAGAAATCTCTCCTGTTTCCAATTCACCTTTAATAAACACACATTAAAAAATTCAGTAAAAAAAGAGCAGTTTGGACATTATTCCCAATACAAACTTACCTCCTATAAAACAAGAACTAACATCAGCATTACATTCTCATGTTATGAATCATAGACACAGAAGCCACAGAATCTTTGTATTTTTGGTGAATTTCCTGGGCTTCTAAGCCCTGTTCCTAACAAGGTGACCTTCCTAAACACAAAACAACCTCTCCAGTGTTTTGACTCCCAGCAAAAAGGCTATAAACTCAATAGACTTTTTTTTGCCTCTGAAGATGGGGTGATAATCTTTCTCTTCCTGCTTTAAATCTCCAAGGCAACATTAAGCCTCAATATTGGCTCCTTATTCACCCAGGTCACCAAGTCCCCTCTCCCCGTTTCATGTGAGGAGCATGAAATCTATCAATCTCCCTTACCAAAATGACCACCCCCCTTCACCCTCCTCCCCCATGAAGCAGATTTTCCTGCCAAAATTCAGTTTGTCTGCTTTAGCAAAGCATCCCCAATTAATGTGTTAATCTTTGTGGTTTGAAAGTTTGTTTGTCCCATCCTGACAGTCAGATATAAATTTGGCTTTCTTGCCTAGCCCAGGAACTTGATGGGGAGAAGCAGGAGCTCTTCTTGTTGGAAATGCATTGAAGACTACATAACATTAAAAAAGAAATAACAACTTTATTTAACAGGCAGGGATTGAATAAGTGTAGTTAGGGAATGAAAGTGTTGAGTAGAGATGGGCATGAAACGAACCACGGAACAAAATTCCGAACAGAACGGCTGGTTCGTTTTCAAAGAAACGCATTTCGTAGGTCCACATTTTTTATGGAACAAACGACTTTTCCTACTGTTCCGTTCCATTCCGTTGCTGGTTTGGGAAGCCAGACACTTTGCACCATTCAATCCATCACCCAGGCAACGGTGGCAGTCTTTTGGTTGCCCCCAATCTGAGGCCTCCACACTTGATTGGCAGCTGCCCCTGCAAACTAGAGAGCTCCCACTCTGGCCCATCCAGTCAGGAAAAGAGCCAGCCCCTCAAAGCAGCTGCCAGTAGACACTCCAGTTTTTGCCACTGTGAAGAGAAAATGACAGGAAAGGGAGGGACCCATGGATCATGCCTTTCCCAGGGCTCAATCTCTCTGAAACTTGGGGGGTCTTTAGAGGACAGTGAGGACTATGTCCCCTACAAATTGGGTGGGTATTGGACATTGGAAAGGTCAGTTTGCAGCCCCTCAAAGTAGCTTCCAGCAGACACTCCAGGTTTTGCCGCTGTGAAGAGAAAATGATAGGAAAGAGAGGGACCCATGGATTATGCCTTTGCCGGGGTTCAATCTCTCTGAAACTTGCGCGGGGGGGTCTTTAGAGGACAGTGAGGACTAGGTCACCTGCAAATTTGGTGGGTATTGGACATTGGGAAAGTCTTGTTTAGTTTGACTGTGAGCATGAAGGTGTCCATTCTGGGCTCCCTCGAACCGATTCAGAACCAGCTCAAGTTTGGCTAATTCGTGGTTCATGTTCTGTGAAAATGAATGAACCATGAACCACATGGTTCCTTTTTTCCCCATTCCGTGCCCATGTCTAGTGCTGAGGTAAAATTTTGTTGGCAGAACAGAATACACTGTAACAGGCAGAATAGTTTAATTGAAGTTTAGTTTCTTATATTCTTGGTTCTTAACAGTGAGAGGTGTTTTACTTAATACTTTAGTTACAGCAACAATGTTTCTTCACAGAGCCTCCTATGACAGCTCAGGTGTCCTGGAGTTAGTTTAAAACTGTTTTCCCTTCACAACAGACCCAGGGGCCTCCTCAGAGCCAACCCCCCTTTTAGAAACTGGGCTTTTAGAAATCTTCTTCTCCTAAGAAAATATAACCCTTCTTCTTTTTCCTTGAAAGGGAGTCTCCACCGACTACCCAATCACTCTTGCCCAAATCACTCCTATAGTATCTGTGTCAAGTGGGCTTCAACTTATACTGACACACTAAGAATTCTTAAATAGAATTTCAACACCCAGATACCACACAAAGCATAGTTAACAAACCATTGTTTAGAATCGCATTTTAGCAACCAACAACAACAAGCCACAGTTTGAGTGACAGCCTGCATTCAGACATCAGACCAAAATTGAGGAAGAAGGCAACTTCCACTAGTGGAGATAAGGAATTAAAGATGACTTCTGAACCAGTAGTAGGAATCACTCATACTCCAACGTCCTCACTGTCAGAGTAAGCACTGCAGTTTCTAATAACATCTGAATGCATCTTATGTTGTGAGATACAAAGTTTCTTTGGTTTCAAAGAGGAAAGGCAGGACACAATATGCAATAAAAGTTACAAGAACAAAAATGCCATTGGAGAAAACCCCAGTGAAAACAGTCAACTCCTTCTGAATTTCCAAACACAGGAAGCTGTGATATTTTTTATATTCAATTTTGTAGAGTACAATTTGCTTGCGTGCCAATAATTTTTATGAATGACGCTCTTTCACAGTAAACTGTACAGAAATACAGGTGTTCTAAGAGAACATGTGCAGCAACAGAACATAAATAGAACTTCAGACTCAAATTTAATAAAACCAGTCCAGTATAAATTAGGGCAGAAGAAAAACCTTAACGAAGCTCCAGCAAACCTTAGGAGGATGATTAATACTGCATGGTGCTGAATTAATAAAACTGATAAACTGAATAAGAATACCTCAAGGAAGATTAAGGACTAATTTCCAGAAGATATAGCCTTTTATTAGTTTTAAAATATCTATTTGGATCAAAACACCAAACTTTAATATTTACTTTCAAGTTGGTAATGTCCGTGATCTGTTACATGTTCTCTGTTTGTACGAGAGAATACTTAATAAAAGAAATAAAATACCTGGTCCATTTTATTGACTGCAACTGCCAGCTGTGTTACTCCAAGTGATCGAACCAACAGCCCGTGTTCTCGTGTCTGTCCACCAGTTTCAAACCCTGCTTCAAACTCTCCTCTGCTGGCATCCACAACTAATACAGCCACATCAGCCTAAAAAAACCGGAGTGTTAATGTGGTATACATTGGTTTACATGTGGGATGGTGGGGGGCGGGGAGACCTGGATTCAAATTCTCTCTGCACCTTAGTTATATTTATTTGTTTATTGCCTGCCTTTCTCACTGAGATGCACTGTAGGATTAATGCGAGCAATGTCTGGGACAGTCAGTAACCAATACAATGGGATATGAATAGCAGAAACCTGAATACAAGCATAAATCCAAATACAGAGCTGAAACAGTACTGAAATAAAACATAAGCAATTTGATATAAAATATTAAATTATGCAGAAACTAACCAGAAGGAGCATACCTACATCAATAGATAGTATAGTATAATCTACAGTCCCTTCATCACAAGCATCTCTTTGAACCTTTCCTCACAGCACAGCTCTATTGCCTGTATGAAAAAGCTCTCCTGAATAACTCAGTTTTACATAGTTTGCAGAAAGCCAGGACAGTAGGTGCCAGCTGCACTAGAGTTGCTTGTCACAACATGGTGACGGTTTCAAGGCACTGGGGTAAGTTGTGTTGACTGGGCTGCTCAACTCCCATTTTCAGAGTCCCCTTAAGGGATCTGAGGGAAGCTAAAGGATACGCACCTGGGCTGGCCATTGCAAGTTTCACCCTAAGTGGCAGGGACAGCCAAGGCATGCCTGGATGGGTGATGCACCTCTGCCATCCTGCAGTGCCCATCAAGTGGGTTGGGGAATGTGTGGCATTGAGTGGCAGGGAGCCATTTGATGTAATGGATTTGTTGCCCTATGCTATGCTAATGCTCCAATGGCTGTAATAAATAAAGTAGTGGCTTGTTTTCATCCAAAAATGGTGTGTCATGTGTTCTTGGCCCAGGAACCATTCTCACTATTAGCCTATATGGATGCTTCTCAATGTCTCAGTTTAGCATTGTCCCACTTAATATTCAAAAGGTGCCAAGAAATGTTTACCTGTGCAGCTCCTGTGATCATATTTGGAATGAAATCTTTATGGCCAGGAGCATCCATCAACGTAATTACTTTTGTTTGTGTCTCAAATTTGGTCATACCAACATCCATTGTCACACCCCTTAAAATAAAAGGAAAGGTATAATTTACAATGGTTTCCAAAATTTACCATGAACACGAGCATTCATTGATTATCCTATTTCTTGTAGCACTGCTAAAAATCACCAACAAATTCCTTGGGATAAGCAGGAGATTGTGTACATGCTCTGCCTGTTGTACATTTATGTTGGTTGAGAGTTACTTAGAGTCTCCTATACAGAAAGAAAAGTGAGATACTAAAATCTAAATAAATATACACATTATGAGCTGCTGTAGAAGAGTGGTTAAGAAAACAGAGTTGCGCTTACCGTAACTACTGTTCATTGACGTCTTCTGTGCAGACACACATGGGGACTGCGCCTGCGCAGGCCTGCCGACCGGATTTTTCTTTCTAGCAAACGTCCACTAGGGGGCGCACGTCCGACCCAATGCGCATGCGCGGCCGTTTCCCGCCCGAGCGACATTGGGCGACGTCGCCCCCTTTCCCCTCAGTTTCTCCTTTGCCGCCGAATGCCTTCACATTATCTGGAAGAACACAGCGGGGTAGGAGGGAGGGTTGTGTGTCTGCACAGAAGACGTCAATGAACAGTAGTTACGGTAAGCGCAACTCTGTTTTCACTGTCCGTCTTCTGTGCAGCCCCACATGGGAGACTCACAAGCCACTTACCCAGGAGGCGGGCATGTGTTCTCACCGAAAAAGAGACTGAAGCACTGCTTGACCCACAGCAGCCTCTTTCCTTTCCCACACATCTAGTGCGTAATGTTTAGCGAACGTGTCAGAAGACGACCACGTTGCAGCCCTGCAGATGTCATGCAAGGGCACGCCCCTAAAGAAGGCCGCCGAAGCAGCCTGTGCTCTGGTGGAATGAGCTTTTAGTTCCAAGGGGCAAGGTAACTGAGCATGCGAGTAGCAGGCTCTAACCGCTTGAGTGACCCAACGTGAAATTGACTGGGCTGTAGCAGCCTTTCCCTTCCTGGGCCCATAATAGCACACAAACAGTTGTTTGGCACTCCTAAACTGTGATGTACGTTGGAGGTAAAATAAAATAGCCCTTCTCACATCCAAAGAATGTAAGGCCCTTTCAGAGTTATCAGAAGGGTCAGGAAAAAAGATAGGTAGGACAATGTCCTGTGAGGTGTGAAATTGCGTGGACACTTTGGGTCTAAAACGAAGGTCAGGTCTCAGCACCACCTTATTCTTTTTTTTTTATATATATAATTTTTTATTTTCAATATCTAACATACAACTACTACATACATACATACCCTACAGAACAGTAACTACAAAAGACTACAATAACACAAGGGATAGGAAAGAGGAGAGAAAAAAGAGAGAGGGAGGGAGGGGTGGAAAAAAGGGGAAGGTACCCTACAAACACTAAACACTAAACACTACATTTCTGTTTTCCCTTCATACTGCCATTATTCAAAAGTTAAAGCTTTATATTATATTGATGGAGTGGTTGACCTTACTAAATGCAAATTACAATTTAATTTCAAGTTAAATTTTTCTTCCCCTCCTGGGTCCCGGACGGAGTTCTCTCTGCGCAACTGCAGCCGCAGTGCTCGTTTCCTCCCCCTCCCCCTCAGACTTCTCCTTTTCGTCTTGCTTGGTGCACTGGAATTCTGGGTTCCTGTCCTCAAAATCCCTTAGTTGATCTTCTGATAATATCTTAAAGGCTTGATCTTTATGGGTGAACCAGATTCCTTCCGGAAATAACCATTTGTACTTTATTCCACGTTCTCTCAGAAGAGCTGCGAACTTCTTATACTTAAAACATCTTTTCCGGACTAGAAATGGGACGTCTTTCAATATCTTAATTTTGTTGCCCAAGAAGTCCAAATCCGCATTGTATGAATTATATAGGATAGTGTCCCGGATCCTCTTAGATGAAAAATCGATGATGATCTCGCGCGGCAACTGACGCTTCATTGCATACTTTGAAGTAGCCCGACGGGCTTCCAAAATGGCGCTTTTAACTTCTTCTTTAGTTGCCCTCGCGGGTGTCGCCAATAGTTCCGAGACAAGACCCCGTAAGTCCTCGTTTTCCTCCTCTTTCATATTCTGGAGGCGCAAAATTGTCTGTGTTCGTTCCACTTGTAGCCCGATCAACTGATTCTCCACCAGTTTAAGCTCTTTATTCGTAGCCTTCACGAGTGACGCACTTTCCCGAGCAGACTTCTCTGCCCCCCCCGCTGCTTCCTTGATGGTTTTCACTTCGCTCTCCATTAAGCCCACCCTTTGATCTGTTTCATTCAGCTTGTCAACAAAGGGTTTTATAGCTTCACCAACCGCCCTCCGTACAATTTCCTCCAGCGATTCTCCCTTTAAGGCAGCCGAAACTGACTTGCCAAGGGCAGGACTTTGTTTTTTTGTTGCCATTTGGGGGGGGGGCGCCAACCAAATTTTGAGACTCAGCAAAGGGGAAGAGTGAGCCTTCTTAGCTTCAGATCTCACCTCTCCTTCACGTACGCTTGTAATAACAGAAGGAATTCGCTTACTTGTAGGCTCTCGCCTAGTTCTGCTCTTTGCTGTTTCTCATGGCCCGGCAGCACTCGAGGCACCGCGCACGTCCGCCGGCCTCCGTAGGGACAAACGGGCAATTAACCCCCGCATTGATTCCAGGGGGCTCTTCCCGCAGCGTCCCGGACCCAGCCTCCCTCACTGGGAGTTTTGGGGGCTAATCTTCGCAGATCAGCCGCCCGGACAGGGTGCCCGGCCGCTTCCTCTCGAGCCAGCGAAGAGGAGCGTCCGACATGGTGGAGAAAACGAAACCGAAACAGCACCACCTTATTCTGATGGACCTTCAAAAAGGGAGGGTCCCACCTCAGTGCAGCCAGCTCGCTAACCCTACGGGCAGACGTAATGGCTATCAAAAAGGCCACCTTACAGAATAACCATTTCAAATCACAGGTGGCCAGTGGTTCAAAAGGTGATTTCATAAGCCCCGCCAATACTACTTGTAGTGACCATTGGGGAACAATTTCCTTGACCTGTGGAAACATATTGTACAACCCTTTCAAAAAAGACTTCGACAAACTGGGGAGAACACCGTCTTCCCATCTATTTTAGGGTGGAAGGCTGAAATGGCAGCCAAATAAACTTTAATAGAGGAATTAGAGAGTCCCCCGTCCTTTAGGGACAGGAGGAACTCAAACACAGAAGACAACTGGCAATCCCAAACATTAACTTCGTTGTCAGCAGCCCAGGCCTCAAAACGCTTCCATTTAGCTGCGTATGACCTGCGAGTGGTGTCCCTACGGGCATTCAGCAAAACTTCAGCTACCCTGTCAGACATCCCCTCCGTCCCCGAATGTGCCAAGCAGTGAGGTTGAGTTTGGGTAGGTTGTGATACCAAACCCCTTTGTCGGACAGAAGGTCCGGGTTCAGTGCGAACCGATAATATGACCCCTGCGAAAGCTGCATGACATGTTGGAACCATGCTTGTCTGGGCCAGAAGGGGGCCACTAGAATTAAGTGCGGCCCATCCCTCTGGATTTTGCTGACGACCCGAGACAGCAGTGGGAACGGAGGGAAGGCATAAAACAGATGCCCTGTCCAGCGTATCTGGAACGCGTCCCCTAGGGAGCGGTGACCTAGCCCTCCCCTGGAGCAGAATTGCGGGGCCTTCTTGTTGGCCTCTGCCGCAAAGAGGTCTACGTCTGGGAACCCCCAGTCCAAAAAGATGGCGTTCAGGTAACTGTCTGCTACGGTCCATTCGTAGCTGTCGAATCGCATCCGACTCAGCGTGTCCGCGATGACATTGGTGGTGCCGGGAATATGGACCGCCTGAATGAACACGCCTCTGTCCACGGCCCAGTTCCAGATCCGAACGGCCTCGTCGCAGAGGGCCTTGGATGTAGTGCCCCCTTGTTTGTTCAGGTAGAACATCGTGGTGCAATTGTCTGTGAGCACCTGAACTGCTTTCTGCTGCAGCGTGTCTGCGAAAGCGATAAGGGCATAACGGACCGCTCTCAATTCTAGCAGGTTAATGTGATCTTCCCGTTCCTGCTCTGACCAAACCCCATGTGCCCTAAGGGCTCCACACTGGGCTCCCCATCCTATCGTGGAGGCATCAGTCGAGATTGTGATCTCGGTTTGGACGGACCCAAATGCAACACCCCCAAGGAGGTTAGTGTCATCAAGCCACCATCGTAAGGCACGGATAATCCCTCTGGGGATGGAATATCGTTTATTCTGGGACTCGTGTTCAAAATCATGAACCGACAGGAACCACAGCTGGAGAGGTCGCATGTGCAACCGGGCCATAGGGGTGACAGCTGTAGAAGAGGCCATGAGGCCCAGCAGCCTCTGAATCGCTGTCACGGATTGGAACCTGCACTTGGAAAAAAGGTTCACCATCCTGCCAATTCTTAATGCACGCTCCCTGGGCAGAAAACCTCTGTTTACAGCACCATCCAGTTCCATACCGATAAACAGTATTCTTCTGGATGGGGTAAGGTTAGACTTTTGCAAATTAACCAAAAGCCCTAACCGGGAGCAGGTGAGCATCACTGTACTAATCTGGGCCATGAGTGCATCAGCAGAGGGAGCTGCTAGAAGCCAATCGTCAAGGTAGGGATAGATGGTACAACCCCGTTCCCTCAAATAAGCCACTACCACAGCCATACACTTAGAAAAAACCCGTGGGGCTGTTGAGAGACCAAAGGGAAGCACTCGGTAATGGTAGGCCTTATTGTTACATAGAAACCTAAGGTACTTCCAATGATTAGGATGGATGGCAATATGAAAATATGCATCCTTGAGGTCCAGAACAGCGAACCACATGTCCTCGGGCATTAACTGGAGGACCGTGTTCAAGGTAAGCATCCTGAACCTCTTGACGAGAATGAATTTATTCAGTTCCCGTAGGTCTAAGATGGGTCGTACCCCTCCATCCTTCTTGTCTACCAGGAACATCCTGGAGTAAAAGCCTAAAGGGGGGTCCTGAGGGAGCACCTCCTGCACAGCCCCCTTTTCTAGCAATGCTACAACCTCAGCCTGTAAGTTATGAGAAGAGGATTGCATTGAGCGGTCAGGAAGAGACAACACTGGGTAAACATCAAACTGAATTTTATATCCAACATTAACGATGTTAAGAACCCAACTATCGGATGTAATTTCTGCCCATGCAGAGGCAAACTGAACCAATCTGTTCCCAAACACGACAGACTGTTCGAATTCTAGTCAGAACTGCTTTGGCTGCGTTGCTGACTCTTTGGCATCGTGGGCTTGGGGACCGCGACGAGGGCGGTAGTTAGGCCTCCGGCGTTGGTAGGAACTTGCAGGTTGCTGGAATTGCCTGTACGACCCATAACGAGGATACGGCTGGTATCGTTGTTGCCGACCACGATAGCCCTGTGAAGGGCGATACTGGAACCGATTTTCGGTGGATGGTCTGGTCGGGAGAATGCCGTAGGAACGGGCTGTCAGCCGATCTTTGCGTTTCTGGGAGAGGTAGTCATCCGTCTTGGATGAGAACAGGGATTGACCCTCAAAGGGCAGATTCTCAACCTTATTACGTGTCTCGACCGGCAACGCAGTCGTGCGGAGCCACGAGTGTCTGCGGAGGACGACGGAGGAAGCTAGCGCCCTCGCAGAGGTATCAACCGTGTCACGGCCCGCGTTTATTTGTTGCCGAGACAGCCGCAGGGCTTCATCAAGGATCACCTTTGCCAACACCCTCTGGTCTGCCGGCAGTTTCTCCATGAAGGCCGCCATACGGTTCCAAAGGAATATTTGGTACGCCCCCATGATGGCCGAGTAGTTAGAGATTTTCAGCGTCAGGGCAGCGGAGGAATACAACTTCTTGCCCAGGGAATCCAGCTTCCTACTCTCCTTGTCAATGGGCACCGCATAAGACCCCTGGCGTTGGCGGGTCTGCATTTCCTCCGTAATGAGGGAAGAAGGAGGCGGATGTGCAAAGAGGTACGCACAAACGTCATCTCGCGTCTTGTACAGGGCCTCCAGCTTGCGGGACGTAGGGTACACTGAGGCCGGCTTCTCACAGATGTCGTGAATGATTTCCACCAAGCCCTCGGTGAACGGGAACGCGATAGTTGGAGGGTTACCGGACTGGACATATTGTAGAATCTTGTCCTTTGGCTTAGGATCCACAGCCGATATCTCGATGTCGAGAGAACGGGCCATTCTGACCATCTGCTCAGAATAGAGCAGGTAGTCCTCAGAGGGTGACACACGACCAGTCCCAATAATGATGTCATCTGGCGAGGGGTCAAATGGTGGGCTGGGACTCGGGCACTGATAAGGCTCCGCACGTTGGTAAGGTGAGACGCGCCTGGGAGAACCATAGTGGGAGAACTCACTACGAGTGTCACCCCAATACTCCCTTCCAAATGATGGAGAGCTGGCATACAGGGAGCCCTCTCTGTCATAGCCACTCCGAGGGAGGCGATAAGGTCGGTCCTCCCTTCCCATATAATCCTCGGCATGCCACGTCTCGGCAGCCCGAGTCGGAGCGTCGGGCAGGTCACCATCGTCATCAGTGGAGTGGTGTAACGGAGGTGACAGGTGTGGCGACGGGGTCGAGGGCTTCTCCCAGAGGACCTCATCCGTCTGAACCGACGTCGACTGCTGGTGCTTAGATTTTTTCTTCGACTTCTTTCCGCCCTTGGAGGCTGAAGTCGGATCGGAGCTTCGGTTCCGATCAATCGGAGCCGGTGACATAGACAACGGATCCGAAACCTTCGGATCCGATCGAGGGCCTGCCTTCGGAACACGACCAGTGCGAACCGATTCAGCGGGCTTCGGAGTCGACGCCGTCGGGGTTGGAGTCGGATCCGATGGCTTGGGAACCGACCCAGCCGAAATGTTCGGAGCTGACGAAGTCCTCGGCACCTTCGGAGCCGATGTGGCGGTTGGTTCCGACCTCGATGGGGACCTGGAACGGCGCCGCTTCCGAGTCGGATCCGACTGCGGAGTGGAGTGCTTGCGACCCGACGCGGAACTCGCAGCCTCCTTCGGATCCGGGGTTGAGTGTTGGGCTTGTCGGCGATCCGGCGAGCAGGAACGCGAAGTGGAAGCGGCTCTTCGGACAGATTCCGTCTCAGGGGGGGTGTCAACCGTCCCACCAGCCGGTGGCGGCCCCCCCGGGGTACCCGGGGCCCCCGACGCCCGCATCGCCCGTCTCCACAGCAGGGCGTTCAGCCTATTCGCCCTCTCAGCCCTCGCCTTCGGGGTGAACCGTTGGCAGTGCTCACATTTCCCGACGATGTGCCCTTCGCCCAGGCACTCGAGGCACACGGAGTGATCGTCCGTCCTCGTCATCTTCGTGGAGCAGGTGGAACAGCGCTTAAAAAGCGACTTCTCAGACATCTTCACGATCAGAAAAAGTTTCCTCAGAAAAAGTTTCCTCAGAAAAGCGGACAGCTAGATCTTCACCGGTCGGCGGCAAAGAAGAAACTGAGGGGAAAGGGGGCGACGTCGCCCAATGTCGCTCGGGCGGGAAACGGCTGCGCATGCGCATTGGGTCGGACGTGCGCCCCCTAGTGGACGTTTGCTAGAAAGAAAAATCCGGTCGGCAGGCCTGCGCAGGCGCAGTCCCCATGTGGGGCTGCACAGAAGACGGACAGTGAAGGCTAGGCAGCAAATCAGCACTCTGCTGGTTCAAATCCTACTACTGCATGAACTCAATAGGTGGTCTTGGGTAAGCCGCTCCTCCCAGCCCCAGCTCCCCAGCTGTATTGTGGGGATAATAATAACACTGACTTTGGTCACTGCTCTGATGGGGCACTAATCTGCCTAGAAGAGTGGTATATAAGTGTTGTTGTTATTACGATTATTAACATTATTGTATGTTCCTCCTATGAAAGGGAATGATAATTTTTATGTCATAGTTACATGACAAAGGTTTCACAATTTTTGTGCATTAACCAGTCTTGGGAAAGATCTGACTTAGTAAGACGAGAGCTTACTACATTTAAGTGTTGCATGATGGCACACAGAGTAATTCCAAGAGCAATTCATCACATCAAACAATTGTTCTCATGACAGTTTCATTAAGTAAAAATAGGTTTGCACTTCAGTCCTAATTTGGATATGTATAGAACAGGATACACACATCTAAAACACAACGGCATCAAGATCAAGTCTGTCAGTTAATAGCCTACCACAGTAGTTTTTGAACTATGTCCAGAGCACCTTGAGGTTTCTTAGAAGCTTATCAAGGAGCTCCCCAGTGAGATCAACTATCATTGAAAGGCAGCATCCCCACTATAACCAGTCTCCTGTAATAAACTACAGGAGAGTGTTGGGTACATGCTACCTTGTGTCCTACCATTCATTCTACCAAAGAACATGGGTGCCACTGTGATAGAAACAAAGAGCCTATTTTTTCCAAGGAGGACATTTATAAGTTCACAGGCATTCTTATCACTAGCATGCCAAAAGGTCACAGATGGATAATCCATGGGAGGCAGGGTCAGCTGGAGAAAGTGTGTCACATTGGCAAGTGAATATGGGGATTGAGGGACAGTGAATTCTAAGTAAATGTTATGAAAACCCTCTGTCCCATTGGCAAGGGCCACTTTAACAGAGCACTCTTAACTCATAATGAACAGCGAAGAAGCCCAACAAGTTATTGGTTCTACTGCAATTCTACTGCAAAGGCAGTCAAGACAGAGGAAACTAACTGCTGCCCTATAATGACTTCTGTCATGGTTTCACAGCTAAGGACTGACATCGTTAGGTATTGTTGCGTTCTGTATCACAACCAGTGAGGAAATAAGTCATATTTGGTTTTACATTCCAAAACCTCAAACTAAAATAGGAATATTGCTCACCTCTCTCTCTCTTCCCCCGTCTCATCTAAAACCCAAGCATAAGCAAATGATGCCTTTCCAGCTTTCTTGGATTCCTGCTCATATTTGTGCATAGTTCGCTTGTTGACGTTGCCCAGAAGATAGAGTAAGTGACCCATTAGAGTGCTTTTTCCTGCATCAACATGTCCTAAGAATAAGAAAATTGTGAATTATCACTAATAGATGTATGTTAGAAGCCATATTATATTTGAGGGGGGGGAGGGAAGGGGGGAGGGAGGGAAGGGGGGAGAGAGAGAGAAAGAGAGAGAGAGAGCATGGATAATTTTGCTTTTGCCCCTAAAGACAGTACCTATTACCACCAGGTTAAGCAAGTGCTTTCCTCCTTGTCTCTTTTCCAACTCAGCTTTCACGTCTATTTGTTGCTTTGCTTTTCCAGATTTTTTCACTGGAGTTGGAGCTGTAGTCTGTTCTTCTAATGCTTGAACAATCTGAGATGGAAGTGCTGGTTTAGATATAACCTCAGTCATCCCCGAACTGACATTGGCATCTCCAGATGAGAATCCTTTTTGTGGCATAACAACATTATTTCCATTCTCCTCAGCATTCACACTACAAAAGGCAAAAATAGAATTTAAGAGAACAAAGTTTATAGAACAAATGAAATTCCTCTTGTCATATTCTTTGTACTTTCCCCGTCAATTTTAAAGTTTTAAGCTAATGGATATCCACAGAATTCAGGTGAGTATATTATTTAGCCTGAAGCATACAGAAGGGACATATATTTATGACAGTTAAATTGTACCGTGGGAGAACATTCAAGTTGGCCTTTTATTCCATTGACTTTAGTTTAACCAAACTGGCTTTTAATCTCGAAAAGAGTCCAGTAGCACCTTTAAGACTAACCAACTTTACTGTAGCATAAGCTTTCGAGAATCACAGTTCTCCTCATCAGATGCGCCATGCATCTTCGCCACACATCTGACGAAGAGAACTGTGATTCTCGAAAGCTTATGCTACAGTAAAGTTGGTTAGTCTTAAAGGTGCTACTGGACTCTTTTCGATTTTGCTACTACAGACTAACATGGCTAACTCCTCTGTATCTATGGCTTTTAATCTATTACACTTTCAGGGTGCATGCGTGCTGTCTGAGAGTGTGTGAGTGAGAGTGAGAGAGAAAGAGAGAGAGAGAGAGAGAGAGAGAGAACAAACACGCCAATACAAGATGATATAACTGATCTCAGAGTTACTCTCCCTGTAACATTTGCAGGTCCCAAGAAAATAGTGCTGAAGGGGGGAGAGCTGCTGAGCTGAAACAAAAAGTAGTCTTCCATTAGAATAAGACACTTCTGCCCATGTGTGTGTGGGTAGGGCATTTTCTCCAAATTCTCTATCCCACACACACACAAAGCAGCCCACTTAGCTCTGCAAAAAGCTGCTGTGGGTGACAACACACTCTAAGAACAGCACTAGAAGCTTGCAGTGGACCAGGGAAATCAGTGAAATCCTATCCCTCCTTCTGCTGCAGAAATTACCATTCAGTTAAGTCTACTGTCTCTTTTATTTCTTCTATTTCTTGAACTTCATACATCAATCTAGACAAAGAGAGAATTTTACCAGAAGTCATTCAAGATGTTCATAGTGGCAGTGGTAGTGGTAGTAGTAGGCAGAACATTTACCATATACTTACAACTATTTTTGTAATGATTTCTAAGTGGAAAAGGAACCTACACATGCAATGTCTCCAAAAAGAACAGCCAAGGAGAGCCCATTTGTCATTCATTCTGCAACTATGACAGTATCAATTGCCTGCAGCTGAAAGAAGTGCCAACCCCCAGGTTTCTATTTGGCATTGATGCAGCTTCGGTTTTTGTTAGTTGTCTTGACCATATTAATGAAATGGTAGGCCACAATTTTAGCCAAGATGATAATAAAGCATATTTGGATGGCTTAAATATGCCTAATATTTTTAATTCTGAAGATGTATGACGTAACAAGGTTCATTATCTTTCCCACTTGGAGAGGGTCCTGGCATAACTTGATGTGCTTGTGAGACATGGAATAGGGATTAGGTAAAGGTAGGTAAAGGTAGTCCCCTGTGCAAGCACTGAGTCATTACTGACCCATGGGGGGATGTCACATCATGACACTTTCTTGGCAGACTTTTTATGGGGTGATTTGCCATTGCCTTCCCCAGTCATCTACACTTTACCCCCAGGAAACTGGGTTCTCATTTTACCGACCTCGGAAGGATGGGAGGCTGAGTCAACTTTGAGCCGGCTACCTGAACCCAGCTTCCGCCGGGATCGAACGCAGGTTGTGAGCAGAGCTTGGGCTGCAGTACGCAGCTTACCACTCTGCGCCACGGGGCTCATTGGAATAGGGATTATGCTTCATTAAACACTTATATTTCTGCTTCTAAGTCTGCAAGGCAAAAACAACCAGGTAATTTGAAATTGCAGCTGTCCCTGAAACTTTCTGTGTATTCAGCATTGATAATTTCTTAACTATGTTTAGAAATAAAACGCATGCAAGTACATGTGTGTACACAGCAGAAGTATCATACAGAATCTCACCCAGTGAATCAAGAATCCCACTCTAGAAAAACACATTACG
The DNA here is from genome assembly GCF_028583425.1 of Eublepharis macularius. NCBI lineage: Eukaryota > Metazoa > Chordata > Lepidosauria > Squamata > Eublepharidae > Eublepharis > Eublepharis macularius. Next base: position 117,390,523 of record NC_072790.1, read on the forward strand.
TGCCTGAAACTCTACATAGTTAGCCTCTTCTTTCCCACTCCAACCATCACAGCAAGATGAGAAACAACCCTGAAATAGCCAGACAAAAACAGAGCCAAGGAGCCTGGCAAAAGGTCAACAAACGTATCAACAAGCAACTCTAGTACAGAGCAAGAACTTTTTAGAGAATAATGGGGAAGGATTAAAGAGATGAAGAAAGAGGCGAGATGGGCCAGAGACACTGTGAGGTCATCAGTTTCCTACAAAGGGTGAAGCAAAGACAGGCCAGACAGGAGTAGAGACCGGCACAAATCTAATTACGACCCCCAAAAATGCACAAACCGGGCAGGTTCGTGGTTCACAAACCAGTGGTTTGTGGAAGCTCGTTTTCACGGACTTCCACAAACTGGTCTACTGTTCCTTTGGGTCGTATTAAAGGGGCAGTTTAAATGGCCATTTCCCCAGGGAGATGGCCATATAAACTGTTTCTGCCACTTGCAAGCGGCAGGAACTATCAGCTGGCAGGGGGGAATCCCCCGCCCTTGCCACCTGCCAGCTGATAGTTTAAAGGGACCTGCTGCTTGCAAGTGGCAGGGCCCTTTAAACGGCCCAAACCCCAGCCACCAGCCCCACCCCCCCAGCTCCAGCCCCACCTTGCCCAGCTGCCCTGCGGGCCCGCGATGTCCTCTCCCTCCTCTCGTGAGGGACGGGAAGGCCGTTTTTGGCCTCTTCCGCCACTGCGTGGGGCTGCAGGGTGAAGGAAGAGGCTGAAAACAGCCTTTCCATCCCTCAAATGGCCACTGCTGTGGCCATTTGAGGGGCAGGGAGGCCCTTTTTGGCCTCCTCTGCCACCCAGTGGGCCCACATGGCTGGGGTATGGGCCATTTAAAGGGCCCTGCCGCTTGCAAGTGGCAGGTCCCTTTAAACTATCATCTGGCAGGCGAGGGGAAATCTCCACCACCCCAGCAGCAGGGAAAGGGGCGTTTGACAGTTTAAAGGACCCTTTCCTGCTGTGCAAGGGGCAAGTCCCTTTAAACTATCAGCTGGCAGGCCGGGGGAAATCCCCACCACCACCGGCCAGCTGATAGTTTAAAGGGACTTGCCCCTTGCACAGCAGGAAAGGGTCCTTTAAACTGTCAAATGCCCCTTTCCCTGCTGCTGCCACGTGGACGGAAAGGGGCATTATACCTCATGAACCACAAACTGGTTCGTGAACTTGCCCCAGTTCATACCAGTTCGTGGCTCCAGGTTCATGAAAACCCACAAACCACAAACCTTATGGTTCGGTTTTTTTGTGGTTCGTCCCCAGCTCTAGACAGGAGCTCCATTATCAAAGGAGCTCTGCTGCTGAGCAGCCTGTTCAATCAGCCCTGTGTACCCAGTCATCATGTCTAACCAACTTAACATCAGGTGAATGAGAGTATGAATGAGATTAGTCTAGGATGCAAATCTGTTTTCAATAAAGCTTTATTTCACATTCAGGATTCTTGCCTGCAACTCTGTCTGTTCACTACTGGATACAAACTTCACAGGCCCAGAGTCCTGCCCTAGAGTACAAGTTCAAGGAGCCATAGATGCAATTTTGTACCTGACATTTGGTGCTAGCAGAGGGATTCTCAGGAGAACAGCTGGAGAAAGAAGTGTGGTGCTGCTGTACCCTTTGGTGGTAGAGACCAGAAGCAGGTCTGGATACTGGAAGTTTGAAACAACCTGCTTTAGCTTAGGGATGTCGGCATTCTATTAGCAGCCAGTGTAAGACATGGAATTTATATTCTTTTTTAAAAAAAAAATTAACTAACATCAAAACTACAAACAGAAAAAGGAAAAAGGAAACAAGGGGAGAGGGAAAAAACAACATAAAAACACAGACTACAACTACAAGTATTGAATTCCCTTCATAATACAATTATTTAAAGTTAAATTTTCTAATATGCTATTCGATTGGTAGATCTTATAAGATACGAACTACAGTCAGGATCAGGTCTTCTTCCCCCCCCTGCGTCTCGGTCTCAGTTCTCTCTGAACAGCTACAATAGCTGCGCTCACTCACTCCTCCCCACTCCCCCCTTCAGATTCTGGATCTTCTTCTTGCTCGAACTCTTGATGATTAAGCACAAAATCCCTCAGCTGTACTTCCGATATTATCTTGTAGGCTTGGTCTTTATATCTAAACCAGATGCCTTCCGGAAATAACCATTTGTATTTTATATCACGCTTTCTCAGAAGAGCTGCAAACCTTTTGTATTTGAATCTTCTTTTCCGAGCTAAAAATGGAACATCCTTCAATATCTTAACCTTGTTGCCAAGAAAGTCCAAGTCCACGTTAGTCGAATTGTATAAAATGGTGTCCCAAGTCTTCTTAGATGAAAAATCAATAATAATCTCGCGAGGCAGCTGACGCTTCATTGCATATTTTGAAGATGTCCGACGGACTTCCAGAATATCGCTTTTTAACTCTTCTTTAGTTGCCTTTGCGAATGACGCCAAAAGTTCCGACATCAAATCCTTTAAATTTTCACTTTCCTCCTCCTTCACATTCTATAAACGCAATACCGTCTGAGCACGATCCACTTGTAGTCCTATCAATTGATTCTCCAAAAGCTTTACTTCTTTGTTTGTAGCTCTCATGAGTGTTGCATTTTCACGAGCAGATTTCTCTGCCTCGAGCGCTACATCTTTAATGGTTTTCACTTCATTTTCAATTGAGCCAACCCTTTGTCCGATTTCATTTAGCTTATCAACAAATGGCTTCATAGCTTCAACGACCGACCGTTTAACCACCTCTTCAAGAGTCTCTCCCTTCCCCTGCAACGCAGCCGAAACCGATTTGCCCACAGCAGGGCTCTGCTTTTTCGTCGCCATCTTAGGGGGGGGGGGGGGATTCCGCCAACTAAGTTCCAAAACTCAATGAAAGGGAAGATATCCGAACCTTCTTAAGCTTCAACTCCCACCAATCCTTCACATACACTTAGAGTAACAGAAGGGATCCGCTTACTTACAGGCTTTTCACCTTAAATCTGCTTGTTGCCGTTCTCCATGGTCCGGCAGCACGCGATGTGCTGCGCAAGTCTGCCGGCCTCCATAGGAGCAGACAGGCTATTTACCCCCTGGATCGACTTCAGGGGGCTCTTCCCACAGCGCTCCGGACCCTGACCCCCTACCTGGGAGTCCTGGGGGTTAACCCTCGCAGGTCAACCACCCGGTCAGGCTGCTCGGCCGCTTCCTCCCGGACCTGCGGAGAGGAGCGTCCGACATGGCCGGGAAAACGAAACCGAATCGACATGGAATTTATATTCCATGTTTCATATACAGAGAGGCACTACCTAGCCCATAAGGCAGCAACTTAAACCAGGGTAGATAAAAATCAATGATTTTTTTAAAAAAATCAAAAAAATCGGATTTTTTTTATTTAAATCGGATTTTTTTTTATTTAAATCGATTTTTTAAATGTAAATCAGATTTTTAAAAATAAAATGCTTTTTGAGGAAAATATATTACCATCCAAAGGTTATTCCATCATGAAATAAAGATTAGTTTTTAATTATGTAGAATAAGGATGTATATGTTTAATTTTTTTGGTAAATAAATTCCACTAATCCATTCACAATGTCATGCTCTTCCAGAGGTTTTTGTAAGATTATTGGACAGTTTCTCTGCCTACAAGATATTATCACAGATGCTTGGTTTTGCAGTTCTCAAAACTGAATTTGTGTCAGCTCAGCAGAGATCACATGCCTCTTCTTCACAGCAAAAATGTTATACCATGAACAGAGTTGAGAAAAAGACCTTAATCCTATTGTTCTACAAACCTATGAAGACAGAATCAACCCCTCCAGTGCTAAGTTTCAAGAAGTTCAGTGAATAGAAACAATATTTTTCTGATTGTTTGGAGTGGAATAGATCTGCACAAGAAGAAGCTAAATGTGAGGAGGGAGGGGCAAGCAGTACAAAATGGAAGGTTCTTTTTCACTTACCGTGAATCTTCCTTTCTCTGTGGTCCGAGAGTGGGGCAGTCAGTCCTGACTCATGGGTAGCTCCTCCTCCTTCCAAGCAGGGTCGGACAAACTTGCGATGCTAGGGGGAGGGGCTCCCCTCGGCTCTCCAGTTCGTTTTCAAGCCCGGAACACCCTCCAATTTCTGCAACTGTCAATAACTCAACTCACAACTAACAGACACTCAATAAGACAAAACATAAACAGGAACAAACGAACTCAAACAAGTTCTAAATCCCTTCTCCCTATCATATAGTTAGTATAAACCAATAGTGTTCCTATACAGTGTCTCAGGGTGGGATTTGGACTGCCCCACTCTCGGACCACAGAGAAAGGAAGATTCACGGTAAGTGAAAAAGAACCTTCCATTCTCCCGTGGTCCTGAGAGTGGGGCAGTCAGTCCTGACTCATGGGATATACATCTAGCAGTGAATCTCTGGGTGGGAGCTAACCTATGTATTACAGAACATGTTGTAATACCCGTCTCCCAAAGGCAGCCTCCGCCGAGGCCAACTGATCTATTCTGTAATGTCTAGTAAATGTATGAACCGATTTCCACGTTGCCGCTCTGCAAATCCTCTCCAAGGAAGGGAAAGACCTATAAGCTGCAGAAGTAGCCGCCCCCCTCAAAGAGTGAGCTGTGATCCCTGTGGGCAACTCCACCTTCCTATTCCTATAAGCTAAGACTATGCATTCCTTAATCCATCTACTCAATGTGGAAGTTGATACCCTGTCTCCCATAGAGCAGCTTCTAAAAGATATAAATAGACTCGCTACCTTTCCGGATATGCCTGGTCCTATCTATGTAAAAACTCAGTGCTCTCCTAACGTCTAACCTGTGCCACTCTTTTTCCCTATCATGTTTTGGATTAGCACAGAAGGAAGGCAAAACTATGTCCTCTTCTCTATGGAAAAGAGAATTCACTTTGGGAATGAAAGCAGGGTCTAGTCTGAGCACTACCTTGTCATTATGTAAGGTACACAACTCACTATTCACTAATAGCACCCTAAGCTCTGACACCCTCCTGGCTGACGTTATCCCTACTAGGAATACTGTTTTTAAAGTCAACAACTTAAGGGAACAAGTAGCCATAGGCTCAAACGGTTCCTTCGTAAGAGCTGTCAGTACCAAATTAAGGTTCCACGTCGGAAATCTATGGACTTGTGGTGGATTCAACAGCATGGCGCCTCTCAAAAATCTTTTAATATGCGGGTGTTTCGTGAGTGATCTTCCTCTTTTCGAACCCAGCACTGCCGACAATGCCGCCACCTGCCTCTTCAACGTGCTCGTGCTGAGCCCCTTCTCCAGACCTTCCTGTAAGAATAGCAAAATCTTCTTGACAGAAGCCTTCGTTGGAACCAGACTCCTCTCCATGCACCACGAATGGAACACTTGCCACGTATTATTATAGATCCTGTTCGTCGAACTTTTCCTCGATGCCAACATTGTAGAGATGACACTCTCGTCATATCCTAGGCCCATCAATTGACTGCGCTCAACCTCCAGGCTGCCAGATTTAACGTCTCCGGGTTTGGATGACATATTCCGTCCTGGGTCAGCAGATCCTTCTTGCATGGAAGCCTCCACGGTTCCGACTGCGACAGTCTCTTGAGTTCCTGGAACCATGGTCTCCTGGGCCAGAACGGTGCAATTAGAATTACCGCTGCCCGCTGTTCCACAACCTTTTGAACTACCCTGTGAATGATCCTCAATGGTGGAAACGCATACAGGAGACCTTTGGGCCAGTCCACATTCAAGGCGTCTATTCCTTCTGCGTGTTGTTCCTTCTGTCTTGAAAAGAATCTCGGAAGTTGAGTGTTCCGAGCCCGTGCAAATAGATCCACTTCCGGCTTCCCGAACCTCTGGCATATCTGGGCGAAGACCAGAGGGTCCAGCCTCCATTCTGCCTGGTCTACCAGGTTCCTGCTTAGCCAGTCTGCCAGATGGTTTTGTTGGCCCGCCACGTGAACAGCCTTTAGGGACCTTAAATTTGCCTCTGCCCAGGTGAAGATCTCCTCTGCCTCCGCAATCAGAGCTTTGAACCTGGTGCCTCCCTGTCTGTTCACGTAGGCCTTTGCCGTCATGTTGTCTGTTTGCACAAGAACATGATGGCCTTTTAAATAGCTCTGTAGCTCTTGTAGACCGTTCTTTATGGCCCTTAGTTCGAGGAGGTTTATGCTGAAGCGTCTTTCCGACTTGTTCCACAGACCTTGAATCATTCTGTCCTGCATGTGCGCACCCCAACCTGTCAGACTTGCGTCCGTGGTTAGCACGATCCTTTTCGGTTCTCTGAGTGGTACGCCCTCTATGAATCTGATCGGATTTGTCCACCACTCCAATCTTACTGCCAGAGCCTCCGGAACCTCTACTACCTTCTCCCCTCTGGTCATTATTATCCTTTGGTACGGTCGAAGGAAGCTTTGCAAAGGCCGTGTGTGAAAGCAGGACCACTGAAGTGTCTCTTGGCATGACACCATCATTCCCAGAAGCTTGGCCAACAGCATCACCTCCACTCATCTGTTCCTCTGAACTTCCTGAACCATCTCTATGATTTTCTGTTGTCTCTCCAACGACACAAAAGCCCTGTCTTTGATCGTGTCCACAATAACTCCCAAGTGTGTAATCATCTGGGTAGGCGTCAGGGTGCTTTTCTGCCTGTTGACAACAAATCTGTGCCTTTCCAGACAGTCCATCGTAACCTTCACTGCTGACTGGGACGACCGCATGGATGAGGATTTTATCAGGATGTCGTCGAGGTATGGGCACAGAGCTATCCCCTGAGTTCTGAGGAAGGCTATTAGAGTCACTAAAACCTTGGTAAACACTCTCGGAGAAGATTTCAGGCCGAATGGCAGGGCCCTGTATTGATAGTGTTTCCCATCGTAAGCGAAGCGAAGGTACTTCCTGTGTGACCTCCTTATAGGGATATGTAATTAGGCCTCCGACAGATCTATGGAAGCGAGAAAGTCTCCCTTCTGAATGGTCTGTATGGTTGACTTCATCGTCTCCATTTTGAACTTGCGTGATTTCACATGACGATGTAGCCATTTCAAGTCCAGAATAGCCCTGACATCCCCATTCTTCTTCGGAACGATGAAAAACACGGAATACACTCCCTGCCTCCGTTGTCTCACCAGCACCGGTTCTAAGGCCTGTATCTCCAACAGATGTCGGATGGCCTCTCTCACCTTGAGATGTTTCTGTATGAGAGTGTCCCGTGGTAACTCCAGAGAGCAACGAAGTTTGCTTCCCCGCAGAAGCAGGGCCGGAAAAAACTGGAGAGCCAAGGGGAGCCCCTCCCCCTAGGATCGCAAGTTTGTCCGACCCTGCTTGGAAGGAGGAGGAGCTACCCATGAGTCAGGACTGACTGCCCCACTCTCAGGACCACGGGAGAATGAAAGTGAAACTTTTTGAGCACAATACTGCACAAGTCTTTGGATCTTTTGTACGTATGACCCGAGGTTTATCACATTCTTTCCTTGGAGGAAAAAAACTATAATGGCAGCAGGCCGTAAAAGAGACCCAGTTTGGGAATACTTTAATGAAGTTCCTTTACCTATCGGTAAGGCAGGCATCTACTTGCATATTAAAGTTATACCAGCAAGAATTAGTCTTTATGTAGAAAACTATGATTTAAATCAAGCCTTAATGACTAGTGATTTAAATCGTGATTTAAATCGTGATTTAAATCAATTTGATTTAAATCAAATCCACCCTGACTTAAACTCTCTCACTTTGCAGAAATCTTTCTTTCAGGAAGAAAGACAGGAAGGAGAGAAAAAAGAAATGATATGAGGACAAAACCTGGGAGAAGTTACTTGGAACCTCCTAACTCCCTTGTGTCTGAAATGTAGACTGAATGGTGGTGGGAGGGGGGAGAAAACAATAGTAAGTTAGGGCTGCGTCAAAAATGGCCACAATTATTACATACACCTTCCATGAGGCTTGATCTTGCACAGACTGGATCTCTCTGATTTAGCTGCTAGCTCATTCATAACAGAACTTCCAAGCTCATTGGGTGTCCAATGGAAGAAAAAATGGCTACTCCAGATGCCCAGTAGCAACAACTGGGAATCGCAACTAACATGTTCCAGGTTAGTCTGACCTGTGACTCTTTACATCTCCTGAAGGGCCCCTTATAGGCATAATGTACACATTCCACCCTCTCCCACACAAACTAGAAAATGGTGTTATGGCTCAACTCTGTAGCTCACCTTAGTCTGTGAATATTGGAAAGCTAAATTTCCAATAATATTAAGTTAAAGCTTTTTTACTTTCTTTCCTTGGTATGCACTGTTATAATGTAACATGACACAAAAGGCAGATTAATGACACAAAAGGCAGATTAAGTCCTTATTGTATGGTCTGTTTTTATACTACAATTTCTCCAAAGAACTCAAGGAAGCATGCACAGTTCTTCCATCTTCCATTTTATCCTCTAAACAACCTTAGCTGTTCAGCTTTCATGACAGAGCACTTGCTATTTAAACCAGGGTCTCCTCAATCACAGTCTGGCACCTTAACCACTACACCACACTAGTGCCAACACACTTGTGGGCACTCCAATGACCAACAGCTCACACAGAACAGCATCCTTAAGCCTACATATTAATACCAAACACACTTTTTTTCTTTGTGATTGTTTCAAATGACTTCTCTTGCTGTATTTTAAACTAACATCCAGAAATGTAGCACTCTGTGAAGCAAATGTTTTAAAGTAGGCCTGATAGCTGTTCTCTCTGTGCTACTCAGAGTGAAAGGATTTTTTACACTTGTAATGCAAAAATGCCTTCTTCTGAAAGTAATTATGAGTCAAACAAGAAGCCATACTGCTTAGTTTTTGTAGTGTACAATACTAACTTTCTGTAAAAATAGAAAAAAGAAAACTTGCTACAGGTGCACCACAGTGAAGGAAGATCTAAAAGTGAGCTTGGAGAGGAATCAAGGCTTACCCTGGAACTTCAAAACCTGTAGATTGTTTCTTTCCAGACACAGTCATTTTGGTAACTTTTGGCACGATGTCAGATTCAATTTTGGTTGTCTGGGAATCTCTGGTTTTTCCTAGGAGGGAGGGAAGCAAAAGAACAGACTAATCAGGGTGCAGTCCCAGTGCAGACACTAGAAAATGTGGTCATTATATAACTTTTATAACTAATTGTGCAAAGCTCCGTTTCTGTGATATAGGGTGCACCTTTGAAAATTTGTTTCCAAATCCTTTATACAGGAGAGAATAGAATCTTAAAATTACATTTTAAAAAATATATTCTTTTGGACTAATTTAAACTGGCAAAACCCAATACTCAATATGAAATCTAGCATCAAGTGGTTTTCCTTTTTTTAAAAAAGACCGAAATGTTTTTAAAAATCAATTCCACTTCTGTAGACATAAGTTTTTCTTTTTTAACTTCATATCACTGAATTGTGAGCACTGGAAATATCTGGAACAGTCCAATTCCTTGTGCTTAATTCATATTTCCTGAATTCTACTTAACAATCAAAGCACATGAAACATTCATGCTCTTCTGAGCTCCAGTTTGTCCAGTGCTTGAAAATACAGCTCATTTTTAAAATACTACATTCTAAAAGTCATTCTAAAAATGGGTAATATTGTCTCACTTGCCTAGTTTATTTAATCACAGAATTTCTGTCTCCTTATTTCAGATTTTACTCAGCATGGGCCCAACAGCCTTGACAATATTTTATACCCCACCTTTCCCTAACGCCTTCCCCCTCACACAGTTATAATTGGTCGCCCTACTTAAATTGTGCTACACAAATAGTACACGTTTCAAGATTATCAAAGGAATAACATGTTCATAAAATACATAGTACAGCAAGAAATTTCTCTTTCTTCCCATCAATATTGCTATAGATTCTCCTGCTCGGTGGTGAACCAGAGATAATCACTCCTGTATATGACTAGATGTGAACTTACTCAAGTTTATGCTAATCATATAACAGTTGAAGTTACTTGCAAATTGTTTTTAACTAAGCTACCAAGTAATAACAGTATTTAGAAAAAGGTTATTTCCTATACAGAAATTACCCAAGGGGTTTTCCAAGTAAAATCCCTGTTGCTTTCAACAACTATTTCTTCATAAAACTTAAGGGTCACTTCCCACACTATAATTTGACAACGTGAGTTGTGTACTATAAGAACCAAGCATTAAAGTTTCCATGTTCACTGAATATGTAATAATCATGACCACATGGGTCGCATACATTTATCATGCAAGTGCCTACTCTAATACAAACTGTGCATTCAAAAGATTGCTGCATATTAAGAATACTTGGGAGGGAAGTTTGTTGGCTTAAAATGTTTTAAAATAGAATACCACCCAGCTAAGAGACATATTAATGTGGCATAGATACCAAGAAAATTGTTCTAGCTTTTCTTGAGCTACACTGAAGAGAAGCAGTTCCTACGGCAAGCCCAGGTAAGGCAAGTCAAAGTCTTGCTTTACTCCAGTGATCTCTGAGAAGTATTTTGTTCTCCAGTGATATGAGAAATATTTGGTTACTACATTTCTCACTAACAGTAGACAGGTAGATACTTATCAGTACAGATGCCCAAACACCCACTCATGCCCTGTTCGCCAGTTACAAACAGAGGCCTGGTTTTTCAATGATCAGTTTGAGAGTTCATCAATATGTTCACGGGTCTTTAACAGATTTTTTCACTGTCTTCTTTTCTCACCATATAGTATAGCACAACTGGCTTTTTACACTTGCACATTTTCACACAGCCCAATTAAGGTCTGCATCCTCATTGCCTAAACTGCCCTACTCAGTAGGTAATTGTTTAAATTAAATCATACAAGTCAGTCATCATTAAATGATCAATTTGAATCAGCAGCATCATTATACATGCACAGTTTTGTGAAAACCCTATTAAATCAGTTCAGCAAGTATTCACAGGTGCCTGGCATGAACCAAACAGACCAAGCTATCGATTCACATGATTGCCACCTTTAAACATCTTAAGTTTGACCATCAAACATGTTTGCAGTGAAATTCACATCAGCCCTACTTAGCAGCCTGCATATAAGTCAACAGAAACAGTCAACATTGTCATGTTCAACTATACCAGTTAGGACTACATTTTCTCACTTTAAAAAAAAAGGCCACATGCAACTAGATATATTGCTGCCTGTATCTGGTACTGAGGGTTTTTTCCCATTTGCCTGGTTCACACAATTTTTCTCTTGCTTTACTGTATGACTTCATCATAAATATGAAACAGAACATTTTATGTAAAATGTAGAACAAAGAATAAAGGACATGAAAAACAACCTTTCTCAAACTATCTGTCACAAGGAATCAGGAGAAAGACAGCATAGCTACAGGAAGAACGTAAGAAAAAATTAGATGATCTAAGGCGAAACACAAACAGAGGAATGGAAATTAAAGTCTTATAGTAATGTAACTGGAATGTGCTGCATCGTATACACACAACTATAATATGTTCAATCCAATTCACTCTCAAGCCAACTGTTAACTTCAAATTCTTTAAAGCAACAATTTGTTAGGAGCCATTTGTTCAAATACATGTTTGTGTTTGATATGGTTCCGTAGGTTTCTTCTCATTTGATTCTCACCTTCTGTGATAACCACCAACCGTGTTTGTGGTGTTCCCTTATTTAACGTATTTTGCTAAATGACTGCAACATGTTTCATTGACAATGAGGGGAAATGTTCTGTGATGATATGATAACTTTTTTGGCCATGAATAGGCATGCAAAGCGCATAGTCAGCACTAAATGTGGGATAGCCCTAACAACATTTCTCCCTTAACCAGTTAACCTAAACTGAAAGTTTATGAAGTCTGAGGTAACGTTCGACACAATTAATAGAACTTCTGTTGAGGACATGGCTCGTTATGAGTATGCAAAACTGAAAGTACAACATGTAACAAGTAGATGCTTTTACAGCAATTCAGTTGTGTTTCCAGAAACAAAATAGTAATGTTAAGTTAGTCGCCTGATGGAGTACCAGAGGATGGTGCTATTAACTGGCCATATTATACACACTGAACAAAACGTAATGTTTTAAAGTCACTATTGTGAGAGCTGTTACCTTTAATTAATATGAGAAGCGCTGTGGTATAGTGGCTAGCGTTAGACAAAAGAGCCACAATCAAATTCCCAGTTTGCCATGAAGTTCAATGGGTGATCCTTAGGCCTGTTGCTCTATCATGAGATTATTGAGCTATTGAAAGAACAGGATATCATTTCTTATCCTGAAAGAACAAGGTATCATCTTTATCAAATACTTCTTCCAAGGAGGAAGAAGTATTCGATAAAGATGTAATAATGTTCATTTGCAACTATTCATCAGACAGGCTCATATAAAGAGGAATAAAATTACATCAAAAATTCATTATGAGGTTACTTTTAGTTCACCTTTCTTTACTCTTTAAAATAAACTTTTACTGATAATTTTGTTTTTAATGGTACTGGCACTAAGATACTTGAAATGCTGTTCTTGGACATCTAAATATGACACAGCTACAAATTATATAAGAAAAATGAAATAGATACCAAATATGGCAGCAGAAGCAGTTCCGATCTGTAACATTAGTCCAACTCACCATGTTTTGACACCATTAAAATGAACATGTTTATGCATCCCATTGATCTGGAATGGTCAGGGCAATGTGATGATATCAGGACAAAAAAAAGTTGTGCTACATATTGCCCAGGGCTGCCATACCTGGCAGCAGCCCATGTTTCTCATAATGTGTATTTTCTTATTCAGACTCTTTCCAAACACAATGAATTTACAGACAGACAGCATATACCTTTGAAATATAGCTCACCTTTCCCTCCTTGGCAAGCTACAGGTACTAGTAAGGAATCCATCATGAATATGGCCCATGGAAGCCTTTTGAAAGCCAATGAAAAGAGATCTGGGACTCAGCTCAAAGTAACCATCTCTAAATCATCTAAGACCCTTCATATTGTTCATATTATGGTTTGGATTTACCAGTAATATCTGTGGACAGAAGGGACTGCCATACGCAAAGCACAACCTCCTCACCTCCCCACTCCTGCTGCAGCCCAACTGCTGCTTCTGGGGGTGCCCAGAAGAGCAGCCTGAGGGGGGAATCAGGAGTTTGCTACCACAGAGGGTAACTGGCAAAACCTATTCACCCTTTGCATTTGTGAAAATCCTCTGAGGGCTCCAACTGGACATTTTGCACATCTGAACTGTGCAAGCGAACTGTGCAGTTTTCCAACTCTTAAATGTCAATGTCCATCCTTGGGTAAGACATTCAACCACTTCAACTTCTTAATTTTGTTTACCTAGTGGTAAGACTAATTTAAGTTTAATCGGCAAACACAATGCCAGTTTGTATAATGCTATTACACTGGATGCTGATGTTCAAAAACATGCAAAGCTCATGGGAAATAAAAGTAAATTAAGCACACTGCTCTCCTTTGCACATGTAAATGAGGTAAAGTTAAAGATTTCACACAGATCTGCTCAAAATGAAATTTGCTGAGAATACATGCACCTTTTAAATGTACAAAAAAAGCACCCATAGACTTGAAAATAACAAAACTTAAAATAGTGACCTAATTCTTTTATAAAACCAGTTTAGCTGCATGCTTGCATTGGCCTAAGGAGGGCAAACAGAGAAGTGAATCAGCATTTTCAAAATTACAGCCTATTCTGGAGCCTTGCTACTATCTACATCAAGATAAGAACCAATATTTCCACACACTTTAGATGTTTCTCACTAAAGTAGAAGCAGTTTTCCATCATTATCAAATAGGGAAACCATAGTATACAGTAGAGGTGTGGCGCTTCGGGTTTCTGATTTGGGAAAAATACTTGAATTGGATCCGATCTGTAAAGATTCAGGATTTACGAATAGAAGCCAGCATGCTGGCCCTGATTTGGAAACCCCGAATCAAAGCTTCGGGAAGCTTCAGGCCCGGGGCTGGCTTCAGTTGGCAGGCAGTGGGAATACCCCCCGCCTGCCAGTTAAAGTTTAAAGGGCCCTTTCCCTGCTGCTTGCAAGCGGCAGGGCCCTTTCAAATTCAAATTTATTACAGTCGAATGACCAGCAAGAAAAGGATCAGATACAAACCACAATTTCTATCTACATAAAAAATTTAGATAAAACTGTAATCATACTCTGCAGATAATATATCCTAAAAAATAGAACTATCTTCAGTCTCTCCTTTTGTTAAAAACTTCTGCTTGTTTATGGCCAAAAAGCAATATTTTGCTACTGCCGAGGTTACAGTCTTCTTGGTGTCTTCCAACAAATATTTCAGCAGCACAGGATCTGCAAATTTCAAATAGTTGTCCAGAGGTTTAAGCTTGGAGAGTAATGGATATATTAACTGCTCTCTCTCTCCAGAATACAACTTACAATGCAAAAGAATATGAGCAACAGTTTCAACTTTCTTTTCTAAGCATATGCAACATCTTTGGTGGATAGGCCTGTGAAGAAACATTCCCTGCAACACATTAGAAGGGAAGGCATCGAAACGTGCTCTAGAGAAGGCCCATCTATACTTTTGGTATGTGATGTTAGAGAGATATGCGGCTGTTGCAAATCTGGACCACGATTTTAAACTACTATACATGCTAGGTAAAAGTGCTCCATCAGTTTGGACCTCTATGTCAACCAAACGTTGTTGAACCATTGATTTGGCTTTACTTAAACCCATTTCCAAAAGATTTTCTGGGGATAGCCCAATTGTTCTCAATTTATCCATTATCCATTAATAGACCAATCAGGATATGAAGAATAAAGGGATCAGTCCCATAGGCTTTAGGTGGATTCTTAACCAATAACAGATTGCAGCTGTCTAGATATTCAGTTCTACTCTTGGTGTCCCTGCCTCTTGTCTTAAGGCCACATTAGGCGTACATTTTGGTGCACTGAACAGTGGCAGGACCCTTTAAACTTCAGCTGGCAGGCAATGGGGATCCCCCCGCCTGTCAGCTGAAGTTTAAAGGGCCCTTTCCCTGCCGCTTGCAAGTGGCAGGGCCCTTTAAACTTGATGGGGTTATGACATACTAAATCATGTTCTACACAATACATCTTGTAGAGGCGGTACAGTTTATAAAGGAGTTACAAGACCACTGTAGGCTAATAGCAGGCTGGCCAGAAATCACCTGTACCATTTTTTCTAGGGAAAGGTCTTCAGCTCACCATCCCTGGGCTTTGTATAGCCCTCAGAGATGGAAAATCCCAGACATAGGGCAGGCAGGGAGCACATTTGGAGAAGTTGGGGGTGGCTAATTATGTGGCATATCAATATACAATATACTATTTACAGTAAATCCGCGTATTGTGTGGAAATGTGAGGAACTTTACTCACTTTTTAAATGCATGCTGAAATATTGCAATTCATATGCCTCACTGGCTTGGTAATATTCTGATGTTGCTGTTGCTCCATTCTGTTCTGTTGCTATGAAATGAAATAATTCACGCCACCTATCTCAAGTTTATTAGGGCAAAGGGGTTAGGAACCATAAAAAGATTATTCAAGTAGATTGTTTAAAAATCAAAAACTGATTTACTGTTAAATTGTAAAAGGAAAAGGTTTTGCAAACCAGAAGAAGCATGGAGCACAGAAATGCTTCAGTTTCCAATAATAAAGATAAAAACACACCTAAAACAGAGATTTTAAAAATTGTATTACTGTGTTACAAAGGTAGACAGCCAGCTACACAGTTTGCAGTTCTTTATTGTATGCCTAAATTTACATGCAAAAATTTCATTAACAACAATGCTGACTTAAAGGACATTAAAAATACTGAATAGATGCTTTTGCATTCTTTGCTATCTAAATGTGTTAGTACCAACACATTTACAGAAAAGAAATTTTGAAATCAGAGTGTGAAACTGCTAAAGCTGCTTTGAATCTAATTTGTAAAACATAATACTAAGCTGTATCAATGCAGTAGGCTGATTAAGCACACTAAGCTTATCACCACTCAACAACTTCTGCAGTATTAAGCAATACTAGCAATTTAATGCACATTGAGAAAAGTTTGCATAACGCATTTCTATGACTATTATGGCACATTTTTGTAAATTTATGCATATCAAACGCTACTTAGATACTTGACTATGTTCAACAATACAAATATAAAACAGGGTTGCACTTATCTGTAACTGTTTTTCATTGAAGTTTTCTCTGCAGGCACACATGGGACTGCGCATATGCAGGCCAGTGACCCAGAAGATTGTATAGCTTTATATTTCTGGAGGGGGCTCACTTCTCCACCCCCCCACCCCTAAGTGCACATGCAGCTGTTTTCCACCCAAATAGCCCATGCTTCCGGGATGCAGCACCCCTCACCCTCAGTTCTCCTGTACCAGCACAATTCCCTCTCCATATATGGTGGTTTGGGGTTTTTTGCTTTTACAGAGAGCTCACAGCAGGGTAGGAGAGAGGGTGTGTGTTCCTGCATGGAAGACTTCAATGAACAACAATTACAGGTAAGTGCAACCCTGTTTTCATCACCAGTATAGGGTTGCCAGTCCTCCACTGAGGGTGAGGGATCCCCTGCTCCCACCCTTTGCCCCCTGCCACTGCTTACCTGGCCGGCGGGGGGAAAGGAGGGGAGGGTGGTGCAGCGCGCTCTGCGGTGGGCCTTAATTGACCTGTTGTTGAGTGCAGGAGCTCTCCAGGACTCTCCTGGCAGCGCTCCCACGCTCTGCAGCAGGCTGAATCAGGCATGCTTGGTTATGTTTGAAGCAGGAAAAAGGATAAGGAAGTGTTAGGCCCACTACGGGGAGAGGAAACAGAGTTTAACAGGTGATAAAAAGAGGGCAGAACTGCTCAATTCCAACTTTGCCTCGGTCCACTTGCAAGGGGAACTGTGCTCACCCTGACAAAAAGGGAACACATGAGGAAGAAATGGAATTGCAGCCTAGGATAGATGTCTGGGTGGTACGTAAATACCTAGCTTCTTTAAATGAAATTAAGTCCTTAGGACCAGATGAATTGTGCCCTAAGGTACTAAAAGAACTTGCTGGTGTAATTGCAGAGCCTCTGAGCGGAACTACAAGTGACAAAAGGCACAGGTTGGACACTTGTCAGCTTCCCTCAAGTTTTGATGGAAAATGTAGACAGCTTGGCGGAATGTTGGACAAGTGACAGTTGAAAAGTCCATTGGACAGCAGTCAGAGAGCCAAGCTGCGAGACTAGGATGCCTACATTTCCCATCAAAACTTGAGGGAAACTGACAAGTGTCCAACCTGTGCCTTTTGTCACTTGTAGTTCTGCTCTCTATCATCTTTGAGAATTCTTGGAGTGCAGGTGAAGTGTCAGAAGACTGGAGGTAAGAAAATGTCCCATCTTCAAGAAGGGGAAAAAGGAGCCAGGTAATTATCAACCCATCATCTTGACGTCCATATCTGGAAAGGTCCTGGAACAAATCAGTCAGTCCTTGATCATTTAGAAAAGACAACTGTGATTACTAAGAGCCAGCATAGGTTCCTCAAGAACAAGTCATGTCATATTAACCTTATCTCTGGTTTTGAGAGTTACTACTTTGGTGGATCAGGGAAACGCTGTGGACATAATTCATTTTGATTTAAGGTTTTTGATACAGTTCCACATGATATTCTCATTGACAAGTTGATAGCATGTAGTTTGGATCCTATTACTGTTAGATGGATTTGTAACTGAATGACAGATCATACCCAAGGAGTGCTTGTAAATGGTTCTTTATCTTCTTGGAGATAAGTGACAAGTGAAGTGCCTCAGGGATCTGTCCTGGCACTGTGTTGTTCAATATCTTTATAAATGACTTGGATAAAGGAACAGAAGGGATAATCGTTAAATTTGCAGATGATATTAAATTGGGAGGTGTTACAAACACAGTAGAAGACAGAAGCAAGATTCAAGGTGATCTTGACAGGCTGGAAAACTGGGCTAAAACTAAACAAAATGAATTTCAGCAGAGATAAATATAAAGTTCTGCATTGAGATAGGCAAATTAAAGGCACACTTAGGATGGGAGAGACCTGTCTTGGCAGACGTACATGTGAAAAGGATCTATGGGTCTTAGTAAATCATACACTGCACATGAGTCAGCAATGTGATGCTGCAGCTAAAAAAGCAAAAGCCATTTTAGGTTGTATCAACAGGAGTACAGTATCCAGGTCACACAAAGTGATGCTATTGCCTTACTCTGCTCTGAAACCACATTTGGAATACCGTGTTCCATTTCGGACACCAGTTTAAGAAGGATGTTGACATGCTGGAATGTGTCCAAAGGAGGGCAATGAAGATGGTGAGAGGTCTGGAGACCACATCTTATGAGGAAACGTTGACAAAGCAGTGTTTATTTAGCCTGGAGAGGAGGCAATTGCAAGGTGATATGATAGCTCTCTTCAAGTATTTGAAGGGCTGTCACATAGAGGATGGAGTAGAGTTGTTTACTGTTGCCCCAGCAAGTTGGACGAAAAACAAGGAGTTAAAATTAAAGCAAAAGAGTTTTTGGCTAAACATTCGTAAGAACTTCATGACAGAGTGGTTCCTTAGAGGAACAGGCTTCCTCGGAAGATGGTGGGCTCTTTCCTTGGAGGTACTTAAGCAGAGATTAGATGGCCATCTGTCAGCAATGCTAATTCTATGACTCAGTATGAATTTAGGCATTCTGTGAGAGAGGGCAGGTAAGAAAGAGCCAGTGCTTGGCTCTCGTAGCCTGTTCTTACATGCCTATCGCCACTTTGGGGTCAGGATGGAATTTCTCTCCAGACCAGATTGGTGAGGGAGCCTGGTGATTTTTTGTCTTCCTCTGGGTATACAGCAGGGGTCACTAAGGGAGGGGGGTTAGCTGTGGATTTTGTGTGTTGTGCAGGGGGCTAGACTAGATGACCCTACAGTCCCTTCCAGCTCTATATTTCTATGAATGCACGTGGAGGTGAAGGCAGGGATTGGCTTACAGATGCATATAATCACAGGCTAGTTTCATATACTTCCACTTTAGCCTACTTTACTGTTAACAGTCCAACCCTCCCTCACACGGAAAGGGCAGTTAATGAATATGGCAATATTATAAACTTTTTTTCTTTTCATGAGCTGCAAACATATGGCATATTGCATGGTTAGGCAGAACAGTTCCCAACCCGGCTGGAAGGGAAAATTACTGGAACATGAGTCATGAGGTAGGACTGGCTAGCATCCCCACACCCCGGAGATGCACACAGATGTAAAGACAAAAGAGGTCTTCCCAGAGTTCCTGAGTTAATCTCATTCACACCCTTCCAATCTTCCCCCTTCCTAATCACAGTTAAACAGGGACCTCATAACTCTTCCTTTCCATTAATCATGGGGTACCAATGACTATTTTTACCTATAGTTCTGCCCAGGTATAATCAATCAAGCCTTTCCCATTTTATTGTTTCACCTCCAGAGACAGCCACCAAGCTATTGTTTTTGGGCAGAAGACGCAATCTTGCCCCAGGGTACATTTCACAGAATAACTGGACTGCCCTGCCATGTACTCTGTGTGAGTGTTGGGCCCCATCCATGCACCCTCAGATTACATCTGAACTTTCTTCTTCTTGCAGCAAAGTGCTGGCCCCTCAAGCTGCTACTCTCTAAGGACATCCTCTGTTCCTCTTAGACTGGTAAATGTCACCCTCCCCAGAATCTCTCCTCACCTGTTTTCTAGTTAGCTCTGTGCATATGTTGTGTATTCTTGTGTGTTTGCTCTTGCTGTCCCTTTAATAAAGCCATTCCTGTTGAACATCCACATGGTTCTTTCAGAGAGTTCTCTAAAGGAATGATCCTGGTATACATTGGTAGAGATCTTGCCCACCCACTCTTGCATCTCCTTGTATGCTAATTCCCCTACCTCACAAGGAGACCTGCCCCCTATTTGGATAACATTACCATACTGAATGCATATCCTCCAACATTTCATAAATGAGAAAATAGGGACATGCTTGACACACACCCTTATTCTCATGTCAGTATTACTGTGTAAGCCCCCACTCACCCATTAAACATTTTGAGGAAGGGGGAGAAATCAGCACTGTTTTTGTTCACTAGATACTTAATTCTGCACTGATTTTAAACAAAAACATTTCTTTAGATTAAAGATATTCCATCATCAAAACTTAATTGCCATATACTCATTTACCAGTTGTTCAAAATCAACCACACCAGGATATGAAATGGCAGACCGTACCACTTGGCACTTAATACAGGGGAGTCCGTAAATCTGTATACAATGGATTTTGTTTGTGTGTGTGGATTGAAGTCTTGAGTCACTGACTGACAGCTGTGGTCAAGTGGCTGAAAGCAAACAATTTGACACTGAGCCAAGCTACAAGTGATGCCTTACACAGGTTGGACACTTGTCAGCTTACCTCAAGTTTTGATGGGAAATGTAGGCATCCTGGTTTTACAGCTTGGCTCTCCATTACAGCTGCAAGACCAGGATGCCTACATTTCCCATCAAAACTTGAGGGAAGCTGACAAGTGTCCAACCTGTGTCAGGCATCACTTGTAGCTTGGCTCCCAGGCAAGCCAGAACTGGCACTGGTTGGGAAGGTAGAGACAATAAAGGATATTGGGCCCACACTTTTGATGGGGATCAGCTGACTCTTACAGACTCAGTTAAGAGACTAGAGTAGGGGTCCCCACCCTTTTTGAGCCACAGAGCACATCTGCAATTCTGACACAGTATGGTTGGCAAGCAACAAAATGGCTGCCACACAATGGCTGCTCTAAGCTTACCTTTAGTCATACAATGAAGATCCTTGTGCTGTGGAAACAGTTTATCCCAAAGCAATGTTTTTAAAAAATCTGCACAGCCAATCAGAAGCTCTGCTAGGCTAAATCCCCACCTGGCCCCACCCACTTTCTAAAAACACTTGGTAGGCAATAGGAAAAGTGTCAGTAGGCACAATTGGGGATACCTGGCCTATGAGTTATAATGGATCCAGTGCTACTTCTAGAAAAGATTATTTCCACAAACTAGTCTAGCTCAAAAGATCGTTCTCTACCGTGACACAGTCAACCTGGCCACCTGGATCCATGGCATGGTAATATCAAGACTTGACTGATGTTAATGGAGCCACCCTAGCTTCTTTAGATATCTCCCATTTTTCTTTCTCAATGAAACAGTTTGTGATTGTGCCTTCAATAACTCTCTTTTAAGAAACATTCATTGGTTCCAAAAAACATCTCCGTATCCATTCATATTACAAAACGTAAAAACCTGGATGTCTAGATCATAAGTTACTAATAGTGGGTCAAACCACTAACACCCTTCTTCTGACTGGCATCAGCTCTCTCTATGACTCAAGCAAGTGTTTCTTCTTGCCTTGTCCCTGGTGACCCTGTAACCAGAGACAGAAAAAAGGACTTTTTGCATGCAAAGCCTCTGCTTACTAAGCTATGGCATCTGTCTATAGCTGTTCCCAGACACAAATCTAGCAACTCTCTTTCCCCCGCCCAATCAAACAATTCTGCACTTCTAATGGCCAACTGCATATATTGAGCTGGATTCAATATGTATTCCTTTTGTGCAAAAACTCTGATTTGAAGATCTCCATTGGACCTCTGTTCCCTATAGACAAATATATTTCATGGTTAACAATGACTTAATACAATTTTTAAAACTGTGAGATCCTCTGCCAATGGGATGTAGTGGTTAATGTCAGATCAGGATCTGGAAGAACCAGGCTCAAATACCCTCCCTGCCATGTAGGCTCACTAGATGTGCTTCAGCTGATCACACTCTCTCTCAGCTTAACCCAACATACAAAGTTGTCATCAGGACAAAATGGAGGAAGGAAAGAAAATAGGGTTACATTTACCTGTAACTGTTGTTCATCTAGGTCTTCATACAAATACAAATTTGGGTACTCCGCTTGCGCAGGCCAGATGTTTGGAACATGAATTTCTCAGCTTCTAGGCTATTAAGGGAGGGTGACCTCCTCCAAACCGCCCAAAAGTGTTTTTTTCCTGCCAAAACGGTCACCCCCCTCCTTCCCTTAGTTCTCCTGTGCCACTGCAAGTCTCCCAATAACACATTCTAGAGAGCTCACAGCAGGGAAGGAGGGAAGGAATGTGTGCCTGCACAAAGACCTAGATTAACATCAGTTACAGTTAAGTGCAACCCTGTTTTCATCTATGGTCTTCAGTACAGTTCCACATTTGGGAGAATACCCCAACCCAGAGGGTGGGGTGATACTCTCAGTTGAATAGAGAGTGCAGGATTGCTTGTCCCACTACTGTCTCCTTTCTGGAATTGACATCCACCACATAGAGCATCATGAAGGTCTCCTCCAAGGACCACGTAGCTGCTCAGATGTCCCCCAATGGTACTCCACAAAGGAATGAAGTTGAGGCCGCCTGTGCTCTCATCAAATGAGCTCAGAGGGCAAACGGACATGAAACATCTGCAGCTTTATAGCACAATTTAATGGTAGACACCACCCATCTAGATATTGTTTGGGCTGAAGCTACCTAACCCTTATTGGGGCCTGAAAGACCAACTAAACATGTTGTGCCTTTTCTGAAAGGCTTGGTTCTATGCATGTAGAATAAACTTGCCCTTATTGCATCCAGTGTGTGCAGTATGTGTTCCTGTGGAATTTGGGGACTGGGAAAAAAGACTAGGAGGGACAGGCTTTGTGACACATGAAACTTAGAAACCACCTTCGGTAGGCACTGCAAGCTAGTAGGCGTGACAACCTTATCCTGATAGACCTGTAAGAAAGGGGAGTCTATCCTCAATGCTTGCAGCTCACTAATTCATCTAGCTCAGGTAACTGCCATTAAGAAGGCTACTTTAAAAGAAAGGACAGATAGCGGGCATGTTGCCATTGACTCAAAGGGTTTCAACATCAGCTTTGATAGAACTAAAGACAGAGGTCACTATGGAACCATAGGAGTTCTTAATAGGAGCAAACTGTGCAATCTCTTCAAAAAGAGCTCAGACAAATAATGTGAGAAAACTATCTTCCCATCAATAATTGTGAGGAATGCCGAAATAGCGGCCAAGTGAACCTTAATTGATGATGAAGCCAGGCCTGAAGTGTGTAAATGCACAAGGTAATCAAAGATAGGGGACAGGTGTCTGGGGCTATCTTTCTAGTTATCAGCCCAGAGTACAAATCTGTTCCATTTGAGGTTATAAGATCGCCTCATTGAAGGTCTACATTCATTTAGCAATATGTTCACTACTGCTTCAGAAAACTGTAAGTTTAACGTCCTAGGAACAGATGAAGTCTGTTCAGATCATGGTGTAACGTAAGGTTGAAGGAAATTAAGTGTGGAACTATCATTAGGCGAATGTAATTGTCCCTGGTCAGGTGCCTGAGTGTATGAAACCAAGGCTGATGTTGGCATAATATTGTGGGTAATAGCCCATTCCCGTAGTCAAATGGTTTCAATACAGTTTCCTTGAAACTATGCTATCCTGCTTGTTTATGTAAACAATGGTGGTGGTGCTGTCTGATAGAATCTCAATCTTCTTGTGATATATTATATCTGCAAGAACTGAGTGCATAATACACAGCTCATAGTTCCAGCAAGTTTTTAAAAAAAAATTAAAACAATTATTAAAATTGATTATAACTCCTTATAAACAATACAGCAATAACATTAAAGACAACAATAAAACTAGCAGCAGTAAGGTACAATATTGATATTCTTATGTTATATGTCTGTTGAGTCAATAAATCTGTTAGGTTATCTGTATGGATTCTTTCGATGTTACACGAGACTGAAAGCTTTATTTTGCTGTCAATTGTTCAGGAGGATAAAATGGATCATGAAGAACCAAACGATTGAGTAAGTTGTTTGCAGATATCATTTGTTGCTGTGCAAGGTCCAACTAAGGATGTATAGTCGAGTGTTCATAGATTTGAAATTTTCGTAACATCATGGTTTAGTACACTGGATTTTTTGGTTGTGTGTCATTCTTGGCTACATGTTAAATAAAGGGAAGCTATTTTTCTATAAAATCCGTTGTTCTGGGATATATTTCAGCTTGAAAGAGGCCTTCTGTAATTTTTTCTATAATGTAGTAATCCCATAACTTAGAGAACTAATTTACTAGTGTAAGAGGTTTCTGTGATTACCACTTTGAAGCGATTGCAGTTTTCATTGCAACCGAGAAGATCCTTATGAGATCGTGCCTGATATGTGCTATAGTTGAGTTCTTTCATTGGTCCAGAAAGATTATTTCAGGGCTTATTGTGAGTATATAGCCAATTATGTGGGTTATTTGTTCCAAGATTTCTTTCCAGAATATTTCAGTGTGTTTGCACTCCCACAGCAGTAGGCAAAGGTGCCCATTCTCCACATCCTTTCCAGCATAGACAGGATTTTGCTGACGATATTGTGGATAATTTCTTAGGTACGCAGTACCAACGATGTATTATTTTGTAAGTTTGAAGCTTGGTGTTAACTACTGGTGAATTGAGAAGATCTGAGGTCCATATAGACTTCCATTGATTGTTTGAGATCAGATTTGTGAACTCCTGCTGCCATTTAACTTGGCATGCTGGAACTTAATTTTACAGGTAAGGAGGATTTCATTGTAAATTTTTGAAATCAAGCCTTTACAATCTGGCATTGGATTATCTAAGACTTGCTCAAATTCTGATTTAGGTTTGGCCAGTATGCCATTTCTTTTAATCTGTGTAGTCATGTGTTTGAGCTATAGATAAGAGTACCATGGGATCTTTTTTTGTATTTTCCTTTCTAGTTCTGATTTTTCAAGAATCAGGATCTCCCCTTGTGCGCTGACTGAAGCACCAAAAGGGCCCTTTCCTTGCCGCTCAAGTGGCAGGGAAAGGGCCCTTTAAATGCCAGCTGGCCCATGGGGAGATCCCCGTCCCCCGCGGGCTGGCTGAAGGCAGGAAACGGCCCTTTAAATGCCAGCTGACCTGCAGGGAGAGCCCCCTCTCCCAAGGGCTAGGTAAAGGCCGAAAGGGCCCTTTAAACTCCAGCTGGCCCACGGGGATCCTCCGCAGGTCAGCTGGAGCCAGCCAGGGTTTGAAAGCCCCGAAGCTTCGCAAAGCGACCCGAATCATTTTGGGAAGCTTTCATTCAGCAATTCCCAATCGGGGCCAGCATGCTAGGCCAGATTCAGAAATCCCAAATCTTTACAAATCAGTCGAATTGCACACCCCTAAATGTTTAACTTAATATCAAAATAATCCATTAGCTTTATTATGATGGACTGCATGATACTGTTTTGGTCCAAATAATGTACTTTTTCTTTACTTTTTTTCCTCCTACCTCTCAGCTGCAAAAACCTAAGAAACCTGTTCTAAGGAGTCTAAGACACCTGTGCACAAGTTTGCAGTTTTTTCTCTCTTCCTCTTTTTCGTGCTTTTGTAATTTGACTTGTGAAAAATTAAAGAATATGTAATTTGAATATTATAAATAAGCATATAAAATTGTACTGTTTGGTCAAGTTATCACGAAACATTTATGCTAAAGCAGCAAAATAAGTTTAACTTTGATAAGTATTACATACATATACACACATACAGAGAAAAATGGGAAAGGACACTTATGATATGCAGCGGCACACAATCAAAACAAATAGCCAGGGCTTGTAGGGAGAGTGTCGGAAAGGCTAAAGCTCAGTATGAGCTTAAGCTAGCAAGAGATGCTAAACACAACAAAAAAGTGTTTCTCATGTTTGGAGCAAGAAAAGAAAAAGGA
This sequence comes from Eublepharis macularius, assembly GCF_028583425.1. NCBI lineage: Eukaryota > Metazoa > Chordata > Lepidosauria > Squamata > Eublepharidae > Eublepharis > Eublepharis macularius. The sequence continues at coordinate 117,416,175 of NC_072790.1, forward strand.
AGTTATAGGACCACTGCAAAATAAAGTGGAATTTCAATAGGTCATAGAGGCTAAAACTGCCAGTTTGGTGTAGTGGTTAAGAGCACGAGACTCTAATTTGGAGAACTGGGTTTGATTCCTCACTCCTCCACTTGAAACCAGCTGGGTGACCTTGGGTCAGTTACAGCTTCTAGCTCTCTCAGCCCCACCCACCTCACAGGGGGTTTTGTTGTGAGGATAATAATGGCATACTTTGTAAACCGCTCTGAGTGGATGTTAAGTCATCCTGAAGGGCAGTATATAAATCAAATGTTATTGTTGTTGTTGTTGTTGTTGTTGTTGTTGTTGTTGTTATTAATTCCTACTTTGCCTCAGTCTTATCTTGCAAAGGAAATGTGCTCAACCTAACAACCCCCCCCCCAAAAGAACACATGGTGAAGGGAGGGAGTCGCAGCTTAGAATAGACAAAGAGGTGGTATATAAACATCTAGCTTCTTTAAATGAAATCAAGTCCTCGGAACCATATGAACTCCATTCTAAAAGGTACTAAGGGAAATTGCTGATGTAATTTCAGAGCCTCGTTCTATAATTGCTGAAAATTCTTGGAGAACAGGTGAGGTGCCTTGAGAATGGAGGTGGGCAAATTGCCACATCTTCAAGAAGGGGGGGGAGATCCAGGTAACATGTCTGCTTGACATCCATATCTGGAAAAGCGTTAGAACAAATTATCAATCAGTCCTTGAGCACTTAGAAAAGATGGCTGTGATTACTAAGAGCCAACATGGGTTCCTCAAGCACAAGTCATGTCAGACTAACTTTATCTCCTTTTTTTATACAGTTACTACTTTGTTGGTCAAGAGAATGGTGTGGACATAGTTTATCTTGATTTCAGTAGGCTTTTGATTAGATTCCAAGTGATGTTCTTGTTCACAAGTTGGTAAAATGTGGTTTGAATTCTACTATCATTAGATAGATTTCTGATTGATAGACCACACCCCAATAGTGCTTGTAAATCGTTTCTCATCTTCTTAAACAGGAGTGACAACTGCAGTGCCTCAAGGATCAGTCCCAGGCCCTGTGTTGTTCATCTAAGTCATTTATATAGATGTTGAAGGAATAGTGGGGACACTCATTAAATTTTCAGATGATACTAAATTGAGAAGAGTGGCTAATGCAGTAGAAGATAGAATCAAGATTCAGAATAATCTTGACAGGCTGAAGAAGTGTGCTAAAACTAACAATACATTTCAACAAGGATAAATGTAAAGTACTGCATTTAGGTAGAAAAATTCAAATGCATAGTTACAAGATGGGCGAGACTTGTCTTTGCAGTAGTACATGTAAAAAAGGATCTAGGGGTCAAACCCGTAGATCATACACTGACCATGAACCAGCAGTGTGAAGCAGTAGCCAAAAAGGCAAATATGATTTTGGGCTGCAGCAACAGAAGTATAGAGCCCAGATCGTGTAAAGTGATGGTATCACTTTGCTTTGGTGAGACCTCACTTGTGTTCAGTTTTGAGCACCACAGTTTAAGAAAGATGTGAACAAACTGGAACACATCTAAAAGACAGCAATGAATATGGTTAGAGATCTTGAGACTAAGGCTTATGAGGAAAGGTTGAAAAGAGCTGGATATGTTTAACCTGGAGAAGAAACACCTGAGAGGTATTTGAAGAGCTGTTACAGAGAACAGAGTGGAGTTGTCTTCTGTTGCCTGATGGCCAGACCAGAACCAATGGATTAAAATTAAACCAAAAGAGACTACCTAATAAAAACTTTATAAAGTGTGCATGCATGGACCAAGAAAGGTCAAGGGTCAGACATGACTCCCCATTAAAGCCATATTTTACCAGGACATGGCTGATCCTCTGAGCATGTTTGGAAAGGGGGAGGAAGAACCCAAACTCACCTGAGGGGGGAATTATGGGAATGGAATGACATACTACAGTGGAGCCTTATGCTTCTGGTCTTAACTTTGACCACCAGATAAGATGAGCATTTCACTGTGGATACTTTGTCTAAAAGAAAAGCAGGGACAAGAAGAGTATAAATATGGAAATATTTTAAGTATGTTATAATGATTAATGTGTTAATGTGATTATTTTGCAGGAAAATTAAAAGGTGTAATAATTGTAGATAGAAGTATAAGACAGTGAAACGGTTTATATAGTGTGTTTATACGGGTTACATACATATATAGAGAAAAATAAAAGTTCTCATTGTTGCCAGCAGAGATTTAAAAATAGTCCTCTGCCTTTGACAATGTCTAGAAGGAGGAATACGTTACAGACAGGACTGTTTCCAGCTCTGCTTGTCCTGAGAACCAACCAATAAGAAAGGGTGGAATGCTGGGCCAATGACGCAGTTCATTAGAGATGAAGAAAGAAGAGTTTTGTACACTGCTAAGAGAGACAGCAGAAAGATAGCTGGCTGTAAATCTGTTCTGAAACACTGTAACCTCCCCTATTTAACCACAGTTTATTTACAAGTTTTAAAATCATTCACTCTTATGTTCTATCATGTAAATAAAAGTTCTTTTTTGTTTTTGTTTAACCCTGGCTGGATTGAAGTTGTTTGCTGAGGGGAAATATTATACACACAAACCTCAAAGACTCTGGCCATGACCAATGGGCCAATATAGCTAAAGTGAATGGTGGCAGCGTATATAAGTTCCCTTTCTGCAATAGCTCTGAGCAGTAGCTGAGTGAGGGGAAGTAAATAGAGGGAATGGGCTTCCTGGAGAGGAGACCCTGTGAGGATTTGGGTAAGGGCTCTCTGCGTGCTAAATTGGAGGTTAGACAGGTGGCATGTGGTGACCAGTCCTTAATTGTCTTGGAAGCCCCCAAACATTAAAAACTTCCTGACAGAGTGATTCCTCAGTGGAACAGGCTTCCTCAGAAGATAGTGGGCTCTCTTTCTTTGGAGGTTTTTAAGCAGAGACTAGATGACAATCTGTCAGCAATGCTATGACTCAGAATGAATTTAGGCAGACTAAGAAAGGGCAAAATCAAAAAGAGTCCAGTAGCACCTTCAAGACTAACCAACTTTATTGTAGCATAAGCTTTCGAGAATCACAGTTCTCTTTGTCAGATGAGAAAGGGCAGGAAGGGATGAGCCAGTGCTTGGCCCTCGTGGCCCTTTCTTGCGAGTCCAGGGTAATGCCAATCAACTCTTTTGAGGTCAGGAAAGAATTTTTCTCCAGGCCAGATTAGCCAGGGATCAACAGGGCTGTACATACCTGTAACTACTGTTCATCAAATTCTTCTGTTCAGGCATACATAGGACTGTGCATACACAGGCCTACTGACTGAAGAAATTTTTCAATGCTTCTTTAAAGCTCCATTAGGGTCCATTTCTCTCAAGTCATGCAGAGACTCATTTTCCCGCCTAAATGATCACGTGACTAACCAAGACAAACATCCCCTTCCCTCATTTCTCTTAAGCCACTGCGACTCAAAACTGGATTTAGCCAGAGAGTTCACAGCAGGATAGGAGGGAGGACATGTGTGCTTGCACAGAAGAACTTGTTGAACAATAGTTACAGGTACATACAACCCTGTTTTCATCATTGTTCTTCTGTGCAGTCCCACACAGGAGAGTACCAAGCTACACACAATAAGGTGGGGTGAATCTCTCCAAATCAATTTTATTATGTAAAGATTAATTTAATTTTAATTTAATGTATTACATTTATATTCCGCCCTGATTCAAGAGATTCAAGGATCACTGCAACAAGCAAGTGTATTAGAAGAATGGAAACAATCATAAGCTGTAAAGAGCCATAGTAAAGATTAAGTTCATCAATATCAAACCTGTAAACTCCATGTCATTAACTGCATAAACCCTTAACAACATACCCCAACAATAATGAGCAACATGCTCAATGTCACTCTATAAGAGCATAACATAAGGTACAACTTTTCAAGTTTCATAAACATTTCAAACTGTCACAAACTTTTTTTTAAAGCAAACAAAGTTTGCAGAACAGCCCTTGCAACCGTCACATCCTACGTTGCATTAACATCAATAGCACAATGGTTCACAGAAGTGTTAGTGGAGGCCCACACCGCTGCTCTACAAATGTGTGCAATAGGAACACCCCTATGAAACGCAGAGGAAGATGCTTGTGACCTTGGGTCAAACCACGAGAAAAAATATACTTGAATTACACTCGAATTACACTTAAATACACTTGAATTACAAAATACACTCGATTTACCTGTATAATTCAAGTGTATTTTGTCTCATGTGGTGAGACTCCTTGTTGAGTGAACCCTCTAGCATAATGGGCACTGAACTCCAGTGTAACTGTATACTTTTTTGATGGCAGACACTGTGACATGGTTTGAGAAGACACCTTATTTGAACCCCAAAAATATACAAACAGGTGGGGACTTGTACGAAATTCTTTCATTCTATCTATATAAAAGGATAAAGTTCTTTTCAAATCTAATGAGTGCAGAGCTCTTTCTTCTTTAGATTTTGCGTCAGGAAAAAACACTGGCAACGAGATGTCCTGGCATAGGTGGAAAGGTGATAGGACCTTTGGCAAAAATTGAAGGTTTAGCCTAATTACCACTCTGTTACTATGAAACTTCAAAAATGGAGGGTCAGCTCTAAATGCTGCCAATTCATTCACCCTCCTGGCTGAAGTAATTGCCACAAAGAAGGCCACCTTCAAGGACAATAGTTCTAAGGAACAAGTTGTCAAAGGCTCAAAGGGAGGCAACATGCAATGTGCCAATACAAGGGATAGAGACGACTGGGGAACTGGTAATGATACTAGAAGGTGAAGGTTAAATATGCCCTTAAGGAACTGGTGGGATTTCAGATGAGAGAAAACAGTTTTGCCATCAACATGTGCATGAAAAGCAGAGCTGGCTGCCAAGTGTACTTTAAAAAATGTTACTGTGGAGAAACACCATTCTGTTTGTGGAGTTAACTTTCTATGGGCTGAAGAGGGGAGGAGCCAGTTCTGGAGTAGAATGTGATTGGAGGGAGAGTGAGTCAGTTGGTGGAAGGGAGTTGGAAGTTGACAGTTGGTGGCTAGAGTTGAGAGAGAGAGATGGCTCTGAGGAGAGAGGTAGATCTAATGTAACCCCAGGTATCAAAGGATCGTGCCTGTCCTACACAACATATAATTAGGGCATGAGTATAGAGAAGCAGAGGGGGAGAGAGTAGGGGTTTCTTTTTTAAGTTGAATTATTCCTTCCATTCACTGTATATTTGCCTGTGTATAGTTAGAAGATAAATAAATGGTTTTCGGAACTTATGAAGGAAGAAAGATCTTCTGTTCCACATAGTCCCCCAACCGCTTTGGCCCACTAGCAGAGGAGGGAGGTTAGGAGGCTGTCCCGCCTAACCAGGACCCACTACAGGGACAGTGGTGGCAGTGACTACCCGGAGACAGGAGACAGCCCCTTCAGGTGCCTGGCCAGAGGCAAAAAGAGAGGGTAGGCAGAGCAGGGTCTACCAGTGGGAGAAAAGGCCCCAATTTGCCACAGTTACCATCAAACCGTGAGTCTTCAACTCACAGAGATAGTCAAATATTACAGTCAAAGGGCAGTCTATAGCAGTAACTCCTTCAGTTTGTGCCCACACGGTGAACCGTCTCCATTTAGCCGTGTAAGACTTCCAGGTCGATGGTCTCCTGGCATTCAAAAGGATGTGCTGCACCTGCTCTAAAAAACCTAAAGGTGGAGGCAAATGTGCCATGCCCTCAGGTGCAGGGTGCTGGGATCGTGGTGGTGTACTGCCCCACATAGAGGAACATCTGACTTCTGAGGAAGTGTAATGTAAGTCCGTTTGGACAGCTCAAGAAGTCTGGGTAACCACACTTGTCTGGGGTAGAATGGGGTTATCAAAATACAATTGGTATTGCCCCTCTCTATTTTGCAAAGCACCTTTACAATGAGGGGAACTGAAGGGAACATGTAATGCAACCCATTCGTTCATGCACATGGGAAGGCATCCCCAATGGACAGAGGGTCGCTTCTTGCTCTGGAACAAAACACTGGGGCCTTGGCATTTGCTGATGTTGCAAAAACATCTATATCTAGGGCACCCCAAAGATAGAAAATAGGGAACAGGTAAGCATTGTTCAGGGGCCTCTTGTGATTCGACACCAGAGCCCTACTGAGCACATCCGCCTTGGAATTGTCTGAACCTGTAATGTGGATGGCCTGAATGGATACATTGTTGCAATTGCCCAATTCCATATAGGCATGGCCTCCTTGCACAGGGTCAGTGATGCAGTGACTCCTTGTCTGTTCACATAATACATGGCAGTAGTATTATTTGTCTAGACCAAGACCTTCCTGTTTTGAAGTACAGCTGTGAATAATACAAGAGCAAAGTGGAGGGATCTTAGTTCTAATACATTAATATGCAGTACCTGTTCCTTTTCAGGCCACACCTCTTGAATAAATGTGGAACCACAGTGAGCACCCAACCTTGGGGTGACACATCAGTAGTTACAGTAAAATCATGATGTGTATCGCCAAATGGCATGCCCTTGAATAGATTGTTGTCATCGGTCCACCACTGTAAGGATTTGATTACTGGTCTGGATGTGGGGAAAATTTAACAGCTTCAGAGTGCACTGATGGCTTGAATTTCTAACGAGCCAATTCTGTAATGTTCACATGTTAAGCCTTGCAAAACAGACCACAGATGTAGCAGCTTCCATGTGCCCCAACAGGCACTGTATTCTCTGATGAGTTTGGAAGTGGTTTGTAGAAACTAGGGATACCATAGACTTAATAGCCCTTGCCCTCTCTGGAGGCAGTGTAGCCTTACCACTGATGGAATCCAAAATTGCTCCAATATAGCGAACTGTCTGGTAGAGTTCAAGCTTGGACTTGTCAAAGTTAACCAGAAGCCCCAAGCATGAACCTGGGACACATCATGAACTAACTTATCTATGGAGACAGCAGATATCAACCAGTAATCGAGGTATGGGAATAGGGAACATCCTTGTGTTCTGAGGGCCAAGCTACACATGACGAATGACACTTGAACGGCAAGTGTATTTCTCCCTGTTCACTTGCCCTCCACTCAATCCACTTGCCGTTCAAGTGTCATTCGTCATGTGTAGCTTGGCCCTGAGATAAGCTATAACTGGTGCCATACATTTTGTAAACACCCTCAGTGCAGTAGACAGACCAAAGGGCAATACCTTGTACTGAAAAACCCTGTTTTGGAAGAGAAACCCCAAATATTTGCAATGATCTTCTCTAATAGAGATGTGAAAGTAAGCGTGCTCGAGGTCAAGGACCTGCCAACCACCAGACTTCAAGATGGGCAACACAGACAGCAATGTAACAATGTTGAATTCTGACACTTTATGGAAGGAATTCAAACACCTTAAATCTAAAATAGGGCACAGTCCCCCATCTTTTTGGGTACCTTGAAAAGGTACATTTTTTGGTACCTTGAAAAGAATCCTTTTTGGGTACCTTGAAAAGAATCCTGGTACCATGTCTGCACCCTGAACCTCTCGAATAGCGCGCTTAGCCAATAGCGACTGTATTTTGGCCTCTAACTTGAACAAAGTATTATTAACAGCGAGTGAAGGTCAATTGCAATCAGGACTCTCCACAAACACTAACCCATAACCACAATTAACAATAGTTAAGACCCATGAGCCAGATGTTGTTGACTCCCATTCAGGGAGAAAAGGTGCCAATCTCTCTGAGAAATTTGGGTCAGAGTTTGATTGTTCCCGTTAGAACTGCTTCTCAGACCCCTGTGTGTCCTTGTGCTGAGTAGGAGACTGAGATGGTCTAGGCCTATACGGCTTGTGCCTCTGAGACTGCTGTAGAGGATTGTAGTGATGGTGTGCCGGCATCTGTTGGTAGTACTAGCGCTGCTGCTTGCTGTAATACTGGTATGTATTGTGCCAAGGGAAGTACCTTGGTTTATATACAGGGCGATGAGAAGATGTAATCCCCAAGGACTTGGTTGTTTGCCTGCTTTCCTTCTTCTTGAGTGCCTCATCCGTAGTAGAAGAAAAAAAGAGAATCTCCTTCAAATGGCAGGCCTTCAACCTTGTCTCTGGTTTCTTGGGAAAGGGCTGTAAATCTCAACCAGGAGTGCCTCTAGATAATGACAGCCCCAGCCATTCCTTCGGCAGACGTGTCCACAGCATGACTTCCTGCATTCATCTGCTGTTTCGAAAGGCGAATAGCCTCAGCTTGCAGTAGAGAGACGAATGCCTTCTTGTCCTCGGGGAGATCCGCCATGTATGATGCCAACTTCTCCCATAAATAGAGCTGGTACCCAGACATTATCGTTTGATAGTTGGTGATACACAAATTCAATGCAGACACTGAATATTGATGCCATCCCATGCTGTCAATCTTCCTACCCTCTTGGTCTGGAGGGGTAAAATGCAAACTAGACTTGCACTGTTGTTCCTCTTCCACAACTAAAGATGAAGGGGGAGGGTGCTTCACTAAGGATTGCCAGGAATCCTGCTTGATTTTATACATCTGCTCAATATGCCTGGATGTAGCAGGGAGTTCCACAGATGAATGCCAAACTTTATAGACTATCTCCTCCTGTCCTTCTAGAATAGGGAAGGCCACAATGGCAGGAGTGTCACTGTAGATGCAGCTGACCAGCAGCAGAGACATCAAGTCATGAGTTTTTGCCATTTGAGATATCTGTTCAGCAAAAATGTGCAAGTCCTCACAGGATAAACCCACGCTAAGACCCACATTGTCGTTGGGTGACAGATCCGACTGAGCTGGGAAAGGGGGAGGGAGCCAACCCTTACCCGCCAAGATGGAAGGTCTAGGTTCCAATTTGCCATAACCCAATAGTCCTCCTTACTACTGGCAATGATATAGCGGGGGAATGCAGATTGTATGGTAATGATGCAGGGCATATGGTTGTCGCGGTTCCGATGGTCAAACCCATTTGGAACTATTGCAGCAGTGATGGGATGGAGCTGGAGAAGGAGCCCAAGGTGATCAATGTTGGATTCGAACTGGAACTGGATCCGCACAAAGAGTCGGAGCCGGGTGCAGAGAACGGTCGATGTCGGTGCCAGATTCAGAGCACCAGGCTTGTTCATCTGAAGACACCATTTGCAATACCATTGGATCCCATAGTTCCCCATCAGACAGGGAGAACTCCTCGGAGTAATGACCACATCCTGAGCCTCCACATCCATACACTCTAAGATGCCTGGGAGACAGACCGAGATGAATGCTTTAACTTTTTGGTCTTCTTTGTCAGCAGTTCTGATGACACCTTCGGATCCGAGGAACATTTCTGAGAGCACGATGTTTTTCCCCATCGGATGCGATAAAGGGGTTGATTCCACATAAGTCACTGAACCAGCTGTAGAATGTCTCAACCAGCGAAGAAGCCTTGGCTACCTTCGGAGTCGACACAACCGGCTGCTCCTTCCCTGCAGACTCTTTAGCTGCAGATACCTTGGAGCTTGTAAATACTCTCTCCCAGAGTACAGCCTTCAGGCATTGGGCCCTCTCATGCCTAGCTTTCAGGGTGAACTGCTGGCATATCTTACAAGTAGTAACATTGTGCCCCTCACCCAAGCATATTAGGCAAAGATTGTGCTCGTCCGTGTAGGTCCTTTTAGTACCACACTGTTAATATTTTTTGAAGAGAGCTCATTGGGCCATACTGAGGGGATTTTACCTCAGATCATAGTTGTACGAACCAGGTCAAAGCACAGCCAAGATCAACTGATGGCAAATCAGAAACCGTAAACAAAGTCCAGCTACACAGTCCAAGATCAAAAATACCAGAAAAATGATCAAAAGCGAAAGTGAGGAGGGAGCTTTGAAGCGAAGTTTTCCTTGCGCAGCTAGAAGAGAACTGAGGGAAGGGGCCGTTTCTCTGTTAGTCACATGACCGTTTAGGCTGGAAAATGGGTCTCTGAGTGTCTTGAGAGAAATGGCCCCAATGGAGCTTTAAAGAAGAATTTCTCCAGTTGGTAGGCCTGCGCATGTATGTGGGACTATGCAGAAGAATGACAATCAACTGGAGGATTTTTTTACTTCCTCTGGGCATTGAGCAGCAGTCACTGGTGGAGTGGAAGGGAGGAGTAGCTGTGAATTTCGTGCATTGTAGGGGGTTGAAGTAGATGACCCTTATGTTTCAAAATTTCCAATTTTTCAAAAAACAGAACACATGCAGGTTTTTTCAATTGTTTCAAAAACATCTTTACATTTCACATCTATTTTTAGAACCACCACCACTTTCTATTCTCTTTGGGTTCTACTGGTCAAAGTCCTAATATTAAAGCATATTGGCTTATTACGGTTTAGAGCTTTAGAATATAGTACCCTATTCTGAGATGTTGAAGACAGACAGAATTCTAATTAAGTATCTCCTGCCTTGCAGTAAAAATTACTCATCCTTGGCTATAAAGAAAGGTGATTTTTTTTTGCATTTCATTCATTTACTACAGTCATTTAAATGTTTCTCTAAATAAACATTTGTTCAAATCCACTCAATTCAAAACCCATCGATAAATAAAAAAACAACCAACCAGATGACAGAACAACAAAACAAACAGCAACACAAACCAGAGTAAAACAAGTACAACATACCAAATTCGTAACAAACCAGAAATACTGGGATCCAAACATCAATGGTGAAGGAGCCAGGTGACCTCATGAGAGAGAATGCTCTAAAAGGCATGGAGTCACAGTTGAAAAGGCTCTAATCCTGAATATCCCGCTAAAAACCTAAAGAGTAGCTTCTGAAATAAATCTTAATGAACATGGCAGCTGGTGATCCTTCAGATTCCCTGGCCCCAGATCCTTCAGGACTTTATACAAGGTCAGCACTTTGAATTGCACCAGCAACAACTGCCATGGCAAGCTTAACATACTTTACTGCTTTGACAACTCCGCCTCTCCAAAACTTGGAGCCAGGCAGGAATGCCACTCTTGCCTGATTCAAGGCAGGACCCATGTCACAGATATGGCTGGAACTATAGGGGAACAATTGCTGGATATGACTAAGAGAGTTGTTCAAGACACCTATGCACATAGAAACAGGACTAGCCCAGCCCCATAACTAGACAGGCCACAAAGGGAGTCTAAACAGAGGCCTAGAATAAAACCACCTTGGAGGGCATAAAACAATAGCGTTACACATTTGTATTGCCATGTGTAGAATAGAAGTCTCATCTAACTCATACTAATGCATACAATGTACCAAGGCCCAGGTGCAGGGAGTATCTGAGAATGACAGAAAAGTATAACTTCACTGAAGCTGGAAATAGATGTACTGGAGGCCAAAAGATATTCAGATGAGAAACTTGCAATCACTAATTCCACATAGATTCTGCCAAGACAAAAAGTAGCAAGAATGAACTAGCTATTGTTATATGTTTCAAGAGAATATTTCAAATATGGATAATCTTGTTTGGTGTATGAAATCATGATGATAGTTAGCCAAGAATTTAAGTCTCTGAAGCAACTATTGTTAAGAAAAGGTTCTGAAACCCTAAAATATGACAAGCTAAACTGATTGTGAGCTTCTTTGAAGGGGCTCCTTGCCTGTGACCTTCTTTGCTTTGGGTAAGATACTTTTTGGACTCATGTAATTAATAGTTTTTGTATTTATTATAACAGATGGTATGATTTTCTGTTGACTGAGTCATTATTAAGAATACTAAGTAGGTATGCTGTAATAGTAAAGGCTTAAAAAGGAAAAAGAGGCTCCAAGAGGCTTGTAGAGAATGTTTAGTCTCCCAGCTACAGCCAGTAACAAACCAAAAATGTTACCTGTGATGTATCTCTGGCCAGAAATTAAATGATTTCATATAGGAAAACTAATTAGCTTAGGGCTTCTTAACAGTATGCCTATATCTGAATCAAGTCTCACAAAAGTCATCCAGAACACCATGTGGCAAAGGTGCACCTTCTCTTTAACCTCTGTTACTGTAATTAAAAGATACCATCTCCAACACTTTCAGCCAAACTCAGTACAGTCTGACATGGCACTTACTGAAGTCCCTCTGAATATGGTCAGAGGAAGGAGGGCATGGGAGTGAGATTTAAAAGTCTTCATTCCTAGCAAGCTTGAATCATTCCCACCCCTTCTTACCTCCAACCATAACTGAAGGTACCTAGATCTCTTTCATTTGTTAAAGGGCATACTCAGGAGGCTGAAAAAAGAAACTCTCATTAAGAAAAAAAAAGTGTGGCATAGTAGTGGCCCAAGGACTGGGGTGGCATATAGTATCCAGCCAGTCACAAGTCCCACAATTTCTTAATACAAAAAAAGGAATATATTATCCAGCATCTCGGAACATATGAAGCTGCGCACACACAAAATTTCAAAGGTCATTATATTACATTAAAATAATCATAACTTTACAAAACAGCACAGCCCATAGCAATTCCCAATACTCTTACTGCCAAAAGACAAGTGCACACAAAATTTAACCAAGTCCCATTTGAGGTTCAGCCAGGAAAAGCTCACTGAAGTAATATTGTTTTACAGGTTTACCTACTTTTTACTATCTATCTGCATGAAATACTAATAGTACTGAACCACACAAATTCGTGGCCTGTTCTGCCTCAGGCCCAATTCAGAAGAAGCAGACAGATAGAGTCCGATGAGGAGAGGAAACTGAGTTACTTTATTCGAATAGAGGGAAGACCAATCGTTCTTCAGAGGTCTGAGAAACATTACATCAACTTTTATCACCTTGGGTTCATTATACATTCAGCAAGCTATTGGTTGAGTTAGTTACGTGTACATATGACTTAGCATCATTCCATTGGTTTAGCATAATTAGGGGTTGTCCCCTTACTCAATTAACACTTGTAAAAGTTGTTTATCATTTCAAAGAACAAACACTCTTTCTTTGGCAACTCTGATATCAGTTCAAGTATCCCATTGGGCAGATGTGTGTCATTTTCACGACTAGCCCGACTAGCCCGGATCTGTTCCCATCCTTGATGTAGCTAGCAGAACAACTACCCATTGTTAATTTATTCCATTACATGATATAGGTACTGGGCAAAGAACATTTCCCAACTTTCCTGAAACGAAGGCTTTAATACAAGTGCCCCAATCTATGGCAGGATGATAGCCATCTATCTCTTGCAATGTTGCCAATTGAGGGAACTGAGATTCTACAGGCCTGGATCTTAATTGTTTTGTTCTCACAGATTCTAGAAATGCAGTTTCATTTTATACTGTCAGCACTTTTGTTAGCTTGCAAGGACAAGAGAAAGATGGGTAAGGGGCTTCTCTTAGTGTGGCTGTGTAAAGACAAAAATCATAAAACATTATTACATCCATGGTCATCTTTCTGATACATGTTTATGCTATATCTAGAGTTGCATAAAATATCACTCAAGGACTCTGAGGGCCTCTGCTTACTACTCAGAACTTAGGAGGGGGATCAGGGCTGCAACTCACAGTACTAATGAAGATGTGATACTGCATTTGTGAAGTGCAGAAATATGTTTGGTCAGATAACACTACTATGGACAGAAAAAGTCTCACTGTTTGAATGCAGTATCACAGTGATCACCTGGTATTAAAATCCTCTTTGTTTTAAATACAGACGATAAATAACATTAAGCATATATTAATTTAATAATAATAATATTTGATTTATATACCGCCCATCAGGATGATTTAACACCCGCTCAAAGTGGTTTACAAAGTATGTCATTATCCCCACAACAACAAATACCCTGTGAGGTGGGTGGGGCTGAGAGAGCTCCTAGAAGCTGTGACTGACCCAAGGTCACCCAGCTGGCTTCAAGTGGAGGAGTGGGGAATCAAACCCAGCTCTCCAGATTAGAGTCCCACACTCTTAACCACTATACCAAACTGGCTTGATACCCATCATCTTGTACCCTTAGTCTCATTCAATATACAATCTGGTTATAGTTCTGACCCAAATTCTGCCTCAGGGAGAAGCTTAATGGAGATGTTAATTTGTTCCACTAATGGGGTTTCACAGAACTACCAGAAGCTGTACAAAAACCTTACATTTTTAACAATTTTTACTACTTTATAATTTAAGTATTTCACAGGAATAATGAGATCAGTTGTGGTTCAATGGCTTGCTCCCCCTCCCCCTCAAACATTCTTTTTTAAAAAATGTGACTACTAGAAGTCTATTAGGGTATGATTAACACCCACTGGAATAGATGAGGAAAGCAAGCATTATTTGCACGCTCATGGGGTGACAATTATCTGAAAACAAAATATTCCACACTGTGTGCAATTAAAAATCAGCCATGCACATACAAAACATACAGAAAATATTCATCAGAAGTACATTACAGGTCATTTATACCCTAAGTAAAAAAATTTGGTTGCCAACTTCTGTTAGATACTATGACAACTAAGCTACTGAACATGTGAAAAAAATAAGCAAACAGAGTTAAGTTTCTTCTTGATCAAACTAACTTGTCCTTGCAAGACATTAACTGCTGTTTGTAAGGGAAAAGGTGGCAGCTCCATCCAGAATCCCCCAGAAAGGCTGCCATCTTACTTGTGGTAAGAAAAGTACAAAAGCTGGGAAGTGAATCCTAAATTTCCAGAGCAGCAACCCACTACCAGCTTCTCTGACTAACCCACAGCTCATGACTGAGAAGCAAGCCTTCAGCCCTCTGGACACTAGCGAAAGAGAAATCAAACTTGCATGGTGGGCACCCTGCAGGCTGAGTCCAGAAAGCAAATTACTTGGGTAGCTTATAGCAAATTGGCCAAGGTACTGGATTCAGATTGAAGCAGTTAATGCTCAATATCTCCGTACAAATATAATTAATGTAATTTATTAAAGGAAGTACAATATGCCAATTATAAGAATATATACAGAAGTATGCAAACGGAGGCAAAATAATGACTAAACAGCTAAGTTAAGATACACTTGAAACTTACAAACCTAATTTAGATGTCACCTTTTAGACAAATCAAAAAATCCAACTGGGCTTTAAGATGTTAAGTCCAGAAGTCCAAGAGACAAAGACAAAATGGACACTAGCTATGGACTCCACGCACAGCACAGGCCTCAAAACAAGGGACTGATCCTTCAAGCAGAAGCGGGCTCAAAAGGATAAAAGACAACTTTTAAAAGCCGGCTACCTGCAGCAGACCTGAACAACTTAGCCAATCAAATAGGCCCAAACCTATGACAACAGGCTCTACAGTTGCCTGCCTCCACAGGTGAAGGGAGAAGAACTCATCACTCCACTCCAGCGGTGCCATGCTGTAACTGGATGGAATGCCAGAGCCAGCCTCCCTAACTGCCCTGTACTTGAAAATTTAGCACCTGCAGTGCCAAGGCTCTCTCTTATCTGGCTGTGAACTGGCTATTCCATCCGAGCCTCAGTCTTCAGAAGAAAAACTGTCTCTCTCCAAAATCAAAGGGGGGAAATAAAGGGAGAACGATAAATCTAACTGCATCTTAGCTAAGCTAAAAACCTGAACCAAAGTGTTTGAGCTAAACAAGAAACGAACTGAAG
Organism: Eublepharis macularius; assembly: GCF_028583425.1. Lineage (NCBI taxonomy): Eukaryota > Metazoa > Chordata > Lepidosauria > Squamata > Eublepharidae > Eublepharis > Eublepharis macularius. The sequence continues at coordinate 117,431,639 of NC_072790.1, forward strand.
TAAGCTTCTTGACACTGTTGTGTTGTTGAAATCCTCAAATGCTCTCAAGTATACATATCAAAAGACCTTCCACATTCCCATTAATGAAACACATGTTCAGAGATAATGTATAGCTAAATGGCAGCTTCTTGGTTCTCTTCTGCTGGCATATGTTCTAGAAACTGAACAGGAGTTACCTTGAAAGATTTAAACTATGGAGTCCTATTTACCCCAACATCTTCCATAGCAAAATCACAAGAATATCTAAATGTTTGGACACCCAAGAAAGCCGAGAAATTCCTTAACAAGTTGCCAGAAGCAGAGAATCCCCAGCCATCATCACCTTCAAAAATCTACCGTAAAAAAACCCACAAAACTAACCCTATGATGGTTGCCAGGCTAGATAGAAGTTCCAGCAGGATGCCATTGTCAATGGCATCATTACCACTACAAGATACAAGAGAATTAACATAGCAGGACCTGTATATTGTATACTCTGTAATGGCTCCTCACTATAAGGCTCTGAAATAGTCTGTATTATGCTGCCTTCCTAATTCTTGTATTATAAGAAGGCTTCATCTTAGATGGTAGTGTAATGGTTTGCTTAGTATTTTTAACATTTTGTTAAACTTTTGCTTTGAACCTTTAGTTCAAGTCCTCCTTATGTTACCTTAAACTTTTACCTCAGGAGGGCTATGGTCTCATTCAACACTCCATATATTTCAAAACTCACAGAGCTCCAGACATCCTCTACTTTACCCAGGCTTATACCATGACAGCACCTTCCCTCGTACGACCTATATCGTGCTTCCTATCCAAAAGGTTTTCGCTGCCATCAAAGGCTTCCGCTTTAGATCTCTTCTGCTTAACTTATACCACAGGAAGCCAGCTGGGTGACCTTAGGTCAGTCACAGCTTCTAGGAGCTCTCTCAGCCCCACCCACCTCACAGGATGTTTTGTTGTGGAGATAATAATACACTTTGTTAATAATATTAATAGTAATAACAACATACTTTGCGAACTGCTCTGAGTGGGCGTTAAGTTGTCCTTAAGGGCGGTATATAAATCAAATGTTGTTATTCTTGTTCTTGTTATAGATGGTACTTTGACCAAATGGTCAGCACATGACAGTGGTTGTGAGGAAAAAAGATTTTTTTCTTAACAAAAGTAGAATTTATTTATAGATACATAAGTGTGATGATTGTAGAGTTTTAATAAGCATACTGGTTTCAGTACAGCTTTTAAGCTTGGTGGTTTCAAATATAATTGAATCTTCTTAAAGGTATTTTCACAGACTCAATCATACAAAGTAATTTTCTGCACAGGTCTTCACTAATAGAATAAACTCTTTTCACAGCCACACAAACAGATTCATTCAGGCCTTTCCACACACCTTGCCTGACCTAGATAATCACTATCTCAGATATACACAAACTAACACAGGCACGAGCAGTGTGCCTGAATTTAGATAAAATTTGGCTCTCAGGCTTCCACACAGCTTGCCTGATTTAGCCAAAATCCTCTCTCTGAGAAACACACAGATTCTCTCAGGAACGCAGTTTCGTTGAACTTGTCTCTCAGAAACACAGACAATTTAGGCTCCACACAGGTTGCCTGACTTAACTAGAATAACCTCTAAGATATACAAAGGGTGACAGAAAAACTTTCCCTCCGCACTGACAAAAAACTGCAGTTCACTCCACTCACAGCTATTGTCGAATCAGATCACATACTATTCATCCATCTAGCTCCCCTCCTTCTTTCCTCAGAAGCCTATATTTAAACTCACAGCAACCATTTAAAAAACACATAAGCAAGCAGAAACTTGCAGTAACCATTTAAAAAACACATAAGCAAGCAAAATAAAATACTCAACCTTAATTATATGCAAAACATTGCAATTAGTATGATAAAACATTCAGCATTTAGGAGTGGCTATGAGGAAAAAAGGGATCCTATATCAAGGCTGCCTTATACTGAATCAGACCTCTGGTCCATCAAGATCAGTATTGTCTTCTCAGATTAGCAGTGGCTCTCTAGAATCTCAGGTAAAAAGGTCTTTCATATCACCTATTACCTGATCCTTTTAGTTGGAGATGCCAGGGAGTGAACCTGGGACCTTCTGCATGCCAAGCAGATGTTATATCACTGAGCCATGGCTCTTCCCCTAGATGCTTAACCAGAAATAGATTTTATTTATAAGTATTTATTTATAATAGTTGTAGAGTTTTGGTAAGCAGATTGGTTTCAGAATAGGTTCATAAGCTTGGTGGTTTCAATTTAGGTATAGTTCCTTAAATGTTTATTCAGAGAACCAGTCACAAAGACTAATTTTCCACACAGTTGCCATACAGAATAGAAATAATAATAATAAACAGACTCAGACATAAAGACTTATTTCCCTCAGTTTTTCACTTAAGAGAGTAACACAATAACTCTTCCCTCTCAGCACACAGATTCACTGAACTAGACTGATTTCCTGAACTAGACACACTTAACACTTTCCATCAGTATTCTGACTACAAGCTATAGTTCACGCAATGTCTCCCCCGCCTCCCAGAGTACAGCTACCATCCAATAACACACTTCACTCACCCATCCAGCCCCCATCTTTCTTACTTCTTACAGAGGCCTGCATTTTAACCACAGTAACAACTATTCAGAACCCCTACATTAACCACAAGAAACAAAACACAAAACATTTACATGCCAAAACATTTATACCATGCAGCTGTACAGCACAGCTGTTTCAGCACCAAACTCAGGCCTGAAACTAGAGAGAAACAGATTCAGATAATCAGCCTCATTTAGAAGTCATTCCACCATTACCTGACCAAAATGGGAAGACCTGTGACTAGGGGTGTGCAATTCGGATTTCCAATTCGGGGGAAATGCCCGAATCGCACCCGATTTGCAAAGATTTGGGATTTCCCAATCAGCTCCAGTGTGCCGGGTCCGTTTCAGAAACCCCGAATCAAAGATTCCCAAAGTAATTTGTATCACTTTGGGAAGCTTCGTGTGAAGGGGTTTAAATACCTCTTTCCACGGTGCTGCACAGCAGCACGGAAAAGGGCATTTTAACCCCCGAATCAGCTGTCTGGCGAGGAGTTCCCCACCAGGCAACTGAAGCCAGTGGGATCTAAACCACTCCCCCTTGCCGCTTATTTCTCCCAATGGGAGGGGGAGGAGGGAAATCGAAGCACACCAAAGTAGGTTTAAATAAGTGATTTCCAAAGCAGCTTGCCACTCTGGAAATCCCTTATTTATGAATTTTTTCCCACTTCAGGTTTCCCAAAGCGGGAAACCCAAAAAAATTTTTGCTGTACACTCCTACTTGTGACTAGTTAATAGATAAATCTTTCCTTTACCCTGTTATCTTCAGAAGCAGGCAAATGACTGTTTCTTTCAAGAGGGCCAGAGCCACCTGTCTTTCAAGAAGGCATTCATAACCAATGGCCAGACATCTCCAAATACTCTTTCAGCACCTGAGTTCCATAACAGATATTTATCCAAGCAAAAGTGACAGTCAAGAGCTCTGGTAACATCTGAACTGTAAACTCAATACTGGCATCAAGGTCAGAGCTGGTACAAATAACTGAATCTGTAAACGTGTCACAACAGCTGAAGGCTCCAAAAACAGTTAAGTAAATCTCTTTTACTGTTCAAAGCAATTCTACTATATATCTACGACTCTGCCATCAGAGTCACAGAGCGAGCTCTTGTTTATGATCAGTTACATTTGACTTCTGTTTTCCTCCACTGATGATCTAGCCATCCTTTTTGCTTTACCACCCCAACAGCATCTGTATATAATTCTATCAATTGCTTAGCTCACTCCCTATTCCAGAGATTAAATACAACTAACATAACTGCCAATCATGTCATATGGTTCTCATCCCTATGAAAGTTTGATGCTCCCATGAGACTAAGCTTCACTAGGTGGTGATCTGCTCTTGATAAAGGATTAATAGATGATTTCCCCACCCACAGATCACCATCAGTGCCCAGCAGAGGACTCAAGATCGAGCATGTGAACTGTTTTATCAGCACACAGTATATATATCTCAGCACACAGTATTTTAATAATTGAAAAACTGCTGAAGTAAATGTCTTTCCCATATTCAGCCACGTGCAGCAGCAGAGTTTTGTTAATATACATATAAAAGAAGTTCTACCTTTTTTAAAAAAAAGCAGTGTTTGAACATACCCTATGCTATCTTCAAGGCATAACATGACAGGGAAAAAGTCTCAGGAGTGTCACTTTTTCCAGTGTAGGTGTCTACAAAGGATCTCAAAAACTTATGTTTCTCATTGTTTTTCACATAAGCCACTTCCTTTCTAAAGCCCACACACAGCTATATTATAATCTGTGAATCTTGCCAAATGTTCCCCAAGAGAGATTCTTATACAAAATACTCACTACTCCACATTATTAATGCCCCAAAACATTTACAAACAGTTACATTTCTTGGTTCTACTTTGATTACAAAGTTAAAATTTTATGGATATTTCAAATAAAGATCATTTTTTTCATCTGTGGGACAATCTACAAAAGATAAGCAGGCACATGGGATCTATCTACACTGTCCTTTGGGCACTATAATCAAAGCAGTATGTATACTCTTCACGCAAGGGGGAAAAAAATCTATTGTGTTTGTGTGCGTGTGTGTGCACATGCACGCACACGCACACGCACACCTTTAACAGGCAATCTAAGTTCTGCATCAAGAAAGCTAGATTTTTATCAATTATTCAAACTAAAGCAATCTGTACAATGCCTCTTATTTTGCATAATTTGTTCTTCGATGATTAATATTTACATAATTTATTTTGGTTTATTCGCCACAAACATGGGAACAAAACTACACAGGACAGATACGCCACTAGTAGAAATCTGCATTGGCTTTTGAGAATTCTGCAAGTATCATCTTCACTTTTTCAATTTTATCTTTGCAGCCGTAAAGATTTTCTGTGCTGTTGCTGACTAGAAAAAACACACACAGGGATGTCTATAATATATATCAGTAAGAACAGCACCATTATATTCTGATAAGCAATATTCTAGAGGTTTAAAAGGGAGAAGGAATCCTTGGGAACATCTCTGTCAGATGAAAAGATCTGGGTTTAGCTTCTGTTCCCTCCTGTTACAGGTATTTAAATCCTGGAGAGGCACAATCTACTGGTAGGAGCCAACAGCCCACAAATCGCAACCTGTAGTCATGAGTTGGATCTACAGATTCAAGACCAGCCCAGGATGTTATAGATCTAGTACATATTTGCAAGCCATTTTGAGTCCCTGCTGAGGAGTAGAAATGCTTAAGGCCTATAAGAGCAGTAATGAATATTACAATCACCATATTAAAAAAAAAAATCTTCCCAACAGCAAATACGCCAACATCCTGCTGTAATATTTACAATGTCCACCATCATGAAACAAACTCAAACATACCCCTATCAGGTAGCTGTGTGCAGCAATCAGGTAAATTGAATATGGTCACCACATTATGGCAGCTACTAATCCAGTCATTTTAGACACCTCAGCAGGAAGGCAAAAAACTCATCAGATATGTCACTTCCTATGGCAATAAGGACATATCAGTTGACATGTTGACAGGGCACGAAAGGAACTTTAAGTGATAATAGCAGATATATACTAGCATGAATAGGTTCACTGTACATACATATTTCTCTGAAGGATATATCATTTGAAATTTTTTAATTTGAGTTTCAAGCAGCAGTTCATTTTCTTTGTGTTCCCATTTGAGTTTTCCAATAAGAACCAGAATTAAGTTATCACATACAATTGTTCCCATTTAATATTATTTGATAACAGTACTCAGGTATGTGCTATGAAGAATGTAACAGAAAATCAGAAGTTTAAAGAGTGACCACAAAGTAGAGGATTATGCTGGACTGAATATACATAGTGGAGCTATAGCTGAACAGTAAAAAACACCCCTTTGTTAGCTGTATTCAAGTGCTCAATCACATGAACATCCTTGCTATGTGCTATGATTATTGTGTATAGCAGGGGCAATTAAAAATTATGTGTAATGATTTTAAATGTGTGTGTATATGTCTTTAAATGCTTGGTACAGATGACGAGTGGGGGTGAGAGGAATGAGTGACTGAGATGATTGGTTGATGACTGAGTGTGTGGGCGGAGTGAACTGCTGTTTCAGTTACTGAGTGGAGAGAAAAGACTCAGTCCCACAGCCCCACACTGACCCAAAGACACCCTCCCCAACATTCCCACACAGGCCACTACCCTAGGAGCAGGCTGGCCAGCCGGACACAATAATAACACAACTCACATCACCATTTTTGACAGCAATTGTGTTTGGGTGATTCTCTGATGTGAAGTGGGTTGTGTTATTTTTGTGTAGTAGACTGCTTTCATGCCCTGTTGTGCCCTCCTACTGTGTAACCTAAAGCATTTAAAGAAATAAAGTGTCTTTGACAGCAATTGTGTTTTGGGTGATTCTTTAATGTGAAGTGAGTAGTGTTATTTTTGTGTAAGATACTGTTGGCATGCCCTTTGGTGTGCCCCCCTGCTGTGTTACCTAAAGCTGTTCAAGAAATAAAGTGTTTTTGACAGGAATTGTGTTTTTGTGATTCTTTGATGTGAAGTGAGATGCGTTATTTTTCTGTGTGGGGGACTGCTGGTGTAATGTGTCACTATGCTTTGCCTACTTGTACTTTGAAAGTGAGGAAATATTTTTTTAAAAACTTTATTCAGTGTGTTTGGGTTTTATTCTTTGTTGTGCAGTTCGTTCCAATCATAGGGAACAATGGGGCTGGATGGCCAGCCATCTCTGTAGGTGGTGGGGGAATTTGGGGGAGGGTGTCTGTGGTTCAGGTGCTCTTTCACAGGGACAAGATCGCACTCAGGAGTGTGCCCACCATTGTGGTACCCCTGGGCTGTGCATATTTGCCCAGGGAAAGAGAGTTTAAAAGTTCCCATCACAGGGAACAATGGGGGACGGCTGGTCAGCCTGCTCCTGGGGTAGTGGCCGGTGTGGGAATGTTGAGGGGGTGTCTTTGGGTCACTGTGGGGCTGTGGGGGGAGATTTAAAAGGGGGACTGTTCCTGTGGCCATAGATGCCACATTCTGTGGGTTCTTGCTGTGGGAGATTTTCCCATAACAGGAATCAATAGAAAGTGGCTGGCCACAGGACAGGGGAGGTTAGGTTTTGGGGAGGGTGTGTGTGGTATTTGGCAGTTTGGGTGCAGGTGGACTGTGGCTGTGGCCATTGGCAGCCCCAATCCCATGTGTTTCTGTGGTGTGGAAGTCTTCCCCACAGTAGAAAGACAAAGTGGTGTGGCAGGAGAACCACCTTTAGGGGGGGCATAAAATGGCCCCCCCAAAGTAGGATCAGCTTGGGGCTTGGTGGAGGGTGGGAGGACAGGTAGGAGATGGGCCCCTGAAGATTGGGGGCATTTTGCATGCAAAATGCCACCCCTAGCCAGACAAGCCTGTCTTATTTCCCCCATAGGAAATAATGGAGAAAGGGGGGGCTAAGAGCAGCATCTTTGGGAGGCCATAAAATGGCCCCCCAAAGTGAGATCTGCTTGAGCCTTGGTGGAAGGAGGGAGGACAGGTAGGAGGCGGTCCTCTGAAATTTGGGGACAAGCCTCTCATATTTCCCGCACAGGGAATAGTGGAATGAAGGTGGAGAGGGGCACCTTCTTTGGGAGGCCGTAAAATGCACCCCCCACAAGTGGAATCTGCCTGAAACTTGGTGGAGGGTGAGAGGACAGGTGGGAGCAAGTCCCCTGAAAGTTGGTTGCATTTTGCTTGCAAAGTGCCACCCCAAGCCACCTAGAAATATGACTTGTTTTTCCCCATAGAGAACCATGGAGAGTGTAGGAGGATGGGGGCACCTTATTTGGGGGGCATAACATGGCCCCCCAAAGTCCAATCTTTCTGAAACTTGGGGGGTAGTTAGAGGAGAGTTAGAAGGTCTCCACCCAGTTTGGTGTGATTTGGACAGAAAATGCCCCCCCCCAGACTCCCGGAAAGCCGGGAGAAGGTTTTCTCATTGAAAACAATAGCCGAATCATTTCAGGTATCTGTGTTTCAGTATTACCGAAATTTTTCAGTATTCAGAAAAAGTTTCGGTAATACTGAAAAAAACCGAAACAGCCGATTCGGTATTTTTAACCTAATCAGAATACCGAATTGCACACCCCTATTGCCTTGTTCTATAGGTACTCCATCGACAAGAAGCATTTTGGTACAACAGAGATTTGGAAATATTTGGTGTGACCAAGTTCAGTTTTGAACTTTTAGCCTTAGCCATGAACTTTTAGCCTTAGCCAAGCCGAAACGCGAATACCAAATCAGCTTACTGTTTCGGTATTCCCAGAATACCGAAACGGTTTCCTGATTCAGTTAAAACCGAATCAGGTTTAACGAAACAGGCACGCCTTGCACACCCCTGCAAGGCAACTGTACAAGCCTCAGAGCAAGATCTAGCATGATGGTATACAATGACTGATTAATTATGAATTTTATTAAGGATATTTTTTAACAAAAAACAATTTACAACAGATTTATTGTTAAAATACTTAATTCTAAATACAAACAAGATCAGTTCAGTGTACCAAAGGCACTGACTACACAATGACCTGAATATTAAGAGCATGGTATTTTGATTAATACATTTTACAACTTCAAACAAGTCAAGCAAGTATAATTCAGACTACTTAAGAAAAAATTAAAACCCCACACTATATACATGCAAAATACAGGCTAGCTGTAGTGAAGTAAAGCAAATATCAGTGAACTATAATGGTGTAATCCACTTCTGATCCTTGCAGGGAAAAATTTCCTCCCTTTCTAGGCAGCTCTTGGTGTTCAGTGCAGTTCGCTGGCCATTATTTATATAGCAATTCATCTGTCCTGCTCTTTCACAGCATCTCAGCAAACAAGTTATTACTGCTCTGAGCAGAAATTATTTCACAGACAGGTGCTCTGGAGAAGAGAGGGACAGGTGAATCTATATGTAGAAACCACTTATCAGCCTCCTACGGTAACCAACAACCAATAGGCTGCAATCTGTCAGTGATCAATCTTAGGACAGGAAGAAGCAGTCCTTGAAGATCTATGTCAATTTCTCTATGTTAATCACAGCAGTACTTGTAGGAGTATGGCTCATGCCCCAAGTATTTAAAGAGTATTTATCATCAAACAGCAATATTTTCCAATCCAAAAAGGTCAGATTGGAAAATATAATAAATTTAATTAAAAATGTAATAAATTTAGAAAATGAAATATTACTTTTGGTCAAACATTATTCTTAAAGTAAATATATACATCTGCATACATATCTGCATTACAATATCATACCACTATTTAACACTACAGTGCATTTACCCACATTCAATGGCCTTTTCAAAATCTGAACAGATATTCCATATTAATTAATCCATATATTAAAACTGTGGTCAAATGAAACTATCACCCCAAACCTTCCTAAACTATGCCTACCATGGATTATCATGCGCTTTTCCCCACATGCATGAAAACAAAATCTTTTCGTCATTCTATCCATTATTCACAGAGTATCTAAGAGCTGTAGTGAACTTGAAGTCTATACTGACAAGAAAGTGGGGGGCTTGAATCCCATACAATACCATGGGATGATTATAAGACAATGTATCCAAAGTGGCAAGAAAAAGATGTAATAAACATTTAGAAATAGAAGTATTGAGTGAATCCCCTGAATTTTGACAATCTCAAACTACAAAAAAGAAAAAAGAAATGTAACAAATGTAATGAACATATTGTGATTTATATATCAAAATGACTACATTTTGAAATGGCTTTAAAGAGCATTAAGACCATTCATTCTCAGATGTACAAAAGCTGCTTGGGTTATTAGCATAAGATTAAGTTAGGATTCTACTGGAGACAGAGCCATACATGTTATACATTCACATTACTAATACCACAAAAACACAGTGGAAGTCTTAAGTTTTTAATTTTTAAAAAGTATGGACAACACCAAAAACAAAACCACAAGATAAAAAATAAAAATGCATAACCTAAATTAAATCTAACGGCTGATGCTCAAAATAAGAATATTCTACAGCATATAGCAAATAATAAAGAATTAGGTGATTTGTTACAGATTTAATGTTTCCACATCTGGACAAAGACTGTTTTTAGATAATAAAGAAACAGTATTTTATTGGCAAAAAATCTTTATGATCTATTCACATACTATATTTCTATAGTTACATGTGAAAAAGGTATGTGCCTATAAAAATAGCCTGTGTGCATACAGCAAATATGTTTCTTACATGCCTGCTATATACACAATAGGTAGTCAGACAGGCTGTGGTTCTTGGCTGGTACTGCATGCTGACAAACACACAATTTATTGCTTAACATGAGGAAAGAAAACTCATTCTAAATAATGGGCACAAGTGTGAAAACTTCTTCCCATAAATTATTCACAAAATGTTTTGGACAGGTAATACTGGTCCCCTAACTTTACAAATAGCTTACCACCATGTTCAGCATTAAATTGCTTGTGTCATAGCAGCTTTAATTTTTGAACAAAACTGTATTTACAAGTTTTCAACATTCCATGAAAGGGATAGAACAAAAGAAAGCTGTATAAAACACACTCATTAAAAAAGTAACAACTATCTCTGGCAAATTAATTCAGAGCAGTATCAATTCAAGGATTTGTTCCCCAATACAGCTTTTAAAAAGTTGGCCTTAAATCATAAACATTTTTATTAGAGATAGCCCTTTCTTGAAAATACACTTCAATATCAATTATTTGGTAAAGATTCGGCACCCATACATCTTACTCCAATGCAGGTATTAAAATATTAATATTTACTTCTACTAATCAAGAAGTAAAAAAATAAAAGTACTGAAATCCAGTGTATTTGGTTTTAGATTTACTACAAAGGTTTTTCAAACCAATATAAAGAATCCACTGTGTATTTAAGAAACCAATTCTAATTTACAGTTCAAATATATAAATGTATAAAATATTTTTTAAATGTAAAAATAAAGATTTCACTGGTTCTTATCATCATCATCTGGTGAAGGCTCTCCTTTGGCCTGCTTTTACAATGTCATCAGGAGATGGTGATTTGAAGTCAAATGGAGTGATTGCTGAAACGGGATCAATTTTATTAATTTTTACTTCTTGGATCTGCCTGCTGTATAAGAAAGCCTTATGAAGAGTAACAATCTGACGCTTGAATCTCTTTGGAGGGTAGCGAAGACATAAAGTTACTGCAAAGGCTGATGGTCTTGCAGAGAGCACCTTTGTCCATGGACCAGCACCTCTAAAGAAGCACGATCTGAACCTTGCTTTCCTTTCCTTGCTTCCTTTAGCTATAATCAGTTGCTGTCCTGTCTTTGAAAATAAAACTTCAGTTTCAGGAAACAGGGTATCTGATCGAACCTCTACAGGTTCTGGTGATAATGTTGATTTTCTAATAAGAACACTTAGATCAATATCTGAATTCTCAACTGCAGGTGGCATTGTTTTATCTATATGAAGCTTAGAATGATTGGTTACTGTATGATGCTTATCCAATTCGATAGATTTTGCAATTAAATCTGAAAGTGATAGACTCTCAAGCTCTCTTACTGGAGAAGCCCTGGAGAAAGTCAGAGAAGATAAAGATCCTGACAGTTCTGTCATCCCAGATGAAATTTGAGGTTGTCTGTTAAGCTGCAACCATGGGGAAGGTTCTAAATCCGTATCAGTGAAGCATGCAAATGAATCATTACAAAGATCAGATAAGGATTGAGCTTTATCTAAGTTATTCCCTTGGTGTTCCCGCAGGAGATCGGCCAGTGACGGACTTTCAGAAACTGTAAATGCTGAGCCTCCAGACCTTGAAGGACAACTACTATACTCTTGGAAACTGCCCTTATTTTTCAAAAAGGATGAAGTAGTTCCAACATTGTCCATTTTTTCACTGAGCTGATGACTTACCTTATTGTCTAGTATCAAATTCCCAAAATCACTTGTTAAGCCAGAAAAACTATCAAATCTTTCTTGGCTATCATGATCTGAATTTTTTTGAAGGACACCTAATGGAGTATTTTGGACATCTGACAAGTCACCCATTTCTTTATTTCTCAGCAATGCTTTCAAGTCCTGAATACCTTTCAATTCGGTCTGATCCCAAAAAGACTTTCCTAATGGATTTTTTTCCAGGAATTTAACTCCTGAACTAAAGCATGCATCACATTTATTGCAAGGTCTCTGGCTTGTACTGATACTGTCAACTAGTGGGAGCGTGGCCTGCTTGTTAACTGATTCATAAAGTGATTTGTTATTAAGAATGTCACTAAATGGGACAGGAAGAGCTCCCAAAGACTTACAAGAACATTTTAAGGTTTTCTTTCTGACTGAAGGTACATTGACTTTTTTAGATCTAAAGAAAATCTTGTCACTTGGACCTAAAGAATTAGGATTTTCCAATTTGACTACAGGGTCACTAAGACCAAAACAGAAACCAGCAGAATCTGAAGTTTCTTGCAGCAGATTAGTCAAGTTAATATCAGAAAATATTTCTGAGCAGAATAAGCCTTACCTTACATGAGCCAACAATTCCAAGACAGATGAAGGACCACAGTAAACATGGTTCAATTTGTGACAAGGCAGTAAGGGCAACACCGAAATCAAGAAAAAGAAACATGAAAAGGCATTTTATTAACAAACATTATTTAAACTATTTTGTACACAAGATTTGGGTATCTAAAATCATGGTCTCACAAATTCAATGACACTACATTTATCACAGTTTTCATGCAGTAGAACTAAGCAGCTAGAAATATTACTTTTCACAAAAATGACTGCAATTATCCCTACAACAGAACTAGATGCAACAAGTTTAAAATGTCACCACTGCCTAACATTTTACTTAAAGCAATTTAATACTACTAATTATATTTACAAAAATACCCTTTCAAGGTGAAGGCTTAACTACATGTTAAGCATCCTTAACAGGTTTTTTCTATATATGCCATTTAGCCTTAAGTCATTTTGTTTCAATTATTCATATATTAATCATACACAGCCTGCCCCCTGCTGAGAAGAACCATACATTAACTCCCATAAAAATTAAATGCAAATATACCTTTTGTTGCCTTTCCTGAAATGACAGTCTCTTCATTTTTGATCTTCATCTCTTGTGCCAGCACAGAATCCAAAGCTTGCTGCACATCAAATTTGCTACTCAATACTGCTTCCACCATCTCCTTCTCTGGCAAGGACTCCCCAAGTACTTCCTTCATATGATCAAGGCATGAAGCAAGCTGAGCTAGAAGAAAATAAGTATAAGTTGTTCGGGACAAGAACTTTCATAACAATGATGTGAAATAAATATGCAGAGCTTAAAACTGAAGAGAGCTGCTCTAGCTTCTCTTATCCAAACCACTGCCATATTCTTCCAGGAACAACGCTTTTATCCTTTCACCGCCTATCCAGAATGTTCTTTATTCATCGAACAGTATAATAATTTTATCACCTTTTAGGAGTTTGTAAAAGACTGAACAATGTAGAAACTATCAACAAGAACAGCATCCAATCCAGAGAATAATGCATACATATTCAGGTTTAAATTATTCAACATAATTGATAAGTCAATGTGGCATCATTTAACAGTACATTTTAAGCATTTGTGAGTGTGAATTAACTTTTAAGATAAACAGCATCTTTTCAGGCCTCAGGACTATGCAGATAGGTACCATAACTGCAAGCACTGAAAGCAAAGTGTTAATAAAAATCTGTTAATGACAATTCTTTAATGTTTTCTGAATTGTGAATGGGTTAGTGAATCTTAAATCTGCTGCCTTTTTAGAAGGCACTCCATTAACTAGATTAGAGAAGTATAGTGAAACTTGAACAAATTCACTAAGGAAGAAAATGAGGTTAGCCAACAGTAACTTCAGAAGGTAGTACAAGGTTGATTCAGTTAAACAAAGATGTTCAATGCCATGTTGGGATTGATGCCTTTGTGAGTTACAGACATGCTAGATTAGACATGCCTAGAGTTACAATCCACAGAGGGAAAGTATAGTGTTCTGCTAAGCCAAACATATTATTAGGACACATAAACCCAGTTTGGCACTACTATTGACAGAGAATGCAACTGTTTGGCAGCACCCAATAACAGAATGCTGAGGTACTATGTTGCTCTCAAAAACTCTACCATGTTAAGATTACAAGATACATAAAGTGAGTTTCAAATTCCTACTGATCCCTAATTCTCACATTTAATCCCAACGTGACAAATGTACAGACTAACTGGATTACAGGTTACAGACCATGACACAAAAATATTTGAAACATTTCTGAACAATTTGTTATAAATTAATTTGAAACCCTTGGATAAGAAACAAATGGCGACTAAGATCAAGGACACACAACTACCAAGTGGTGATCGGCAACAGTGAATGAAGATGACACTTGTTCTAGGAAGCTTATGAAATGCCATTAAGAAACCACCACTGAATGGATGAGTCAGCAACCAGACAGGAACCAGAAAGTTCTTGAGGCAAAAGAACCAAAACTAACAACCAAAGGGCTTTTGTGTAAGCTTCCACAGGCAGATAGCCTGGATCTTTCAGGAACACACAGGTTGAGCAAAGGACCAGAAGTTTTTCTTTCCTTCTTGGGGCTCTGTAGTAGCTATCACAATAATTCTTTTCAAGTCAAGAACTGAACATAGATATTCTAGCAACAGCACAACTACTGGAGCTCTCAGCCCATTGAGATAGCTGCTGGAGAGACCTGCCATCACATTCAACCTCGTTTCCTCTGTGGAGTGAGCAAGGCTTTCTTTCTACAAAGCTGAAAAAGAGTCTAAGTATGCAAAAATTCTGAAATCTAAACACACAAATACATTGGGGGAGTTAAAAAAATCCAAAATGATAAAAGGCACACCTGGAGCTTTAATAAATGGATGCCCTCAGAGGCCACACTAGGTAACCACTAGTAACCACTAGTATTGCCAGCTTTGGAAATGTTTGCTTTCTGCCAGTAAAAAGCAGAGGGAAAGGGTCAGGGCCCTTTCCAGGGCTGTTCTGGCCACTGAGGGAGGACTCATTGCAGCCAGCTAGAGACTTGCTACCATGAAACTTTAATGACTTATCCAGGCCAAGCTGCTTGTTTAACAGCCGACACCTTACAAAAGTCAGTGTAGTGTAGTGTAGTGTAGTAGTGGTTAAGATTTCAGCGTAGGATCTGAGAGGCTCAGGTTCAAATCCCCACTCTGCTGTAGAAGCCCTTTGGGTGACTTTGGACCAGCAGGATGAACTCAGCCTAACCTGCAACACAGGGTTGTTGTGAGGACAAAATAGAGGACAGGAGAATAATGTAAGCTGCTTTGAGTCCCTACTGTGAAGAAAGGCAAAGTATAAAGATAAATGAAGTAAGAAAATAATATAGTTGAAGACGGGGGGGGGGGAGAATAAAAGGCTGGTGGGTGGGTGGGAAGAAGGAAGCAAGAAAGGGAGAGAGACTATGAGGTCTGCCAGGGAAGGAAAAGAGGAAGTAGTGGGAGAGGGGATGAGATTCCCCTGCATGTCCTTGCAGCCCCCCCCCCCATCTACTGGTCTGCTTTACAAGCCACCCTCTTGTTTACTAAAATAGAATCCCAATTCCCTAGAGCACAAGAGCACCAGAAAACACTCTATCAAAATACTACAAGATGTTACAGAACTAAGAAAAGAAATAAAAACATGAGGCTAACTGGTGTTGGTATTCCCTTCCAGGGAATAGATACAAGCCAACTGGAACTTTGAAATTAAAGGCTGGTCAACACAGACTTCATTCCATTCCTCCCCTATTCTCAGCTTGTACACTTTCTCATAGTATGTCAGACCTTTTAACCCTTTGTTTCCCATCTAGAAGAGGTTTGCTTTGACCTATCCTGAAATTGGGTTTAAGTTCACATATGTGCTGCCTTGTACCTTTTCTCCTATGTACCTGTGCTCCTATGTCAGCCCTAGAATTGCTTATGTTCTGTTTCAGCATTTCTTCAACTCTGTATTGGATTCTTGCTAATGTTATGCCTTTGTTAACTTGTGTTATTTAACATCTGGCATTGTTTATGAAATTCTTCTTGATACTGACTGTACTAATCTCACACTGTGTAAACCGCCTTGAGTCTCAGTGAGAAAGGCGGACCGTATGTGACATAAATAAATAAAATCTATCTTCTCCTTTCCAAGCAAGTGGGCAAATGGTCAACTCCATCCTATCTATGTGTCTCCATAAAGCAAAACCCATCTCCTCTCAATCTGAAATCTGAGTTTATGGCTCTCATTCCCAGGAAATAATGTTTTCTCTGAGATAAGGGCCTCATTGAGTGTTTGGTATCCTGCATTCCTCTACAACAACGACCACTTCGAAGCTAAAACAAATGAGAATGGATTTAAACAGGAACAAAAGCAATTTACTTCTCCTATACTCAGGAGTCATTTCGTAGAAAAAGAGCTGCAGGAACTCATTAGCATAACTCATTAGCATATGCCATGCCCCCTCGCCATCACTGGAAGTGTGTCATTAACATAACTCATTAGCATATTCCACACCCCCTGACATCACTGATAGTCTCTTTCTAGGAAGTGTATTCACAGAAAGCAAGCAAGCAAGCAAGCAAGCAAGAGTTCCCTGGTATGTATATATGTGGGGTGGCCCAGAACACAGCAGTGAGGCACCAAAGTACCCACTGGACTCTGAAATGTGTGTGGGAATCTTAGAAGTTAGCTTGAAGACATTGGAAAATGTAGGCCATACTTTTTAGAGTAATCTTTAGAGCAATCCTTTGCCAGTGGACCTAAGAAGAAATCTCCAAGCCATTTCCTGCTACCAGGGAAAGACAGAGGTGTTGCAGTGGGTCCACTCTGGCTGCAAGAGATCAGCTGGGAAAGACTTTCTCTTCGATGCCTGCTGAGAGTCTGAAGCCTTTCAAAAACAGTCCAGTAGCACCTTTAAGACTAACCAATTTTATTGTAGCATAAGCTTTCGAGAATCAAGTTCTCTTCGTCAGATGCATGATACAGAGACTGGTCAAATATAGAAGAGGAGAAGAGAGAAGAGGCAATTAGGGGGGGAGAGGGAGGGAGCAACCAAAACATTCCTTTGCTAGTATATGTAAACATCTCCTTTTGGTGTGTGGATCAGTTGGCTTCAAAGGAGTTTGCCCTGTTAGTTTGTAGCAACCAAACAGCTAGACCATCCAATTCCAATGCAGTATGAGCCTTCGATAACCACAGCTCTCCCCGTCAGATGCATCTGACAAAGAGAACTGTGGTCCCCGAAAGTCCATGCCAGGTGCCACTGGGCTCCCCCAGACCCCGCCTCTGTAAAGGAGATCTGTTACCTGTGATAATGTGATAACCATTCATAGTCCCTATTCAGTCCCAGCTTGACAGAGTCAAATTTACATATGAATTCCAGTTCAGCAGCCTCCCGTTCGATTTTGTTTTTGAAAGGTTTCTGTTGAACTACAGTGACCTTTAAGTCTTTGATGGAATGTCCTGGTAGATTGAAGTGTTCTCCCACTGGTTTCTGGACGTTTCCATTTCTAACGTCAGATTTGTGTCCATTTATTCTTTTGCGTAGAGGTTGGCTGGTTTGTCCAATGTACAGAGCAAAAGGACATTGTTGGCACATGAGGGCATGTATCAGATTGGAGGATGAGCAGCTGTAAGAGCCAGAGACAGTGTAGTTGATGCCATTGGGTCCTGTAATTGTATTCCCTGGGTAGATATAGGGGCAGAGCTAGCATCTGGGTCTGTTGCAGGGCCTGGTACCTGTGCTGGTGACTCTGCTGGCTGATTCATGGTTGTGAGTGAGAAGTCGTTTAAGGTTGGGGGGTTGTCTGTAGGCAAGGAAAGGTCTTCCACCCAGGGCTTCTGAGAGAGAGGTATCATTTTCCAGGATGGGTTGTAGCTCACTGATGATACGTTGGATGGGTTTGAGCTGGGAGCTATAGGTGACAACCAGTGGTGTTCTGTTGTTAGTTCCTTTAGGTTTGTCCTGGAGCAGACTGTTTCTGGGTACTAGTCTGGCCCTGTTGATTTGTTTCTTCACTTCATTTGGTGGGTACTGTAGTCCCAAAAATGCTTGTTGTAAATCTCTTAAGTGGGAGTCTCGGTCGAGAGCATTGGAGCAGATACGGTTATAACGTAAGGCTTGGCTGTAGACAATAGACCGAGTGGTATGTTTAGGGTGGTAGCTGGAGGCATGTAGATATGAGTATCGGTCTGTTGGTTTCCGGTATAAGGTGGTATTTATCTGTCCATTATGTAGTTGTACAGTGGTGTCCAGGAAGTGTACCTGTTGTGTAGAGTGGTCCAGGCTTAGGTTGATAGTAGGGTGAAAGTTATTGAAGTCCTGATGAAATCTCTCAAGGGCTTCCTTCCCATGGGTCCAAATGATGAAGATGTCATCCAGGAATCTTAAGTATAGTAGTGGTTCCAGTGGATGGGAGCTGAGGAAGCGTTGTTCCAAGTCCGCCATGAATATGTTAGCATATTGTGGAGCCATGCGTGTGCCCATGGCTGTGCCATTAATCTGTAGATATAAGTTGTCACCAAATTCGAAGTAATTGTGAGTGAGTACGAAGTGACAAAGTTCAGTGGCGAGGTGTGCTGTGGTTTTATCCGGGATAGTATTCCATATGGCTAGCAGTCCATCTGCATGTGGGATATTGGTGTATAAAGCCTCCACATCCATGGTTGCTAGAATGGTGTCATCTGGTAGGTTGTCAATGGACTGTATTTTCCTGAGGAAGTCAGTGGTGTCCCGTAAGTAGCTGGGTGTGTTGGTGGCATAGGGCCTGAGGATAGAGTCCATGTATCCTGAGACTCCTACCGTGATAGTGTCTCTTCCTGAGACAATGGGGCGTCCTGGGTTACCCGTTTTATGGATTTTGGGTAGTAGGTAGAACATAAACAATTTACAAATAAATGTTACAGAAGAATTAAGAGACTCTGATGGAAGATATATGATTTTGAAAATCAGGATCCTGGAAAGCAAGATTTACACACTAGCAACAATATATGTACCAAACAATGCAAGAGAAAAATTTTATTAAAATGTTTTCCAACCCATTTTTGATTTTCAAGAAGATAATGATCTTTGGAGATATGAATGGGGTAATGGATCTAAAGAAATGATAGGTGAAAAAAAAAACAAAGGAGGCAACCTTCCCAAAAATGTGTTTAATTAT
This sequence comes from Eublepharis macularius, assembly GCF_028583425.1. Taxonomy (NCBI): domain Eukaryota; kingdom Metazoa; phylum Chordata; class Lepidosauria; order Squamata; family Eublepharidae; genus Eublepharis; species Eublepharis macularius. The sequence continues at coordinate 117,450,848 of NC_072790.1, forward strand.
ATGGAAATATTACAATTGGAAGATGCTTAGAGAATCAAAAATCTGAATACTGGAGACTATACTTTCTTTTCTGACAGACAACAAACACATTTAAAACCCTGAGTTATTTATATTGTTTATTATATGTTTACTCTTTTCTTTTCTTTTGATGTAATTATAATTGTGCTATCTTTTTAATTTTATTTTCTCTGTTCTGCTTATATTTATAAAAATAAATTTTATATAAAAAAGAATTTATATACTGCCTTAAAATACCTATGGCTATGGCCCACACTAAGTAGCTTAAGCCTTAACCCTGGCTGGCTCCACCCACTTTCAATGTAGCAACAGTCAGATTGCAAGGCCTCTGTTGGACATTATTGCAACATAATTGGTTGGCTCCAATTTTCATTTGGAAAACAAAACAATGGCCCACAGACTGGAAACACTCAGTCTACATTCGAATTATCCAAAAAGGATAATTGCAGCAACTATTGAACTATCGCGTTAATTTCCCTTGCAAGCAAAGTGATGCTCAAAGTTCTAAAGCAAAGACTCTTACCATACATGGAACGAGAAATGCCAGATTTCAAGCTAGATTCAGAAAAGGAAGAGGCACCAGAGATCACGTTGCAAATTTACAATGGCTAATAGAACATATCAGATAATTTCAGAAGAAAATCATCTTATGTTTTATAGATTACAGTAAAGCTTTTGTCTGTGTGGATCATGAAAAGCTATGAAGACTGTTTAAGGAAACGGGGGTGCTAGAACATCTGATTGTTCTGATGCGCAACCTGTACTCTGGACAAGAGGCTACTGTCAGGACAGAACATGGGGAAACAGAATGATTTCCAGTTGGCAAAGATGTCAGACAAGGATGCATATTATCTCCCTACCTGTTCAACCTCTAAGCAGAGCATATCATAAGGATAGCTAGATTAGATCTAGAAGAAGGTGGAGTGAAAATTGGTGGAAGGAACATTAACAGTTCGAGATAAGCAGATGACACCATGTTACTGGCAGAAAATAGTGAAGACTTGAAATGACTACAGATGAAGGTTAAAGGAGAAAGCGCTAAAGCAGGATTACAACTGAACATCAAGAAGACAAAAGTAATGACTACTGAGGAATTACACAATTTTAAAGTTGACAATGAGGAAATTGAAATTGTTCAAGATTTTCTATTCCTTGGCCCAATCATCAACCAAAAGGAAGACTGCAATGAAGAAATCCAAAGAAGATTGAGACTTAGAAAAGCAGCCGTGAGGAAGCTAGAAAAGATCCCTAAAAATAAAGATGTCTCTCTGGGAACCAAGATCAAGATAATCCAAACTGTGGTATTCCCCATTACTATGTATGGATGTGAAAGTTAGAGAGTGAGGAAAGCTGACGGGAAGAACATGGATTCATTTGAAACGTGGTGCTGGAGGAGAGTTTTGCAGATACCATGGACAGCCAGAAAGACAAATAAGTGGGTACTAGATCAAATCAAGCGTGAATTCTCCCTAGAAGCAAAAATGATAAAACTGAGGCTATCGTACTTTGGTCACATCATGAGAAGACAAGA